>NC_064631.1:564768686-566018686 GCF_023864275.1 Schistocerca cancellata
TATAAAAGGTGACGGGATGTATTGTTTTGTCAGTTGGGAAGCAGTGACAGCAGAATTGGTCGGTTAAGAGAGATTAGTAACTTCGAACATGGACGAGTCACTGCATGTCACCTGAGTAGCATACGTCAAGGACATGTCAAACTTTCTAAAACTACCCACATCGATTGTTGGTGATGTAACTGTGAAGTGGAAACGCGATGTAACAACCACGCTAAACCAAGACCACGCAGATATTATGTACCGACGAACAGGGTGAAAGTTACCTAAATAAGCCAAAATATGTCTGAAGTACTCTGTTTCTGTTAGTAAGCTCTGAGCTATAATGTTAATCGAAATCTCGTAATGAAACTTGTTGTGTCGTTATGTGAAACCCAATGCTGCAATGTAAAAGTAATTAATTGTCGTAATGAAAAAGGAAGTATTTCATATTGTAAAAGTTAACAATTTGACTGCAAGAATTTTGAACAATATAAACTGCCTGAATAATTAACTCGGACATGAAACTCTAGAGTAAAAGGGTTTGCAAAATTTAATCACAACAACTGTCTGTGAATAACATAAGTTAGCCATGATTGAATAGATAAAAAAACATGGTAATATTTTGTCCGTAACTCTATTCTGCGCAAATCTCGATAACGCGTTGCAGTACTGCTCTGTGTAGCGCGCCGCTATGCTAAAGCTGCATATTACTGTTTCTACACACACACTCGAGAGGTGCAATGAGTTCTTTGTTAATTGGAAATCGAACTGTTTATCGAGCATACTTGGTTGGATGATCCATTAAAAAGAGTTGTAAGAGAAAAGTTGGTAATAAAATGAAATATGCTGATAAATGACAAAACTGTGTCTTTTTTGTATATTGAGAAAAAGTGCACAAGGCAGATTTTAAATTTAATGAACTTCTCCACATCCAAACAATGCACTTTCCTATCTATCTAATCCAATAACTTTCAGTACAATAACCAAGTTAGTTCGATGACGCAGCAGTAGTAAAAAAAAATCTAACATCATTATTGTGTTTACCTGACATTCCATTAGATTTCTTTCTCACAAATCAGTTTCATAAACTTGTTGGTTGAACAAATTGATAAATTCAGACATTAAATTTGAATCGTAATATTGGCATTACTTCCTCGCTCCAACACCGCTTAACATTATCAGCCTAACTGTAATACAGCAGAAATTTGACTGCACTCTCAACCAAAGCTAAACCTTGTGTGCTCCACTGCGCCCTCGCGCATCTCAAAGATACTCACTTCTGCGATATAGCTTAAACATCGCTGCTTGCCTGCAATCGATTCAGATACCAAAATTTCAGATTACGAAATTGTACACGACACCTATCATTACCCCACGGTGATGTCAGTTACATTGCTGAGACTGGAAAATTTTACTTTACGAAAACAATATTCTCACAGAAAGACGTAGAAAGCTGAATACAAAAGTTTAAAGATACAATACGAGTACACAGGTAATAATAAAACTATGCATGGCAGAAAATAAGTATAAATTATTGCTGGACGTAAACACTAGTATAACTGAAAATAAGTACACAGCATTTCTGGACATAAAAATATTGTTACAAGCATAGAAATTTGCGAGATACCAGGCTACCCTCACTGTAAGGGAAAACAGCATTACATGTGTAGACTGTTAGTACAGACAGCCGGTAGAATACGTATATGCACTGCACATAGTAGTGTTCTCAGTGCAAAAGAAAATGTTTATCACCACCATAGGTTGCGGCACAAGTGTCCTAAGAGTAGTAAAACTTGTAAATTACTGCAAACCATAAGTGCTTAGGCAAGCTATATGACACGTTGAGGCATAAATCTGCATTCCCACAGACAATGACAGTATAAATATACTCTGAGAAGTACAGTGAGACCCGCTGGCACTGTCATCTGAAGTATTTAGCAGAACTGACCAGCACAGGACAATCTTGCAGTCCCACTGGCACCAACATGAGAAGTATTTCATATTACTGACCAGTGTAGGACCATCTTGCAGACCCACTGGCACGGTCATCAGAAAAATTTGATGTTGGCAGCAATGAGGAGGTAGCCAGCTCAGAATGTGCTAAAAATATAGTCCATCTACACTGTAGCAAGGACCTAACCACTCATTACAAACATGTCTCCATAAGACATCCACAGTGTGTACAGTCTTAAGTGCAGAACAGGCTAATCCCATGCCAATGTATAATGAAAATATGAGAGCTAACTGTGGCTCTCAGTGAAAATATTTCAAAATATCTGTGCAGAGTGCAAATAAAGTACGAATGCATCATGTAAAACAAGAGGGTACGTCCAGGCAATGAAATACAATTGTGAACTAGTATACATATTACATCGAGAAACAAAACTAGAAAGATATTACCTTAAAGAGCATATATGTACATCTGAACACTGACGAAATGGCTTAAAACTGAGCAAATAATAAGTTTTTGAAAAGTATTTAGAAAGTCCACATGTCAGAGTTATGTGCAAACGTAGTAGCTGAGTGACAAGAATTTTTGACCTTAAAGAGCAAAAATATCAGAATACAGTACATCTTAACACTAAATAAGGAGCCTAAAACTAATCAACATGATAAATTGAAACATTAAATTTGAATCGTGATATTGCCATTGCGTCCTCACTCCAACACTGCTTAACATTATCAGCCTAACTCTAACGCAACAGAACTTTGACTGCACCAAAGCTAAACATTGTCTGCTCCACTACGCCCTCGTGCAGGTCAAAGATACTCACTTAACTTCTGCGATACAGTTTGCAACATCACTGCTCGCTCACAATTGATTCAGATACCAAAAATTCATATACCAAAATTATTCATGACACCAGTCAATCGGTTGTCCAACATTGGGCGGGATGGTTGTGAAAAAACTCATGAAATGAGCAGAAAGGGGTTACAAATCGCTACCAGTGAACCAGGCAACATAGTGACTGTGCGGACGGACCGAAGAACAAAGTGCTGTGGTCCAGCAGTTTCTCATAAGCCACACATTTCCGTAGTGAATGCTAAGCGACGATTGAGGTGGAGTTAACGACTCCACTGGGCAATGAATGACTCAAAAGGAGTGATGAATCTCGCTATACTCTTTGAAAATCCGATGAATGGGTTTGGGTTTGGTGAATTCCTGGAAATCGTTACCTCTTGCCTTGTGTATTGTCAACAGTGAGGTGCGGAGGGGGTGATACTACGATACGGGGTCGTCTTTCGTATTAAGTGTGTGGTCATCTTATTGTACTTAAGGAAACTCTACATGCGGAATAATACGAACACTTTTTGCAGCACTCTGTACTGTGTAGAGTAGAGGAACAGTTCGGAGACCCTGATTGTTGCTTTTCATCATGACGTTGCACGCGTCATGGAGCAGCGTCTGTGAGGCAATGGTTTATAGACAAGAACATTTCTGAAATTGGCTGCCTGCCCAAAGTCCCGACCTGATCCCTGTGAAACACCTTTAAGATGACTTAGAACGTTGACTTCATTCCAGCTCCCAGTTTTCTATATCATTACAGTTTCTGGTTTCTGCTGTTAAGAACAACGGGCTAACGTTGCTCCACAGACATTCAGACACCTCATAGACTCACTGGAAGTATCCCCAGCAAAGTTCTAGCCGTCGAAAACGCGAAGGGTGGACACAGCTCATCTTAATATACACTAGGAAGTGTCGGGATAATTCAGTTATTGTGTGTGAGGGTAGATTCTGCATAGCGTTTCTCATTTAGAAATGGCATTTAAATGTTGTTTGTTTGTGAGAAGATCGTGTTGTGCTTCGTGTAAAGAGGAGAAACGTCTTCCAGCATCTCTCAGACGTAGGCAGCAGTAGCATCGTAACACGATTTTCATCAAATTTGCCTTAAAAACAAATGAGCTCAAAATGAGGCTGAATCAGAATTCCTTTGAGATTTTATTTAATTACTTGTTTACAAATATTTCTGCAGTGGAATCATACTAATAGCACTGTTAGGTACTAAGTTGACTTACATATGTTCGGGAATTTGATGCAAGCCACCACGATTTTCTCTCCTGAGGCAACCTGTTCATCTCAGAATGGCACATATATCCAACGTCCTTAATTATTTGTTAGCTATATTCCAATCCTTTTCTTCCCCTACAGCAGTTTTTACGCCCCACCTAAAAGATAGCTTGCTTCTATAGAACCACGTCTTAAATGCTTCGATTACCTTGTTTTTGGGTTTATAGTATACCATTACTCTCTTCTAGCAAAGCTGTGCTCCAGGTGTGATGTTATTGTATTCAGAAGACTTTTTGCTGCAGTTCTACAGGCTAGTCTGTCCTGTGTAAGCCTCTTTATCTCCGAATAAGGTCAGTTTCAATTTACTTACTGTATACCTGTATAGGTCTCCCTCTACAATTTTTATCTCCCAAAATTTCCTCCATTACATAGTTGACTACGGTACTCGTTGATGTCTCACGATACGTCATGTCAACCGATCCCTTCATGCACTGAATTTCCGTAATAATTTTCGTTCCTTCATAATTTTCGTTCCGTCATAATTTTCCCCCTAGTTCGATTCAGCATCTCCTCATTGGTTATACGCTCTGTCGCTATAATCTTCAGCATTCTTCTACTGCATCAAATCTCAAATGCTTCTATTCTCTTCTTGTCTGAAACCTAGCGTGGTGTCGCAGTGGTTAGCAATATGGAATCTGTAATGTTATGTGAGCCTCACTGCCCTTTTTTAAAACTAATTTGTGCTTGATTTTATTCTGAGAAGCTCAGTAATGTATGTAAATAGCGTAAATGTTAACGTGATTCAGAAAGTACATGATGTGAAGTGAAGCGCAGCGGGACAGCAAGAAACTCTTTAGCGCGCAATCCCTGCAACGATAGTGGTTGTGAATCTTTGAGTATGGGCTCTATAAAATAATAATAATAAAAAAACATTTGATTTATTAGAAAAAAAAGAAGACTGTTAATCTGTATCTTGTGGAAAGAGGACGTGTTGTTAGGCCGTCGCTCAGAAAGTGTTGTTACATGTATTGAAAATTACTATTGTAGTGATAAAACTGAGTAAAGTATGTGTAGGAGTTGCCAAACATTTATGTATACAGATTTTCTGGGAGTGAAGAATAGAAATATCTGGCCGTCGCCGGCTATCAAAAAATGGATCTGAGCACTATGGGACTTAACATCTAAGGTCATCAGTCCCCTAGAACTTCGAACTACTTAAACCTAACTAACCTAAGGACATCACACCCATCCATGCCCGAGGCAGGATTCGAACCTGCGACCGTAGCGGTCACGCGGTTCCAGACTGAAGCGCCTAGAACCGCTCGGCCACACCGGCCGGCCACGACAAGTCACGCGAGATTTGGGACCGCTGTGTACTCACTACACCAACGCAATATTAATGACCACCGTCCTTTGGCGTGCGACATGTTACGCTCCGAGGTGCGTCAAATATTGGCCGTAATCAGCGCAGGTCGTTCCTACCCGCAGGGCGGGCCGCTATACAGGCGTAAAGGTACGTCGCTGTATGGCGGACAACGCCTACGGCAATCGCCAGCGGCAGCAAACACCCATGACACGCCGTGTGTCGATGGCAAGGCCCGCTGTTGTGTGAACACGAACGTCGCCTTCGGTACACGCTGGTATCTCGCTGACACCTTGCAAACATGCCACCTGTCAGAAAGATCTCTGCTGTTACCGAAATTCTGTAGTGATTTATGCTCAAAAGCTCGAAACGCCCAAGTGCCCTCCATGATCTGGCGATTTATATCCCTATCCCTCTGGCTGCCTCTGCTCGTTATTATATATATATATATATATATATATATATATATATATATATATATATATATGCTGGTTGTATTCCAGTGTTTGCCTTCCTCTACAGTTTTTCCCCTCTAAAGGTTTCTCTAGTACCATGGAAGTTATTCCCTGATGTCTTAACAGGTGTCCAAGCATCCTGTCCCCTCTTCTTGTCACTGTTTTCCATACGCTCGTTTTCCGGTCCTTGCCGATTCTGCGTAGAACCTCCTCATCCCTTACCTTACCAGTTCACCTAATTTTTGACATTCTTCTGTAACACCGTATCTCAAATGCTTCAATTTTCTTCCTTTGCTGTTTCCCACAGTCCATGTTTCATTACCATACCCTGCCGTGCTTCAAATGCACATTCTCAGAAATATCTTCATCAAATTAAGGCTTATGTTTGATATCAGATTATCTCTTCGCCAGCAGTTCCCCTTTTTGCCTGTGCTAACTGCAATTTGTGTCTTCCTTGCTCCGTCTGTCATGGATGAATTGCTTAGGTAGCAGAATTGCTTAACTTCAGCTACTTCATGATTTTTGTATCTGATATTTAGTTTCTCGCCGTTCTCATTTCTGCTACTTCTCATTACTTTCGTCTTTCTTCGATATACTCTCAATCCATATTCTATAATCCATATACTATTTAAATTGTTCATTCCATTCAATATCTTCCATAGTTCTTCTTCACTTTCACTGAGGATAGCAACCTCATCAACGAATCGTATCAATGATATCTTCTCAGCTTTAATTTCATTAATGCTTCTTCGATGTAAAGATTAAACAGTAGGGGTGAAAGGCTACATATCTGCCTTACACCCTTTTTAATCAGAGCACTTCGTTTTCGTTCTTCAGGTCGTATTGTTCCTTCTTGCTTCTTATATAGATTGCATATTATCCGACTTTCGCTTAAGCTTACCTCTATTTTTATCAGAATTTCGAACATCTTGCACAATTTTGACGTTGTCGAACGCTTTTTCGAGGTACCCACATCCTATGAACGTGTCTGGATTTTTCTTCAGTCTTGTTTCCATTATCAACCCCAACGTCAGGTCATCCTCTCTGGCGCCTTTATCTTCCCTAAAGCCAAACTAATCGTCATCTGTCAAAGTCTCAGTTTCCTTTTCCATTCTTCTATATGTTATTCTTGTCAGCAACTTGTATACTTGAGTTGTTAGGCTGATCTGAGACAATTCTCGCACTTTTCGGCTCTTGCTGTCTTAGGAATTGTATGGATGATATATTTCCGAAAGTTTGATGATATATCGCCAATCTCATACATTCTAGAAACTAACGCTTTATGGCCACTTCCTCCAATGATTTCAGAAATTCCGATGGAATGTTACGTATCCCACTGCCTTACTTGATTTTTAGTCTTCGAAGGCCTTGATATCTCCTGTAGTCATCTGACCACAAGTCTTGATATTCTTTCCATTTCTCTTCTCTGACCCCATTACATCTATATTGAGCATTAGCATTTATCATATCAGATTCGCTACCTTCCCTATCAAGTTCAAACACCGGTCATTCCACGCACCCCTCTCGTAGAGCGATATTTTTTCATTGGTTATTCAGTTTTTTCCCCATTGTCATTTCCCAATTGGCAGTCCCCTCACGGAGATTCGAAGAGGGAACTAATCCGGAATCTTTGCCCAATGGAGGGACCATCATGACACTTTTTCAATTACAGATCACATGTTCTGTGCGGTGGTTTTCATTGTCTCCTGCATCCTCATGCCGTTGATCATTGCTGTTTTCCTCCGCCTTTTAGAGGCAGTTTCCTACACCCAGGGCCATAAACGTCTGCCCTCTGTTCCACTCTCTTTGAAAAGGTAATTGGCAGGATTAGGGTGCCTTCTGTTGTCCGAAGTCTTCGGCCGCGATTGCTCATGATTTTTATTCAGAATTAAAAACAATGGTGTGGTTCGGACCCGGGATCGAGGACGTTCGATCTACTACTGAAAGAGGCTGCACTATTTATTTTTTGTGACTACCGGTCCACCACTGCTATATGAAGTTTGTACACTGCAATTCAGCGTGCAGCATGTAGCAGTTGGTAGGTGGCATCCAGTGCCATTTTTCCCACTGAGATCTACTTATTTGTCGTTGTTTGATTTACTAAAATTAATCTCCCATCACCAGATTCTCAAGTCCAAAACTCTCGTCGATATAATTATCTTGCGGTTGCTGATTTTCCAGAGTTGTAGGTCCGCATATTCAGATTATTAATTAAGTGATATTTAGTTTCATAAATAACAGAGACCATCAAAAATGTGTTTATACAGTATTTTAAGGGCTCTAATACACTCTGGACTATAAGACGCAGCTTAATTTTAAGCATTTTTTTTTAAAATAAGTTTTACCGTTTTTATTATTACGAGGGTTGAATGAAAAGTAATGCTTCGCTAACTTCGTTAACTGGGTTTGGATGGGAATATTTTAATAAATGAAACGCAAAATTAATCCTTAGAATGTGACTTTTAATTAACAATATTCACTTTTCCACATAATCACCAGCCAATTGGATACATTTTGCCAACGATGAACAAGTTTTCTGAAGCCGTCACGGAAAAAGTCGGCACTCTCTTCTCGCAACAACAGTCTCAGTTCTCTCGACGTCTTCATCGGACGCATAATGATGTCCCCGCAGTTTGTCTTTCATTAGAGGAAACAGATGGAAGTATGACGCTGCTAAATCTGGACAGTATGGAGGATGCCGTAGATGAGATTCAGTCTCTGAAGTTATGCTGTGGCGGCACGTGAAGTGTGTGGTTTGGCATTGTCACGCTGCAGGAAAACATTTTCCTTTTCCTTTCGGACACTTTTTAGCCGTCGTTTGAGAGTTCGCAGCGTTGTGATGTAACGCTCTAAATTTATCGTTGTTCCACGATCAAGGATATCAACATGGATAACACCATCTGCGTCCCAGAACTCTGTGGCCATGAGTTTTCCAACTGAGGGCTGCATCTTCAATTTCTTTTTCTGGGGCGAGTCTTTGTGTCGATATTCTATATACTGATGTTTTGTCTCTGAGTCGTAATGGTGCTCGCACGTTTCGTCTCCTCGCAACTGAATGGAGAAACGCGTCACCTTCATTCTCGTAACGCGAGACGAGTTCCTGGAAAATTTCAAGTTTGTGCGCTTTCATTTCAAGAGTCAGCATCCGTCGTACCTATCGTGCACAGATTTTCCGATAGCCAAGCAAAACAATAATGTGATCCACACGTTCTTCTGAAACGCCGATTGTGCTTGCAGTTTCTCTCTGAGTGGTGCGACGATAGTCTTGAATCAATCTGTCAACATTTTGCTTGAGAAACTTGATGGTTGCTGTTACAGGATGTCCAACTCTTTGTTTGTCACGCAGGTTAGGTGTTCGCGCCTCAACGTCTTTAAACTTACTCGCCAAACGACGCATAGTACTCACATCAACACAATCACCATAAACTGCTTTCATTCTCTGATGAATCTCCTTCAGGGTGACATCTTCTGTTGTCAAGAATTCAATGACTGCACATTGCTTAAATCGCATTGACCGACGCCTGCGCATGGTTTCATACTTTACACTGTAACAATACAACCGTTCACTGTGTAAGTGGGCTGCTTCTGTGTTGGCAGCGCTGTGTAGCGCTTTGCATTGGATCTCTGACTGCGCTTTCTTTGTAAGAGACTCTGTGGCTGGTTGGACTCGTTGTTGGAAGTTAATCGCCAGTAGTGTCGGGCAGTTGGAAGTTAGTCACCAACAGTAATGGAAGTACTGTTGGGCAGTTGGAGGTGAACAGCTAGCAGTAATGGATGTTAAATGCGAGAAGTTAGCATTGATGGAGGGTAGAGGTCTGAAGTGTTAGCGTAGACTAAATATCTGGAAGTATCCGTCTTGGAGACTGAAAATTATTCATGATTATATATCTTTGTACTGGATGTCAATGACGATTTACATTCGTGTTTGAACTGGATGTCACATTATTAAGGTAAAAAATACATTATTTGGTTTCCACCAAAATCTTTCCTTAGCTAACCACATGCCTATTAGTACTTAGTGGCTTTGTTTCTTAGAATCTTTTATTTAGCTGGCAGTATTGACGCTCGCTGTATTGTAGTAGTTCGCGTAATGAAGATTTTTGTGAGGTAAGTGCTTAATGAAATGTATAAGTTATTGTTAAGATTTCTTTTTAGTCAGGGCCATTCATTTAAATTAATTATTTGAAGTCAGGTTGTAATTTTTTTTTATCACTCAGACTGCGTTGCGCTAGAATATTGTGGGTCACTGTTGAAGTAAAGAGAAAGTAGGCTCAGTACGTTCAGTTTTACTCAGCTGTTTCAGAATCAAATAACGTAGTTTCATCTTCTCAGTTATTCAGAAATTTAAGTACAGACGCACACATTTAAATAAAGAAGTTTCAATTCCTAAGGCTTCCCGCCAACTGGGCCTGTAGATAAGAGGTTACGGAACAAGCCAGTACCTGCCGCATACCAATGCTGCCTAGTGTTGAAGAGTTACGAAGGTGGAGGCATTACTTTTCAGTCAATACTCGTGGATTGCAAAGACAGGCTAAAAAAAATCTAGTTTATGAAACGGGACTGACGTTTAAAATCCCTGAAAATCGTTATCTGAACTGTCTTCTCCTTCTTCGTCTTCATCGTCATCGTTGTCCTCTTCATGTATAACATGGTCTTCAATGCCATCGAGAGCGTTACTTACGCCGCACTTCTTGAAAGATTTAACACTGATGCACTTATTTGATTGTAGGTCTTTCTAAGGTTCTCATTGGAGTAAATTCGTGTTGGGTTCCATCAATGATCCATTTGTTCCATTCCTCTCTCATTTCTAATATCTCTTGTGACAAGAGATGCTGTACATGACGCATCTTGTGCGGTCGACCAAGCCAATTTTGAAAACATGGATAATTTCATTCATCTTCTTGAGTAAGCCGAAAGGTTCGAATCCTGGTTTCAATTACTTTTTTTTTTTCGTTGGCTTTTCCAGGTGGAAGTAGATCTGAATCTTTCCTAATTTGGTTTCAAGTACGAATGCGGATAGCATGTCAGAACATTAAAAACTTTATTATTTGAGACAATTTTCAAAAAAAATTATATCTTACTCATACATGATTAAAACGAAATTTTGCTGAAATAGAACATTTAATTAAGTCTTGCTGCATGACCTCTCCAGCTGAAATTAATCTTAGTTAGTATTTATTGACGATCAAGTTTTTCTCTTTTATACTCCGATTGCCGCATTTTCTCATGAACATATATGAATGCAATATAACAATAAACAAATCCAACTGGAAAATGACACATTACTATAAATTCAATGAAGAACTTTCTTATTAACTCTAATTTTATAAACACACACTAAGCTAGTTAATTAAATTCTCTTGAATAGAATTTAGCTCGCGCCAAAAAAAAAAAAAAAAAAAAAAAAAAATAACCAGGGAGTCTTTATATCTGTGGACAGTAGCAATCGATTCCAATTTCCTAACGCGGTTCATTTGTTCTCCTGTGAACTGTCAGTTTACAAACACTAACTTCACACGCAAGCGCCGTATTCGATCATATAGTTTCAGTAAACTTATTCTCACTGGAGATTAACACTCCCTGAATGTATATTATTTCACACGCACAAGCTTCTTTGGTGATCATCGTGTAGACAGATAATCCGTAAGTCTTCACAGCAGCAATAGCTACAGTTCCACTTACTTTTCTAAATATTCCTATACTATCACAGAAGCAATCGCTTACTGTTCATTAAACTATCACAGATGCTTGGCATGCTGTCATTTAACCTATCACAGTAGCTGAGGCATACTGTCCTTCGCACTTCTTTTTTTTTAAACACCCAAATACTTCTTACAGACTTTTCATTTAATTTGAAACACTTTCCTTAAAAGTACCTATTTAGGTCTACATGGGGAAATAATCCTTTTATTCTTCCAGAATCCGGATATGCTAATAAACACGCACGAGGATTCGGTATATCAACTATTATATATGGACCTGTATAAATTAGATTCCATTTTCTGATGGTCTTCTTCAACCTTGATGACTTGATGTGTCTTCTTAAAAGAATTTTCTGTCCGATATTGAAAGTCTGAATCCGTTTGATGTTTCTGTCATGGATTTCCTTTCGCTGTCTTGCTTTCTCGGTAATATTAATGAGAGCATTGCGAATATTTTCTTCCCATGACATTTTGGTGTCCTCGAGTTTAGGCAAGTTATCTACCCAAAAGTTTCTTTCTTTATCTCTGAACATCAGTTCATTCGGGGTAAAGTTTGTAGAACTATGAGGTAAATTATTATAAATCTGTTCAAACTCGGTCAAATAGTTTATCCAGGTAGTTTGTTTATCATGACAGTACGTTCTCATGAATCTGTTTAGTTCTCGAAAAACTCGTTCAATTAAATTCCCTTGTGGATGATAGCAAGATGTAAATATCTGTTTTATTCCTAGTTGTGATACTAATTTTCTCCATAAATATCCAGTAAATATCTTCGCATTGTCAGAGATTATAGATTTTGGAATCCCTGCATGAGGAATGTAGCCATTTACAAACATTACTGCGGCAGCTCTTGCAGTTGCTGGTTTTATAGGATATAGTTTAACATATTTTGTAAACACATCACAGAATCCAATAATGTACTTAACACCACCTCTGGCTCTAGGAAGTGGTCCACAAATATCACATGATATAAGTGATCTTGGTGCTTCAGGTATTATTGAGTGAATCGCAATTTTATTTCCCTTGTTGTCCGGCTTAGCCTTTTGACAGATAATACATTTCTGTATGACTTTGTACACTTTTCGCCTTATATTTGGGAAGTAACAATAATATCTTATCTTATTAGCACACTTTACAACACCAATATGACCCCAGGTCAAATGTGTAAACCAAATTAATCGTTCTTTATATTCTTCGGGTGTGCAGACACACCACTTTGGATTCTCAGCCTTCCCAGATTTAAAAAATAAAATATTATTCACAAGCCGGTAGTATTCCAAATTGACCATAGGATTTTGTTGATTTAATTGTCATATTATAGCATTCCATCGTCGATCCTTCTTCTGAAGCTGAGCGATTGTCTTACATAAATGAATATAATATAACTTGTAATAATTTTCTTGAAGAAGAAGCACTGGAAATTCTGCCTTATTATTTACATCCAGTTCGGGTGTTATTCCTTCTGGAGATCTTGACAAGGCGTCAGCTATAATATTTTCTTTTCCGGCCGCATGAATAATTTGAAACTGATATTCTTGCAGCGCCAGCGTCCACCTTGACAAGCGAGGATGCAGCAACTTACAAGTTTGTAAAAAGGCTAATGATTGGTGGTCACAATAAACGGCTATCCTTGAGCCATATACAAAATAATTAAACCTTTTCAAAGACCAAATAACTGCTAAAGCTTCCAATTCCGTAGTGGTATATGCTCTTTCACAGGTGGATAAAACTCTGCTAGCAAATGCAATTGGACACCATCGATGTACCTAATTTGAAATAAACAAGATCCTAATCCCACATCTGATGAATCAGTGGCTAAACAGAATCCGACATTCATATCAAGGTGGTATAATAACGGAGCATTTATCAGTAGATCCTTAATTTCACAAAAAGCCCTTTCACAATCATTAGACCATTGCCATGGTACATGTTTCCTCAGGAGCCGGTTTAGTGCTTCAGAGTTCATTGCTTGAGTTTTAATAAATCGACGAAAAAATGAAGCCAAGCCTATAAAGCCTTTCAGTTGTCTTCTGTTTCTTGGAGTTGGAAAATTTTTTATCGCACTAATCTTCGCTTCTGTTGGAAGAATACCTTTTGCATTAATCATATGTCCTAAGAATTTAACTCTCTTTAGAGAAAATTGGGATTTTTTTAGATTTGCAGTTATACCAGTTTGTTTGAACACAGCAAAAATCCTCCTAATAAGTTGTACATGTTCGTCCCAAGTTTTAGAGGCAATTAATAGATCGTCCACAAAAATTGTTTTTCGACTACGTAGTTCTGGTCCTAGGGCATAGTCCAACGCAGAAATAAAAACTCCAGAGCTGATATTGAGACCAAACGGAACGACCTTGAACTGATAGCTTCTCCCTCCATATATAAAAGCAGTATATTTTCTTGATTGTCTAACTGGACTTGCCAGAACGAACTTCTCAAATCAGTACTGGTTAAATAGGATACATCTTGAAATTTCTGTATTAACTCATCGATATTCTCCGGATGTGTGCGCACAGGTACTATAATTTTGTTAATTTCCCTTGCATCTAATACCAATCGAACTTTTCCTCCTGGCTTTGGTACAACAAGCAACGGAGAACAATATGGGCTGTTCGACGGTTCAATAAGATTCCAGTTTATCATTTTTTGTATCTCTTCCTGAACTGGTTGTTTTAATCGCCAGGGAATGGGATAGTGTGTGCGGAAAAATGTCTTATGGGCTTAATCTGTAATGTACAAACATATCCTCTAATAATTCCGGGCTTTTCATCGAAAACTGACTCATATTCTGTTAATAAATTGAATAATTGTTCCCTCTGACTATCCGTTAGGCAATCTGACTCAGCAATCTTCTGTTCGACTGTTTGTCTGAAATCCTCTAATCGAATTGACTTGATCGGTAGTCGGTACATATTATTATTTTCAGCACAAATCAGCAGCACAGCAGCACCACGGAAACATCGCTCATACACTGCCTCCTTTCTCAGTAAGATCAGTCTAACAAATTGATCTTCGATTTTAAAATGCACCTTTCCTTCTACCAAGTCCAACTCGCAATTTCAGGCTTGCAAAGTTCCAATGCCAAGAATACAATCTACTAACAACTTTTCCACTGCAAGGAATGTACATTGTTTAGCTACATTTCCCAATTTTATCTCTATAAGCGTGTGTATCTTGAAGTTCCGGGATTTTGCTCCCACTGCACCTGTAACTCGGCAATTTTGTACTGGTAGGACAGTGATTTTCTTAATTTTACTAATTCTGCGAAACAAAGTTCCGGATACTACGTCTGTAGATGAAGCTGTGTCCAATACAACATTGGTTAAAATTCCTCCCACTTCTGTGATGATCTGACACAGTAACCCTTTTATCTTCGACTACACAGGCCACTAAGTCTCTCGTCAATTCATCTGTCATTAATTCGCCTTCGCTATATCTCAACATTGCCACGGAGTTAATTTCGTTTAAAACAGGTTTGCCCCTTTTGTATTCCCCGGCCGACTTTACTGAGCATAAAGCGGCCCTGTTCAGTTTAAATGTCGATTATTATTTCCTCTTGAATCATCTACTACTTCTGTTATAACTGGTTGTTGTTAATGATTGGTTGTGTTATTTGTTTCAAATCGAGGGTCAGAATTTCTGTACGCATTATTATTATTTGAAAACTGCTGGTTCTGATAATCTCTTGCATTTCCAAACATTGGGTTGTATCTGCGACCTGTTCGATTGTCTCTGAATCTGCCCCTCGCAGCACTGTTATTGAAATTTCAATTTTCCGTTGCAATTGTTTCCGTTGAATCTCTGACTATTCCTAGTATAATAATTATTAAATCCGTTTCCGTTCCGGTTTGCGTTTGGCGCCTCAATCGCTCTCCTATGCATAACCGGTTGTCTTGGCCGATGTTCATCTTCCTCGATCATATCTATAGTGTCAAGCGTAGTCATGAAAGAGTCAAGGTCATGCTCATTGATTTACAGCATTCTATTTCTGATGCTGGCCGGAAGTCGAGATTTTAATATGCCAATCACGTCTTGTAGAGGCATAGGCTTATCCCAATACCGCGATTTGTTTATATGTTTCTCAAAGTATTTCTTTAAAGACCCACGTGAAAAGGAAAAAGGTTCCGGGTATAATACCTCCTGCATTAAACGTTCTTGTACTCCTTCAGACCAGTATTTGGCTAAAAATGCTCGATCAAAATCTTCATATGTGTCCCAAGTTGATATCATATCAGATGCCCATAGAGCTCCTGACCCCTGAATATAAGCGGTCACGAAACTAAGCTTTTGCGACTCACTCCAATTTTTCGGCAATACTCCGCTAAAACTTCTTATAAACACTACGGGATGAACATTTTTCTTGTCTAGGTTGTAGATCTGGAATTGACGTTGTTTCAGCACTTTCTCCTCAGTATTGCTTTTACAGTTACAGTCATTATGACTACCTCTCCTCCGTATTGCTTTTACAATTACAGTCATTATGACTACCCACATAGTGTTGTGATTGATGTTGATTGGAAAAACGAACGTGTGCATATATGTCCCTGTCTGCACTTGATCGGTTAAATAAAAACGAACGTGTGCATTTATGTCCCTGTCTGTACTTGATCGGTTAAATAATGTAGCTTCGTTGGTAGGTCTTGTTATGGGTTGTTTTTTTTTTTTTTTTAATGGACTTGTAGTAAAAACGAACGTGTGCATTTATGTCCCTGTCTGTACTTGATCGGTTAAATAATGTAGCTTCGTTGGTAGTAGTCCGAGGTGAGTATGTTTTTTTTTTTTTTTTTTTTTTTTAATGGACTTGTAGTCCGAGGTGATAGGTTACAATACAGCATCACCGGTCTGTTGCGGTCTAACTGTGTTGGTGAGCCAGTAAATTTCCACTGTGCAGTGACTGCGTCACTGCAATTCACTTTGGAGGTGTGGCGGTGGGACTTGTAGTCCCGTACCACCCTCTGACGGTGATAGTACTACATGAGTCAGGCAGAATTTATTGCCTAACATGGGCAGGTGCAGGTGTGGCGGTGGGACTTGTAGTCCCATACCGTGGGTGATGAACGCTTAACGTATGTTTAATATTGTCTGAACAAATGCTTTGCCTTTCCAAACTTAACTGCGAGAATTTTCCCGCGAGAATGTTGACCTTATGATCAACCTCGTCTTGTCTCTCCTTTATGTTATTTATGGATTTATCCAAATTTTGGATGTCCTTCGGGATCTTGTCTTGTGATTGTCTCAAATCCTGCATATCTGCTGACATCTCGTTTACTTGTTGCTTTAACTCATCTTGAACTTCAACTAATACCGGAATTACCGCGACAGAACATTGCATCTGTTCTTGTGCTTGAACTATCTCTGGGATTGACTCGACCTGCTCTTTAATAGTATCAAGCTTAGTAACAACATACTCAGTTAGCTCTAGGCGTAACTTCTTCGCATTTTCATTACACTGCTGAGTGACTTGCTCAATTTGAGCAGCTAATTTTAATTCTGTATTTTCATTCTGAATTTTCAATTCTTCCGCAGTTTTATTTAATTTATCATCTAGTTTCTGAAAACACTCTACTGATTTATTATTTAATTCCGCTCGATGAGCATCTAATTGCTCCTGGACTTTCACTTGATTGGCTGCTAATTGTTCATTCATTTCCCTTTTAGTCTCTATTTGCGCTTTAGTTAAGTCTGTTACATTTTTGGCTAACAGTGTTAACTGCTGCATGATTACAGTCAATGGGTTTATTTCGTCCTGCTCAGATGACATCGAAATACTTAAGCTTTGTTGTGGGGCCTGACTAATGCTGCCGCTAGGCACTACTTCAGTTAAACTAGCGTCTAATGTTTCACTAACCTCAGAAACAGCTGAGGGCTGTTGTGATTCGCTCTGCTGTTGCATTGCCATTTTATAAGCCGCCCTAGTAAGAACCATTAATACACAGAACAGCAAATATATAAATCACACGCATCTGAGTTAATAATGTCACTGACCTAAACTTTGCATAATACTCACTTATAATAAACACTTCCTATCTAAAGTATAGCCAAAGAGTCACTCAATCAATCTGATTCAAACCGATAGACATTTAAATAGTTATTCTAATTTTATATCTACAAAAATTTAATTGTATATTGTCTGGCCTGAACGACGTTCTCGTAGGTTGTGGCGAAATTGTGACTTCTGGAACAGGCCTCGTCTTCTTTTCTCTCGTGCACATGCAACATAAAATTCACACACTGTTTAAGTAATGCTCAAAAATGTGTCGTGTCACAGTGAAGCCAAATTTAATTTTTTTTTTTTTTTTTTGTGGAATCTAAAATTTAAAAACCTCTCTCACTCCGGCCTGATTTAGCTTCACTGATCAGGATAGTAAAAACATGCGTATATTAAGGGAATTTTCATTCACAAAGCAGGCTTATCACATTCATACAGTTCAATACTGTTCTATCCTGATTAAATTGAGCGTAACTTAAATTCCATAAGGCAGTGAAGCAATTTCGAAGTCTCGGTGCGACGAAAATTGTCAGTCGATCTCCTGGAAACATTTGTAATAATTATTAACTTTCGGTGATCACATGGGGAAGACCGGAGATCTGCTGGTAAGACCGTGTTAGCCTATTTATTTGAAATAACTGGATATCTTGAGCATAGAAAACGGCAGGTTCGTCCAGTGTATATCAGACGTTCCCCACTGATCCCGTGCAGCACAGCGTGTAAGCAGACACTGTCAATAATAATCAGTTAAATAATACGCTAACACACTTACTTTAGTTTAGTTCATGTATTAAATTCCTTCTCAAACAGAATCTCATTAAGATGGCGACTAGCCCAGTAATACATACATATACATCCTCCTTCTTTCACGACTAATCGGCAAGAAGTCCTCAATCATTTCATAAGAGAAAACATAGATAGCAGAGAAGCTATTCCATGGAGTAAATGGACGCTCCAAGGAATAATTGGGCTTGAAACTACTTTGCATTGATAATCGGTAAGATAAGAAGAGATATTTCGAGATATGTACTGAGTTATATAATTTATAAAATTTCTGAAAATATCGCGGAGAGACGGTGCAAGAGACATTACAACGTCTCGATCCGTGAGTCAACAGATGGGGAGGTTTGCAAGACAACAACCATCTGCACGAACAGTTCGACGACGTTTGCAGCAGCATGGACTATCAGCTCGGAGACCATGGCTGCGGTTACCCTTGACGCTGCACCACAGACAGGAGCGCCTGCGATGATGTACTCAACGACAAACCTGGGTGCACGAATGGCAAAACGTCATTTTTTCGGATGAATCCAGGTTCTGTTTACAGCATCATGATGGTCGCATCGGTGTTTGGCGACATCGCGGTGAACGCACATTGGAAGCGTGTATTCGTCATCGCCATACTGGCGTGATGGTACGGGGTGCCATTGGTTAACGTCTCGGTCGCCTCTTGTTCGCTCTGACGGCACTTTGAAATGTGGACGTTACATTTCAGATGTGTTACGACCCTGGCTCTACCCTTCATTCGATCCCTGCGAATCCCTACATTTCAGGAGGATAATGCACAACCGCATGTTGCAGGACCTGTACGGGCCTTTCTGTATACAGTAAATGTTCGATTGCTGCCCTGGCGAGCACATTCTCCAGATCTCCCACCAACTGAAAACGTCTGGTCAATGTTGGCCGAGCAACTGGCTCGTCACAATACGCCAGTCACTATTCTTGATGAACTGTGGTATCGTGTTGAAGCTGCATGGGCAGCTGTACCTGTACACGCCATCCAAGCTCTGACTCAAGGACTAGATCGCTTAAAACATTTAGTTCTCGCCCTCGACGTAGACAGTATGCCATGCGAATTTTCGTAACTAAACGATCATAGTATACCCATAAAAGTTGGAATTTCTGGCGTTCATATTTCTCACAAGTTCTTGTAATAACTTTGCTGAATAATGAGAAAAACTCGACCACGAAGTGGCGCAAAATGAACATCTATACAGAGCTGATAGTGTACGTGTCCGAATATGATGATGGTTTCACAAAGCAATGACCTTAACCCACAGAATACGTGCGAACCCTCAGTACTCTGACTGGCTGACAAAAATCATGGTTACAAAATGCTTCCGATTTAACAAAACTTTTATACTTCATTTCTTTTCTTTCGTTTGCGTGTATACAGCTTGTTTTCGTAAAGAATGTCCTGTAACTGAAAACAAACACTTTTCCATTATGAAAAAAATGCATGTCACAGACGGAATCTAAAGACAATTATTTGTTAAGAAAACATATTAAATTTTAATCATCTGATACTATGCAGCCCATGCATACCCTAGTCTTTGTCTGCCCTCACTGTTCTCTCTCTCACTACTGTTCTTTCCATTGGCAAATTAACTATATTGGGTTGCCGTAGCAGAGATCCCACGTATACGTGCCTTATTCTGGCATCGCCAGCCGTATACGTCTTTTCTGAAATCATTCTTTTCCAAATTTCTTTAGTTAGTAATTCATATGTCCACTTATGTTTAACGCTCTTTACTGACTCTACAAGTACATCTCGAACGCAACCTGCTTCTTTCTCTCCGAACTTTCGACGGTCCTCGCTTCACCTCCATACACTGCTCTACTCCAGATGTAAACCTTCACGAAATTTGTTCTCTTTTCACATCAGTGTCTGCCAGTGGTACAGCTCTTTAAATGTCGTAAGCGGTTTTCACTTTTGACAATTTGCTTTCTATATGTTTCTTGCTTCTTCCTTCTTGTATAATCTTGCTTACTAATTTTTTCACTCCTACCTCTACTGTAAGTTTTCATGTTACTCCACTTTCTACTACTTTTCACCTCGTTTAACTAATACTTCAATGCTTTTGTTTTGCCTGGGTATCCACTCACACGAAACGGAGGGCGTTTCGTGGTTTCACAATAAAATTTGTGTAAATGAAAATAAAATAAATTTTATTCCACTTTGAAAAAACTGTATGTGATAGCAGAATGCTAAGAATAATTTTTTAAATCATCATATAAATATTAGTTCAGAATGTATATTCATTTTAAATCATCCGGTACCATGTAGACTAGCGTAATCTGTTCATGCTAGTCCTAGTGTTTGTGTACCATTAGTGTTTCTCCGTCTGCGGTTTCTTCCGTTGCCAAATTAGTTATAGCTGAATCCCATAGCAGATATCCCACTTGTATGTTCCTTATTCAGGTATGGACCACCCATAGACGTCTTTGCTCAAATCATTCTTTTCCAAATTTACTCAGTTCGTAATTCACATGTCTACTTAATGTTTAACACTCTTCGACAAGCAACATATCAAACGCTACCTGTTTCTTCCTCTCATGGGTATATAATTTTTCCTTCTGGATTGTCTGGTAATCAGCAGCGTAATTCTAAGAATGAAGTTGTGGAACACGTTTCGTATCACGAACATCATGCCACAGTCTTTGTGCTATGTTTACTGGATTTGATCCATGTATTTGTAGCTTATGGATGCGTTAGAAACACGAAAGGAAATATGCATGAACACATGTATAAGCAACTAATCCGCAGTTCTCACAAAGGAAGCGGATATAACTCCGCAACGCTCGGTTGCATTTAACGAATGAACGAACACTTCATTAACAGTGCAACTGTACACTGTCGACATTTTGTTTATTCAGCCGGGTTGCTTGAAGCACATACATCACAAAATCAACAAGCCTAGGCAAATATTCGGGGAATGTTACTAGACGGCTTTCCCGACGGAATGATCAGAGACGAAATATGTGCTATTTTTGAATGTAACTCATTGAAGCCACTCTGTGATACCGCAGAGCAATGATTTTCAGAGTTAAGAATGCCCTTCGCAGTTTTCATCTTTGACCTGCAGACATAACTGAAATTCATTTTCCACGGCGTGTTACGGTAAAAGCCATTCGCTAAAGGCTAGGAACTCTAGACTGAGCGAACCTTTGGACCGCATTCTCTGAATCTGTCGCATTGCATCATATCTCAGAAGGATAGCCGCTGTGAAGTACGGAAAAGTCTTTAGTAATGAGTAAATAATCATACTTCAAGCCGTTTACAGCGTACAGCAAAAAGGTACGGCCAATAATGCAGGACACATTCCTCACAAAGTGTGTAAGCAAATACACTCTTGAGGCAAACATATTCACTTACAGCAGGCTGAATGGCAATAGGCAGCAACTTACTACGATTCAATGAAATTACGAAACCACCAAAGTTGCACAAAAGTGTTTGATTTAAACCGCGACCAGTTTCGGACCTCAGTCCTTTATCAGTCCGTCCACATAAGTGCCATGGTAATGTGCGTACCCTGGCCACATTGCGTGAGTGGCTAAGTGCGTGGGACTATTTGCATACGACAGTTCAGAACTGCGTGCTGCATTAGTCTGGCGTATGCAAATTGTACATTGCACATTGCACTTAGCCACTCACGCAAACAATCTGGCCAGCGAACACACATTATGGTATCACTTACGTGGATGGCTTGATAATGGACTAAGGTCCGAAACTGGTCGTCATTCAAATAAAAACAAACTTCTGTGCAACTTGGACCGTTTCGTAATTTCATTCAAAACGTTATTACCATTGCCCAGCAAGCAACTGAGTGTTCGGGGGCGTTGTGGGCAAATGACGTGGTTAGGAAAGCGTGTAAGAGGAGCAGAGGCGAATGGGGACATATTCTGGTGACTATGCTCGTTACAAAACGTCTAAATCTTCTGAATTAGTGGACTTTTACAAAAGGCAGGTCTTTCACGTGCTACCTCTTGTGAGAATCTACTGAAAATGGCTGAGCGACGGTGAAACCATGAGCAGGCGACAAGCTGTTGGATATCCACGCCTCAATACAGGACAGGGAGCTCGGAAGTTTTCCACACTGCAAAGACAGACGACCGAGTACAATGTTCGCACAACCACAAATGTTTCGTAGCGCGTTGTTGAACATGAGGCACCACAGCAGACAACCCCTACGGGTTCCAAAGATGACCGGACGACATTGTCAGTTACGACTGCGAAGGTCACGAAACCATCGAAACTGGGCCGCGGACCAATGGAAACGTGTTGCCTAGTCGGATGAATCAAAATTTTCGTTACGCCAGGTCAATGGTCGTGTGGGGATCCGCCATCATCACTCCTTGGAACGGCTGGGATCATGCACCATGCCACCACGGACGCAGCCAAGCAGAGGCAGTATTAAGCAATGGGTATCACTCATCTGGGCTTCCATGGGACCTGTGGTAGTAATCGAAGGCCCGTGAGTATTGCGACATCATAGCAGTCGGGACAGCAGGAAGTTAAAAGTAAGAATCCAGTGTCCAACACGCAAAATAAATACGAGGCATATCATTAATAGCCTCTCGTATATTGCAGTCTTATGTCACAATAACTGAGTTACAAAAGTGCTACATTATGCAGAACATCACAAAAAATGTACTAGTTTACTGGTACAAAGTTCAAAAGCGTTGCCCGCATCTCGTGGTCGTGCGGTAGCGTTCTCGCTTCCCACGCCAGGGTTCCCGGGTTCGATTCCCGGCGGGGTCAGGGATTTTCTCTGCCTCGTGATGGCCGGGTGTTGTGTGCTGTCCTTAGGTTAGTTAGGTTTAAGTAGTTCTAAGTTCTAGGGGACTGATGACCATACATGTTAAGTCCCATAGTGCTCAGAGCCATTTGAACCATTTTTTTTCAAAAGCGTTCTGTCTCGATCAGCTGATGTCTGCGGAATGTATCCATATAAGATTTCCCTTGTTTCCATTACGTCATAATCATCGTCACGGCTGCTTTTCCTCTATGAGGCGCACCGTATCTCCTAGGCAGAAACCGACGACACGAACTTATCCGCCTGACCAGCAGGTACTGCGACTGCAGTGCTATTTCTATCCTCATTCCGGCTTGCAATTTCGCTGGGTCCTTCCATCTCGTGATAGAAACGTATAAATAAAACCCTCAATAAAACAGAATACTCTAATATATTACGAAAGTAAACTTTTTGTAGTGGCGATCATCATTCGCCAGTTCGAAAAAAGCTTGTGCAACATATCACTTCATCAAAGTGATATGTTACGTTACAGTCTGTATCTAGTGGAACACATGCACAGTTCTACCGGGCGCTAACTCTGTATCTACAAACCACCGGCCCGTAATTAACGGGAAATGTATGACCTATGCGTAGACATGCGGTGCCTCAAACCTCCGGGAACCTACCAATCACTTGCCCGATGTAAGCCTCGCAGAAACACTAATGTATTACGTTCCAAAGGAGCACTAATACGCTATAAAGTGGGCAGTCGTCACGTTGTGGTATGCTGGCGTGTATTATATGGACATCAATCAGGTAAAGCTTTGTTTCCGTCAGAATCTATTTTCTACAGGGCGATTCAATGACGATGTTACAAACTTTTAGGAATGATGGAGAAGGATGAAAGTATCAGTTAGAAATAAGGGGCCCTGAATTTGAAAGTTATAAGCAAAAATCGATCGGATTACTCTGATAGTGGAATACATGTACTGGTAATCCTGTTGCTAAGATTGTAGGATAGCCAAGCTATGGCACTTGACCAGTAGAGGAGATGTGTATCACAGTAACGAAAGTGAGCAAATGCTCAAAGTTCGTAAGGTATGCATATCAGAGCCTGTGTTTGTTACAAATTTTTTTCTTGTTTGGATCCATACTACCACCTCCGAAAATTGGCTACGCTACAGTCTTAGCAATAACAGTATTTCACTCTCAGGAGTATCAGACCGATTTTTGTTTTTAGCTTTCGTATCTTTACCGAACCAGTGACATTAACTTAAAATTTGTAGATTCATTGTGGTGTCACCGCCAGACACCACACTTGCTAGGTGGTAGCTTTAAATCGGCCGCGGTCCATTAGTACATGTCCGACCCTCGTGTCGCCACTGTCAGTGATCGCAGACCGAGCGCCACCACACGGCAGGTCTAGAGAGACGTACTAGCACTCCTCCCAGTTGTACGGACGACTTGCTAGCGACTACACTGACGAAGCCTTTGTCTCATTTGCCGAGAGACAGTTAGAATAGCCTTCAGCTAAGTCCATGGCTACGACCTAGCAAGGCGCCATTAACCATTTCTAGAGAGAGTCTCACTTGTATAATCAAGAACGCTGTATACAAATGATGGATTAAAGTTAAGTATTCCAGCAGCTACGTACTTTTCTTTATAGCATTCATTCCCTGTCCTGTTTCAGACCTCAGGCCCACCTGCGTGAGTTGACGCGTGCATTTCGGCCTCCTTCTCTAGCTATATAGCATTCATCCCTCTTCATCACACGTGAAAGTTGGTAAAATCATCACGGAATCACCTTGTAGAGCTCCCCATAACACACTCATCACGGGAAACACGCAGCAACGCAATGTACCAATATAACACATGAAATTCTTTCTTAAGTGAAACTTCTAAAGCATTTCCATTAGCAATGACACATGCATCATGCCTGCGTCACATACTATCCACGGTGCACCGACTTATCCGTGGAGTATCGTGTATAGCCTGTTCCAACGCTTACCCCTAAGGTGCGGGCATCCCTTAGTTTGTTCGTGGGCAGGTGCACCTGATATAGGCTAACTACGAGGCGGCACTATTACACGCATCACGAGCATGTGCTCTGTAGTGTTGGCAGAAGAGCCAACACTGTGTTGCAAGACGAGGCCGAAATGCACGCGTCAGCTCACGCAGGTGGCGCTAGGTCTGAAACAGGATACGTAATGAATGCTATAAAGAAAAGTACGTAGCTTCTGTAATACTTAACTTTAATCCATCATTGTGGTACATCGCTCTTGACGATACAAGTGAGACTCTTTAGATACATGCAATGTAATGCTAATGGCTCCTTGCTAGGTCGTAGCCATGGACTTAGCTGAAGGCTATTCTAACTATCTCTCGGCAAATGAGAGAAAGGCTTCGTCAGTGTAGTCGCTAGCAAAGTCGTCGTACAACTGGGCCGAGTGCTAGTACGTCTCTCTAGACCTGCCGTGTGGTGGCGCTCGGTCTGCAATTACTGACAGTGGCGACACGCGGGTCCGATATGTACTAATGGACCGCGGCCGATTTAAAGCTACCACCTAGAAGGTGTGGTGTCTGGCGGTGACACCACATGCTCACTCTGCCTGCCTGCCCTCTGCTCGTGCAAAACTGTTGCACAAGTTTCATCCCGACTAGTTGATTGCCCACAAGTCAACCTTTTGCCTACCCCTGCGCGTTTATGCCCATGGGTGGCCGGTTACCCGCCTACAAAGGTTTTCAAATACACGAAGTTTCCAAATCTGTAACATTTACGGCTTGGACTCAAGAGCCGAATTTCTTGAGAGAAAGACACTGTTAGCCAACCACTCTTCTATACTTAAGGTCTTCAAATGAAGTCGTATTAATAATGCGACGAACCTTCCGCTACCTCTGAAATGTTACTGTTTGTTAGTGGAGTAACAAATCAAATAAAGAAAGTTCTCCAAGAGAGTGGTAAACAACCACTTTTGTTAGAACAAAATAAAAGACTCTTCTACAACTTATAATCTACGTGACTGAATGCCATCACACTGCTGGAGACTGATGTGATGTGTGGTTGTGCCAAAGTTCATGTAAACGAATCCGGGAGGAGAATTCAACAGCACCACATACGTTTAAAACAAAGCGTACAATTTGTTGTAGCGTTACACCAGGAAAAATATAGCCTGGATATACACTGAAACGCCAAAGAAACTTGTATAGGCAGGTGTATTCAAACTGAGATTTGTAAACAGACAGAATACGGTGTTCGATCGGCAACGCCTATATAAGACAACAAGTGTCTGGCGCAGTTTTTAGATCGGTTACTGCTGCTGCAGTGTCAGGTTATAAGGATTTAAGTGAGTTTTAGCGTGGTGTTATAGTCGGCGCATGGTCGATGGGATACAGCATCTCCGAGGTAGAGATGATTGGGGAATTTCATGTGCAACCATTTCACGAGTGTTCCGTGAATATCAGGGATCCGGTAAAACATCAAATGTCCGACATCACTGCGGCCGGAGAAAGATCGTGCAAGAACGGGCCCAACGGCGACTCAAGAGAATCGTTCAACGTGACAGACGTGCAACCCTTCCACAAAATGCTACAGTTTCCAATGCTGACAAGTGTCAGCGTGCGGAATATTCAACGAAACATCATCGATATGGGCTATCGGAGCCAAATGCACACTCGTGTACCCTTGATGACTGCACGGCACAAAGTTTTACGCCTCGCCAGGGCCCGTTAACAGCGACATTGGACTTTTGATGACTGGAAAAATGTTGCCCGGTCGGACGAGTCTCGTTTCAAAATTGTATAGAGTGAATGGACGTGTACGGGTATTGTGACAACCTCATGAATCCATGGATCCTGCATGTCAGCAGGGGACTGTTCAACTTGGTGGAGGCCCTGTAGTGGAGTGGGCCGTGTGCAGTTGGAGTGATATGGATCCCAGGTACGTCTAGATACAACTCTGACAGGTGACACGTCCGTAAGCATCCTGTCTCATCACCTGCCTTCATTCATGTCCGATGTTCCGAAGAGCTTGGAAAATTCTACGAGGACACTGCGACACCCCACAAGTCCAGAATTGCTACAGAGTGGCTCCAGGAACACTCGTTTGAGTTTAAACACTTCCACTGGCCACCAAATTCCCCAGACATGAACATTATGTAGGTATCTGGGATTCATTGCAACGTGCTGTTCAGATGACTTGTCCACCGTCTCGTAATCTTACGAATTTATGGACGTTCCTGCAGGATTCATTGGTGTCAGTTCCCTCCAGCACTATCGTTCAAATGGCTCCAAGCACTATGGGACTTAACATTTGAGGTCATCAGTCCCCTAGACTTAGAGCTACTTAAACCTAACTAACCTAAGGACATCACACACATTCATGCCCGAGGCAGGATTCCAATCTACGACCGTAGCGGTCGCACGGTTCCAGACTGAAGGGCCTAGAACCGCTCACCCACCGTGGCCGGCTCCGGCACTATTTCAGACATTAGTCGAGTCCATGCCACGTCGTGTTGCGGTACTTCTGCGTGCTCGCGGGGGCCTTATACACTATTGGGGAGGTGTACCAGTTTCTTTGGCTCTTCAATGTAGATTTAATTAACGTCCGAGTGTTCATAGAAGGGAAATGCGAGAGAATTATAAGAATGAGTTCAACAGAAATAGATATAACGGCTACAAACAAGGTTCTGGCTTCGTGACTTCAGGCCAATGGAAACGTAAATAGGCAGCCACTGCGTGTGACAAATAGAAAAAGTTACCAGAAACCACGCCAGCAGCATGACGAACAAATTATTTGGTAATATTCCCCCTCTTTTTCAATCCAAATATCATTCAATTACATTGTAATTGCTTTTATTTCCACATTAGTTATCAATGTTCAAATGGTTCAAAGGGCTCTGAGCACTATGGGACTCAACTGCTGTGGTCATAAGTCCCCTAGAACTTAGAACTACTTAAACCTAACTAACCTAAAGACATCACACACATCCATGCCCGAGGCAGGATTCGAACCTGCGACCGTAGCGGTCGCGCGGTTCCAGACTGGAGCCCCCAGAACCGCTCGGCCACTCCGGCCGGCTATCAATGTTCAGTGATGACTAAATTCATAGTGGTGCCCTTCACATAATTACTTAACATCTTCCTCTAAATTTGTTAACGCAAAACAACTAAAATTTTATCGACAGAAACTGAGATATGTAAACAATAGTATGTTGATTCTATCAATAGTAATCTCAGTGTCACTTTTCTGGAAGCTAACTTTCAATCACTCTGAGACAAATAGTACATTAGTATGTGGAATTCGACGTGGGAGTTCTACTACATGTAACTACTAGACAGGAACCAGTATCTGGGAGGTGTCATCTGTTGAATAGTATCCACGATATATATCTCAAAGAGCTGCAGGCAAGCAACATGCGGCAGGGCCCTTCAGCAACTACAACGGTGCTTGTGGGAACTCGCTTCGCATTACGTCTGTCGAGAAGCATTTTTCGCTTGTCTTTTGTTCTTTCTTTGTATGGAATCATCATAAAGCCTAACAGAAAAGCGTCTTTTTTGCCTTCTCTTAGTGATTTATCAAACGTCACGCTGCCGAAGTCCCGCATATGCGTTTTCAGTAGCACACATCGGTTAACTTGCATAATACCGTAGTAGCATTCTGTGACGCTCCATAATGGCTCTAAAAAGTAAAGTAGAATCTAAAATTACCCTAAGTCACATTCCGCTTCACTAAAATCCAAAAAGTTACGAAACTGCCGGATATCCTTTACTGTATTGAAGTTTCAGTCTTCTGCTCATATCTGTAAGGCTGTTACCATGTTTAAAGCCAGCACGTGCAATAACATCTTAGGACTTCGGTCTCTATCTGTCTTTTTGTCTAGGGATTATTAACAAGATTGTGGTCTTATTGTGGAGCAAGATGAGCTGTATCTGTTTTATGGGTCCACAAGGTAGGCTTACATCACAAACCTTCCTCAAAAGTTCAACAAAGCAAACTATATCACAGAAAACACCACCTTAAGAAATGTTACACATTTGCCATACTCGTTGGTGACTTGTGGTGGTGCGTCATACAAACCGAGACTTATCATATTTCTGTTGATAGTTCTGCCACTGAACATTATTTGTAAGCTACTGTGTTAATCTACGGCAATAGGTTTTCTATACATTCTCCTACTACGCTCCACGTGAATTCTTCACTATCTTTATTTTAGTATTGCGAAACTATCGAAAAGAGAAAGAGCGAACAGGGAGATTTCAAGAATTAACTACGTTAAGATGGAACAATAAAATTATCTGGTACGTTTTGCACTAAGTTACAGGCTTCGGTTATGCATCAACTTGAAGAGTGAACGCAGGTCTCCATTCACGTGTAACCAGTAATATTTCAGTCACATAAAGTTCAAACATACCAAAAAAACTATACCATTCTTTACGATAGGTCAGACGGTTCATCACTCCCGTTCACCTGTTCACTATCTGATCAAATGTATCTCGACACCTGTTTGTGGACATGAATATGGTATGTGTACAACATTCGGCCTTATGAGGCCTTCAATTCTGATGGAGCAAGTATCATTGGGGTGGCTTGGAGTAGTGGCAGCACACGGCACATTATTCCTCAAGAGCCGAAGCTAACGAAGACGGCGGGGCCTGGAGCGAAGTAGACGTTCTAACTCATCCCACAGCAGTTTTATTGCATTTAGTTGGCAGCTGGGAAGACCGGTCCATTTCGGGAATGTTATTGCCCACAAAATATTGATGGTACTTCACCAAAGGGTGCATTGCCATATTGATATCGAAATATTCCTCTGCTGTACACAGTATATTATGCTATACAGCGTGTTCATATCCTTCCTCATTCATCGTTTTCGTAAATGCAATAAGGGGACTACATCTGCATCACAATAAACATCCCCATGCCATAGTAGCATCTCTCCATAATTCACTGTTCGCATTAGACATGGTTGTACGTCACATTCTCGAAGAATTCGCCGAACCCAAACCGTTCCATCAGATTACTGCAAGATGCAGCGTGATTCACCACTCTAAACCGCACGTTAATAGTCATCCAATGTCGAACAGCGTCACACTTCTCTCTACCTCAAGTGTCGCTAAGCCCTAAATACAGAAATGTGTGACTTATGACGAGCTTCTGAACTCACTTGCGATGATTTCATGCAATTTTTTCAACTACTCTCCGCAATGCTCGGCGGTCCCTAGCCGTTACTAAGTACGTTTCCTGATCTAGATTTAGCTGTCATTCCTTTGCGTTTCCACTTCATATTCAGGGCACCAACAGTCAACATGGGCATCTTTAGAAGTGTGGAAATGTCCCTGGCGGATCTGTTATGTGACGTCCAATGACAAGACCATGTTCGAGGTCATTGAGCCCTCCTGACTTACCCATTCTGCTGTTACTGCTTCTCTACTGAAAATATAGTGGTGCCCTCAACGTTTTATATCGGCGGGTCCACCTCTACTAACATCTAGTGGCGTAAAATCGGAAAACAGCTCAAAAATTGACGATACCATACAACTGGTGCTATTCTGCCTACACAAAATTTCGCAAAACCACTCCAAACTAGTGACAGACACACTCAAACTTCACCTTCGCCTAAAAGCTCGCAGGAAAAAGGCAGAGATGAAGGTGCTGTCTTCATTGTTTTTGGTGGGAAATACATTGAACTGATGAGATGCTGTTATTGGACAGAGCGGAGTTTAAAACGTGTGTTACCTGTAAGCATACAGCTGAGAACAGTATCTATCATTGCTCGATGTCAGGGTTCGCTACAGTCGCCTGCTCAAAAGCCACCATACAGCCCAGGAAACCGAAACCATTGCACGCTACCACAACTGATGGAAAAAATGCATCATGGTTCTAGTTCCACTTCAAAATTGTTGAGAAAAAACCAGCAGTCATAACGAACGGGTGACAATACAACGCCGGCCGGTATGGGCGAGCGGTTCTAGGCGCTTCAGTCTGGAACCGGACGACTGCTACTGTCGCAGGTTCGAATCCTGCCTCGGACATGGATGTGTGTGATGTCCTTAGGTCAGTTAGGTTTAAGTAGTTCTAAGTTCTACGGGACGGATGACCTCAGATGTTAAGTCCCATAGTGCTCAGAGCCATTTTTTGATAATGCAATGCATGTACTGGGGAAAATCATCGTCCCAAAAGACTGCAGAAAACGCGTTAGTTGAACATGAGTTCTCATCGATAGGCTTCCACAAGTTGCCAAAAATCGCGGCGCTCTTACATCCCCTCATGTCTCTCCTTCCTCACTCCATCCACCTACAAAGGTAAGGGGGGGAGGGGTAACACAGGCTATTCTAAATGGTTAGCTAATCCACTGAACTCCTCGTAGTTCTCCTGCAGCCAAAAGCCATCCCTTCATGGTCGCTGGCCCCACCCAGCCTACTGCCACACCCCCACAGACACTGTCCACCTTGAGGCGCAGCTCCTTACGAAACAAAAAAGCATGTATAGTCAACTACACAATAGATAAAGCGATGGACGCCCCAAGTGCAATATGTTCGTCTAAAATATAGCGACACAGCCGCCACATGCCGACTCCCTGGTCAGGGAGCGACCATCCACAGACTAGGCATGTTCCCAATGCTTCCAATAGGCCTGCAGTTCTGCGATGAACACTATATTTTAACATCATGGTCACTCTTTCTTGCTATATGTTAAACATGTTTCTCAGAAAAACTGGACCTTTCGTGAACAACAAGGAAATACCAGTGAACGCTCCAGATTGGTTTTTTTACTCAGTTAGATGCTCTGCAAAGCGCTTTGCTGTTTTTCTGTGGCACCTCTGCCACCCCTCTTGGTCATTGGACTCACCAGGCTTTCCACTACCTTCCGCAGTCCCCCATGACACGCGGCCTGTCTTGAGGTGGCGGCCCTTAGCCAACACAGAAGGGAAATTTTGTTGCACCACCACATCCATAGCCAGAGCACGACACTGTCTGGCGATCACCCCCAGTACACAGGCACCCCCCGCCCCCAGCAACCTGCTATGTTGCGATGGAGAACAATTGTATTCAATGTAAATGCAGCTCTTTCTTGCAATCTCTTAAAAGCATCTCTCAGAAAGACTGGATGCCCCTGGAACAATGACAGCATTATGGACACTGACAATAGCTGCAGATACAATAGAATGTGAGACCTGCATGCCTCAGAACTAAACCGTGATAAATGAGGGCTATCCCGACCGTGGGTTGTTTGTCTAAAGGGACAGCCATGACCTGTTAGGGAACTCGGCCACCACGCCATATTGAGCACTGGACTGCAACATCTATATTTAACATCAATGCGAATCCTAAAATGAGGCAGCTATTAACAATGGATGAGCAATCGTAACAAAAATATACGTACTTTTGCACGAAAATAGGCACAGTCCATTTCCTTTTAGTTATGTGAGCATAATCGATATGGTTTCTACGTACAACTGCAGAATACAATCTGCATCTCATTATTTTGTGACATCCAGCGAAGTGCACCACTGCTGATCACAGATGATCACATGTGTATTCAAAATATTTAAGACGCTTGAAATAACATTAGAGAATACACTCTCTCGCGCCTTTAGCTCACATGTTGGAAAACAATACAATCATTTTACATCGAACAACAAGAAGCTATAATTCAATAGGATGTAGATGTTTTGTACACTATGGCAGGTCTCGTTTCACCATTGAGATGCTATGTCATACAGACGTTTACGAAACCAGTACTTAGATTCTGTCTTGTAATAGAACCTCCTATAACATTTTACCATGCATCTCTTCCGTTAGTTCGAAACCAATAACCATCTGAATGCTTTCATTTGACATTTTTGGTGCATACCTCATCTCTACCGACATGTCTGTAAAGTTTCTGTCATACAGCGCCCAATTCTGGAGTTCTAGTTTTGTAAGCAGTCTGATCATCACAACCAGTTTCATGAAATTTACTCACATGTCGGGAGAAAAAACACTATCTTTTCTAGATTCCACAACGACCTGTAATTCAAGTGGTGTCTACATTAAAATTAGAGGTTATTAAGTGTGACATAATACCTATTTTTTAAACACACAATCATGACCATAATAATCGAAGAAACACTCACGAGCACACTAAAATAGACACACCTAATCCCTCTTGCTTTTATGAGCAACATCGCTGTAGTTTTGAGAGTACTATCTGTTTCCAAACTTTAATCAGTTATAGCACTCCTTGTAATTGTACATGCTATAAGACTTTACCGCGTCTCTCTCTTCCGATACATGGAAAAACAATTACTGTCCGTGTGTTGTCATTGAGCATATTACATATTCTGTATCATTCCTTGGAGCTGGAGAACAGTGCTCGAACTCCTTTGCACAGATTTGCACAAAATTTTGTCATCTGTACTGGAGGAAACCATATCCAGCAAACTGAATGTTCTCCTCTATTGTTCATTCATAAGCAGTGTAAAAAAATCTTTCATTCCTTACGACTATCACAGTTTTCCATGTCAAATGTATACATTCCCTTACAAAAGTATATAGCCTTTTTCTTTGCACATATCGTAACACTCAGATACTCTGTGAGCCTGCTGCTCAAGGCGGATCTGTCACACATCCCCAGCTACATCTAACTATAATACTTCACCAATAACTGAATGTTGGCGATACGAAACAATACTGAGCGAAAATCAGCGATTGGTAGACGTGTCTCATAAGTTCATCCTTGCGTGTGGTACCACTGTGTCTTAGAAAGAGAGGTGCAATCGTCCTACAAGCTGCCTGATGTTAAAAACACGATGCCAACGAACATGTTACTGTCTCAAACGGTATTGGTTTTACAGGTACTCACAAGTACTGCTAAGGATATCCATGTTAATACATCTACAAACCTAATAAAATCGAGGTATGGCATTATTACCGAATGAAGTGGCTATCCCGAGCAAATACCTGAACCTTGAATACAGACAGTGATCACCGGAGTGTGTATTAACACACCGACAGTGCTGTTATACGCCGCCGACGGTGTAAGCCTGTAATAAAATCATCGAATTTAGAAAGTGTTTCGGCTAAGGATCATGGTATGAAGGCTATATTTGCAACTCCCTCATACCACCGCTAGATATTTCTCCAATATTTTTAACGTATTTTTTTCATTTTTCAGTTTGTCACCATAGTTTATGGTAGAGAAACCTACAAGGAGGATGTATATCATACGCTGGAAATATATTTCTTACATTGGCATGGTAATAGCGTTGCATTTCATATGTCTAATAGGTCTCCTTAGGAGTGCATGTCTTTATTTTCTCTCTTACCAATACGTTCTTGGTAATAACTCAAGACACTACAACAATACTTTCGAATTGAAAGTGTAGTTGAATTACGTAAAATGCTGCTAACTCCGTCTCTCCAGAGCTCGATCATGCATAAAAACTACCCCCTTCTTGTTCTTAATTCGCTGTTATATCATCACAACAGTTTCATATGAACTATACACCGATAAGTGGTGCTAACCTCCTCGACATTCGCGCATCTGTGGAAATCATGTGCTATTGGATGTTTGCGGGACAGCAGTTACAGCCTAGGTTCGCACTGTTCCTTCAGGAAACGTGGAATGTAGCGGTCTACTTCTGGTGAGCTGCAGATTACATTGGTGACAGTGCTTCAGAGAGTTATGGTCAATGACAATGCTAGGAAATCTTTCGGTCTCCAACTTTATCCTAAGAATGTGAAAGTGCCTGTGACTCCCACCCACACAGAGAAAGATCGTAAATTATGCACTATGATCGAAGTGCTAGACATATGTAGGTCACTCTCTGTTATACTTCGGTGTATATGTTTGAGAATTAACAATGAATGAATGCACAGCACGCTCGTTTTTTAGATTCGTAATGGTACTCACTAAATAGTGGAGGGGCTTATTAGCAATGATACATAAATTGGGAAGCATGCTGCCAAGTCATTGGTTGGTGTTCAAATTACGGTAAAATTGCTAAAATTCATCGCACTATCACCTGTGATGCTTATAATTACAGTACCTAGACAGTGTGTTTTCCATCCTATCTGTCCACTGGCACACTGTTGATTACCACATAATGACTCACTGACATCGCTTGTTTGGGATGGAGAAAGAGTCTTGGTGGAAGGGGGCAACACCTTCTGGGGATGGCTAGCACCGAAACAGTGATCGCGTTCATGGCAGCAATATGAGGAATAAATGAACGGAACACAGCGGCTTCAGCTGCCCCGTCACAGTGAATGATGAGTTTAGATGTAGAGGTCGTCAATCACCTTTGGACAGCTGTCTGGAAACGCAACACAATGCCTCAAAACTCTTCCAGTTTCCTTATATTGCGACAGTCTTTTATTTCAAACACCCATTGCGTGTGTGTGTTTATCGAGCAGCAGCAACAATATCATTTACACCGTGAGATGTCTAGTATGAGAGCCAATGGATGAAAATATGTTAATGTCAGTTTAGAACCTGACACAGTCGGAGGTTGTGGCGGAAAAAAACAAAATATATGGTGATGTGCAAAGCGTGTTGGCCGTCCGGTGTGGCCGAGCGGTACTAGGCGCTTCAGTATGGAACCGCGCGACCTCTACGGTCGCTGGTTCGAATCCTGCCTCGGGCATGGATGTGTGTGATGTCCTTAGGTTAGTTAGGTTTCAGTAGTTCTGCGGGACTGCGGGACTGATGACCTCAGATGTTAAGTCCCATAGTGCTCAGAGCCATTGGAACCAACAAAGCGTGTTACAGCAGAAACAGTGGTGTATCAAAAAACAAAACAGGGACCCTCTCTTGCGACTAATAGTCTTGGATATGGTCCTCATACAGTACAGGCAATGAAACTCTTCACTGGTCTGTGGAAGCGACGTCGATCACCGGTCGCCTGCTCCAATGGATCAGTACCTGTATATTTAATAGGACCACCGCATATGCTCTGTTCAGACGGTATGTGTTTTCGATACATCACAAAAGAGATATGCGGTAAAAGTCTATGAGATGAAATTAGCGGATCTATTACAGTTCGTAATTTTTCTCTGTTGTATGGTACCGAATAATGGTGATTGGATGTTTGGGTGATAGATGTGAATGGCCCACGTGGGAGGCGGATCTACGTTGGACAACAGTACCTGTATTGTGGTGTCACCGCCGGACACCACACTTGCTAGGTGGTAGGCTTTAAATCGGTCGCGGTCCGTTAGTATACGTCGGATCCGCGTGTCGCCACTATCAGTTATTGCAGACCGAGCGCCGCCACACGACAGGTCTAGTCTAGAGAGACTCCCTAGCACTCGCCCCAGTTGTACAGCCGACTTTCCTAGCGATGGTTCACTGACTACATATGCTCTCATTTGCAGAGACGACAGTTTAGCATAGCCTTCAGCTACGTCATTTGCTACGACCTAGCAAGGCGCCATATTCAGTTACTACTTCAAGAATTTATTCTGAACATATAATATTGTGAAGCATGTACCGTCAAGAGCGACGTTCATCATTAATGGATTAAAGTTAAGTATCAAAGTAATTACGTCCGCTTTCTGAATTCTAATTCCTTGTCATGTTCCAGACCTCACGTCAGTATAGTTCTTCCCTCCTCACGCCAGCCTGCGTCAGCTAAAACGCGTGCATTTCGGCCTCCTCTAGTAACACGGTCTTGGCTCTTCAGCCAACACAACATGGTTCAAATGGCTCTGAGCACTATGGGACTTAACATCTATGGTCATCACTCCCCTAGAACTTAAAACTACCTAAACCTAACTAACCTAAGGACATCACATAACACCCAGACATCACGAGGCAGAGAAAATCCCTGACCCCGCCGGGAATCGAACCCGGGAACCCGGGTGCGGGAAGCGAAACTGCTACCGCACGACCACGAGCTGCGGACCAACCAACACAACATGTATGATGTTGAGTCTTCCTAATTTTCCCTATAAGAAACACCACCATAACTGTTCGTACAGTCTTTTATACTACCTCGTGTTGCAGGAGCAGGCTTCGTTATGCGCTGACCTTACACATCGTACATGGTTGGCAGAGCTGTGACATGTCTCCATTTCCACTTAGTGGTCAAACCACTGTGCTATAGCATCAACTAGGCTCACCCTGTTTCTACACGGGTTGCAGAATGTGGTTGACATTGCTGTCTCTGTCTTCTACTCAGTTCCGAATTAAATTGAAACTGTCACATAAGCAAAGCTACATGGGTGGCAGGACAGAGTCTGAGGAGCAGTTAAAAGATGCTTAGGGACTATCTAAAACCACGTTGGAATTTTACTGTAACAGATAGGTTAGAAATAGGTGACTGGTTTCGAGATATGTGAGTGCCACGAGTATGATTCACTAGTGACAGTATTCATTAAAAGACTTCTCCATAGGATCCAATGCATGTGTGTGGTTGAACGGAAAGACTTAATTCGATATTGCAGACAGCTTTTCTATCGGAAAGCGTAACACTAGAGATCTGAAAAGCCAGTGTACATTTCCTATGAACTCAATCGGCACTCCATCTACTATATATGATCATTCTGAATTAACCGTCGCCTATGACCCAGAGGATATACTGCAGAACCTCTGACGTGGCATCGAGACAGAAAGTGTTACAAATACTGGAGAAATATCTAGCAGCGGCATGAGGAAATTGCAAATACTGTCCCCATACCAGATTCCTTAACTGAAACACTTTCTAAATTCGGTGATTTTATTACGAGCTTACACCAATTGCGACATTTAACAGCAATGTCGGTCTTTTAATGCAAACTCCGGGGACACTGTCTATATTGAAGGCTGAGGTACCTGTGTGGAAAAACCACTTCATTCGGATATAATACCATACATCGATTTATAGGACTTGCATAGGTTGTAACCAGGTTATCGTTAGCTATACTTGTGAGCACCTGTGGAACAAATACCGCATGTGACTGTAACATGGCCGTTGGCATCGTGTTTTTAACATCAGGCAGCTTGTAGGACGATTGGGCCTCTCAATCTAAGACATTATGATACCACACGCAAGGAAAAAACTTATGAGACACTTCCACCCATTGCTGATTTTCGCTCAGTATTGTTTCGTATCGCCAGCATTCAGTTATTTGTGAAGTATTATAGTTAGTAGTAGTCGGGGATGCGTGACAGATTCGGCTTGAGCAGCAGGCTTACAAAGTTTCTGGGAGTTCCGGTACGTGCAAAGAAAGAGACTATACACTTTTGTAAAAAATTTACGTATTCGACGTGGAAAACTGCGATAGTCGTAAGGAATGAAAGATTTTTTTTTTTTGCACTGCTTATGAGGGAACAATAGAGGAATGCATTCAGTTTGCTGGGAATTGTCTTCCTCGAGGCCGCGCGGGATTAGCCGAGTGGTCTTGGCGCTGCAGTCATGGACTGTGCGGCTGGTCCCGGCGAAGGTTCGAGTCCTCCCTCGGGAATGGATGTGTGTGTTTGTCCTTTTGATAATTTAGGTTAAATAGTGTGTAAGCTTAGGGACTGATGACCTTAACAGTTAAGTCCCAGAAGATTTCACACACATTTTTTTCTTTCTCCAGTACAGACGACAAAATTTTGTGCAGATATGCGCAAAGGACTTCGATCACTGGCCTCCAGCTGCAAGGAACGATACAGTATATGTAATATGCTCGATAACAACACACAGACAGTAATTGTTTTTCGATATTTCGTAAGAGAGAGACGCGGTAAAGTTTTATAGCGGGTACAATTTCAAGGAGCGCTTTAACTGGTTAAGTTTGGACACTGATAGTACTCTCAAACCTACAGCTATTTTTCTCATTAAAGTAATAGGAATCAGGTGTCTGTTCTCGTGGATTCATGATTGTTTTTTTTCTATTATTATCGTCATGGTTTTGTGTTGAAGAAATAGGTATTATTTCATACTTCATAACCTCTAATTATGAAGTAGAGACCACTTGAATTACAGGGCGTTATGGAATCTAGAAAAGATAGTGTTTTTTCTCCCGACATGTGAGTAAATTGCGTGAAACATTTTGTGGTGATCAAATTGCTTAGAAAACTAGAATGCAAGAATTGGGCACTCTATGACAAAAATTTTACAGATATGTCGATAGAGGTGAGTTATGCATCAAAAATATCAAATGTAAGCATGCATATGGTTATTGGTGTCGAATTAATGGAAGAGATGCATGGTAAAATCTTATAGGAGGTTCTATTGCAAGAGAGACTCTCATGATTTGTTTCGTAAGCGTCTGTATGATATAGCATCTCAATGTTAAAACGAGACCTGCCATACTGTACAAAACAGCAACGCCATTTTGAATTATAGCTTCTTGTTGTCGAACGTAAAATGATTGTGTTTCCTTCTGACATGTGAGCTAACGGTACGAAAGATTGTATTCACTAAAAATGCTTTATGTCTCTGAAATATTTGTAATACACAGGTGATCATCTGTGATCGGTGGCAGTGCACTTCGTTGAATGTCGCAAAATAATTAAATGTAATTGTATCCAGAAATTGAGCGTAATAACTATACCGATTTTGCTCATAATACTAAAATAAATTGGACCATGACTATTTTCGTGGAAAGAGGACATTATCATTGTGACTGTGTATTCCTTTTTTAACAGTTGCTTTATTACAGTAGTATTCAAGTGAAATACCAATGTTAAAGTGTAGTGCTCGAAACGATATGGTGGCTGAGTTTCCTAAGAGGTCGTAGCTGTCCCTTTAGATGAATAGTCTGCAGTTGGGAGAGCCCTCATTTATCACGGTTTAGTTGTGAGGGATGCCGGCGTCGCACTCTATTGTGTGTGAAGGTTTTGTCGGCGTCGATAAAGCTGTTTGCCCAGCTATGTGCTCCCCGGGGCACATTGTACTGAAGACACTGTGGTCTGAGCCTGCAGTCGCTTTAGGCGGAAGACTTCCTGTTTCTCGAGCAGCTATCTTTGAAAAAGTCATCTGGAGCGTTCTCTGGAATTTCGTTGTTGTTCCAGAGAGGTCCAGTCTTTCTGAGAACTATGTTTAACAGATTGCAAGAAAGAGTAACTTTTATGTTATGTAAAAGTGTTCTCCACTGCAGAATGGCAGGCCTATTGGAAGTGTTGGGAACGTGCGTAGTCTGCGGGTGTTTGCTCCCTGAACAGGGAGCCGGTATGTGGGGGCTGGATTGCTATATTTTAGAAGAACAATTTGCACTTGGGGCGGCTGTCGTTTCATTTTCTATTGTTTAGTTGTGTTGACAAAGGAGTGTCGCCTCAAGGTGGTCAGCGATCGTAAGGGATATGGCGGAAGGCCGAGTGCAGCCAGCGACCGTGAAGGGATAGCTGTTGGCCACAGGAAAACTACGAGTCCTCTGGCGGAGCAGCGGGCCGTTTGAGAAAGCCCAGCGCCACCCCCCCCCCCCCCTCCTCTTCTCTTTGTAGGTGGATGCAGGGGTAAGGGAGGGAGGAGAGGCATGAGGGGAAGTAAGAGGGCCTCGGTTTTCGGCAGTCTATGGACGCCTATCGACGGGAATGCACGTTCAACTACCGCCCCTTCTGCATTCTTTTGGGACGATGACTTTCCCCAGTACTTATGTTGCATTATGACCCTTTAATTATGACTGCTGGTTTTTTATGGCAATTTTAAGTGTAATTAGAACTGTGTTAGGGTAGCGTGTATTGGTTTTGAGTATCTGGACTGTGTGTTGGTTTTTGAGCAGACGTCTGTACCAAACAATTATAGATGCTGTCCTCAGCTGAATGCTTATGGGTAATACACTTTTTAAACTCCTCTCTTTCCAACACCAGCATCTCGTCAGTTGAACATATTTCCAGCCAGGAAGAATAAAGAGAGTACCTTACCCCTCTGCCTTTTTCCCGTCAGCTTGTAGGTGAAGGGTAAAGTTTGAGAGTGTCTCTCACTAGTGTCGAGTGGTATTGCGAAATTTTTTCCCAACGTGGTATCGTCAACATGGTATCGACAATTTTTTAGCTTTTTTGCGATTTTAGGCCAGCCTTGCATAACACTACGCAAATGGTTGTGCAATTAGCTCTAATCGTTATGATTAATTGCATAATTAGGAAATATCTTTACTTCATTTTTATGACCAAAATAAATAAAATGCAGCAGCCTAACCGTTCTCTCCTGCGATCTAGACGGTTCCCATGTGTTGGAGGGAGCACTCGATATTTCCATCCAGTAGAACCAGGGTTTGAGTCCCAGAAAGGCCACCGCAATTTTTAATTTCCCGTCAATTCGGGGGTGGGTGGGTTGTCAGCACAGCCCTGAGACAAAGTAAGTCCCATCAAAATTTTAAATTCTTGCCAAAATTCAAAATTGCCATCAAAATTCGGAATTTCCGTCAATAGGGTAGGTTAGGGGAGGGGGAGGGTGCTGGGACCCACATGCCGGCTGATAAAAACACATGACTCCATCTGGGGTTGTTGATGAGTGTGGTCAGGTGTGTGGCTGGGCCTGGTTAGGGGGGGAATTAATTGATCAGTTTAATTAATTTGCATATCAATTTGGTATCAAAATTGCACCGAGAACCCCATCTCCCTACTATTCTTACAGTATCCTATGTCAATCACACAGCCGCAACATACAAGGAATGCACGGCTCTTCGTCAGAGGAACTGTCATTAATTAGCGTCGTCTACCGTGGCAACAATGAATTTCTGGACTCATGTTCATAGGAACTTTGTTCCTCTATTTTCAGTAAGGAACCCATCCCTGCAGTTTGTCGGTTTTATTCATGTTCAACCTGTATAACCTTCCTGGAGTCATGGTGGGAACTTCTGTGTTGCAGGGCGCTAATTAGAAGGACTATTAAATGTGAAATATGTGTACAACCATTTCGTGTACGGAAGTTAAGAAATTTTGTCTCTTTAAGTGAAGGCCTCCGATTGCAGGAACATTGTGGTACCCCTAGCGTCTGTAAACACGAAAGTCTCTATTTTAGAGCTCAATGCGGGTAAAATATGAAACATGTAAAACAGAGGTGCTATAGTTTGACTTCTGAATTTTAAGTAGCTACATTTCGTTTTCTATTAGTAACAATAAAGTACCACTGTACAGAAGGTGATAACAGCTGTTGTTAATACGTGTAGCCATGTGCAACGTATACATTCTTGGTTAACTATTCTAAAGTGAGTGGCAGAAGGTATATCCCGTTGTACAAGTCGTTAGGGCTTCCTCCCATTCAATCCGCATGTGGATCAAGGGAAGAAAGAATGCTTAAACCCCTGTGTACGCCTTATATTTAGTGTAATACTGTCTTCGCAACACCTACTAATGTGTTATGTAGGAAATTGTTCTATGTTCCTAGATTCGTCATTGGTTCTAGAAACTCTGTGAATAGGCTTTCAAGTGATGGTCTGCGTCTATCATCAGGTAACTGCCAGTTTAGTCCTTTCAGCATCTCCGGGATGAGCTTCCACGGGGAAAGGTAGCCCTGACCATTCGTGCAGCTCTTGTTTGTTTACCTTCAATATTACCTATTTGATGCGTGTCCCACACATTTTAGCAATATTTGGATCGCGTAGATGTTTAGTGTGAAATGTCCTTTTTAGGTTGATCATATTTCCCTCTTGTTCTACAAATGATTCGAGGTCTGCCACTTGCTATACCTAAGGTTGATCCTGTGTGAGCTTACCATTTTATACCCCTTCAGTTTGTTACACCCAGGTATTTGTAAGAGCTGAGCGATTAAAGTTGTGAGTCATCGATATTACAGTCATATGACACAAGTTTTTTCGTTTTGTAAAGTAGTTAATGAAATAAATGAGCCATTAATTATCAAACAGTGAACATAGCACGTAGGTATGTTCGACAAAAAGGCAGTGCTGTCAGAGTAATTAGATTATTATCTGATAAACGAAATATTTCTCAAAATAGTAATAAATAAATAGCAATAAATAATAAAAAATTAGTCATACATCCTTGGTTTATTGGAATATGGGACTAACAGGCGCCAAAAAGTTAACATTTCACTCAGGAGTGACCGTCCTTTAACATTGTATGCTCTGTTACCTTTAAATTATAGTTATCTTACAACAACATAAAGTGAAATTGTAAATGATAAATCCCATCACAAATTAAATTATTCACGTCGTAAGCTGCTCCCGATCTTGTGAATTACCCCTTGGATATAGAGACAAACGTAGAATAATAATTTATGCCCGGGAGTACAACACCCCCTCCCCCTTCCTCAGACATAAGAGACAGTTTTGAAGTGTAGCGATGTCTGATTAGGATAGTGGTCGTGCGAGCCAACTTACGCAAGAGAAAAACAAATAACCAAGATAATCGTGTGCTAGTGTTGCCTTTGTACAAGTGCAACAACAAGTTGTCCCCGTCCCCCACCGAAAGATCTTGGAGAAAACTGCATCCGCATCAGAATTACCTTACGACCCGAAAAATGAGTCAAGAGAGACAAGTTCGAAGGGAGCACTGTTTACCTGAGAATACCAGAATTTACTGACCATATGAGCTCGATGAGCAGTTTGGTTCAAAATTTCAACATGTTCGCCATATCACATGGCAAGTGCGTTACTCCGGTATAAGAGGAAAATAAATTACTTACAGCTTGTAGTTAAATAGCCTGAAACTTTAGTTGAAGAACAATAAAATCAGATACACAATTTAACTTTGGTGACCGTACTTACTCATAGGAATCAAATAACTTTGCACGTAATCTGAACAATGTATTAGTACAAGAAAGAAAATAGTATGCGATATGAAATAAATACATCGTTCAATGTGAGAAAACTGCCTGAAAGTCATATGGGTTTTGGAATACCTATCACTGGAGTATATTTCGGATCAGATATGCTAGAGAATAAGTGATGAGTAGAGCGAAGACGCACATTTAGCACGCGGAATTACTACCCAGTCATCCGACAAAAAAGAGCTAGTTTGAAAGGAAAATAAAATGGTAGACTGCCGGCAGTATGCATTATCACCAAAGTATATCACAGTATGCTGCTCGAAAGCATCCACCTTGTGCGCTAAACTAAAGGTTTGAGTAATTTTTCAGATATGACGTGCTCCAACTCAGCATGCCTGTCACGTGGAACGAACGTCCACTAGCAGCAGAAGAACAGCATAGAGTCTTTGTGTGCTCGGAATTGCGTTGTTCGAAAACCGTCCAAAATTACCACGTCACGTTCCGATTCGCTGACCGGTGTTCAAATGCCTTTGTGTCTTAGAAGAGACGACCGCACATCCATAATGGCGAATATGCAGAGCGTCCGCGCTTTGCACTTGACATGCTGATCGACACTCTGATGAAACAATTGACAAATACAGCGCATATTCCAGTTTCAGGAGGAAAGAAAGGGCGCGGTTCATTAAGTAGCCGGCTTTCAAAGTTAAGACAATAATACACATAAATATCCATACATAAAAGGCTTGTGTGTGTGTGTGTGTACGCACTGACAGACTTCTCTCCATGAACACCTCTTGTAATCACTCGTGGTTGTGTGGTGGATATACCTTAGTCCCATATCGTTTGTAAGGGAATTTGGTCGCGGTGCGTGGCAGTGGGTAAGTGCGGCGAGAAAAATTCCGCGAAATACGGAGCAATAAATTCTCTCAGGAAAAATTACGTATTATATGATGTACGAACCTTACCTTCCATGTGAAAATGCGTTTGTTGCTTCATAGGTCCTACATAATACGATGCATGCGCGGTTTAGTCGTTCAGACTTTAATAACGACGTGTAATATTAAGTATATCAGTTTTCGGTCTTTCAGGGTGTTTTCGTCAATCACACTTCACCGATGATCAAGAGGGACACGAACAAAAGAATTGTGATAGACTCAGAGATAAAAATACTCGTATCTAACAAATGAACAATCGAACGGTACACTACAGTGATTTCGGATAAACAATTCGATTATTCTCCCCGAGTATAATCCTTTTCATAATTTAGCGCGTTTTCGTTAATTACCTACGTTATTCTTCTTCTGCATTATCCTTCGTGAGAGTAATCCTTATAAAACTTGTATTAGTTATTGTGGATGATATAATATTACTCATAACATAATTTCGATTGCACATAAGATGTCGAAGCTTAAAACTGTGTCCTCGCACTCTTTTGTGATTTCGCCAAGAAGAAAACTTGCACGATCAAACGAAAAGGAAAAGTAAAAGGAAAGAGGAGTGACGCATACAACAGCATTGGCCCCATAGTGTTACCAGTGGTTAAATATGTTTGCGTCATGTAACATTAACTCCAGTACGAAGAGAACAGTGTGAGTATTGTATAAGCGAGTATATTCAGTAATACGGTAACGTTCAAAAGCCGTAGAGAATACAGCTAATTCTAAGAGAACTAAGTGCTCCACATCGCGCTTTATATTGAGATATCTTCCAAGGACAGTCACCCACATGCACTCACCACGGTATGGATGGAACATGATGAGAACTCTATCATCATTATACTGCAGCGTGAATGAAACAATTAGAAAATTTTTACGTATATGGTGAAGTTTGTAAGTCATATACACTATTAATATTTTTAAGATTCAGCCTCAGTTCAAAAACGGTTCAAATAGCTCTGAGCACTTTGGGACTTAACATCTGATGTCATCAGTCCCCTAGAACTTAGAACTACTTAGACCTAACTAAGCTAAGGACATCAGGAACATCCATGCCCGAGCCAGAATTCGAACCTGCGACCGTAGCAGTCGTTCGGTTCCGGACTGAAGCACCTAGAATCGCTAGGCTACAACGGCCGGCCAGCCTCAGTTGCGCAAATTTTCTGGTCTTTACCGGGTTTCGGCTATATTAATCTGGCCTTCTTCAGAAGCATAAAATTACTATAACATGCCAGAGTAATTTATAGCCAACATTAAAATTAAAACCTGTAGTACCGTGGTACCATGTAGAATTAAAACTACTTAGCTGAAGTCCAGCCCGGGCATCTCTTCACTACACAGTTGGTTGGCAGCGGCAACTACGTTGGCACATTATTATTTATCTTTACCTAAGAGAATTTATTGTTCCATCGAATTTTTCCATATGTACTCACCCTCTGCCACGCACCACGACCAAACTACCTTACTAACAGGCTAACTGCATTCACAATATCCTTAATGAGATATGGAAAATGCTACTAAAGCCTTGTCCCATGTCGTATATTCTGACCCGGGCAACGTCGGATTTCTCACCTAGTTGTTTATAATTCTACTACCCTAGGTGTTGCGTATCACCTGTGATCATTCCCCTGCTATTAAATCAAAACTTTTCACTTTCGTTCCGCCACGTTTACACGCTCCTCACGTTCAAGCAGCTGCTCCCTTAAACCCAGAACTACTTAACTGGGGCTGCAAACTCGTGCCAGGCGAGCGACTGTGGTGGGGGAGAAGCGAGAAGTTGTCTCGCAGCAGGCACCGCCGCTATCTGGACGGGAGCTGAATGGAAACGGTCTTCCGGACGCGAAGCGTGACGTTGCTCCGAGAAAGACCCCACCTGCCGAGTTCTCGCCGAGTCTCCTCCAGGGCAGCCGCCAAAGAGAACGAAATCTTGCCGCCGTCATTTCAGACCATAAAGGGAGATCCTAGTCTGTAGTCAGAAGCAGACGTGAATGACCACTCGCTAAATGGAACTCTATGTAAAATTCCTTACGGTCTAAGCGGGTAACATGCTAACGTGCAGTCAGATCGTGAAGAGTATTGCTTATTTAGCCAGTTTTAACTTGCTGCTGCCGTGTGTGATTATCTCGAGTGGCATTGCACCTAACGGAAGTACAGTGAGGTGACAAAAAACATCAGATACCTCATAATACCGGGTCGGACCTCCTTTTAAACGACATAGTGAAGTAACTGGACGCGGTATGGATTCAACAAGTCTTTGGAAGTACCCTGCAGAAATATTGAGCAATGCTGCTTCAAAATTCGTCCATAATTGCGAAAGCGTTGCCGGTATAGTATTTTGGGCACGAACAAACCACTAGATAACACCATATAAATGTTCGATGGGACTCATGTCCAGAGATCTGGGTGGCTGAATTATTCTCTCGAACTGTCCAGAATGTTCTTCAAATCAATTGCGAACAATTATCTACCGGTGACGTGACTCATTGTCATCCACAAATATTCCATCGTTATTTGGGAACATGAAGTCCTTGAATGGATGAAAATACACTCCTGGAAATGGAAAAAAGAACACATGGACACCGGTGTGTCAGACCCACCATACTTGCTCCGGACACTGCGAGAGGGCTGTACAAGCAATGATCACACGCACGGCACAGCGAACACACCAGGAACCGCGGTGTTGGCCGTCGAATGGCGCTAGCTGCGCAGCATTTGTGCACCGCCGCCGTCAGTGTCAGCCAGTTTGCCGTGGCATACGGAGCTCCATCGCAGTCTTTAACACTGGTAGCATGCCGCGACAGCGTGGACGTGAACCGTATGTGCAGTTGACGGACTTTGAGCGAGGGCGTATAGTGGGCATGCGGGAGGCCAGGTGGACGTACCGCCGAATTGCTCAACACGTGGGGCGTGAGGTCTCCACAGTACATCGATGTTGTCGCCAGTGGTCGGCGGAAGGTGCACGTGCCCGTCGACCTGGGACCGGACCGCAGCGACGCACGGATGCATGCCAAGACCGTAGGATCCTACGCAGTGCCGTAGGGGACCGCACCGCCACTTCCCAGCAAATTAGGGACACTGTTGCTCCTGGGGTATCGGCGAGGACCATTCGCAACCGTCTCCATGAAGCTGGGCTACGGTCCCGCACACCGTTAGGCTGTCTTCCGCTCACGCCCCAACATCGTGCAGCCCGCCTCCAGTGGTGTCGCGACAGGCGTGAATGGAGGGACGAATGGAGACGTGTCGTCTTCAGCGATGAGAGTCGCTTCTGCCTTGGTGCCAATGATGGTCGTATGCGTGTTTGGCGCCGTGCAGGTGAGCGCCACAATCAGGACTGCATACGACCGAGGCACACAGGGCCAACACCCGGCATCATGGTGTGGGGAGCGATCTCCTACACTGGCCGTACACCACTGGTGATCGTCGAGGGGACACTGAATAGTGCACGGTACATACAAACCGTCATCGAACCCATCGTTCTACCATTCCTAGACCGGCAAGGGAACTTGCTGTTCCAACAGGACAATGCACGTCCGCATGTATCCCGTGCCACCCAACGTGCTCTAGAAGGTGTAAGTCAACTACCCTGGCCAGCAAGATCTCCGGATCTGTCCCCCATTGAGCATGTTTGGGACTGGATGAAGCGTCGTCTCACGCGGTCTGCACGTCCAGCACGAACGCTGGTCCAACTGAGGCGCCAGGTGGAAATGGCATGGCAAGCCGTTCCACAGGACTACATCCAGCATCTCTACGATCGTCTCCATGGGAGAATAGCAGCCTGCATTGCTGCGAAAGGTGGATATGCATTGTACTAGTGCCGACATTGTGCATGCTCTGTTGCCTGTGTCTATGTGCCTGTGGTTCTGTCAGTGTGATCATGTGATGGATCTGACCCCAGGAATGTGTCAATAAAGTTTCCCCTTCCTGGGACAATGAATTCACGGTGTTCTTATTTCAATTTCCAGGAGTGTAGTATACAAGTAGCCGAACATAACAATTTACATGTCAATGATCGGTTCAATTGGACCAGAAGGCCCAGTGGCATTGTTGACAACTTGTATCCATGGCTTCATGGGGTCTCCGACGCACTCGAACCCTATCATTAGCTCTTACCAACTGAAATCGGGACTCATGTGAACAAGCCACAGTTTTGCAGTCTAGCCGTTATGGTCACGAGCCCAGGAAAGGTGGTGCAGGCGATGTCGTGCTATTAGCAAAGGTACTCGCGTCGGTCGTCTACCACCATGGCCCACTAAGGCCAAATTTCGCCGCACTGTTCTAACAGATACAGGGTGTTTCAAAAATGACCGGTATATTTGAAACGGCAATAAAAACTAAACGAGCAGCGATAGAAATACACAGTTTGTTGCAATATGCTTGGGACAACAGTACATTTTCAGGCGGACAAACTTTCGAAATTACAGTAGTTACAATTTTCAACAACAGATGGCGCTGCAAGTGATGTGAAAGATATAGAAGACAACGCAGTCTGTGGGTGCGCCATTCTGTACGTCGTCTTTCTGCTGTAAGCGTGTGCTGTTCACAACGTGCAAGTGTGCTGTAGACAACATGGTTTATTCCTTAGAACAGCGGATTTTTCTGGTGTTGGAATTCCACCGCCTAGAACACAGTGTTGTTGCAACAAGACGAAGTTTTCAACGGAGGTTTAATGTAACCAAAGGACCGAAAAGCGATACAATAAAGGATCTGTTTGAAAAATTTCAACGGACTGGGAACGTGACGGATGAACGTGCTGGAAAGGTAGGGCGACCGCGTACGGCAACGACAGAGGGCAACGCACAGCTAGTGCAGCAGGTGATCCAACAGCGGCCTTGGGTTTCCGTTCACCGTGTTGCAGCTACGGTCCAAATGACGCCAACGCCCACGTATCGTCTCATGCGCCAGAGTTTACACCTCTATCCATACAAAATTCAAACGCGGCAACGCCTCAGCGCCGCTACCATTGCTGCAGAAGAGACATTCGCTAACGATATAGTGCACAGGATTGACGACGGCGATATGCATGTGGGCAGCATTTGGTTTACTGACGAAGCTTGTTTTTACCTGGACGGCTTCGTCAATAAACAGAACTGGCGCACATGGGGAACCGAAAAGCCCCATGTTGCAGTCCCATCGTCCCTGCATCCTCAAAAGGTACTGGTCTGGGCCGCCATTTCTTCCAAAGGAATCATTGGCCCATTTTTCAGATCCGAAACGATTACTGCATCACGCTATGTGGACATTCTTCGTGAATTTGTGGCGGTACAAACTGCCTTAGACGACACTGCGAACACCTCGTGGTTTATGCAAGATGGTGCCCGGCCACATCGCACTGCCGACGTCTTTAATTTCCTGAATGAATATTTCGATGATCGTGTGATTTCTTTGGGCTATCCGAAACATACAGGAGGCGGCGTGGATTGGCCTCCCTATTCGCCAGACCTGCGTCTTCATCGTTAGACCGAACGCGGAAATGATTTTGTCGTGTATCACCTGTCTGCCGAAGTTTGTAAAGAAATAGATTTTTCCTTAACCTTTGTTATTCTTGCTGATTATAATTCAGAGTTCCAATATGGTATACTGAGTGAATAAATTGTTCATTTACACAAGTCTATGTATGTTTTGTAAAGGAAATGCTCATGTTATTAAAACTACTTAATCTCCTAACTCATTTGGCAGAGATTATAGATATGGATGACAGTTCTTAACAGCAAAGCAAAGACAGACGAATCTGAAGTGCTAGATGTGCTATCGACTGTGTCTTTCTCAAACTCATAAGGCACGGCACTCATATTTTCGAAGAAGTAGATAGTACTGAAGTACTTACAGCACTAAGGCCGGTTCCCACTGGAGAGCGGTAGCGCGGCGTATGACACCGGCAGCGGCAACCATTTCTCGGGGAGTCGCGGCGGCACACGGAATTGGCGTTTCCATGTGAAGCGGCAGCCGCTGTCGGTAGTCAATGACAGAACAGACATCCGGGTGGGGAACCAATGACACGCGCTTAGGCGTCTGGCGCCTCAGACAGAGGTAAATACATCAGTATTGTCCGGAAAAGCAAGCAGGAATATGCTGCTACAATAGTTTTAAATTCGTCCATATTGTCCAGAGCTTGTATATTAATTACTGTTGCAAGTACGGCAGTTGGCTGAAAACAAATCAGTTTTATATTTTCTTCATAATATATGTTTTCATATATTTCCGTATTCATGCTTCGGAATTTGACCATCTACATATTCGATGAACTACGTTCATATCTCGCTATGTAGTCAACATTCAGAAAATCTATCGCTCCAGGAGACCGACTTTTTATGACTGTCGTAACCGTTTTTAATGTTACAATTTTAGTACGTAAATGCAATTTACTGTAATGGTAATGCATTACCTTTTATGCTATAGGAACTTACTTGTTAATAAAATTGTCTGACCATTCTTTCTCAGTGTTTGTTAAATGAAGATCACGTATTTCAGCCACCATGCAGTAGTTAGTTATTGTGACATTTAATGAAGTAGTATCGCAATACTGAGCTCCATCTTTAAATGACCGTTAGCGCTGTGACAGTCGAGATAGCCCAAAGCGAAAACTTGCCTTGATATACAAGTATTAATGTCTGCAAGGACCATAGATGATGACATTGAAAGCATGTATGATGAGATAAGAGAATTTATTCAAAGAGTTGAGGGAGACAAAAGTTTAAATTTCAGTTCATTAGTAGGAGAAGGAAGAGGGACAAACAGTAGGAGAACGTGGACTCAGTGGAGAGAACGAAAGGGGAAGCCGTCTGGTAGAATTTTCAACAAACCTGATCGTCGGTATCCCTTGTTTCAAGAATCGTGAATGAAGACTGCATACGTGGAGCACACTGGAGACACCCGAAGATTTCAAGTGCATGACATAATCGTAAGAGAGCCTTCGAAACGAAATTTTAAACCACAATATAGTTACAAGGGCAATGCATTCTTACTGTAATTTAATGACTACGACCTGCATATTACAACTAAAGGTAAAAGATTTTGGGATGGTATAATACGTGACTTGCAAGTTAGCGCCAAGTATAACATTAACCCATAGAAGCGTTACCGTCTGGGAGGATTTTTTGTAATGTTTTGACCATGTGTTTACCTAATAGGCAGAGGGCATCGAACAGTAATTTCGTATTTAAGGCAGTTAATAGAAAACTGGACAGGCTTTGCTCTGGGAGTAACGAAAGTCGAAAGGTTCATACAAATGAAATTATAAACGGTCGCTAGCTTAATTACCCACAATAATTTGACACACTTTGTTTTAAGAAAAATGAATGTGAGTTACTAATAGGACTTTCATTAATACTCCTTTCGAATAGTGCAATAAATGCCCCTGATTACCGGACGAACTGAGTAGTGGGTAGCAGTAGTTACTATTTACACGAATCCGCAATCATAGGAAATTTAAAAGTTATTTCACTCGTAATAATAATCGTTACTGTAGCAATAAATACCTAATTCAGCACTAAAATGTTATTATAGATCTCACGAGACTAAAATAGGGCAAGACAAGAGTCCAGGTTTAACTAACATACAGACACCACAATTGAGGTTAAATAACATTACACATCACTTTTTATACTTACACTCTTATGGAAATGCTTAAGATTTCTTTAGTGAAAGCAATATTTAGTTTATTTTTCTTATAATGGAGAAGAATGTAGTGGAGAGTCATAAACTGAAACTGTCTTTACCGGCAAATTCAGTGGCTATTTCAGAAACAAATTGCAATTTGCCAATATTGATTTCCAACCCTACTTGAAATAATTTATATGTTCATACTTTAAAGCAAGTAATTCAAATATTACGTTCAATTAACTTCAAAAATTACATCACGGTAATAAAACAAAATTGCTTTTCTTATAGGTTCAAATTTTGTGCCTTATCCATTTCCTGTGAAGCAGGTAATTTTGCGCAAACACCACACACTTCGGCACTGAACTTTAGCACATTTAGTACGGGAAAAAACCCATTAATTAGTTAGAAACAGGGTACTCGATTTCTGCACATTTAGGATGGGACCCTGCATTGCTTTCGTGATCAGGAGAATTTTAAGGTTCAAACACATATTTATATCACTGGAATTATTATTCGAAAACATTCACACAAACATTCTGGTTCATACTATGATACATATCTGAGTTCGGGGCAGTGGCGCAAGAGTGGCGGAGAGCACTTGGCGGCTATCTGTTCTCATACTCTTCATGTTGAATAATCTGTATAAATTCTTCTTAGCGACGTATTATCGTCGTTTTAGAGCCATTCCATTATAACAAGAGCACCATATGACAGCCGGAACCACATCCGATGCAATTTCAATGTAAATTGGCTTCCAAATGCCTCACTTTGCACCCTCGATGTTAACCGTTCAACGTCTAGCCACTGACTGCATAGCGAGCTCACCCAGTAGCTGCCCAGATCGACTGCCAAAACCACCTTTCAGCGTGTGCAAGGCCACTTCCGTAGCGGAGGGGTTCCCCACACTTTTTATGCTATACAATATAAGATCCATAGGCATGAACCATTTTTTCACATACACATTTCCCTTTCCTAACATACATATTTCATAAAGTTTCATTACTTTTAAACATTGTTAAGTTTTTACAATAAGTACATCACAAACTTCAACTTTCCTCTGACAATTGAAAGATCTTAAGTAGTAAACAACTACTTCACAGTTACGTATACACAGTTGCATAGTGTAATCTACTTACTATCGATATTGGTGTTACACATGCCCCATGTTTCATTGATGTTTCCCGACGGGGATACATCTGTGAAATATCAATAACACTTATAAAAAAAGTAAAAAAAAAGACAGACAGTCAACTTTAGAAAAATCATTGTAAAACACGCACAACATTGAGTAAGAAAATAATAAAATTATTTTACTGCCTGTAATACCATTTGGCAGTCTAAGTTTGCAAACACTTCAATTTCATCCTACACTAAGCATTTGGCTGCCCACTTTGAACTTTATTGCAGTTCATTTCAAACACAAATTTACACAGAAAACACTCAAAATAATTTAATACTATACACTGACTATCCCTGATGTATGACAGTCCATAATTAATATTTTACGATATTCACACACACTTTTTTGTCCCAATTTTGGCAGGTCCATTCACGCTGCTCACTTTGTATTTAAGGCAGTCCTTTTTTGTCATCGCCATTGTTTTTCTACCCAATAACACATTTGGCAGTTCATTTGGTCACACTGTGAGATTCCATTAACGTAGTTCTTACACAATTCATAGTCAGGAGTTTACATATGTTGTACAGTATTTCCTCTTATATTATACAGAATCTGAAACTTACAGACATGCATTAGAAATCTGATACCAGAAAAATCCATTTCAACACGACAACATTTGGTAATAAAATTTCAAAACACGAACCATATAGATTAATTTCTGTAATAACTTATTATCCAATTCTGTGGACATAAGCTTTTAAATCTATAACATTGTGAACACTGAATGGTTTTTTCGCATTAGTGTGCGGAGTTCCCTGCACTTTAAAAGCACCATTATATATATATTTGATTTTAGAAATTTTTTTGTTCACCTCACAGGATTTTTCCTGAGTTTTTACTAGAACAAAATCACCAATTTTGAATTTGGACTCTTTAAGACCCTTATTGTGCAGTTTAGATCTGGCTTTTTTCTCTTTCAGATCAAGTTGTACAAAAGGGGGAAATTGTAAACTCTCTTCAATTTGCTTTTACAATTTAGTAACATTTCTTTGGGTGTAAAACCTTTAGTTTCATGATGGAGGGTACATCTACATCTACATTTATACTCCGCAAGCCACCCAACGGTGTGTGGTGGAGGGCACTTTACGTGCCACTGTCATTACCTCCCTTTCCTGTTCCAGTCGCGTATGGTTCGCGGGAAGAACGACTGTCTGAAAGCCTCTGTGCGCGCTCTAATCTCTCTAATTTTACATTCGTGATCTCCTCGGGAGGTATAAGTAGGGGGAAGCAATATATTCGATACCTCATCCAGAAACGCACCCTCTCGAAACCTGGCGAGCAAGCTACACCGCGAAGCAGAGTCCGCCACTTGAGTTTGTTAAACATCTCCGTAACGCTATCACGGTTTCCAAATAACCCTGTGACGAAACGCGCCGCTCTTCTTTGAATCTTCTCTATCTCCTCCGTCAACCCGATCTGGTACGGATCCCACACTGAAATCCGGAACAAACCTACCCCATGATTTATGATTGTGGTGGCAGTAAGTTCGACACAAACTACCTAATTCACGCATATACCGTTCCACCAGATTACTTGGCGGATGGTAGGCCAAAATGTATTTTGCTTGGATGCCATTTTGTTCCATTCCTTCCTTCCACATTTTTCAGATAAACTGAGGCCAATTATCAGATAGTACTCCCTTTGGTTTTCCCATCGTATTAAAAATATTAGGCCATTCTATTAAAAACTGCTTTTGCAGTAGCGTTTTTGATGGGAAACAATTTGATAAATTTGGAAAATACTTCTGATAGTACTACAATGTATGTACAACTTCTGGAAGTCTTCGGGAGAGGTCCAATAATTCAAGTGTATCTTCGGGGACGTTGTTCTGCATACATCCTTGATTGGTTCAGTATGTGTCTTTTGCCCTTTGACAAATATCACATGATTTGAGTGTATCTGTTATCTTCTTTGCAGCACTGACACTGATTACTATTACATCAGAGAGTTTTCAAATACACTTCTTCTGGCCACAGTGTCCTCAAGTGAGGTGGAAATAATAAATAACATCGGTTTCAAATGGAGATAGCCAACATACTTTCCACTCCTCTCTATTTACAACTCTCCTTTTGTACAAAATACCATTAACGATTTTATAAAATTTATGAATTTGAGGATACTTGGTGTTATGAAATATACATGAACTGATTTTCAGACTTCATCTTCGTTTTGATAGTGCCACATATTTCTGCAAATTTGATCAGTTTTCTTTTTAACCTGAACCTCTTTGATATATCTCATATGAAAGTACCGTCTTCACTAATTTCCTCTGGTACACTGTCCATGCCTTCCGGTAATCTGGATAAAGCAACTACTACCTAATTTTCATTCCCTTTCACATAGAAAATTTCATAGTCAAATTGCTGGAGATACAGTGCCCAACGACTTAATCTGCCGATAAATAGGCGGCAGTCCTCTAGAAAGGTCAATGCATTATGATCTGTATATATAATGGTATAGTGTCCCCATAAATAATTTCGGAATTTTTTCAAACCCCATATAATAGCTAGAGCTTCCTTCCCTAAGGTAGTATAATTCCTCTCGTATTTAGTTAGGGTTTGACTAGTGAAAGCGATTGTCCTGCGTTTCGGTTCCACTGATTCTATGTTCTCTTGGAAAATCTAAACCAATCCCATATGCGCTGCTATCAGTACTCATACGGAATTGTTCGTTCAAAACCAGGTGATTCAAAACATTTTCCCTTATTAATTCATTCTTCAGCTGCTCGAAATCCTTTTGGCATTCTTGTGTCTAAATAAGAGCACTATTTTTCTTTAACAGTCCAATTAAATGAGGGCTATTAAAAACTAGCCCCTTAGCAAATTTGCTATAAAACGCACAAAGACCGAGAAACGCTTTCAACTGCTTTCAGTTCCTAGGTGGTGGGCATTTTTCGATAGCGTCTAACTTCTCTGTGTCCTTTCCAATCCTTGACGTAGTTATAATATGACCTAAAAACTTTATCTCTTGTTTTACTAACTCGCACTTTTTCAATTTCAATGTCAATCCTCCTGCTTGAAGAGCAGAAAAGGTTTTGTCGGACAACTCGGAATGTTCCTTCAAATTTTCCATGGCAGTTAATAGGTCATCCACATAGATTGTCAATCTAGCTCTAAGTTCTCTTCCTAGTACAAAAACTAAAGCTCTAATGAAAACAGAAACAGAAGTATTTAGACCAAAAGGAACAACTTCATACTGGTAACATTTTCTTGCAAATAAAAATGAAACGTATTTTCGGAATTCTTTATGTAGTGGTATTTACCAGTATCCCCACATAAAGTTTAAGCTAGTCAAATATTTCACATTGTGAAGCTTTTGTGACAGATCGTCTAAGATTTTCAGGTGGTCTACTTCTCTTTTAGCAACTTTGTTCCGAATTCGTGCATCGATCACAACTCTTAGTCACAATAATTATTGGGCTATTATATTCACTATTACTCCCTTCTATAACCCCTCATTCGATCATATTATCTATTTCAGCCTGTATGGCTTCTGTCTTAGCTAGTGGTACTGGGTAAGGTCTCACAAAAATTGTTCGTGTTCTACTGCATCAATACTGTATTCAAAGTCCTTTACCATCCCTAGTTTATCCAAGAATACTTCATGATCAACAGTTAAAATGTTAAACAAATCAGCCTTTTGTTCTGATGTAAATCCTTGTGTTTCATCAACAACTCCTTTAAAATTTTCTGTTGTTGTGTTATTACCCATTAAGCTCTTCACATGATAAATTTCGTACAGGTTGGATAAACTATCATTTCCTGGTTCTAATTCTAATACCAGTGCCTCAACATTTGTGTCCAGTAAAGTTCGGTTTTCTGGGAACTTAATTTCTAAGTTGTCAGATTTACTAATAATTTTGACAATTTCGTTAACGCAATCGATGAATACTTTTCCTTTGTCGAAGCAATCAATACCCAAAATCATTTCAGCACTTAACTCTCGTACAACCAAGAATTCTTGTTCAAATTTCTGTCCATTAATTTCAGACATTACCCAATACCTGGCTCCAAATGGCCTTACTGGACTTTCCAGTTGCTCCTACAATTTTCACTCCATTCACTGACATCATAACCAACCCACATTTATGTGACATATGTTAAAAAAGGATTGTGAAATAGCACTAATTTGGGAGCCTGTATCCAAAAGTACCTGTAGTTTAATATCGTAAATTTTGACTGTGATGATGGTTTGTTTAATTATTGTATTTTCTGTATTTTCCTGTTCCTCCCACAACAAATCTTGTTCGACCATCAGATCACTCCAAGAAATGTTATTAACTGACAACACATGTATATCTGGGGTTTTTTTGGTTTTTGACCTCTACTTACTTTGCAACTTGCATCAATTTTTGCCCTGCTAAAGTATCATCAGGAGCCTCTTTTGGTTTTTAGGGTTCAAAATCCTTCACTACTGTAATCGAATCTTGCCCCAGCATTGTGTCATCCAGAGGCTCTTTCTTTTTCTGTACGGTGTTTACCACCAGACTTTGCTTAGAAAAAAATTTAATTAGTCCTCTCATATCTGTTTTCGGTAAAGTTTTGTTCTCTCTCCTCTATTTCTATGTCTTCTTGACCTGAGCTGTTACTCGTTTCACCTTCATTACCTGATTCAAGAATGAATGCTACCCTAAGACAATGAGCCAATTCATCATTTGATCTTTCTTTATTTTCTACTTTCTGATTATTTTCTAAATTTTGCACTTGATTTTCAGTCACAGGCGTTTACTCAACATCACTTCGGATGACGTCAACTTTCACTTCATATTTAGTATAAACATCATGAATTTAAGTGGTTTGCATGTAATTGCTGGGATCGACATATTCATCACCATTGATAACAATTGTTTGTTCGAGATTTTCGTCAAACAGTATCGCATCTATACTGTTGAGGATTTCATCCTCCTCCCAATACCTACTCATACTGGCCGCTTTCCCATTTTCTGAAGACACTTTCCCTAATATCGGCAGCTCGTGTGCTTTGTGCGGTGCCTTCCTTCTTCTCACTAATCTCTTCTAAATTTGCTGCATACACACTTTGCATGGTGCTTCCTATTCCCATTTCAGTTCCGTTTATGGGAATGTCCTTATTCCGACGTCTCCTCCATTTATTAAATTGCTGGCCACACAACCTTCTTCAAAATTTTCCCTCTCATATTGTTTTATACTGTTAATTAAATCATCATGACCATTTTCAACCCCTGATGACTCCCTTTCTGACAACTTTTCTTCCTTTCCACTTTGTTAACCAACATGTCTGATATAGTTTTCGTGTAGGTGCTATTTTCCATCAAAATAGGTCCACTGACTTCTTGTACTACGTTATCTTTTTTTACTGCAGCTACTTCGGTCTCACAGTAGCCAGCTAATCGCTCCACGAAGTTCAATGCACGCTGTGGCCTAGTTTGCATGTTACTGCCTGTCGCCCTGTCGCCCGCGAAATATATCAACACCTGTCATTCTGTGTACACCACCTCGTAACGCGTTCCTACCATTAACTCGCGTCTTACATTTATCTTGCTTTATCCTGTAACGTTTCTTCAATATCGACCCAGAATAATTTTCATCGCGAATCTGGCCCGTAACACACGCAGGCCTCAGTTTCTGTACTATCTCTATTTCTAAAGTTTTGTGGTACAAATCCCCTACCGCGAAATGATATGTTACCACGACATCTGCCTCTACCTCTTTGTATCATATTTATTCGGTAACATTTGCCTTCAGTTTGTTCATTCAGATCGTAATTTTCCCTTGTTTGGTCGTTATTGCTTTGATGATAATCACGATTTCCTCTACAGCGATCTTCGTCTTCTATTCTTTCCAAAAATGATGAGGAGTTTTTATGGTTGCTTCCCACATATCGTTTCGAAACCTCTTGGAATATTTTTCGGTAGCTCCCACACTATTTCAGATTCTGTTCACCTAGTTCTTATATGGGTTAATTTCCGTTACAACATTTCGCAAAATTCTTTCAAGGGGTTCCTACCTCTATTATCATACAACCTCGCCATGATAAATTCTCGCCATAGGTGATCTTGCTTCTGTTGTTATCAGTATTCCTCAATAAATTTTTGCTTAAATTCGTCGAAAGACATCTGGTCTGTATCTAGATTTAACCCCCATCTTTTTTCATCACCTGTTAAGGCGCTGATTACCACATTAAACCTTTCCTGCTATGTCAAATAATCAGAGAAATTCCTCTCACAATTTTTCAAAATGTCTAAAGGATGCCATCTGTTATGTCTTTTCGCTGGGTCGAATCGTTCTTCGCCCTCCAGCAATTTACTGCAAATTATTCTTTCATAGGCATAACTTGGTTTTTCTCTCATCTTTCATTCAATATCACTGACTTTTCCTTGAATCTGTGAATTGTTTTGTACACACTTCTTCTCGCAAGTTGATACTTGTTTACTCAATTCTTTTTCAGACTCATTCACCGTTCGTCTCAACTAAGAAATTTCTGTGTTACATTTATTAATAAATTCGTTATTAAGGCCGAAAACTTTTTCGTCAACTTTCGTTACTACCAACGTTCTAACTTTTCATCGTTTCAGTGTCGAATCTATCGTTAATGACATTAATCTGTCCTTGCATGGTGGCAACGTTGTTATTAATAGTATTTGTCTCAAATTTTGAATCCCTAATTTCGTTGCTCACAACGCCTACTCTTAGGTTTACTTCTTCGATTTGTTTACTAATTTTAACCCCTTGCATTTCAATTTGGTTCCCTTGTGCTTTAATTACATCTGCCTGTATTTTAAGCTGGTTGTTAATTTCACTACTCTGAGCTGCAATGTAATGACCTCGTGCTTTAATCAGTGTATTAATATTACTACTCTGAGCTGCAATTTGTGCTTTAATATGGTTAGAATTACTTCGACTGTGTGTCGCAACTTGTGTTGTAATCTGGTAGTTAATGTTGCTACTGTGTGCTGCGATCTTTGCAGACAACTTTTTTAATAAATTTGTTCACGCTCAGTGGTTTTTCGCTTTCCTGTTTTTGTTTTTTCTTTAATGGATTTCAATCCCCCCCAGAGGTGGGGCGGACTTGTAGTAGCACAATGGTGTGCGGACATTTGCCACGCCTGGACATTTGCCATGGCGGGCATCTGCTACGACTTTACCTGCTCCAAAGGGTTGGGTCCCTTGTCTCCCCCTCCTCCTCCTCATCGCTGTCGCGCAGTAAAGATACTTACTGAGCTTTTCTGCTGGTTTACTTAACATAGGACCAGAATCTCTTTGGATTTTCCGCCACATTTCTAGAAAGACTTTCGTTGTGGAAACTATTAAATGCATCTCGCATTGAAACATAGGACCAGAATCTCTTTGGATTTTCCGCCACATTTCTAGAAAGACTTTCGTTGTGGAAACTATTAAATGCATCTCGCATTGAAATCCGCACCAAATTTTGAGCCTCAGTAAAACTTTGCCAATCTTGGAGATTTTGCGTTTGTATAAATTATACGTGCCTTTTTCGGTGCTCCTGCAGCAGCTTTCTGTCGTGTTTTGTGTATCATGGGGGATCAGTTCCGTCTTTTATTAATTTATTTGGTATGAATCTCTCGAGTGCTGTTGATACTATTTCTTTGAACTGAAGCCGCATGTGGTCTTCACTTACATAGTTTGGAAGTATTGGAGACTGTCTCTTAGAAAGGCGTCAACCGAATTTTTAGCTGCTTTTATAAATAGATATATTTTGCGTTTCGTTTTGATGAATTTTTTTGTTACGGAATTGAGCCTCGCTACGACTGTGTGTTCACTCCCTGTATCTGTCGTGATGCTCAGGATTATTTGTGGCTAAGAGCTCAAGTGTGTTTTCGTAACCATGTACAATTTGCATAGCCCAGTGAACTAATAGTTCAAAATAGTTTGTTTTAAAAGCATTTAGAACATTTACGGAAGGTCTTTTTTATCTACATTACGGTCTGAAAATGTATTTTTGTCAACATACGGAAGGTAGATTGAAGCCACTTCCAACTACAACTGTATGAGTAGGGTACCTATTTGTGATGAGACTCAAATTTTCTTTGAACTGTTCAGAAACTGTTTCATCTGAGACTGGGGATCGATAAAAGAAGACAGTTATTAATTTATTCCGGTTGTCGAATATAACCTCTGCCCATATTAAGTCACAGGAACTATCCGCTTCAATGTCGCTTCTGAGCTGGAACACACATTACATTATTTTTTCGTAAGCTGTGCTTCTTGTTTCTGTTGTAGTGCAGATCATTACAATTACGGTTTTTCCCTCCAAAACCTAGCATGCTTTCTCTGTGACCCTGTAAATAGCAGAGCTATACAATGTCGAACAACAACGTTTATTACAAGCATAGCAATCAGTACTACTTCATTTCCTTATTTCTAACATTTTAAAATTGTACTTCGACTTTAGGTAACATGTCAACTATTGACGTTCTTATCTCTATTTGGTGAACGTATTTTCAGTAAAGATTTGAACATTGTCCTGCTACAGTTTATCAATTAATGTTTCGCCGCAAGGGATATCGGATTTTAGAGAGTAAATTAATATGGAGTATGTCGTTCTTATTTTCAAACATTCACATATCCATTTCTTCTTTCCTTATTGTCTTTTGGGCATGCAGTTGTAGTAATTAATGTAGACGCAAATGCAGTGATCAAAAAGAAATAATACATTCTCATTCTCTTTACATCGTTCCATTCTTGTTGCTCCCATGGCGATGGACTGTTTCTATCGCAATCAGTAAGCGTGAAAGGAAGCTACCGTACAGACAGAGAGATCTATATTTATACTTTGCACAACTGATTACATACTGACATAACCGTCTGTATTGCTTTCGTTTCCCAAATGTTATGAATATTTCGATTTCGGAAAGAAGCTCTGTATTTCGCCAAGATGTTGAAGAAGAAGGTCCCTTACGTACTGGTTGTATCGAGTAAGATGCGGAGACGGCGGTTTGAAAGCGGACAGAAGAAGTACGAGGAAGGGCATCCCTTACCTGCGGGATCGCTACTCAAGCTACCAACCGAAGGGGCAACTGTGGCAAATGTCCGGCATGGCAAATTTCCGGCGTGGTAAATGTCCGGATTTCAGCACAACACGCCTCTCTGCAGCAGACAGAAAACTTAAAAAACAAAATTAGGAGATATGAGAACAATAAAAGCAAGTGGTAAAATGGGGACTGTTAAAAACTGAAACACAGAGAAAAAGATGCTAAGTAAACTTAAAAACAAACGGTCGGTGATGCTGATTGAAACGCATAGTAATCAGACACACACAATTAAAAAACACGGCGACTGTCTGGTTTCTGTTCGCATGAGATAAAAAAAAACAACTAGCGACAGTATGGTGGCTGTTCGAAACACTGACAGAGGACGCACAACATAGAACACTCGCTTAAAACAGCACTATAGAGGCGACACGGCAGTTAATGGGGGGAGGGAGGACACGGACCGATGAGGGGGAAAAGGGGGGAGGGAGAGGAAAAGAGAAAAAAAATGGTTGAAATGGCTCTGAGCACTATGGGACTTAACATCTGTGGTCATCAGTCCCCTAGAACTTAGAACTACTTAAACCTAACTAACCTAAAGACATCACACACATCCATGCCCGAGGCAGGATTCGAACCTGCGACCGTAGCAGTCGCGCGGTTCCGGACTGCAGCGCCTTAACCGCGAGACCACCGAGGCCGGCAAAAGAGAAAAAGGTGGGAGCTGATGGAAGGAGAGGACATAGAAAAAAAGGGGGAGGCTGGGCGGATGCAAAGAGTGGGAAAGGCAATGGAGGGGAGAGCAAAAGGACTCGTGGTAGAGAAAGGAGTCAAGGATTGGGTAGATGAGGGAAAAAACAGGATGGAAGGAGGGGGAGACGCTTTCCTGTTCTAATGTGACCTCTGATCCTTGCGTTTCACTAGTTTCAATTTCGACTTTCAATGAATTAAACATACCCATAGAGTCGTTAATATAACCACTGTCTTTAGTTATTTCGTCTTTCCTACCTTGTTTCGCTTGCGGCGAGTTCATCATTTGAATCTGATCGTTTAAGTGCGTTTGATAATCCACGTAAGCCTGTTGCCGTCTAGTAGCGTTTCTGTGATTGCGTCTAGCGAACTACTGCCACCTAGTGCACTCCGCACTTTCTCGTCCCTCTCGTCCTGGTCTACTTTCGTTTTTGTATCCATTTTTACTTTGACACAATTTATATTTTAACTTCCAAATACTTGGGAAACTTTCTATAACTATTTTGCCTGATGTATTGCAAGTTCGTACTGCTGGACATTGAATATTCGCCTTACTATTGTCTTTCGTTCAATATTTCTGTTCTGAACTGTAGTTGCAAGTCCTGGCACCCGGTGCCACGTATAACACATGAGCTGCAAGTTAGCGCCAAGTATAACACTACCCCATACTAGCGTTACCCTCTGGGAGGATTTGTTGTAATGTTTTGACAGTGTGTTCACCTAATGGGCAGGGGGCACCGAACAGGAATTTCGTATTTAAGGCAATTAATAGAAACCTGGACAGGCTTCTCTCTGGGAGTAACAGAAGTGGAAACCTTCATATAAATGAAACTATAAACGGTCGCCAGCCTAAGTACCCATAACAGTCTGAAACACTTTGTTTAAGAAAAATGAATGTGAGTCACTAATTTGACTTCTTATACTACTTCTTTTGAATAGTGCAATAAATACACACGATTACCGGACGAACTGAGTAGTGGGTAGCAGTAATTACTATTTACACTAATCAGCAATCATAGGAAATTTAAAAGTTATTTCACTCGTAATAATAATAGTTACTGTAGCAATCAATAGCTAACTCAGCACTAAGATGTTATTAAAGACCTCAAGAGTCTAAAATTGTGTATGACAAGAGTCCTGGTTTTACTAAAATACAGATACCACAAATGAGGTTAAATAACATTACACTCACTTTTTATACTCACACTATTATGGAAATGCAACATATATCCATAGCAAAATCAATATTTAGTTTATTTTTCTTATAATGGAAAACCATGTAGTGGAGACCCACAAACAGAAACTTTCTTTACAGGCAAATTCAGTGGCTATTTCAGAAACAAATTGCGATTTTCCAATATTTATTTCCAACCCCACTTAAAAGATTTTATATGTTCATACTTTAAAGCAAGTAATTGAAATGTTAAGTTCAATTTACTTCAAAAATCAGTTCATGGTAATAATCAAAGCAAAATTACTTTCCTTATAGGTTCATATTGTGTGCCTTATCTATTACCTGTGAAACAGGTATTTTTACGATAAAACTATACACTTCGGTACTGAACTTTAGCACACTTAGTACAGAAGAAAACCATTAATTAGTTAGAAACAGGATACTCGGTTTCTGCACATTTAGGATGGGACCTTGACATGGTTTCATGATCAGAACAATTTTTGATGTTCAAACATATGTTTATGTCACTGGAATTATTATTGAAAAACACTCACACAAACATACTGGTTCATACTATGATACGTATCTGAGTGCCTGAAGTTTGCGGAGCAGTGGCGCAATAGTGGTGGCAGGCACCTGGCGGCTATCTGGTCTCATACTCTTGAAGTTGAATGCGCCTTATAAATTCTTCATGGCGACGTATTATCCTCGTTTAAGAGCCATTCCATGAAAACAAGAGCACCATACGACAGCCGTAACAACACCCAAGGAAATTTCAATATAAATCCGCTTTAAAATTCCTCACTTGGCACCCTCGATTTTGGCTGTTCAAACGTCAGCCACTGACTGCGTAGCGAGTTCACCCAGTAGCTGCCCAGAATGACTGCTAAAACCAGCTTTTAGCGCGTGCAAGGCCGCTTCCGTAGCGGAGGTGTTCCCTAGACCTTGTGTACCATGCAATACAAGATCCCTAAGCATGAACCAATTTCTTACATGCACATTTCTCTTTCTTAACATTCATATTTTATAATGTTTCATTACTTTTAAATATCAATAAGTTTTTACATAACGCACATTACAAACGTCAACTTTCCTCTGACAATTCAAAGATCTTAATTAGTAAAGAACTACTACTTCATAGTTACATATACGCAGTTGCACAGTGCAATCTATTTTCTATCGATATTGGTGTAACAATGGGACCTGGATAGGTTAAGAATCAGAGGTTTTCGAAGATCTCATCTGGCAAAGACTGGATTAAACAGGTGTGCCATATGGAAATTTCTGTAAGTTTTTCTCCGTTGTGTGTGAGGTAGGCCACCGAAACTTTGTTATCTCTGAGAACTACTGGTTGGGATTCTGTTTTTTATTTCATATTTTGATTTTTTGGTCATTTTCTTCTGAAGTTTTGTATGATCACATATAATTGATTTCCGCGATTAGCTTCCAGCCGTCGTTGTTTGCAAGTTCAGTGAAGTCGTTTTTTTCTGCTGGTGTGAGCTGTTGTTAAGGGAGTAAGAGCAGGGACCAGAAATTTATTAGTGTCGGTGATATGTCGTTGTGCTTTAGTGTCTTTTCTTGAGAGGAATTCGTCTGGCGTTTGTTAAGCTGTGGTTAGCGTTGCTCCAGTTGTTCTTTAAATTTTTATGTGGTTGTAAGAGCTGCGCTGACTGGCCTGGCTCCTATTAAGATGTTCAGTATTGTCGATATCGCTATGCAGTGACTTTTGTCACGTCACTGCACTAATTTCGGACATTAGTAGGAGCCTTCAGCAACCCTTCACCTATGCATCTTGGAAATCCTCATGTCGGACTCAACCTGCCGCCATTCATCACATTGCTCTGGTGCTGTCTGACATTTCCATCTATTTTGTCCAACTTAGTCACGCACACAATGCACTTCCGAAGATGCGCCCACGTGTGCGCCAAGTGAAACATCCTTACTGATGGGGAAAATATTTTTGTACTTGTTCTTCAAATATTTGCACACCATCTTGGTAATAAGAGTACCGAAATGAAGGCGAAAAAATCTGCTATATGAGACGAAACGAGGAACTCTCTCAGGACGTATCTCAGCAACTGGAAGACCTTGTCCAGTGATGTACTTTCTTTTCTCTAGCTTTTGGATGGGTCAATGAACATACGCGATGTTGTCTAGTTTGCCATTTACCACAGCACTGCAAGTTTGCTCGAAAACTTCAGAAATCATCCTGTACTAAAATATTACTGCATTATATACCAAGAGTCATCATGTGGAAATAACTTAAAACCTGAAATATGCGTGAATAAGCCTCTAGCTACGGCATTACCTACGCGAGAACTCTAAGGGTGCCTTGAAATGACGAATCTGGAGTATGGTGAACTTGTGCAATGTTGTGAGGAGCAGTAGTTCTAGAGGAAAGCTTCTGAATACATTTTGAAACTTGGAAAATGCTGTTTCCGATTTTTAGAACAGGAAAATACACTAAATGCGAGAAGAAACCTGCAGCATAAAGCTAGGAATTTGATTTAGCATTTTTAGTTGAAAGTAATTGCCATTTCAAAGTTAGGATGTGTGTCAATTTTTACACCTGAAAGAACAGAGTGAATGTGTCGCAGCTAACAGCAAAGTGACCAAATGTATTGAAAAACGTTGTATTCCAAGGATCATTTGAAAGTCGTTTTCGTAAGTTTTAAACCCATTTTTCGTTAGTGAACAAAATACAATGCAGATTCGTAGTGACACAGAAACAGAACTGTTTAAATTAGAAACAGTTTCATTGTTAAAAATGAAATCTGATACGCAATTTTCTTATCAAAATGATTCTGTCATAATTAGTTTCAGTGCGGAGTGAACATTTCCTAGAACTCAGATTATTTGCACATAGTTATATGGTCCTATGTCTCTTTGAGACGACATATAGAAGAATACAAGGCTTTTCATCCATTACATTTATTAAATGCAAAACAACTTTACCGACAAAAGAATCGAATTAATGGTATGTTAGGCTTCTGTCATGTAACAGGTGTTATTTAAATAAATTAATTAAATCATTTAAAATGTTAATTAAGTCTGTAAACGTACCGATATTTTAGGCTATTAAGTGCGTGTTGGAACTCCTCCTAGAGAGCAAAGAGAACAGACAGCTCCAAGTTCCTCTTTCTTCCCCCCTCGCTCTCACGCACTCACTCTTCGTATTAAAAAATCTGGCCCAGAGTTATCCTCACTAAACTATCGAAGAGATGATATTCGAATACTGTTGATGGATACTCCTTAACCTGTGTCTTTTGAACTGACGCAAATTAGTTGATTTAATTACGTGAGTCGGTTGTTTTTACCTCCTCTAAGAGAAATAGATCTTATGGCTATAACTGTCTTCCAACTACAACAATGAAGATATGACGGTAAAAATGTTGCTTGAATTGTATGAGGAATCTGAACTCATTTGTGGAAAAAAATAGCGTATGTCTTGCTAAATGTTGGAAAATCACTGTATGCATCGCACAGCGTAAAAGCATGCTTCAGAAACAGTTATCTTCAAATCTGGTTCTTAATTGTAACAAAGAATATCAAATTAAATTAACGTCATTGTAATACAACGCAGTAAGTAGGCGAAAAAATGGCAACTTCCATTAGACTGTTGAGGTTGTCAGCAGCGGGCCCGTGTTCGATTCACGGTCGGGTTGGAGATTTTCTCTGCTCGGGGACTGGGTGTTGTGTTGTCCCCATCAATTGATCCTCGTCTCCTGCGCGTAAGTCGCCCAATGTAGCGTCGAATAAAATAAGACTTGCACCTGGCGGCCGAGCTTTCCAGGGTAGGGGCCTCCCGGCCAGCGATGCGATACGCTCATTTCACTTGTCCCGAAGACTAGTGCTTTCGCCGCAAAATTCTGCAGAATTATTCAAATTTAGTACAGAACAATAGCATATCTACCAAGAAATCTGACAAAAATGTATATTTCTCGAAAGTCTGGTGCCAACTTCACACCTGGTCGGCTGTTCAGAAATGTGATCACAAATTCTACCTAACTATTCAAAATTTGTACAGAGAACTCTAGAGCTATAGCGCATCTATGAAGAACTCTGAAGAAAGGTGTATATCTCGAAAATCGGATGCCAACTTCACAACTATTTAGTTATTCAGAATTGTGATCAGATTTTTTTCACAAAATACAACAGAACTATTAAAAATAACTCTAGAACTGTATCTCATCTACCAAGAACTCTGGAAGAAATGTAAATATTTCAAAAATCGGGCGCCAACTTCACACGGCTGTGAAAATCGTTTACTCATTATTGCTCTTATCTCATAAACTCTCATCTGCACGGAATATTTCATTAGAGTTTTGGGTAACTATCGTGGGGAGCTATTCAGATATGTGATTATTATTTTTTCGCAAATTTGACAATTTGTGTAGAAATTTTCGCAAAATTTGCCTGCTTCACCCTTCTGTTGCTCCTGTCACGACATTTTTTCGACCAGGTGAAAAGAAAGCAGAGGTCCAGAGTAGGAGTCCGGTCCGGCAGACAGTTTCAATCTGTCAGCCTCATATCAGCACGCACTTGGCTGCAGAGTAAGAATCTAATTCGGAAAACATCCTGTAGGCTAACGAAGCCACATCGCCGCAATATCCTTTCACAAAAACGCTTCTGTGATGTTTGGAAGGTAGCAGATGAGGCACTGGTAGAAGTGAAACTATGATGGCCGGTCCCGTATCGTTCTTGGATAACTCCGTTGGTACAATACTTGCCTCCGATAGGCAAAGGTCCCGTGTTTGAGTGTCTGTCCTGCACACACGTTTAATCTGCCGGGAAGTTTCATATCAGAGCACACTCCGCTGCAGAGTGAAAATCTCATTCTGGAATTATCTTCGTTTCTTGAAAGACCTTTTTAAGTTATAGTTTCTTTGCAGTTTTACTCTTGGTTTCGTGAACTAGGTCGATGAATGATAACTTTTTTTCAATCATAAGTCGGGAAAGAAATTTTCTTTTACACACCTTGGCTTTATTGTACGTCTTTTATTTCAAAGTTTAGTACAGCCAATTTGTCGCAAGTGCCAGAAGAAAGACAAACCTCACTGAGAGACAGAAATCACCAACCAAAAGGGCCAACAAAAAACCTAGGTACCATCACCCTTTAATCCACGTAATTAAACAATCAGATCAAAATTAAAACCTCTTCAAATGTTGGAATCTCGCGTCCCACTAAATATCCCCAGTTAAAATGGTCACACGCCACTGTTGATCGTAAGCAACAGCTTTACTGCACATACGCTCATGTAATGGTTCTTTTAAAATTCGTTATCTCAAACAAGGCCCTTAAATCCTCCAATGCATAAAAACTAAACATCAGCAACTCCATACTCCAAGTGTGCTACAAAACAACAAAGTACCCACAACTCAGTTACCTCTGAGTACGCTACCTGAACACACAAGAGTACGGATTCCAGTCCGCTGTCATCAATCACCAACTCACAATCACAGTAATTAACTATGGTTGCTTTATCAGTACAAATAAATATTTATGCAAGCCCAGCAACCACTAGATCATGACCAAATATCTTCCTGCCCTACACAAGTATTAGGCGATTCCTAACTTATCACCACGAAACTAGTAAAACAGATATTATCAAAATTTGCCTTCGCAGGACATTTGAAGCACATGTATTATCGGTAGTCACTCGCTGCATCACACAAACTGTTAGGCGAATTCTCCTTGACAACCACGAAACTAATAAACCAGATAATCCTAAATTTATTTTGGTTGAAAACTTGAAGCCGCATTTATTGTTGATATTCTCTTCCAGTTATGACTTACCGGACACAAGAGCATGTTCCAGACAACTTTGTACCCAAGACTACCCTTTCACAAGTTGAACGGACTTCTCGTTGAGTTAAAATGATACTGGCTGTCTAGACCACACAAAAAATGGTGGGAAACACTAATTTTGACCAATGAACTCCTGTTGTAAATTTAAATATTGTTGTCAAAGGCTGTCAGTTTCAGTCTCAGTAGCCAGCTAAGACAGTAGGCTGTAACTGCTCTGGACTGCAGGGTGACATGTTGTAGCATACAGCAGCGACTCTCGGGCATGCATGTGCTGTATCTCGACATTACGAAATCTGCAACGCAGTTACGAAAAATACAACAGAAAACTTTTATGCACATTGGTCTTTACATTTCCTTGGATGTTAATCCATTTCTGAATTTCAAATTTCAGTAAGTAAAAGCAATACATATAAAAATAAAATGTGTGTTTTCAACTTCACACGTCATACACTGCATTCATTATAGGCTGGAATGTAACGGTGCCTTTTCGTTGAGCCACTGGAGCAGCGGTCTTATCACAATTTATGGATTCCATTCTTTCAGACATTAAGTTTGAGTTTGTATTTCACTACTTTGATGATCTGGTTTTGTATAGTGGAATTATGGAGGAACATTGGGATAGTTAAAATCACGTTTTTTATAGACTATGTCATGCTGGGTTTACAGTTAATCCACATAAGGTCAAGTCTGCACAGAGATCGAATCCATATTTGGCTCACATAGTCTCTGTGAAGGGAGTAACGATTGATCCACAGTGCAAACAGTTCTTAATTGTCCTAGGCCTGTAGATGCTACAGCCACCGCCAGTTATATTAGTACGGTAAGGCAATTTTTTTAGGAAGTTTGTTCTTGTATTTTCTTAAAGGCAGCGCAACTGAATCATCTGATGTGAGTGTGACAGAGGTCTGAATGGGCTCCGTCAGAAGAAGTTGCCTTCCAGGCTCTGAAAGCAGGGTTTGACTCTGCTCAAATTTTAGCATTACCCAATTTTGATTCAGTGTACAAAAGACACATTCATGTCTGGCCTAGTTGCTGTGTTACTGAAGAAAGGAAATCAAGATAAATGGCTGACTGTACACATGTTGAGAGGATTATCCGATATGTAGAGGAAATATTTGGTTTATAAGTAGCAGGCTTTAGCAATTGTTTTACTGTGGAAATTTTTGTTACTATACTGAACATACCACCTTCATCTCGAGACCAATAACCAAGCATTGAGCTCGGCCCTCGGCAGACCTTGTAAGACTGTGCGGTTAGTGGAAGGACTTATTTTCTCCTTGGGGTCCGTTGTCAGCAGTGCTCACTATTCACCACTGAATTGTGATGGGAAGTGAAGCACCAGTGTACCGGAAGCCATATCGGATATGACGTTTACAACTGATTATGGAAGAGTTTATCACCAGATGTTATCTAATACCATAACAGGATAGATTAAATGAGGACCACAAATCATGGTTGTACCTAAGAAGTCTAGGGGCGCTTCTGCTGTGATTGCTATCCTCTTAATAGTAAGTTACAGTTGCATACCCCATACCCAACATCACGGAGACCATTGATATCTTTGGGTAATGACGTTACTTCTCTACCACAGATTTAAGAACTGGATACCATCAGCTGGAGGTGGTTCCATAGAACCGATCCTAGACAGCATTCTCGGTACCCTGGAGTCATCATCAGTACAGGGGGACGCTGTTCGGGTCGAAGAACGCTACTGCCATGTTTGAGCGGTTGTTGGACGGAGTATTGAGGAAACTGAAGTCTCCTCAATGCATAGTTTACCTGCATGGTACTACCGTGTTCTCAAAAGACGCAGAGGAACATAGACAACGACGGTGAGAGATATGTGAGAGGTTGTGGTCTGCACATCTGATGATAATTACTACAACGCATTATTTCGCTTTGAAGTAAGTAGGTCACTTGGGGGATGTGATTAGTAAAGATGAGGTGAGAAAGGATCTTCGAGTCGTATGGTCAGTACAAAATTTCCCAGGTCCTAAGTCAGCTACAATCGCTTTAGGGAATCTCCAACTGTTATAGGAAATTTGTGAGGTGGTTTACTAATACAGTGTGGCCACTCATGCAGCAGGGTGCAAAATTAATGTTAACATAGTAGTACTAGACTGTGTTTGAAAATTGAAGGGTTTAATGTAAAGTCTAGTTTTAATTTTTCTGAATTTTCAGAAGGACTTTGTACTATCTTACGGAGCATTTGACCACGCTTTGGGGTCTGTTCTCAGTCAAGAGACGTATGGGAAGACTCATCCTTCCAGCCAACTTAATACAGCATAAAAAATTCTTCCAGAGAGAGAGGTGCTTAGATTTGTGTATGGAGTCACAGATTTTTAGTAATGCCTTTAAGGGAATAAATTCATAGTATTGCCTGACAATGACACTCCGATTGTTATTGTGATTAAAAGATCCGACCAGCAGACTAACAAGGTATGCATTAAGTTGCTGTCAATTTGATTATAAAGTCGTCGGCTGATATTACTGAAATGAAAGAAAGGAAGATGTGGATCAGTACGTGAGAAACTGTGTGCAGTGTGAGCACTGTGCATGGACGAATATCATTACAGAGACTGCCAGAAGAGTTGAAGCTGTTTGAAATGATGAATAATTTTATGTCGGACTTGATATCCAATTGTGTCACGTATTACACATGACGAAACAGAACTAGTACTGTCCAGTCACAGCCAAAACCTAGGACAGAATGGTGCATTCAGCCATCAGAAGGATGTTAAGCTACTACGTGCACTCACACCACAATGAGTGGGACTCACATCTGTCATTTGTCTTTTCGAAATACAGTTCAGAGGTCCACTTTAATATGGGATTATCTCTGTATGTGGTAGTATACAGCAGGAAAATGTCATAACCATTTGATATGATTAAGGCAATAAGGGTCATGGATGGAGATTATCTTGAGAGAACAGGAAGAGAGTTAGGAGAAAGGTGTAGAAGACAAACACAGAAGCCCTGGCGAGAGAGGATGAAGCTGTGAAATGCGTGGTGAGCTTACCACATCATAGAGTACGTCAGTGTATAATGTATTTCAGTTCTTACAAACCGAAGGATAGGAGTAATAAATTAGTCATGAGGTAATAATAATCTTAACAAGTGGGTTAAGAGGTGTCCACAGTCAACGTTAAAGCCAAAGTTGCCAACAAGGTCAACAATGGAAGTGCGTCAGAGTCGATTCTATGAGCCCTAGGAACTGAGCCTGAGAAGGACGCATACAGGCTGAAGTGAAGGAGTGGATGTGAGGATGTGGGTAGACCCTTCAGGAGGTATGGTATGCGTTGAGGTCAAGGAAATAGCAGGGGAATTTTGTTGTGTTTACAGGTAATTATGTGCAAGATATCAGAGTGTAATATATAAAGTGCAAAGGAATAAGTTTTTAGTGCTGAGCTGTGGCAGCAGCCCTCTTATGAGAATGCAAGAAAGATGATAATCCCTCTCCTCAGGTTGCTGTACACCTAGGACGAGAATGGAAGGGATGTTAACTGTGGCAGTGCTGCAGTGGTTCACCTGGAACACAGTGGTGGTGCTGTAGAATCAGAACCTGTGGAGGGGGAAGGGAGTTCTTTTTGCCAGACAAGAGGATGTGGTTGTTACCAGCCATCGATGAATGCTAAGATTAGTTTTTAATGCGTGGGAATTCCCGAATGACATAAGAAGCTCTATGTGTTTTTTGGACCTTGACGGGAAGCCGTGGACAGGAGTGTCCTCAGGGAAGTTTCTGGGGAAAGTGAGAAATAGTACAGATCTTAATAACGGTAACAGGAACAGTTCCAACAAGCAGTAGACGTGGTGCCACGTTCACCACATTTATGGCGGAAGGGGATAGAATTTTGAAGACAAAGTTTGTAATAGCAGATACCATTGACATCACAGAGTAGAACTGGACAGTAGAGATGGTGAAGAAGCTGACAAAGGTAGAAAGTCGTTGGTGGAGTGGCATGCCACTGAGTTATTAAGCTTGAAAAGTGGAGTGTTGAACAATATTCTACAGAAGCTGATGAGGGACAGCCGGAATATGCAAAGGCATCGAGATCTAGGAATCATGCAAGCACAGGTGGATGTGTTGGATGTAAGAGTCAATATGACAAGGCTATTATAATCACTAGCAGGTATCATATGTGGTGTATGTGTTGTGACGGCAATCCTGTAGGAAGCCATTCATCACACATTTCACAGGCTGTTGAGTCCCATCTTGTTATCACCAGAGCAATATTGGATGGGTTCATAAGGTGTGCAAGGAGAACTACTGTCAGAGATGAGACTGATTTCACAGCCCAATACCGTTTGAACAGGGCGTGAAGGCCCACTGGGGCTGACCAACCACCATGCATCCTCAGCCTACAGGAATCAATGGATGCAGATACAAAGGAGTGTGTATTCAGCACATCACTTTCCTGGCCATTGGCAGTTTTCATGACCATTGCCACTAACTCTGTCAAGTAGCCACTCAATTGACCTCACAAGAGCTGAGTGCATTCCACCTGCCAACTGCATTTGGCAGACCCAGGCGGTGACTCATCCAAGTGCTAGCCAAGCCCGACAACACTTAATATCGATGATCTGATTGGAACCGGTTTTAACATTGTGGCAAGGCCAAAGCCCAGTAGGCAGAGTTTAACTCTTTGTTACCATGTCATATCAATACAGGTGTGGAATGACAAGGCACAATTGTACATACTGATCAGGTTTCCAATAGTGTGGAAACATGTATAATTGAAATGGTACTCCGTACACCTCCACCCAGTCACACAGGGTCACATAGGGCAATTTTTGTGGGTGAGGACAGGTGGTATCTTGTTAATCACTGAAGAACGAGAAAGGTATCTAGTGATGACAGAGGAAAAACGACAGCACTGTTGGAGGGAGAAGATTATGGTGTGCCCAGCCCGCGTGATTCAAACTGGTGCAAACTTATGTGTGGTGATACTATTTGTGGGCAAAACGAGCTGATGAAATTAACTGAGGGACGTTATGGAATCTAAAGCATATTTTCGGCAAATGGGAAGACACTGTATTTATTTCCTATATGGCAACGTTGTAGTGGTGACAAGTTGCTAAAGGGAGGCAAGGCTCATGTAAGCAGGTCCGATAGAGCTGAGATGCAATGGGTTGTGGTTTAGGGAAACATGCTACTTAACAGAGCTAACCTTGCATATACCAGCTTCAGTCACAGATGTACTTGCCAGATGAAACACTACAGGTACTGCCACTGCAGTATGTAACCTTCCAGCCCCACTACCATTTTACGGGCAAATCTGTGAGAGTATGTCGTTGATTATTGCAAAAGCCACTGCTATTTTGCGAGAGTAGGGGGTTTCCATTTCTGTTATATCAACAGAGCCGTTCAAGTGTTGTGAGAGAGGACAGGTTGACTTGGTAGAACCTGCCACTGCAGGAGTAAAGCACGGAACTGTCGAGGCGATTTCTCTACCAGAGGGTACAGTCATATTGCCGTAAACGTCACCAGAAGTGAGGCTTTGGCATAACACATGCACTGCTATCTTGTATTAATAGCTGGCATTTCGGTGGCAGTGTCATTCACAGCTCAGCAGTTTTACCAAGCTGTGGGGGCTACATCAGATGAGGAGATCACATGGAGCAGACCAGCAGCAGTCTCGCGTTCAGGTCTCCATTGCAGTACCAGCTTCCTGCACCACATTACCCTCAGGACTTAGTTCCACGACACATCAGGCAATCCCAGGCTCACCTCATCAGAAAGTCGGACTCGTGCAAGCATCGTAGCAGGATTCCTAAATGTCTTCGTGTGCCACTGACGCAAGATGTTTGTGTTGCGACTTATGCAATGTAGTTGCATGCCACACACAGAGCACAGGTTTCAGCAAAGGTGGGCGAGAATGTTGCAGCCAGCTGCCTGGAAGCTGGTTGTCATGTTACCAGGCACTCGACTGCCCACATTGTCAGTCCCTCGCACTGAAGTAACACAAGTCGTGAAAAATAAAGTGTTGACTTTAAAAGCTGAGGCCTGTTATATCGCTTCAAACATCTGCCGCCGCCCATCCTGCCACTGTAGCCTCTCGTCCAACCCTGGGGTAGGCTGCATTACCAAACGTTTCCATTTTATTGTGAAAAGTACGTTGTATATTTTTACTAGGTTTCATGCAATATATACTTTCTATGTACCTTGATTATATCATGAGTATTTATTCTTGATAGATGAAGAGAAAAAGCAGACAGCCATGTCTTGTCGATATTTATTTATGCGGAGACGTGTTTAGTGAGCTGGCCCATCTTCAGCTCGTGTGATACGAGAGGCGTTCAGTAGGTAATGGAACTTTTTCTTCTGAAAGCAGATTAGCTTTATTCAAGATCGAATGCACCACATTGTTTCCCACTCTTTTAGCTACAAAACCCTGTTTTTCAGTATAATCTCCTTTCATTGTGATGCCCGTACGCTACCCTACTGGGAGGGCGTGTATGCCCGCATGGTACCACTCCACTGCTTGACGTCGGAGCCAACGCCTTACGGCATCAATAACCGTCCCATCATCCACGTACTGCTTCCTGCGGAGTGCGTCATTCATTGGACCAAAAAAATGGAAGTCGGAAGTGCGAGATCCTGGCTGTAGGGAAGAACAGTCCAGTTTTGTTTAGCTTCTCTCGCGTGCGCAAAATTGTTCAAAAACGACTCTGAGCACTATGGGACTTAACATCTGAGGACATCAGTCCCCTAGAACTTAGAACTACTTAAACCTAACTACCCTGGGGACATCACACACATCCATGCTCGATGCAGGGTTCGAACCTGCGACCGTAGCAGTCGCGCGGTTCCGGACTGAAGCGCCTAGAACCGCTCGGTCACAGAGGCCGGCCGCAGAATTGTGTGAGGCCTTGCATTGTCAACGAGAAGTTAATTTGCATATTTGTGGTGACGAACAAGCTGATGGTGTTTCTTCAGTTTCCTGATAGTAGCACAATACACTTCAAAGCTGATCGTCGCACAGCAAGGGAGGACATCAAACAGAATAACCCCCTTGAGAGTGCGGGAGAGCATCGCCATGACTTTACCAGCTGAGGGTGCGGCTTTGTGCTTTTACTTCAGTGGAGAGGTGGTGTACCTCCACTCCACCGACTGCCGTTCTTTTCCGGTTCGAAGTGATGAACACATGTTCCATCACCTGTCACGGTGTTCGACAAATAATTATCGCAGTCAGCCATGTAACGCGCAAGCAATTCCGTACAGGTTGCCCTTCGGTACTCTTCATCGTCATTTGTTAGGCGGCATGTGTATCAGTACTACCAACAGAGACTTCCAGTTGCACCGAGAGATGTCTGTGATCCGTCGATCACCTCGAATGAGAGTGTCCGCACGTTGCAACACTGCAGGAGTCACAGCTGTATGCGGTCTGCCGGCAGGCGGCAGGCCGGACAGGTTTGCGCGACCTTGTACGTAGATGACAGATGCCTCGTCCAATGAATCGCCGTGCTACATCTACATCTACATGTACATTCATAATCTGCAACCCACCCAATGGTTTGTGGCGGAGGGCACTTTACGTGCCACTGTCATTACCTCCCTTTCCTGTTCCAGTCGCGTATGGTTCGTGGGAAGAACGACTGCCGGAAAGTTTCCGTGCGCGCTCGAATCTCTCTAATTTTACATTCGTGATCTACTCGGGAGGTATAAGTAGGGGGAAGCAATATATTCGATACCTGATCCAGAAACGTACCCTCTCGATACCTGGACAGCAAGCTACACCGCGATGGAGAACGCCTCTCTTGCAGAGTCTGCCTCTTGAGTTTGCTCAACATCTACGTAACGCTATCACGATTTCCAAATAACCCTGTGACGAAACGCGCCGCTCTTCTTTGGATCTTCTCTATCTCCTCCGTCAACCCGACCTGGTACGGATCCCACACTGGTGAGCAATACTCAAGTATAGGTCGAACGAATGTTTTGTAAGCCACCATCCTTTGTTGATAGACTATATTTTCTAAGGACTCTCCCAATGAATATTAACCTGGCAGCCGCCTTACCAACAATTAGTCTTATACTACACTTCAAATCGTTCCGTATCGTTCTCTGTATACTACAGCATCATCCGCGAAAAGCCGCATGGAACTTCCGACACTATCTACTAGGTCATTTATTTATATTGTGAAAAGCAATGGTCCTATAACACTCCCCTGTGGCACGCCAGAGGTTTCGTCAACTTCTGTAGACGTCTCTCCATTGAGAACAACATGCTGTGTTCTGTTCGCTAAAAACTCTTCAATCCAGCCACACAGCTGATCTGATATTCCGTAGGCTCTTACTTTGTTTATCAGGCGGCAGTGCGGAACTGTATCGAACGCCTTCCGGAAGTCAAGGAGAATGGCATCTACCTGGGAGCCTGTGTCCAATATTTTCTGGGTCTCATTAACAAATAATAGTCTGTAAATATCAGCGGTGCTCTGTTTTCCGCCAAAAGAAACTCAGTGACAGCTCTCTGACAGGAACGCAGCTCCATTACAGACGCTATTCTGAAGGCTACATGGGTTTAGAAAACATCGTTCTTGTGAAACACAACTAGCTCTTTATTCTCATGAAGTCTTGGGTGCTATTGACAAGGGATTTTAGAACTATTCCGTATTTCTGGATTTTTGGGACGCTTTTGACACTGTACCACACAAACGGCTTGTAGTGAAATTGCGTGCTTATGGAATATCGTCTGAGTTATGTGACTGGATTTGTCTTTTCGTGTGAGAGAGGACACAGTTCGTAGTAATTGACGGAAAGTCATCTAGTAAAACAGAAATGATTTCTGGCGTTCCCCTAGGTAGTGTTATAGGCCCTTTGCTGTTCCTTATCTATATTAACGATTTGGGAGACAATCTGAGCAGCCGTCTTAGGTTTTTTGCAAATGACGCTGTTGTTTACCGACTAATAAAGTCATCAGAAGATCAAAACAAACTGCAAAACGATTTAGAAAAAAAGCGGTTCGATAAACCCTCTGCCGGCCGGGGTGGCCAAGCGGTTAAACGCGCTACAGTCTGGAACCGCGTGAGCGCTACGGTCCTGCCTCGGGCATGGATGTGTGTGATGTCCTCAGGTTAGTTAGGTTTAAGTAGTTCTAAGTTCTAGGGGACTGATGACCTTAGAAGTTAAGTCTGTAACGGAACTGAAATGATGGTGGGCTGACAGTAATTTGGAACCCGCGCGTCGGAAACGGGCGCGCTTGTGTGAGACTACCATGGAGTGCACCCTGATGCCATCTATTGGCGAAACTGGGAATTAGCGCTGCCTGTCAGACAATGCACTAAGCTCTCGGAGTCAAATGTATTCTTTTTCTTGGTAATTATAAGTTATTACTGTATAATTTAATGTTGTAAAGCGCTAGTAGTAAATTATTATGACTGGTATGGACTCCAGGGTAGTAAATATAAATATTCTTAAATACTAAATGATTTCGGTGAAAAGGTGGTAGGGGAACGCCCCCACTCTTGGTGATACGAGCGTAGCTAGGGGTAGCTGGAGACACAGAGACTGAACAATGAGATGGCCTAGGGAGTGTTGACGTGATCGGACGTGCGTAACTGTGCTCACGCAAAAGTGATTGTGCAACAGCGAAGAGGCGAATATCGTCGCCTTTTTGGAGTAAAACGCGACGAATGGTTGTTGAAGCCGCCTCTATGCCACTGGGGCTGATTGTAAGAGTTCCTGTGCCCAGATTTTATGGCGGACGTGCAGTAGCTTATACGAGTGCTACAGCTCATAGTTCCAGCCGCCATTAAGGGCATGAGGCGTGAAGAGCTGCGTTGATACCGAAATTCAGAGAATAGAGAAATCAGTGGAATCTTTGGTTAGTGAAAAATTAGAACCGATAATTGAAAGTAAATTATAGGTGATAGTACCAGTTCTAAAGAAAGAGATTGTTAAAGAAACGGCAGCTGATATTGAAACACTGCGCAATACCATGTTGAGTTTTGATGCATGTGTGCAGGAGCAGGAAAATACACTGCGTAATGAGATAAAATTATTAAGTCAGCAAGTTCAGAATCAGACGTTTCTTAACTGTAGTGGTATCCCATTGGTAATGCAAAAATCGGAAATACTGAGTAGGGAGGAAAAATACGATCCTCAAAAGAAACAAGGTGGATGGCATCCAATGGATTTTATAAAAAATTGTGAACGTGTCTTACCAACAGACATGTCGGATAAAGAAAAAATTAATTTAGTAATAGACGCTTTAGCAGGTCATGCTAAACCTTGGGGATTGACTGGATATCGACAATTTGAAGTTTACAGACTTCAAAGAAAAGTTCCTTGAGGAATTCTGGAGCATACAACAGTGAGATATGTTGTGGAGAGAATTCGTTGTCGCCAGAATGCCAGAACATGGGCGTGGGCTCATGAAAGAATACTGTGAAGGATGGTTCAAGCGTTTGGAGTATCTTAAAGATCGTAGATCAGAATCGGAGATAGTGTGGGAGTTGTGGAAAAAGCTACCTGACGATTCAAAGCGTTATGTAGGAGGCACTCATCGAACATTCGATGAATTTTTAGAAAAAATCGAGAATGAAGATAGGTGGCGTGAAACTAGAGAGTTTCGAGGTTTCAGAAATCAGAATGGAATAGTAAAAGGTGGTAGGAATGAACCGCAAATTAACATGATGAGAGGAAGAGGTCAAGAAGGTAACTCTCAGCGAGGGAGAGGACACTATCAGGGAAACAGGATGCATTATCAAAATCAGGAAAACTAAATACCGCGCAGGTCAAGGGCCTAAAGCGCGCGGAAAGAAAGAAATGGCCCAAATATAGGGAAGATCGGAGTAGTCAGTACTATAGTAGGATAGTGCGTCGTTCGCCTGAAGAGCAGTTACATAAACGAAACTTTGCGAAGTATAATGCAGGGATACAAACAGAGGAGAGAGAGCAGGGAGGAATTATTAAGGGAAATGAAGTAGGAAAAGAATATCGGTCGGATGTGAAGGCTCACGTGAATGAAATAAGTACAATTCGCGGTCAGAGTGACGAATTGATGAAGGAAGAGTCAGAGAAGGCGTTGTTTGTCGGTAGGGATGGCAACTGTGCAGAGAGGCAGGGGCAAGGGAGGAGTGATGTGACTTATGGTAAAAGGTTCGTACGAATAGTCGACGAATCGCATCGAGAAGTAATTAAAGAGGAAAGGGTGGATAAGAAATAGGGGCATAGTGCAGAGACGCATGCCGATTCAGAAATTGCCTCGTATGCAGAATATATACATCAGCTCAAAAGCCAGCCAGCACAATTAGAAAGATCTTCCACTCAAGTGATTAATTTGGACCCGAATATGACAGTGTTAGAGAGCCATACCGATTATGATGTGTACCTAGTGACAGCAAGAGTACATGACTGTGATGAAGATTCTTTTAAAGAAATTAGAGAAAGTGTATCTAACCAAGAGGAAGAGTGTTGTGATCCCTGTAGTACTGAAGCAAATGAGTTGAGTGAGACTGGAATTCCATTAGTAGGGGAAAATAATGAAAGTAAGAGTGGCGAATGCACTATCCAACAAAGGGAAAGTATTGAGATGGATTATAATTTGCGAGAATTATTTGAACCCGAAGAAGGTCATATTTCTAAGGAGGAGGAATTATCGTCAGAATCATCAGAAAGCATCCAGGGAGAAAAAGAAATAGAGGAAGTTTCCGATTCCGCAACCGAGAGTTCAGGCATGACAGATTCGAATGAGAACGCGATGGCATTAAAGAGCCTAGACGAAGGACTATTGGAAAAAGTGGTGAAAGAATTTAGGATGAAAAGGAGAAAGAAACCTCCGGATGGAATGGTCAGTATAAAAACCGGAAAAATAATATGGCAAGACTTGGCGGTGGAAAAGGATTTATTATGGGAAGATAAAGAAAGTATGAAAGAGGACAATAGGATGCAAACAATCCTATCTATTAATGTATGTGGGTACAATTTATATGTATTGTTGGATACGGGTGCTCAAATAAGTGCTATTTCGCACGCATTTTTTGAGATGATCAAAGAGCAACGAGGAAGAGTCATGATGCCAGTAACAGGTGTTAAAGTGATAGGGGCGACAGGGAAATGTAGTAAACCTGTTAAACATCAAGTGATGATGGAATTTAAGATAAAAAACACGCTATTTTCTAATGCATTTTTAGTAGTTCCAGAGCTCAGTGCCGAGATCATTTTAGGCATTGACTGGTTAATAAAACAAAAAGTAAAAATAGATTGTGACAAAGGGATAATAGTTTGTAAAGTTGATAGTGCGGTATTAGAAATACCATTTGAATCATCTAGAGTAATGGAAGAGAACCAGCTGAGATGGGTAGAATTTAGAGATGATCATGATTCAGGAATAGGTCAAAAATTCGATTGGTTTCTGGTGAGGCAGATAGTTGAAGATGGAAATAAGGAGACACTCCTTCGAAATGTAGTGGATAAAACGGAAGGACTATCTGATGCCCAAAGGGAGGATCTATGGCAAATTCTGAAAGAAAATCAGGAGGTATTTTCGGACAAACCGGGACGAGTGATAAATTATGAGTACTGCATGGAGGTAGAGGAGCATGAACCTTTCTTTAAACCACCATATAATGTACCCTTGTCTAAGAAAGAAGCAGTTCAAAAAGAAATAGATAAAATGGTTTCATGTGGGGTCATTGAACGGAGTTCTAGCCCATATAATAACCCATTGGTGATAGTAGGTAAGAAGGATGGAAGTGTACGAGTAGTGATAGATGCTCGTACTCTGAATAAAGTAGTGAAGGGGGAGTTGGATCGTCCAGAGAACATAGATAATTTATTGCAGAAGTTTAATGGTGTAAAGTACATGACTAGTTTAGACCTAACGGCAGGATACTGGCAAATCCCATTAAGTGAGGAGTCTAGGAAGTACACGGCATTTTTATTCAATGGCAAATGCTACCATTACACAGTGGTACCATTTGGCCTAAATACTTCCGTATCAGTGTTCATTCGGGCTTTAGACAAAATTTTAGGTAGCGAACTTAGTTCGCTAATCACGGTTTATGTAGATGATTTGTTAATTGCTACAAGGACATGGGAAGAGCACATGGAGTTATGCGACAGGGTGTTCAAAGCTTTAATTAAAGGTGGAATGACCCTGAACCTGAAAAAATGCGAGTTTGTGAAGAAAGAAATAAAGTTTTTAGGTCACATAGTAACACCAGAGGGAATTGAAAAGGATCCCAACAAAGTCAAAGCAATAAGAAATTGTCCGGCTCCCAAGAATAAAAAACAACTAAAGTCGTTTATAGGACTTTGTTCCTTTTATCGTAAGTATGTGGATGATCAGGTGTTCAATAGCCCACATCTGAACAACCTACTTAAGAAGAACAGTGTGTATATATGGACTGAGGAATGTGAAACAGCATTCAACCGGCTAAAAGACAATTTGGCTAAAAACATAAAGTTATGGCACCCTGACTTGTGTGAACCATTCTACATGGCAACAGATAGTTCAGATTATGGATTGGGAGTATCCATATTTCAGGAGGTAATGATAGATGGGGAAAAAACTCATAGACAAATAGCATTTGCGAGTAGAACCATGTCTAAGTACGAAAGAAACTATACAGTTTCAGAGAAGGAGGCTTTAGCTATAGTATGGGGTTTTAGGAAATTTCAACTTTTCTTATGGGGACATAAGACTGTGGTCCATATAGACCACAAAGCTTTAATATTTTTGAAGGACTGCAGATTGTTACATAACAGGTTGACCAGATGGGCGCTGTTTTTACAACAATTTGATATAGAGATGAAGTATGTTAAAGGGAAAGAACATGCAGTACCGGATACTTTGTCGAGATTACCGGAAGGATGTGAGACACTAGAAAGTGTAAAGAATAGGAAAGATGTTTTTGAGGTGAATTACTTCAAAAAAGCGGAAGGAAGAGAAAATATTAGGGAAATATGTCGGAATATGCGAAGATATCAAAGTGATGATGATGCACTCCAGTCGGTAAAGGTCAAGTTTGACAGTCCGGACGCAACTAACATAAGGGCTTCATATAAAATACATAAAGGTGTACTGTATCTTCAAAGATAAAATAGTCCAGGGAAGTGGAGAGTATGTTGGCCGGAACAACACACTGAAGTGCTGATAGATTATGTTTACTTGGCATATGGCCATTGTGGTGCACGGAAGTGTACCGATAAGATAGATGAATGCATTACCTTTAACAACATGGCATGAAGGGTAGCACAGAGGATAAGATCTTGTGATCTATGCCAAAAGGCGAAAGTAACAAATGCAGCTAATCAAGGGCCCATGCAATCAATAAAACCTGATGAAGTATTAGAAACAGTAGCAGTAGATATCTTTGGACCATTACCGAAAACCATGGGGGGTTTTGTGTACATATTTGTAGCAGTTGAACTTTTCTCAAAGTATATAAAGCTTTATCCCTTGAGAAAAGCTACTGCCAGAGCTGTGTATGATAAAATGGTGTGTGATTATTTTGTGAAAGTAGGGAAGCCAAAGAGAATACTATCAGATAATGGTGTTCAGTTTTGCTCAAAAATGTGGAAGGATGGGATAACTGAGAAACAGGTAGAAGTGGTACATATCTCAGCTTATCACCCATCAAGCAATCCAGCAGAAAGATATATGCGTGAGATAGGTCGGTTATTTAGGACGTACTGCCATAGTAACCACAAGAAGTGGAGCATGTATGTGAGTGAATTCGAAGAAATAATGAATTCATTAACAAACGAGAGCACTGGATTTACTCCAGAAGAAATCCTGAAAAAGACAAGAAGTAAAAGTCTAGTAGAAGACCTACTAGAATTTCCAAATAGAGTTGAATTAGATTATGATAGTAAAAAGAACTTAGTAAAAGACAAGATGAGAAAACAAGCAGATGCGAGAATTCGTCGTCACGACGAAAAAGTAAGGAATCCCAAATTCAAAATAGGTGATTTCGTTCTTGTAAAAACACATGAAAAGTCAAGTGAAATTAATAACGAGATCAGCAAATTTAAATATATATATAATGGACCATTTAAAATAGTGTCCATACCCAATGTGAATGTTTATTATTTAGAGTACCCATTAACAGGCAAACGCCTAGGAGTAAGAAACATAGTGGATCTCAAAAGGTATGAACTACGAATTCTACCAGATTGAAAATAAATATATAAATAAATATTAAAGTAAACCAATATGTAAATAGTTGTGTTTCTTTTGTTCTATGTGAAAGGTAAATGCTCACTAAAATATACTGCAGTATTCTAATGAAACTTCTAGTTTAAGTAGAGACTAAACGGACTGGGAAAGACTGAGCTTCTAAGAAAGCCTTAATAGATGTGTGAAATAAGTGTTGTGGAAGAGGTAGAAAAGTGAGGAGGTAAAGTGAAAAGGACGGGCTACAAAGTAATAGGCGCATAACGTGTGTTTTACTTGCCTGAAATAAAAGAAGTGTATTTAAAACTTTGTAAAAAAAAAGATGTTTAAAGTGTACTGTGTTTATAAGTAAGAAAATTGGAAAGAATATATGTAAATCATTTATGTAATGTTTAGCAGGAAAGAGAGAAAGAATTGGTGTTTCATTTTAAATATGTAATATAAGTATCGAGGTGTATCAGTAAGAAAGGGAAAACCCTTGGTAAAAAGCTTATCGAACATTTCAGATTCATTATAGGAGAGACTTCTTATTGAATTATCACTGTAAGATACTTCAATAAGAAGTGGGGCATGTGTAACGGAACTGAAATGATGGTGGGCTGACAGTAATTTGGAGCCCGCGCGTCGGAAACGGGCGCGCTTGTGTGAGACTGCCAGGGAGTGCACCCTGATGCCATCTATTGGCGAAACTGGGAATTAGCGCTGCCTGTCAGACAATGCACTAAGCTCTCGGAGTCAAATGTATTCTTTTTCTTGGTAATTATAAGTTATTACTGTATAATTTAATGTTGTAAAGCGCTAGTAGTAAATTATTATGACTGGTATGGACTCCAGGGTAGTAAATATAAATATTCTTAAATACTAAATGATTTCGGTAAAAAGGTGGTAGGGGAATGCCCCCACTCTTGGTGATACGAGCGTAGCTAGGGGTAGCTGGAGACACAGAGACTGAACAATGAGATGGCCTGGGGAGTGTTGACGTGATCGGACGTGCGTAACTGTGCTCACGCAAAAGTGATTGTGCAACAGCGAAGAGGCGAATATCGTCGCCTTTTTGGAGTAAAACGCGACGAATGGTTGTTGAAGCCGCCTCTATGCCACTGGGGCTGATTGTAAGAGTTCCTGTGCCCAGATTTTATGGCGGACGTGCAGTAGCTTATACGAGTGCTACAGCTCATAGTTCCAGCCGCCATTAAGGGCATGAGGCGTGAAGAGCTGCGTTAGCCACATGCATCTCACCACCAGCACCGACACGTCTACCCAAGGCAAGACTGCTTGCAATTGTTAAGTCGAACTTTGTATACATGTAAAAGGAGAATACCAGTTTTCTTTTATGCAAGTGCAGAGGACAGAATATAGTAATGAGTAAAATTACGACGCATGTTGTTCATTGTAAAGTGTAGTAACCTCAAACATAGTATAGTGAAATCAGACTGAGGCCATCATCGCCTCTTTCATTTACAATTCTTTTGGTTGTAGAATACTTTAGCGTATAAGAATGTTGAAAAGAGCAATGGTCACACCAGAATGAGTCGCCTATTTACAGTTACTTAAATTTTTCTGAGCAACCTTTCAAGTAAAGTCATTTAACTAATTCTGTATCAATGGTCCAAAGAGTAATATCCAAAATCATTAAATAAGTTGAAGGATAGAATTTTATTAACCGAAGTTGCATAACCTGTCTTGGTAGTAATTACCAAGCCAACTCACAGAAATTGAGAGAGTATTTGCTTTGTAGAATCATCTAGAATGATCAGAAATAGTAATATTCAGAATTAAGTTTAAATTCAACTCAAGCCATTTCACTTTGAAACGAGCCCAAAAATTGATTTATTCTTTTGCTCCTTCAGAGCTGGCGACCGTAGTTATAAGTATTTTCAGGAGGATTCGACGGTAAGTCTGCTGCTCTCGTCGTGCTGATAGGATTATCCACTGCTGCTAGCAGTGGTGATTGGATACATAAGCTCACTACCAAGTTAAGTGGGTCAGGTAGGCAGTGTTACCGTGTGAACTGTAGGGCACTGTAGGCCGTGGATCGAACCCGTTCAATCATCACAGCTCTTAGGGAAATAGTCCGGTTAGGAGTGTATTAATCATTAGGTAAATACTGGCGAGTAACGGTCAAAAATGTATACGCAAGTGAATTTAGCAAGGTCCACGTAGCACCTAGTTAATGTGGTGCAATGGCGAGGGTAGGAGTGGAGTAAAAGTGAGCTGAGCTTGTGGCAGCTGTGCTGGATTCAAATATTAACTACGTGAATTCACTACTGCCTCTTACCATTGGGACTGAGCTATTTACAGTTAAAATACGTAGCAGTAAGCGCAAAGGCGTGACAGCTACAAGTCCGTATTGGTTTTATACATACGGAATTGGGAAGTGGGTCATTCCGTCAGTGGAGGGGGTTAAAACAACCGAGTCAGTGGAGAACATACCCCATTTACTGATGGAAAGATTCAGCGGTTCGGTTGCAAGTCCCATAGTGCTCAGAGCCATTTGAGCCGTTTTTGATAAACCCTCTGCCAGGCACGTAAATGTGATTAGCAGAGCATTCATGTAGATAGATAGAGAACCGAAACTAGCCCAAAAAAATTGTGTTGCATTACTTACTGTACACCGCTGATACATAAAGGTTTTCATCTAAGTAGTTGTTTAATAGACTGCATTTTGAATGGTGCGGATGTCACTTTTTCCGAATTGTATAATTATGATTAAGTAATAAACAGGTGCATTTACTATTATTCTGTAGCTTCTAGCTTATTTTTGCATCGCACAAACACATCTAGATTCACTCAAGCAGCTGCAGTGTTCAAAAAGTAGTCCTATTGTTGACGAAGATGCTGTAAATGTATTAGCCACTGAAAGACGAACGAGGAGAATTCAGAAAGTAAGCTACACATCAGCTTTTATTGAGTGCGGTACTACATTCAAAAATGACGCAGATACGTGACATTATTTTGCAACACAGTCACGAAGTCTATCTAAAAAGGGGTCAGAACCTTCTATCAATCGTTCAGTTCCTTGACTATAGAAATTCGGTCATTCGTGATGTAGCTAGTAGAGAACCGATGTATGAACGGCCTCATCGCTGAAAAATCTCTTTGCCCCAGGTGTCCTCTCAGCTTTCCGAAAAGGTGTAAATCTCGTGGTGTTAAGACCTGGAATTCTCTCTTATCATCACACACTTCAGCGGGGCCATTGGCGACGCTAGGGGTAGCCTTCAAAATAACGTCTGTAAGTGAGTTGCGTTCCAATCAGAGAGCTGTCATTGAGTTTTGCTGGAAAACAAAGCACCGCAGATATTTACAGGCGCTTGCAGAATGTCTTAAGGAAATCTGGCAGTGTAAAAGGCACGGCGAGTCATTGGGGTAGGCGTCTGTCATCATCGCGGCAAGATCGAGCAAATCTGTCCAGCCTTCCTCGTGCCGACCGGCCGGCCGCACACAGCTGTGATCCCCTACGATATTGGAACGTGTGGACACTCTCATTCGAGGTGATTGAGAGATCACAAACACACCGCTGTGCAACTGGACGTCTTTGTTGGTAGTGCTGACACTCTGCCACCAGATGGGGTTTTCAATAGTTTGTACCCGCTGGATTCCTTTCAGCACATGAAGGGCAACGATGGACAATCTGTGCGGAATTCCCTGCTCGTTACAAGGCTGACCATGACAATTACTTGTCGAACATCGTCACGAATAATTGTTGGCTCAATTTAACTATAGCTGCACGCTACATTGCATTTGGTCCATATACCGTCGACATTTCGCTGCGAATCTGTGTGCAGTTTAGACTGTTTGCCCATAAGAATAGTACTGTCCCGCATATTTCAACTTTGGAGTACGTTTCCAGTAGCCACGGCCTTTCACCCCCACACTGTGGTGCACCTGTTAGCCGTACTGCAGCAGGACTGTGCCTGGAAGAAACTCTGAATATGGTCTCTTTTTTGACAATGCGCCACTCTTGTTGTGCAATGGTCTTAGCATGAGATGACATGTGTAACTTACTTCTTTGTAAGAATATAATTTATTAATCGAGTTTGTAGGTGAAACTAACAAGCCTACGAAGTATGAGATGAAGGTGGTTGATAGTGAAGTCCAGACATAAGGAAGACGGCAAAGTGGCTTGTCATAAATATCTCTGATGAAAAGCAGGTGGATGCTGTTTTTGTTTAAGTAATTTAAACTAAAGCTACGGACATCAGACACCATAAACATATATAAGATGATGTTTTCATTTTTGACGTCTGCGGCACACCACCTGCACGATAGTGCGACCTCAAAACAACAGCGTAGTTAACAGATAACGGCAATGTTGAATACAAGATCGTGCCATCAAAATTGTTTTTTAAATAATATTTTCCGCCTTTTCACTGTTAATTGTTCATTTATTTTACACAGTCATGATTTTGTCCTCATAGCGATTCTCAAGTGCATGTTGAAATGCTAAAATCTGACGTCAGCTCACGAACAGAATCGACGAATGCCGGTCACAGGAACATAATCGCTGTTAAATACACCGTAATGTGGGTTAATCGTTCTTTCACTGTGCACATCGTCAGCCATATTATGTACCTTCGATGTGTACTCATGTCCTCCAATACGACAACTGGTCTACATGACAAGAAATATGTTTTTCCGACTATGACATGTCACAGTCAGGTCCGACGTATTTTAACATTCCAACAAGCACTTGAGAATGGCTATAAAGCCGAAATCATGATCACTTAAAATAAGTGAACAATTAACAGCCAAATGGCGGAAATTTCTTTCTAAAAACTCTACATGTCTGTGGTCCCCCAACAAAGACCAGACCATTAAGATTTTTGGTGGTTGGTGCTCAATACAGATGTTCCTCTAAAATATAGACGCTTGGGAGCACCACCTACATACAACGTATATGTAGTAATTGCTGTGTACGCTCCGAATGAACGCGATCAACCATCGCCGTTTAGCGTGAAGCGGCCTAAAGACAGTTCTTGGTAGAGACCGCTTGGGCAAATGCGTGTGCCCTGCCGAACGCTTTGATCGGCCGTGCGGAAGAACGTATCGTCGGCAGTACAGCACCAATGCGCATCCAGGCCAGCGACAGCAAATATTCCGCTGATCTCGCACGTGGCACTACGTTACCGAGAGACACGGTAGGCTTGTGTTTAGTGGCTCCAGTGTTCTGGCCTCCCGTATGGACGCCGGCTTTGTCTCATGTAAGGCCGCGTCCAAATTGCATTCAAGAACGTTGAATTCCTGGAAATTCAATTAACACCAGTGGCATTTGACGCAGACCGCAATACAATAGGACATTTGCTTGCGTCAGTATCAATCCGTGCTAGGGTGGCAGCAATGGTACGACGAAATTTAGTGTGACTGGAATTAGCGATAGGGATAGCTCAACGGTGCAAAAATCCTGTATACTGAAAGTAACTAAGTGGCACGTTTGGGTTTAGTATTAATTTACCAAAGCCGATCCCCAGAAAACTAACTACTGTGAATAAAATGCTGTTGTCATTCTCAGTAAATTCAAGCAACTTAGGGCACAATCTTAGCAACAATAAAATGACATATGCACAGTACATCTATTGCATTACAGATGCATAATAAGTTCTTGACTATCCGTCAGCTTTATCTCATGTTTGATAAGCTTGTTAATTTTACCGATCAAAGCGATTAAGCAATTATGTGCTTGCGAAAAAAGAGAACGATGTATCAAAAGTGTCAGAGGATGTCTCCAGTGCTTACTTACGTCCAGTGAGGCGTTCACGGAATTTACGCTATGCTGGCCTACACTGCGTAGTAAAAAAGGATGAAACACACAAGAGATACGGCCGGATGTCAATGCATCTTCGTACACGTATACACGATTGGCGGGTGAGTAAATGATTTCTTCGTGTTTACTTTTGTTACAAGGTCTGGTAGGGTACGGAAGGGACGTGAACAGAGTCAGATGTTGAGTGAGCACTGAGAAGGACGCGGAGATGCCACGTACTCGCGATAAATAGCCTTACCAGCGCCTGTCGGAGTTTCATGTGGCAGTACTCCCATGTTGGACAGCATACAAACTTAAGAGTAGTGTTGTTGCATTACCATTTCAGGGGTAGATCAGAGAAAATATGTGGAGGAGTACTGCAGCAACCACTGATAGCTGATGGGCGCAGGATATTATTTCGGTTATAGCAACCGAGCTGTTGAATTATTGCAAACCGGACCACGCTCCCTCAGTGAAACCGGCCAGCGGAGCGGTAATGCACACTTCTTGCAGTGTAGGCAAGGGTATTTCTTCACACGCAGGATCGGTGGCGTTGCAGAGTACGTGACTAGCTTTGTAAAGCCTAGTCGCCGGTTTTGGTAAGGCATCGTTGCTACTACTATGAAGGAAGAGTGGCCACTGTTATTACGGTTGGCCGAGTCTGTGATTTCGTGAAACGGTTTCTGGCGCAGTGAAACGGTTTCTGGCGCAGTACACCGCTAAGATAATTTCTCCCTGTCGCTATTACATAGCTACGCCCCAGACTCAGGAAACAGGATAGGAGAAAGAAGGTTCTACAGCACTCGAACAAATAAGCAACGAAGTCACACAAATGAGTAAAGAATGTTCACTTATCATTGTGACTCGTTGAATAAGGAAGTCTGCAACACTGCATGTAATATAACATAAAAAGTCCCGCAGTGGCTAAGTTAAAATAATCGCAGGTAAACTTCACAAGTACCTAGCAAATGAAATTTACAACAACTGTCTGTTACCTTCTAAGAGTTCACTAAACGACGTCCCCTGTCTAGGCCAGTCCTGGACGATGATACGTGTATACAGGGGGTTGCAAAAAGGTACGGCCAAACTTTCAGGAAACATTCCACACACACAAATAAAGAAAAGATATTACGTGGACATGTGTCCGGAAACGCTTAATTTCCATGTTAGAGCTCATTTTAGTTTCGTCAGTATGTACCGTACTTCCTCGAATCACCGCCAGTTGGCCCAATTGAAGGGAGGTAATGTTGTCTTCGGTGCTTGTGTTGACATGAGACTCATTGCTTTACAGAACTAGCATCAAGCACATAAGTACGTAGCATCAACAGGTTAGTGTTCATCACCAACGTGGTTTTGCAGTCAGTGCAATGGTTACGAATGCGGAGTTGGCAGATGCCCATTTGATGTATGGATTAGCACGGTCCAATAGCCGTGGCGCGGTACGTTTGTATCGAGACAGATATCCAGAACGAAGGCGTCCCGACAGGAAGACGTTCGAAGCAATTGTTCGGCGTCTTAGGTAGCACGGAACATTCTAGCCTATGACTCGCAACTGGGGAAGACCTAGAACGACGAGGACACCTGCAATAAACGAGTCAATTCTTTGTGCAGTTAACGATAACCCTAATGTCAGCGTCAGACAAGTTGCTGCTGTACAAGGTAACGTTGACCACGACACAGTATGGAGAGTGCTACGGGAGAACCAGTTGTTTCCGTTCCATGTACAGCGTGTGGAGGCACTATCAGCAGCTGATTGGCCTCCACGGGTACACTTCTGCAAATAGTTCATCCAACAAAGTGTCAATCCTCAGTTCAAATGTTCTCTTTGCGGATGAGGCTTCATTCCAACGTGATCAAATTGTAAATTTTCACAATCAACATGTGTGGGCTGACGAAAATCCGCACGCAATTGTGCAATCACGTCGTCAACACAGATTTTCTGTGAACATTTGGGCAGGCAGTGTCGGTGATGTCTTGATTGGGCCCCACGTTCTTCCACCTACGCTCAATGGAGCACGTTACCATTATTTCATACGGGATACTCTACCTGTTCTGCTAGGACATGTGCCTTTACAAGTACGACACAACATGTGGTTCATGCACGATGAAGCTCCTGCACATTTCACTCGAAGTGTTCGTACGCTTCTCAACAACAGATTCGGTGACCGATGGATTGGTAGAGGCGGACCAATTCCATGGACTTCACGCTCTCCTGACCTCAACCCTCTTGACTTTCGTTTATGGGGGCATTTGAAAGCTCTTGTCTACGCAACCCCGGTACCAAACGTAGAGACTCTTCGTGCTCGTATTGTGGACGGTTGTGATATAATACGCCATTCTCCATGGCTGCATCACGCATCAGGGATTCTATGCGACGGAGGGTGGATGCATGTATCCTCGCTAACGGAGGACATTTTGAACATTTCCTGTAACAAAATGTTTGAAGGCACGCTGGTACGTTCTGTTGCTGTGTGTTTCCATTCCATGATTAATGTGATTTGAAACAAATTGTTTTATATATTATATTTTTTATAGTATGTTTTACACATCAGCATATTTGAGTGGATTATTTGACGACATTTTAATTCATAGGGCACAGTTTTTTATTCACAATCGCTACTTTATGTTAATGCCAGAAGTATGTAGTACTACATCTCATATGGGTGTTGTTTAGGTATTAATTCACAGATCGAGTGAATACTTGCTTTCAGATTTAAGTGAACTCCATATGGACAAATGGCTGCCATTAAAAAGTTAATCGCAGAGTATTCCTCTGTAATTTAAAGGCTGCTTTCTAATTTGACTTGCTATGTTTGTAATGTAATGTTATTAATATGAAGCGGAAGGAAGAAAAATAATAATAACGAAATAAAAGTAAAATTTGAAGGCAACATCCGCTAGAGCAGCGCCCTTTCTCAGCTGGAATTTGCGTCTAATTTTTGAACCAGTTGTTAACTGCCACGCTCATTAGGCAGAGGTTTTAATACTGACACCGAACCTTGTTTCGCAAATTCAGATTATTTTGTTGACTGAGTTCGTTCAATTTACTTAAACAATAGGCGAAGGCACAATTACTAAAATAATTAGTGAGTTCACAGAATGCAATATTTCTGAATATAAAGGATTTTTTTTACTAATTTAGTTGCAGACCCAGGCAAGCAGTATTGAGCTTACAGTTTGGCTCACGAAGTTTCGTTGCGCTTGTTTTATTTAACCTTTCGTAGTTTCTAAGTGGTTCGTCGTGCATACCGGGTGGTTGTAATTAAAGTGCAGGTACCTACGTAATTCCAGTGTGCGCTGTAATTATCGTATGCCGGTGAAACTTGTTAGATATGCTAATGCGTTAATGCGGAACCGATTTACGGTGAAACAATTTAGTTCCAGTTTTAGCCACCAAATACTAATTTGGCTCTGTAAAGAATCTCGTCGACGTTCCTAGTGCTCATAATGAACAAATCCTGTAAGCCGCGCTTAATAACAATAATCAGCATTATGCCCTTTTCAGTTGTTTGACTTTTTCTGCATGCGTCTCATTCCTAATCCCTTACATATTGAAATATTTCTGTATGTTACTCTTAAATTCTCAGCGCCAGATTTGCATTTCCTTGCTAAAATTAGAACTCTTTTCTTACTGTAAATCGGTGTCGCAGTAACGCATTAGAATATCGACGAAGTTTCACTGCCATATGAAAACTGCAGCCCGCACTGGGCCTGTGTGACTAGCTGTATTTTCATTATAGCCACCCGGTATAGAAGAATTGTGTGAGAGCCTTTACAAAAAAAATGGCTCTGAGCACTATGGGACTCAACTTCTGAGGTCATCAGTCCCCTAGAACTTAGAACTACTTAAACCTAAGGACATCACACACATCCATGCCCGCGGCAGGATTCGAACCTGCGACCGTAGCAGTCGCGCGGTTCCAGACTGTAGCGCCTAGAACCGCTCGGCCACACCGGCCGGCAGAGCCTTTACAGAGAGGGGAAACACCAATCCACAACTCCATACTGTCCTTGGTAAATGCCTCCACCTCACAGCATTAGGAATGCAAAAAATAAGAATATAAAAGATGAATAAAAGTTCCATCTATCCCCTAGGGAGTTCTAATTGGTAAAAAAAGCGGGAAACTGATCTAAGGGAAAGAGTGCAGCAATTGGTTGAAAATGAGCGTGAATGAGATTCGAAAGCAAAGGGAAGCGCATGGAGCAACTCGTGAAAAAGAAGCATTGGCGTGTGTAGTGCTATGTAGTCAACACGCAGAGCAGATGGCATGCATGAATTATTTTGTCGATCTTGGTAGCAGTGGTTGGTGATGCGACCAACTTCTTACCGTGACTCCTCTACGCACATCTGACTTCAAGGTGATGGGGGTCAGAACATGCTGCTAGATATACTTGCACGCCAGTCTTCACGAACGATCCAAAAACCAAACGGACACGACGAGAGACACTCTAAGAAAGGTGCTGACCGCTCCCCGTTAGTTTTGCTATGTGGTGTGATTCCATTGGTAACACAGAGTACATGCAGCCAACATAGGATAGGCTGGACTCGCCTATCCTATAGTTTCTCGCAGCTGGGTGGAAGTGACTTCTAGGCACTTACATCTACATCTACATTCCTGACACGCAGTTCGCATTTAAGCACAGGGTTCATCCAAACACTTCCACACAATTTCTATATCGTTCTCGTCTTGCCTAGCTCGTGGGACGAAGCTGCACTGAAAACCTCCCGAGCGAGCTCTGATTTCTCTTATTTTATTATGATAGTCATTTCTGCCTATATGGGTGGGAAGTAACTGAATATTTTCGAAGTCGCAGAAGAAAATTGTTGGGTGAAATCCTGTGAAAAGATCCAGCCGCAGCGACAAACGCCTTCGTTTTAATGAGTAAAACCACAACTCGCGTACCCTATCACTGACATTCTCGCTCCAGTTTCACTTTAATGCAAAGCATACTGCCCTCTTTTGAAGTTTTTCGATTCCCCGTCAATCCTGTCTGGTAAGGATATGTAACGTAACGTGCAGAGCGATTTGGTTTCACTGTTAGTGAACTACGGGAAGTGCTATTACTCTCACTCAAGATTTTTGTATCGTTGTTTTGGGAATTACTGTTATTTGTTTATGACTACTGTGAATTACGTATGTTATTGTGGTTTTTAAAATATGTGTTTAGGAAAGTTTCACTAGATAGTTGAGTGATTTAGTTCAATAGTAGTGTCGTTAATAAATGATATCACCGAAAAATAGCGTTACACCTTCACAACCTCAGCCGATTCAACTCCACAGTCCATGTTGCTGGTAATCCTGATTTCTCCGCACCACTTTCTGATCTCAGGAAAAATTGAATGTGACTATAAAAAATTTAAATATACATTCGAATAAAAAAATTATTTTCTATTTACATAAGAGTGGAATAAGGTGGCCACAGCACTTTATCCTAACTTGTCAGTCCAGGGAAGAGGTTATGCTGTCCGGGGGAGTCAAAATGAAAACGAGACAGAAGGAGAAATGTAACTGCTTATTATTTCAAAAGTGAGAGCCATATCTGGTAAGACATGTATCCCACTGTGAGACAAGAGGCTCACTGCCTTCATAGAAATATGTGTGCGGTTGTCTACGGGAAGATGATCCTGCCCAGGCTTGCACCTCATCGTCCGAAGCAAGCGGACGTCCACGAACATCTTTCTTGAGGTCTTCAAAAATATAGTAATCACATGGTAAGAGATCGGGACTATTTGAAGGATGTGTAAGGAATTCCCATAAGAGCTTCAGCAGTGTACTCGAAACAACCTTGGCAATATGTGGAAGGGATCATATTGCCAAGGTTCTTTCGAGTACGATGATGAAGTTTCGCAGAGTACTCCTTACACATTTTCTATACAGCCTCCAGCTCTCACAATGCAGTTTCCAAACTTTTGGAGCCATGAAGAAAAGATATTCGTGGCCATCGATTTTCTTCGAACGACGAGGTGCACGCTTGGGCAGAATCATCTTCCCGTAGACAACCGCAAACATTTTTCTATGAAGGCAGTGACCCTCTTGTCTCACAGTGGGATACATGTATTACCAGATATAGCGATTTCCTTTGAAATAACGACAGTTTACTTTTTTCCATCTGTCTGGTTTTCATTTAACTGCCCCTTATGTAATATAGTCACAAATACGATGAAATGCGAGAGAACTAGTATTGAAACGGCGTATCTAATCTGTTCAGATAAATTATGAAAGTGTAACGGACGATCGCCTGTTCACCACTTTGAACACTCGAAATGTTAGTCGGTTGGTACATCAGGATTACGTCTGGAGCTCAAGCAGATACATGAATCTATGTAATCTTTACTTAGACGCAAGACCTGTAGTGTAATTCATGAAATGCCTTTAAGAGACAGTTTTGATCTGAGTCTGGAAACATAAATTATTCAAGTTCACATGGCGCAGCGTACTTACCGAAAAAGAAATTAATGGTCCAGGTAATACTGTTCCTTACAGCTCCCTAATGAATAATTACAACTGAACTACCAGAACACTAACACAGTGTAAGTTCTTGTACACATGAGCAAAATTTACATTACTTATTTCAACACAGCTGAGTATATTTTAATCACCCAGACAAAATCTAAGAATGTTTTACGATACCGTTTACAACTGAAATTAAAGTACTGACTGGAAAGAATAACTTCGAAAGGCAGTTACAGACAAAAATTCACAAAGAGCGTGTACATTAACGAAATTCCTGAACATTAGGCAAAAACAAATTTAAATAATTTGGCATCTGTTTAAGTATACAGTTGTATTCCAGGCAGAAAGGCGTAACGGTAGATATCCGGTGTGTGGATGGATTTTAAGTCGGTTTTCCAACTGCCACAGCGAACGCAGGCTGGTCCCCCGTATTCCGCCTCAGATACACTATATCGGCGATTGCTGCGCAATCACTTTCTCCACGTACGCGTACACCATAATTACTCTACCACGCAAACATTGGGGTTACACTCGTCTGGAGTGAGACGTTCCCGGAGGGGTCCACTGGAGGTCGAACTGCACAATAATCCTAGGTTCGGTGTGGGGCGGCGATGGGTTGCGTGGACTGCTTTAGCCTGTCGTGGGGTTGTGTACCACTGAGGGCTATGGCGGGGACGAAGCATGACAAGACAATACTGTTTTGAATTTTTGTCACTTTTATGACTTGAGGTGTACTACTATCATCTTGAAAAGGAGCTTATCCCAGTTAACAGGAAATGGGACAATCTTATGGTACGCATCCAAAAATAAAATATAATATTCGATATCCATCTCTTTAGAAAAACAAAATCTGACACATTCATAAACAATTCTACTGACTCATGTGCCTGGAGGTTCCACGATCATACAATTTTGGTATGAGATGTATGTTGGAATAGGCCATATGTTTCTTGACACATTTTGGATTGCGGAACCTATAACGGACAACTTCCATCTTATGTTTTTCTCCGAGTGCTGTACTTATCGTCAATAAAACATGTGTTCATTTAATGGTTAATTTATATCTTTGTCTTCTCTGAGCAAGTATCTGTTGTTACTGTCAGAAGGAAACTCTGCTTTACATGCATTTTGTTAGATTGCTAGGAACTTTTTAAGCTAACTCCTGCAAAATTTGCTAACAAGGAAATATTGAAAACTCTATCGCCTTTGCAGCCTCGTTGTTAATAAACAGCAAGCACGGTAAATTGTGAAACAGTGAATTTCTGCATTCTTACTACCCCGTTCGTTCTGATTTCTCCTGTCGGATTATCTCACAAAGTGAGCTATAAAAAATATTGACAATACACATCCATTAGTACGTCAGTGAGATCCGTTAGTCTGTCAATGACGGAGAAATAATTAAACTATTCTAACCAGTAAGTTAGTGTTATCGCGTTGCATACTTCGAACACACAACTTTTTCAAGACAATGTTATTTCGCCATAACCAAAAGACTAAAAGGCACCATGTCTGCTCGGAACTGGAGTTAGCTGAGATGGGATTGACATAGCTGCTAGAGTGAAATTAATATTTCCACACGAATTGAATCTAGAGAGTAATCCATCACGACATTAATTGAATTTTGATAGGTAAATTTAAAACTAATTGCATCTGTACGGTTTGGAGGACAACGAGTTGGAGACACCTATCCCGTCAGCCGGAATAATTATTTCTCACTTACCCACAAATTTACATTTAAATAAAACATAAACTACTGCGCTTTACCGTGTCGTCGATGCAGTTCCCTCGAAAATAATTGCTTCAACAGCGGTACCGACTATAATAATGGAAAATAAATGCCGTAGTTCTGTAAAGGATACGGTTATTAATTAATTACATATTGTTTCCATGCTTAACAATGATCGTACGTTTACACTTAAATACTATTCCTCCTCTTATGTATAACAAAACACCAACAATGCTTTATACGTTGTGTAGGATGGCAGAGCTGTGTGTTTCTTTTTTTTTTTTTTTTTTTTTTTTCTTAAGAAGGAAACCCCTCTTATGAAATACCAAAATACGAAGGTCGGGTACTGTGTAACGGATTGTGTTTGATAGTTCAATTGCCTATGCATCAATGCTGAATATAAAGACTGAGTTTCGTGGCAACCGTACATATTTGCTGAATCTTGACATATTCCTTTGTTCTCTTCATAATTTGGTATTTGTGTGGTGTACCAATGTGGTAACAATGATGACGATATTATATGTTGGATACTAATAGACAAGTCTTGAAGTAACCGAAACCGCTTTGACAGGGGGAAGTTGGTGGTATCAGCACGGCTTTGCAGTTTTCCAGAAAAATAGTCTTCACCATTCGTCGTTCGGAGGAAGTGATAGAAGACTACAATATACGAGAAAGTTGCGAGTAGATACAAAAGAAGAATTAACTTGGAACATGACTTACGATTGGCGTTGGCCGACAACAAACTAAACAAAAAAGGAAATGTCAGAAATAAGTAGATCAACCAGGCTTATTGACTCTTTATGAAATGCAGCTTCATCAGGAATACATACTAGTAGCATCATTACTGGGCACAAAATCCCAATTACACAAAACAGGTCACACTACATCCCACTGTGCCGTTGTACAAAGCTAAAATCGCAACCGCCTGAAGAGTGTCCAGAGCAGAGAGAACAAGTAGTGCCGAAGTAGTAGTAAGTAATACAGCACTGGCTGTCGACTGATAACAGCATTAGTGTACACACACATGCATTTTGGCACTCCCAGAGCGGCGTTATTTAAGTTCAGGTCGAACCTTGACTGATTGGTTGGATCTCACAGACCACACACTATATGATCAAAACTTTCCTCACAGCGCCAATGCGGAATTAAGCACTAGAAGAGCTAGTATAAAAGGAGGTGAGGAATATTGTGTTATCAGTAGGGAAGCAGTAACAGCAGAATGGGTTAAATTTAGCATTTGAGAAATCTTTCGAACAGGAGGATCGTACAAACATACCGCCGTTTGAGTCTCGTACAGATTCCCGTATGGAGGACATAGTGATAGACATCCCTGGGGTTGTGAAGCAGCTGAATGGGTTGAAAATAAATAAATCGCTAGGTCATGATGGGATTCCAATTCGGTTTTACAGAGAGTACTCTACAGCATTGGCTCCTTACTTAGCTTGCATTTATCGCGAAACCCTTGCCCAACGTAAAGTCCCGAGTGACTGGATAAAAGCGCAGGTGACGCCTGTATATAAGAAGGGTAGAAGGACGAATTCTCAAAATTACAGACCAATATCCTTAACTTCGGTTTGTTGGAGGATTCTCGAACATATTCTCAGTTCGAATATAATGAATTTCCTTGAGACAGAGAAGTTGATGCCCATGCATCAGCACGGCTTTAGAAAGCATCGCTCCTGCGAAGCGCAACTCGCCCTTTTTTCACATGATGTCTTGCGAACCATGGATGAAGGGTATCAGACGGATGCCATATTCCTTGACTTCCGGAAAGCGTTTGACTCGGTGCCCCACTGCAGACTCCTAACTAAGGTACGAGCATATGGGATCGGTTCCCAGATATGTGAGTGGGTCGAAGACTTTTGAAGTAATAGAACCCAGTACGTTGTCCCCGATGGTGAGTGTTCATCGGAAGTGAGGGTATTATCTGGAGTGCCCCAGGGAAGTGTGATAGGTCCGCTGTTGTTTTATATCTACATAAATGATCTTTTGGATAGGGTGGATAGCAATGTGCAGCCGTTTGTTGATGATTCTGTGGTGTACGGGAAGGTGTCGTCGTTGAGTGACTGTAGGAGGATACAAGATGACTTTGACAGGATTAGTAATTGCTGTAAAGAATGGCAGCTAACTCTGTAAGAGGTCCGAGCAGATGTAATTTTATGTAAGAGGTCTGAGCAGATGTAATTTCGATGTATTGCTCATGCGCTGCCTGCGATATGCAAGGTATAAGAGAATCGCTGACCAGAGAGCAGTGTTGACTGCAGTAGGTACTGTGTAGCTGTAGCAGTAAGTTGTTGCTAGTCTGCGCTAGTCTGGAGTCTGCTCTGGTCTGGTATGGTGTATCGTGTTGGCTGGCCGGTCGCGAAGCAGCGATGCCGGAGCCTGAGTATTATTGTATAAGGTAAAATGCTGCCTCGCGCATATCTAGTAATGTTATCTGAACTCCCATGTAAACCTTTTAAAAATGTCCTAATAATAATCTTTGACATATAAAGTAATTTCTAACAAGCATTCATTTCAATTCAAAGAATTTACTAATTTCTCCAATCCATGATCATTCCGATTGTTGCAAAAGAAAAATCAGTTGCTTCCTTTCATAGATGACCAATCTATCGGCCAGCATTGCACAGAGCTGTGCCGGAAAAATTCATTGTAAGAGCAGATATATTCGCCGTTTTCATTGAGGTAAGAATTTTTCCTTTTTTAATTCAGAATGATCTTACAGGGCCATGACGCAGCACTGCTGTCGTCCAAAATTCACCAGGTTACTGAATTTATTTTTTATTACGAGGCTTAGGAATATTTCTGTTTCGAGCTTACGTTAAATGACAAAAGAATTTTGTGGGTACATTAAATGGGAACCAATTTTGTTCTGAGGTTACACTAAAAATTAGAATCATGTTCATTATTATTATTTATTTAAATTTTGTGGGCAGGTTACACTTGGCGACCCTGCCAGGATCGTATTTCAATGTGAATCTCTGAGAAGTAGTCATATATCTGCTCTTATTTACTTAAATGTAGTTTGCATCTGGCGCAACGCATTTAGTAATATGTCACTCTTTCTTTCACAGATCATCGGAAATTTATTGCTCTTTGTTGTAATTGTTTGTTCCATTTCGCTTTGTATTTGTTTCATTTTGTGCTTAATTTTGACTTGTGAAAAATGCCGCGAGAAACTCTTAACAGTACATCGCGATTTGCAGTGAGTGAAATAGCCGACTCAAATAATTTGACCGATAATAATTGCGACACACAGTGTAATAGTGATAATCACCTAATTACAGATAATCAGTGCCTACCGATCACTAGTATTGAGTCAAATTCTAATGATGAGCAAACAAATTCAACTATGTCCACACTAAATGTAACAATTGATGACGTGGCACGTTCCGTTACAATGAACGCTGCCCAGTTTGACAGGCCTAATTTGTAAAATTTACGTATTGAACAGATAATTGTTTCTAACGAAAGTGAACAGTGTAGTCAAAATACGTCAGATTTATTTGATTCTGGTGTAGTGACCAACAGTGCACATCCAATTAGCAAACCTTTTCGCGTGTCAGACAATGACCAAATGGTTACACAAAACGTGACACATGCAGATACACCATCACACAGTACAGAGAATAGAGCCGCTAATTTTGGCTGGGATCAAGTTATGGCATTATTACTACAACTTAATAAAAGTTTCAAACAGGAATGAAATTTTCGACAACCATTTCAAACAACTTAATGAAAAATTCGACAACCACTTCAAACAACTCGATGAATCAAACAAACAACTTAGTGAAAATTTCAAACAACAACTTAATGAAAGTTTTAAACAGTCGAATGAAAAACACGACAACCTTAACGAACAGAACAAACAACTTAGTGAACAGGTTACAGCCGTTACCGTGCAACGTCATGATACTAATGTACAGTTACGCGAAGAAATTAAGGCTTGTGCTAGGAGCAGTAGTGAAGAAATTAGATCTGTGGCTCAGGAATTAAGGAATACGCAAGCAGCTACAACGAAATTACTTAGAGATGAAATTAGTGCAGTCGCTGAACAATGTTCTGAAAAAGCAACACAATTACGCGACGAGTTTAAATTAATGTCAGCAGAAGTTTCACGCACTCTGGATACGGAAGTCGATAAGAAATTTGAACAACAGATCAGCCAAATTGAGGAACGTATTAAAGTGACAGAAATGAAAAATGTTTCAGTCACTAACACGTCACAGCATACGCCATGTTCCGAACATTGGTCACACTCACACAGCCAGTATAACTTAAGTAATTTACAGAGACCACGCGACTTATAATCCGAAGAGACACAGACAAACAGATTCCCATGCAATCCTGAACCTGCTAAGACATACAGAGAATATAATTTTTATTACAAACACTTTCTATCCGTGAGAAAATTTAAGGTATTTAAAAATGACAGAGCACAGGTACGCGCTTTGGACTGGATACAACAACTTGCTTTTGAATTTTCACCAGCATTGCCTGTAACAAATAAACTAAAATTTATTTGCAGCCCGTAATTGACCTCAGGGGATTCATTACGCTTCGATGAATACGTGCCGTAGCGTGCACAGGGCCCCGAGCCATAGTAGTGCTATTTCATCTTTAGTTTTCTGCACTGCTGTCTTCTCTTTTACTATCCTTTATATCTATCAAAACTGCTCTTCAACTATCGATCTATCTAGGATTATAAATGAGTAAAGAAATCTGATATGACGAGTTTTACCGAAAGTGGCAGTTTTCATTAGAGGCTCCAGAAATGACAACCACGAGAACTTTAATACCAGACAAAAATTTAATCATCAGTATGTGTAAAATTATCAGCAATCGCATACACATTTTGGTAACAATAGAGGTTTTTCCCCACAACAGCATCAAAGCCAGCCGGTTAGCATACCTAACCAACAATGTAGTCTGCAAGGTCAACCAAGCTTTAATGTTTCGCCGCCTACACGTATAGCGTCGGCCACACCAAATAGTAACGCACAGCAACAAGGAAACCAGTACGTACAGAAAACACACAATTTCAACTCATATCGCAATGCACCGAATAGAAATGACTATCATGACAGACGTAAAAGTAATGAGCATAATTTTCAGCGTACGTTTAATAACAGTCGGTCTTACCAGCAGCAGAATCATCCGCAACAACAGATTATCATGCATGAACCAGACAGTAGGTATCATCCCGAACGTAATATGTCAGGAAGAAATAACAGAACAGTACAAATAGTTGAAATGCCACAGCATCATCCCGAAAATAACAGCACGTCAGAAAGAATTTGACTAGATACAGTACAGGTTGCATCTTCCTGCAACGTAAGCAATACTTTTGACACGGAGAAAGTTGTTCACGAAAATTTTATTACTTTTGACGACATCTGAGACACACTTTTACATGAAAAACCAATAGTCTGAATTTGTCAATCTGAAACAAGCTTTGTTGAATGCAGTTCTTTTATCACACCCAGATCTTACTAGAAATTTTTCCATTGTCACCGACAGTTCTAATACAGCTTTAGGCGTACACATTTTTCAGGAAATTGAAGAAGATGGTTCTACAGTAATTAAAACCATCGCCTTTGCGAGTCGCATTCTGTCACCTGCTGAACGCAATTATTGTGTCACAGAACTTGAAACATTATGTGTTGTGTGGGCATTTACGAGATTTAGCCATTTTCTTTATGGAAGACACACTACCGTTTACACAGAGCATAGAGCTATACGGTTTTTCTTTCAGCAAAATTTACACACGACCAGTTAAGCAGATGGAAACTTTATTTACAGGAATTTAATTTTACAATTGTTCACATTCCCGGTACACAAAATATTCTAAGCAGACACTCTATCCTGTTCTCTCAGCAACAATCAGCAAGACATCGCAACCAACTTCTGCAAAGCAAATTTCAGCGTCATGTATATTCAACAAGTTGCATTTGAAAATTTCATTTCGTCGTCATTACGAGATATAGCACAAGAGCAGAGTAAAGACAACGTATGGAAAGCAATTAAACCTTTGGCAAGATAGGAATAACGTTACCTTTAGAAACCATTACACTGTACGCAATAATATTCTGTTTCGCCGCTATCACCCTGACAACAACAACTGGTTACTATGCATTCCTGACGAACTTCTTAACAAATTAATTTGGTATACTCATTTAAGTTACGTACATTACGGAGTCAGAAAATGTTTTCTTGTACTGAGACACAACTGTTATTTTGCCAACATAGACGAGTTTTAGCGTCATGTAAAATTTGCCAGAAAGCTAAGTCAGACACGACTTCACATATTCCTCCGTTACATCCCATTATACCTGTTAAATTGAGACACATGGCCGCTGTAGACTTTTTTGGTCCGATTCCAGAACTAATAGAGGTTTTTGCTACATCCTTGTCGCTGTTGAACTCACTTCGAAATTTGTTACCTTCACTCCGTTACGCAAAGCTACTGCTAAATCGATTTCAAATGCATTTGTAAAACATTTTTTATTTCATGTAGCGCATGTATTGAAAGTAATTTCCGACAATGGATCACAGATTCGATCTGCTATATGGACACGTACGCTACGAGCCAGAAACATTTCTCCGATCTATATATCCAGGTACCACGCATCTTCGAACAAAACATATTGATTGGGATACACTCATACTATCATTCCAGGATGTAAATAACTCGATACCAAATGAATCTACTATGCTATCTCCGACTGTTATATTAAAAAATGTTGAACTACCTAACAAAATTAAAGAATTAGTATCCTTTCTTACATCTCGTCGACTACGACACCATGAAATAATTGACATTGCGCTGAACAACATCAAACGTGCCGCAGAGTGCCGGAGAAGACAGCAAAAACAGGTTTGTACACGCCGTGACTTTCACATTGGACAGAAGATATTAGTAAGTACACACTATTCATCAAACAGAGGAAAGAATAGATGTAGTAAATTTGAGCTTATATACGTAGGCCCATATCGAATTCGCAGCATTCCTCACCCCAATGTAGTACACGTCGAAACTCTGAGAACCAGAAAAAGTAAAGGCAATCTCCATGTCTCCAATATTAAACCCTTTATTGAATGAACAAACTTTACGATTTATCGCACTGTAATGCCATTTTCTGATTTTTATATGACCAATGATGCAATTATATTTATGTGACTACATACTGATGATTATCATATTTTTTCTTGACAAGTGCTCGGCAAGGTAAGGTTAGCAGGTCGCTTTTCTTGTCGCTATACATCAGACCGTGAACATTTTTCCGGATAAACTTACATATTTTATGACCTATTATGCAATTCTATCTAGTGACATATTAATTTTATCAAATTCTTTCTCCATTAAAGTCTTCAACTCTCGCCTCCTTCAACTACACAACATACAAGCTGAACGCAAAGAAAGTCATTTCTTGTCATTATATATATGAGACCATGCACATTTTCCATTTTCGTGTATGTATGATTGTTTTCCTGTTTTGTTTGTATGCACTACGAAACCTTTAAGATATAACAAACACCAGTTGACCCTGACTTTTTGCCTTATGATATCTCAACATCGTGACTATTTTACATTTTTTGCTACTACATTATGATACTCTGTGTACATTTTTGCGCCTGAAAACTGTCTATGTTTTTGACATAATACGTTTTCTGTCATGCTATGCTGTATGCTTAATTATATCACTAGAAACCAGTTTTCATTTAATGGGTATATGATTTAAATGCAAGATATTAATCGTTATTCATCATTTTCAGAAAGCAATAACGTGTAAAAGAAATAAATTAAACAAACCACAGTGGATTACTATGAAATGGGGATTTCACCTTCGAAATGGACGAAAGAAGATGCAATACCTCGTCATGAAGAGTAAATGGATCAGAATTAACAAGCATTAACAAGAATATACTATACACATCGTATGATAGCAGTCTTAACTAATTATTTTTCTTTCAGAATACGAGGCGATTGATGCAGGCTGTCAGACAGAACAGACAGAACTACACATCTTAGTTTTAGTGATGAAATATGCTAGAAATAAGAAACTCTATACTATGAATAGTTGTGTGAAGTAAATGGTAATATGAATAATGAATAATGAAGTGTCTATTTTTTTCAGATGATAATAAATAATGATGAATAGTTATATGAAGAGTATGGTAATATGAATAATGAAGTTTTTCCTTGCAGATGAGAATAATGACGTAGTTTATATATTTACTATTAGTTAAGAGATGCTATGTAGTTATTTAATTATTTGTTGCAGTTCGTTTTGACAGTATGTCTTATGTCGCATGGTATAATGACTGAATGTTTTGGAAAGGATAGCTAGAGTACATACATATTGAGTACACGTTTCATTACCTGTTAATTCAAAGTTCACTCCTTTTCAGCATAATATGCCTTTCTTCTTTCAGCTTAATAATCTATTTTGTATTTTTTCTAGGAGAAGCTATTCATGAGATTAATGTGCTATAAGCAGTTAGTCATTAAACCTGTTCTAGTACTTGCATTTTTTTACCCATTTGTGTGTGTCATTCATGAATGTGATCACATTATACTCTACTTGTTTCATAACCTTGCTACAGCTGACTCATGGCAGATGACGTTAATAATCCTTATTTGCAGCAATAAATCAAAAGCAAATATTTTAATGCCTCAGCAATTAATCATCGATCCCAACGCAATGCATTGCTGGCAAAAAAATGTATTACCAGTCCCAAATAATGCTACCAGTTTAAGAGAGTTCTGAGTAATACTGAATGATGTTTTCTAACCACAGACCTTGAGTAATAGTTACAGTGTGTTACATTTTAAATATGTCCTATGTCACTTGAATGATGAGTTCTGAGTAATACTGAATGATGTTTGGAACAATGTATAAATGCTATGCCAATAATTTCTGTAAGTAATATTTTTGTTATACTCTATAAATGTTGTGCCAATAATTAACTCTCATTTAGAATGATGACTTCTGAATAATACTGAATAATGTTTTATAAAACTATGTGAATACATTGTAACTGGACAATGAGTGCCAATAATTACCACAATCAGATGAGTTATGAATAATGTTTTGTAATATTCAATACTTGCTACATGTTTAGTAACTGGCCAATGAATGCCACTGTTTCTTGTATTTTAAGATTGTCTTATGTCACTTACATGATATCATATATGAATACCAGTAGCTTGATTCTACACTCATTAGCTCCTGTTTTGAATGATGACTTCTGAATAATGCATAAGAAATGGTTTATAATTGGTCAATGAGTGCCAATAATTATCACAATCAGATGAATTATGAATAGTGTTTTGTAATATTCAATACTTGCTACATGTTTTGTAACTGGGCAATGAGTGCCAATGATTACTATAACGAGATGAATTATGTAAATGGTATTCCATTAATTAACTCTTGCTTTGAATGATCACTTTTGAATAATGCATAAAAATGGTTTGTAACTAGTCAATGAGTGCCAATGTTCACTGTAATCAGATGACTTATGAATAATATTCTGTAATAATTCATACATAGTACAGATATGTTTAGTAACTAGGCAATGAGTGCCACCAATTACTCAAATCGGTTGGACTTAATGTCCTTCACCTTCTGACCTAATTACTAGAAATTACTGCAATATCCGTCATCACAGGAAGAATGCATTGATCAAATACTGCTTTCTTCAGATTTACTGGCATTTTTGATCTGAATACTTTTGAATTCTTCCCAAATGCTTGCCAACCAAGCATTCACAAAAGGGAAACTTAGGACAGCACAGAGAGCCATGGAGAGATCAATGCTGGGCTATACAAGAAAGGACAGGAAAAGGGCAGATGACATCCAGTCTGTGACGAAGGTTAATGACATCTTAGAGAGAGTAGGTTCCTTGAAATGGCAGTGGGCTGGCCACGTCGCAAGAAGAAAAGACAACAGGTGGACGAAGCTAGTACTGGAGTGGAGTCCGAGAGAGCACCGGAGGCCTAGAGGAAGACCACCAGACAGATGGGACAAAGACATCAAGAAGATCGCTGGTAACACCTGGCAGAGAACTGCCCAAGACCGTCCCACTTGGAGAAGACTGCTGAAAGCCTACCTGAATCCACGACTCGAAGAGGCCACATCATCTAATGATTGAATTGGCTGATGATGATGATGATGATAATGATGACTGCAATATCCGTTTGTCCTGTCCATCCTCATGATCAAGGAGCACTATATTTGGTTTTGCACTGATTCTACGTTGGTGTACCTTACAAGAGTGTTGTGTTGACACATCATGCTGTCCACCACCTTGAACGATGGAGATGTTATTATGGTCCCACTGTTTGGTGTACCTAATGTACTACCAAATTGATAACATTGAATATTAATACGAAATTTTCAGTGTCTTGGCTACACTGATTAATACTTCAGGGAAGAGAACTTCAGATTGTCTCACTTGGTGTTGTGCTTCTGTAGAAAGATATGGACTTTCAGTGCAGCTACGTGCAACGTACTGTGCTACAACCACGATGCAATCCTTCCCTTTCCTTTCCTAGTTCTTGTAAAATAGTAGAGACATATACAGTGCGTGTGCACTTTATGTCATTTGTTAATATGATTTGTACTTATTGCGTATACATTTTGTCATTGCTTGATATGTTCTGTACTACAGTGTGTATGCACTTTATGTCATTTGTTAATATGTTTTGTACTCATTTCGTGTACATTTTGTCATTGCTTGATATGTTCTGTACTCAGTGCATGTGCACTCTATTTTATTTCATGTTCTGCACTTTATATATATATACTTACTTATCGCGAATGGACCCAGAAGGATCACGCAAAGCTTTCTGACGTCGTTTCTTGCACGAGTCATACTTGCGTGTAATCAAGTTGGTCCAGTGTTTCCACTGGGTGTTTAGAACCAGGGATTGTTAGTTCCTGGCGCATTATGACCAGCCGTACATTGTGTGAACAGACGCTGACCAGGATGCCGATGGTTCCCACTTCAGACGCGTCCTGGATTTGGGTGTTGACAGTGCTTATTGTAATGGCGGCACTTACTCGCCATGACACAGCAACGTCTTCGGGTTCTGTGGTTTTTGAATGAGTGTGACCATTGCCAAAAGTCACCCTCCCACACCCTCGTGATGCTGCCGCCTCGGTCCGGGACTGCTTATTTGGGTTTCCCCTTATTCGCAGCTGTCCACCATATCTGATGGATCGTTCGCTATCCGCCACCTGCGACCCGCCCTGTACCTGAGGCTCGGCTAGGGTATATATATATATATATATATATATATATATATATATGTATGTATGTGTGTATATATATATATATATATATATATTCTGTGACTGTAAACTTAGTTAATTAAGAAAAATTTGTTGTAAATTTTTGCCCCCCCCCCCAGTGGAGGGTTATGTAAGAGGTCCGAGCAGATGTAATTTTATGTAAGAGGTCTGAGCAGATGTAATTTCGATGTATTGCTCATGCGCTGCCTGCGATATGCAAGGTATAAGAGAATCGCTGACCAGAGAGCAGTGTTGACTGCAGTAGGTACTGTGTAGCTGTAGCAGTAAGTTGTTGCTAGTCTGCGCTAGTCTGGAGTCTGCTCTGGTCTGGTATGGTGTATCGTGTTGGCTGGCCGGTCGCGAAGCAGCGATGCCGGAGCCTGAGTATTATTGTATAAGGTAAAATGCAGCCTCGCGCATATCTAGTAATGTTATCTGAACTCCCATGTAAATCTTTTAAAAATGTCCTAATAATAGTCTTTGTCATATAAAGTAAATTCTAACAAGCATTCATTTCATTTTAAAGAATTTAATAATTTCTCCAAACCATGATCATTCCGATTGTTCCAAAAGAAAAATCAGTTGCTTCCTTTCATAAATGACCAATCTATCGGCCAGCATTGCACAGAGCTGTGCCGGAAAAATTCATTGTAAGAGCAGATATATTCGCCGTTTTTATTGAGGTAAGAATTTTTCCTTTTTTTTATTCAGAATGATCTCACAGGGCCATGACGCAGCACTGCTGTCTTCCAAAATTTACCAGGTTACTGAATTTATTTTTTATTACGAAGTTTAGGAATTTTTCTGTTTCGAGCTTACATTAAATAAGAAAAGAATTTTGTGGGTACATTAAATGGGAACCAATTTTGTTCTGAGGTTACACTAAAAATTAGAATCATGTTCATTATTATTATTTATTTAAATTTTGTGGGGAGGTTACAACTCTAAATATAGATAAGTGTAAATTAATGCAGATGAATAGGCAAATTAATCCCGTAATGTCTGAATACTCCATTAGTAGTGTAGCGCTTGACACAGTCATGTCGATTAAATATTTGGGCGTAACATTGCAGAGCGATATGAAGTGGGACAAGCATTTAATGGCAGTTGTGGTGAAGGCGGATAGTCGTCTTCGGTTCATTGGTAGAATTTTGGGAAGATGTGGTTCATCTGTAAAGGAGACCGCTTATGAAACACTGATGCGACCTATTCTTGATTACTGCTCGAGCGTTTGAGATCCCTATCAGGTCGGCGTGAGAGAGGACATAGAAGAAATTCAGTGGCGGGCTGGTAGATTTGTTACTGGTAGGTTTGATCATCATGCGAGTGTTACGGAAATGCTTCAGGAACTCGGGTGGGAGTCTCTGGAGGAAAGGTGGTGTTCTTTTCGTGAATCGCTACTAAGAAAATTTAGAGAACCAGCGTTTGAGGTTGCGTGCAGTACAATTTTACTGCCGCCAGCTTATATCTCGCGGAAAGACCACAAAGATAAGATAAGAGAGATTAGGGCTCGTACAGATGCATATAGGCAGTCATTTTTCCCTCGTTCTGTTTGGGAGTAGAATAGGGAGAGAAGATGCTAGTTGTGGTACGAGGTACCCTCTGCCACGCACCATATTGTGGATTGCGGAGTATGTATGTAGATGTAGATGTAGAGCTCAGGTGACGTCGAGCTTGGACTAGGCAACTGAGTGCCGCCTGATTAATAAATCCCTCAGCGACATTTCAAACGGTGTAAATCTGCCCATTCAACTGTTAGTTATGTGATTGTGAAATGTAAATGTCAAGAAACAACTACAGCTAAACCAAGACCAGTCAGACCTCATGTGCTGACGGATAGGGACCGACGACCACTGGGAAGGGTGGCTGTAACAACTAGCATGAAATTAGTGGAAACCATCACTCGTGAGTACCAAAGTGCTAAAAGCAGTGTGCAGCTAGCTCAATGAGTGTGAGTACAGAATTAAAGGGATGGGGTACAATGGCCAAGCAATTTTTCATAGCCACACATTTCTCTAGAGGTGCACAGAGCAACGACGTCACTGGACAGTAGAAGACTGGAAACAAGTGATTTGGAGTCATGAATCAAATTAGACCCCCTGGATATCCGAGGGAAGGGCTAGGGTTTGGAATATGCCTGGAGAACATTGCCTGCCAACAGTGAAGTACTGAGGTGGTTGAGTTACTGTATAGAGCTGTCTTTCATGGTTGGGGTGTGGTGTCCCCATGGCGCTTCAGCAAACGCTTCATGTGGAAGGAATTATTACAGCAATATGTAATGTGAAGAGTAAAGCAGAAGTTCGAAGACGATCATTCTTTGTGTGAGTGTGACAATGTACCCACTCATTAAGCAGCATCGGTGAACCAATGGTGTGTGGACAATAACATTTCAGAAGTGGACTGTGCTGCAGAGAGTCATGATCTGAACCCAATGGCGCACCTTTGGTATAAGTTAGAAAGTCGACATCGCTCCAGACCGCAAATTCTAACTTCATTATTGATTCTCGTTTTGGCTTTGGAGGGAAAATGGTGTGCCATTCCATCACAGACTCTCAGACACCTATACAGAAGCAGCCGTCATAAAGGTGAAGCATGGAGACATTCGAATTGGTAGAACTGCTAGGGGGGAAAAACGTAAAATAATATATAAGAAAGAAAATGGGAGCCGACGAGTTCGTTTTTTTCAACATAATTAGAACCGCACATCATTAAGTGTTGGTCCAATGTGTATTTTATATCCCTACAGAATATAAATTGCTTTTCGTAGGTAACGAAAATTAGTTGATTACGTAACTCATGCGACCAAAGTTATTAGTTTTGATGCAAGTACATTTTGCATGCACAAATGTAGTAGGCATAATTATTGTTGCTATTTTGTACCCAATAGAACGTTCTTCATAATGATCGGAGGCAAGAGTTTCCTGTTATCAGTGATAAATGCGAAAGCTCTTTAAGAATAATTGAAACGTGTTGTACGTAATTGCGACGAAGTATTGATGCGGTGTTCGATATAATTTTTTGACGGTTTTCTTTTATTTTTATTTTACCTTTCTGCTGAGTAAACAGACTTTTCTAGCGCTGTGCTATAAAACTGTACCGCTTTCTTTATTTTTATTACAAAATACCTCTGTTTCACGTTACAAATCAACTAATTTCAAATAAAACCTGAATTAAGCATTTGCAGCTTGAGTTCTGCTATAAATACTCTTTACTCTCAAGTAGCAGACCTGAGGATAACAATGTAAAACAAAAATATCCCGTAGGTCAACAAGCAACTGGAATCACTCAACAGAGGAAAGTCCACTGGACCTGACGGGATACCAATTCGATTCTACACAGAGAACGCGAAAGAACTTGCCCCCCTTCTAACAGCCGTGTACCGCAAGTCTCTAGAGGAACGGAAGGTTCCAAATGATTGGAAAAGAGCACAGGTAGTCCCAGTCTTCAAGAAGGGTCGTCGAGCAGATGCGCAAAACTATAGACCTATATCTCTGACGTCGATCAGTTGTAGAATTTTAGAACATGTTTTTTGCTCCAGTATCATGTCGTTTTTGGAAACTCAGAATCTACTATGTAGGAATCAACATGGATTCCGGAAACAGCGATCGTGTGAGACCAACTCGCTTTATTTGTTCATGAGACCCAGAAAATATTAGATACAGGCTCCCAGGTACATGCTATTTTTCTTGACTTCCGGAAGGCGTTCGATACAGTTCCGCACTGTCGCCTGATAAACAAAGTAAGAGCCTACGGAATATCAGACCAGCTGTGTGGCTGGATTGAAGAGTTTTTAGCAAACAGAACACAGCATGTTGCTATCAACGGAGAGACGTCTACAGACGTTAAAGTAACCTCTGGCGTGCCACAGGGGAGTGTTATGGGACCATTGCTTTTCACAATATATATAAATGACCTAGTAGATAGTGTCGGAAGTTACATGCGGCTTTTCGCGGATGATGCAGTAGTATACAGAGAAGTTGCAGCATTAGAAAATTGTAGCGAAATGCAGGAAGATCTTCAGCGGATAGGCACTTGGTGCAGGGAGTGGCAACTGACCCTTAACATAAACAAATGTAATGTATTGCGAATACATAGAAAGAAGGATCCCTTATTGTATGATTATATGATAGCGGAACAAACACTGGTAGCAGTTACTTCTGTAAAATATCTGGGAGTATGCGTGCGGAACGATTTGAAGTGGAATGATCATATAAAATTAATTGTTGGTAAGGCGGGTACCAGGTTGAGATTCATTGGGAGAGTCCTTAGAAAATGTAGTCCATCAACAAAGGAGGTGGCTTACAAAACACTCGTTCGACCTATACTTGAGTATTGCTCATCAGTGTGGGATCCGTACCAGGTCGGGTTAACGGAGGAGTTAGAGAAGATCCAAAGAAGAGCGGCGCGTTTCGTCACAGGGTTATTTGGTAACCGTGATAGCGTTAGAGAGATGTTTAACAAACTCAAGTGGCAGACTCTGCAAGAGAGGCGCTCTGCATCGCGGTGTAGCTTGCTCGCCAGGTTTCGAGAGGGTGCGTTTCTGGATGAGCTATCGAATATATTGCTTTCCCCTACTTATACCTCCCGAGGAGATCACGAATGTAAAATTAGAGAGATTAGAGCGCGCGCGGAGGCCTTCAGACAGTCGTTCTTCCCGCGAACCATACGCGACCGGAACAGGAAAGGGAGGTAATGACAGTGGCACGTAAAGTGCCCTCCGCCACACACCGTTGGGTGGCTTGCGGAGTATAAATGTAGATGTAGATGTCCTTCATATATCCTCACCCAGCTTCTAGACGGTTCATCACTTAGTTTTTAGGGGAATCTAGTAGGTCACTGATCGCATTAGTAAAGGAAGCGATCGTTATGAGAAAACGCCCGATAGGTATGCAACACACGCAATGCACAGGTAACGCGGGTATGACTACTGACCATAACTATTAAGGTAGCTCCCGTAGTCCACGCTTACTTATGGTAGTCTACTTAGGCTACTGTGGTTTTACATCTCTAATACAGATTAATTGAAAAAAAGTACACTGTAGCATCACCAGTCGCCAAAGGGAACGCAGGAGCGATTGCCACAGAATGACAGCAACAATAATGACAGAGGTGGCGAACATCGCCGTTGGTGTGCTGAACGTGTTCGGCAATTACAGAGCTAACGACTACATCGGCAGTCCAACGCTCTTTTTCCGCTCGAAGCAGATTCTATTTGGTCATTTTGCCATCGGAGCCTGGTGCCTAACTGGGCGCAAATGGACAGTCAGACCAGCCCTGGGCTAGACGGGAAGAGCTACGTGCTGACGCAACGGTCGGGACGCGCTGTGGCTGGCGCAGACAGCCTGGGGACCCGAGGCGGCGCGCCCTCCACTGCGGCCCAGCCGAGAGCAGCTGCGCACTCGGCTGTAATTTGCACGTGGCAGTCCCTCAGGGTCTGTCGCTCACGTGCTGTTAAGAGCAGCGCGAGGGAGGGACGGCAGCTGACTGACAGGAAGACAGAGCGGCATAGCAGCGGACTGTGCGAAAAAGGTGGCTCCGCGACAAACTGAATCATTCACTTGCGTTGTCCCAAGCGTTAAGGATTGGCGACAAAATGGAAAACAATATAGTTAATAAACTTTTTTAAAAATAGAACACTTGAAATTTGAAGTAAAAAACAAACTCAAAAGACAGGCCCTACTTTTCAGCCGGCCGAAGTGGCCGAGCGGTTAAAGGCGCTACAGTCTGGAACCGCACGACCGCTACGGTCGCAGGTTCGAATCCTGCCTCGAGCATGGATGTGTGTGATGTCCTTAGGTTAGTTAGGTTTAAGTAGCTCTAAGTTCTAGGGGACTTATGATCACAGCAGTTGAGTCGCATAGTGCTCAGAGCCATTTGAACCATTTGAACAAACTCAAAAATTTCGGTAATAAATGAGATGACGATTTTTCGTATCAGTTTTTCGTGATGCGACAGCAGCTGAAGAATGATAAATTGGTAAACCTAATGATGATACACGATGCAGAGGTAGTTTTACCCTGATTTTTTTGTGAAAAAATACCTAAATGCTTTAAAAAGTTCCAAACTCTCTCCAATGTTGTTAAAAGCAAGTCTTTGTTTGACGCAGAACAATTTCAATTGCAGTGACACATCTCCAAGATTAACTTGGCCATGTCTGGCTGACGGGAGAATGACGTTTCGTTTAAGGCGACCAATGTTTCGATTGGTATCGGCTGAATGTATGTGTTCCGTTTTTCTAGATACTGTGCCTGGTCCTGTGGCATGTCGTGTATTACTTTAATCGGGCTTTTCTGTTCCGATTTCTGCGCGAGTGTAGCGTCTAGCCATGGTTCTACTTGAAATTTCTTAGACGGTGCGTGTTCTTGTACTGAATTAATGCTTGACGTATCAGTTGTTTCGCTGCAGGTGTTCTCGGTCTCGATCTTTTCTTCGATAGTTTGTATCAACTCTGTTCGAAGCTTTTCAAACTGATTTTTGTTTTTAAGTTCTATTTTATTGATCCCCTGGCCATATTTTTTCAGTGCAACCTTTGCGACCTTGCTTTGAATTGCTTGTTCTTCCGAAATTTGTATTGATGTTCGGGTGGCTTTTTTCGTAAAATGTTCTACCTTTTTGTCAACGTTTACGATGTCCAATTGTACCTTGTCCGCGTCAGTGCGTAATTGCTGCTGACTTTGTGTTAGTACCTGAATTCTTTCTCTAGATTATTTCGCTTCTTTGTTTATCTGAGTGATCTGACTATCAATTCTGACGATCCCTTCTTCCATCTGGATTTTAACTGCTGGATCTGTGTCTTGATAGCCTGATTATCCTGTTGGATCTGTGTATTAATACTCTGATTATCCTGTTTCAATTCCTGTTTCAATTTCTGGTACTGTTTTGTCATCTGTGTATTCTGTTTCGTCATACTAGCGTTCATTTTTTATAACATCTCCATGATCGCGTCCTGTCCTGTAACACTACCTTCTGCTGAACTGTGTATTCTCGATCTATTGTTTTCTACTCGGTCAATTACGTCGTTGACTGGGCTACGCTGCGGCGTTTCTAAGTTTGGTAACTGCAATAACCTGTGCTGTCTGTGTTGAGGACTAGTTGCGTTAGGCATTGAACCATTACTTGGCGCAAACAACTCCGCATTCTGCCCTCTCTGTTGTGTATGTCTTGTGTTTGCAGGTACAGTTGCGTCTGTTACGGAACCTTTTCGTAGCGCTCGTAACTCCGCAAAATTCTGTGTCTGCTGTTGGGGCACATTAGAATGTGTGCGATAGGTTCTTGACTGGAATACTCTCTTTCAAATTCTGAAGGTGTCAGGGGTAAAATACAGGGAGCGAAGGGCTATTTACAATTTGTACAGAAACCAGATGGCTGTTATAAGAGTCGAGGGACATGAAAGGGAAGCAGTTGTTGGGAAGGGAGTAAGAAAGGGTTGTAGCCTCTCCCCGATGCTATTCACTCTGTATATTGAGCAAGCAGGAAAGGAAACAAAATAAAAGTTCGGAGTAGGTATTAAAATCCATGGAGAAGAAATAAATACTTTGAGGATTGCCGATGACATTGTCATTCTGTCAGAGACGGCTAAGGACTTGGAAGAGCAGTTGAACGGAATGGACAGTGTCTTGAAAGGAGGGTATAAGATGAACATCAGCAAAAGCAAAACGAGGATAATGGAATGTAGTCGAATTAAATCGGGTGATGCTGAGGGAATTAGATTATGAAATGAGACACTTAAAGTAGTAAAGGAGTTTTGCTATTTCGGGGGCAAAATAACTGACGATGGTCGAGAGGATATGAAATGTAGACTGGCAATGGCAAGGAAAGCGTTTCTGAAGAAGAGAAATTTGTTGACATCGAGTGTAGATTTAAGTGTCAGGAAGTCGTTTCTGAAAGTATTCGTATGGAGTGTAGCCATGTATGTAAGTGAAACGTGGACGATAAATAGTTTAGACAAGAAGAGAATAGAAGCTTTCGAAATGTGGTGCTACAGAAGAAAGCTGAAGATTAGATGGGTAGATCACATAACTAATGAGGAGGTATTGAACAGAATTGGAGAGAAGGAAGATTCGTGGCACAACTTGACTAGAAGAAGGGATCGGATTGTAGGGCATATTCTGAGGCATCAAGGGGTCACCAATTTAGTACTGGAGTGCAGCGTGGAGGGTAAAAATCGTATAGGGAGACCAAGAGATGAATACACAACACAGATTCCGAAGGATATAGGTTGCAGTAGGTACTGGGAGATGAAGAAGCTTGCACAGGATAGAGTAGCATGGAGAGCTGCATCAAACCAGTCTCTGGACTGAAGACCATAACAACAGAACACTTGAAGTAAAAACAAACTCAAAAATTTCGGTAATAAATGAGAGTGCGATTTTTCGTATCAGTTTTTTGTGATGCAACAGCGGCTGAGGAATGATAAATTGGTTGACCTAATGATGATACACGATGCAGAGGTACTGTTACCCTGATTTTTTTGTGAAACAATACCTAATTGCTTTAAAAAGTTCCATACTCTCTCCAGTGTGGTTAAAAGCCAGTCTTTGTTTGACGTAGAACATTTTGAATTGCGGTGACACATCTCCAAGGTTAACTTGGCTATTTCTGGCTGCTTAAAGTTCCAGAGTTCCTTAGTTACCTGAATCGTCCATGGGTCATAATAGTGACCTCTCGCTATGATACTGAATCCATCCAGCACTGCTGCAAAAGACACAGTTGTATCTGTCGTAAATAATAATGCCACTATTGCTTGTTAACCGTTTCCCTTGGGAGAAGAGGCTTTTAACAGTATCTGAGACGAGAAGACGTCATCAAGCACCTCAGCAGTAGGTACACCCAGTCTCCAGACTACGTGGACCGACCATTTAGGTGCCATGATATAACAATATTTCTGAGTAGATATGCCTAACAGTTTTGATGCAGGCTGCCAGATTTCGTTGTGCATTAAATTTAAGTATCCTACTGCCCGCTCGTTGCAAAAACTCGACAAAGAGATATTACATGAAAGCTCGAAATTACGGCTGCAAACGATGGTGATGTTTGGTTTCCGGCGCTCAACTGCTCGGTTATCAGCGCCCGTCGAAACTCCCAACCTTTCCTCAGTCCAATCTCGCCACTTTCATGAATGATGATGACAACACAAACACCCAGTCATCTCAAGGCAGGTGAAAAATCCCTGACGACCCCGTGCTCGCGAAGCGAGAACGCGACCGCGAGACCACGAAATGCGGGGGGTAGCAAACGAGCTATGCGTTTATCCAAAATGCTGCTCAGGCGAATCTTAAAAGTTATGCTGCTGCAGTAGCATAGTTTTCCAGAATCTCTCTCTCGCTCAGCTTCATTTTATTGTGTACTTCAGTATTTCTAAGGAGCGATTTTCTCCTGTTAATCGAGCAGTCCAGTAATTTGGGAAAGTTAAACATTGTCATCATATGTTGCCCTCATTCAGTGCTATAGTGTTAACTGATTAAGTGACATACGTGTGTATGTAGCCATTGACTTTATTCATTACATCTGTTTATTTCAGTCTGTCTAACATTTTTATTTGCATAGTGCTGTGCACTGTGATGTACACAGATGAAGATAGTATCACGTTCACAAGGTATAAAATGGCAGTGCTTGGCATATCCGTCATTTATACACAGAAGATTTATGTGAAAAGGTTTCGGACCTGATTATGGCCGCACGACGGGAATTATTAGACTTCGGAGACGGAATAGTAGTTAGAGCTAGACGCATGGGACATTCCATTTCAGAAATCGTTAAGAAACTGAATATTCCGTGAACCAGTGTCAAGAGCGTGCCGAGATTACCCCTATTCCGGGCATTACCTCTCACTACGGACAACCCAGTGGCCGACGGCCTTTACTTAACGATCGAGAGCAGCGGCGTTTGCGTAGAGTTGTCAGTGCTAAGAGGCAAGCAACATTGTGTCAACCGCAGAAGTCATGTGCGACGAAACTATCAGTCAGGATAGTGGGGGGAAATTTGGCGTTAATGGGCTGTAGCAGTAGACAACCAGCGCGACTGACTTGGCTAACAACTCGACACCGCCTGCAGCGCTTCTTCTGGGATCCATTACGGCTGGACCCCGAACGACTGGAAAACCGTGCCCAGATCAGATGAGTAGGTTCAAGTATTGCGCAGATCCAACGAGGCTATAGAGCCAGGTTATCAACAAGGCACTGTACAAGCTGATGGTGGTTCCATAATGTTGTGGGCTGTGTTTTCATGAAAAACCCTGGGGCCTTTGGTCCAAGTGAACCGATCACTTACTGCAAATCGTTATATTCGGCTACTTGGGAAACGCTTGCAGCCATTCTCGGACTCCATGTTCTCAAATTACTATGGGATTTTTATGGATGACAATGCACCATGTCATCCGGCCATAACCGTTCGCGATTGATTTGAAGAAGATTCTGGACAATTTGAGCGGCTGATTTGGCCGCAGTTACCGCCCGACTTGAATCCCATCGAACATTTATGGGACATTACCTAGACGGCAGTTCGTGCACAAAATATTGCTCTGGCAACACTTTCGCAATTAATAACGGTTATAGAGGTAGTATGGCTCACTATATATCGTCCGAGACGATGTTAGGAAGTATCTCACGACTTATGTTCTTTCAGTGTAATCTCCTCATTTGCCATTAATTTGTACTGGTAGCTTCATCGCAGTCACTGTAATTAAGGAAGAGGCCAAGGTTAATGACGCCTGCAAGTACAAGTGAAGGCAGCCAGGTGAGGTACGGCCGGCACAGGAAGATGTAATGCAGGTGACCATTTTGGTTGGGCCAGACATCAGCAAGAACTGATTTTATACACACTGCTACAATGAAATCGGGAGCATTTGTCTGCATCCATACTCTGCAGCGTTCACGGAAGAGAGTGCTCCCTGCTATATGATATCGGAGCTTTCTTTCGATTCCATTCAGAGATGGAGCGAAGGAAAAGTGACTATCACTATCTGTGACGTGTGTAACTTCATCTCTGTGGGAAGATGAATAGGTAGTTGACTGCATTGCCAAAGTGTCTTTGAAAGTTTCTAAGCAAGTACTGCCGAGCTTAATGGCAACTTTCTTAGAGCTTGTGCCAGTCAAACATGCTCTTGGCTATTCGCAGCGCCCTACTTTATATTCGTTTGATGTTCCCTGTTAGTTGGACATGAAAAGTGTACCACAGCTTTTTAGCAGGATTCAGTAATGAATTACACAAGTTGAAAATTGATTCTTCATTTGTAGTTTAATTTTTGTTCACTTATCTTTTCTTTTCCAAAATCGCTCTAGTATCTTGCCAACAATTTTCACGTTTCTGCTATAATCAGCTTCAATTAATCGAAATAACCCCTTTGGACAATATTTTTGTGTATGTACGGAGACATTATTCATCTTTGTTGGTCTGTTTTCTCAAGTAGCCAGTGGGAAATGGTTCAAATAGCTCTAAGCACTATGCGACTTAACATCTGAGGTCAGACTGAGAACTACTTAAACGTAACTTAACCTAAGGACATCACACACATCAATGCCCGAGGCAGGATTCGAACCTGTGACCGTTGCGGTCGCGCGGTTCCAGACGAATATTAAGCAAATATGTTCTTTTAGACATCTATTCTGAAGATCTGCACAATTGACATAACTCCGCGTTCATTCTCACGAAGAAGTCTTTCCGCGTCACAAAATGTAACCTCGTAGGTTGCTAATTTTTTATCAAATGGAAGTTGATTACAGGAGCGAACATTCTCTTTTCAATCCATTCTGTTGTTTATTCAAATTTTTCATGCTCTCCTGAACTGCAGATAAGATATTCTCATATAGGAAGTAGTGTACTGTGACGGTGTCTTTTCGTTACTCATTCCAAATATATTGTTTTGTATTTACCTTTAGAGAATCCTTGTGGGCTTCGTTCGTAAACTGACGTCATTGTTTGAGGACACGATCTCTATCAATTTTTGGACTCCATCCAAGTCATTTGATCTATTACGTTTATTCAAAGCAACTAGATGCTAGAACACAGCGATATTGAGCACATCTGTTGAATGAACATGTAAATGTTCTAAGATGGTTCGAAACGTTAAATGTGTTAATTGTATTCTGAAACTGAAAACAACTAGGAATAAATTTTATTAATTGCATCACATAAAGTTTCATATGAAGAAAGGCAGGTCTTCGGCTGCTGTTATGGTCGTTCGCTGTTTCCTAAAGGTACTGGAGAGTGACCAGGCATTTTACTGTGATGTATTGCGGAATACATGGTAACAAAGGGTTTCCTAATTGCAGTATGAAGTGGATCTTACATCCTGAACTTGTGTTTCAATCTTAATAGCTCAAGAAACTATTAGTTTAATTATTCTTTCAAATTCAGAGTCAGTGATTACATATCTGAGGAAATATCCTCATCTATATTGCTTGAATGTATTAGATGGAAGCTGAGGCACTATTTAATTCTGGAAAGCTTCTTGGTGAACAATAACTTATTATTTGATGATTGAACGGCAGCTATGCGAAATTCATTTCAGCTGCACTCAGATTATGAAACAGTGCGTTTTTGTGACTATTCTGTCAAATATTTATACTCCAATGCTATTTATGCTTCCAATTTGTTTTCTGCTGCTTAAATGTTTTTTTTTACAGCATAGATTAATGATTCAGGGTTTTAACTAACTGTTCGTGGTAGCAGATAAGTTTTTACCACACTCACACACCGTAAAAAATTTATGTGCATTCTCTTTGGAAGACTGCGCTTTCTATCTGTGATACCAAGAAATGGTAGCGCCCCATGTGCATTACGTCATAACCGAGCCTGGACAGTCGTTCCACTTCAAATCATAATAAATTATTAGTTTAAAATATATGTATATCATGCTACTCGTTAATGCTATAGCCAAAGAATAGCAACCATTTACTTTTTGTGAAGCATACGAGTTTTCATTTCTTAACATTAAGATCTAGTTGCCAGTGTATACACAAGGCTGATATTTTGCCGATATCTAATGAGATACTACTAAAATTTATACCACACAGAACTTCTTCACAGATAAACGAGTGATTTGTGAAAAGCTTGAATAACATGTTCAGCAATAATCCTTTCTCAAGGGCCACACGAAATATCGCCTCACTGTCTGTAACTGTTTATATATACTCGATAATATTCATGAAAATAAATCTAGAAAAAGGAATAACTACCAGCTTGTTTGAAAATAAATACAAAAACACATAATGAATGTCTAGATGCTAGATAAATTTAGGTTCAGGAAGGTACTTCAATAGCTGAAGAGCACAAAGAAAGTTCAAGAGTTCAAAAACCAAATGAAATGTTTGAAATATGGGAAAATACCCAAACAATTAGCCAGGCGCGAGAAGGATTCGCTACTGATGGTTCCGTAAAATCTTAATTACGAATATAGAGAGTTAATCCATAAAAATAAAATAAAAACACTTATTGTGTCAGCGTTTTGTTAACTTTGCAACTACCCGTCTCGATGATTCACACCATTATCTTCAGGTGGAAAATTAGTTGTTTTCGTAACTGCTGTTGTAACAATCCTCCAACTCAAGATGATGGTGTGAACCATCGAAACGTGTAGTGGCAAAGTAAACAAGTGACTGACGCAGAACATTGTTTTATTTGCATGTATCAACAGTCGTAGCCCTCATAATGCTGTACTTTATCGAGGAAATAATCATTCAGTTCATCCATCCCGGGAATCGAGGACCTCTACGATTTTTGCCTGTTATCGAAAAGCTATCGTTCCCAGGGATCCATAACTACATCTACATAGATACTCCGCAAGCCACCGTACGGTGTGTGGCGGAGGGTACCCTGTACCACTGCTTGTCTTTTCCTTTCCTGTTCCGCTATCAAGTAGATCTAGAGAAAAACGACCGTCTGTACGCCTCCGTATGAGCTCTAATTTCTTGTGTCTCATCTTCGTGATCCTTATGCGCAATGTGTGGTGGCGGCAAGAATCGTTCGGCAGTCAACTTCAAACGTCGTTTTTCTAAATTTCCTGAATTCCCATTTGAGTTCCCGAAGCTTCTTCGTAACACTTACGTGTTGTTCGAATCTGCAAGTAACAAATCTAGCAGCCCGCCTCTGAACTGCTTACATGTCTTCCTTCAGTCGGACCTGGTACGGATCCCAAACATTCTACCAGTACTCAAGAATAGGTCGCACCAGTGGCCTTAATGAGGTCTGCTCTACAGGTGAACCAGTCTTCCCTAAAATTCTCCCAATAAGCCGAAGTCGACAATTCGCCTTCCTTACCACATTTCCCACATGCTCGTACCACCTCATATCGCTCTGAAACGTTACGCCCAAATATTTAAACGACATGACTGTGTCAAGCACGACACTAGTAATACTGTATCCGAACATTACTGGTTTGATTTTCCTCTTCATCCGCATTAGCTTACATTTTTCCACATTTAGGGATAGCTGCCATTCCTCATTCCAACTGAAAATTTTCTCTAAGTCATCTTGTATCTTCCTACAGTCACTCGACACCTTGCCGCACACCACGGCATCGTCACCAAACAAAAAAATGGTTCAAATGGCTCTGAGCACTATGGGACTTAACGTCTGAGGTCAACAGTCCCTTAGAACTACTTAAACCTGACTAAGCTAAGGACATCACACACATCCATGCCCGAGGCAGGATTCGAACCAGCGACTGTAGCAGTCGCGCGGTTCCAGACTGTAGCGCCTAGAACCGCTCGGCCACTCCGGCCGGCCGTCACCAGACAACTGAAGATTGTTGCCCAACCGGTCCGTCAGATCATTTATGTATATAGAAAACAACAGCGGTCCTATCACACTTCCCTGGGGCACTCCTGAGGATACCCTTGTCTCTCATGAACACTCGCCGACGAGGAAAACATATTGACTTTTATTTAAGATGACTTCGAGTCACATATCTGTGAACTTAGTCCATATGTTCGTACCTTCGTCAACAGCCTGCAATGATGTGCTTGTCAAACGCTTTCCGGGAATGTAGAAATATGGAATCTGCCTTTTGCTCTTCATACATAGTTCTCAGTATATCTTGTTAGAAAAGGGCAAGCTCAGTTTCGCACGAGCGATGGTTTCTAAAACCGCGCTGATTCGTGGACGTAAGCTTCTCAATCTCAAGGGAAATTATTACATTCGAACTGAGAATATGTTCAAGGATTCTGCAGCAGAGAGAAGTTAGGGGTATTGGTCTGTAATTTTGAGGGTTCGTTCTGTTATCCCTCTTGTATACTGGTGTCAACAGCGTTTTTTTTTTTTTTTTCTAGTCGCTTGGGACTTTGTTCTGGGCGAGAGGTTCACGATAAATGCAAGCTAGATAAGGGGTCAATATCATTGAGTGCTCTTCGTAAAATCGAAGTGGAATTCCATCCGGATCTGGTGACTCATTTGCTTTCAAATATTCCAGTTGTTTCTCTACGCCAGGTATGCTTATTACTATGTTGTCCATACGGGAGTCTGTCCGATAGTCAAATGGATTCCATGACTTTCGAGACTAAATAGACCTATACACTATAGACCTCAGTATGTGAGATACTTTTCAACTCGATGTGTCTATCCGTCTCTGAGAAAAAGGGGTTTTAACATGAGTTGGATGGATGAATGGATGGATGGATATATTGGTATGGGTGCACGACAGCAAAGTCTGCAGCGCCCGCGCGAAAACAGTTTGATACGATTGTTCGTAAAATACACTAGACGGGGGGATAAAAATGAACGTAAAACAAACTTAACAAAAGCTGGAAGACTATGTATGTACCCGCACAGAAGCACGGAACCAAGTATTGCGTTATTAATAAAACATTAACGACACAGGAAGATGTGGTATAAGGAGCTAAAAGAATATAGTAGATGGATGTGGCTGGCTGACCACAAGAATAAAAAAGGAGGAGCCAGCCACTTTGCAGCACCCCAAAACCTCCAGCCTAAAAGTTTAGGTCAGAGTCCAGATGGAAGGACTGACAATCAGTATGATAACAAATGGCAATTTTTATTCGTATGGTATAATTAAAAATTCACAGTTTTTGGATTTTTCCCTTTATTTGTGTAGTGACATTTTTCCTCTTCTCAATGTTCATGATTCAAGACCAACGGAAAGTACCCTGCACATTTTGATGAGTGAGTCTGCGAGTATGAAAATGCGTGACATAAATGGTCGTATCTTTTGATGGCTTTGACTTAGTAGCTTCACTTTTTTACACCGCCAAAGGACCGTAGACCTTCTACATCTACATCTACATACATAATCGCAATCCACCATACGGTGCGTGGCGGAGGGTACCTCTAACCACTACTAGCATCTTCTCTCCCTGTTCCACTCCCAAACAGAACGAGGGAAAATTACTGCCTATATGCCTCTATAGGAGTTCTAATCTCTCTTACCTTATCTTTGTGGTCTTTCCGCGAAATATAAGTTGGCGGCAGTAAAATTGTACTGCAGCCTGCCTAGAATTCTGGTTCTCTAAATTTCCTCAGTAGCGATTCACGAAAAGAACGTCTCCTTTCCTCCAGAGACTCCCACCCGAATTCCTGAAGCATTTCCGCAACACTCGCGTGATGATCAAACCTACCAGTAACAAATCTAGCAGCCCGCCTCCGAATTGCTTCTATGTGCTCCCTCAATCCCACCTGATAGGGAACCCAAACACTCGAGCAGTACGCAAGAATAGGTCGTTTTAGTGTTTTATAAGCGGTCTCCTTTACAGATGAACCACATCTTCCCAAAATTCTACCAATGAACCGACGACTATCCACCTTCCCCACAACTGCCATTACATGCTTGTCCCACTTCATATCGCTCTGCAATGTTACGCCTAAATATTTAATCGACGTGACTGTGTCAAGCTCTACACTACTAATGGAGTATTCAAACGTTACGGCATTCTTTTTCCTATTAATCTGCATTAATTTACATTTACCTATATTTAGAGTTAGCTGCCATTCTTTACAGCAATCACAAATCCTGTCCAAGTCATCTTGTATCCTCCTACAGTCACTCAAAGACGACACCTTCCCGTACACCACAGCATCATCAGCAAACAGCCGCACATTGCTATCCACCCTATCCAAAAGATCATTTATGTAGACAGAAAACACAATGGACCTTCCACACTTTCCTGGGGCACTCCAGATGATACCCTCACCTCCGATGAACACTCACCATCGAGGACAACGTACTGGGTTCTATTACTTAAGAAGTCTTCAAGCCATTCACATATTTGGGATCCAATCCCATATGCTCGCACCTTAGTTAGGAGTCTGCAGCGGGGCACCGAGTCAAACGCTTTCCGGAAGTCAAGGATTATGGCATCCGTCTGATACCCTTCATCCATGGGTCGCAAGATATCTTGTGAAAAAAGGGCGAGTTGCGTTTCGCAGGAGCGATGCTTTCTAAAGCCGCGCTGATGCATGGACCACAACTTCTCTGTCTCAAGGAAATTCGTTATATTCTAACTGAGAATATGTTCAAGAATCCTGCAACAAACCGATGTTAAGGATATTGGTCTGTAAATTTGAGGATCCGTTCTTCTACCCTTACTACATATATACAGGCGTCACCTGCGCTTTTTTCCAGTCGCTCGGGACTTTAGGTTGGGCAAGAGATTCGCGATAAATGCAAGCTAAGTAAGGAGCCAATGCATTAGAGTACTCTCTGCAAAACCGAATTGGAATGCCATAAGGACCTGGCGATTTATTTATTTTCAATCCAATCAGTTGCTTCACAACCCCAGGGATGTCTATCCCTATGTCCTCCATACGGGAATCTGTACGAGACTCAAACGGTGGTATGTTTGTACGATCCTCCTGCGTGAAAGATTTCGCAAATGCAAAATTTAAAATTTCAGCTTTCTTTTGCTGTCTTCCGTTGCCAGGCCAGACTGATTAGTGAGAGACTGGATGGAAGCCTTCGACCCGCTTACCGATTTTACGTAAGACCAGAATTTCCTTGGGTTTTCAGCAATATCTTTTGTTAAGGTATGACGGTGGTAGTGGTTGCATGCTTCGCGCATCGCTCTTTTTACAACAGCAAGAATCTCTACTAACTTTTGCCTGTCCTCATTCTCCCGATTTTTCTTGTACCGCGAGCGCAACTGTCTTTGGTTCCTGAGCATTCTCCGAATTGCGCTGTTAAACGACGCTGGGTCTTTTCCGTCCGTAACCCACTTTTTCGGCACATACTTCTCTAATGCGTGATTTACAATGTGTTTAAAATTTGCCCATAATTCTTCCACGTCCATCGTACCGGAAGTAAATGAAGTCGATTCATTTACTAAGTGGGATGCTAACAACTGCTTATCTGCTCTATCTAGTAAGAATACTCTCGTAGCCATCCTAACGGACTTTTTAACTTTCATAACCATAGTCGTAATGACACCATCATGATCACTAATCCCTGTCTCAAAACTGACACCGTCGATGAGGTCTGTGCGACATAAATTTCTACTTGATATGTCTGCCCGTTACTGAGTTAAAGTGTTCTGAACAGTCAGACAACACACAGACGGACAACGGAGTAATTCTGTGAGGGTTTCAGTTTCACTTACTGAGGTACGGAACCCTAAAAGGGTATACGTTACTGAAGATGTCCAAATGTGTGTGAATTACTGAAGGACCAAACTACTGGGTCATTGGTCCCTAGACTTACACACTACTTAAACTAACTTATGATATGAACAATACATACGCCCATGCCCGAGGGAGACTCGAACCTTAGGCGGGAGGGGCGGCGCAATTCGTGACATGGCGCCTCTAATCGCGCGACCACCCCGCTCGGCGTTCCTTACTAGAGATCCGAATTTTATGTACCTTAGAATATAAGTTGTCGACCTCGAGAGCGCTGGGCTAAGTAATGGGCAAGTTAAAGACAGCGGAAGTCTGTCACATTCTTCAGCGTCTTGTCTTCTGCAATCCACTACGAAAAGTACTTGAACCTTCCATGTATAATGTTAAATTTCGTACAGATGGCACTCGTTAAACGTCTTTTAACACCATATACTTACCAGGACACAGTGTTTCGGAGGAGCATCAGATATCTCAAATCATCAAACAACTATAACAAGGGCCCCTTTTGAGCGTTGTAACTCGCAGTTTTCATTCTTAAAAGCATTATGGTACCAGCGTATAATGGTCATAGACTATCAATCGTAAGAAGTCTTCCCAACGATATCAGTTCCACGCTCATTTTTACTCTGGTTGGAGATGCAGGTGGTAAGCTGGCCCGGTTGTAACACTGGGCGCTTGGGGCACACGGTACTCCTTAAAACCTGTACTATGGTAAGTTGACGGGCTTCACCTTATGAGAAAGGATTTTGGTATAGATATTGACCGCGTGTACCTGAATGGAGGCAAATCAGACTTACACCCACTCTGTAATAACAATGATACGTCAAGTGATTCTGAAATGCAACTACACGTTAGGACGGACAAAAAGCAACACAGCAGATGCTACCAATTTGTTAGTAATACGGTCGCCAGCCTAATTAGGCATTAACTGCGGTTCTTCTCTGTACAAGTTGAAGTACGTTCATGCAAAACAACATGTAGTAACACTGCATAATATGGTAAATTTTAGAGCCAGAAAATCTATTGAACTGATAATTTCACTTTCTGTACTGATATGGATAAACCATAAATACATAACACTACACTATAATGTTTACTACAAAACTTCGTACTGTCTATTGATCTGATTAAAATCGGGCATAGGTTACCCTAGAAATAGCACTTTCGAAACACACAGACAATGTCAATTTTGATAAAGGTAAAACACTGATAATTTTTTTTACTTTAAATTCAAATCAGTTTAGAACACTTCAGAACTCAAATGAATAAAAAAAAGGGGGGGGTACCCTGAAACTGTTATGATCACTGTATTAAAAAATTTGATTACTGAAATCATTATGTGCTCAAGATTTCCAATATATGAGTTACTACTCTTTTCATCTTATTTCCTGCTCATTTAATTACCATTATATCTGTCTCGAAATAATTAAACTTCATTACTAAATCTATTTCAAAATTATCTTCCAACTTTGTCAGACCTTCGTTATTTATTAATTAGTTCATTAACAAAACAGTTCTTTAAACACCATTCTAACATATTTAGGTCTGCAGGTAATTATTATTAACACAAACTTTAATTCTTCATTTCGGGACACTCGGATTGCACAACATTTGGAAAGGACTCTGTCTAGGTTAGTTGTGAGGATAATTAAATGATAGGACAGTTCTGGTAAAATTTAAGTTGTTATTGAACAGTATGGAACAAAAGTAACACTGGTCCACACGAATACAGTACTAAAAATTTCAACCTGTTTGTATCGATGTGGCGGTTGGCGGGCTGCGAGATGGCGAGGCATAGAGCACACATACAGCCACAGCAATGGCTCCTGATGTGACGGCACTTTACTTCTTCTTAGCGTCGCAATACTTTTCCATTTAGTGCCTATGGAATTTTGCCATGCTGTATGGGCGTAGGAACGGCATATCCGAGGCTCAATGAAACTGCTTCTTCCAGGAGAGCCTCCTCGCTCCAGAACGTGTTGGTCAGACCAATGCCCAACTCCGACTACTACTGCTGAGCCCGTTATGCCGTGCAGTGCCCGCGTGCCTTTTCCCGCGCTCACCTGCCATCCTCCTTTTACCGCTCCCTTACAAGCCGGGTATTCACCTGAGGTTTTGCATTCTACATATCCTAATACATTTCCTACGTATGGACCAGATGCACAGTTACAATTTTAAACATGTCACAACAGTTTCAACATTTGTTACCTTTCAATTCTATTACAATATTGCTTGAAATTTGACATAAACGTTAATATTCACATTGAAAATTGTTTACAGTTTCCGTAACATAATGGCATGAAACAAAAAAATAATAAAAACGAAATGATATCAGAACATCAATTACACTAATTTATCGAAAAATCAGAGGGAAAAAAATTTACTTATATGTACAATAGTACAGCGTTGTTGTTACACATGCCCCCGTTTCCAGTAAATTTCACTAAGTGCAAATTTGATGGGTTCACTGAACTTTATATTTATACAGGGGTTCTGAATCTTTGCGTGAATGTCCCATCATAAAAGTTTATACCACAACTTCCTTTCACATTACATAGGTCAATACTTTTTTAATGTATCGGGAACATTTACATATCATTTGCTCATGTGCCTTTGGCACAGTCCAACCTCCTATCACAACACGATTTAAATATCAAATTACTTATCATTATTAAATTTCTCAGAGAAATAAATTCAAAAACTAAAACACAAATACTTAACTACAAAGCATATACAAATACCTATATACACTATCAGACAATTTGTTGCTGCTTGCATTGAATGGCAGTCCATTTCCTTATTTACTAATAAACACACAATAATATTTAGAAAATTCACTACATATATTTGCTGCCTATTATTCAGGTTTGGGCAGTCCACTTCGCATCATTTTATCACATCACCTGCACTACACTTACAATTCTCCTTTTACTATTTATCTGCCCTCTTTGGTGTTTGGCAGTCCTTTATATTATGACTCATATACTGCCCACTTTGATTTTTGGCAGTCCCATCTTTTATTTGGCTTACAGCATTTGCCTTTTCTTTTCAGTCCTTTTCTCCATACATCTTTACATTTATAGGACATTTGGTAATCTGAAACTCACATAACTACATTAGCACACTGACATTGGTATACATACATTTACAAAGATTTGTTACATTTAGAATAAAATAGTTTCAGTATAAGATACAGCACATTTACTGCAAATTGCTTTCTGATTGTACTTAGGTCACTCACTCTTAGGAACATACAGTTTCAGGTCCACAACGTTTCTTACATCTAAAGGTCTCTTGGACTTTGGGTAGATCAGGTAGAAAGCTTTATCGTGTGGAATGTTCTGTATTATATATGATCCATTATAAATATATATAAATGTGGAAGTTTCATGGTTCAGTTCACTAGATTTTTCGTGGGTTTTTAAAAGAACATAATCCCCAATTTTAAATTTTGAAACTTTCAGATTTTTATCATGTCTTTTAGATCTAGACTCAGCTTTTTGCTTTGCCCTTTTTCTGACTAATTCTTTCTTTTGACTCAACCCCAAGCTTGTACAAGGAGGAAACTCTAGTTTTTCCTCAATTAAACTTTTACTTCTGCTGCCTAACAGAATTTCTTCCGGTGGGAACCCAGTAGATTCATGATGTAAGGTGTTCATGACATTCTCAAAATCCGATATAAATCTGCCCCAGTCTCTATGGTTATGACTGCAGTAAGTTCTACACAATCTCCCAATTTATCGCATGTACCTTTCAACCGGGTTGCTAGCAGGGTGATGGGCTGAGATATATTTAACTCCACACCATTTTGCTCCATTCCTTTAATCCAAATTTTGGATATGAACTGGGGTCCACTGTCAGATAGGAGAGCCTTGGGATTTCCTGATGGTTCTGAAGTATTCGACCATCCTACTAAATACAGCTTTTGCTCTTGCCTTTTTCAATGGGTATAATTTCACAAACTTTGAGAATACTTCCAAATTTACTAAAATATATGCACAATTTCCCGAAGTCTTTAGGAGAGGACCATACAAATCTACTGATAAAAATTCTATGGTGTCTTCAGGTAATGTACTTTGCATTGGACCTCTACTAGTTCTGTTCGGTACTTTGGCCCTTTGACAGACATCACACGACTTAATCCGTTCCTTTACCTTCTTACTGATACTATCAGCAATCACTACTACATTATTCAATTTATCCAAACATTTCTTTGGCCCACTATGCCCCAATGCTAAATGAAAATAGTCTGACATCAGTATCAAACTGGTGTGGCCAACATACTCTCCATTCCTCAGTGACTAAATCTTTCCTCCTATATAAAATGCCTTTAAAGATTTTGTAATACTTCTTAATTTGAGGATACTGCACACTGTCAAAATTTACCTTCACAGATTTCCATGTCGGATCCTCATTCTGATGGTATCTCATGTTTTTACATATTTGCTCAATTTTCCTTTTTCCTAAAACCTCTTTCATATACCTTATCTGAAAAGTACCCTCTTCACCATTTTCATCGGGCACTTCACTCATACCATTAGGCAATCGAGATAAAGCATCTGCCACATAATTCTCAGTACCCTTAACATAGCAAATCTCGTAATCAAACTGTTGCAGGTACAAAGCCCAACGAGTTAGCCTGCCATTAACTAAACGACAATCTTTAAGAAAAGTTAAAGCTTTGTGGTCAGTATGTATGATGAGCTTATGGCCCCACAGATAATTCCTGAATTTCTTTAACCCCATATAATGGCTAAAGCCTCCTTTTCCGATATAGTGTAGTTTCTCTCGTATTTTGTTAGAGTTCTACTTGCAAACGCGATAGTCCTGTGTTCGATTTCTTTGCCATCACAGATTTCTTGGAAAACTTCTATACCAATTCCATAAGCACTACTGTCAGTACTCATGTGGAAAGGTTTTGACAGTATGGGGTGATGCAAAATATTGTCATTCAAAAGTTCACTTTTTAAATTTTCAAAATCTCTCATGTACCCTTCAATCCACACAAAAGCACTATTTTTCTTAATTAGGTTATTCAAATGAGGACTATTAAAAACTTGCCCCTTGACGAATTTTCTATAGAATCCACATAAACCTAAAAAGGCTTTCAACTGTTTTCTATTTCTAGGAGCTGGACACCCTGCTATTGCACTTAACTTTTCAGGTCCTTGCCAATACCGGTCGTAGTAATAATGTGCCCCAGAAACTACATTTCCGACTTCACGAATTCACATTTTTTTCCACTTAAGTGTCATGCCCCCTGCTTGTAGAGCAACAAAAACTTTCTGCAATAAATCACAATGCTCTTGCCATTCTTCTGTAGCAATCAGTAAATCATCTACATAAATGGTTAGCTGGGAACTCAATTCTCTCCCTAATACAAAGTCCAGTGCCCTAATAAATACTGCCACAGAAGTGCTAAGCCCAAATGGCACTACTTTATACTGATAGCATTTCCAGGCGAATAGAAAAGCGGTATATTTACGGGATTCTTTGTCAATGGGATTTGCCAGTATCCGGCGGTCATGTCCAGACTGGTTAAATACTTCACATTATAAAACTTTTGGAGCATTTCGTCCAGATTTTCAGGTCTGTCTATTTCCTTCTTTACAATTTTGTTCAAAGTCCTGGCGTCAATAACTACTCTTACTCTCCCATCCCTTTTATTCACGCTGCTACTCCGTTCGATTACACCCCATTCGATCATTTTATCTATTTCCACTTGAACAGCCTGCCTCTTTGACATAGGTACCGAAAACGGTCTTACAAAGAAAGGTTTATCCTCTATTGTCTCAATCTGGTATTCAAAGTTCTTAACTAGGCCAGGTTTTTCCGAAAATACGGTGCTATTACTTTCTAAAATATCAAGCAATTCTGTTTTCTGATCAGGAGATATCTCCTTCAAATTTTCCACAATTTCTTTAAAATCATGCCCCTGCTTGTCACTCTCATCTATTAACCTCTTGACATGGTACACCTCATACATGTTTGTCAAACCATCATTCCCTTGGTCGATCTTCAACAATAAAGAATCAATTTCTGAATCGAACACCTTCCCATTTTCCTCAAATTTTAATTCCAAATTCATAGATGCAATATTAATTTTGATCACTTCCTGGCTACAATCAATAATAACCTTTTCTTTATCTAACCAATCTATACCCAGAATAATTTCAGTACTCAAGTCTGGCACAACCAAAAAATCGTGTTCAAACTTTTGTCCTTTTATACTAAATTCAACCAAAATCTGGTTCTTTACTGGCTTGCCAGTCTTGCCAGTAGCACCAACAATTTTTACACCCATCACTGACATAATTACTAGTCCACGCTTATCACAAATGTGTTCGAATAACGACTGGGAGATTGCACTTATCTGAGATCCAGTATCAAGAAGTACTTGCAATTTCACATTATAAATTTCAACTGGTATTACAGTTTGTTTAACCGTCAAATGCTTTTCATTGTTGTGATTTTCCCTAAGCAAATCCAGGTCGACGATAACATCGTTCCAAGATATGCTTTTGACATTCACATCACCTATATCTGGCGGTTTCTTTGGTTCCGGGAGTTCAAAGTCATTAATTACCTTTGTAAAATAGACCCTGAGTCGTCAGGTGGCTCTTTCTTTCTTTGTTCAGTCTCAACATCTGGATTTTGTTTTGAAACTTCGTCATCAGTAGGTACAATATCGCAATTAGCTGTATTACTATTATTTTCGCTAGTACCGAAATATTCGTCATCTGAACTATCGTCAGAATCTGACCATTCTGGATCGCTTTCAGGTTCTAACATAAAAGCTTTTCTGAGACAGGCACTAAGTTCTTCCTCTGCATTTTCGTTAGGCTTTGATTTTAACTCAGTATCCTCTTTTGGCAAAACGGCCTCATTATCAGCTTTACTCACATCCACTGTTACTTCATATTTAGTGTAATCCTTGTGGACTTCAATTACTTTTAGGTAATTACTTGCCCCTTCCCCACGGTGCCTTTCGGTAGCAATTTGTACTGTTGGCGAATCGTTAACAGAAGTTACTTCCTCATCAATGCTTAGGATTTCATCCTCCAATTCCTTCCTATCTTCAATCATTGTCCTATCGGCAGCACGCGTACTTTGCGCGGCGATATTTACTCTCTCCTCTTTAAATTCGGGCCACGTCACATTATCGACGTCCCTACTATCTCCTATTTCACTAATTAACCTCCTTGCCTCATACTCCTTCTTAAAATCCTCCCACTCACATTGCTTGATGCCCTTGTACAGATCGTCGATCTGCACACACCAATCAGTTACTTCTGCTAGTTCATTCTCGCCATTTACTTTATTGCTAACACTGCTAATCGCACCTCTCTGTGTATCCATTGTTTCATCTACTATTTCCTTCGCCACGGAATTACTACTCGTAATGTATTCACCAGCTCTTACGGCAATGTTCGTACCTAATGCTGCCGCCTTGCTAGCGGCTTCTCTCTGAACAGCTGTTCTGCTAGGCTGGGCCGTTACCCTCTGATGCTCCACTCGCCTGTTAACATGTATCGCTCTGCGCAGCGAAGATGACTCATCTGCGCTCGCACCTGACGCTTGTTCCGCAACAACACGTTGCGTCGTTCCACGCCTGTCTCTAACCTGTCTCATAACTTTACTCAGTCTGGTAACATTTCTTAAATCGGGGCCGGTGTGTACTGTCCGCTTCTGTTTGGCCCGCAACGTTCGCGGAAATCAGTTTCCCGCGTCGTTACTATTTTGCGCGGTGTACCCTCTACCGCGACCTAGATAAGTCCCTCTTCCTCTTCCTCTGCCTCTACCTCTCTGTATCATGTTGACGCGAAACCCATCGCCGTCATTTCTCTCGTCATTATTGCGGTTATTCCTGTTACTAAAATTCTGATAGTTGGCACGACTTTCCTGCCAGTGGTCTTCGTCTTCGACCCTTTCGAGAAATGTTTGGAAGCTACGATGATTGCTCCCCACGTATCTCTTCGAATCTTCTGGAAGCTTTTTATATAGCTCCCATATGATTTCTGAATCAGATCTTCTTCCTCTTAAATGCGTCAACCTTCGGTACCAATATTCGGAGAAATCTTTCAAAGAATTCCTGCCCCTGTTATTATGAAGTTTGGCCATGATAAACTCGCGCCACAAATGATCCTGTGTTTGTTCGGACCAATATTCTTCCGTAAACTTTTGTTTAAATTCTTCGAACGTCATTTGTTCGGTATTCAAGTTAATTCCCCTGCGCTTAGCGTCACCTGCTAAGACGCTAATTACTACGTTTATCTTATCCTGACCAGACAAGTATTCAGGACACATCCTCTCGCAATTTTTGATGAAATCTAACGGATGCCATCCGTTATGTTTTTTGGCGGGATCGAAGCGTTCCTCACCTTCCAACAGCTTCGTAAGTGGTGTGCCGTTACAGACAACACCAGGCCTATCTTTAATTTTACTCTCAAGATCGAAAATTTTGCCTTGAATTTTCGATGTATTTTGTTCACACTTTTGTACACATCCAGTAACTTTTTCGCCTAAATCACTTTCAGTGTCTGAAAATGCCTTTTTCAGTTGTGAGATTCCGTGTTGACATTCGTTTACGATCTCAGTTTTAAGACCGAAAACTTTTTCGTCTACTTTTGTTTCAACTAGAGGCTCTACTTTCTCTTGGATGTTGAGAATTTCAACATCAAACCTACTGTTAATGTTGTCAATTTCCCCCTGCATAGTATCCATATTTTTATTAATTGTGTCAATTTCAAACTTCATAGTATTTACCATAGAGCTTAAATTACCCACTTTTTGTTCTACCTGTTCTATTTGTTTACTAATTTTAATTCCTTGTTCTTCGACCTGAGCTTTAAGCTGACCAACGTGTGTTTTAAGCTGATCATTCTGTGTTTTGAGCTGATTGCTTTGTGTTTTGAGCTGCCCATCAACGTGTTTTTTAAGCTGATCATTCTGCGTTTTGAGCTGATTACTTTGTGTTTTAAGCTGCTCGTCAACGTGTGTTTTGAGCCGCTCACTCTGTCCTGCAATTTGTTTGGTTAATTATTCAAATAAATTGTTCATGTTTAAAATTTTCACGCTGTTTTATTCTACGAAATCGGAGTGTTCCGATCCTACATCAAAATTTTCTTTCGGTTCTTTCTTCATCTGTGGTGTATCAAACATCTCAGTGGATTCGTTCACGTACCCACTATCATCTACAAAGTCATCCACTACTTCCTGTTTTATTCCTTGCTGTGTTCGAGGCAATCTCGACATTTCAATCTGTTCGTTAACATGTTAGTGATATTGTATGTACGCCAATTGTCTTCCGCTAACGCCATCTGTTATCTGGCCGCGTAAACTCCTGTTATTGCCAGCCGCATTTTCCATTAGGCTCGGCACATTTACTGTGTCTACGCTCTTGTCCATACTGAACGCAAATTACACCTCCCTACCGTACTTGACGTTCACTGGTATTTACTTTACTGAATAATATTGCAATTCGTGCCACTGAACATCCACTGTTCGGTATTCACATTAATTTGTGACCGACAACAACTGGATGTCCTATCACCGGGAGCCACTTGTAACACTGGGCGCTTGGGGCACACGATACTCCTTAAAGCCTGTACTTTGATAAGTTGACGGGCTTCACCTTATGAGAAAGGATTTTGGTATAGATATTGACCGCGTGTACCTGAATGGAGGCAAATCAGACTTACACCCACTCTGTAATAACAATGATACGTCAAGTGATTCCGAAATGCAACTACACGTTAGGACGGACAAAAAGAAACACAGCAGATGCTACCAATTTGTTAGTAATACGGTCGCCAGCCTAATTAGGCATTAACTGAGTTTCTTCCCTGTACAAGTTGATGTACGTTCATGCAAAACAACACGTAGTAACACTGCACAATATGGTAAATTTTAGAACCAGAAAATCTATTAAACTGATAATTTCACTTTCTGTACTGATAAGGATAAACCATAAATACAGAACACTACACTATAATGTTTACTACAAAACTTCGTACTGTCTATTGATCTGATTAAAATCGGGCATAGGTTACCCTAGAAATAGCACTTTCGAAACACACATACAAAGTCAATTTTGATAAAGGTAAAACACAGATAAACTTTGGTTTTCTTTTACTTTAAATTTGCTGGTCAAATCAGTTTAGAGCCGGCCACGGTGGTCTAACGGTTCTGGCGCTGCAGTCCGGAACCGCGGGACTGCTACGGTCGCAGGTTCGAATCCTGCCTCGGGCATGGGTGTGTGTGATGTCCTTAGGTTAGTTAGGTTTAAGTAGTTCTAAGTTCTAGGGGACTTATGAACTAAGCTGTTGAGTCCCATAGTGCTCAGAGCCATTTGAACCATCTTTTGAAATCAGTTTAGAACACTTCAGAACTCAAATGAATAAAAAAAGGGGGGGGGGGACCCTGAAACTGTTATGATCACTGTATTAAAAAATTTGATTTTTTGAAATCATTATGTGCTCAAGATTTCCAATATATGAGTTATCACTCTTTTCATCTTATTTCCTGCTCATTTAAATACCACTATATCTTTCTCGAAATAATTAAACGTCATTACTAAATCAATATCAAAATTATCTTCCAACTTTGTCAGACCTTCGTTATTCATTAATTAGTTCATTAACAAAACAGTTCTTTAAACACCATTCTAACATATTTAGGTCTGCAGTTAATTATTATTAACACAAACTTTAATTCTTCATTTCGGGACACTCGGATTGCACAACATTTGGAAAGGACCCTGTCTAGGTTAGTTGTGAGGATAATTAAATGATAGGACAGTTCTGGTAAAATTTAAGTTGTTATTGAACAGTATGGAACAAAAGTAACACTGGTCCACACGAATACAGTACTAAAAGTTTCAACCTGTTTGTATCGATGTGGCGGTTGGCGGGCGGCGAGATGGCGAGGCATAGAGCACACATACAACCACAGCAATGGCTCTTGATGTATCGGCACTTTACTTCTTCTTAGCGTCGCAATACTTTTCCATTTAGTGCCTATGGAATTTTGCCATGCTGTATAGGCGTAGGAACGGCATATCCGATGCTCAATGAAACTGCGTCTTCCATGAGAGCCTCCTCGCTCCAGAACGTGTTGCTCAGACCAATGCCCAGCTCCGACTACTACTGCTGAGCCCGTTATGCCGTGCAGTGCCCGCGTGCCTTTTCCCGCGTTCGCCTGCCATCCACCTTTTACCGCTCCCTTACAAGCCGGGTTTTGCATTCTACATATCCAAATACATTGCCTACGTATGGACCAGATGCACAGTTACAATTTTAAACATGGTACAACAGTTTCAACATTTGTTACCTTTCAATTCAATTACAATATTGCTTGAAATTTGACATAAACATTAATATTCACATTGGAAATTGTTTACAGTTTCCTTAACATAAGGGCATGAAACAAAAAACAAAACAAAAAAAAAAGAAATGAAATCCGAAAATCAATTACACTAATTTATCGAAAAATCAGAGGGAAAAAAATTTACTTATATGTACAATAGTATAGCGTTGTTGTTGTTACACGGTGTCCTTGTGATGCTCGCAGAGTAGCCATCCAGCTACCCAACAGCGAACCTCAATCTCTTAAGGATCTGCTGAAACCAGGACTACTTTCACGTTGTGTTTATATCCTATTGGAATGAGTACTTCCGTATGTGTAGCCTAATGCAACACTTCATTAAAGCTCAACGGATGTAGCACTGGAACCTGTATGTTGAATGTATCAAAGAAACGAACTCCTCAAAGAAATGCACTCATCTAAAATAAGAGTGCACATATTTAATACATATTTAGCACATGATCAGCCTTAAAAACAAAATAACAGGATGTACCTCAGGAATTTCACAAATTCATGGCCGAAGATTACTTCACTGCTCGTCGTGCTGAAAAATTATCGTCCGGCACCTGATCACACATGAACATACAGCAGGTCCTAATGACGACAATAAAGACTTGTGGAGAGATGTCTCATGGTCACTGCATAACGGATATTGTGTTGTCCCGATGAGCTTTGGATATGCAAAACGTCTGCAAAGAAACAGATGTGTTTAGTGAGGTACACGCAGGAACATCTGAACGACATTTAGATACAAGACCGTCAAGTGTAACCACACTTCTGAGAACATCCACAGTTTCTTGAGCCTAAAAAGGCAGCCTCTCTTAGCATAAGAACAATTGGTCATGAACCGAAAAACTGTTATGCAGCTCGTGAAACTGGCATCAACTGCAAGAGGAAAATGTGCGATAAAAATGAAGATCCGAAATAGAAATGAGAGATAAGGTTGTTATTACCATTTTGCAATAGTTTGGCCGGCCGGGGTGGCCGAGCGGTTCTAGCCTCTACAGTCTGGAACCGCGCGACCGTTACGGTCGCAGGTTTAAATCCTGCCTCGGCCATGGATGTGTGTGACGTCCTTAGGTTAGTTAGGTTTATGTCGTTCTAAGTTCTAGGGGACTGATGACCTCAGCAGTTACGTCCCATAGTGCTTAAGGCCATTTGAACCATTTTTTTCCAATAGTTTTTCAATGCTAGCAGTCTGATGATAAACTGAGAAGTTGATTCGGATCTCAGCTTGCTCCCTCTCCAATGCCTCTCTTCTCCTAGCATAGTGTACGCAACGGCACACAGTCAGCGTTGCATGTAGCATTCGCTTCGAAAGAAGAAACGAAAGAAGGTTAAGGTTTAACGTTCCTCCGACATTGAGGTCATCAGAGTGGGAACAAAAGCTCGGTCTGATGCAAGGGTGGAAAAGAAAATCGACCGTGTCCTTGCAAAGAAACCATCGCACCGTTTGCCTGAAGGGATTGAGAGAAATAACGGTAAATCTAAATCAGCATGGTTGGAGGCCGATTTGAACAGTCTTCCTCCAGAATGTGAGTTCATTGTGCTACCGATGGCGGCGCCTCACGCGTTGCATTCACTCAGACACAAGAAGGAGAGGAGGACCTTGTAATGTGCAAATTTGTATAAATAAATATCAATTGCCGCCTATATGAAAGATCATCACCTAAGAACGAGATGACTAATTTGGTTGATTTTTTTGTTGCGTTCGTTAACATCAGGAAAACGTTTGTAGGGAGAAAATCTTTGCAAAATCCAAAGGAAGAGTCGAAAATTAACATCAGTTACTACACGCACGAAATATCATCATTTAAGGATGGGTCGACGGATTTTGTTCGATTTTGTCTTTGTTGTGTTCGCAATTGTCAAGACTAACTTTGTATGAACGAAAATTTTGAAAATTTTTGGAAAATCCAACGGAGAAGTCAGAAATTAATATCAATTTGAAAGATCGTCGTCTGAGAAGGGCTCGATCGATATGGTTGATTTTATTTTGTTGTGTTAGTAATTGTAGATGGTTATGGTATTTTTCGTATGAAAAAGAAAATTAAAAAAAAATAGCATTCAGTTTGACGGTTCTGCTGTCACATGATTTTATAACAAAAAAAGTAAGTTTGACAATGATATATACATATTACGTGCCGAAAGTCTCGAACCGTTATTGATCGGTTTACCATAAGTTTTTATACGACACTCTAATCACTCTAATGAATGTTGGGAATGACAGAAGCTACACACATGTAATGCATAAAGGGGAACAGGAGTTACCAAATATCTCGAAAAGTTCTTGACTGATATATATATATATATATATATATATATATATATATATATATATATATATATATATATATATACTCCTGGAAATGGAAAAAAGAACACATTGACACCGGTGTGTCAGACCCACCATACTTGCTCCGGACACTGCGAGAGGGCTGTACAAGCAATGATCACACGCACCGCACAGCGGACACACCAGGAACCGCGGTGTTGGCCGTCGAATGGCGCTAGCTGCGCAGCATTTGTGCACCGCCGCCGTCAGTGTCAGCCACTTTGCCGTGGCATACGGAGCTCTATCGCAGTCTTTAACACTGGTAGCATGCCGCGACAGCGTGGACGTGAACCGTATGTGCAGTTGACGGACTTTGAGCGAGGGCGTATAGTGGGCATGCGGGAGGCCGGGTGGACGTACCGCCGAATTGCTCAACACGTGGGGCGTGAGGTCTCCACAGTACATCGATGTTGTCGCCAGTGGTCGGCGGAAGGTGCACGTGCCCGTCGACCTGGGACCGGACCGCAGCGACGCACGGATGCACGCCAAGACCTTAGGATCCTACGCAGTGCCGTAGGGGACCGCACCGCCACTTCCCAGCAAATTAGGGACACTGTTGCTCCTGGGGTATCGGCGAGGACCATTCGCAACCGTCTCCATGAAGCTGGGCTACGGTCCCGCACACCGTTAGGCCGTCTTCCGCTCACGCCCCAACATCGTGCAGCCCGCCTCCAGTGGTGTCGCGACAGGCGTGAATGGAGGGACGAATGGAGACGTGTCGTCTTCAGCGATGAGAGTCGCTTGTGCCTTGGTGCCAAAGATGGTCGTATACGTGTTTGGCGCCGTGCAGGTGAGCGCCACAATCAGGACTGCATACGACCGAGGCACACAGGGCCAACACCCGGCATCATGGTGTGGGGAGCGATCTCCTACACTGGCCGTACACCACTGGTGATCGTCGAGGGGACACTGAATAGTGCACGGTACATCCAAACCGTCATCGAACCCATCGTTCTACCATTCCTAGACCGGCAAGGGAACTTGCTGTTCCAACAGGACAATGCACGTCCGCATGTATCCCGTGCCACCCAACGTGCTCTAGAAGGTGTAAGTCAACTACCCTGGCCAGCAAGATCTCCGGATCTGTCCCCCATTGAGCATGTTTGGGACTGGATGAAGCGTCGTCTCACGCGGTCTGCACGTCCAGCACGAACGCTGGTCCAACTGAGGCGCCAGGTGGAAATGGCATGGCAAGCCGTTCCACAGGACTACATCCAGCATCTCTACGATCGTCTCCATGGGAGAATAGCAGCCTGCATTGCTGCGAAAGGTGGATATACACTGTACTAGTGCCGACATTGTGCATGCTCTGTTGCCTGTGTCTATGTGCCTGTGGTTCTGTCAGTGTGATCATGTGATGTATCTGACCCCAGGAATGTGTCAATAAAGTTTCCCCTTCCTGGGACAATGAATTCACGGTGTTCTTATTTCAATTTCCAGGAGTGTATATATGTAATACATAAAGAGGAACCGTTGTTACCAAAAATCTCTGAATGATCCTCACGGATTTATTCCAAATTATTACATGAAACTCTACTGAACGGTCAGACGGAAATGGAGATAGATCGGGAGTAGGAGGAGATAGACAGAGAAGCTTATGCACAGAGAGATGTGGCGAGGAGCAGATGTAGAGATTGAGGGGGGTGGATGAGAAGATGGGCAGAGGAGGGGGTGACAGGCAGTTTAGGATGTACATGCAATTACCATACATATTTTTCAATTTCCATGCGTATTTAGCAATTTCAAAGCACTGGTGGTTTCGCTAGTATTAATAATTGACAGTGAATATTTTATGCAGTCATGCAGTTGTGTATGCTACGACTGTCACAGCGACGTTCGAGTCAGTGGGCAAGGTTTATGTGGTCTAAGTGTAAAAATACTTTAGAAGTAATGGTATAGTAGTCTTTTGTGGGTATCCTAGCGACGTCCATATCAAACATCTGCCAAATATTTAAAAGGTGCAACACCTGAAGTGCAACAGATGAGAAGCCCGAATGAATAAGTTTTCTATAAAGTACTCATAGTACAATAGAGACTCCACAGGAAGGGCGTTGATTTGAGGGTTGGCTGGAAATGTTTCACGGACTCAGAGGTATCACATTAGCTCTTGTGTCGAGTCGTGAGGTGCGACAGTGCGTTGGTGGTGACCATATATGGTCATACACGAGGCTCTGCAGAGAGCTGTCCGGAAGAGCCAATGTGGAAGGGGCGGCGTGGACTGCCACACAGTATACAGCTAGTGCAGTATAGAGTTCAGTACAGGCAGCGGTCCATGTTTGATGTCTATGTACGTAAGGCTCATTTTCTGGACTTGTAGCAATCGCTCTGACGCTGCTCGCGCTTATATTTACCAAAGTACTTCCCTCAATGAGACTTTTCAATCAGGAATAGTGTACTTTCATTTAAGTTATTATCGAATTCTTGCTCAGACGAGCAATTCAAGAATGTAGGTATTCGAATCCTGCCTTTGATCCATTATTTCCCGTCCAAGTTCGATAACTCTTGCAAACTACCAGTTAGCCATATTAATTTTAGCTACCTGTCTCCCATGTTATTGATTGTCTCCAACGTCATTGAGTGTCTAGTCCGCTCGCTGGCAGGATATAGTGACTATTTTCTGATGGTAGGCTTGTGGTGTTGGTCTTGCATTAGTACGTCACGGCACGAGTTTTCGGAATAGTTCACCTGTCTTTGCACTACCGAACTTCCTCAGCCTGTCATCAAACAAAACGACGGAATGCCTTCGAGAACCCCTTTTGCATTACTTGAATAACCCATTCGCGGGCCAGCGGCAGAGCCAGGAGCCAGGAGAGTAAAAGCGCTCCCGAGAAGCAGAAGAAGAAGAAGATGGTCCTTATTCAGTGACAAGGAAAGGACAGCGCCTGGGAAAGACAGAAGACGAGGTCGGTACCATCCCAGCAGACCGACGGCACCTGGGGATGGAGTGGTCATCCCGGGAGGTGGCCGGGGATGGTGTAGCTTCAGTAGCATCGGATGAAGGCGCGAGGACAGCCTGCAGCCACGGCAGGAAGCGCGAGTCCCAGACGGCGCGCAGAGGTGGTGCATCGGCACCGGCAGTTGTGGACAGCGGCGCGAGGCCGCCGATGATGGTGCGAGGGACCTCCAGCAGCAGCGGCAGCCACAGCGCGCAGCACGGGGTGGCAGGCGACACAGAGGCGACGCTGCAGCTGACACCGTCGATGAGGTCTGTGCGACATAAATTTCTACTTGATATGTCTGCCCGTTACTGAGTAAAAGTGTTCTGAACAGTCAGACAACACACAGACGGACAACGGAGTAATTCTGTGAGGGTTTCAGTTTCACTTACTGAGGTACGGAACCCTAAAAGGGTATACCTTACTGAAGATGTTCAAATGTGTGTGAATTACTGAAGGACCAAACTGCTGGGTCATTGGTCCCTAGACTTACACACTGCTTAAACTAACTTAATCTAGCTTATGATATGAACAATACACACGCCCATGCCCGAGGGAGACTCGAACCTCAGGCGGGAGGGGCCGCGCAGTTCGTGACATACCACCTCTAACCGCGCGACCACCCCGCTCGGCGTACCTTACTAGAGATCCGAATTTTATGTACCTTAGAATATAAGTTGTCGACCTCGAGAGCGCTGGGCTAAGTAATGGGCAAGTGAAAGACAGCGAAAGTCTGTCACATTCTTCAGCGTCTTGTCTTCTGCAATCCACTACGAAAAGTACTTGAACCTTCCATGTATAATGTTAAATTTCGCACAGATGGCACTCGTTAAACGTCTTTTAACACCATATTCTTACCAGGACACAGTGTTTCGGAGGAGCATCAGATATCTCAAATCATCCAACAACTATAACAAGGGCACCTTTTGAGCGTTGTAACTTGCAGTTTTCATTCTTAAAAGCATTATGGTACCAGCGTCTAATGGTCATAGACTATCAATCGTAAGAAGTTCTCCCAACGATATCAGTTCCACGCTCATTTTTACTCTGGTTGGAGATGCAGGTGGTAAGCTGGCCCGGTTGTAACACTGGGCGCTTGGGGCACACGATACTCCTTAAAGCCTGTACTATGGTAAGTTGACGGGCTTCACCTTATGAGGAAGGATTTTGGTATAGATATTGATCGCGTGTACCTGAATGGAGGCAAATCAGACTTACACCCACTCTGTATTAACAATGATACGTCAAGTGATTCCTAAATGCAACTACACGTTAGGACGGACAAAAAGCAACACAGCAGATGCTACCAATTTGTTAATAATACGGTCGCCAGCCTAATTAGGCATTAACTGAGTTTCTTCCCTGTACAAGTTGATGTACGTTCATGCAAAACAACACGTAGTAACGCTGCATAATATCGTAAATTTTAGAACCAGAAAATCTATTGAACTGATAATTTCACTTTCTGTACTGATATGGATAAACCATAAATACATAACACTACACTATAATGTTTACGACAAAACTTCGTACTGATCTGATTAAAATCGGGCATAGGTTACCCTAGAAATAGCAGCGACCAGAGACAGCGGGACGGGTCACATGGTGTGAGGGCAGCTGGTGGCGGCTTTAGCGCAGACGCCCCAGCGGCGCGAGACGTCAGCAACGGCGTCGTCGTCGTCGTCGTCGACGGACGGCAGTGCAGCCACGGCAACGCCTCGCAGCAGGTTGTGCACGAAAGCAACGGCAGTACGGAGAATTCCAACGGTGAATTACATTCTAGCAGGCATCTCACGAGACAGATCATTTTTTCTGGTGCAGTTTCTGATGCGCCTGTGTCACAAAGTAGCCGATTTGTTAGTTTGGCAGACGTGGTAAAATTAATACTGCAATCGCTTGATGACACTGAGAATACTCTGAATGAGTTCATTGACAGTTGTGATCTTATGTTTGAGCTTATAGGCCCTGACCAGATGGTCTCCTTTTGAAATTTGTTAAAACTAAAATAAAGGGCTCAGCACGTACTAAGTTACTGGTCAGAGACCCTTGGTAAGATATGCGTGCCATATTAGTATAAAACTATGCTAGTAAAGGACACTTGGCTTTTAAGCATGTTAAATGTTTGCAAGTCGGTAAGAACACGGGAAAAGTATAGCTCAGTTCAATTCAATTTATTGTTCGTAACACGTAATTTTACATCCATGTACGTTTTCAACTAAGTATACAGTTTTTACACTTACAATTTTTTTAGTTTACATTATTTCTTATTACATTGTAATTCATGATAAATTTAAGTTATAAGGGCATAAGCCATTGCTTGACACGCTTCTTACAAGTACCCCCTGTCAATATCTTAACTTCATTAGGTAACAAATTATTAAAACAACTCCTTTGGCATAGGGGCTTTTCGCTGTTAAAGTTGATCTTCTGTTAACCATATGACAATCTTTCCTGTGCCATCATAGTTGCGAATATCCATGTTTCTTTTTTTTATCTTAGAATCTCCTTTCACCAGCATTATAGTTTCTAGTATATGAATAGCATAAACTGTAAGAATATTGTGTCTAGTGAATAGAGGTTTGCAAGAAGGCCGGCCGAAGTGGCCGTGCGGTTCTAGGCGCTGCAGTCTGGAACCGCGAGACCGCTACGGTCGCAGGTTCGAATCCTGCCTCGGGCATGGATGTGTGTGATGTCCTTAGGTTAGTTAGATTTAACTAGTTCTAAGTTCTAGGGGACTAATGACCTCACAAGTTGAGTCCCATAGTGCTCAGAGCCATTTGAGCCATTTTGCAAGACGTTCCTGGTGCTACTTTTGCTATGATCCTTAAGTATCGCTTCTGCAGTATGAAAACCCTTTTCACATTAATTTGGCACGTCCCACTCCACAGTATTATTTTAATTGTTTTCACTACAGACAGTTTCAACTTGACAGAGAACGGTGGAGCTCTAGGTTCGACACCATGCAGCACCACTTCTGGGAAGCAATTAGAGATACTCTGCGAGAATCGGAGCTAGAAGGCAGTCTTACTCTCATTTGGAAATTAAACTGAGCAGGGATTTACGTTGACAGTATAAAAATAATAGTGCATGAGCGAGGTGAGCAACTAACATTAGCAGAGGCTACAGAGATAGCTCTGACAGAGGAGAGCGCGATATCTTTGGCCCGAGAAAAGATGATCGCTCGAGGTGTTATTGCCATGCCGCGGCCCAAGAAGAAAGCCACCAAGTGTTTTTACGTGTGGGAAGTCAGGGCATGTGGTCCAAGAGTGTCATGCAGATAAAAGAATGAGGAAGATGGGACCGGATGTATCAAGAAAAGGCAGGGAAACGGACGAGTACTAAGGTGCTCACACTGTAATTCGCCAAGTCATAGAGGCCCATGTGTGCACCTGAAGTCCGTAATGTGTTTTAAATGCGAACAAAACGGTCAGTATTCGAAAGGCTGCCCAGAATTCGCTTGCCTTGCACAGAATGCACATAGAAGTAAAAGGCGGCAAAAACTAAGTAAAGGCGTAAGAAATTTGTTACCTTACGCATTTCATGGCAAGATATTACAGTCGACTGCAAAAGTAAAAATGAGTTTATAAATTTGAAGTGTCAGGTATCAGCATTTCTAAATGTCTGAGATTTCTCGTGGATAGCGGTGCGCATATAAGCCTAGTTATGACTAGTTGTTTGAGAGATGGGGAGTGTAATCCAGCCAAAAGTATTAGGATTCGGGGATTTGCTAATGTGGCTGCAAGGACGGAGGGAATTGTAACACTCATAAAGGTATTAGAAACGAGAAACGGATTGAAAGTGAGGCACCGTTTCGACGTAATTGGGGAAGATTTAGATCCTCCATTCGACGGGCAACTGGGACGAGACCTTTTGATAGAATATGGACTCATAATCAGTTATGCCACCAGAAGCCAATGTACCTGCGGGGAATGGATCAGAATGAAACGAAGCAAGAGTGTGAGCTCCGCCTGGTGCAGATTGGTATTAGAAGTAAGAGACTTGCTAATATGGATCGTCAGGTAAGACTCTTTCGCAAGAACGTCAGACACTCAGCGAAAGGCGTGTAAGGAAAGGAAGACGGAGTGACAGGGTGAGCTCCACAAAGCATATTCAACGAAAATCGTAGGCTCTTGTGACAGACGTTTCAATGCAAAGCGAGGAACATGTGGAAAGCAGAGAGCGAATAGTGACAGAGACGAGTTAACTATCAGAACGGAACAGAGGCAGGAAACAGGTAATTCTGGAGGGAAGCAAAAGAGCGCGCAAATAATTTATTTCAGTATTGAAACTTCCTGGCAGATTAAAACTGTGTGCCCGACCGGTCCCGAGTTCGAGTCTCGGTCGGGCACACAGTTTTAATCTGCCAGGAAGTTTCATATCAGCGCACACTCCGCTGCAGAGTGAAAATCTCATTCTGGAAACATCCCCCAGGCTGGGGCTAAGCCATGTCTCCGCAATATCCTTTCTTTCAGGAGTGCTAGTTCTGCAAGGTTCGCAGGAGAGCTTCTGTAAAGTTTGGAAGGTAGGAGACGAGGTACTGGCAGAAGTAAAGCTGTGAGTATCGGGCGTGAGTCGTGCTTCGGTAGCTCAGTTGGTAGAGCACTTGCCCGCGAAAGGCAAAGGTCCCGAGTTCGAGTCTCGGTCGGGCACACAGTTTTAATCTGCCAGGAAGTTTCATATCAGCGCACACTCCGCTGCAGAGTGAAAATCTCATTCTATTTCAGTATTAACTATAGCATCCGGGGAGGAACGGGTGTGTCGAATAAAAATAGAGGCGAACGGAAAGAGAGTGGCTGTCATGTTGAAACAGGCAAACATCAAGGCGTGTATTTACGTGAGCCATTAGTAAAAGTAAAATCAGGAGAATGCCTAATGTGTGTGCTGAACACTACGGATGAGTGTGTAGAGTCAGTAGACCGCTCACAGGTAACAGCAGAAGCAGTTCCGAAGTGAACATTGTTGTGGCAATTGTTCGGTGTGAACAGTGTCAGTAAAACTAGGCCGTAGCTCAAATCAGGAATAAATGTATTAAAGGAGAACATCGTCACGTGTCATTTGAATGTGGAAGGCAGCAATCATACCATGTACAGCAACATTATCGATTTGTATGCTGACATATTAACTTACACGGATATCATCTGGTATGAAATTAAACTCCTACCGGAAGCACAAGGTAGGTTTTGTGTTCACGGCCCTACAGAATGCTGCAAGCACAAAAGGAGCTGCTCCGACAGGAAACTGAAAGGAAATTAGAGGACGATAATATAGTACCAAGTAAAAGTGGTTGGAATTTTCCCTTTAATTCCCAAAAAAAAAAAAATGGATGCCGTGGGAAAGCAAAAGCGGTCAATAGTGGCGGGCTATAGATGACTTCAGGAGATCTCCCTAAATGCAGTGTATCCATCGCCAACAATAGACGAAATTATTGACGCTGTAGGAACGGCAAAGTACGTCTTGACCCTCAAATTAGCAAAGGGCTGCGCAGACCAAAGAAAATTTTTTTCTGAAAAACTTTTTTACTTCGATAGTTGACCTTTATAGATTCTTATGAGCTGAATCCAAATCTGGCGTTAGTTGTTTTGTATTACCCATAGTTTTCGAGCAACATGCTTTTTATTATATAGTATAAAAATCCTATGCTATATGGTAAACGAGGAAATTAATTAAACGCTTTGTTACGACATAAACGTGGTTTGTATTGACAAAAAAAAAGTGTGAAATCTTATGGGACTTAACTGCTAAGGTCGTCAGTCCCTAAGCTTACACACTACTTAACCTAAAGTATCCTAAGGACAAACACACACACCCATGCCCGAGGGAGGACTCGAACCTTCGCCGGGACCAGCCGCACAGTCCATGACTGTAAAGTAAGCTACTTGAAACAGTGATAAGTATTAATAGAGGTTTCACTTGTCAGCTGGAATTGGTTTGTATTTTCTTTCTCTTTTTTCTTTGAAGCTTCTTGTGTAGCTTTTTCTACGATGAGTCACTTGCTGAACTTCTCGGTGAAGTTACCAACAGTAGTCCCCCATCATGTTGGTGTTCCAGCGGCCTTGGTAACGTTTTTCCATTACTTTCATGTCCTGGTGAAAGCGCTCTCCTTGCTCCTCACTAACATCTCCCATATCTGGGAAGTAATCAAGGTGACTGTTCAAAAAGTAAACTTTCAGGCTCATTAAACGTCCTAAAGTTTTAAACTTCTTTAACATTGTAGCTATAATAGAAACGTACTCTGGGTCTTTTTCATGTCCTAAGAACTTTGTAACGTTTTTTTTGAATGAGACCTATGCTTCTTTCTCACTAAAGGTCATTGTGGATTCATAGTAAACATCAAACATCAGTTTTCTAATGTCAGGTCCGACAAAGACTCCTTCTTTTGGTTTAGCTTCTGAAAGGTGTGAAAACGTTTGGCAGAGTCACTTAAAACATGGTCCATCTTTAGGAAAAGTCTTCACGAACTGTTTCGTTAGGCCTACTGGTCGGATGGCGGATGAAAGGTTACAGTAGCTTATTACCTTTTTGTTTTTCGAATTACGAGCAGTAATATCAATACTGTAAAAGTAGCAATCATTGGAACGATTTATTGGCTCTCTCCATACCATAGGAACAGCAAATCGTAAGGGGGATATTCTCCTTTTTCAACCATTTTCTCAGATCTTCAACACACACACGTAACATAACTTATGCAGAACCCAAGATTTATCTTGATCACCAAGTTTAGATCCAAAGTATGATAGATAAGCCTTTTTCAAAAGTCTGACCAAGTACATGGTAGCTGAGCCCGTCGAAAGGCAAGATGCCAACAAAGTAGCGAAGGTGCTAGTTGAGAACATTATACTAAGGTATGGAATCCCGTCAGTATTGTTAAGTGACATGGAAAGTAATTTTATGACTGTGGTCCTTTGGTGCAGAGTCGAGTGGAGGGTCTGAATCAGAGGCTCGGGCGGTTCTGTGACCGTGTAGGCTGCAGATTCCTTGACTTCAGCCATCGGGTGGTGGGTTTCCGGGTTCCGCTTAATAGGTCAGGAGTCCACCACACACAGGAGGCGGATACACGGGTAGCGGGGGCTGTGTGGAAGGGACAGGGTGGTTTTATAGGTTAGAGGGTCTCAGGGGACCACAGAAGGGGCATCCGTCTAAACGTGGGCAGGTAAAACACAGTAAGATAGTTGTAGAAACGATTGGTATTGTAGTTGTAAATTGTCATAGCTGTGATGGGAAAGAAGCGCACAGAGCCGGTTAAACCCGGAAATAAGTTCAGCCGAAATTTTTGCAAACGATCTAACAGTGTTCAGAAAGGATAGATTAAATACAGTTGCTGGTGGAGTATTTATTGTTGTTAGAGGTAGTCTGCCTTGTAGCGAAGCTGAAGTAGATAGTACATGTGAAATAGTATGGGTTGAGGTTATACCTAACAATCGGATTAAACTATTAATTGGATCGTTTTACCGACACCCCGACTCAGAAGATATAGTTGCTGAACAGTTCAAAGAAAACTTGAGTCTCATTTGAAATAAGTACTCCGCTCATACAATTATAGTCGGTGGTGACTTCAGTTTACCCTCGATATGCTGAAAAAATTGTACGTTTAAAGCCGGCGGCAGGTATAAAACGTCATCGGAAATTGTACTGTATGCTTTCTCAGAAAATTATTTTGAACAATTAGTTCTTGAGCCCACTCGAAGTGTAAATGGTCGCGAAATCATACTTGACCTTTTAGCAACAAATAATCCTGGACAAATACTGAGTGTTGTGACGAATATAGGGATTAGCGACCACAAGGCAGTTGCTGCTAGGATGAATACCGTAACACCTACAACCATCAAAAAGAAGCACGAAGTATATCTATTTAAAAAACCTGATAAAAATGCTTTTAACGCCTTTTAAGAGACAGTCTTCACTCCTTCCGATCTGATCATGTAAGTGTAGAAAAGTTGTAGAATGTTTTCAGAGATAGTATCAACACCAATTGAGAGAAATATACCACATAAATTAATAAGTGATGGTACTGATCCCCCCGTGGTACACAAAACGTGTCAGATCGTTGTTGCAGAAGCTACGAAAAAAAGCATGTCAAATTTAAAAGAACGTAAAAATCCCAAAGATTGGCCAAGTTTTACACAAGTTCGAAATATAGCACGTACTAGAATGCGAGATGCTTTTAATAATTTCCACAACGAAATTCTGTCTTGAAATCTGGCAGAAAACCCAAACAGATTCTAGTCATACATAAAGCACACCAGTGGCAAGATGCAATCAGTACCTTCACTGCACGATAACAACGGTGAAGTCACTGATGACAGTCTCACTAAAGCAGAGTTATTAAACACGGTTTTCCGAAACTCCTTCACGAAAGAAGACGAAGTAAATATTCCTGAATTCCAATCAAAAACAACTGCCAAGATGAAAAACATAGAAGCAGATATCCTCAGTGTAACAAAGCAGCTTAAATCAATAAAGGCAAGGCTTCAAGTCCAGATTGTATACCAGTCAGGTTTCTCTCAGAGTATACTGATAAATTATCTCCATATTTAGCAATTATATACAACCACTCCTTCACAGAAAGATCCGTACCTGAAGACTGGAAAATTGCTCAAGTCACACCAATACCCAAAGAGGGAAGTAGGAGTAATCCGCTGAATTACAGGCCTATATCACTAACGTCGATTTGCAGTGGGGTTTTAGAACATATACTGTGTCCGAACATTAAGAAGTACCTCGAAGAAAACGATTTATTAACTTATAGTCAGCACGGATTCAGAAAATATTTGATTGCTTTGTGTTTTGAGCTGCCCATCAACGTGTGTTTTAAGCTGATCATTCTGCGTTTTGAGCTGATTACTTTGTGTTTTAAGCTGCTCGTCAACGTGTGTTTTGAGCCGCTCACTCTGTCCTGCAATTTGATTGGTTAATTGTTCAAATAAATCGTTCATGCTTAAAATTTTCACGCTGTTTTGTTCTACGAAATCGGAGTGTTCCGATCCTACATCAAAATTTTCTGTCGGTTCTTTCTTTATCTGTGGTGAATCAAACATCTCAGTGGATTCGTTCACGTTCCCACTATCGTCTACAAAGTCATCCTCTACTTCCTATTTTATTCCTTGCTGTGTTCGAGGCAATCTCGACATTTCAATCTGTTCGTTAACATCTTCGTGATATTCTATGTACGCCATTTGTCTTCCACTAACGCCATCTGTAATCTGGCCGCATAAACTCCTGTTATTGCCAGCCGCATTTTCCATTACGCTCGGCACATCTACTGTGTCTACGTTCTTGTCCATACTGAACGCAAATTACACCTCCCTACCGTACTTGACGTTCACTGCTATTTACTTTACTGATTAATATTACAATTCGTGCCACTGAACATCCACTGTTCGGTATTGACATTAATTTGTGACCGACAACAACTGGATGTCCTATCACCGGGAGCCACTTGTAACACTGGGCGCTTGGGGCACACGATACTGCTTAAAGCCTGTACTATGGTAAGTTGACGGGCTTCACCTTATGAGAAAGGATTTTGGTATAGATATTGACCGCGTGTACCTGAATGGAGGCAAATCAGACTTACACCCACTCTGTAATAACAATGATACGTCAAGTGATTCCGAAATGCAACTACACGTTAGGGCGGACAAAAAGCAACACAGCAGATACTACCAATCTGTTAGTAATACGGTCGCCAGCCTAATTAGGCATTAACTGAGTTTCTTCCCTGTACAAGTTGATGTACGTTCATGCAAAACAACACGTAGTAACACTGCATAATATGGTAAATTTTAGAACCAGAAAATCTATTAAACTGATAATTTCACTTTCTGTACTGATATGGATAAACCATAAATACATAACACTACACTATAATGTTTACTACAAAACTTCGTATTGTCTATTGATCTGATTAAAATCGGGCATAGGTTACCCTAGAAATAGCACTTTCGAAACACACACACAATGTCAATTTTGATAAAGGTAAAACACTGATAATTTTTTTTTACCTTAAATTTGCTGGTCAAATCAGTTTAGAACACTTCAGAACTCAAATGAATAAAAAAGGTGGGGGACCCTGAAACTGTTATGATCACTGTATTAAAAAATTTGATTACTGAAATCATTATGTGCTCAAGATTTCCAATATATGAGTTACTACTCTTTTCATCTTATTTCCTGGTCATTTAAATACCATTATATCTGTCTCGAAATAATTAAACTTCATTACTAAATCAATATCAAAATTATCTTCCAACTTTATCAGACCTTCGTTATTCATTAATTAGTTCATTAACAAAACAGTTCTTTAAACACCATTGTAACATATTTAGGTCTGCAGGTAATTATTATTAACACTGTAAGTAGGCTGTTTATGTTTTCTTATTGGCAACGCTACGTAGCGCTCTGTATGAAAATCACTGGCTGTGCTGTGTGCAGTCTGTGGCTAGTTTGCATTGTTGTCTGCCACTGTATTGTTGGGCAGCTGGATGTTAACAGCGCATAGCGTTGGGCAGTTGGAGGTGAGCCGCTAGCAGTGGTGGATGTGGGGAGAGAGATGACGGAGTTTTGTAATTTATCATGAACTGCTATATATATTATGACTATAAAGGTAAATACATTGTTTGTTCTCTATTAATATCTTTCATTTGCTAACTATCCCTATCAGTAGTTAATGCCTTCCGTAGTTTGAATCTTTTATTTAGCTGGCAGTAGTAGCGCTCGCTGTATTGCAGTAGTTCGAGTAATGAAGATTTTTGTGAGGTAAGTGATTTCTGAAAGGTATAGTTTAATGTTACTCAGATTTAAGTTAGCTTAAGAGGGGGTAGACTATATAAGAAACTAACTACTGTATGATGAATTGGACGAAATGCATTAAGAAGCTATAAGAAAATAGTTTGGCCAAAAAAGTAGTGCACAGTGGAGAAAAACTATTTTTGAAAGAGGATGTGAACAGAATACAGAAAGCCAGCTTAGATAGTACTTTTGGGAATAATGATGAACAAAGGGAGATCTCCATGCAAAATACTGCAGTAAAACAAACCCTGTCCTTTCCTTTTGTGTTATCCCACTATGTGTTTGTGTACCCTTGTGTATTTGTTTTCTTCCTGTCTCTGTGTAGTTTCATAGAATTTTTTCTTGTTTTAATATTAAGCTACATTCACTATGATGAGGGATACTGTTATCCTCAAATACAATTGGCATTAATGATATGTTATTTACCTTGTAAATATGCTTAGACATTATTTATTCTGTTTTGTTTTAATGCTCATGTGTGAAGTTGATGTTTCAATAATTATTCTGATCTTTTATGTATGTACTCACGTCATAATTCCTGTAACACTGATGTATATGTCTATTTCTATTCTTTTGTAAAGCCTGTATTACTACAAATGTTATCTGTATTGTTATGTTCTTTAATGATGTATTTTTTACCTTTGTTATTGTATTTTTATGTTATAAAATTGTAATTGACACCAGTTCATCAAATTAAGTAACTTGTAAGTTACATTTCACTGCACACGTTTCTGTTGGTCATAGTATATGGACAATATGTGAGAAGTTGGGGCTCTTAGTGTTTACATGTGTGTTGATAATTCAGCAAGGGACTGGATAACAGCATTGCTGGTTCTTGTGAAACACAACCAGCCCTTATACTCATGAAGTAATAAGTGCTATCGACAGGGAATGTCAAATTGATTCCATATTTTTAGATTTCCAGAAGGCTTTCGACACCGTTCCTCACAAGCGTCTTCTAACCAAACTACGGAGTATCGCCTCAGTCGTGCGACTGGATTCGTGATTTACTGTCAGAATGGTCACAGTTCGTAGTAATAGACGGAAAGTCATCGAATATAATAGAAGTAATATCCGGCATCCCCCAAGGAAGTGTTACAGGCCCTCTATTGTTCCTGATCTATATTAACGACATAGGAGACAATTTGAGTTTCCGTCTTAGATTGTTTGCAGATGACGCTGTAATTTATCGTCTTGTAAAGTCATCAGATGGTCAAAACGAATTTCAAGCTATCTGTATGGTGCGAAAAGTGGCAATTGATCCTGAATACAGAAAAGTGTGAAGTTATTCACATGAGTACTAAAAGAAATCCGTTAAATTTCGATTACACGATAAGTCACTGAAATCTGAAGGCTGTAAATTCAGCTAAATACTTAAGGATTGCAATTACAAATAACCTAAATTCGAATGATCACATAGATAATATTGTGGGCAAAACAAACCAAAGACTGCGATTCATTGGCAAAACACAGAATGTGCAACAGGTCTTCTAGACAGACTGCTTACACCCCGCTTGTCCGCCCTATTCTGGAGTATTTCTGTGCGGTGTGGGATCCTCATCAGGTGGGACTGACGGATACCATCGAAAAAGTACAGAGAAGGGTGGCTCGTTTTGTATTATCGCGAAATAGGGGAGATAGTGTCACAGACATGATACGAGAATTAGAGTGGCAATCATTAAAAGAAATGTGTTTTACGTTGGAACGGGATCTTCTCATGAAATTTCAATCACCAGTTTTCTCCTACGATTGCGAAAACATTGTTGGCACCAACCTACACAGGGAGAAATGATCATGACGATAAAATAAGAGAAAGCAGGGCTCGCACCGAAAAATTTAAGTGCTCGTTTTTCCCGCGTGCCGTTCGAGAGTGAAACGGTAGAGAGATAGCTTGAAGATGGTTCATTGAACCCTCTGCCAGGCACTTTATTGTGAATAGCAGAGTAATCACGTAGATGTAGATGTAGAGACTATGAAAAGAGTATGTAAATTACTGCGTATCGAGAAGATACAGTCGACAAGTTATCACTCTCACAGTAATGGAGCGTTAGAGATCGCATCGAACTTAACGGAGATGTCGTGGCACTATGAAGAGCACAGACGAATTGGGACAGCTGTGTTTCATTCATGGTTTTTGTGTATAATACAACACTCCGTACTGCGACAGCTTATGCATCATATGAATTGTTCTTTGGAAGAACATGCTACATCCCAGGGATACTACAGGAAGATCAGGCTGGAGTGAGGTGCAATTGTGATGATTATGTGGCAGAACTACAGGAGCGCGTGCAAGAATTGCACCATCTGCAAGTACGCTCAGTGTGCAATGTAAGATAAAAAATAAGTAATATTATGATAGGACCCTCAATTCAAAGGAATTTACGTTGTGGGGATAAGGTTCTGTTGTTTTATGAGAGTGTAGGACGAGGTAAATCACGTCAGTTAGATACACGATGGTGGGGGTCCGTACATGATGGTACAAACAATAGATCCTAATGTTGTAATCTATCTGAAACGAAATAAAGATCTTGTGTTTCATGCCAACAGGCTGGAGGCGTTTTCCTAGGTGGAGTAATGTAGTGTGAGTAGAGCAGAATTCAGAAGTGCAGAGCAAAAAAAGAAAAAAAATCAAATCTGTGTGAAATTTATGGGACTTAACTGCTAAGGTCATCAGTCCCTAAGCTTACACACTACTTAACCTAAATTATCATAAGGACAAACACAAACACACATGCCCGAGGGAGGACTCGAACCTCTGCCGGGACCAGCCGCACAGTCCATGACTGTAGCGTCCCTAGACCGCTCGGCTAATCCCGCGTGGCTGAAGTGCGGAACAGAAGTGCCACTTTAACATAAGAGAAATAGAAAAGGCTCTGCGTTCGATTGAGCAGTTGGCACCACCTGAATATCGTATAAAGAAATGAGGAGTCCTAAACTTCGTGGGCGAGGTCAGTAAGATTCTGTTCGGAACCCTAGAAGAAGATTACGCCACGTACTTAAAGATGAATGTACATGTCTTAGAAGGAGAAAAGAAATAGTTACGACCCGTAATTTTGATTACCGTAATGAACAGCTGGTACAACGGACGGAAATTATGAATGAGCTAGAACGGAAATACGATATTTCCATATTAGCGATTGTCAAAGCTCAGAAAGATATTCTGGAGCCGCACCCTTGTCATCTGGATCCGATCGTAAAGTAACTACAACTAATAAAAGATGACATCAAAGACCAGCGGTTCCCTGTCAACCTTACGGTGGACAGATGATACCAATTAATCAGAACCGTTGACGTGGATGTTTTTATTGCTGGAAACATCTTAAGTTATGTTTAAATGTCCCGCTAGTATGGAACGACGTGTATAACCTCTATCAAATAGTATCGTTGCCCTCAGAAGTGGACGGAACGAGACATTCGTTTGCGTATATTGCCCCAGAGAAGGAACTACTGCTAACTGACGACGCGAAACGTCAATATGCGAAGTTAAATAACGAGCCTCAGAAAATGCAAACAGGTATTTTTACTTTTTTTCACGTTTGATCATAATAAGAGTGAGCTTAAGCTGCTGCAAACAGTGCGAGAACTTCCAAAGGATTGCGTGCAAAAGCTAATAGTGTTAAACGAAAGTCGTCCCACAGATATCATGCTCCGACACACCGAGAAGATAACATTTTTAGGTAAATGTCTTGGGTGTCCGGCTCAGATGGTGATACAGCCTGAAAATATAATACGAACAAATGTCCCCAGTAGTGATATTGTGCCGAACTTAAGCATGGAAATATATTACTGCATAGTGAATAATGAGCGGAAGGATATAAATGAACTTCAGCTGGAATTGCTGATACAACATATAACAAGGCGGCTAGATGAACTATCAGCTGTAGGACATAAGTTGGATGAATACGAGGAGAGAAGTGACTTCAGCAACTTCTCGTTGAGTCGTTTTTCTTTCTGGGGTTTCATCGGCTTTGGTGTAGTAATTATAGTAATACTACGTTCTTTATGTTGCCGAGATTGTTGTAGCTTTGTGTGCAAAACATAAGGGAACCATTGTTGTAGAAAAATATGTTTTAAAAACACTACTGTAAATCAGTGCCCAGAGGGGGAAGTAGTCAGGTACCGTCCTACGAGAAGCACATCTAGACACATGTTAGAAATGAAGTTAAAAGTGGTGTTTGTTCAAGTGTTAAGACAAAAACAGACAAACGCTGAAGAATAACAACACTGGTAGAAAGTGTGAAAAAATAGTGTGAAGTGTTTTCTCTTTCACGTACTGGAAATGTAATTATGTTATGAAATGAACATCAGTGTATCAAGAGTAATTTTTTGTCAGTTTGATTGTAGAGTATTAAATACACACATCCTACCAGGAAAGAGAATTGGTAGGATAAAACGGAACATCTCATACTATAAAATAAAATGCATCTTACTGCATGCGTTAGAATATGTAACAGTGATAATTAGTGTGAAATGTAAAAACGTAAATATTTCTCTTACAGAAAAAGATTTATTTATATGTTTTCTGTCGAGAGCAGTTGGAAAGCAATCATGTGTATCATCTGAACATTAATTGTAAAGCAAATGCGTATGTTTCCCGATTAATTGAATAAAATTTGTAGTCGTGGAGGACAGCGCCTACAAATTTTTCCCTATGGTGGCAGGGGGACGTGTCGCATATTTAAAAAATGCAACAGAACAGCCTTCTCCAGTCTCCAATGTCATTGAGCTCCTAGACTGCTCACTGGACTCTACACCACGAAAGCAGCAGGCTTTTCTGCCATTAGCCGGCCGGGGTGGCCGAGCGGTTCAAGGCGCTACAGTCTGGAACCGCGCGACCGCTACGGTCGCAGGTCCGAATCTTGCCTCGGGCATGGATGTGTGTGATATCCTTAGGTTAGTTAGGTTTAAGTAGTTCTAAATTCTAGGGGTCTGATGACCTCAGTAGTTAAGTCCCATAGTGCTCAGAGCCACTCTTCTGCCATTGTCAACAATATCAGTTCCTCTGCAACAGTCATTAAAGTTGTAAATTATAGATATCAGCTATCAGTCACCCTTTTTATATTTTATTGGCCGATCTAGATTCCAGCTAGAAATTATCCATTCTCAATGTTAAAAATACAAGAGGTACATAGTTAGATGACGTCATAAAAAGTTGCAATTAATGACTTAACTCAATATCACTATCATTTTTTATCAATGCATGTAATGCCTGTCGGTCTGGCTTCATCAACAGTTCATTGAATACTACTATTTACGGAAGGTGGGCTATATGGACAACACATCAGTTGGTTACATGGCGCCATCTACACAAACTGTGTGTAAACCTCAAGGGAAGTAAACTTCAAATATACTTACTTGAAATGAAACATACGTAAAATTCTTAAACTGTCGTCCAACTTATTTCATATTTATCATCAAGTAATAAAATTTCCATGTTCACTCCTTGTGAGTCCATTATTATTATTAAAACATTTAAATTATGTCCGGTGGGTAAAACTTTTTGAATTTTTTTAAAATTTATACAACACTAGGAGACACATGCTGTATACACCTATTAGTTGATATTTATTAAATACATTTAAAAACGTTTTTTAAAATTTATAAAACACTAGAAGACATATTCTGTATACACCTATTTGTTAATATGGCTTACATATATTTAAAAACATTTTTTAAAATCTATAAAATACCAGAAGACACATGCTGTATACACCAGTTAGCTGATATGGCATAAATATAATTAAAACCATTTCTTAAAATTTATAAAACACTAGAAGATACGTGCTGTATACACCTACTAGTTGGCAACCTAGGCAATATATTTAAGCCATATCAGCTGATAGATGTATACAGCACGTGTCTTCTAGTGATTCATAAATTTTTAAAAATGTTTTTAAAAATTTAAAAAAGTTCTACCCACCTGACTAATTTAAATGTTTTAATAATAATAACGGACTCACAAGGAGTGAACATGAGAATTTTATTACTTCATGATAAATATGAAATATGTCAGATGACAATTTAAGAATTTTACGTATGTTTCATTTCATGTAATTAAACTGGCAGTGGTTTACTTCCCTTGAGGTTTATACGTAGTTCACATGACACCATGTAACCAACCGATGTGTTGTCCATACAGCCCGAATTCCGCAAACAGTAGTGTTCATTGAACTGTGGATGAAGCCCGCCCAACAGGCATTACATGCATTGATCAAAAATGATAGTGGTATGTAATATACAAACAATATGAGTCAAGCCATTAATTGCAACTCTTTATGACATCATCTAACTATGTACCTCTTGTATTCTTAGCATTGAGAATGACTAGTTTCTAGCTGAAACCTGGATTGCCAATAAAATTTAAAAAGGACGACTGGTAGCTGAAATCTATTATTTACAAGTCAATATAACAGCCGCCGAGTGTAACAGCCATCTGAATTGAAGGTAACCTGATGAAGCCATTAAAGTGTTTACAAAGAGATTCTATCAGTTTTGGGCTGGACGCTAAGAAGAGGAAGGTTTATTCCCGGCCGCAGGGGATTAGCCGAGCGGTCTAAGGCGCTGCAGTCATGGAGTAAGCGGCTGGTCCCTGCGGAGGTCCGAGTCTTCCCTCGGGCATGGGTGTGTGTGTTTGTCCTTAGGATAATTTAGCTTAAGTAGTGTGTAAGCTTAGGGACTGATGACCTTAGCAGTTAAGTCCCATGAGATATCACACACGTTTGAACACTTTTATTCCCGTAACGACATTGAAAATGGGAGAACCAGTCTCGTTACTCGAAATAATTTAGTTGCAAATATACGGAAGGAGCTGGTGAAGAGTTCTTGGGCTTCCAGCTGGGTGGCGGTGTCTTCAAACTGCAGCGTTTCGACAAGTGACATACTCATCATCTTCTGGCGAAATGCCGGTCCCTTTACACCTGCGGCGTGCCCCCAACCACCTAGCCGTGAGAAGCTGGATCCAGAGGAGCCGGCGGATGGGATGGAGGGGGAAGCGGGTGCACACTTCGTGTTTCCGTCACAGCATTCCGGTCGCGTCTCGCGAGCTGTGCTGTTCTTGGTGCGTTCACGGCGTACTACTGCTAAGGCTGGATTCCAGGCCACTCTAAGTTGATAACCTTCGTCCCTGGTGTTCTCGAAACTGAAGATGTAGTTGCCTTTGATACTATGTGCAGCTATAGCAGATTTCTCTGTCTGTCCAAGTCAGATGTGTCTGATTTGTTTTTCGCAGCGTTTCGAGATGCAGCGCTGCGTATGTCCAATGTACTGTACACCACATTCGCAGGCAGTGCTATATATGCCATGTTTGTTGAGTTTGAGTGGGTCTTTAGCTGAGCCCAGCAGCTCTTTCGTCTTCGGCGGTGGTCGGAAGACATTATTTATTTTCGATTTTCTCAGTAGTCTATCGATTTTCCCTGGCAGGGGCCCCAGATATGGCGGAAAGGCGAGTCTCTTGTTATCTTCCTCTTCTTCAGACAAGCCCGACTTGGACAGACAGAGAAATCTGCTATAGCTGAACGTCGTATCAAGGAAAATCACACCTTTCATTTTCGAGAACATCAGGGTGCTGTGACGAACCGGGAGCTGAGGGGACGGCGTCATTAAAGAATCGATAAAAATAGGGGTCCACGAGAATCTTGTAAACAGCGACGAAGGTTATCAACTTTGAGTAGCCTGGAATCCAGCCTTAGCCGCAATGCGCCACGAACGCACCATGAACCGCACAGCTCGCGATATGCGACCGGAATGCTCTGACGGAGATACGAACGGCGCACCGGCTTCCCGCACCAACCTCTTCCCCTCTCCCGGCTTCTCTGAATCCAGCCTCCCGCGGCCAGGTGGTAGGGAGAGGGGGGGCACGCCGCAGGTATAAAGGGACTGGCATCTGCAAAGTCTCGGCACTTCGCCAGAAGATGATGAGCATTTCACTCGTCGAAACGTCGCAGTTTGAAGACACCGCCACCCGGCTGGAAGCCCGAGAACTCTTCCCCAGCTGTATGAGCCGGGAAAGCATACATTCACAAATACGGAAGGAGGCTGCATCTGCAAAGAAAAATCCAAACTCCAATACTGTTCCATTAACAAACATTATTCTGGCCATGCGGCGTAAGCCTGGACGACTAGGAGGAAGTTGAGATTTAAGACGAGGAAATCATAACCGACCTCATCATGGCTGAGAAGGAGGAAGAAACTGATGCTGAGTTCGACTTGCTTTATGGACTAAATATGTCAAGTCGTTAACTTTTCCTGTGTGATTCCGTATTTTGTAACATGTTCCTTCAATCGAAGGAATTTTAATTTTTTCAGTGCACATGTGGGTTGCAAGAAATGACATTGTATTACATATAATACGAAATTCTCATAAAATATATATTTTATCAGTCAAAAGTGATGTTTTCTGTGTGTTTATATACACGTACTGAATGAAGCTGCTATTCAAGACAGAAGGGAGATCTGTTCTTGCGGTTGTTTAACGTTGATAGTTGGGAGCATGTGCCATAGAAACTGCTGCTTCTGCTAGTTTTATGCCGCAACATAAAAGAACATCCCAGTAAGGATACTGTGTAGGGGTAGGCGAGCGTGATGTTAAGTGTTTATTACCTTTTAAAGAAAATACTAACGCGTATTCTGTACAGACGAATGGAAAAACTGGTGGAAGCTGACTTCGGGGAAGATCAGTTTGGTTTCCGTAGAAATGTTGGAACACGTGGGGCAATACTGACCCTACCACTTATCTTAGAAGTTAGATTAAGGAAAGGCAAACCTACGTTTCTAGCACTTGTAGACTTAGAGAAAGCTTTTGACAATGTTGACTGGAATACTCTCTTTCAAATTCTGAAGGTGGCAGGGGTAAAATACAGGGAGCGAAAGGCTATTTACAATTTGTACAGAAACCAGATGGCAGTTATAAAAGTCGAGGGACATGAAAGGGAAGCAGTGGTTGGAGAGGGAGTGAGACAGGGCTGTAGCCTCTCCCCGATGTTATTTAATCTGTATATTGAGCAAGCAGTGAAGGAAACAAAAGAAAATTTCGGAGTAGGTATTAAAATCCATGGAGAAGAAATAAAAACTTTGAGGGTCGCCGATGACATTGTAATTCTGTAAGAGACAGCAAAGAACTTGGAAGAGCAGTTGAACGGAATGGACAGTGTCATGAAAGGAGGGTATAAGATGAACATCAACAAAAGCAAAACGAAGATACTAGAATGTAGTCGAATTAAGTCAGGTGATGCTGAGGGAATTAGATTAGGAAATGAGACACCTAAAGTAGTAAAGGAGTTCTGCTATTTGGGGAGCAAAATAACTGATGATGGTCAAAGTATAGAGGATATAAAATGTAGACTGGCAATGTCAAGGAAAGCGTTTCTGAGGAAGAGAAATTTGTTAACATCAAGTATAGATTTAAGTATCAGGAAGTCGTTTCTGAAAGTATTTGTATGGAGTGTACCATGTATGGAAGTGGAACATGGACGATAACTAGTTTGGACAAGAAGAGAATAGAAGCTTTCGAAATGTGGTGCTACAGAAGAATGCTGAAGATTAGATGGGTAGATCACATAACTAATGAGGAGGTACTGAATAGGATTCGGGAGAAGAGAAGTTTGTGGCACAACTTGACAAGAAGAAGGTATCGGTTGGTAGGACATGTTCAGAGGCATCAAGGGATCACCAATTTAGTATTGGAGTGCAGCGTGGAGGGTGAAAATCGTAGAGGGAGACCAAGAGATGAAAACACTAAACAGATTCAGAAGGATGTAGGTAGCAGTAGGTACTGGGAGATAAAGAAGCTTGCACAGGATAGAGTAGCTTGGAGAGCTGCATCAAACCAGTCTCAGGACTTAAGACCACAACAACAACAAAGAAAAACTTGGACAACTATACTCTAAATGCTAAACCAAGTCTTTCTTACAGTTTTCCATTTTGCCTTACCTTTGCAGCTCTGTATCTTGGTTAGTATGTAAAGTGAAAATACACAGATGTGCAAAACTTAAGGTCCAAAGTAACTTTCGCATGATGTGTCACTGAAGGTAACACAGCTCCATGAGTCTTGGACCGTATGTAGAAAGAACTGCTACAGTATAGTACGAAAGGTAACTGAAAGAAATACGCCAAGGGACGGATATAAATGACACTTTTCTTCAAAGACAATAATCACAATGAAGTCACCGAATCTGATGATGGTTCCCTGTACAGTACAAGCCGTGGGACATGGTTATTGGTAGGATGTTTCAGCACGGACAGAGATGCATGCTGTGCAACGTACTCCCATGCTGTTAACAAGGTTGGTTAGGAGTTCTTGTGGCAGGACATTCTGCTCCTCCACCAGCGGGGTTGACAATTGCTGGATGGCAATTGGTGCATGTGGACTTCCCCGTGGCATCCCATATGTGGCCGTTGGGGCCAAAGTCCGGCAAACGGGTAGGCCAGTCCATTAACCGAATATCTGCCCTCTGGTTCTAACAGCTCCTACACCTGCGCACTCTCATCCTTATAAATGAAGTCAGGGCGGAATGCACCTCGGAAAATACGCACAGGGGAAAGGAGTACAGCGTCACAATGATGTTGACTGGCGAGTGAACTGTGTTCAAATAATTTGAGATCAGCAAGACTAGGCAACAAGGTCTGCAGGCTACAGAGTGTCGAACTATTTACATCGCACGAATTAGATCTATATTGCGTAATTCATACACATGTATAGTGAGTGGCTGTATGAGATCTTTTTTACGGTTTGTTGTTCCAGTTTTATCTCTTGTTACATCCCCCTTTCATTACTCCATAGTGCAATCCGGAGTTCTTGCCAGTACGAAACTTGAAGAGAAACTCAGTCAGACTGCGTTTATAATGAAACGTCCCCTTAGTAAAATTGTACATGACTGTGCTTAAACTGACACACAATATTTTTAGCGCAACGCAATCTGACTTTCAAAAATCCCTACAAAAGAATGGCCCTGACTAACATTAACCTATACGTTTCACAAATCACTTACCTCACAAAAATCTTGGTTACTCAAACTACTGCAATACAGCGAGCGCCACTACTGCCAGCTAAATAAAAGATTCAAACTACGGAAGGCACTAACTAATGATAAGCATAGTTAGCAAATGAAAGATTTTAATAGAGAACAAACAATGTATTTACCTTAATAGTCATCAAAAGCCATAATATACATAGCGGTTCATGACATCCAGTCTTACAAATTTCAAAATTCCGCCATTTCTCTCCCCACATCCACCACTGCTGGCGGCTCACCTCCAACTGCGCAACGCTACGCGCTGCTCACATCCAGGTGCCCAACACTACAACGGCAGACAACAATGCAAACTAACCACAGACTGCACACAGCACAGCCAGTGATTTTCATACAGAGCGCTACGAGGCGATACCAATATAAAAACCTAAACAGCCTACTTACATAGCCCCCATGCTCCCCACAGAAAATTTGACAAATTGGTTTGGGCAGTGGCCAATAATGATTTGATAAAATTTTTCATAATTACAATAACAAAGATATCAAATGCACACACTTATTGATAGAATGTTGGACAAAAGCTAAAATTTACTCACAGTCTATAAAGACAGTCCTGATCGTTCATCACAGTAAAATTGCAGTGTTTTCTCAAAGTCTGAGCAGTAAAAGAAAATGCACACGGAAGTAGTGGATTTCCATGCAGTCGCGAAGAAGTTGTGTTGTCCTTCCAACGGAAAGACTGTGCTGACTCTTGGCATGCAGACAGGTAATGGGCCACAACAGAGCAAACCCAAAGCAGAGTCATTCGAAGTTTTGAAGAATATTGGTAGGTAGGTCATCACAGAGTAGACCCACTGTAGTCCTTGTAGAGATGGCCAGCAGCCATCTGCTGCGACTATGCAGGTGCACAATCACCATCGAAGAGTCTTGCGGACAATGTACACTCCTGGAAATGGAAAAAAGAACTCATTGACACTGGTGTGTCAGACCCACCATACTTGCTCTGGACACTGCGAGAGGGCTGTACAAGCAATGATCACACGCACGGCACAGCGGACACACCAGGAACCGCGGTGTTGGCCGTCGAATGGCGCTAGCTGCGCAGCATTTGTGCACCGCCGCCGTCAGTGTCAGCCAGTTTGCCGCGGCATACGGAGCTCCATCGCAGTCTTTAACACTGGTAGCATGCCGCGACAGCGTGGACGTGAACCGTATGTGCAGTTGACGGACTTTGAGCGAGGGCGTATAGTGGGCATGCGGGAGGCCGGGTGGACGTACCGCCGAATTGCTCAACACGTGGGGCGTGAGGTCTCCACAGTACATCGATGTTGTCGCCAGTGGTCGGCGGAAGGTGCACGTGCCCGTCGACCTGGGACCGGACCGCAGCGACGCACGGATGCACGCCAAGACCGTAGGATCCTACGCAGTGCCGTAGGGGACCGCACCGCCACTTCCCAGCAAATTAGGGACACTGTTGCTCCTGGGGTATCGGCGAGGAACATTCGCAACCGTCTCCATGAAGCTGGGCTACGGTCCCGCACACCGTTAGGCCGTCTTCCGCTCACGCCCCAACATCGTGCAGCCCGCCTCCAGTGGTGTCGCGACAGGCGTGAATGGAGGGACGAATGGAGACGTGTCGTCTTCAGCGATGAGAGTCGCTTCTGCCTTGGTGTCAATGATGGTCGTATGCGTGTTTGGCGCCGTGCAGGTGAGCGCCACAATCAGGACTGCATACGACCGAGGCACACAGGGCCAACACCCGGCATCATGGTGTGGGGAGCGATCTCCTACACTGGCCGTACACCACTGGTGATCGTCGAGGGGACACTGAATAGTGCACGGTACATCCAAACCGTCATCGAACCCATCGTTCTACCATTCCTAGACCGGCAAGGGAACTTGCTGTTCCAACAGGACAATGCACGTCCGCATGTATCCCGTGCCACCCAACGTGCTCTAGAAGGTGTAAGTCAACTACCCTGGCTAGCAAGATCTCTGGATCTGTCCCCCATTGAGCATGTTTGGGACTGGATGAAGCGTCGTCTCACGCGGTCTGCACGTCCAGCACGAACGCTGGTCCAACTGAGGCGCCAGGTGGAAATGGCATGGCAAGCCGTTCCACAGGACTACATCCAGCACCTCTACGATCGTCTCCATGGGAGAATAGCAGCCTGCATTGCTGCGAAAGGTGGATATACACGGTACTAGTGCCGACATTGTGCATGCTCTGTTGCCTGTGTCTATGTGCCTGTGTTTCTGTCAGTGTGATCATGTGATGTATCTGACCCCAGGAATGTGTCAATAAAGTTTCCCCTTCCTGGGACAATGAATTCACGGTGTTCTTATTTCAATTTCCAGGAGTGTAGCAAGTCCATAACCACCACTTGTGCACTCACAAAGTTTTTGGAATTGTCCTTAGAACCAGCAATGCTGTTATCCAGTCCCTTGCTGAATAATCAACACACGTGCAAACACTAACAGCCCCTACTTCTCACATATTGTCCATATACTATGACCAACAGAAACGTGTGCAGTGAAATGGAACTTACTAGTTAATAATATGATGAACTGGTGTCAATTACAATTTTATAACATAAGAATACAATTACAAAGGTACAAAATATATCATTAAAGAACACAACAATACAGATAACATTTGTAGTACAGGCTTTACAAAAGAATCGAAATAACATATACATCAGTGTTACAGGAATTATGACATGAGTACATACATTAAAGATCAGAATGACTTTCAGAACATCAACTTCACACATGAGAATTAAAACAGAACAGAATAAATAATGTCTAAACATCTTTACAAAGTAAATAACATAGTATTAGAAAAATTCTACAACATAACAATATCAGCTAACCACATAAAGACAGGAAAAACACAAATACACAAGGGTACACAAACACATAGAGGGATAAGACAAAAGGAAAGGACAGGGTTTGTTTTACTGCAGTATTTTGCATGGAGATCTCCCTTCGTTCATCATTATTCTTAAAAAGTCCTATCTAAGCCTGCTTTCTGTATTGTGATCACATCCTTTTTCAAAAATAGTTTTTCTCCACTGTACACTACTTTTTTTGGCCAAACCATTTTCTTATAGATTCTCAATGCATTTCTTCCAATTCATCATAGTTAGTTTCTCATATAGTCTACCATAGTATTAATGCAAAGAATATTTGAGGATAACAGTATTCCTCATCATAGTGAATGTAGCTTAGTACTAGAAAAATTCTACAACATAAATCTTATTAGCTAAACATATAAAGACAGGAAAAACACAATTTCACATAGTGTAATAACACAAATTCACATAGTGTAATAACACAAAAATACAGGACAGGGTTTGTTTTCAGTGTGACATTTGGTACTGCAGTCCACCCCAAAACTTCATTCCATATATGTTTCCTCTTATTTCAACATTTGTTTCCACCAAAAAAATCCTATCCAAGCATGCTTTCTTTATTTGTATGTTCACATATTTCTTACCTCTTTATTTATTTTCCATTATCTTACCTCATCATTTATTTCCATGAAAATCCTACCTAAACCTGTTGTCACTAAACCCTACTTTTTTGTTCATATCCTCTTTCAAAAATAGTTTTTCTCCACTGTACACTACTTTTTTGGCCAAACCATTTTCTTATAGCTTCTCAATGCATTTCTTCCAATTCATCATAACTCATTCTCTTATATAGTCTACCCCCTCTTAAGCTAACTTAAATCTACTGAGCTCAGATGCTAAACTAAGGGACGAGGCAATACAGCAGCACAAAACAATTAATACAAACAGCAATGAAAAAAAATGGAAATTGTCAAAGCAAGCTACAGTAAATCTAAATTACCAAGCAAATGCAACATTACAACTAATATGAGCTAATGTGCAGCAACAAGAAAAATAAATCAGTAGTAAAACTGGCTTAACAGAGTAATACAAAGTGACATTTAGTAGCACTATGCCTGGCAAACGGCAGCAGCAAATGCAATAACTTATATCTAAACATGACAAAGCTCAAGCATAAAGAATGTTACAGTAAACATGGCCATTTTTGATACCTATGTCACATCTTAACACTAGAGTGATGCATCACAAAAACTTACTCTGCAAGAAAGTTACCAAGTCATTAAAAAAATTATTTATGCAATTCCTGTGAAGGGAAATGTCTATTTGTGCTCTCTTTTCTAAGAAAGTACATCATAAACGTATTCTTTACTGGGTCTGTAGACAGAAAATAGTGATATTAGTACATCTATTAAATTTTATAATAACCAATGCTGCAGTGCAGCTAGAAACTAGATATTAAAGAAAATGAGCAAATATGTACAAAGGAAGGCATGAAAGATCATTCATTTGCCATATGGCATTTCATAAAGTAGTAAAAAAAATCTCTCAACTAGAAAGACAGTAGTCATAATCAGGTGTATAGACATTACAATATTTCTCGTCATTTCATTAGGCACTTCAGTAAATATCATAAATTAAGAGCTCCACAGTGTTATCATATGTTTTCAAGTTTGAGTGTGTCGTATTTGCGATGCTTTCTACAGAGGAATGTCAATAGCGAGGATAATGGACCCTTTTTTTCCACCTGTGCCTCTGAAAGGCACACACTAATGACTTTTTTCCAGGCGACTGTTGCGCAGCTGGGTGCCCACGACTCATTACGTGAAGGTGGTCAATTAACTTTCTTACTGAAATATTTACGACACCAGTTTGCATTACAGTGACAGTCTCATATAAAAAATTTCACAGGTCGAGAATTTGCGTTACAAATGTGTAGAAACAAAATCCTATGAATATAACAGTGTTCAAAAAGTTTTCGTTGGCATTGTGATACATTCGCGCATTTACACACATTTCATAACTCTCAAGTACAATTCTTGGTTTCCAACATCCTTTTCCACAAATCAGAGTCCCTAACCACTACTCATTATTCATATACTTATTCGTCGACACTTCTTCAATATTTCATCATAATAAATACATAGCACAATCAAATTCCTCATATACGGTAGCATCATCTTATTGATCATAAACATACCTCAACAGCATAATACACATCGTCGTCATAAAAATAACAACGTAACACCTCAGTCAAATCTCTAAAACGCCGTAGCTTTCTGCAATAATGTCAAAACCTAAAAAAATTCTCTGCTCATTTCAACAGTGTCATCTACCTCAAACGTACTTTAAAATCATGATCCCATACCAAATACGACATTCAAAGCTCTCATAGTATCACAATGGTTCCGAAAAAATATGAACAGTTCACAAAGTACAGACAAAATACAATTTCATAAGTGTGAAGTTACCCAACTGTGTAATTGCGTAAACATGTCACTGATGTAGTAAAAAAAATGTTCGTCTCTCTCAGTTAAATGATCAGATAGCTGTGTAATTTGTGTGTTAGAGAAATATGTTACCAATGTGTAAAGTTGTATAAGCAGATACCATATTAGCTAGGGCTCCTTGTGCTTGCCAAACACATGGTACACAAAGTAGGTGTGTACCCCCCTGAGGATTAATGCAATTATACCCCCAGGTGTTACAGATTACAGCAACGGAATGAAATGTATCACGTAAAACTTTCTTTGTAATTCAAAAATCCTGAAAAATAAATGGTTCAAGTACAAAATTAATCACTCAAATACGTGTCCTGTAGCGCTAAATGTGCGTCTTGCTGTAAGATAATCTCTATGGAAGAGTCGTAGTTATTGTCCTCCGAAAGCTAAGTTCTGCAGAAGCCAATGTACTTACCTCATGATAAACCAAAGTGAAATGCTTTGCGTATAGATATCTTAGTTATTACGCTTATTGCCGTGATGAAGAAAGTACTGTCCTGTAACGTATTGTTGTGCTATGGAAAAGGCTGTCTCATCGTAGCTATACCACAAAAGTTACTACTAAAACATGTTCTACTTTCCAGAATAATACAGAAAAACTGTGCAGATATAAAACAGAAACACTGCAAGAGCAACATTGTAAATTGTCACTCATTAGTAGCGTCGTGATAAAATCATGTAGCTGTCACATAAACTAACCACTGTGTCATCTGTTCACTATAACTATGCATTCGCAATTAATTTTCTAAGTTACCTCTGTTCTTGACTGGATAGTTAGCTTTAAAACACAGTTGCATGTTAACAGTTTGTAAGTGTCACAAAGAGTACTAGTAATGTGAAGTGAAAAATTTTATAGCAAAGACTAAATTAAAAAAACAGATTATCTCTTAATAAACGGTTTTACAAGTGAAATGTGGTGCAATCCTTTACTCTTCCTAGTGCACAGAGGTTCAACTTGAAAGTAATTATCATGTTGTATACATCGGTAAGGAATGCTAAAATTTTTTTCAAGGTTAGCGTCTATGTTATTTTTCGCTGAGCCAGCTGGCGCACACGGCTGCCTGCGGTGCGGGTCATTATCTGTTCCTTTGTTTGCGCGCATCGTTATTGGGATTAGGAGACCTAACTTCTACAAATTCACCTTGTCGAGATTGCCCTGCTCTGTTTGAATATCGCCAGTTCTGATGCAATTCAGGTCTGTCGTTACGATCATATCATCTGTCGTCATGTCGGTAGATTCCATAGTTTCTTTCTTGTCGGTCACGTGGTGGAGAATTTCTCCTTGAATCGTAACTATGCGCTGAACTGTTGTGTCTGAAGTTATTCTGTCTCCCTTGATAATAATTGTTTTTGTTCCCATATTGTCTGTTTCTATGGTTGTCTCTGTGATAGTCACTACCGCGGAGAGGTGATCTTTCCCTGTAATTATTATTACTCTGCCAATGGTTGTAATATGGTTGGTGTCTGTTTTGGTCACGATTTACGTTGTAAGAATAGCCGTGTTGTGTATTATTTCTGTCATCGCAGAATTGTGACAGATGTGACCTGTAATTGTTGTGCTCCTGTTTTCGCGTTCTGCAATTGTCACTGTCAATTTCCAGTTCTTGTAACAGTCCCTGAAAAGCTTCAATGTCGTCTTTGCAACGTCCTGCTAAAATAATATGTCGTAAATGTTCAGGCAATTTGATTAAGCAAATGCGGATGAGTTCTGAAGGGCTGTATGGGTTTGAAAGATATTGTTTCTTATGCAACATGTCTTCAAAATATTTCACAAGACTGGAAAATTCAGATTGTTCGAAATGTTTCTTCATTATGATGCTATATTTTACTCGGTCTTGTGTAGCTTGAGACCAATATGCTGAGTGGAAGGCATGGTAAAATTCTCCTTCACTGTGACAATCGTGAATGACCGATCGCATTCTTACAGCTGGTTCATTCTCTAAATATCCACACATAAATTCTAATCTGTGCTCTAATGACCAGTTGGGAGGAAAACAATGAGAGAATTGATGGAGCCACGCTTGTGGATGAATGTCGTTGCCAGAATTCTTAAATGTTTTGAATTTACGTGTAGTAATGAACAGCTTATTGTCAAAATCATCGTGTCGGCGAGTAGCATATCGGTCATTGTTACGTCGTGTCGGCGGTTCCATCTCAAAATTCGGTGCACCTTGCCAATTTCTTTCATAATTTCCGAAATGCCCTGTGTTATTATTTTGTGGATTTTCCGTATTTCTAAGTTCCTCTTCCCGTGTTGGAGCGCGAGTGTCCTCCGAAATATGTAATTTTTGTATTACTTGTGCCAACTGATCTTGTACTTCCCGGATTTCTCTTTTGTATTGCGTATTAATTTGATTCTGATTTTGTTTGAATTTCTTAATTTGTTCATACTCCTCTGTGTCAGTGATGGCTACAGGTCTTGTGTCATTCAGATCATCATCTACCTTTGCAGATAAGTTAGTGAACTGATCTGAAAGTTCGGCTACTTTCTCCGATAGTCTACTTATTTCCTCAGTGTGTTTTTCTGAACCAAGTTTCAGACTTTCCATTTGTGGTGTAATCGTATCTACTGTGTTCTTTAAGTTTTCCTGATTTTTTGCAAGTAGCGTAACCGAATCGGTAGATGCAACTGAATCGATTTTAGCCCACAAGGTCTCTTAATTTTCATGTTCAATGGTTTGCAGTTCTATTATGGCTGCTTCATGATTCTGTAATGCATTTTCATGCCGCGAAAAAATAGGTTGAAAATGCTCGCAAATTTGTGTTTTTACGTCATTACAGACTTTTTGACATTTCGATTCAATATTATGTAACTCAGTAGTTAAATCTTCACGAGTTTATTCAAGCGTGGTGTCTAACTTCCGAAGATTTTGTTCCATTGTGTCTAACTGTTGCTGTGTTTGTCTCTGGTGTTGTTCCATTGTGTCTAACTTTTGAAAATTTTGTTCCATTGTGTCTAACTCTTGAAGATTTTGTTCCATTGTGTCTAACTTTTGAAGCTTTTGTCCCATTTGTTGCATTAATTGTAATAACAATGCACTGGTGTCTGAAACATGTTCGTCAGTGCTTTTCGGCAGTGAATTTGCACCGGCAACATTCGCATTTTGAAAAGCAGAAAATGTATCTTGACTTATTTGAGAAAAGGGTGAGGACGCAAAACCTGAATCTACAGTATTTGCAAGATTGTGTCCTGTCATTTCGGATTCCTGAGGCAAGCTGTTGCCGACCGATCGATCGATAATGCTTCCCTGTTCACTAATTGTTTCACTGCCTACACCATTATTTGCAGACCGCTCCATTTCCCTATGCACAATTACCAAATTACTACTTTGAACATTAGTTAATTCATTACACGGCGGTGCTAACACATTGCTTTCGTCTTCACTGTCATTTCTCAGTTTACTTTGGAGCGTAGTATTACGTTTTTCACACGCCATTATTGTCACAATATTTCACACGACAACACAGAAAAACACAATTTGAAGAGCAAAAATAAGAGAACACATTAACATAGCATTCAAAATAATATCTCGTTAATTGCAAGCGCAGCTGCGAAATACTTGGTGCAAATCTACATGCGTGCCACAACTGTTTTATTGTATATCAATGAAAAACTACAACTTCTCTCTACAATTAGGCGCTAGCAATAAACAAAGGCTGCACTAATTACACAAACTAAAAGAACAAAATCAGAAGATTCCAGTGAGGTATCCTCGGCTACAAGTCGACATATGAAACGGCCCCTTAGAAAAATTTCTGAATTACTGTGCTGATAAACCTCTTACATTATTTGCTTTTCAAACAGCTGAGCAAAACTGAACGTACTCAAACATTCACTAAAGTGACACACAATATTGTTAGCGCAACGCAATCTGACTTTGAAAAATCCCTACAAAAGAATGGCGGAGGAGGAGATTACTGTTTAACTTCCCGTCGACAACGAGGTCATTAGAGGCGGAGCACAAGCTCGGATTCCGGAAGGATGGGGAAGGAAATCGGCCGTGCCCTTTCTAAGGAACCATCCCGGCATTTGCCTGAAGCGATTTAGGGAAATTACGGAAAACCTAAATCAGGATGGCCGGACGCGGGATTGAAACGTCGTCCTTCCGAATGCGAGTCCTGTGTGCTAACCACTGCGCCACCTCGCTCGGTCAAAAGAACGGCCCTGACTAACATTAACCTATACGTTTCACAAATCACTTACCTCACAAAAATCTTGGTTGCTCGAACTACTGCAATACAGCGAGCGCCACTACAGTCAGCTCAGTAAAAGATTCAAACTTCGGAAGGCACTAACTACTGATAGGCATAGTTAGCAAATGAAAGATTTCAATAGAGAACAAACAATGCATTTACCTTAATAGTCATCAAAAGTCATAATATACATATCGGGTCGTGACACCCAGTATTACACATTTCAAAACTCCGCCATTTCTCTCCCCACATCCACCACTGCTGGCGGCTCACCTCCAACTGCGCAACGCTACGCGCTGCTCACATAATGCTGCCCAACACTACAACGGCAGACAACAATGCAAACCAACCACAGACTGCACAGAGCACAGCCAGTGATTTTCATACAGAGCGCTACGAGGCGTTACCAATATAAAAACCTAAACAGCCTACTTACAATTAACATAACGGTCACCTTTTACACAAATGGGTAAAGTTTGTGAGTATTAAAAAGGGTATCATCGTTCATTATGAACTCACAGATTAATGTAAAGACTAGGGGAAAGCTTTCAACGTAAAGTACGAAATGAAGAGGTATTAGACAATATAACGAGGAAAGAAGTTCCTGGAAGATCCTTACAATGAGAAGAGACACATTAGAGTTACATCTGGTACGGCATCCAGATATAGTAAACTAGGCAATGGAAAGAGCAAGAGAGGGCGAAAGTAATAGGGACAGATAAATATTATAAAATAGGAAACACATTACGGACGATGTCGCTTGTAGTAGGGACGTAGGGATGAGGAGGTTAACAGGAGATAGAAAAAGATGGAGGACAGCCTACAACCAGTCGAATGACATGACGAAAGAAAAGGTCCCAGTGATTAATCTTGAGAACAGTGCTTTACTATTGTTGTATTATATGGTATTGTATGTTAACCGTGGACCTAGAAACGACGGAGAGTCTCCGTCCCCGCCGTAGCCGCAGTGGTCCACAGCCCCACGACGACTACCGCAGTCCACTTCACTCCTCCGCCGCCCCACACCGAACGAAGGGTTATTGTGCGGTTTGGCCCCCGGTGGACCCCCCAGGGAACGCTTCACACCAGACGAGTGTAACCCCCATGTTTGCGTGGTTGAGTAATAGCGGTGTACGCGTACGTGGAGAACTAGTTTGCGCAGCAATCGCCGACATAGTGTAACTGAGACGGAATGAGGGGAAGCAGCCCGCATTCGCCGAGGCAGACGGAAAACCGCCTAAAAACCATCCACAGACTGGCCGGTTCACCGGAACTCGACACAAATCCGCCGGGCGGATTCGTGCCGGGGACCAGGCGCTCCTTCCCGCCCGGAAAGCCGTGCGTTAGACCACACGGCCAACCGGGCGGACCTGTGCTACTGTTAGTTTCCGTAAGCTGCACTGCAAAATTCCCTTCTTTTAGCTGGTGGTACTTTGTGCAATCTATTCTTAGTTGCGTGCTACATACGTATGGACACAGATGTATAGATAATTCTCTTTAGAGATTAAAACTGTGTGCCAGGCGACCACTCGGATCTGGGCCTTTACCGCTAACGGTTTAGTCTCACAGCTTTGTCTGGCATTGCCGCCTTTTACAGAAATGAAATGAATCGAAACGGTCGCCGTACTAAAGGCTCGGATACCTAGTGTTTTATCGAAAACGCGAAATCTGCAGCAATTCTTATTCACCATTTACAACTGTCAGTTTTGTGACGACTCTGAAAGGGTCAGTTAGTGTAGGTGAGTCTGAATGGCCTGTTCAGGACGTCAAAATGTTTAGGGTTGAACAGCGGAGTAGCTGGTCGTCAAAACAGACTGAGAAATATCTGGAAAGGGTTTCATAAAAGAATTTCAAAATGCGCTTATTATTGTATCTCGCGAAACAAGGTAGGAGAACTAGGATTTAGCGCTAAGGTCTGCTTACTTATCGCCGAACATTTAGCTTCTAGGCGAATGAGTGTTTCGTTGAAGATACCGTTGAATTTGATGATCAATCACTTCAGAGTGAGCTTGTCGGATACGGAGCACTATCCCATAGCTCATACTCTATTTGAAGCAGTTCCATAACTGTTTTGGATCCGATGGTTTATAGAATGTTAAACTTACGGTAAAAAAAGTCTCTCATTTGTTCAGCCGAGGTTGTGATTGGGGCTTCTTGTAGTGTCGATTTCCAGTGGTTGTCGTTTTCCACTAGTCCTAAGCATTGGCATGCTTCTCTGTATATCTGGCATAGGTGACCGTCAACAGCCTTGAGGTATGTGAAACTTTTCGGTCTCCGTATATCGTGTAGCAACATCCGGAGATAGAAATATTCGGATGTATAGTGTATACTCCGTCCAGTGCTCCAGATTTCATGATTCCTGGATGATCTTCTACTGTAATTCCTTGTTTTCTTCAGAGAAAGATGTTTCTTTTTGAGTTCCAAGTATAATAGGTACTGACGCGACATGTAGAAATGTTTTCGTGGATGGATCCGTATCGCACAGTTCGCAAAGAGCTGTTAATGTTGTGTTCTAACGTGTTTCGCTGGAAATTTTTCTGCCACTGACTTTTGTCGAGTAAACTCTCTGTCTATTCTCGAAATGTACTGCTAGATGTTGCACAGTTGGTTCGCATTCGTGTATAGGAAAACAGGAAGTCCGTCATGCCGCCTCGTCATTGTTGATGTATCTTCCCACTTGATACATGAGAGTCTCGTCGTTTCTGTTTTATTCTTCGCTGTCTTTGGCTGTTTGAAATACTTCCATGTCACTGTCTTTATTCACATACTTACATATTTGATGTATTTCACTGAATCGAAGTATTCTATGATTATGTGTGCTTGGAACATTTTGGAAAGCAGTGTGAAGCCACCATTTTCGGGTGATCGTCTTCTGTGCTTGAGGTAGCCATCACCTCCGGTTTGTGTGTCGTCCAAGCACAGTTTTGGGCACTTCTTTGTACAATTTCCATCACTAATAAATGGCGAATTGGGTTTTAATGGTCCGCGTTGTCCGTGAATCATGTTTTTCACTTTCATGTCGTACAGTTCCAGATCTTCTTGTGGGTTGGGAAATTCAGCTTCTATGCTTTAGTCGATGAATTCCGTCCTGTGGCCATTTCACAATTTTCGAGTGAGGCAGTTCTCTGTCCTTACTCCAGTCATTTATTTAATAGATGCTAACGCACTGAAAAAGTGTTTCTGCTAACATCTGACGAAGAGAACAGGAGCAAAGTGTCAGATTATAAATAAATATCCTTTATGTACGCTTTTATTTTAATTATTGGTTCAGTTATTCGTTTTAATTGGTTTAGATTAGTTCCTTATTTAATTTTATCTATAATCTCCAGAAATCCTGGAAAACATAAATATTTCGTTTTAAATACCGCAGGAGAGCAAGAGATGTATTCCGCAGCGGCGATCTTGTGGAAATTCCTCGTCGTTATCTGCTCCTCCTAAATCTCTAAAACCTTAAATAGCTACGCAGATCGTTCGCCACAATCGTGTGCTATGTCGCTTGATGATTCTGGATGATATGGCCAATGATGTAGCAAGTTAGAATTTATTAATCCAGAGATAATCTCTCAACAAATTCTGACGGTGGAAAATGCAGTTTCGCACAATCGTTGCACACTTCCAGCGATCTACGTTTCGTAATATCTGTACAGTGATAATTAACTAATTTCTGTATGGAAATACACACACCTTGAATACTTGATGTTAGTTGTTGGATTTTATCTTTTGGGAAAAACTAGTGGAATATTTACTATATAGGCTACCGTAATGGCGTCCCACAACAATACTATCTCTCTCGTCCTCTCGCACGTCCGATCTCACCATTTCCTTCACAAAGAGTCTATACAACAAAATCTTTGGTTTGGTGAGACACAGAGACGCGTTCGTAGCACAGAACGTCTGATTCTCGCAGTCGGTATATACCATTCAACACAATATTAATTCGTCGCACCCAGCATTAACTCCTCCGTGCTTCAGGTTGGATCCCTGAAAGTGTTATTTAATACGAGTGCATTATCGTGTCGTATCGTTATAGTTTTACACCGCGTAACAGCGTTGGTATAATTGATATTTCGGCGTTGGTGTCTTAGTAGTTATTACCCCCAGGATAGCTGGGAGATTTTTGGTGTGCGCAGTCCTCTCGTGCCGGGCACCTGGCCATGTCAGGCGGACCCGAGTCCACTATGGAGAGGCTCGCGGAGCAGCATTCGCGATCCTCCGACCCTTGCACCGCCGCCCCTCGGGGAGAACCGCGTTGGATACGCCGCTCGTCCCGGCCTCCTGTCGCGCACAATGCTCCGCCCACTTCACAACGGGCGAAGGAATCGCGCCAACCGCCACAAATCGCCGGTTGATACCACCGGCACTGAAACCGATCATCATGAAGACTGTCCTCCGTCGCGTGTCAGGGTCCGTTCATCCGCGTCGTCGTCATCGTCCGACGATTCACCTGACCGCCTAGTAATTGACCTCTCTCGTAGTGAGGCGGCGAACACATCAGCTCTGTCTGACCACCACCCGGCTGTACCTGCACCTCCTTCTACGCCTTCCCGCCACCGTGGCGAGCCTTCTGGTCACCCTGGCCCAGTCGGAAAGTCCTCTGGCCGTCGCCCCAGACGCCCCACCACCCACGCGGGCTGTGGTGGCAGCGGATCGTGTTCCGATACCCCCCTGCCGGGGGACGCCGCACCGGAAGGTCCTGTGGATGAGGAAATGGCTCGTGCTCCCGACCGTCCTTCTCAAGAGATCCCGTCAAGCCCTCTGAAGAAAGAGAAGATACCCCCCATTGTGGTATATAATGTCACTAATTATACGAAACTGAACACTGAGCTCCAGCGGCTCATTGTCGGCCAATTGAGAGCTGTTTACCAAAAAGATCATGTGAAATACCTGCTTGACAGTAGGGACGACTATCTTACCATTCTCGATTTCGTAAAATCAAAGGCGATGCCTTACTTTACCCACCAGACGTCGGGTAATCGCCGTACCAAAATCGTGATCAAGGACTTGCCACCAGAGGTTACGGCAGAGGAGGTCAAGGAGGAACTGCTTCGACTCGATTTCGAAGATCCTTTGGTCCAGCAGTATAGCAAGACGAATCCTGAGACCAGGGCATTGATCCCCTGCCCTACCCACGTCGTCTCCCTTTCCCGGAGGGAGGACATAGAGCGGATTTACCAAATCCGGTATCTTCTATACACGAAAGTCCGGATTGAATCGTACGAGGGCCGCAACGGGCCAGCCATCTGTCGCAAATGCCAACGTTTACGACATACTGGGAATTACTGCTCCCTGCCGTTGCGGTGTGTTAAGTGTGCTGGCCCACATTTAGTGGAGAACTGCACACTCCCTGCTTTGGAGAAACCTACCTGTGCCAGATGTTTGGGAACGACGCACGATCCCCACCACATGGCATCCTGGAGGGGGTGCCCTGTTTACCAGAAGGCACTGAAGTCTTCTCGTCCGCCCAAAAAGAAACCGAGAACAAATCGACCTCCCCCACCGCTACGGGACATGACCAACTATCCTGTTTTGCGGGGTCAGCCTAGTGCGCTGTCCTCAGCAGCCACTCTGCTACCAGCCACTCAGGCACCAGATGGCTCGGTGGCTCCTGTGCCGCTTCCTGCCCGGACTGCCACGACATCCTTTGCTGCTGCAGCCCGGTCTCCTCCTCATTGTCTGTCTTCCGTGACAGCTCCCACTGCTCACCAACTACAGGAGCCAGCTGCAGCTCCCTCCAGTCCATCTGTCGCTCTATCTCAGCCCTCGGCCCCTACCTCCACTCTGCCTACTACTACACCTGCACCTGCGCGCCGTAGGGGCAAGCAGACCACCCGGGACCCTCCCCCAGTGGTGGAGACTGATGCGTCTTTTCGGGCGGACATGCGCGAAATCCTCCAGGTCATCTCCTTTTTCACGAAACCCCACATCCGGGCTGTTATTCGTGACACTGCACAAAAAATCCGTCAGTCGGAGGACGGGCTCTCCAAGGTCATCGCCCTAGTGGAAGGGCTTATTAGTCAAATATTGTTGTAATGGCGAATGGACCTCCACACCACCACCAGCCCCCTCGGGATCTTGTCGCTTGCATTTTTAATGCCAATGGCATAAAACGTATGAAGACGGAATTGAACACCTTCCTCCATGACTATCGTGTGGATGTTTTACTGGTCACAGAAACACACCTGAAACCGGCAGACGATTTCCGCCTTCGCAACATGGTATGTTACCGCTCTGACCGCCACGACCGCCGTGGTGGAGGCACAGCTGTATTCCTCAACAAAGCTCTTGTCCGTACCCAAGAGCCCCTCCAGCCAATGGAACACATAGAGGCCACAGCAGTTACCATCTCCACACGCCTTGGTGCCATTACCTTTGCAGCAGCGTATTTGAGCCCAAACAAACCGCTGCTGGAAGCAGACCTCCGCACATTGTCATCCTTCGACAGGCTCATCATTGGGGCAGATCTCAATGCCAAGCACCCAGCTTGGCATTCTCGCGTGTCTAACCCCAAAGGCCGGCTCCTCCTTGACCTGGAGGATACTTTAGCACTATCAGTCTATGGCCCCCATGAACCTACCCATATCCCAGTCCGTACTAACTGCCAGCCAGACGTTCTGGATGTGGCCATCTTCAAAAACATCACCGCTCAGTTTTCACTGGAAGTTCTCCACGAACTGGCCTCTGACCATGAGCCAGTACTCTTGCACCTCACCAATGCTGCCCTTTCATTTGATGTTCGTTCCACTGCGACCCTCACCAATTGGGACAAGTTTGCCAGGGTACTAAATAACACCACTCGACACGACCTCAATTTGACAACACCGGCCAATATAGTCCGTGCTGTGGACTACCTTACTGCCAAAATACAGAAAGCAGTGAAACTCTCCACCTCCACTGCACCTCGAAATTTAACACCCCTGGACGACTTGCCCCCTCTGTTACGAGAGCTGAAGGCGCAGAAGAACCGCTACCGCCGGAGGTGGAAGCAGTTTCGTGACCCTCAGGACAAACGCCAAATGAAACGCCTCCAACGCGAATTCAGCCACCGGCTCGCCGAATGGAGGTCTGAACAGTGGGAGGACAGGATGTCCACTTTCCTACTCCACCAAAAATCTGACTGGGCTGTCATTCGCACCCTGCGGCGTTCTAAACCAGCGACTGCCCATCCTATTCGCACAGCAGCGGGCTTGTCTTATGATACCCTGCAAATTGTGGAAACGCTGGCAGATGCGTTCGAGACCCAAAACCGCCCTCTGGTCCAGGACCTTTCTCCGAACGAACTACAGGAAGAACATGAAGTCCTGACAGCTGTTGCTGCTTTCCGCAACCATCCACCCCAGTCTGCTCCCCGTCTTACGTCCATGGCAGAAATTCAGCGCATCGTTCGACGGAAACGTGGCCGGTCGGCCCCTGGATTAGACGGAATTTTAAATGAACACCTTTGCCACCTTCCCCGCACACCACTCATCTTGTTCACCAAGATTTTAAACTGTTGTCTCACATCTGGCCTTTTCCCCCCTCAGTGGAAACAAGCCAAGCTAATTGCGATCCCCAAGAGGTTCAAGGACCCTACAGTCCCCACCAACAACAGGCCCATCAGCCTCCTAAACACTATGGCGAAGGTCCTTGAATCTGTGATCCTTCACCGACTTTCCCAACCTCTTGCAGCAGCTGGGACGATCCGTCCTGAACAGTTTGGATTCACCTCGCACCTCTCTGCTGAACTTCAGGTCCTACGGATCACTGAACATATCAGCAAAGGCTTCAACACTGCCAAGTCGACAGCTGCCATTTTTCTGGACTTGCAAAACGCCTACGACAAAATCTGGCAAGACAACCTCGTACACAAGATGCTGACACAGACCCCTATACCGGATATTTATGTCAAGATCGTTGATGACTTCCTCCGTGGCAGGACTTTCCTAGTGGCTCAACGGGGAATGCGTTCTGGCATTCGCCAATTGTCGGCAGGCACTCCGCAAGGATCGGTGCTATCTCCCATCCTTTTTAATATCTATGTCAATGATATGCCGGTCATCCCCGAGTGCCACCTTGCACAATACGCTGACGATACAGCACTATACACCACTGGCCGCATTACTGAGGCCATCGTCGCCCGCCTCCAGCGACAGGTGGACGCCACTATCACCTGGTGCCGGACAAACAAAATAGCTCTCAATGCCGCCAAAACTACGGCAGTTTACTTCACGAAACGGCGCCCAGTCCTCCGCCGCAATATCTCGATTGCAGGTGTGCAGGTGCCCTGGTCCCCGACAACCACCTATCTCGGGGTCCAGATGGACCACAAGTGGCTCTTCCACTGTCATGCGGAGTATGTCACCAACAAAGGGCAAAAGCTAACCAGGGCTTTGTACCCGCTCTTTCGCAGTAGGGAACTTAACCTGCATACCAAGCTCCGCATTTACCGAACAGTTATCCTGCCTGCCCTCACGTATGGATCTGCTGCATGGGCCACGATTAGTGTCACCAGGATGCGGACATTGCAGCGCCTACAGAACAAGGTGCTCAGGTGGAGTCTGCACGCCCCGCCACTCACGAGAATTGTCACTCTCCACGAGGAAGCTGATATCGTCCCCCTAAACACGACCATACGCAACAACGCGCGGCGGCTCTATGAGAAAGTGGATGCCTTGCGGGACACTGTCCATGGGTTACGCCACGTTGGGACCACACTTCCACGCCGCTGGCATCGACATCCGGTTCCCCTAACCATCCTAGAGGAATCGGATTCCGACCATGGCTAACGATAGGTCTGGCGCGCCCACCACGAACGCATCATTTGGCGGGACTAGCCCCCATTCTACGTCCAATACTTTCCAATCATACCTGCCCACGTTAGGCTAAATTTTTCTGTCTGACTCATGTAGTACTGTCACCGTCAGAGGGTGGTACGGGACTACAAGTCCCACCGCCACACCTCCAAAGTGAATTGCAGTGACGCAGTCACTGCCCTGTGGATAAATTTACTGCCTCACCAACACAGTCAGACCGCAATAGACCGGTGATGCTGTATTGTAACATATCACAAAAAAAAAAAAAAGCATTAACTCCTATAAGTCCCACCGCCACACCTTTACATGTCCATGTTAGGCAATAAATTCTGCCTGACTCATGTAGTACCATCGCCGTTAGAGGGTAGTACGGGACTGCAAGTCCCACCGCCACACCTCCACAGTGGAAATTTACTGGCTCACCAACACAGTTAGACCGCAATAGACCGGTGATGCTGCATATCACCCCGGACTACAAGTCCATTAAAAAAAAAAAAAAAAAAAAGCATTGACTTTGGCTGCAATTGAAAGATATGGCGTATCCTTTTCAATTTCGAAAGTAGTATTTGTATTCCGATTCTCGATATTTCCTGAACATTTAAGTGAAGTTTCGTGCATTCTACGATAGTCCTTCGAGTCGCAAAATTGGCAGATATTATCCATTTTTCCGCATGCCACGATATTCTTTCGTCGGGTCATATTGGAATACTTCATTTGTTAGGTTGTACTGTTGACTTGCCTACTCGTCTAAGCTGCTCGTAGGGTGATATTTCCATGGTTAGCTTGACTTCGCAGTCTTTTATGATAAGATTGCTTCGCAATTCTGGATTCTTCAGTCCGTTCATTTCGTTGGTCTTCGGTTTTTCTACTTCTCACAGTGCTCATTGTCGTTCGTTGGGAACTTAAACATGCATGGCGCACTTCTGCTGTTTCGTGATCGACTTTATCACTTTGACTATTCACATTTCACTGTTTGTTTTTATTCACCCACTGCACTACCTTTTCCTTTCCTCCCTTCGTCACTAATCAGAAATTGACGTTCGAACCCACGACGGGTCTTGTTTTATATACGCCTACCAATGGGGAGCCCCACCAGTGGCGAATTACAGAACATACCAAAAAGGCTTCGAATGGTTCACAATGTTCCACAACATTCGAGAGTGTTCTGGAATGTTCCACAATGATCTGGGATGTTCGTGAACATTCTGGAATCTTCCCGAATGTTCCAGAGTACTTCCTAACATCCCGGATCATTATGGAATATTCCAGAACATTATGGAATGTTGTGGAATACTCTCGAATGTCTTAGAAATTTCTAGATGTCGAAACTTCCCAGGCATTATATCTTCAAAAGTACGCCCTTCAGGTGAAAACTGGAACCTTCTTCGTGGATGGGGAATAGAGAGCTACCACACCATAATATCCCTTGATCGTACCACGAGTCGTTTCTGAGTTTTAGAAGCACGCACAGTGTACACTTACCTTTATTACATATATTGATTACCAGCTTACAGGAAACAGTGTTACATAGGAATTGCTACACGTAATGTGTGACTTATACAAGCTATGCTGAAAGCAAACAAGTAAAAATTTTACATAAATACGAATAAAACGGTATGCCGTTAATATAGTAGATGTATACTTGTATAACATGGTGGAATATTGTCATGTTTCGTTTACAAAGCATCATACATCGTCCATTCCACAGTTTTTTAAACTAATCAAGTTCGTGATGAACGACTTTATAAAAGCGAAATCATTTTTATAATTTGTTTGAACAACATGCACCATATTAGTATCCCTGCTGAACAAGTTTTAGTATTTTAAAAACATAGTTCAATTCAAGTTCGGAGCATTTGGAACGATTATTAGGACTGGTATGCCCCCTCGCGAGACGATTGGAACACACCACCGTACCATTAATAATGGGGAGATGGCGGCATTAGCGCAATTTTTATATCAACTTGATATTTAAACCAACTAAACTGATCAATTAATTACCCCTCCAAACCACGCCCACTCCCTACCCCCCACAAACCCCCAGATGACATCATGTGTTTTCCTCCAACGGGACATGGGCCAATGCCCCCTCCCCTTCCCAAACTATTGGTGGGAATTTCGAATTTTGGCGGGTATTTCGAATTTTGGTGGGGGATTTCGAATTTTGGTGGAAATTCACGGGGCTGTGCTGTCGTACCACCCCAACCCCACCTGGGAACTGGCAGGTAATTAAAAATGGCGGTGCTCTTTCCGAGACTCGAAGCGTGATCCTTCCAAATGGAAAACCCAAGTGTACTTCCTCTCCCACTGCAAGACATGGATACCGCCCAGATGCAAGAGAGGAAGGTTAGGTTAGTGTATTTATTTTGGTTGGGAGGGTGGAGTAAGGGTTGGTCCTACTTAAGTAATTTTTATCATGATCGGCCATAATTACATAAATACATGCACAGCGCTACACAAGGACTGCCTAAAATCGCAATACAGCTAAAAAATTGACGATGCCATATGACTGAGGTTATCCTCCTGGGATAAAATTCCACAATTCCACTCGAAACTAGTGGCAGACACACTCAAACACTACCCTTCACCTACAAACTGCGGGGAAAAATGGCTGGAGTGGGAGGTACTATCTTTATTTTTTTGCTAGGGAATAATTCAACCGATGAGAAGCTGGTGCTGAACAGAGAGGATTTTAATAAATGTATTACCTGTAAGCATACATGCATGTATCGCTGTTTGACGTCACAGTCTGCCGCAGACGCCAGCTTGATAATCACCCTGCATTCTACGTAACTGAAGCCAATACATGCCACCACAACTGATGCGTCACTGTTCTAATTACACATCGAAATTGGCGTAAGAAAAACCTCGTAATGAACCGGCCATAATATAACACATATACTGGGGAAAATTGTTGTCCCTAAAGATTGCAGAGGGGACAGTAATTGAACGTGCGTTCTCCTCAATGTACGATCACAAACTGCCCAAATTACAGGCCCTCTTACTTCCCCTCATCCCTTCCCTCCCTCCCTCCACCTCCAGAGGCTGATAGCCTTTTAGAAACGCCCAGCTGCTACTCCTGAGGGCCTCGAGGTTTTCTGCGGCATAGCACCATTCTGCCGGCGGACGAGTGCGCATCCCATGAGCTCGCGGTCTCCTTGAGTATACGGTCCTTCGCCAACACAAGAGCATGTAAACCTAACTAATGGATAGGACGTAAATGAAGGCCTCCCCGCCCAACAGGCCGCGCCTTGCTAGGGACGCAGCCACCTCCCATAACCAACTACACACATACACTGGACCATCCTCTAAACCACCCCACTGCAAGCGACCGCAGTACTGCGATGGAGAACACTTTTATATGAAGTCAACGCATCTCTTACGATGAAGCATCTTCTAAAAAGGGAAACCCAACCTCAATGATAGTAAGTTCCTCTTACCACGGAAATAGACGCAGTCCACTTTCTTTTAGCTTGGGAGCAAAATCGGTATAGTGTTTACGTTCGACTGCAGGATATAATTTGCATCTCATTAGTTTGCAGCATCCAACGAAGTGCACCACCGCCGATTACAGATAACCTAAATTCAGAAGCCTTACACGTCTACCCTGTGTAGAACTGGCCAAAAATCTTCCACTATTTTGCTGCGAAAACTACCGACCACCACAAAATGTCCTCGTTATTTCAAATCCGTCATTGGAGTAAAGAAAAAGTCTGAATTTAAACTCCGAAAACATCTATATTAAGCAAAATGTTTTCATTGTTGTTGACTTTTACAAACAACTTGCTTTTCGAAGAGCTATTAATGTGTATCTAAGGTGCCGAGATTGAAAATATTGAATACAGCATGCATTAGAGAAAGTGATGTCTACTACTAAGAATTAACTTTTTTTATTAAGTTTAACTGCAAAATTGAAAACAAATATGGAATGTGGTAGGAGATTAATTAAAAACTCTAAATATATGTTGTTTAACTTTAAAATATGTAGTGGCTGACTAGATTACAATATTGTCAGAAGTTTGTCATGAAAGAACCTCATCTACCTTGGTATTGTGAGGGTTAATATTATATTATCTTAAATTTATTTCCATTTGAATATTGTTGTTCACTTTTAATAGCAGTTTTAGAAATAAAAAAGTAATGTGTTTTGAAGAAATATGTTCAATTCACCTCTACACAGTCCTTCAACTAACTTATTATGTACCAGTTTAATCTTAAGGTTTTCAATTACCTTGTAGAAGTGATCTTTACCTAAGTCTCTTTGTAAATGATTAGGATCTTTTTACTGATTGTGGAGACCCATACATATTTGGAGTACAAACCGATTATTGTGTAGCTCTTCAACAGTCTCACTTCGTATTTTGGTTACATCAAAAGCAAGATATCATTGGATTGAGGCATCAACAATAAACTATTTCTTTCTATAAATCATCATAGATGGGAAGGGGAAAACGAAATAAAACAAAAAATGCTGTATAAATAAATTTATTATAAAAGCAATACATTAATTTCTTTGTCATTACACAATTAAACATATGAATTTAATACACATCTTTATTTTCACTGAAAATATTTTAGAAAATCTTCATTGTAAACAGTAGATTATTACAATCTGTTTAAGTATGTCAGACATCTGAAGCAGCTGACCAGTTATTTCGCAGCTATGTCCAATTCAGTAAAATCGTAATGATAGTGAATTGAATTTTGTGAGCAAACACTATATAATACGAATAATATTTAGTTACTGTAACTACCAAACAGTTTGCTGTACTGAATCTTAAACAGTTCAACATGATAAAAGAAATCATATGTCTCGTACTATTCAAAGACAGTAATGTGTTCAGGCTCTATAAAGAAGTCTTTCTTGAGAAAGACCAAGTACTTCGTATGTGAAAACTTAACTCTCTTGCAAACCAGAATTAATCTCCTTAAGGAACCAAATATTAATTTATCTAGGTGTCCCACACAGTGGCACTCCATGAACAGGTACTAGCATTAACAGTCCTATATACATTCTTATAATGCACACTAACATATACATGATTATTACTAAACACATACTAAGAACCCACAGGAAAATCTGGGTAAGTCACATTCTGTACGTTTATAAGGAAAGGAGATTTAAACTTTCAAAACTACAAAAAATACATAAAACACTCTGGTTGAGTTTAAATAATATAACTGTGATGCCAAATTTAATGATCGTAGAGGATATACACTAGAAAAAACTGACAGTTGGAATCAACTGATAAATAAGAAAATACATGAAAAGGAAGTGCATCTTCTCACGTAAATAATGTGGTAAATCCATCACTTTTTGGTAAGCTTTCGTCCCTTCTTTGCGTTGTTTAACACTGCAAATTCTTTTTCTTAGTCTTGGATTTTGGTTCGTTATGTGGAACAGAAATTTCCTACACCTTGACCACAAAACTGTTCTTGAGAGTTTGCATAATGTGCGCAAGGGATTGGCAGGAGCTCTGATAATGTACCTCCGGAATTAGTTATTTGCAAGACAATCGTGACTTACGTTACAAAACTCTTACCTTTATACCATCGATGAGGCCATAAGAATTTGCCAGGGCTCAGCTGTTGATACGAGGCTCGGCGTCTACTTGTAGACCAACAGAATGTTCCAAACGTGCTGCTGTTCAGGCTCCATTTTAAGTAATCCTGTATGTGGACAGCTTGTCTTACTTCACAACCAGAGCTTCTATGAGCTGTTGTGTCTTGAAAGAATACTTCGGTTTGTAATATGCTTTTAAAAAGGCAGTTCAATCTCATATACTTACTTGTTAAGCGATAATGATTTTGTAAGTCTTGAACTCACTCTTGAGGTTTCAGAAGCATGAATCCCGGTCTTTTGGTAACCCTCCAATAACTTTCTTTTTATCACACCGAAGTTTTTATCACATTCCATGTTAGAGTGTCCTCTTATTGTAAATACTATTTAGATACTAATTAATCTCGTAATGGTGTGAACATAGCATTGTCCTTACGAAGTCTTGAGGACGAATCACAGAATATTACAATAACCCTAACGTCTGTATCAAAGATTTCACTCACATAATAGCGCAAAAAACGAATAACTCTATTCGCTCCTTTATTCCCTAAATCTACAGTGTAAATATAAATTATAAGATCACTGATGGAGATTTGATGAATGTTGAAGCAGTAAAAGGTAATTCCATGCAAAGCAATGAAGACCTTCTGGCAAATAGGAATTTCACACATGGTATAATTTCCTTTGATTCTTACAGTGTATCGGAAAGAGAAATCTGTAGCGTAGGAATCGTCATACTTAGGCCTTCTACGAGGAGTTTATGTCACAGGAATAAAGCTGGTTAAATAGGAAGATTTGTCATCCCACTCACCTAACAAATTAAAGTTCTTGATAAGTTGTTCTCTATCGTTGGGAGTTGATTTGTTTTAAACGCTCGAACAGTGAGCACTTGCAGACTTCGCTTAACTCATGAGACACTGCCATAAGGTCTATACAAAAATTACACATTCTGTCATGTCGTTTTCTCTTTTCAGCTGATTGATTAGCGGATGACTTCTCACCTTTATCTTGTGATGATCCACACATTAGAACGACTCTGAGAGGGCCACACTACTATCACACTCCACACTAAACACTATTACCATAAGGAAATAACATGGCGTAAAAAACTGAATCGATCAAGTTTGCAGCTGCAGTTTTACTCACCTACAGATGTATTGCAAATACACTCCTGGAAATGGAAAAAAACACATTGACACCGGTGTGTCAGACCCACCATACTTGCTCCGGACACTGCGAGAGGGCTGTACAAGCAATGATCACACGCACGGCACAGCGGACACACCAGGAACCGCGGTGTTGGCCGTCGAATGGCGCTAGCTGCGCAGCATTTGTGCACCGCCGCCGTCAGTGTCAGCCAGTTTGCCGTGGCATACGGAGCTCCATCGCAGTCTTTAACACTGGTAGCATGCCGCGACAGCGTGGACGTGAACCGTATGTGCAGTTGACGAACTTTGAGCGAGGGCATATAGTGAGCATGCGGGAGGCCGGGTGGACGTGCCGCCGAATTGCTCAACACGTGGGGCGTGAGGTCTCCACAGTACATCGATGTTGTCGCCAGTGGTCGGCGGAAGGTGCACGTGCCCGTCGACCTGGGACCGGACCGCAGCGACGCACGGATGCACGCCAAGACCGTAGGATCCTACGCAGTGCCGTAGGGGACCGCACCGCCACTTCCCAGCAAATTAGGGACACTGTTGCTCCTGGGGTATCGGCGAGGACCATTCGCAACCGTCTCCATGAAGCTGGGCTACGGTCCCGCACACCGTTAGGCCGTCTTCCGCTCACGCCCCAACATCGTGCATCCCGCCTCCAGTGGTGTCGCGACAGGCGTGAATGGAGGGACGAATGGAGACGTGTCGTCTTCAGCGATGGGAGTCGCTTCTGCCTTGGTGCCAATGATGGTCGTATGCGTGTTTGGCGCCGTGCAGGTGAGCGCCACAATCAGGACTGCATACGACCGGGGCACACAGGGCCAACACCCGGCATCATGGTGTGGGGAGCGATCTCCTACACTGGCCGTACACCACTGGTGATCGTCGAGGGGACACTGAATAGTGCACGGTACATCCAAACCGTCATCTAACCCATCGTTCTACCATTCCTAACCCGCAAAGGGAACTTGCTGTTCCAACAGGACAATGCACGTCCGCTTGTATCCCGTGCCACCCAACGTGCTCTAGAAGGTGTAAGTCAACTACCCTGGCCAGCAAGATCTCCGGATCTGTCGCCCATTGAGCATGTTTGGGACTGGATGAAGCGTCGTCTCACGCGGTCTGCACGTCCAGCACGAACGCTGGTCCAACTGAGGCGCCAGGTGGAAATGGCATGGCAAGCCGTTCCACAGGACTACATCCAGCATCTCTACGATCGTCTCCATGGGAGAATAGCAGCCTGCATTGCTGCGAAAGGTGGATATACACTGTACTAGTGCCGACATTGTGCATGCTCTGTTGCCTGTGTCTATGTGCCTGTGGTTCTGTCAGTGTGATCATGTGATGTATCTGACCCCAGGAATGTGCCAATAAAGTTTCCCCTTCCTGGGACAATGAATTCACGGTGTTCTTATTTCAGTTTCCAGGAGTGTAGTTGAAGCAAGCCTTGGACATGCTCCATTCTTTCCACGAGAAGTTCGATTTAGGACGTTCTTACCATTACCACTAAAAGTAAACCCCTTTCTATCTCGGCACCCTGTCGAGTTATTTGAGAGTTATTTTTACTGCCTTGTAGTACCGACAGCTGTCCTTCAAATTTGCCGTGAATTCGTTTTCTACTTAAAAGCGCTTAACCCGTCTTCTTCCGTGGAGTCCTCATATGCAAACTGAGGTTATATGTCTACGATGTTAATTCTTATACTATTGCCGATAGCAACTGTGTCCCTGTTATTTACTCTACCACCACAGATGCATACATCAGCATTATTGAGGATGGCATTACGGTCAACGGACAACCACGCAACCGACGACGTCAGGGCACCTGTCAAACAGGCAGCGTTTGCTGGTTAGTCCCACAACCACAATCGCTGTGTATACTGTCACAGGTGGTGCAGTACGCTACAGAGACTCTTTGCGATAGAGGGCTGTAGGAAGAATGGAAGCTCCACTGTCGCAATCTGATGTGGCCTGATGGCTTAATGTGAATAGTTCTGTCGTTTCTCGGATGTGGCGACAGTTTATAGAGACCGAAACTGTATCCCGAAGACACAGCAAGGCCGACCACGTGTGGCATCAGAAAGAGAGGATCGTTATTTGGCCGTAAGTGAACGACTGTACCGCCTTAGTTCTGCACGACATATGGCATCTGACGTCTCAGCAGCCACTGGGTGTGTTACATGGAGGCAAACGGTGTACAGAAGGCTTCGGCAGAGTGGTCTCAATTGTCAGAGATCTGCTGTATGTGTTTACAGAAAGGAACGTTTGAGTGGAGTCGCCAACATGCTTCCTGGACTGTCGGCAGTGGGTCAGTGTTCTTTTCACGAATGAACCCCGATTTGATCTGAACTCTCCAAGGATTCGAATCTGGGAGCAGGCCGCAGTGGCTGAGCGGTTCTAAGCGCTACAGTCTGGAACTGCGTGACCGCTACGGTCGCAGGTTCGAATCCTGCCTCGGGCATGGATGTCTGTGATGTCCTTAGGTTAGTTAGGTTTAAGTAGTTTTTCTACTGATATGCCAGTTGCGGTTGTTTACGCTCTATGTTCTTTATTTCACTATCGGCTGTTTATAATACACCCCTGGAAATGGAAAAAAGAACACATTGACACCGGTGTGTCAGACCCACCATACTTGCTCCGGACACTGCGAGAGGGCTGTACAAGCAATGATCACACGCACGGCACAGCGGACACACCAGGAACCGCGGTGTTGGCCGTCGAATGGCGCTAGCTGCGCAGCATTTGTGCACCGCCGCCGTCAGTGTCAGCCAGTTTGCCGTGGCATACGGAGCTCCATCACAGTCTTTAACACTGGTAGCATGCCGCGACAGCGTGGACGTGAACCGTATGTGCAGTTGACGGACTTTGAGCGAGGGCGTATAGTGGGCATGCGGGAGGCCGGGTGGACGTACCGCCGAATTGCTCAACACGTGGGGCGTGAGGTCTCCACAGTACATCGATGTTGTCGCCAGTGGTCGGCGGAAGGTGCACGTGCCCGTCGACCTGGGACCGGACCGCAGCGACGCACGGATGCACGCCAAGACCGTAGGATCCTACGCAGTGCCGTAGGGGACCGCACCGCCACTTCCCAGCAAATTAGGGACACTGTTGCTCCTGGGGTATCGGCGAGGACCATTCGCAACCGTTTCCATGAAGCTGGGCTACGGTCCCGCACACCGTTAGGCCGTCTTCCGCTCACGCCCCAACATCGTGCAGCCCGCCTCCAGTGGTGTGGCGACAGGCGTGAATGGAGGGACGAATGGAGACGTGTCGTCTTCAGCGATGAGATTCGCTTCTGCCTTGGTGCCAATGATGGTCGTATGCGTGTTTGGCGCCGTGCAGGTGAGCGCCACAATCAGGACTGCATACGACCGAGGCACACAGGGCCAACACCCGGCATCATGGTGTGGGGAGCGATCTCCTACACTGGCCGTACACCACTGGTGATCGGCGAGGGAACACTGAATAGTGCACGGTACATCCAAACCATCTAACCCATCGTTCTATCATTCCTAGACCGGCAAGGGAACTTGCTGTTCCAACAGGACAATGCACGTCCGCTTGTATCCCGTGCCATCCAACGTGCTCTAGAAGGTGTAAGTCAACTACCCTGGCCAGCAAGATCTCCGGATCTGTCCCCCATTGAGCATGTTTGGGACTGGATGAAGCGTCGTCTCACGCGGTCTGCACGTCCAGCACGAACGCTGGTCCAACTGAGGCGCCAGGTGGAAACGGCATGGCAAGCCGTTCCACAGGACTACATCCAGCATCTCTACGATCGTCTCCATGGGAGAATAGCAGCCTGCATTGCTGCGAAAGGTGGATATACACTGTACTAGTGCCGACATTGTGCATGCTCTGTTGCCTGTGTCTATGTGCCTGTGGTTCTGTCAGTGTGATCATGTGATGTATCTGACCCCAGGAATGTGTCAATAAAGTTTCCCCTTCCTGGGACAATGAATTCACGGTGTTCTTATTTCAATTTCCAGGAGTGTATTTTGTGGAAAATATACGCAGCATTGCAAAATTTCCGATTATTGCTTTAATTTTGGACACTGTATATATCCTCTGTCCCCGAGAGCCGTTGCACACGTGGGCGCGGACCGCGGACAGAGAGGCTTGTGGGGGGCATCGGATTAAAGGCGGCCACGAGCGCTCATGAGGTCACTTCGTCAACGCACCTGACCTTGGTGACACGTCTGATTGCCGAAATATGGTGCCCATTGGGCGCTATGAACCGGCAGTACACACGAGGACTGCTCGAGCAACAAATACGCCAGGAGAAACTGAAGAATCACACAGTATTCACATTGGTTGTAAACGCATTACTTACATCACGATATGTTTCCATCATTGCCATGAGATGTCACTAAAAACGCTAAATCCATATGGAACGCATACCACTCATGACCTCAGACAGTCTTCCTTCCGTTCACTGTTTACATTGCGTAAGTTAACATGAAAGTGATGACATCCACTTACTTAACGTTCTCCTCTGAATAATATTACTGGTGATCAACAATCAAAATACGATATGCTAGTTAAGTAGCTACTTAATGCCACCTCTGCGAAGCGAGCCCGAGACGCTGGCACATTATACACAGAAATATTTTATTCTTGAAGCTTCATTCCAGTGAGAACTTGCTGTTATCGTAACTAGGATTCAAGATTCCGCAGCTGAAGAGTTGAACATTGACATCTACTCCAAATACGCATGGGCTGCCTCTCTAAAGATTAAAACTGGTACCGTGGTTAGGGATACATTTAGAAAAATATACGAAACAAGTCGCTGTTGGATTCTGAATCATTTACGGACAGAGATGGTAAGGATCGTTTCAAGAAGATAGTGCAAAAACACGAAATTAAACGCTATTCGTTGATATCTACTTTGAAAACATTAGTTGTAAAGAGATTCAATAGAAATGTTAATGGTAATATGTTAAAGTTGTTTCACTGCACAATGTTCACTCAAATGAATTTACATGGAGCAAGATCTAGTAAGTCAACACAACCACACAAAGCACAGAACAATTAATACTAGGCACGTCGAGATGATGGATAATAGTCTACTGTGAATAATAATGGAGGAGTAATGGCAGTCACCTTGCACTGTTCCGTGAGTTATGTAATCGAATTGTCGTGTGTGACTGTACTATTTATCAATATAAAAATGAAAATTCAAAAGAAATCATTGATTGTAGTATTGTGCATACAAGTACGACTTAAGGAATAATAAACTGAAGTAACGAAGAATAGATCGATAGATGTTAGTCTAATACACTGTTCTTCTGTTAAACAATGCATTGCTGGTTTTCAACAATTGCCCAAGTTACTGTCTAGGGGTCAACCAAAAGTATTTGTGGGAGTTACCCTAGGTAATTAATACTAAAGTTCAATAACTAAATTTGCATGCATGATTATGTGGTGAAAACAGTTAATTTTCACAACTCACAGTGCTTTTGATTTAAATATAAACTCAGTTTATTATTGTCATTTCTACACTGAACCAACATAACGACTGTGTGAAAGCATTAAAACTGTAGTAAAAAAGATCAGTATGCCATGTTACAGGTGCTAACGTATAAAACCCACTAAAACCTAAAAAGTAACTCAAAATTTCATCAGCGTTTGTTTTAAAATGAAATTTGAACTACAAGTTCAAATAATTCACAAGTGATTGCAGAAATGTTTGAAAGTACTATCCTGTTCACCTAGCGTTAATTGTTCTGAGTTCACAAGCTAGCTAACTCGTCGAAATATTTTCTAAGTATTCGTTGCTGATACGAGCGAAAAACATGTCTTCGATATTGTGCTTATAAATTTTTCGGACACTACGGAAATGCGACCACTCGCTGCTCGCACTTACGGGGTCACAGCTCTGACAAACAAATGAACACAGGCAAGATGGTAGCAGGTTATTTAAGCACTCGTAATGATTTTAGTATAATTCTAAACCTTCTGTTTTCCGAAATTTATCTATAAATTATCAATTTTACACTCTACATGTATATGATACAGTACAGAATGTAAGTTTACTCAGTTGTTCGCTGCTGTCCTTAATTTTCGGCTACGTTTCTTTGTTCGTCCAATATTTTGTATTCTATAGTTGTAAATCTCCCCCCCTCCTCCTCCCTCCCACCCCCCCCCCCGCTCTTCATGAACCATGGATGTTCATCGTGGGGTGGTCAGGTGGCTTGCGTGCCTCAGCGATACAGATAGCCGTACCGTAAATGCAACCACAACGGAGGGGTAACTTTTGAGAGGCCAGACAAATGTGTGGTTCCTGAAGAGGAGCAGCAGCCTTTTCAATAGTTGCAGGGGCAACAGTCATGATGACCGACTGATCTTGCCTTGTAACATTAACCAAAACGTCCTTGGTGTGCTGGTACTGCGAACAGCTGAAAGCAAGGGGAAGCTACAGCCGTAATTCTTCCCGGAGCCTGCTGCTTTACTGTATGGTAATATAATGATGGCGTTCTCATAGGTATATATTCCGGAGATAAAATAGTCACCTATTCGGATTTCAGGGAGGGAACAACTTTGGAGGACTCGTTATCAGGAGAAAAATAACTGGCATTCTACGGATCGGAGCGTGGAATGTCAGATCCCTTAATCGGGCAGGTGGGTTAGAAAATTTAAAAAGGGATATGGATAGGTTAAAGTTAGATATAGTGGGAATTAGCGAAGTTCGGTGGCATTAGGAACAAGACTTTTGCTCAGGTGAATACAGGGTTATAAATACAAAATCAAATAGGGTAATGCAGGAGTAGGTTTAATTATGAACAAAAAATAGGAGTGCAGGTAAGCTACTACAAACAACATAGTGAACGCAGTATTGTGGCCAAGATAGACACGAAACCCACGCCTACCACAGTAGCACAAGCTTATATGCCAAGTAGCTCCAGACGCCGAAGAAAAAAATGTTCAAATATGTGTGAATTCCTAAGAAGCTAAACTGCTGAAATCATAGGTCCCTAGACTTACACACTACTTAAAGTAATCTACGCAAAGAACAACACCCACACCCACGCTAAAGGGAGGATTCCAATCTCCGGTGGGACAGGCCATGCAATCCATGACGTGGTGCTCTAAACCGCACGGCCACTCCCCGTGGGTGACGACGAAGACATTGAAGACTTGTAAGAAGAGATAAAAAAAAATTGAGATATTGAAGGGATACGAAAATTTAGCAGTAATGGGGGACAGGAATTTGATAGCAGGAAAAGGAAGTTGTAAATTAATATGGAATGTGTATGACGTATGCTTTGCCGGCGATGGGCGAGGTATGACAGAATCTCTGACCAGAGAGTAGTTTGTTGTTAGTTGTTGCTTGTCGCTAGTCTGCGCTTGTCTGTGCGAGTCGACAGTAGTAGTCTGGTGTAGTCTGCGTGAGTCGGCATGTGTCGGCTGTGTGCTCTGCTCGGGACTCTGGTCAGGACTCTGGAGGATGAGTATTGTTGTAGAAGGTAAAGAAGCAGCCTTGCGCATATTTAATAATGTATGTTAATTATCATTTAATTTGTTCCAAAAAATGCCCCAATAATAATTTTTATAATATAAAGTAACTCTTTTACAGAAAAGCATTCATTTCAATTTAAAGAATATTTCCAATGCATGATCATTCCTTCCAAGAATAAATATATATATATATATATATATATATATATATATATATATATATATATATATATACACGCCGGCATTGCACGAAGCTGTGTCGAAAAATATCTAATTAAGAGCAGATATAATTGCAGTTTTTATTGAGGTAAGGAGTTTTGCTTTTTTTATTCAGAATACAGGGCCGAAGGGCAGCGCTGCTGTCCTCATAAAATTTATCAGGTTACTAAACTTTTTTATTATTTTGGTGTTTAGGAATTTTTCTGTTTCGAACTTGACATTAAATGAGAAAAGAATTTTGTGGGAACATTAAATGTGAATGCATTTCTGCACACAGACTATAAATGGGAGCCAATTTTGTTCAGAGGTTACAATATTTAAAAATTCATTTAATTATAATTTTTTTGTGGCGAGGTTACACTTGGTTCATGGTTAATTACTCAATTAAATATTCTGTGCGGAGGTTACATTTGGTTCTTGGTTTCCTATAATTTAAAATACATATTTTGTGGGGAGTTTACGCTTGGTTAATATTTTAAAAATAAACAATTCTTTGGGGAGATTACGCTTGGCTCATTTTCATTTACATTTTTTTGTGGGGAGGTTACAAATGGAGGTAAGGAATGAAAGATGAAGCCGCCTGATAGAATTTTGCACAGAGCATAACTTAATCATCACTCAGTTTAAAAATCATGAAAGAAGTTTGTATACATGGAAGAGGCCTGGAGACACTGGAACGTGCCAGATAGATTATACAATGGTAAGACAGCGATTTGGAAACCACGATTTAAATTGTAAGACATTTCCAGGGGCAGTTGCGGACACTCACCACGGAGCGATTGAGAAGATCGGGGAAAGAAATACAGTAGAATAAGAATGGGTAGCATTAAGAGATGAAATAGTGAAGGCAGCAGAGGATCAAGTAGGTAAAAAGACGAGGGATGGTAAAATTCCTTGGGTAACAAAAGAGATACTGAATTTAATTGATCAAAGGAGAAAACATAAAAATGCAGTAAATGAAGCAGCCAAAAAGGAATAAAAACAACTCGAAAATGAGGTCGACAGGAAGTGCAAAATGGCTAAGCAAGGATGGCTAAAGGACAAATGTCAGGATGTAGAGGCGTATATCACTAGGAGTAAGATAGATACTGCCTACAGGAAAATTAAGAGACATTTGGAGAGAAGAGAACCATTTGTATGAATACCAAGAGCTCGGATGGAAAACCAGTTCCAAGCATAGAAGGGAAAGTAGAAAGGGTGAAAGAGTATGTAGAGGGCCTATACAAGGGCGATGTATTTGATGCCGAAAAAAATGGTACAAATGGCTCTGAGCACTATGGGACTTAACTTCTGAGGTCATCAGTCCCCTAGAACTTAGAACTACTTAAACCTAACTAACCTAAGGACATCACACACATCCATGCCCGAGGCAGGATTCGAACCTGCGACCGCAGCGGCAGCGAGGTTCCGGACTGATGCGCCTAGAACCACTCGACCACAGAGACCGGCTAAAAATTTCAATCCCAAACAAAGCAGGTGTAGACAGTTGTGAAAATTACCGAACTATAAGTTCAGTAAGGCACAGCGGCAAAATACTAACACGAATTCTTCCGTAGAAATGTTGAAACACGTGAGGCAATACTGACCCTACGAATTATCTTATGAAAGGCAAATCTACATCTCTACATTTGTAGACTTAGAGTAAGCTTTTGACAATGTTGACTGAAATACTCTCTTTCAAATTCTGAAGGTGGTAGGGGTAAAACACAGGGAGCGAATGCTATTTACAACTTGTACAGAAACTGGATGGCAGTTATAAGATTGGGGGGGGGGGGGGGGGGCATGAAAGGTAAGCAGTGTTTGGGCTGGGAGTGAGAAAGTGTTGTAGCCTATCCCCGATGTTATTCAATCTGTATATTGAGCAAGCAGTGAAGGAAACAAAAGAAAATTCTGAAGTAGGAAATAAAATCAATGGAGAAGAAATAAAAATTTTGCGGTTTGCCGATGACATTGTGATTCTGTCCGAGACAGCAAAAGACCTGGAAGCGGAGCTGAACGGAATGGACATTGTCTTGAAAGGAGAATATCAGATGAACATAAAAAGGAAGAGGAGGATAATGGAATGTAGTCGAATTAAATCAGGTGATGTTGATGGAATTACATTATAAATGAGACGCTTAAAGTGGTTAATGAGTTTTGCTATCTGGGGAGCAAAATAACTGATGATGGTCGAAGTAGAGAGGATGTAATGTATACTGGCAATGACAAGGAAAGCGTTTCTGAAGAAGAGAATTTTGTTAACAGCGAGTATACATTAAAATGTCAGTAAGACATTTCTGAAAGTATTTGAATGGAGTATAGTCATGTATGGAAGTGAAACACGGATTAATAACTAGTTTGCACAAGAAGAGAATAGAAGCTTTAAAAATGTGGTTCTACTGAAGAATGGTGATGATTGGATGGGTAGATCACGTAACTAATGAAGAGGTGCTGTATGGAATTGATGAGAAGAGGAATTTGTGGCACAACTTGACTAGAAGAAAGGCTCGGTTGGTAGGACATGTTCTGAGGCATCAAGGGATCACCAATTTAGTACTGGAGGGCAGCGTGGAGGGTACAAATTATGGGTGGAGACCCAGAGATGAATAAACAAATCAGACTCAGAAGGATGTAGGTTCCAGTAGTTACTTGTAGATGAACCTTGTGCAGGTGAGAGTAGCATTGAGAGCTGCATCAAACCAGTCTCTGGACTGAAGAATACAACAACAACAGCATCAATTGTAAATGTTACTTTGGTTTGTTGTTAATGAAGTACAGTGTATAAAACTATATAGTCAGTATCTGAGTCTACATTCATCAGCTGCCGCTACTTTCATTTTTTTCTTGTTACTCATACAGACCTCTCCGTTTTGGGGGAGGCTTGCGTGCCTCAGCGATACAGACAGCCGTACCGTAGGTGCAACCCCAACGGAGGGGTATCTGTTCAGCGGCCAGACAAACGTATGACTCTTGAAGAGGGGCAGCAGCCTTTTCAATAGTTGCAGGGGCCACAGTCTGGATGATTGACTGATCTGGCCTTGTAGCACTAACCAAAACAGCCTTGCTGTGCTGGTACTGCGAACGACTGAAAGCAAAGGGGAAACTACGGCTGTAATTTTTCCCGAGGGCATGCAGCTTTACTGTATGGATGAATGACGATGGCATCCTCTTGGGTAAAATATTCCGGGGGTAAAATAGTCCCCCATTCGGATATCCGGGCATGGACTACCCAAGAGGACGTCGTTATCAGGAGAAAGAAAACTGGCGTTCTACGGATCGGAGCGTGGAATGTCAGATCCGTTAATCGGGCAGGTGGGTTAGAAAAATTAATAAGGGATATGGATAGGTTAAAGTTAGATATAGTGGGAATTAGCGAAGTTCGGTGGCATTAGCAACAAGACTTTTGCTCAGGTGAATACAGGGTTATAAATACAAAATCAAATAGGGTAATGCAGGAGTAGGTTTAATAATGAACAAAAAATAGGAGTGCAGGTAAGCTACTACAAACAACATAGTGAACGCAGTATTGTGGCCAAGATAGACACGAAGCCCGCGCCTAAGACAGTAGTGCAAGTCTATATGCCAACTAGCTCTGCAGATGACGTAGAAATTGAAGAAATGCATCATGAGATAAAAGACATTATTCAGTTAGTGAAGGGAGACGAAAATTTAATAGTAATGGGTGACCGGAATTCGATAGTATGAAAAGGAAGAAAAGGAAACATAGTAGGTGAATACGGATTGAGGGTAAGGAATGAAAGAGGAAGCCGCCTGGTAGAATTTTGCACAGAGCACAACTTAATCATTGCTAACACTTGGTTCAAGAATGATAAAAGAAGGTTGTTTACATGGAAGAAGCTTGGAGATACTGACAGGTTTCAGATAGATAATATAATGGTAAGACAGAGATTTAGAATCCAGGTTTTAAAAATTAAGACATTTCCAGGGGCAGATGTTATCTATTGGTTATGAACCTTAGATTAAAACGGAAGAAACTGCAAAAACGTGGAAATTTAAGGAGATGGGACCTGGATAATCTGACTAAACCAGAGGTTGTACATTGTTTCAGGAAGAGCAGAAGGGAACAATTGACAAGAATGGAGGAAAGAAATACAGTAGCCGAAGAATGGATAGCTTTGAGGGATGTAGTAGCGAAGGCAGCAGAGGATCATGTAGGTAAAAAGACGAGGGCTAGTAGAAATCCTTGGGTGACAGAAGAATATAGAATTTAATTGATGAAAGGTGAAAATATAAAAAATGCAGTAAATGAAGCAGGCAAAAAGAAATACCGACGTCTCAAAAATGAGATCGACGGGAAGTCCAAAATGGCTAAACAGGCATGGCTAGAGGACAAATATAAGGATGTAGATGCTTATCTCATTAGTGGTAAGATGGATACTGCCTACAGGAAAATTAGATAGACTTTTGGAGAAAAGAGAACCACTTGTATGAATATCAAGAGCTCTCCCCGATGTTATTTAATCTGTATATTGAGCAAGCAGTGAAGGAAACAAAAGAAAAATTCGGAGTAGGTATTAAAATCCATGGAGAAGAAATAAAACTTTGAGGTTCGCCGATGACATTGTAATTTTGCCAGAGACAGCAAAGTACTTGGAAGAGCAGTTGAACGGAATGGACAGTCTCTTGAAAGGAGGATATAAGATCAACATCAAAAAAAGCAAAACGAGGATAATGGAATGTAGTCGAATTAAGCTGGGTGATGCTGAGGGAATTAGATTAGGAAATGAGACGCTTAAAGTAGTAAAGGAGTTTTGCAATTTGGGGAGCAAAATAACTGCTAATGGTGGAAGTAGAGAGGATATTAAATGTAGACTGGCAATAACAAGGAAAGCGTTTCTGGAGAAGAGAGATTTTTTAACATCGAGTGTAGATTAAAGTGTCAGGAAGTCGTTTCTAAAAGTAGCCATGTATGGAAGTGAAATATGGACGATAAATAGTTTGGACAAGAAGAGAAGTAATAAACACTGAGATGTGGGAAAAGTTACCGCATCATGGAAGAAGTTTAAATTTATTACTTCGTTGCTACCAACTCTATCAGCAACACATTTCGCACACAGTCGCCACATCTGCCGCTGAATTCTGCCTACAAAAATATACCATTCTACGACAAATAGTTCAGGATATATTAGGTCTAATACAGAAATGCTTGAAAAGGTGCAGCATCATGCATGGGGCTTTAATTTATTACTTCTTTACTGCTAGCTCTATTCGAAACACATTCCGAACACCGTATCCACGTATAGTTGCTGAATGTACCTACACAAGCATATCACTGTATGAGATATGAGGTCGTAAACACTGAAATGCGTCAAAACTTGCCGCTTCGTGCATGACATTTTAATTTATTAGCTCTTTACTACTAATTACACAAATCAACAAAATTTTGCATCACCTCGGTTCCGAGATCAACATAAACATCACTTCCGCCCTTTTTATTGCTCATGAAAAACACACATTGCATGTTGTACCACCATACAGCGAGACCTTCAAGGGTGATGGCCCCGATTGCTGTACATACCGGTATCTCTAATACACAGTAGCACGTTCTCTTGTATTGATACATGCCTGCACTTGTATTGATACATGCCACAACTTCATCTAGGCGCAGTTGGTCCAGATTGTACCACCCTTCAACGGCGATTCGGCGTAGATCCCTCAAAGTGGTTGGTGGGTCACGTCGTCGATAAACAGCTTTTTTCTGTCTATGCAAGGCATGCTCGATATTGTTCATGTCTGGAGAACATGCTGGTCACTCTAGTCGAGCAATATCGTTGTCCTCAAAGAGGTCGTTCACAAGATATGCACTATGGGGGTGTGAATTCTCGTCCATGAAGACGAATGCCTCGCAAATAAACTGCCGATATGGTTGCACTATCGGTCGGAGTACGGCATTCACGTATCGTACAGCCGTTACGGCGCCTTCCATAACCACCTGCGGCGTACGTCGGCCACACATAATGCCACCCCAAAACAGCAGGGTACCTCCACCATGCTGCACTCGCTGGACAGTGTGTCTAAGGCGTTCAGCCTGACCGGGTTGCCTCCAAACACGTCTCCGACGGTTGTCTGGTTGAAGGCATATTCGCCATTCATTGGTGACGAGAACGTGATGCCAATCCTGAGCGGTTCATTCACTATGTTGTTGGGCACATCTGTACCGCCTTGCATGGTATCGTGGTTGCAAAGATGGACCTCGCCATGGATGTCGGGAGTGAGATTGCGCATCATGCACCCTTTTGCGCACGGTTTGACTCGTAACACGACGTCCTGTGGCTGCGCGAAAGCATTATTCAACATGGTGGCGTTGCTGTCAGCGTTCGTCCTAGTCATAATCCGTAGGTAGCGGTCATCCACTGCAGCAGTGGACCTTGGGCGGCCTGAGCGATGTCATTAACAGTTCCTGTCTCTGTATCTACTCCATGTCCGAACAACATCGCTTTGGTGCACTCTGAGACGCGTGGACACTTTCCTTGTTGAGATCCCTTCCTGGCACAAAGTAACAACGAGGACGCGATCGAACCGCGGTATTGACCGTTTAGGCATGGTTTAACTACAGGCAACCAGAGCCATGTACCTCATTCCTGATGGAATGACTGGAACTGAACGTCTGTCGGACCCCCTCCGTCTCATAGGTGCTGCTCATGCATGTTTGTTTACATCTGTGGGCGGGTTTAGCGACATTTCTGAGCAGTCAAAGGGACTCTGTCTGTGATGCAATATCCGTAATCACCGTCGATCTTCAGGAGTTCTGCGAACCGGGGGTGATGCAAAACTTTTTTTGAAGTGTGAATGTTCACGACGCATTTCTCATACAGTAGCCAGTGTCGGCCTCACTTCTCTTGCTAGCTCACCTTGCAGTGGATGTTATAAAGCGTAGTACAAAATGGTTATGTATTCGAATCGAGAGCTTGACGACATGGTATTTCCTTACAGAAAGGCAAATGACAACGGGCAGCGGTCAGCAAGTTTGTATCAGAAGACCTTTCCTAGCCAACAACAACCACAGCATTCAACGTTTGCATCAGTGTTTCGCCGTTAGTCTGAGACAGGGTCGTTTCAGGAGGCACGAAATCATGAAGGACCTACCCGATATGTTCGGACACCAGACTTGAAGGAAAATGTGATTAATAATGTGTAAGGCGACCACCTTGTCAGTACTAGGCAGTTGGCCCGGCAATACAGGTAAACCAGACGACTGTGTGTAACATTCTCTATGACAACTGTTACTACATGTATCACTTACAGCGTGTGCAGGACTTACTAGCGACAGACTTTCCACGACGGCAGCAGTTTTGCCACTGGTTTCTTCACCAGGCAACCAAGATTCCAGAATACGTGTCACCCATCCAATTCACAGATTAGGCCACCTTTCTGCGTAGTGGTATCTTCAACCTTGGTAACAGTCATCTTTGGAAAAGTATCCAAACCCGCCATGGTATGGTGACAGCGAAACATCAGCATCAGTGCAGCCTGAATGTGTGGGCGGGGATAACTGGCGACTGTACTTTAGGACCAGTCTTTCTTGGATGTCGCCCAACAGGCCGAAACTGTGGCGTTTCTTGCAGGTGGCTCTGCCTCCCCTGCTGGAAGAAGTGCCATTGATGATTCGGTGGGTTATGTGGCTGCTACTTTATGGTGCTCCAGCCCACTTCACCGTTGACGTCCGGACGCATATCAATCGTGTTTTCCATGATCGGCGAATTGGGCGAGGGAGTGCTGTTGCATGGCATGGTCCTTCACCTGATCTTAACCAGTGCAATTTGTGGTTATGGGCCATCTCAAAAGTATCGTGTATGCAGAGCCCATTCCAGATGTGGAGACATTAGAGCAGCTTATTCATGTTGCCTTTGAGACTGTTCGGATGCAGCCTGGCCGATGTCAACATGGAAGACACAACATGCTATGACGCGTACACCATTGTCAACACATAAAGTAACTGTGGCTGCATGGTACAGCGCATATTAGACCGCTGTCTCGATGACGAAGTATGATTGAATAAATGATCTCTAGCATGGAACATAAGTTCGTTAGACCTCTCTTGTTCCGTATCCTCTCATCAGTCGATCCCTAGAGTTTGTGCACGGTGGAAAATATCGCCCTGTACATCACTTTACGGCACATAATACATAAACATTGAGTTGAGCGAGAATGAAGCTGCGGGATGAAATTCACTAGATATACAATCAAATATGTATACAAATACCTGTGAAATATGTTACACAAATGTGAAATATATTTGACATGTGCGTATCCGGCCCAAGCAACGAGTAAATATCTTATTCTAAACCCCTGGAACGATTTCAATAAAATTTGTTACACATACTTGTTACAATCTGGAAAGAAATACTGTATGGGTAAGAACCACCAGCCTCCTGCTGGGGTGAGTGTAATGACGTGGAGAGGGAAAGGAGGATGAGGAGATGTACAGACAGCGAGGGGAAAGGAGCAGATACTACAGATAGGAGGAAGTCGAGATGCAGTCAGAGAAGAGGGGGAAATGGACGGATAGAGATGGAAAGAGAAAGGAAAGAGGAGAAGATGAACAGGGAGAGAGGGGAAGGAGGTGGATAAAGGGCAGAGAAGAGGAGATGGACAGAGGAGGAAGGAGCAGATGGATAGAGGGCAGAGGGGGGGGGGAGGAGCAGATTGACAGAGATAGGCCGAGGAGACGGACAGAGGAGGTGAAGAAGCAGATGGAGAGAGAGGAGGGGGGAAGGGGGGGAGGGGAGGAGAAGTTGGCCTAGTAGGAGCAAGGAATAAGTAGATACGCGAGTAATGCCGGTATTCAGCTAGTCAAAAAGTAAATTGTATTAACATCTTGGAAAGCGTATGTCAAACAAAAAATAAATCATCCATAAATGAGTCTAATGAGCAGAGTGTATTAATCGTAGCTGCTATGGGATATGTTAAGAGAGAATGATGCCTTTAATTAATATGACTAAACATTTCTTGTACTGACTATGAAGGCAATCGTTTTCCATCACCATTGAAGTTTGTAAAAAATGGTTCAAATGGCTCTCAGCACTATGGGACTTAACATCTATGGTCATCAGTCCCCTAGATCTTAGAACTACTTAAACCTAACTAACCTAAGGACAACACACAACACCCAGTGATCACGAGGCACAGTAAATCCCTGACCCCGCCGGGAATCGAACCCGGGAACCCGGGCGTGGGAAGCAAGAACGCTACCGCACGACCACAAGCTGCGGACTGAAGTTTGTAATCAAACGCCACCAGATGCTATAAAGAAATCGTCACATAGACTTGGCTATAAACTCACAGAGTCCTACACATAGTAAGTCATAGACATATTATAGAACTTACTGTGCTTCGATTGTTTAATGCGAGAAAATATTTTTAATGGTTTGGAAGCAGGTACAATTTATCGATCAGTGTAATTACAACCTATGATTGTGTAATCATTGCTAGGTCACATCATTCGGCTTCACTCTCGAAACAATCAATCTCAGCAAAGTTTCGGGTGTCTTAATAGCAATTACAGCCAGACTCTCCTTATCCAGTTTCTGTAATTTTTTTTTTTTTTTAAATGAGCCTCGAAAAGTTGATAGGCAAACTCAGCGATGAGTAAAATTATATCGTTTCCCACATCATTTACTTGACACCGGTAGGAAAATAACAGTGTTTATTTGTTTCAGTTTGTAGTTTCTTGGCAAAAATTAAATAAATACATATCATCATCATCATCATCATCAGCCAATTCAATCATTAGATGATGTGGCCTCTTCGAGTCGTGGATTCAGGTCGGCTTTCAGCAGTCTTCTCCAAGTGGGACGGTCTTGGGCAGTTCTCTGCCAGGTGTTACCAGCGATCTTCTTGATGTCTTTGTCCCATCTGTCTGGTGTTCTTCCTCTAGGCCTCCGGTGCTCTCTCAGACTCCACTCCAGTACTAGCTTCGTCCATCTGTTGTCTTTTCTTCTTGCGACGTGGCCAGCCCACTGCCATTTCAAGGAACCTACTCTCTCTAAGATGTCGTTAACCTTCGTCACAGACCGGATGTCATCTGCCCTTTTCCTGTCCTTTCTTGTACAGCCCAGCATTGATGTCTCCATGGCTCTCTGTGCTGTCCTAAGTTTCCCTTTTGTGAATGAGTTCACTGTCCATGTCTCGCATCCGTACGTCATCACAGGAAGAATGCATTGATCAAATACTGCTTTCTTCAGATTTACTGGCATTTTTTATCTGAATACTTTTGAATTCTTCCCAAATGCTTGCCAACCAAGCTTGATGCGTTGATAGATTTCTGGTCTTATGTCTCCCTTCATATTTATAATTTGGCCAAGGTAGACATATTCACTGACCTCTTCTAGTAGACTGTCCTTGACTTTCACATCTCCAGCTGGGACCCATTCGTTGGATATTACTTTTGTTTTGGAAAGGTTCATGTTCAAGCCAACCAGCTGACATTCCGATGCAAGATCTGTAACTAAGTTTTGGAGCTCTGCGAAGTCTCATATACCTTATTTTATTTTGCTACAGTTATAAAGATAATCATTTCAGGAACAATATAATTTTAGTCATTGAGAAAGCACATATCAGGATAACTTACAAAAGATACAGAGGGTATTCGAAGCAGATGAGCTTGAAATGTAATAGCTTCTTCAGCAAATGGGAGCGCACAGAGAGAAGCTCAGTTCGGTACAGCGGCAGGCGCTGGGAGGTGAGCCGTTACTGGTTTCTAGAGGACGCACTATCGATGAGGAGTGATGTCAGGTGTTACTTCCCGTCAAGCGTTGGTTGGTTGGTTGGTAGGTTGGTTGGGTTGTGGGTTGGGTTGTGGGATTAAAGGGACCAGACTGCTACAGTCATCGGTCCCCCGTCAAGCGTCTCTCACGAAATGATCACGAGTGAGGAATCTGAACAACTGAAATTAGTACTGTTATTTTAGCAATAATTGTTCTTCCCGTTCATCCAGCGGCGCCCATATCATAGGTTGCAGGGTGGGAGGGCGGAGGGGCTAGGCCTGGAGGTATGGCGTATTTCTAATATTTTGGAAGACGAAAGGCGGCTTGTAAATTGCCATAGAAAAGTTCTATTTTCGACCTTCGTGATACCGACTTTCAAATAATTTTCTTGAAAGAAAAGCGCCTGACTACACTATATATTTTTCCTTTAGAGCTAGGTGGGGCCGCAGCTCCCCGTGCGCACCGGTATGGGCGCCCTTGCGTTCAGCTGTTTATTGCGTGAGAACAAAAATGCGTAGATGGCCTGTTGCTACGCACAAGGGCAGAACCACTGTTGCTTTTCCCCTGCCTGGATTTAGTGCTTAGAAATAAAGAACTGAAGTAAATCCTTTAAATGGACATCGCAAAAACTCAAGACGTCGACATGTTGTTCTTCAACATATACTTGACACTCTAAAATCATTTGTATCAGCAAGCGGTGGGAATACACAGGAAAAATAACTGATCCCATCGTAGGATACGAGCAGTCGTATAAGAACTTGTGAACCACACGTTGTCGCCAATGATAGTATCTGCAGTCTCGTGGTACATGAAGTTTGTAAGAGGGATAATGTGCGCAAAATGTGTAGTCTGGGCGCCATTTCCTACTGGTTTATGTGGGTACAAAGAAACTCTCAAAAGCTCCTTCCACATCTCATGTTTTTACAAATTTCTGTTGCTTTGTCATGACATTGGATTAAGGGCATTCTTTTGGTGTTGTTTGCGGTTGGTGCAAAAAAATGGTTCAAATGGCTCTGATCACTATGGGACTCAACTAAGGTCATTAGTCCACTAGAGCTTAGAACCAATTAAACCTAACTAACCTAAGGACATCACACACATCCATGCCCGAGGCAGGATTCGAACCTGCGACCGTAGAGGTCTCGCGGTTCCAGACTGCAGCGCCAGAACCGCGCGGCCACTTCGGCCGGCTTGTTAGTGGTTGTTGCCCAATGCTTGACACTAAGAATGGGCTACTTTTCCTCATTTTTGACCCTTTCTGTGAAACTGAAAGTTGTTCAAGAATTCTGAAATCTGCTTCCTTCACCTCTCTACGCAACGTGTTTAGAAATATTTCACTTTACTACAATTTCAGATTCTTACAATCAACACTTATGCGAAAATATTGCAGGAATCGCCCTGGAGTCATTGTTCGCGGTACATTTTTCTGCATATGATTAATGTAGAGAAAATAGTGGAGGGATACGAGGGTTCGAATGCAGCAAGCTGGTTCAAATGGATGTAGACTGCAGCAGCTATGCAGCGAAGTTGAGCCTTGTAGAGAACACACTAGCGTGCAGAGCTGCATAAAGAAATCTTCGGACTGAGGACCGCAAAAACATGCGTGTAACGTCTGCACAAACGTAGTGTTTGACCCACTGACATGGGCAAGCCGGCTGGGGTGGCCGAGCGGTTCTAGGCGCTACAGTCTGGAATCGCGCGACCGCTGCGGTCGCAGGTTCCAATCCTGCCTCGGGCATGGATGTGTGTGTTGTCCTTAGGTTAGGTAGGTTTAAGTAGTTATAAGTTCTAGGGGGCTGATGACCTCTGAAGTTAAGTCCCATAGTGCTCAGAGCCATTTTTGACATGCGCCAACATCGGGCAGTTTTCCTGCGTATTGTCAATGATTCTATCTCTAGATTCTTTTTTATCTAATGCTAGACCTACTTTATCTCTCCAGATATTGTACGTGTCGGCAGATTACGCGTCATATCAAACCCAGACCTCATACCATGACCAAGTATGATTCACATTCCTGAATGGTGCCCGAGGTCGGCGTCGAGAATAAAAAAATAAGAAATGTGGGGGCAGTGTAACGTTGAAGACTAGTACCAGGCGACTAGTTGCGTAACTTCAGCTCCAGTGGAGAAATTCAGTGGAGTGGGCTTAGTGCCAGGGAGCGCTTTCCGCTTGCGTGCTTCCACCCTCGCATCTCCCCAACCCCGTCCTCCAACACCCTCACCAGTCCCCTCGCAGTGTTAGGGCCATACGTGTGTTGCGTAAAATGGCTACAGCGGAAGCTTTAGAAGCTCTTTCACAGAGAGCACTGCGTGAAACGCCTTCGGAAATCCGGCCTTCTGAAGCCATTTGCTGCAGAAACGCCGATAGTGGCACGGAGTTTGTCGCCTGCGCTATCGACCGTAGTCGTGGCGGAGGGAACGGAAAATACGTCCCGACCTTCGGCAGCTGTCTCCTCCGGATATCGTGTAGCGCCATAACCACAGCACTTCAAGTCACCGTTGAGGCAACACACAATGGAAAGGCATCCGGTCTTGGAAAGTCATCGGCAAATGTTGAATCAATATCAGGCGTGTTCTAGAGAATTGTGTTGGGACCTTACTTTTCTATATTAATGACCTTGCAAACAATTCTAATCTTAACTTCAAAAATTGTACAAGTGATACAGTTATCTATAATTAATTACAATCTGAAAAAATTTATCAAATATTACGTATGATTTCGAGAATACTTTAGCTTACAAAGGATGGAAACTTGCTTCAAACGTTCATAAACGTGAAACTGTGCATTTGACAAAGACGCAAAAACGTAGTACATATAAAATATTACTGAGTCATCTTTGCAATCTCTCACCTTAGACTGCCTGCAGGCATAATGTATTAAAATGGGCACATGAGCTCAATCGTAGGTAAACTTTGGTTTATTATTAGGACACCTGGAAAATGCCGTTAGTCTACAAACGAAACTGCCTATAGAACACTCGTGCGATGAATCCTTGAATATTGCTCAAGCATATGAGATCCAAGCCAATTGACCCGAGGTAGGCTACTGAACGTATACAAAGAATGCCAGTACAAATGCTTGCAGGTTCGACTCGGGAAGCACGTCACGGAAATATTGAAACGTTTGAAGTGTCAGTTTCCTCAAGAAATAAATCAGCTAATTTGTGAACACGTACTAATAAATTTCTGGAAACAGAACTAAATAAAGACTTTAGGGGCATGTTCCAGTCCACTACTAATCTCTCCTGTAGGATCAGTCAAAATGAGACCAATTCCTCCACGCACAAAGGCATTAAGCAGTCATTTCTCCCATTCTAAAAAAAAAAGAAAATCATTATACAAGGAACGTTGAATAAGTAGTGCAGCACATTTCTTTTTCTCGACGATTTTCGGTTGAAAAAATGCAGAATCCGTGGTGGGACTTCGTGAAATATTTCCGCCCCAGCCCCTATAGTTCGATGAAGTGGCCCCATACGTAGCGTTCAAAATGGCGTCTGTAACAGAGTTGCTTATCAAGCAGAGAGCTGTCATTTCCTTTTGCCAGAAAACCAGACCATCGCAGGTATTCTTAGGCACTTGCAGAATGTCTGCGGAGACCTGGTAGTGAACAAAATCACGGTGAGTCGCTGAGCTAGGGGTCTGTCACCGTCGCAGTAAGGTCGCCTAAACCTGTCCGATCTCCTGCGTGCGGGCTGGCCGCAAATACTTGTGACTCCTGCTGCTTTGGTATGTGTAGACACTCTCATTGGATGTGATCGACGGGTCAAAATCAACCACCTCGCTCCACAACTGGACGTTCCTGTTGGCAGCGCTGACACACTCGTCCACCTGCTGGGGTACTCATAGGTCTGCGCCCGCTGGGTTGCTCGCCGACAAACAGAAGACGATAAAGAGCAGCGAAGAACTAACTACTTGTGTGGAATCACTTGCGCGTAACGAGGCTGATCATGACCATTTTTTTTAACAAAACGCAATCCTTGGAGTGGCGCCATACCATCCTTCCTATGAAGAAAAAATGCCCTTATGGCAACGGTCTTCCTATGAAGGAAAAATGCCCTTATGGCAACGGTCTTCTGGGACTCTGAAGGGGTTATTATGTTTGATGTCCTCTGTCAAAGTCCGACGATCAGCTCTGAGGTGTTTTGTGCTGCCCCTAGAAGACTGAACAAGCGACTTCATGGTATTCGTGGCCACAAAAATGCAAACGTACTTCTCCTTCTCCATGACAACGCAAGGCCTGACGTTAAGTCTACGCAGTCGTGGAGAGCGCGCAAAACATCGCTAGACTGTTCCTCCTCATCCATCCTACAGTCCCGATCTCACACCTTCCGACATCCATTTGTCTGTCCCAATGAGCGATGCATTCCGTGGGAAGCAGTACGTTAATGATGGGGAGGTTATTGATACAGTAAGGTGGTTCCGACGTCGACTGGTATAGTGGTACCGTATGGACACACAGGCCCCCTCAGTAAGGCGGTGTAAGGCCGTGGTATTGAAACGAAATATATTGAAAAATAGGGTTTTATAGACAAAAGAGTGGGTAATATCTTAGTGTATTGAATTTGTGATTAAAACCAACCTGCTTTCAGAATAAAATGTGTTGCTCTATTTACTGAACGTCCCTCGTATATGACGTAATTGGAGGTAGCATCCGCTATTCAGTTAACGCTGGTCTGCAGTGTATAACTGTAACTGTACATGAAGTTATAGGTGTAAATGGTCACCTGCTTTCAGATTTTGTGTTCGTAAGAGAGTGGCTTGTAGTATATAGTAGGTGTAGGCGAATAAGTGGCGGACACATGTCAAATAATTGTGAATGAGAGCTCCTACAGGATCAAAAAGATACAGGCAGTTTGTAATCACAACATTGCTTTATTGATAAAGATAGTACCACCACATGTGTATTACGTGTTACTTGAATTCTTGTGGGATGGAATAGGGGCCATTTTCGATAGGCATTAAAGTATGAAAAAGAGAACAAAATAGAGCATTACACTTGTAAAATACGCCAAATTTACTTGTCGATAATGACAGTACTATCACCACTTAGAAACTTCATTTGCAGTTACCATTATTACATCAAATTCTGAAACCAGTTTTCTTCAGTTTGAGCCATTTGTCAGTTCGTGAATCTTCTGTCAACAGTAATCTTCGATCTGTTGTACCTTTTCACGTTGTGACCTAGCAATGAGTACTGCTGCATGGACGGCGCTGCACAGTTGCACACTTAGTGTGTGTTCATGACTTATTGGCTCCAAGTCTCACGAGCCGCAAAACAGTAAGCCAACGTGATTCAAATGTTTCGATGGAAACAGCAATGACGTTCCTTGTGTTGTATGTAAGCCTGATATCCTTCTTCATCGACATCCACATCTGCATAGATCATCCACAAGCCATCGTAAGAAGTGTGACGGAGGGTACCTTGTATCACTACTTCTCATTTCAGCTCGTGTTCCACTCGCAAATAGAGCGAAAGAAAAACGACTGTCTCTACCCCTCCGTATGAGCCCTAACTTCTTGTATCTTATCTTCGTGGTCCTTACGCGCGATGTTATGCTGGTGGCAGCAGAAACTTTTGGCAATCAGCTTCAAATGCCGTTTCTCTAAATTTTCCAATAGCGCTTCCCGAAAGGAACACCGCCTTCCCTCCTGGGATTCCCATTTGAATTCTCGAAGCATCTCCGTAACACTTACGTTTTGTCCCAACCTATCGGTAACAAGTCTAGCAGCCTTTCTCCGAATTGCTTCGATGTCTTCCTTCAATCCGACCTGGTACGGATCCCAAACACTTGAGCAGTACTCAAGAGTAGGTCGCACCAGTGTACTATATTCCGTGTCTTTTACAGGTGAACCACTCCTTCCTAAAATTCTCCCAATAAACCGAATTCGACCATTTGCCTTCACTACCACAGTTTTCACACGCTAGCACCACCTCATATCCCTTTGCAACGTTACGTCCAGATATTTAAAAGCCTTGACTGTGTCAAGCTGGACATTAGCAATACTGTATCCGATCGTTACAGGTTTGTTCTTCCTACGCATACGCAGTAACTTATATTTTTCCGCACTTAGGGCTAACTGTCATTCACCACATCAAGTGGAAATTTTGTGTAAGTGGGCTTGTTATCTTCCTACAGTCACTCAACTTCGACACCTTGCCGTACATTACGGCAGCATCAACAAACAACCGCAGATTTTGCTGCCCATCCTGTCCGCCAACCCATTTAAGTATAAAGAGAACAACAGCAGTTCTATCTCATTTCCCTGTGACACCCCTGACGATAACCTTGTCTCTGATGAACACTCGCCACCGAAAAAAACTACTGTGTTCTATTATATCTATAAACATATTCCACATGCTCATACCTTCGTTAATAACCTGCAATGGACCACCGTGTCAAACGGTTTTCGGAAATCTAGACATATGGAATCTGCCTGTCGCCCTTCATCCATAGTTCTCAGTATTTTCTCAGAGAAAAGCGCAAGCTGAGGCTCGCAAGGGCGATGGTTTCTAAAACGGTGCTGATTCGTGGACATAAGCTTCTTCACCTCAACAAAGTTTATTATACTCAAACGGAGAATGTGTTCAAGGATCCTGCAGCAAACAGGAAGTTAGGGATATTGGCCTGTAATTTTGCGGGTCCTTTCTTACATACTGGTGACACCTGCGCTTTTCTCCAATCGCTTGGGACTTTGTGCTAAGTGACAGATTCACGATAAATGGAAGCTAGTTAAGGGGTCCGTGTCGTAGAGAACTCTTTGTAAAATCTAACTGGGGTTCCTTCCGGATCTGATGATTTATTTGTTTTCAAACCTTTAAGCTGCTTCTCTACGCCAAGTATTATTTCTATGTCGTCCATATGGGAGTCTGTCCATTGCTCAAATGAGTATAATTGTACGATTGTCCTGTGTGAACGATTTCTTGAACGTGAAATTTAACGTTTAGCTATCTTCAACTACCACGCCAGGCTGGTCTACAAGGGACTGAATGGAAGCCGTAGACCCGCTTAGCGATTTTACATAAGACCAAAATTTCCTCCACTTCTCTGCCAGGTCTTTTGCTGAGGTGTGACAGTGGTAATGTTGTGTGCTTCGAGCATTGATCTCTTCACAGACGCACGAATCTCAACTAACTTTTGATTTTCGTCATTTGTGCGTTCCCTTTTGAACCACGAGTGCTACAGCATCTGATTCCTCAGTATCTTACGAATTTCGTTATTAAACATTGGCGGGTCTTTTCCAACCTCTATCCACTTACTAGGCACGTAACGCTCCAGACCACGATCTACAATCTGCTTAAACTTTGGCCATGATTCCTCTGCATCCATCATTCTGGTATTAAGGGACGACAATTCACTAAGTAAGGTGTTAATAATTGTTTATCTGTTCTGTCTAGCAGAAACACTATCCTACCCTTCTTGACAGATTTATTAACTTCCGTAATCATAGATGCTATAATGACATCATGAGATGACATTATCGATAAGTTGCGGCCTGTCTGTAGCTACGAGGTCTAAGATATTTCCACTGCCCGTGGGCTACCAAGCAGGCTGTTCGGGACAGTTTTCAGAAAACGTGTTCGAAAGTATTTCGCATAACTGTCTGTCTGTACCCCCCGTAATGAACCCATAGACACCCCTTGACTTGCTTCTGTCAACTTGAGAAAATCAGGTTCGAAGCTTCCCCTTCTGGACCGTTGGAGACCACTCACTTGCTACACTTCTTTGCATCTGAAGAGACCTCAGCCGCAGCGTGCTATAGTCTGAAGAGTCGGGCTGGTGGCAGTCCGGTGACATCTTCGCGTAAAGTCCTAGCAGTTGTCTACTTTGTTTACTGTATCGCAAGCGGAGCACCAAAAAGAAACTGTAATCCGGTCGGAATCACTGTGTCGTTGGATTTGTGTGTGTGTGATTTGGATTACAACAGGACTTGTTGAGACTGGGTGCATAAGTCATTATAAGTCGGGTTTCTGACATTGCTTGCAGGGACTGGGTTTAAAAAATTCTTCTATATCTATTAAAAGGAACTCTGTCCCTGAGGGACACAATCGCATTTTTATTTTGATAGACTGGCGGTACAGTCTGCGATATTCGCGGCAAAGCCTCTGTAAGTTTAAACAATTTCTTTGTCAGTCATGTGGTGTGAGACATTGTTTATGCTGACTCTTACACTGAAAGTAATAATTGTTTTCTCAAATATCTCTGCGTCTGTGAAACACATATTTCCAGCAATGCAAGTTTTTTTTGCATGTCTATTAGACACTTATTTCCAAAAATGATACTTTTATTTCTGGTCAGTAGAACGGGAGGCAGCTGACTGTCTTTACTTTTAGACATTCCTTTAAGTTACAAGGCCTAGCAATTTTGTGATATATTATACAGGTGGGAAAAATGGAGCAGGTTCCATTACGCCACGAAAGAGAGAGAGGAGGATCTAAATTTTTAAGACAAGTTTGCTAGGACGTGAGAGAAGTATATAGAGAGGAAACGTTGAGTATTTATTCCTCGACCGTTCCGATCGTGATTCTTCATTTCCTGCTGAAAGAAGCAACCTTAGATTTTCCTCTGATGCATAACACACTGTTGAGGGTGCTGATTTCGTTGCACAGGGTTCTAAACAAATAATGGTGTTTCAGTTTGGTTTATAAAATGAAAAAATGGATTTCGTCGTGAGTCAAAAGAACCGGGGAATACTGGGCATAACATGCGCTGTTAAAAACTAAGTTAGTAACGCTAAGATAGAAGGTCTTTGATGTTCGGTGATCAACTCACAGAACAAATTGTGAAATTGACAAACGTGAACTTGGAATAATATATCAGCTAAGTAAGTGCAAATCTACTGATATGTGTGACAAAAAAGCGTTAATCACGCTTTCTATGCCAACTGTAAATCTGGGAATGAATATATACAATCATTGTTCTCTACTGACTCAAGAGGCACGCCTACAATAAGAGGGGCCCAGTCGGTTAAGCGGTTACTCTATTTGCGATTTGATGACCCTGAAAGAAGAGAAATACGTAAGAAGGAAGATAATTCAGAACCAGTTTCGGAATTTTTTTCGAAAGTCTTTAGTAATAATCGAAAGATATACTCCTTTTGGAGAATAGACTTGCGAAGATGAAATTCTTGTGCCATTTCGTGGCAGATATGGCTTCAAAGTGAGCTTGCACAAAAATCCCGCCAAATATGTAATAACAATCTTGTGTCTAACATATTCCAGCACATCATATATATACAGTGCCTATATAGTAAGGTTTCTGACAGTGCAGGACTGGGCAATGAGGAAGAAAACTTGATGATCCTATGCAAACAGTTCTTCGATTATATCAAAAGTTCAAATGGATGTGAATTCCTAAGGGACCAAATGTCTGAGGTCATCGGTCGCTAAACTTACACATTACTTAAATTAACTGATGCTAAGAACAAAAGACACACCCATGCCCGAGGGAGAACTCGAACCTCCGGCGGGAGGGGACGCGCAGTCCGTGACATGGCGCCTCAAACCGCCCGTCCACTCCGCGCGACTCTTTGATTAGTGTACCCAGTTTTAAATATTAACGGGAACGTAACCGCTTACAATTGGTTTTCTCCGTAGAACTTCATATTAAGAAGTTAACCTACATAGGTACACGGAAGAAAAATAAACCAGAAATTCCAAATAAACACCTGCCTCCTAATAACAGGACTGCTATCTCCACTCTTTAAGGATTCAGTGGTAAAGCTACTCTGTTGTCAACAGTCCCGAGAAAGTACAAACCTGTAACACTATTTCCGAGTACGAATTTCTCAAAGGGAGTGGATGGAAACTCTGTCCTTCTGCAACAGCGCCAATGTTGGAATAGACACTCTGAACCAAATATTTCCAAACTACTTATTCATAGAAACTGTAGACCCTGACCTCTAGCACTGTTTTATACATTAATAAAAACAATACAGTGAACAGCTACATTCCCTTCTTCCTCTGGAGAACATGCTGACCACTCTAGTCGAGAGATGTCGTCATCCTGAAGGAAGTCATTCACAAGATGTGCACGATGGGGGCGGGGGGCGGTGAGAATTGTCTTCCATGAAGACGAATGCCTCGCCAATATCCTGCCGATATGGTTGCACTAGCGGTCGGAGGATGGAACTCACGTGTCGTACAGCCGTTACGGCGCCTTCCATGACCACCAGCGGCGTACGTCGGCCCCACATAACGCCACCCCAAAACAGCGGGTAACCTCCACCTTGCTGCACTCGCTGGACGGTGGGTCTAAGGCGTTCAGCCTGACCGGGTTGCCTCCAAACACCTCTCCAACTATTGTCTGGTTGAGGCGTATGCCACACTCATCGGTGAAGAGAACGTGATGCCAATCCTCAGCGATCCATTCGGCATGATGTTGGGCCCATCCGTACCGCGCTGCATGGTCTCGTGACTGCAAAGATGGACCTCGCCATGGACGTCGGGAGTGAAGTTGCGCATAATGCAGCCATTCGCGCACGGTTTGAGTCGTAACACGACATCCTGTGGCTGCATAAAAAGCATTATTCAACATGGTGGCGTTGCTATCAGGGTTCCTCCGAGCCATAATCCATAGGTAGCGGTCATCCACTGCAGCAGTACCCCTTGGGCGGCGTGAACGAGACATCTCATTGGCAGTTCCTGTCTCTCTCTATCTCCTCCATGTCCGAACAACATCTCTTTGGTTCACTCCGAGCCGCCTGGACACTTCCCTTGTTGAGAGCCCTCCCTGGTACAAAATAACAATGCAGACGCGATCGGACAACCATTCGCATCAACTCAAACCACCCACCAGCACGCAGACTCTCAAGTTTCAGAGACATGCTACACAGGCTCAACAAAACTCCACTGGACAAACTCAACTACTCACAGGAACTAAATACAGTGCACCAAATAGCCAGAGAGAATGGGTACAACACACAAATGATAAACAAACTGAACAACAAAATTTAAAAACAAATTAAAAGTGAACAAACCATCACCAAATCACCAGCCACAACAGAGAACCTAGAAAACAAGCTCCAGACAAATACAGGATACCAGGAAGACCCTACAAAGAGTACAGTATGGCACACACTGACATACAGTAACAAAAACATACACAGGGTGGGAAACATACTGAAGAAACAAGGGCTACAAATATCATTCCGCACAAATAACACAGTACAGAAGAATCTAAGGTCTAAGAACACCTCTGCAGGCAAACCATCCAAAGCTCTAATATATCAGTTAACCTGCAGTTCATTCCAGTCGGTCTACATAGGCCAGACATGCAGAAATTTCTTTTTCCATCTCTCTCTCTCTCTCTCTCTCTCTCTCTCTCATGAGCACACACACAAACACACACACACACACACACACACACACACACACACATTCATAATCAGCTCATAACAAACACAGACCAACGATGAACAAGGGAGCAACGACAATAACATGACACATCTCACTGGGGGTATTGTCAGAAGTTTGTGCTCAGATCTCATTTCGTCACATTTTGTGTAAGTGCATGTGAGGTGAAATAGTGACCGGAAATTTATGAAAAATGAGTGAAAGCAATGCACTAAATAGTAACTGATTGAGACACCAACGAGGCACACGAAACAGGACGGAAAATGTAAGTACAGAAACGTACATAACCTCTACCCTCGAAACAGCTCTCCACAAAAATGCAATAATTTTCTTCATGGCTTGTTTGAAAATGACATGCTGTCAAAAAAACGACGGAAACGAGCACTAAAATCGATTTACAATGATACAGTTTAATTAGCGATGTAATTTTAAGGTGAGTGTCCAAAGCAAAACGAAGCATATTGCAAATATTGTATTTCTTAGGCCTACAGTAGTTAAATTACTACAAATGTGATATTATCCTTTACAGAAATGAAGAATTTAACCAACAGAAGATAACACATTGGTGTCGAAACATGTCTGGGGAAATATAAAAATAAACTAATTGTGTTTGCATAAAGCTGATTTCCAAAACAACCCAGTTTTTTAATCGCAAACATGGTAGAACGAAAAGAGAAGCTTCAAATCTTAGTAAAATGAATAAGTCTGTGAGTTTTGTATGAACATCCATCCATATTGTGCGATGCTATAGTGTTTAGTTTCATTAATTGTGTATCAAGATCAGATAGTCTGTTAGCAGTTGGGTACACATGAATTGTCTTTACCTGAGCTCTTTCTATAAAAACATTATCAATTAGCGTTCTACCATTTTATTGCACATGAGTGGGAAAAATGACTACCGAAATTAGATGGAAACACACAAATAAATCAACTTCATTTTTCTTCTACATTTTAAGAAATTTATATCGAAATTTCCACAAACTACCATTTCTTTTTGTCAGATAGGTAGCTCAATAACACATCCAGATTTCTCATAAATAGACGAAACTTTCCCAGAGCTGATCTGTAGACTGTTATAATTATAAGAGAAGTATTCTGCAGTAACAACTCAGAAGCTCTTCCTTTTAGGTTCTAATCAACATATAAACTATATTTTCAATGTTTTTGACTTTGTGCCCAGCTTTTATTTATGTTGCAACTACTACTTTTCCCATGTTAATTGAGGTAATAGTTTCAGATGTTGTTTCTTTGAAACTGAAGCAACTGATTATCAAAAGGCGACACATAGCGTACAAATCGATCTTTCTTTATACTTATTTGCAAGGTTTTGTTAAATACCCAAACTCTTAATTATGAAGGTAACCCTCTAACGGTAAGGATGGGGTTGGATCCGACCCCAGCGAGTCTGTTTTGCTTATAACTCCCCACTCCCTTTTCTGAGAGCGCTGCAGTTCCAGCTACCCTACCAGCCAGTCGTCCCGAGAACGCCGAGGAGGCCACGTCAGTCTGGTGAGTGACCTGCAGCTACCCTCTCTATCCGAAACCTACATTACCCGCGCTCGGGTTGGATCTGACCCCACCTTACTGTTTACGTCACAGTTATCCGTTTTTTTTTTTGAGGAGGATTCAGTCCCATATTGATGTTTATATTACATCTAAGTTTTGTTTTCTCTTCTACTATCTCACTAAAATGGCGCATCAACTCCTTAGAATTCCTGAGGAGATATACGAGTTTCTCCGACAGGAGCCTGAGTCAGAGGATGGCGACTATATCGATGCAGAAAACTATTCAGAAACCGAGGATGATGTATTATCTAATACTGATGACGAGGATGATGTATTTCATTGTGCGGCAAGAGCTGTCGAGTTTGATAATTCTCAGTCATATATAGATGAAGAGAGAAATTTTGAGCTAGGTAAAGACTTAGAGACAATATGGACCAACAAACTCATCCATTCCAAATGGTCTAGGACAACAGCGTCAAATATTATTACTCATCTCCCTGGTCCACGTGGAGAAGCAAGTGGGGTTACTAGTGAATTGGAAATATTTTTGTTATTTATACATTCGAAAATTATAGAAAAAATTGTTTTCTACACAAATCTTGAAATCGAGAAATCTAGGCAAAAGTACAATATTGTCCAGTGGTTCCATTCACTAACAGAGAGCGTTGAAATAAAAGGGTTGATGGGCCTTCTCTTCAGGAGTGGTGTCCTAAAACGTTCTATGCTCAGTTAGATGAGATGTTCTCAGCAACCTATGAACCTCCAGTATTCCGTTGCACTGTGTGCAAGAAAAGGTTTGCATCTCTTCTAGAAAAACTCCGCTTCGATGATAAAGCCATCAGAGAGGCCAGAAAAATCAACGAAAAATTTGCGGCTTTCAGAGAAGTGTGGGACATGTTTGAATCTAACGTTGAAAAAAATTATAGTCCATCTGAATATGTCACAGTAGATGAGACTCTACTGAGTTTTCGGGGTGCCTGTCCATTCAAAACGTATATCCCATCGAAACCCGACAAATATGAGTTGAAAATAATGTCACTATGCGACGCAAGGACATTCTATATTTTGCGTGGCATTACATACACTGGCAACGACAACAGAATAAAGAGGAGACCTGCCTTTACCTGCCCAGTCGGTTTTGCGCCTGACGGAATCTATCAGGGGTTCTAATACAAACATTACAGCGTAAATTGGTTCTCCTCACTGGAGGTGACTGACGCCCTCCTCCAAAAGAAACTCACATTTGTAGGTACATTGAGGAGGAACAAACCGCAAATACCACCATCAATGCTGCTTTCCGCTCCAGTAGGCTCTTCAACATTTATGTATCAGGACGACAAGACTTTGGTGTCATTTACCCCAAATAAAAATAAAAATGTTTTACTGATATCGTCTATGCACTTCTCTGGAGAGATAAATGAAAAATCAAATAAGCCTGAAATTGTGGAGTTCTACAATCTAACTAAAGGAAGGGTCGATGTATTAGATATGCTTTGCCACAGTAGGACCACAAAAAGAAAATCGAGAAGATGGGACATGCGGTACTTTTATGCTATTTTAGACATCACTGCTATAAATAGTTTTATCATTTACAAAATCAATAGCAAAATGGCCAGCTTTTCAAATGACGCAAGAATATCATTTCTCAAAAACCTTGTGCTCTCTTTGATAAACCTCTTGTGGAAAAGAGGTTGAATGACACACATGTTCCCGTGAGCTCCGTTCGTCTATTGGAAAACTTTTAGAAAATGAACCAATCGAATTAGACAAGCTTACCCAAGCACAGCCATTAATGAAAAGAAGATGTGATTTATGTGACAGATCAAAAGATAGGAAGGGGAATGCTTTTTGTAGTAAGTGTAATCGTTCTATATGTGGGGAGCATAAAGTTATTATATTCCCTGGCTGTAAAGAGACTGAGATGTGATAAATTGTGCCAAATATGTATTTTCAGATCTGCATGTGATCGTTTCCAGCATAGCATTGTACATTTATTATTTGTTCGAATTACATTACGTGTACAAAGATATTTATTATTGAGAACTTTATATTTCGAAACTGCTGACACTATAACTATTTTCTACAATTAGTAAGACCCCCCCATGAACCATGGACCTTGCCGTTGGTGGGGAGGCTTGCGTGCCTCAGCGATACAGATGGCCGTACCGTAGGTACAACCACAACGGAGGGGTACCTGTTGAGAGGCCAGACAAACATGTGGTTCCTGAAGAGGGGCAGCAGCCTTTTCAGTAGTTGCAAGGGCAACAGTCTGGATGATGGACTGATCTGGCCTTGTAACAATAACCAAAACGGCATTGCTGTGCTGGTACTGCGAACGGCTGAAAGCAAGGGGAAACTACGGCCGTAATTTTTCCCGAGGGCATGCAGCTTTCCTATATGATTAAATGATGATGGCGTCCTCTTGGGTAAAATATTCCGGAGGTAAAATAGTCCCCCATTCGGATCTCCGGGCGGGGACTACTCAAGAGGGTGTCGTTATCAGGAGAAAGAAAACTGGCGTCCTGCGGATCGGAGCGTGGAATGTCAGATCCCTTAATCGGGCAGGTAGGTTAGAAAATTTAAAAAGGGAAATGGATAGGTTAAAGTTAGATATAGTGGGAATTAGTGAAGTTCGGTGGCAGGAGGAACAAGACTTCTGCTCAGGTGACTACAGGGTTATAAACACAAAGTCAAATAGGGGCAATGCAGGAGTAGGTTTAATAATGAATAGGAAAATAGGAAAGCGGGTAAGCTACTACAAACAGCATAGTGAACGCATTATTGTGGCCAAGATAGACACGAAGCCCACGCCTACTACAGTAGTACAAGTTTATATGCCAACTAGCTCTGCAGATGACGAAGAAATTGAAGAAATGTATGATGATATAAAAGAAATTGTTCAGATAGCTAAGGGAGACGAAAATTTAGTAGTCATGGGTGACTGGAATTCGAGTGCAGGAAAAGGGAGAGAAGGAAACGTAGTAGGTGAATATGGATTGGGGCTAAGAAATGAAAGAGGAAGCCGCCTGGTAGAATTTTGCACAGAGCACAACTTAATTATAGCTAACACTTGGTTTAAGAATCATGATAGAAGGTTGTATACATGGAAGAACCCTGGAGATACTAAAAGGTATCAGATGGATTATATAATGGTAAGACAGAGATTTAGGAACCAGGTTTTAAATTGTAAGACATTTCCAGGGGCAGATGTGGACTCTGACCACAATCTATTGGTTATGACCTGTAGATTAAAACTGAAGAAACTGCAAAAAGGTGGGAATTTAAGGAGATGGGACCTGGATAAACTGAAAGAACCAGAGGTTGTACAGAGTTTTAGGGAGAGCATAAGGGAACAATTGACAGGAATGGGGGAAAGAAATAGAGTAGAAGAAGAATGAGTAGCTTTGAGGGATGAAGTAGTGAAGGCAGCAGAGGATCAAGTAGGTAAAAAGACGAGGGCTAGTAGAACTCCTTGGGTAACAGAAGATATATTGAATTTAATTAATGAAAGGAGAAAATATAAAAATGCAGTTAATGAAGCAGGTAAAAAGGAATACAAACGTCTCAAAAATGAGATCGACAGGAAGTGCAAAATGGTTAAGCAGGGATGGCTAGAGGACAAATGTAAGGATGTAGAGGCTTATTTCACTAGGGGTAAGATAGATACTGCCTACAGGAAAATTAAAGAGACCTTTGGAGATAAGAGAACCGCTTGTATGGCCATCAAGAGCTCAGATGGAAACCCAGTTCTAAGCAAAGAAGGGAAAGCAGAAAGGTGGAAGGAGTATATAGAGGGTCTATACAAGGGCGATGTACTTGAGGACAATATTATGGAAATGGAAGAGGATGTAGATGAAGATGAAATGGGAGATACGATACTGCGTGAAGAGTTTGACAGAGCTCTGAAAGACCTGAGTCGAAACAAGGCCCCCGGAGTAGACAACATTCCATTGGAACTACTGACGGCCTTGGGAGAGCCAGTCCTGACAAAACTCTACCATCTGGTGAGCAAGATGTATGAAACAGGCGAAATGCCCTCAGACTTCAAGAAGAATATAATAATTCCAATCCCAAAGAAAGCAGGTGTTGACAGATGTGAAAATTACCGAACAATCAGTTTAATAAGTCACAGCTGCAAAATACTAACACGAATTCTTTACAGACGAATGGAAAAACTAGTAGAAGCCGACCTCGGGGAAGATCAGTTTGGATTCCGTAGAAATACTGGAACACGTGAGGCAATACTGACCCTACGACTTATCTTAGAAGAAAGATTAAGGAAAGGCAAACCTACATTTCTAGCATTTGTAGACTTAGAGAAAGCTTTTGACAATGTTGACTGGAATACTCTCTTTCAAATTCTAAAGGTGGCAGGGGTAAAATACAGGGAGCGAAAGGCTATTTACAATTTGTACAGAAACCAGATGGCAGTTATAAGAGTCGAGGGACATGAAAGGCAAGCAGTGGTTGGGAAGGGAGTAAGACAGGGTAGTAGCCTCTCCCCGATGTTATTGCATCTGTATATTGAGCAAGCAGAAAAGGCAACAAAAGAAAAATTCGGAGTAGGTATTAAAATCCATGGAGAAGAAATAAAAACCTTGAGGTTCGCCGATGACATTGTAATTCTGTCAGAGCCAGCAAAGGACCTGGAAGTGCAGTTGAACGGAATGGACAGTGTCTTGAAAGGAGGATGTAAGATGAACATCAACAAAAGTGAAACGAGGATAATGGAATGTAGTCGAATTAAGTCGGGTGATGCTGAGGGAATTAGATCAGGAAATGAGACACTTAAAGTAGTAAAGGAGTTTTGCTATTTGGGGAGCAAAATAACTATGATGGTCGAAGTAGAGAGGACATAAAATGTAGACTGGCAATGGCAAGGAAAGCGTTTCTGAAGAAGAGAAATTTGTTAACATCGAGTATAGATTTAAGAGTCAGGAAGTCACTTCTGAAAGTATTTGTATGGAGTGTAGCCATATATGGAAGTGAAACATGGACGGTAAATAGTTTGGACAAGAAGAGAATAGAAGCTTTTGAAATGTGGTGCTACAGAAGAATGCTGAAGATTAGATGGGTAGATCACATAACTAATGAGGAAGTATTGAATAGGATTGGGGAGAAGAGAAGTTTGTGGCACAACTTGACCAGAAGAAGGGATCGGTTAGTAGGACATGTTCTGAGGCATCAAGGGATCACCAATTTAGTATTGGAGGGCAGCATGGAGGGTAAAAATCGTAGGGGGAGACCATGAGATGAATACACTAAGCAGATTCAGAAGGATGTACGTTGCAGAAGGTACTGGGAGATGAAGAAGCTTGCACAGGATAGAGTAGCATGGAGAGCTGCATCAAACCAGTCTCAGGACTGAAGACCACAACAACAACAATTAGTAAGAGATGTTTCTCATTTATTTTCTATCTTTAGAATTTCTAAAGCACTCAAGTTCCTAGTTAATGACTGAATCTATTGATTTTTACTATGTTTTCAATAATTTTATAGAGAATATTTCTATTAAGGTATTCTTTTGTAATCAAGTTCCTATTTTTTTTTCAAAGTACTTTATGTTCTCATTTATTGAGTATAAAAATAAAAAAAATCGATATTTGGAGGGTGGGGTCTGATCCAATCCGACCTTATCGTTTATGTCAGGAAACTTCAAAAAAATGGTTCAAACGGTTCTGAGCACTATGGGACTTAACATCTGAGGTCATCAGTCCCCTAGACTTAGAACTACTTAAAATTAAAGACATCACACACATCCATGCCTGAGGTAGGATTCGAACCTGCGACCGTAGCAGTCGCGCGGTTCCGAACTGAAGTGCTTAGCACCGCTCGGCCAACGCGGCCGGCCAGGAAACTTCACCTTACCGTTAGAGGGTTAAAATTTTACTTCATTAAGTTATTACTTCATAAATGCTGCCAAAACTGTCATCCTATTACGGACGTCGTGGATGGTTGTTTAGCCGAAACCGTCAACCAAGAACACATAAAAGTGAGATGAACATTTTAAAATCTGTTTTCGTCTAGTATTATTTTTACCGTTCGTATTATTGCTGTGATTGTGACCATTATTACCCTTTCCGAATTGCGATAGAAGGTGATAAAAGTGAGATGAACTTTTTAAAATCTGTTTTCGTCTAGTATTATTTTTACCGTTCGTATTATTGCTGTGATTGTGACCATTATTATCCTTTTCGAATTACAATAGAAGGTGCCCTATTCAATATTACATGGATGAAAGGACGAGGCAAGTTTAGGTAAACTTCGAAGGAGGTAACTAAGTACTCAGCGCCCCAGAGCCTGCGGTGTATTGTCCAGGTCACTGTAGGGCTTATTTACCGGTGTGGGCCTAAACTGCTCAGAATCTCAAATGTTGGACTGGTAGCTGTAGTGGAGAACGCTGTCGAACTTCGGAGGGATGAATAGCGGCTCTGTGGCAGTGAGAAACAGCAAATACCGACGCTGGGGGACGGCGGCGGGTCTCGGTAAACAGGGAACACCAGGAAATCCTCTGTCAGGGGGAGTGGCCGACCCCGGCAAACTGTGCTCCAAGGACGTCGCTAGACAGTGAGATGTTACGCCGGAAATCTTGACTGAACAACTTGTTGAGAAAATCACGACAGCTATAATAGTGCTGCAGTTGACTAAGTTTCGTGTTTGACACGTATTACAACCTCATGTCACTCAAAGTCACTCATGGAGAAATAAAACAATTTTTTACCGTGCTGTTATTGTAGATAACAACACGACAGACATAAGCAGCAACTATTTACGTACCTGCAGGTGCTTCTAGAGTTATCTGGCTTAGTTTCTGTCTTCAATCAAATGAAGTTACTATCCTGCTTCTGAAAGATCTGCTTTCCTGACAAATTTATGCGTTTCTCCTACCACTAAATTTGTCATATGGTGCTATTACACAGAGCGAGGTCTCTAGTATGTGGAAGGAAGTTAGGGATACATATTTTATTTAACTGCAGCATAAAGAAGTGTCAACATTATGTGATGTGTTTTACTGCAAGTATTAATTTTAATATGACATAAAATGCCGATTTTAAGATATCCTCCAGTGGAATAGAAGGGGCTACCCAGCGTTAACTTCTTTAATTCAGCCCTCAGCCACCCAGTACTGCCAGTAGCACATTTAATACGTTTTGGTTGGTTGTTGGGAACAGATGAACGTAAGGGTCTGACACCTTTCTGTGATAATGCTGTTCAATTGTTTGTAGAGATTTTTTTGGTCCTTGTATTACACCCACCAAAAGCACTATATTATTAGATGAGAGAAATACTCATAACAGCGTATGACGTTAATTAACAAATGCACTGGGAAGTAACTCCCAAAAACCTATCTTTTTGAACAGACGCTGCAGGCTCTCATTACGCTAACACATCACATAATATCTATAACTCGCTTCTTTATTCTAAGAATACTGTCCCTTTGCATGTACATATATTTAAAAGATGTACCATTGTAACATCGGATGGTTACTTTGTCTTAGTCCTGAACATCGTTTTTCCATTTTAAAAAAGTACGTTTGCACAAAAACACACTTTCTAAGTATTATTACAATCTGTCTTCATTCACGCAGAAACCGAATGAGTCTGCTTGAATCACCATGGACAATTTTTTGATGTTTTACGTTATATTGTACAGTAAAGGAATATTAAAACTATGATTATTCCATTATTCTTAGACAAATAGCATAAGCTATAATGCCACATGGGTAATGTTAATATAGTAGGTCGATTAGCTATTAAATTCAGTGCTTCATTTAAGCTATAAATGAGAAACAACTCTAGCCGTCAATTCCTCCTCGCATAGCACGGAATAACAACGCTCGACCTTATTTCACGCATCAGGTGACTTAAATGTCAGTCACAGTCAGCACGGCAGAGAAAGTAACGTGCTCGACATGTGGACTATCTGCTGTCCAAAAGTCACAAAATTGGCGCCAGAGATCCGACTTCGTCAGTGCATCAGCAGATGACACGGGAATCGTTAACTTTTTGGTGTTCACTCGTGTTCCACTAGTAATATAATTTGAAGCTTAATTATACTTCATACATTCCAATTTAATAGCTGAAAATCCAGAATTACTAATTAAACATAGACCCAATCAAAATCTAAGTGAGTAGTATTTTACCAAATCGTGACGATAGAGGCACGCTTGTGTACGGATACTCAGTTTTATTAAAACAGACTTTCGTCGTAAGGTTATCGTGGGTAGTTTTATTTCATTTTTTATAATACAGTTCACAATTTTCGTAAGGTTTCCTTTAATGTTGTTAAAACAATAGTAAGCATGAGAGAGAAATTAATCATCTACGATATATGCAAATTCTCTGATGTTATCTATAACAGTCTGAAAATGCACATGCAGTTTATTGATTACATGCATGTAGAAAACTTGTTCTGAGTTAAAGTTGTCAAAAAAAGTTTGAAGAAGAATAAAATGCCACTACCAGACGACAGCTAATGTAGAAAATACTTTTCCGACGTATTTTGGCACAATACGCTCTACCCATACATAATACAAAAGTTTCGAGATGCACCTACTGTCTGGCTGTCTATTAAACATGAAACGAACAAAATGTCGCAGAAGTTACCTCTTTTTCCACATACAACTATTTTGGGTTGAGAACTGAAGGAAATTATTTTACAAGTCCAGTAGATTGATAATTTTAGCAGACAGCAGAAAAATGCGTTTTAAAAAATATAGCAGTGAATGTACTCGAACTCGTGACATCTTATGTACCGTGCGCGATACTTACCATTATGCCACTAGCTGACACGTAGCTATGACACCTCCAGAAGTCACAACAGTTCCTCCAGAAATTCTGCATTCCACAGCGCTGTGGGATAATGCATATCGCCAGCTCAATACTTACGAGAGACAAACAGATATACCTTTTCGTTTGCACTGCATGACGTATTCAACAAACAGATAGCGCAATAGAGTAGCTCAAGTGGAAAGGAACACTTCCTATTTAAATTTATGCATCCTACGCTGTTGTAACTTCTGTGTTGGTGGCAGTTGCGTGATTTTATTTTGGTGATTACAAAATAAAGTTGAATGCATGCACTGGGTAGCCGAGGCAGCTAGTTCATGGTGATTCGGTCAACCAAGTAAATGAATTTACTAACATGCTGCAAATTGATACAGGGAGCCTGTGTGTCAGAATTCTCAGCCAGTGTGGTACAACGGCGTTATGATAGAAAAATGAACCACTGAGGAGATGATTTGGTGATCTGTTGGGCATATGATAGGATCATGTATCTGTGGTCTGGGTTCGATTCCAATTTCGGTCAATGATTTTAGATAGGGAGAGACAGATTCCATTCTCTTCTGGCTACACCAAGTGAAGAGGATATAATGGCATTGAGGTCTGAAATTTACATTAAAAATGATATTCCTTGTCTACCAAGTAGACGTTAGGTTGAGCCACAATAAAGTCTGGAGTGGCGACATGTAGAAACTCTATCACCAGTAACCTTTCTTATACTAATTATTTATTTATAGTGAGGAAACAAACGCTATGTAGGCTTACAGGACACTTATTCCATCTTTTATCTGAGCTTCTGTATGTCGATAAAATTGGTTCTGAACTGGGAATGCAACTCAGACCGCCTTTAACGCGGAATTTGATCCCTTCGTGACAATATAGCTCGGCTACAATTTGTTGTTTGTTCAAAATTGCAGATTCCTCAACATCTCCACATATTGCGCGTGAATGGGTTCGAATTCTGGCCCGGCACTAATGATTTCATTATGTATTATCAAGCTCTAGCATGAGAACACCTACCTGCTGATGGATAATTATTTCCATTTTTAATGTATTTTCATTCGTTGTCAACACTAACGATATTTGACGTTTTTGACTCCCAGTGAGTCACAGAACTATTTGCGAGATCACTGTAAGTTCAAGATGTTATTCCGAGCTGCTGGTGGAGAAAAATTCGGTAGCTGACGTCTCTTTGTGTGTAGTCAACAACGATATGTGTGGCACTGAACTCTTCGTCATATTATTTCTAGTTCAAACACGCTCACATGTCACTGTTGGTGCAACAAACCCATATTTAACGTTCGTTTTCTCTAGAATATAACAGCGACAGGTGCCGGGTTGGAGTCCTGGGAAGGAAAAAATTAATGTTTCGTCTCGTCATTTCAGTTAAAACATCTAGCTACTGCCGAGAAAATCCGATATGCCACTGTTGATTGTGCTTCGATATCTATCTTATTACGTTCTGGGTTCGAATCCCTGTCCAACACAAAGCTTTACCTCACGGCATTTCAAATAAGTTACTTGTCAAGAAGCAATATTTAACATCTCTCGTAGTTCGTTAACAGGGACAATAGGTGCTGGGTGGGAATTCGCGTCCGTTAAAAATGTTTGCGTTATGTAAAGTTGGTATTTGCTAATTTATACTGTTTAAAATCGAGGTATATCACTCTCTGTATGCCTAATCAGGAATGACTGTTAGTTTCCGTCAGTCACGAAATCTTTGCTTAGTCTGCATGACCTGGGTTTGAATCCATATGCAGAACGAGACGGTTCGTCGTGTCATTTGAAGGTCATAGATATCCTCAACTAGATGCTCGCGAATAACTTAAATTTTTAATGTCATTTTGTGTTAAATAATAAGTACGGTATGTTACTTTGAAGAGGAAATCATGAATACGACGAACTTACTACGTGCATTACCTATCTGACGTAATAATGAGAGTGGTAACATTTCAGGTATGTCATTTATTGTAATAAATGTGAGCTTACAAGCCTTAAGGACAGTCTTACCTGTGATAAGGTGTTCCCTGATATTTGTAGTATCGTAGTATTACTTTACATCTTGAGTTATTGCGATACAGAGCAGTGTTTTCTAGTGGTGACTTGTTGGAACCATTTTCAATAGTCAAACGACTGTACCAAGGAGCGATTAGAGGACGTGCTAGACAGCTGCGTTATGTGGGTAGCATGCGAATCAGGCGAAATGCAATTCAGGTCGTTCGGCTACTTTTGAGCATGACTGTACATGAAGTTGCTCTAGAATTCAAAAGAAAAAGCTTTCCGACTCTGTGAAGACACAGGATGAAGCCCAGAGAGTGTAGTTGCTGTTATAGTACTTGACATGATGTTTACAATCTGAAATGAGTAAGTAATGTCTAATGAGGTACAAAACGATCGAAACTTCTTACCCAACTATAACACAGTGGGCGATTCATAGCACAGGCATCAGCAGCACGCTGAAGTTGTGTCCTCACAGAACAAAGTTAGATGATTTGCCAAGTAGAGGTGACAGATAATCAGAGATCACAGTTCCCAATGGTAATCAACTTCCAAAGCCGGGAAGAGTGGCGTTGCCTGAAGCACGCCTGGAATGTCCCCTAATATGGCACTAGTGTCGTACAAATGCCTAACACATTCCGTCCATTCTCTCTTAAAGAACTCTGTTCTTGTATCTGATGACAACACACGTAAAGACGAAATACTAAATTCCACTATTAAAAAGTATTCATAAAGAATACTACCGCCGTAATATTTTGGACTGCACCATAAAGGAGAATAAATGGCTTTACAAAATAGCAGACTTATATTCCTTACTGTTCCTAGAACAAATTGCCATCAATCTGAGTTTCATTCGTTATGTGGACTCTGTACTGCGAACGTTATGGGTAACTGCAGTGGGCGAAACTTCGAAATTGTGCACCGACCCACGTCAGATGAGGTCGCTCGTCAAGGTACGAGAACCTCATAAGGGGCTATTATTGGCCAGACATAATCTGAATAGAATGTACGGCCGCCAGGACAGAGGAAATAAATTATCCGTTCCAGGCACCGAATACTGCGATTTGATACGCAGTGCGTGAGCGGTAACTGTTGACAACGAACCGCAGTGGCATGGAGGAAATCGAGACGTAAAGCTTGATACAGGACACGTAAGGTCTATCAAGTCATGACACTATCCTCTATTGGCCTAATGTTGGTTTCACGCGCTATTTTCAGTGTCTAAGCGCTCCCTTCGCAGAAACATGAGTCTTGTACAAAAGTAAATGAGCCATTTTCTGTAGGAATTTTAACCTAGCGTAATTTTGTACTGGGATTCGTTTCCGTGCCCGGAGCGTTTTACGATTTTTTGAAGGAAAACGTAAAAATCTACCTTCAAACGCACGCCTCCCCTCACACTCACCTCCCACCGACCAGGATTTCTGGTGTGTTGTTCATGACTTTCCCTCTTACCTCTGTGTAAAATATCGCGAGTACACGAATTGTATCCCATATTTTTGGTTGTCAGTGATTGGGCTATTATGCCAAGGGGCATAGTAACACACTTTAGAGTTTTGTGCATTTAAACAGTGTGAAATTAACAGTGCATTCGTTTTGTTCGTCTGGCCTTCTTACTGCGAAACTACTGTGTTTGTAAGGGATAAATTTAGACCCATTTTTAACTGTAGTTCGTTTCCGCATAACGTTTAAAAACATGTCGTTTCTTTCATTACATTAACAGCAAATTTTAAATTATAATGTTAACAAAATAGCCGACTAAGCCGGTATCGTAATAGCTCAGTCCATGAGTACCACAAAGGGTCGTATATGGGAAATAATTCATGTAACCCTTAATTTTTGTACAATGGCACTATAGAGTGCCATGGACAACACACAAAATATCGTTAATGATTTTGAAGTGCGTGGGTGTGGGGCTGTGTCCTAAGGTCACATTTTCACGTTTTTATTGAGTAAAACCGCGGCCTCGCGCGTGCACTGTAGCTTGGTTTGTTTTTGTACGCGTATTTGAGGTATTTTCCCGACTTCATAGACTACAAGTGTTCTATATCAAATTGTATTTCTCGAATTCCCTTACATTACTTTTGTACGTTATAAACAGTTATCGGCTACTCCCGTGTATTCTGTCCACTTTCTGAGAGAGACCAGTAGAACATGGAAAATGTACTGCAGAAAGAAGCTCAGGTTAACGGATTGAAGGTTAAATCATTGAGTCCTCCAACTCCTCGAGTTGTAAGGATCCAAAAAGCTCTTGGGGATTGCGGCCACTCACAGCGTTTCAGATGCCAGATATCACTAGACACTGTAGTAAATGCGAACAGAGGCGCCTGGCTGTTTCAAATGCAGTGAGCCCACTGGGAACTGCGGTAGCACAGCGCACTGCAGCAAACAGTTGACAGAGCTGCGAAGGAGACGCTATTGGTAGCAGCCAACAGGTACCTCACCTCGTATACGAAGCGAGCGGATCCCAAGAGAAATACGGGCCCTCGCTACGAACTTGTGACGTCACAGTAGTCGCCATTTCCGTTGTACTTCGCGAACGCTCGGCTCCACGCAGGGCCCATGCGAGATCAATAAGTCAATGAAATGGGGCTCACTAAAACATCTTAATTTTAGCGAGTGGTATCGTGCGTTTGAATGCATTAAAATGTGCAGTTAAGCATACTGAACTCGTTTGAAGTAGCTATTCGCTCCCCACCAGAGACGGCTGTTGGTACTTGTAAGACCGACGGTGTCCTGTATATGATGTATGTGCCACAGCCAGTCTTTCTCGCTGGCCTCACGAAGCGAGAGACTGACGTCACGGACGGGTCACTCTGCTCACTGCTTTGATAAGCAACACGTAAATATCAGAGTCATGTTCAACCCATGATACTACTTGGACGGTGCAACCGAGTTCTGGGGTCCAGTCTCTGGACTACTCCTGCCTCCTTCGCCACTACTATCTTAAGATATGTTCTTATTAAAACAATACTGGTCACAGTCAGTATACAGGGTGAGTCAGCTAACATTACCGCTGGATATATTTCGTAAATCACATCAAATACTGACGAATCGATTCCACAGACCGAACGTGAGGAGAGGGGCTAGTGGCTCTGAGCACTATGGGACTTAACATCTATGGTCATCAGTCCCCTAGAACTTAGAACTACTTAAACCTAACTAACCTAAGGACATCACACAACACCCAGCCATCACGAGGCAGAGAAAATCGCTGACCCCGCCGGGAATCGAACCCGGGAACCCGGGCGTGGGAAGCGAGAACGCTACCGCACGACCACGAGATGCGGGCAGGGGGCTAGTGTAATTGGTTAATACGAACCATAAAAAATGCTCGGAAGTATGTTTTTTAACACAAAACTACGTTTTTTTAAATGGAACCCCCGTTAGTTTTGTTAGCACATCTGAACATATAAACAAACACGTAATCAGTGCCGTTTGTTTCATTGTAAAATGTTAATTACATCCGCTGATATTGTAACCTAAAGTTGACGCTTGAGTACCACTCCTCCGCTGTTCGATCGTGTGTATCGGAGAGCACCGTATTACGTAGGGATCCAAAGGGAACGGTGATGGACCTTAGGTACAGAAGAGACTGGAACAGCACATTACGTCCACATGCTAACATCTTTTTATTGATCTTTTTTACTGACGCACATGTACATTACCATGAGGGGTGAGGTACACGCACACACGTGGTTTCCGTTTTCAATTACGGATTGGAATAGAGTGTGTCCCGACATGTCAGGCCAATAGATGTTCAATGTGGTGGCCATCATTTGCTGCACACAATTGCAATCTCTGGCATAATGAATGTCGTACACGCCGCAGTACATCTGATGTAATGTCGCCGCAGGCTGCCACAATACGTTGTTTCATATCCTCTGGGATTGTAGGCACATCACGGTACACATTCTCCTTTAACGTACCCCACAGAAAGAAGTCCAGAGGTGTAAGATCAGGAGAACGGGCTGGCCAATTTATGCGTCCTCCACGTCCTAAGAAACGCCCGTCGAACATCCTGTCAAGGGTCAGCCTAGTGTTAATTGCGGAATGTGCAGGTGCACCATCATGCTGATACCACATACGTCGACGCATTTCCAGTGGGACATTTTCGAGCAACGTTGGCAGATCATTCTGTAGAAACGCGATGTATGTTGCAGCTGTCTGGGCCCCTGCAATGAAGTGAGGACCAATGAGGTGGTCGCCAATGATTCCGCACCATACATTTACAGTCCACGGTCGCTGTCGCTCTACCTGTCTGAGCCAGCGAGGATTGTCCACGGACCAGTAATGCATGTTCCTTAGATTCACTGCCCCGTGGTTTGTGAAACCCGCTTCATCGGTAAACAGGTAGAACTGCAACGCATTCTCTGTTAATGCCCATTGACAGAATTGCACTCGATGATTAAAGTCATCACCATGTAATTGCTGATGTAGCGACACATGAAACGGGTAAAAGCGGTGACGATGCAGTATGCGCATGACACTACTTTGACTCAGTCCACCGGCTCTCGCAATGTCCCGTGTACTCATGTGTGGGTTCATGGTAACAGCAACTAACACACCAACTGCACCCGCTTCTCCTGTGACGGGCCTGTTACGTACCCGTTTGCGTGCTACGACCATACCTGTTGCATACAGCTGGCGGTAGATGTTTTGCAATGTGCGGCACGTTGGATGCCCTCTGTCCGGGAACCGTTCTGCATACACCCTGCAGGCTTCAGCTGCATTTCGTCGACACTCGCCATAGATGAGTATCATCTCCGCCTTTTCAGAGCTCGAATACACCATGGTCACAGTTCCTACGACACTACACTGTCACAGACGTCTGGTAACGCGGTGTACAACAGTTGGTCTGCGTGCGGAGACGAATGCAGAATAACAATAGCAGCAAGCGCTGCATGCGGACACTGCGACAGCTAGACCAAACCACAACAGTGCACTACAGCCACACTCGTAAACACGGTCGTCATCGTAAACATGTCCCTGCAGGTGCTGCTCGCCGACCGTGGCCCGTGTTTGTTACAACACGTAACTGAACGTCGGAGGTTTCAAGCGACAACTTTAGGTTACAATATCTCAGGATGTAATTAACATTTTACAATGCAACGAACGGCACTGATTTCGTATTTGTTTATATGTTCAGATGTGCTAACAAAACTAACGTGGTTCCATTTAAAAAAACGTAGGTTTTGAAACGTCCCCTTAGAACAATTTATACAAGACTGTGGTTAAACTGACACAAAATATTTTTTAGCGCAACGCAATCTGACTATCAAAGATCCCTGCAAAAGAATGGCCTTGAGTAACATTAAACTATACCTTTCACAAATCACTTACCTCACAAAAATCTTCATTACTCGAACTACTGCAATACAGCGAGCGCCACTACTGCCAGCTAAATAAAAGATTCAAACTACGGAAGGCACTAACTACTGATAGGGATAGTTAGCAAATGAAAGATATTAATAGAGAACAAACAATGTATTTACCTTAATAGTCATAATATATATAGCAGTTCATGACAAATTACAAAACTCCGCCATCTCTCTCCCCACATCCACCACTGCTGGGGGCTCACCTCCAACTGCGCAACGCTACGCGCTGTTCACATCCAGCTGCCGCTGCCCAACACTACAATGGCAGACAACAATGCAAACTAGCCACAGACTGCACACAGCACAGCCAGTGATTTTCGTACAGAGCACTACGTAACGTTGCCAATAAGAAAACATAAACAGCCTACTTACAGTTTGTGTTAAAAAAACATACTTCCGTGCATTTTTGTATGGTTTGTATTAAACAATTACACTAGCCCCACTCCTCACGTTCGGTCTGTGGAATCGGTTCGTCAGTATTTGATGTGGTTTACGAAATATATCCAGCGGTAACGTTAGGTGACTGACCCTGTATATACAGGGTGTTACAAAAAGGTACGACCAAACTTTCATGAAACATTCCTCACACATAAATAAAGAAAATTTGTTATGTGTACATGTGTCTGGAAACGCTTACTGTCGATGGTTCAAATGGTTCAAATGGCTCTGAGCACTATGGGACTTAACATCTATGGTCATCAGACCCCTAGAACTTAGAACTACTTAAACCTAACTAACCTAAGGACACCACACAACATCCAGTCATCAAGAGGCGGAGAAAATCCCTGACCCCGCCGTCACTTTCCATGTTAGAGCTCATTTTATTACTTCTCTTCAAATCACATTAATCATGGAATGGAAACACACAGCAACAGAACGTACCAGCGTGACTTTAAACACTTTGTTACAGGAAATGTTCAAAATGTCCCCATTAGCGAGGATACATGCATCCACCCTCCGTCGCATGGAATACCTGATGCGCGGATGCAGCCCTGGAGAATGGCGTATTGTATCACAGCCGTCCACAATACGAGCACGAAGAGTCCCTACATTTGGTACAGGGTTGCGTAGAGAAGAGCTTTCAAATGCTCCCATAAATGAAACTCAAGAGGGTTGAGGTCAGGAGAGCGTGGAGGCCATGGAATTGGTCCGCCTCTACCAACCCATCGGTCACCGAATCTGTTGTTGAGAAGCGTACGAACACTTCGACTGAAATGTGCAGGAGCTCCATCGAGCATGAACCACATGTTGTGTCGTACTTGTAAAGGCATATGCTCTAGCAGCACAGGTAGAGTATCCCGTATGAAATCATGATAACGTGCTCCATTGAGCGTAGGTGGAAGAACATGGGGCCCAATCAAGATATCACCAACAATGCCTGCCCAAACGTTCACAGAAAATCTGTGCTGATGACGTGATTGCACAACTGCGTGCGGATTCTCGTCAGCCCACACATGCTGACTGTGAAAATTTACAATTTGATCACGCTGGAATGAAGCCTCATCCGTAAAGAGAACATTTGCACTGAAATGAGGATTGACGCATTGTTGGATGAACCATTCGCAGAAGTGTACCCGTGGAGGCCAATCAGCTGCTGATAGTGCCTGCACACGCTGTACATGGTACGGAAACAACTGGTTCTCCCGTAGCACTCTCCATACAGTGACGTGGTCAACGTTACCTCGTACAGCAGCAACTGACGCTGACATTAGGGTTATCGTCCACTGCACGAAGAATTGCCTCGTCCATTGCAGGTGTCCTCGTCGTTCTAGGTCTTCCCCAGTCGCGAGTCATAGGCTGGAATGTTCGGTGCTCCCTAAGACGCCGATCAATTGCTTCGAACGTCTTGTTGTCGGGACACCTTCGTTCTGGAAATCTGTCTCGATACAAACGTACCGCGCCACGGCTATTGCCCCGTGCTAATCCATACATCAAATGGGCATCTGCCAACTCCGCATTTGTAAACATTGCACTGACTGCAAACCCACGTTCGTGATGAACACTAATCTGTTGATGCTACGTACTGATGTGCTTGATGCTAGTACTGTAGAGCAATCAGTCGCATGTCAACACAAGCACCGAAGTCAACATTACCTCCCTTCAACTGGGCCAACTGGCGGTGATTCGATACATACTGACGAAACTAAAATGAGCTCTAACATGGAAATTAAGCGTTTCCGGACACATGTCCACGTAACATCTTTTCTTTATTTGTGTGTGAGGAATGTTTCCTGAAAGTTTGGCCGTACCTTTTTGTAACACCCTGTATATTGTACTCTGCCGAAAAGAAAGTGGAGCACCCAGAAGGGAAGAAGGAAATGTAGGAAATCTTCACGACTTTAGAGGATTTATTTAAGTGGCTTCAAAATACAGTCAGTTTGACAAAAAACTTTTTAGTAAGACCTGACTTATCAATGTGACGTCGCACCTGTATGGCCGGTGTGCATGCACTAATTCGGTGGAGAAAGGCGTCGTAACGCCATTTCTGAGCAACATACTGAACAATTATTGTATCTTGAGCCTGAGATCCTAGATATAGGCACTGGGATGGAGCTGATGTGTGAGATGTACACAAACATGTTCTCCTGTGTAACATTGTAGGGATCTCTCTGGCCACGAGAGAACCTCAAAATGACGAGCACAGTTCCTAGAGACAAGTGCTGTGTGTGGACATGCTTCAGTCACTACTAGCCTTGACGAGAAGTCACACCCAATGACCGAGCGGTGCCGCAAAGGTTAGCACGCTGGACTCGCATTGGGGAGGACGACAGTTCAATACCGCGTCCGGCCATCCTGATTTAAGTTTTCCGTGATTTCCCTTAATCGCTCCAGCCAAATGTTGGGATGGTTCCTTTGAAAGGGCACGGCCGACTTCCTTTCCCGTCCTTCCCTAATGTGATGAGACCGATTACCTCGCTGTTTGGTCTCTTCCCCCAAACAACCCAACCCCAACCCTCATACACAACGGCTCCCCACAGCACGACGCTGGGAATAATACCGCTATGGTACTCCAAGACATTGGAGGTAGTCTGTACTCCACAGTTTCACGGCATACTCGCCGACAATGGTCAGCTAGGCTACTGCAGAATCCTGATTCATCGCTAAACACAGTGTGACACCATTCATCAGCAGTCCAGGCCTCCGGTCAGGACACCACTCCAAATGCACCATTTCTGTGTCTTGTTAAGGCGGCCTGCACACTGGGCGGTAATTCCTTTGTAAGGCTACTCTAAGACTCCGACCAATGGATTAGTGTGGCATATAATATTGCAGGAAGACAATTACCTGTTCACCCATGGCAGGCGCGCATGTGAAGGTGCACAATATGGCCATCCTCGCTTGTAGGGGTCAGCTGTGGTCGACCGCAACCTTGATTACGAGTACACCTGACCTCATGTTTTCATCCGTTCTAGCACTGGATCACTGTCACCTCCACAGCATCTACAAATCAAAATGCCGCATGATTCGACCAGATGGGGAAATAGAGGCTCAGAATGAGACCCGTATCAAACTCTCACTGTTGCTGATAAAGCTGTCTTAGACGTGTACACGGCATCTCCGGTTTATTTCACAATGATTACTCAACATGTGACACTGTTCATTTCTCTTCCATACCCTAAACAGACCTGGAAAAAACACGAAACACATACAACATTGATTGACTCTGGCGACCGTTGTACCTTTCACAGGGCATTGCAAATATAATAATTTACATACCTGCGCTTAGGGTGTGTACGAATAGGAAGTTACATTGACATGCAACCATGTCATCTGGGCGCTTCACCTTTTTTCACAGCCAATGTGTTAAGTACGAAATGGCACTAAGTTATTTCCTCCTCTTCCGCTGAATGAAGAAATGCTTGCATAAATAGCATTTCCAGAACTACGAACAGGCGATTTTGGCGATGAAACCTTTCCTGAAAAGACAAAATGCGCACTTCTGCATCCAGGATACTCACCAAAACATCCGTATGTGGATAAGAATGTCGCATTCTAGGCTGAATATTATAGAGGACGACTAACATCCGTCACAATCTTTCATCGCCGCAGCTCGATTTTATCGTGGTAATAACTAAAATTACTGAGAACTCCTCGTATGTATCAGTACGAGCATTATTTCACTTATTTTGTCCTCATTGACCTTACGCGAAAATCCTGTAGTCAGACGCATAAACTGGGTCTCCGAACATGGTCAACAGCTAGAAAATGCACGTACGGGAAATGAGAGGATAGGAATAACAACCGGCAATACGTGTCATGCTGATATTGTAAAAAAAGTTTCTGACAGCAATTCGTAGTTTATCTTAAACATGCATAACCTGATATCTAACCAAATAGTCCCACGTCGAGGATGAAAGGTTCCCCACTAGTGTCCCGCGGAAAAATCTTCTTCCCTCTATGAATCACCAAGCAAGATCACGGAGCATTTCTGTAATACTATTGTGCGTATTGAAACGACCGGTTACACTTCTAGCACCAGGCTACGCCCGGTAGTATAAAACACCTAAAAGAATCTATGACATTAGATACCGTGAAAAGTAAAAAGCCAGAAGCAAACGTGCATTGTCAAACATAAAAATCTTCCCTGGACATCTGGTATCGACTCATAATACCCTCACGAAGCTCCGTTGTAAACTAAAGACAGCTACTATCCAGTAACGTGCATCTCACGGCTCCCTTTGATGTTATCGCTACCGTAAAATTTTTAAACGTTATATATCAAATCCTATCGAATCATAAAGATCAATACTGCACCTATGTAGCTATGTGTGCATCCGTGTAGAATGACCAAAAGGAAACATTAAAACTTAACGCCGTCAGGTGAAATAAGTAGGTGGCTGCTTCTCAAGGAGGACATTGCTAAAGTGTGCCTAGAAATGGGTCTTAAACACTTCTGCCTCCTCATTTAACATCTCGACGTATATATCTCTTAAAGCGCAGCAATTCTCCTCGTTATTAGGATCTTTAAACCTTATTTTAAAGTTTCTTCCCGTTTGCCCCACATATTTCCAATCCTGGAACTTGCTTTCATAAACTTCTACTTCCCCAGTTAAATGGAGATAAATCACCAATGTGACATGAATCGGTATTTCTGTGACTTTTTCTCATTTTGATGGTTACTGTCTCTTACCACTGGGTCAATTCTATATATTAAACTTGTTTGGTTCAAATGGCTCTGAGCACTATGGGACTTAACATCTATGGTCATCAGTCCCCTAGAACTTAGAACTACTTAAACCTAACTAACCTAAGGACATCACACAACACCCAGTCATGACTTAAACCTGTTTCAAAATCACTTTCTACCGCTATTTGTCATTTCTTCATCCCTGTTCTTAGGGGTTAGCGGGATGGAATTAGCCTTCTGCACCACCGTTTTGAAGAATGCTGTTTTATGTCCTTGAGGGTGGTATAAGGTGTTATCAATTACTGAATGTGGGTTCCCTAAATGTTCCTTGCTCAGGCTTGTTATTTGGAAACGGCCTTGCTGCAGTGGTAACACCGGTTCCCGTCAGATCACCGAAGTTATGCGCTGTCGAGCAGGGTTAGCATTTCGATGGGTGACCACCCTGTCTGCCCAACGCTGTTGGTAAGCGGGGTACACTCAGCCCTTGTGAGGCAAACTGAGGAGCTACTTGATTGAGAAGTAGCGGCTCCGGTTTCGTAAACTGATATACGGCAGGGAGAGCGGTGTGCTGACCACACGCCCCTTCATATCCGCATCCAGTGACGCCTCTGGGATGAGGAGGACACGGCGGCCGGTCGGTACCGTTGGGCCTTCCAAGACCTTTTCGGATGGAGTTTAGTTTAGTTTTCAGGCTTGTTATTCTTATTCTCGATCCTCGTGTCAGAATAATTTGTAACACCCAGTTGCTCACGTTCTGCTGTACATGCTACTTCGTTATGCATTTGTTAAGGACACTAGCTAATTCATTTATTTCTTCCTCGAACGTTATATATACCTAAGTACGAAGTCAACATGCGTTCTGTGTATATTTAGTTTACCACGGTACTTCGTATTTTCCTGTAAATAATCTATTTCATATGCGTTCAAGAAGATGTCACCATAAGCCTTGATAATGCACACACAACCTTTGCTACACCATTCACTTGTACATAAAACCTACCATTAAAAAAATAGTCTTAATATAAAACAAACTTTGATAGTGCCTATAAATACATACGTTTCAATGTCATATATTTTACCATGCTCACGTAAGTTGTTTCCTATAATTTCTGAATTTCTGTCATTTTCTCTGCTGGCGCAGATGTATACAAATCAAGTTAGTAGTATATTTAATTAAGCCAAATGTTTCAATGCCATATGTTTTACCATGCTCACGTAAGTTGTTTGCTATAATTTCTGTCATTTCCTCTGCTGGCACAGATGTATACAAATCAGTTATATGTAATGAAGACTACTTCACACTATCATTTAATTTGAGTATTGTATCTGCAGTGCTATCTTCCTACTACCTTCGACCGAAAAGGGTTCATTGTAACTATACCACTTACAAAACATCTCACTTAACCGTTATACGTTACAAGATAGTGCTATTTTCGGTAGGTAAAGGTAGCTGCCTTTATTTAGCAACTGAGCTTTGTGGGAGTATTATACCCCAATATGAAACGTTAAAGGAAGAAAAAAAATGGTTCAAATGACTCTGAGCACAGTGGGACGTAACATCTGTGGTCATCAGTCCCCTAGTGTAGTGTTGGCAGAAGAGCCAACACAGTGTTGCAAGAGGAGGCCGAAATGCACGCAGGTGCCGCTAGGTCTGAAACAGGATACGTAATGAATGCTATAAAGAAAAGTACGTAGCTGCTGGAATACTTAACTTTAATCCATCATTTGTATACAGCATTCTTGATGATACAAGTGAGACTCTCTCTAGAAATGGTTAATGGCGCCTTGCTAGGTCGTAGCCATGGACTTAGCTGAAGGCTATTCTAACTGTCTCTTGGCAAATGAGAGAAAGGCTTCGTCAGTGTAGTCGCTAGCAAAGTCGTCCGTACAACTGGGGCGAGTGCTAGTCAGTCTCTCTAGACCTGCCGTGTGATGGCGCTCTGTCTGCGATCACTAAGAGTGGCGACATGCGGGTCCGACATGTACTAATGGACCGCGGCCGATTTAAAGCTACCACCTAGCAAGTGTGGTGTCTGGCGGTGACACCACACCTAGAACATAGAACTACTTAAACGTAACTAACCTAAGGACATTACACACATCCATGCCCGAGGCAGGATTCGAACCTACGACCGTAGCAGTCGCGCGGCTCCGGGCTGAAGCGCCTAGAACCTCTCGACCTCCGCGGCCGTCTTAAAGGAAGGGTTTTGCGTTTGAGAATGCATGTTTACTGCTGTCTATTTACTTTTGATGGTGCTTAATGGCACCTCCTGAACCCTCCACAGTAGGCGATGCAGGAGATGAATCAGGCATCCAGTCGATGGTACAATGGCGGATACCATTCTACGATACGTTATGCCACGCCTGCTCGACCTTTTCACGCAATTCTGTACGATTTGTTGGTTCTCGGGTTACACGAGTCACTTCTCGACCACTATATTTCACACGTGTTCGGTTAGAGACAAGTCCAGAGATCTTACTGGCCTTAGCAGTTGCTGTACGTCTTGCCGAGAACGTTGATTTTCACGGGCCGAGTGTGGGCGAGCATTATCATGTTCGAACAACACATCATCTTCCTGTGGCAAGAAAGGCAAAATAACGGATCCGACAGTGTTATGCACATGCCGAGCGCTGATTAGCGTCCCCTCCAGAAACACCAAAGGTGAACCAAAGTTGTAGCTTATCGTATCCTAGACCATTGGGCCTCGGGTAGGTCAAGTGTGTCTTGGACGGGCTAGAAGTGTGTGTGCCCATAGTCCCATTTCTAATATCCCGTCAACAACAGTTCGTGTTGATACATCTGGGCTCAAAAGCCCTCTTATCTGTGTTGTGCTAGCTTCCGTTAAAATACAAAGATCCTGGAGGCCGTCTGTGTTGCGTGGACGTCCGGAAACTCGTCCACGGTTGTGGGAATTTTCACGTGACCATTCATACCAGCATCGTTACACACCTGACGCAGTACGTCCAACGTGTGTAGCATTTCTCCAAAAGGGCCATACCGACATTCGGAAGGGCACAGTTTGACACCTTTCTAACTCGCTCAGTTGGTTGTAAGATGCACAAGTGCACCTGTGGTATGACTGCCTTCTTGCTTCACACGTTTGTACCACACTGAGCCTTCCGGCTGTGAGCATCCCTATTAAAGGGTGGATGCAGATGGCGCTGACGATGCTGAAACCATTGTCTGTAAATTTACTATCTCCGAGGTGACATGTGCCATCATAGTATCAAAATCTACGTCATCATTCCAGGTGTACTAACTTTTTTTCAGCAGTGTAGATATTTACATGGCTGTCAGTATGTGTAGTATTGCAATTAACCTGTATTGATTTGTGTTTCCTTGTCTTAAGGATCCTTATGCGATAGGTTAGTGCTGCAACACGTGGTCAAGCTGAAATTGTAGAACTTATTCAGCTACTGAAGTTGTACTATCCCATATTTACCTCTCTTTCGATAGCAATTTCATCAAAAAAAAAATTAAGGCCTAGCGATGCACTGTCGCCTAGCAGCACAGTATCCAGTATATTTATACATCACTGAGAAAATAAATTCTTTACAGAACAATCACAACTCGTAAAACAGATAGTGCGATATAGAAGATAAGAGGATACAGCAATTCACGTAAATCGAAATATGAACCAAATTAGTGACCTCCACAGAATTTGTGATAATGTGAATAGGAACTTAAAATTTACCACTGACATCTGAGAAAAAATGGAATTAAATTTTTAGATATGATAATAATATATGGTGATTGTAAATGTGAATTCAGTAGATTCCGTAAAGGATCAATCTCTGATGGTATCACACAACAGTCTTCTTGCTATTCAGAACGACATAAAAACGTTTTCCTTATTTCAATTACTGAACGATTAATTAAGCTTGCACTCTCACAGGAAAATGGGCGAAATAAGTTACATACAGTACTACACTCCTGGAAATGGAAAAAAGAACACATTGACACCGGTGTGTCAGACCCACCATACTTGCTCCGGACACTGCGAGAGGGCTGTACAAGCAATGATCACACGCACGGCACAGCGGACACACCAGGAACCGCTGTGTTGGCCGTCGAATGGCGCTAGCTGCGCAGTATTTGTGCACCGCCGCCGTCAGTGTCAGCCAGTTTGCCGTGGCATACGGAGCTCCATCGCAGTCTTTAACGCTGGTAGCATGCCGCGACAGTGTGGACGTGAACCGTATGTGCAGTTGACGGACTTTGAGCGAGGGCGTATAGGGCGGGAAGCCGGGTGGACGTACCGCCGAATTGCTCAACACGTGGGGCGTGAGGTCTCCACAGTACATCGATGTTGTCGCCAGTGGTCGGCGGAAGGTGCACGTGCCCGTCGACCTGGGACCGGACCGCAGCGACGCACGGATGCACGCCAAGACCGTAGGATCCTACGGAGTGCCGTAGGGGACCGCACCGCCACTTCCCAGCAAATTAGGGACACTGTTGCTCCTGGGGTATCGGCGAGGACCATTCGCAACCGTCTCCATGAAGCTGGGCTACGGTCCCGCACACCGTTAGGCCGTCTTCCGCTCACGCCCCAACATCGTGCAGCCCGCCTCCAGTTGTGTCGCGACAGGCGTGAATGGAGGGGCGAATGGAGACGTGTCGTCTTCAGCGATGAGAGTCGCTTCTGCCTTGGTGCCAATGATGGTCGTATGCGTGTTTGGCGCCGTGCAGGTGAGCGCCACAATCAGGACTGCATACGACCGAGGCACACAGGGCCAACACCCGGCATCATGGTGTGGGGAGCGATCTCCTACACTGGCCGTACACCACTGGTGATCGTCGAGGGGACACTGAATAGTGCACGGTACATCCAAACCGTCATCGAACCCATCGTTCTACCATTCCTAGACCGGCAAGGAAACTTGCTGTTCCAACAGGACAGTGCACGTCCGCATGTATCCCGTGCCACCCAACGTGCTCTAGAAGGTGTAAGTCAACTACCCTGGCCAGGAAGATCTCCGGATCTGTCCCCCATTGAGCATGTTTGGGACTGGATGAAGCGTCGTCTCACGCGGTCTGCACGTCCAGCACGAACGCTGGTCCAACTGAGGCGCCAGGTGGAAATGGCATGGCAAGCCGTTCCACAGGACTACATCCAGCATCTCTACGATCGTCTCCATGGGAGAATAGCAGCCTGCATTGCTGCGAAAGGTGGATATACACTGTACTAGTGCCGACATTGTGCATGCTCTGTTGCCTGTGTCTATGTGCCTGTGGTTCTGTCAGTGTGATCATGTGATGTATCTGACCCCAGGAATGTGTCAATAAAGTTTCCAAATGGCTCTGAGCACTATGGGACTTAACTTCTAAGGTCATCAGTCCCCTAGAACTTAGAACTACTTAAACCTAACTAACCTAAGGACATCACACACATCCATGCCCGAGGCAGGATTCGAACCTGCGTCCGTAGCGGTCGCGCGGTTCCAGACTGTAGCGCCTTTAACCGCTTGGCCACCACGGCCGGCAATAAAGTTTCCCCTTCCTGGGACAATGAATTCACGGTGTTCTTATTTCAATTTCCAGGAGTGTATATACAACGAAACGTGATGGATACAAATATGATAGCAGACAGGTTATTTAACAGAAAAATACAGGTTAATGGAAATCTAAAACGAACGGAATTTACGCTATAAATGTAGAGAGTAAAATAGAAAAACTAGTTTGTTATACTTCCATATCTAAGGAAGGTGTCCGACAAAAATGAATGCCTTTTTCATAATACTAATTTTGTAGAAGCTTTTCATATTAACAATACCATCGTTAGTTGGGAGTATACAGAGCTGATTTTAGTGATTGTGACTAGATCTTTATAGAACCGACTTGACGTAAGACACTTATCTGATACAAAGAGCATATTTGCAAAAGTAATGACAAGCAGTTCTCATTGTCTCTGCACCTGAAAAATGAGAACTATTCTCTTTCAAGTATGGAGAACAACCTAGAATTGTTGCTCAGAAGTGAAAGAATTTAATGTAAAATTTCAAAGACATTATCCAGACCTCTAATGGTTCCCATAGAGACATTCATACGAATGCTCTTAATTTTAGATTAATATCGTATCATCCATCTATTTCTTCCACATCATATTCTGACAGTTATGTTTAAAGACTACTGTGTCTTTTTTTAGTTATTTTAAAACGTCCGCAAAAATGGCTGCAGTATTTTTGTCGCCATGTTACCTTTCTTCATAACATTTGGAACGTGATTAGACTTGAAAACTCGTTCAATCATATTTTCTGTTGATGTAGTTCATTCTGGGGCCCAGTCTGTCTATATCGGAGTTAAAATTATGTAACATCTATGAACTTATATTAGTTGCACGCTCTATGCAACATGGTTTTTTTCAGCATATTTGTCTGCTGTTTTGTAAGAGTTTTTATTTGTCTTACATTAGGCAAACAATGATCAGCTGTGCAGTCGGCAGTATGTAGAATGCCACCGTTTCTAGCGCTAGTGCTGACTGTTGCTGTAGCATGGGTACTTGAACTGTCTGGCAGTTTGTGATTGACGATGTCGTTTCCATCAACAGGTAACTCTTAAGAAATGCGATTTATGTATGGTTTTCATTATATGCTTGTTCATGGTTATATTGTTCTGTGCGTCGCACTTTTACTTTCAGTGATGAATTCATGGATTTTGCTATCCAACGCCGATGTCTTCATAAAGACTAATTTATGTTGTAAATGTTTTAACGTGAACATCTGACATTTTGATGCATGTGCGGTTTTGTTAAAATTTACATCAGTTACCAGGATTGTGGCAGTTTAATATTGTAATGCCTGATATATTTCTTTCTACTGGTATACATTCTCTGTGGACGGAAACTGGTTGTTAAATACAGAAATTTTATTAGCAACTCTTCGCAGTAATCATGACTTTCTTCAAAATAATGAAGAAATGGAGACAGCTTACAGTCAGCTTGATTTATACGTAGGGCACAGACAGCAATGGACAAAAAATAAGGGAGGAATGGGTAGAGAAAGGGGAACTTGATACAACACAAGAGAGGTGGAAGGAAGTGGCTGGCTTGTTGTATTGAGAAAGAAGCACCACTGGATGAAGATGCTGTATTTGTTTTACTGAAACTTCGTGGCAGATTGAAACTGTGTGCCATACGGCGACTCGAATCTGGGACCTTAGACTCTCATGGGAAAGTACTCTACCTACTTTGTATGTTTATTATAGATATATCCCACCTGCTTAGCGGCCGTTGATTCGCTCGCGTAGAATGTATGGTCTGCACTGATTTTGTTGTTGTTATTTTTCTTTAATTTTTATGTTGTTAACAAACTGCAACACAATCTAAACTTTTCATGCTAATTTACGCCGTGGAAGCATGGCCTTTTCTGAATTTTTCTGACCAAAAAGCTGTTCTGGTAGCTGGAGCTTTTGTTAATAACGACTTTTTCGTTCTTGTAGAGATATTTCCACAGAAACTTCCATCCCCTAACACATAATTCTTCACATCCAACCTTGAAGAGAAGTACCAATTTTCGTAGACATAGCTCAAATTTTTTTTTAATATAGCGAACTATTGTCTTATAAATTTTTGTCCGCTATTTCATTCCCTTGGGGGTCGCATTTACAAAAAAAAATTAAACAAGTGTTTTTTTTATATTTCTAAAAGAGAAACCAAGTACCAGTTTTCGTACTTCTACCTCCAAAGTGGCCTTAGTAGTGAAATTTTTGGAAAAATTTTTCATCCCCTACTTCAAACCATTTGGAGTGGAATGTCAAACAGTCCCTCCTTGACTGATGCCTACAGTATAAGATCCACACCCTCTCCAGATTTCATGTTTCTAGCCTTAGTGGTTTTGTCTGGGCGATGATAAGTCTGTAAATGAGTGTGGCTCTATTTCACACCAGGAGATGTTGAATTTACGAAACAGTGACACACATTTTCTCCATATCACTCCACTCCACGACTACCTTGGTCGCACACAAGACTGTTTTTCCTGTTCTTATATTTTCTTTCATTTTCGGGCTAGAAGCGAAACACCAGTGTTGAAAGATTTAGTTTGAAAATTTTTTGAGAATGAAATAATTACATCAAATATTGCATCCCCTAAGGGGTTGAATTTCGAAAAACACTGAAACATGTGTTTTTTTATTTGCGACCGAGAAATCTAATATGTTTTCGTAGATATAATTTTAAATATACTCTAGTATTTCTTTAGCAACGATTTATATTCAAAAAAATTTCATCCAATGTTTCACGCACTTCGGGGTTTAATTTCCAAAAATGTTGAAACATGTGTGTTTTCATTTGTGACTGCAAAGCAAATACAAATTTTCATATGTCTAGCTTCAACATTGCCTTAAAGGCGACGTACAAGGAGGCCCAAAATTCACTTGACAGTTGGTTACAAGAAAACAAAAGTGTCAGCAAGAGCTAGTACAGTAAGTAGTTTTAACCAGTTTTTATTACCAATGACGATAATTACGCTTTTCAAGTTGGTATACAATGCAATGACAAACAAAACAAACACAATAATCACACTAGTGAATTGTTGAAAGCGCGATCTGTGAGTCATACTTACAGCTCCTGTTTTCCAAACTGTCACTATGTTAACTAAAGAGGAAAGGATTTTCGCGTTAAATACATTTAATAAAAGTGGTGCTGCTGGTGGGGAACACACTTTAGATCAAAACCACCGTCTAGACAAACAGTGGACGACATACGAGACAGATTTGAAGAACATGCATTCGGTATCCATACACTAAGGTCAGTCGCAACTGAGGAAAATTAACTGCTGGTATGTTTAGCTGTGACCCAAAGTCAGCGAAAATCAACCAGACGATTAGCAACGATTTTTCAGGAACGTCACTGTGAAGATGGGACACAAATAGAACATTAAAGTTTACATTCTACTTTTACGAAATGGAGTACTTGAAGGTGATCCACATCAACGTCTTCAGTTTTGTGAATTGGTGCTTGATCAAGAGGAACATGATCCTAACCTATTCAAGCTGACGAGGCCAATTTTAAGTTAAGCGGACAAGTTAACAGACATCACTGCACTTACTAATATACTGAAAATCAAAATCTTTAGTTAGAACAACTCCTAAGTGAACCTGGTGTGAGTGTTTGGGAGGCAATATCATCATGTGGTGTATTTGCACCATATTTTCTAAAGGAACACTGACGGAAGATTAACTATTTGGATATGCTTCAGAATTACATGGTACCAGGACTTATGACGTGTGCTGTAAGCTTTCAAGAAACTTACTTTCAACACGATGTGCTCCAAATTATGCCACTACCGTCCGCGATTATTTAAATGAAACTTTCCAAAGGAAAACGATTGGTCGAAAGGCCAATATTGACACGCATCCAAGATCACCAGATAAAACGCCCATGGATTTTTTCCTATAGGGTGTTGTCAAGGAGTTTGTTTATTCTCAAAAGCCACAGACCGTTGCTGAACTAAAAGACTACATACACGACGCAATTCATGATTTGAACAGTGATACCGCACTTTGACATAGGGTATGTAACAGTGTTCCAAAAAGAGTTCAAAGATTTATTAATGAAGACGGAAAACAGCTTGAACATAAAAAATAAGTTTTATTTGTATTGAAACATGAATTCAATCTTTTGTTTAAACCAACGCCCGCTGTCTAGTGACTTTTGCTCCAGCCAATATTTTCAAAAACCTTTTCACACCTTTCGAGCATGAACATCCTCTTCAAACATCAAGTTTCTATTGTTTGTGTATTGGGTGAGCGATGATGAGTCAGTCAGTTAGGACGCTGCCTTATGTAATACGCCTGGACGTTTATGATACTCCTCTTCAGCATGACCTAACAACCAAGGTTCCACTTTGAGGAAACACTCGTTTTTAAAAGCAAACATGATACCTTTTTCAAAATAAATAGGACTCCTCTTACAATGCAAATGAAACTCCTCTTGTATGGCAAGGAAGATTACTCTTTCATAACAACCAAAATTCCACTTTTAAAAGAAAAGAACGCTCGTCTTCTGAAATGAAAACTGATCCTGTTCTTAGACACTTCTCTTCTAAAACTGTTTCAAAACAGTGGAGTTCCTCTTTTATAAGAAACAAGACCCTCCTCTACATTTTAACTGAAGTAATCTTCTTGCGCAGATTGTGAGAGAAAAGATTTTCACTAAGCGTACATTCACTGTGCCACACTACCGTTTTTATATCCTTTCCAGTACTATGAGTGTCATTCTGTTCCGTAGCACCGGCCGGTAAGGTAGTACAGTGGTGAAAAATCGGGCAAAGTGATTGTATTTCGTGTGTTGCAGTCGTGCCCCACCAGTAATTTCTGGTGCCAGTTTCAGTTCTCGAGCTAATTCAGAAGTAAGTATAACTGGCTAGGAGCAAGAGAATTGCGTTATTTTTAATTTTTGGATAGAAGTGCAAGCCTGATAATAGAATGTCTTCTGAACTGTATTTCGATTGAGAAGTTCTCCTTTTGACTGGAATTTTGTTTTTCTCGTCCACTGCCAAAATCTTCTGAGCTGCCCATACGATTCTCAGCATCCCCGCCGGTATCTCTTTCTTTCCTAGGGCTACGGGATCGAGTCGAGAGTCTTATTGGAAGGAAAGCAAGACAGCTCAGTCGGTAGAACGCTTTCCCGCGAAAGCCAAAAATCTCACGTTCGTACATCACTCCGGCGAGCAATGTTATTGTACCAGAATATTTCGAATCAGCGCACGCTCCGCTACAGAGAGATAATTATTTAGGGAAAAGTAATGAAACTGATTACAGCAAGTGTTTCAAGATTTTTCTTAAATGCTGTAGGGCACTGAGCTGTGTGCGCAGTGCAAGACAGCTTCTTTCAGAGGCGGACAACACAAAGGAGGTATTTGTAAATATTCCATTCTTCATGGATTGGCACAACTATGTATGTTTTCAATACACATATATATTAACTTATACTTATTTATACGTATTGCAAGTTGCTATTCATTATACCAAACAGAAATTTTGTACAGGTCATTGGGAATAGTTAAACATTGAAACAAGACACTTTCCTATAGGTAAATCGTCATCAGCAAACTGTCTCTGATTTATGGCCAACATATTCGACAAGCAGCTCAGTACATGGAGAACAGCCGCGACCACACAACACTTAATTTGGGCACTTCTAAAATGACATTCGTCCGTGATGAAGTCTCGCCATCCCGAGCAAAGTAATGTTTTCCAGTACAAAACGTTTTCGAGATATTTAAAAATTTTAGATCCTATTCCGTATGATCGAACCTTCGTTTACGTTTTCTATTATAGTAGGCTAATTCGGTCGGATAGAGCCGTGAGAATCAGAGCATTTTTAAATTCCTGGCCACAGTTCTGAGCCACTTGTGCTGCATTCTGGTGTCGCCAAGTACGTGTTAGTGACGCTCGTCCAAGCCTCCTCCAAATTAACACAGAGTGGCCTCAGGACGCAGAATGCGCTGCAGTCCTCCCACCTCTTGTAATTGGTTGGATTAATGGAAATCAGAGCGGTTGCACTGTGCGCTGCCACAACATGCGCCCCTAATTGCCCGTGTACCGTGTTTGTATTGACTAAACCTCGTGTTTTCCCTGCACGAATAAAACGAAAAAGGACTCCAATTTAATTTACCTGAAGCCTGCGAGTTCTGGATTAACCAGAAGCACTGCATGGCAACGAAAAGAACAAGCTCGGCAATTGAGTTAGTTCTAAAACTTTCACCATCGTTACCGGAGGGACTTGCAAAGGCACTGGAATTAATGAAGGAAGCATAGGAAGAAGCTACTGTAACGTAATGCAGCATATAAACTATCTACGTCTTTATTCCCCACGCCACCTTACGGTGTATGTTGGAAGGTACCTCGTGTGCCATGGTCATTTCCCGCCATTCCTCTCCCGCGTGGTCCGCTGGAAGAACGATTGTTGGTGAGCATCTGAGTACACTCGAGTCTCTCTGATTCTGCTTTCTTCTCATGCACTGGAATTGACTGAGCATCTCCGTAACGCATTTCTGCTTATTACATGAACCTGTAATTAAACGCGCTGCTCTTCTTCTCATCATCTTCATCTCCTCTGTCTACCCTGTTTCGTATGAGTCGCATTCTGATTACCGCTATTCAAGAATTTGTCGAATAAAGGTCTTGTAAGATACCTCATATTTGGATGGGCTACACTTCCTGAGGATTTTTCCAATGAATCTGCGTGGCACCTGCCTTGGCTGCGATTACTCGTCTTTCAGTCTCTCAGTTGTTTAATGGACGCGACTACTTCCACTGATTGCTGTGCAGTCACACAACAATTGGTATCTCTGCCTGTTTGAAGATATCTCTCCGTTGAGAATGAAATGCTGTGCTCTATTCTCCAGGAATGATTCAATCCAATCACAGAGCTGTGATGTTCTGCAGGCTTGAATTTTATTCATTAGGCAGTAGTGCAGAAATGTATCGAACGCCTTCTGGAAGTCAAGCAACCAAATAATACCTCCATTAGAATCGTTAAAGACGGCACACAGGGTGGACCAGAGCTCCAACGACAAACTGTCAGAGATTGTTCAGAGATACCTTTAGAGTATTGTGCTATAAGGGACCCATGGTCCAGGGCGACTCGTAACAGAGCTACTGCATTTTGTTTGATTCCTTGCCTCAATTTTCATCACATAGCCTTTTAGTTCCGTCTATAGTTCGTTTTTCCGGTAGTGTTAGTTGTTCACTAACAGTGCTACACAGGACTATGGATATATTTATTGTTGGAGAATTGTGCAATATACATCTCTTATACGACTTCACCAAATCCAATGGAACAGTGGCAAATTCAGCTACGCACGCTGTTCTCGCAACAATGGCAACTATATCAGAGTATTTTATAGTTAATTACCTAGATTCATGTTCCATGGATCATTTGCTCGATAAATCGTACTGATGTGGAACGAGTCATTTTACATTCATATCCCAAAGTAATATCTAAATATGGCTACATGCTGAATATTTACACTTTTTTTAATATACAGAAATGACTTAATAACTCCTGCCCACCAAAATTTTACACATTACATTGATAGAAATACAATGAGTCGTCAAGGAAAAACTTTTCTTTCTTCAAATACCAGTTTGCTGTCTGTCAGACATTTTTACCTGTTTTGTGCAAAATACAGCCTTCATGAGGAATAAAGAAAGTCATTTTTCTTCGCTTATTGTAATTAAGACGTTATTGTTTCATTGTTTCTTTTGAACAGCAATAACAAACTTCCTGGGGGAATAAATATACTGTGACGCAGTGGGCAAAATGAGTAGATATCTCTTGAGCGAGGTCATCGTTCAGCGAAGACTTTCTAATGTTGAAATAAAGGCTGTATTTCGTGTTTTTGCGCTATTAGCTAATTTCACTCCATTAGGCACTTTCAAGCTACCTGTTAGTGAAACCAATTACAAAAGTTACAAGAGCTTCAGTCAGAAACCTACACAATAACTCTTTACACACCTTAGGCACAGAGAAAAACTGTAGGTGCATTCATTATCTTCCACACATTAGTGTGGAGGAAGCACCATCTAATGGTATCCCTAGTAAAAGTTACTTAAGAAAATGATGGTAAGGGGTGTAACCTGCATATACACCACTAACTGCCACAATTCACACAACAAAAGTTAGAAGATGAATTGTATTTGAGACTCATGTCAACTGACGCTACAAATTACTTTCACACATGTGAATTCCGTATGTAAAATTATAAAACCCAACTGTTCGTCGCTGTGTGAAGAGTTACAATAAATAATTTCAGTGACAGATGGTATATTATTATCATTATAGACAAACAGTATCTATCTTTTGTCACATTCTGATATCTTTACTTTTTTAGCGTTGAACAGAGTTCAGGCAGATGGGAGTATGTCCGTTCATTATTTAGTAGTAACCATTCAAGCGAAGAAATCGGCGCACACAATTATTGTTTTCCTGTGGCACCTTTTACTACAGAGAAGACAGAGCAGTTTATCTGATCTTACAGACTCTAAAAAGAGGTAAGTGAAAACGGATTAGTTCCTGACTGGCTTGGGCCGTGTCAATATGGCCGCTAGCGCGGTACGCAGAAATTAAACGGGTATAATTCTCATCTTTGTCAAGAGCTTACAGTCTTTAACTTTACGATTAGATGGTCAAAACATAAAAGGAATAATGTTTTTCTGCAGATCAGCTCATCAGAGATGCCGTCTAGATCGTGAAACCAACCACAATCACGAAATGTGGCACTAGCAAATGACCCGTTCGTACCTCTCTCGCTAATGTAGGTCCATTTTATTTGCTGTGACTAACGGTTCCAACGAGAATCAGCCTCAAATTGCGGGCGTATCAGTTTTCAAAATTATTAAATTACTTTTCTCTCACTAAGCATTCAACAATATCTCTACCCTCGTCAGTAAAAGCAAGTCACACATAAGGAGATTTTATACTAGCGAGCGTTGCATGACGTAAACATACGCATAATTTTAACATTTATTTTATATATATATATATATATATATATATATATATATATATATATATATATATATATATATATATACTACAATACATTTGTTACCTAAGTAGTTACTATTTTCATGCTAAATGCAACTGGGCGCATGACGCCAAGCAAACTAAATATCTTCCAAAACTCTGAGACAATAAAACCAGACAGAAAAATCTGGAAAAAAATACTTTCCAAACGGTAGCAAAACAGCAAGTTACGTAAAGAACATCCGTACTCGTTTTTAGCGTTTGTTCAAGTTAAAAGTGGGAGTAGAATTGATTTGTTACGAGAGCCACTGTGTGCCACACACAGAATTTGATTTCTATTGTAGCTATTTCAAAGTTTATTTTTTGTTGTAATTTTTCATTGCGTACATGTTTCACAAGATGTCGGAAACTTTCTTGCAGCAGCGCACAAACACGCTTAGCTTTAAGCAATTCTTTTCTAAGGAAATATTTTTCCTTAATCTTATTTAGCGTATGGCTAATACAGACTCATCATAAAATTAAATTGCATATACGTATGTACATATTTACGCACAAGAAACTTAAGTTTGGCTTTACAACTGAATATCCAGTCCTTCAAGCAACGCATTGCCTTTGGAGTTGCTAGCAGGAAGTCTTCTTCAGCATCGTGATAGTCTCAAATCCTACATTCACTGACAATGTGGTGAACAGTCTTGTATGGGGCCCCACCGTCATGGACAGGATTAGGCAGCTTCTTCCACTTAAAGAGAGCATTCCTGCGTCGGCTATGGCCAGAACGTATTCTGTTGAGGAAAGTCCAGGTCTTGCTTAGCACGTCGAATCCACTTGGACGTTTAGCACCTGAGAAGGTGTTATGCAGGCGCTCATGTGGCACTGCTGCCACCCACCTTTCCATTCTTCAAGGGGTTAGAAATCCTTAGCAGCATGTCAGCAGCGACGCACAGAGTTGCATGGCGTGATTTCAGCCCCTTACGATTAAAAAGTGATAGGTCGCTATGTACAGGTAGATTAGAATTCCTGGAGATCTTGTGGAAATCCCTGATAAGGCCAGTACATCTGCGTAGATCAGGAGGCATTATACCAGTTAACAGTGGAAGGCAATAAGCTGCAGTAGATCTGTCTGCACCAGATATGAGCATTGTCGTATTCAGCTGGGTGTCAACAAGCCTTGTATGATGACTATTCATCCAAACAGATGCACAATATTCAGCACTTGAGTACAACAAACCCGAAGCTGAAGATAGCAGGGTGGTTGCTGAAGATCCCCAGGCAGTTACGCATAGCTTATCGAGGATATTGTTCCCAGTGCTCAGCTTTTGAGCTAAGTTAAAAAGGTGTTGTTTGAAGCATAGTGTATGGTCCAGGATGAAACCAAGATATTTTTGATTCCAATTATGACGAAGAATTCTGCCTCTGAAACTTACTTCCCGTTTTACGTTCGTCAACCGATTATTTAAATGGAAGCAACACACTTCTGTTTTACTCACAGTGGGTGGGAATGTCCAGATTTTGAAGTAATTGTCTGATACAGACAGGTCAGTGGTTAAAGTCTCTTCTGCTGTCTTCATTTTCTGATGTAGTACAGCTAGGCCTGTTCATCGGCACAGCAGAATTTTCTGGACGAAGTGTCAGATAGATCAGATAGATATAGGTTGAACAGTAATGGTGAGAGAATTGATCCAAGAAGGTTGCTTCTAGTGGTTACCTGGAACTTCCGATCGCTTAGCATGCTGTTAACCGGTCGAACCATTGTTCTGCAGAGTATGATGGGCAGAGGAGAAATTTGTAGATAAGGCCTTCCCTCCGCACAGTGTCGAAGGCGGCAGTTAGATCAACAGATGTTTTCTGCTTCATGTGGTATCCTGACTCTATGAAGGATATGAGATACAATACTCGTTCTCAGCAGCTACGCCCTGGTCTGAAGCCTGCCTGATGAACTGGAACATTCTCCAGGATAGCGCTACTTATTCTGTTATACACTAGCCTTTCAAAAAGCTTGTGGCAGCAGCTAAGTAAGGCAATGGAGCGATAACTTTCTACCATGTTTCTGGGTTTGCCAATTTTCTGGACAGATATTATCTTCGCCTTTTTAAACGCCAATCTATGTTGACCAGTCAGCAGGATGTCAGCGAAGAATTCTGCCAGCCATTTCATAGCTTTTCCTCCTATATGGATCAGGAATTTTGGATTGATACCATCGAATCCAGGCGCCTTAAGAGGATTGAGGCCGTTCAGTCCAGAGTCAATGTCTGAAACTGTGAAGGGATCGGTATACTCAGATGAAGGAGATGCCATCTTTTTCAGGTCACGAAGCTGTCTTCTGATATGTCTTGTATGTTTCTTGACGGTGAGGGACTCTTGAGGTAGTAATGATGTGGGCAGCAATTTGGTCTGGTGTTACTTCGGAAATTTTTCCTGCATGCTGGTGCACTTCCTCCCAGTCTTCTCAGAAGACTGCGTGCTTCACTGCTCCAGTGGTTAAGGTCCAGATTTTCGACTGTTTCTGCCCATTTCTGCCTCCGAGACATGTCCGAGCTGGACTGTAGTTCCATAGCTATCTCTGATCACCACTTTGCTGGAAGTGTTGGCACAATGTTTCACTTTCATCACTCCATTCTGGAACATATTTTTTTCGGTATCCTCTAGGCATACACTTTTTAGCTGCTGCTGTTACTGCACCAAGTAAGCGTTGATAGTTCTTATGTGATGGAGGGTTCCAGCGAACGGTCTTATCCAGTTCCGTTGAAAAATTCATCCAGTCAGATTTCTGGAAAATCCATCGAGCATGCGGGATTGATTATATGGTAGGAACCGAGCATCAGTTTGTATTATTACAGGTCTGTGTTGACTGTGAGGAAAGGAATCTATCGCTTTTCTTGTGACTTTGTTGCAGCTGACAAAGCATAAGTCAGGATTTGAATCCTTGCCCCAGGCAGCTGACTTGAAAGTGCCTTGATCTTTGGCATCAGACACTAGATGAAGATTACTCTCTTCCACCCATTCTGCAAGCATGCTCCCATTTTCATCATTTTGAGAGTACTTCCAAAGTTCATGGTGACTATTGAAATCTCCTATGTAAATTGCAGGATGTTCTGCTGTGCGTAGGACAAAATCGGGCCATGTTGTTTTGGGTGCTTTGTAAACATGTGTAATAGTAATACCGTGCAATTGTGTGACGTATGTATATCTGCCTCCACACTTACAGTAATCAGTGAAGCTTATTCTAAGTCGATGAGCAGGCCGTTAGCTTGTTGATGTGCAGAACATCTAACAATAAATCAATACTTAAATAAAGAGCTCTAAGACCGGCAGAATATTTACAACGTGCATCCGATAATATTAGAGACCAGTAGGATTTTTCGTCGATATATTGATACTTTTCTCGAAATATCATTATATCGGTTACTTGTTTTTTATTTTATTTTTTTCTAATATCAACAGACCTATCTTCAAGAAATGCGGGATGCGCGTCAGGTTCTCCCCTGTGATTGTTGCGTTATTCTATCCTGCAGCCGGTTGGACCAGCCCGTCCGCCGTCACCTCCGTTAACCATACCCATTCTGGTTATTTTTGTTATTATTAACCCTATTACTTTCGTTTATGAGGTTAATAGAAGCGAGGACCGATAAAATGTATTCTAAGTTATTTTATGGAACCTGTTCCAATTTATCGCTATTATAACATGTAAGTTTTCCTTTCAAAATGTGTACAACATCACTAAGACCCATGGGTTCATCCCAGAAAAGAGTCTTATTCATGTACTTCTCGAAATATTTTCTTAACGTTCCATGCCCGATGTTGTATGACTTCGGACTAAATACTGGGATTCTTAATCTTCCCTGCACATAGCGCGACCAGTATTTCGCAAGATCTGTATTTACAAAATATGCTGATTTGTGGCAGCTCTCTTCCGTCTCGGATGCTCAGAGCGTGGCATCACCTTGTATAAAATCTAATACATGCCGGATCTTTTGTCGTGGAGACCAAACTTTCATCATCATCATCATTTAAGACTGATTATGCCTTTCAGCGTTCAGTCTGGAGCATAGCCCCCCTTATACAGTTCCTCCATGATCCCCTATTCAGTGCTAACATTGGTGCCTCTTCTGATGTTAAACCTATTACTTCAAAATCATTCTTAACCGAATCCAGGTACCTTCTCCTCGGCCTGCCCCGACTCCTCCTACCCTCTACTGCTGAATCCATGAGTCTCTTGGGTAACCTTGCTTCTCCCATGCGTGTAACATGACCCCACCATCTAAGCCTGTTCGCCCTGACTGCTACATCTATAGAGTTCATTCCCAGTTTTTCTTTGATTTCCTCATTGTGGACACCCTCCTGCCATTGTTCCCATCTACTAGTACCTGCAATCATCCTAGCTACTTTCATATCCGTAACCACAACCTTGTTGATAAGGTAACCTGAATCCACCCAGCTTTAGCTCCCATACAACAAAGTTGGTCGAAAGATTGAACGGTGCACAGGTAACTTAGTCTTGGTACTGACTTCCTTCTTGCAGAAGAGAGTAGATCGTAGCTGAGCGCTCACTGCATTAGCTTTGCTACACCTCGCTTCCAGTTCTTTCACTATGTTGCCATCCTGTGAGAATATGCATCCTAAGTACTTAAAACCGTCCACCTGTTCTAACTTTGTTCCTCCTATTTGGCACTCAATCCGTTTTTATTTCTTTCCCACTGACATTATTTTCGTTTTGGAGATGCTAATCTTCATACCATAGTCCTTACATTTCTGATCTAGCTCTGAAATATTACTTTGCAAACTTTCAATCGAATCTGCCATCACAACTAAGTCATCCGCATATGCAAGACTGCTTATTTTGTGTTCACATATCTTAATCTCACCCAGCCAGTCTATAGTTTTCAACATATGATCCATAAATAATATGAACAACAGTGGAGACAGGTTGCAGCCTTGTCTTACCCCTGAAACTACTCTGAACCATGAACTCAATTTACCGTCAACTCTAACTGCTACCTGACTATCCATGTAAAGACCTTTAATTGCTTGCAAAAGTTTGCTTCCTATTCCATAATCTTGTAGAACAGACAGTAACTTCCTCCTAGGAACCCGGTCATATGCCTTTCCTAGATCTATAAAGCATAGCAACAATTCCCTGTTCCACTCATAACACTTCTCCATTATTTGCCGTAAGCTAAAGATCTGGTCCTGACAACCTCTAAGAGGCCTCAACCCACACTGATTTTCATCCAATTTGTCCTCAACTAATACTCGCACTTTCCTTTCAACAATACCTGAGAAGATTTTACCCACAACGCTGATTAAAGAGATACCTCTGTAGCTGTTACGATCTTTTCTGTTTCCATGTTTAAAGATTGGTGTGATTACTGCTTTTGTCCAGTCTGATGGAACCTGTCCCGACTCCCAGGCCATTTCAATTATCCTGTGTAGCCATTTAAGACCTGACATTCCACTGTATTTGATGAGTTTCGACTTAATTTCATCCACCCCAGCCGCTTTATTGCACTGCAATCTAGAAAATAATTGGTTGAACAGATTTCTATTCTGGGGCAAACAGATCTGGAACTGTCCGTTTTAGAAGACCTTCTTCGACTATAACCGATGAAAGTGTGGTGCTTGCCCTCACACTTTGTGTAACAGCGTTCTATGGTACTATGTTTCTGCTAGCTATTCGTATGAGAAGCTGGACTATGACATTAATTATTACTCTAACCATTATAGCTACTATCATTTCTTGCTTGCTCCTGTCGTTATTCTATCTTTTACACAGTACTTAGGTAAAACAACAAAATACTACACTTACATGGCAAATGACGCTGGATTATAAAATGGATATTGCGTTAGGATACATTTGCGACTAGCAGATAAGAGCGACGAACCGTAATTGTAAGGCAAAATAGTATATTGATTACTATGGTTATGTTAAGTAATAGAGGAAACCAGGGTCTATGACTACAGACCTCGCAAAGTATTTTACTACAGGTTAAGCAAGATGAGTGGACAAGCCACTTAACTATGGGCATGCACGAAACTGGCAACTTGACAGCGCCAGAAAATATTCCTCAGGTAGCACTTGGCTACTTGATACTACTTGCTGGTCGCTCTTCGAACAACTGGCGGCGCAATTCAGGTAGCCTGATGTGGGACCAGACGGGCTTCAAATGCGACTTCCACTCTGCGCATGCACGATAGCCAGAAAGTAGCATTTCAAACCAACGTTTCATATTTCTTAACAGATTTTATAGTACAAGCAGTTTCAAGAAAGTAATTTCTTCTATAACCTGTTGTGCATACTGGAACGAACTAGAATGAACAAAATAAACTTTCGAAAAATATAAAATGAAAAGGATTTGAATTCAACCAGATAATATTTGAAAAAAGACTAAATTTTCCACTAGCAACCAGATTTTAAATTTTCCAACCAAGCGGCCTTTCAGAAAACTGGATCTAGTTGGAAAACAAGTTAATTGGCAACACTGCCACTCAGTTGTGGTGGATAATGAGACCAGTTACCGTTGCCTCGCTGTAGTACGGCACTGATTGCTCCGTATGCACTCATGTGCACGCCAGCTAGTGTTGCCAAATTAGTGGTTTTTCCACTAAAACTGGTGGTTTCTACTCTCCCTTTAGTGGCGAAATATTGCTTCTAGCGGCTGGTGGATTTTATAGTGGTTTAGTAGAATTCAGTTTAAGTTACTGAAAATGCGATCTCTCAACCACTAAGCTATTTATATGTTTCGAAATATGTTATTTCAGGAGTATTTAGGTTTTACTGCGAAGATAACAATGTTGCATTATAATGTGACAACGAACGAACCATCACATTCTATAGACTACATGCGGGAATTCCCTGTAGCATGAGCAGTATTTAGTAGCACCTAGTTATAGTTTGTTGGGACACAAGCTCTATGGACTTCCGTCCCCAAGAATATCGCTACAAAAACAGTATCTCGGGACCTTGGGCAGAGTGTTCTGAGACGCCAAGTGTTTAAATTGTATCTGTCTGTATAATGTGTACAAATAAATATTGTGTATGTGAAGCGGTAACGTTGACAATCGTTACACATCATGAACATTGTGTTCGTTACCCAATTCTTAGGAGTTCATTTCACGAGCGATGTCGGATTGCGCAGGTGCAGGGAGTGCAGCAACCGGTTTCAAACAATGGATGCTCACTTATTTCATTGTCACCTCAAATAACCACTGAGCGTTTGTTGGCTCACACAGGGTACGTCATGTCAGATGCTCAGAAAAAGTAACTCGAAAGACGTCGTTTGTGATGTGCACTACACAATTGTGATTCTCAGTGTATGGTATTACTTCACGATTTCATACGTGTATAACTATGCCGACACCACAATATGCGCAAAAGTTTGGGGATTCCAGTCTTCAAGACCCACATTTAAAAGACTGGCTTCAAGTTATTGAAAGTACTATGGCTCAGGTAGCGAAGTGCAAATTTTGTGGTACAGTTTTTAGGAGTCGCTATTGAGATTTGAAGTCTCATGGGATGTCAAAGAAGCACATACAGAATAAAATGGTAAGCAACCGTTTTTTGATTGATTAGTCATTCATTGATCGGTTTTACATCTTTGACCATTCTTTGACTACGTAAATTGTTGGATGTTGTAACTATGCAGCCTAAAATTGCTTTTAAAGCAGAGCCCATTGCGAATAAAACAAAAAGGAAGAGGCAAGACTTTCATTATTCACAGTTATACATACTAGTACACGAGCAGTCGAGCATTTGGGAGAGGCAATTAATCACAGTCATGAAAGAGATATCGAAAAAGTTCAGCTGCACCGAACTAAGTGCACCTCAGTTATAAAAAACGTGTTAGCACCGCATTTCACTGACGTTCTAAAACGAGATTGCAAAGATCAGCCATTTAGTTTATTAATCGATGAGTCCACCGATGTTGCTGTACATAAATCCTTGGGATTGATTGTAGTTTATTACATTAAATTATGCCGAAAAAGTAGTATCTACATACCTTGACTGTGCTGAACTGCACAAATATAATGCTGCAGCTATTGTCTCTGCTATAAAGAAGACACTTGAGGGATTTAATTTGCGACTTGGAAATTTAAAGGGCATTGGTGCAGGTAATGCCTCTGTCATGGTGGGAGTAAATAACGGAGTATTTACGGAATTGAAAAAAGAGGTACCACATTGCTCGTGCCATTCATTGCAACTGACTGTTTCAGCTAGTGCAAAAGAATTTTTGCCGAGAAATTTGCGGTTTTTAATTACAGAGACATGTGTTGACATCCATTTACTTTTTATTTAATGACCAGTATTACGAGCAGACAGATGGAGTTGCGATGGGTAGTCCGTTGTCTCCTGTGATCGCAAATTTGTTTATGGAAGCCTTCGAGGAACGTGCATTGGAGTCGGCGCCTTTGAAACCCGCCGGTTTCTTTAGATACGTTGACGATACCTTCGTTGTTTGGCCTCATGGTAGGGAGAATTTGAATGTCTTTCTAGAACGTCTGAACTCGATCAACCCGAACATTCGTTTTACGATGGAGGTGGAAGAGGATGGTTGCCTTCCCTTTCTTGACGTGTTGGTTAGGAGGAAGGATGATGGATCATTGGGGACATGCAGTCTACAGGAAACGTACTCACACCGACTTGTACTTACAGGCTAATAGTTGTCACCATCCGGCTCAGCGTGAAGGGGTACTTCGTACCTTGGTACACAGGGCACATGTCGTTTCTGACGTCGAGACTTTGCCAGCTGAGCTGTCACATCTTGAAGTTACATTTCGTCAAAATGGTTATAGTGATAGACAGACTGAACGTGCGTTGCGCTTTTGACCAACTGTACATCGGATGATTGATGATAATTCTGTGTCAACACCTAAGTCCACTGCCTTACGTAGGTAACACGTCCAACAAGATCGGTCGTATTTTACGGAAATACGATGTGAAATGTGTTTTCCGACCTCCATCTAAAATTATAGCATTTTTTAGTTCCGTTAAGGATGATCTTGGACTGCGTAAGACGGGTGTATATCGTATTCCTTGTAGCTGCGGCATGGTATATATTGGTCAAACTATCAGGACCGTGGAGGACCGATGTACTGAGCATAAACGGCACACACGATTACAGCAGCCAAATAGATCTGCTATTGCCGAACATTGCTTGGATACTGGTCACCCCATGTTATATAATAACACCGAGATATTGACATGCACGTCCAGCTATTAGGGAGGCAGTTGAGATTAAATTGGCGAGCAACCTCGTTAACAGGGATGGAGGTTTCTGTTTAAACTCTGTTTGGAATCCGGCTCTCTCCCTTGTCAAAAATCAGAGGGACAGAGTCAATGCTACCTAACCTGCAAATTCATAGTCTCACTATTGATAGCTCTGACTTTGGTGGCACTAGTGTTCAGTGAGTGTGATATCTTTCCTGCTTTAGTCCGAGAATCGAGGTTTTAAATTTGCATGTACGCCGCCTGTCCGTTGCAGTTTGCCTTGAAAATGGCGCGGTGTTCTCCCGCCGAAATATCGGCGGTCGCTGAAAGTGTTACCTGGCTGAAATCCCGGAAGTTATTTGAAAATATGATTGGTTTAGTCGTTCCTCTTCCAGACAATCTCTTTATAAGGAGCTATACAAAACCATTGACGATAGACAGAAACCGTTAAAAATAGTTCAAGCGAGAAAGACATGGTAGTTATCAATAGAATCTGCTGTATCAGGAATATACACGCTATGGTCAGAGCTAAAAACACATTTTTCCGCAGCTGAAGTGTGCGAAAGGTGTCACATGGCAGTGTTATTGCAAGCTATATATGCGAACTAAAGTGGATTAATTACTCATATATTTCTTTTTATTTCCACTGTTAACTGAAATAAACAGAATCAATAAAATGATTGAGTCGAAAGATACAGATAACACCAAATTCTTTGCTGGGTTGACCAACCTGATAGATGTGCTTGCGAGCAAAGTCACGTTACCTGAAAATAAAGTTAATATCTTTAATCAAAATATACGTGATTTCTTCAATCGAAGATGTCATCTGGGATTCCGTTTTGAAATGCAGTTGAAATGCAGCGAAAAAGGATTGCCTCGAGAAGAGGAAGAAATGTTGCGCAATCGGTGCTTAACATTTATAGTAAGAAGAAATAATAAAAGAAAAGGTTACCAGAAAATTTGACGTTGATAAAAAAAATTCCGGAATAAGTGTTGAAAAAGCACTTAATCACAACAAAGAAAATCTAATTGATGTAGTGGATCAGTCCAATAAAAGTGTACCTAGAATTTATGGCAAGAGTGGATGATCAGTGGTGAAAAATTAATTTGTTCAACTAGAACGAGACCAATGAGACAAAAAATTTTGGAATGAAGTACTGCATTTCGAAGATGCTCATGGGGAATCCAGATCTGAGGAATTAGCGACTTTTGCGATCACTCTCCTAATACTGCCTCATTCCAGTGTCGATGTTCAGAGACTATTTAGCAGCATGAATGTAATAAAAAAACAAGCAAAGGAACAGAATGAAGTTAAATCTATATTAAGAATACGCTGTGGTTTGAGGTTGGAAGGAAAATGCTGCAATGAATATGAAATTCCAATAAACGTTGTGAAGCTGACGATGATGATGATGCAAACAAAAATGGTTCATCCGAATAAGACCAAATCATTTAAATAATTAGCTGTTGTTATAGAACTTTTTGTGTGCTCCTTGACTTGCTGATTTATTTATTTTATGTTAATTTAACGCTTGTGAATATTTTATTACTTAACAATAAAGCAAACTAATTACTAATATACTTATTGTTTGCTTTCATAATAATTAAAAAAAATGAGAGTAGGGGAATTTTTACTTTTTTTGCACTTGAAACTGGTGGGGAGCTCAATTTAACTGTTAGCAACACTGGTGCCATTATTACTGCCATCCAATGGACTTAGGGACAATATGAATTTTAAAATAGGAAGCGAATTTCACAAAGACGCTTACAGTATGTAAGTGCATATTGAGGGAATGTGTAAAGAATTGAATAAATATATCCTCACTGAAAGCTCATGAGTTAACACAAAAGGAGAAATATCGAGACACTCCATACCTAATGTTACCGAGAAAGAAATGACGATGTAACCAAATCCAAATTGTAATTAATTATGTAACTACAGTAATACAAGAGACATTACTGTAATTGATGTTCAGATTGATTTTTTATATTTAAAACTACATATAATAGTAAAAAATTTATGTTATACGATATTGCATTTTACATCTTATTCGACTGTAACATAAGTTTCTTTACGCTATTTTGTCGAAAGTCGACATGTTGAGAAACGTGGCTGTTGTACTTAAGGTTTATAATTTATATCAAAAACAGCTACTAGCCACATGTAGTTTTTGTAATATCTGCAGGTTGTTTTCTATATTCTCAACTGTATGATTGTTTTCTGCAAGATGGGTGGCAAAAGCAGATTTGCTTAGGTTTTTCAGACGTAGGGCATCAAGGTGTTCCTTGAATCTTGTTTCAAAAGCTCTACCTGTTTGGCCTATGTAGAATTTAGGACAGTTGTTACACTTTAGTTTATAAATTCCAGATCTTTTATGGGGTATGCTATTGTGTGGGAGTGAGTGTATGACTCTTTGTTGGAGTTTGTTATTGGTAGAGAAACTAATTTTGACATTCTTCTTCTTGAATAAGTTGGAAATTTTATATGAAAGTGGGCCTATATATGGTAGGGCTACATACTTTACTGATTTTTTGTCTTTCATAGTTATTGTGGCTGTTGCTTGTTGCAAGGACTTATTGCTAGCAACTTTTACTTTAGTTTTTAGAGATAGTGTGTCTATTATTGAAGCATCATAGTCATTATTTTGGGCAATTGATTTGATTATGCTGATTTCTTTGTGCTGTTCAGTGGGGGTGAGGGGGACTTTATGCATACGATGCAGCATTGACCGTAAATTAGGCATCTTATGTTGATTCGGGTGGCAGGATGTGTTACTGATGGTAACATCTGTAGTTGTTGGCTTTCGAAAGATACCAAAATGGTGTTTGTTATTTATGTTTGATATTTTGAGATCCAGAAAATTGATGCTATTATTTATTTCATGCTCCACTGTAAATTTGATGTTGTTGTGTAATTTGCTGAGATCTTCAGCTAAGGCATCAATTTCATTACTGTTACCATCAAAAAGTAATAGAGTGTCATCTACGTATCTCTTGTAGTAAATTATTTTACTGTTCATTTGCTTATTGGATGAGAAGAACTTTTGCTCAAGATGGTTAATGTAAATATCGGCTAATAATCCAGCAAGACTGCTACCCATTGCAAGGCCATCATTTTGTTTATAGACTTTATTATTAAAGGTGAAGTAATTATTAGACAAAATGAGTGTGAGGATCTCTATTAACTCATATATTTCTGGTAGATTGATCTTTTTGTGTTTTAAAAGGTTACTTTTTATTACGTTAATTGTTTCATCTATTGGGATGTTGGTGTATAGGTTTACAATATCTAATGAGGCAAATCTAGCTGTTGGTGGTATGTGGATGTCTTTGATATGTTCTATAAGGTCCATTGTGTTTTTAACTGTATAACTATGTTCGAACATGTAGTAAGTGGTAAGGAGATCCTTTAATTTTCTGCTTATGTAGTATGCTGGGCTGTTTCTTGAGTTCACAACAGGGCGTATGGGGGAATTTTCTTTGTGGATCTTAGGCTGTGACCGAAGTTTCGGTGCAGTTGGATTCATAGTAATGCAGTCCCGAATTTCATACTTATTTAAAAGGGATTCAACACTGTTGAGTAATTTACGAAGTTTAGCTTGAAATTTTGCTGTGGGGTCTGATTCTAGTTCTGTGAAGTTATTGGACTGAAAAAATTCAAGAGTTTTTTGAATGTATTCTACTTCATATAAAACAACAACTGGTAGCTGTTTTTTATATAAATTATAAACCTGAAGTTTCTTTAGGTTTTGTAAATTTTAATTGTAACACCAAAATTGTACAGGATTGAAATTTATTGTTAAAAATCTATATAAAGGAAAGCAGCGATGCTGCGAGAGAGTTAGTTGTTGAGTTGTTTTGTCAGTCAGTCAGAGAGATCTGTGAAGTATGTCACCCAGTGTTTTGTTAACGTGACGAGTATGCAGTTCAGTTGTCAATAAATTTTGTGAATTTGGAAACTGTTATATTCTTTCATCAAATGAACTCCACGCAATAGAAAGTTAAGTTAAATGTAACGATCAGCAAGGAACGTTATAATCTTATACTACATATGTATGTAATATGGATAAAAATACTACGACAATGACAGTACAGATCTCGTGCTTTATCCGACTAATATACAAAAGTTACGAATAAAGCCTCAAATTCTGAAAACAGGAAAACTGTGCGATGTAAACAATAGGAGAGTTAATCAGAAATGTAATTACTAAGGATATTAATTACGGAGGAGGACATAAAAATAGATAACAAATGCAAATACATCGCTTGGTAATAACTTATAAGCCATTTCTCAATATAAAGATGTGCTCTGTGTCAACTCACCAATCAACTGCAATTAAGGTAATTAGAGGCAACCACTCATGGCAAGATTTCCACAGCCTGCCAACACCTGCCAATAGGTATTTAACACTTCAGTTCCTTGACTGAACATCTAACTCAGCACATGTACATAATTTTGTTGATGACAACAATCCCCTGACAATCATGATAATATACGTTCTTACACAACATTATAGATGCTTTCACAACGAATATCAAGAGTTTTAGCAAATTGGACTGAATGATATAAAGATATAAAGACCAACATACAAGTCTCTGGGAAGCACTGGCTTTCGATAACTATCCCGATGCATATAATAAAAAAAGGTGGTATCAGACATTTCATATGATTGTTGGGGAAGGCTGTATCGTTAAAGATGTTATCTAATTTTTGTTAAATTATTTATTTCATGTGAACTATCATTTGAGAAAGAGGAGGACATACCTCTAAAGCATCAGATACCATGGGGAGTCTCTGTTACCAAAAACCTACGTTTAGAATGCCCTCTCACGGATGCATCGAAGAGCAGTCCAATTACCCAACCCATTCCTAATTCATCCTACGACTTTAACAACCAATAATTTCCCCAAACAGACCATATGCCTGTACATGAATCTTGTATTTTTTCTTGTTTCCGTTTCAGGTATGAGGAACTGTATCTGTTTTATTGAAAAACACTTATTATATTAATTTATAAAGTATGTATGAAGAGAGAAACCACCTCATATTAAGCTAATGTGATAAGAGATAAGTCATGTGAGGTAATTAGATAAGATAGTATGATTCTTTCTGTGTAAAACCAATATTGTTAATGTTAGTACTGCAGAAAGAACTGAACGGAAGACCATTTCATATTACTGTAAAAACTGACATGTGAAAGAACCACGTACAAAGTCATCGAATCTCAAAGCAACGTAGACAGTAATGAATACTACGACTTTAAAACACCAGAGAACACTCTGGTATAAGTGAAAGACAGTATGTAACTAATATTTTGTGAAGTGATCTTTGGGCTTAGTCACGTGGGTGTGAACTGTACAGACTTCGCACAAGGGAGCAGTGAAGAGTTGCAATTAATAATTTCGGTGCCAGATGGAAAAACAGTAGATATGTTAAGTTTGTTTTGTTTTGTCACATTATGATATCTTTAACTTTTTAGCAATGGCGAGAGTTTGGCAGATGGGAATATGTCTGTTCAATATTTAATAGTAACCATTCCAGTGAGGAAATCGGTGTACACAATTATTATTTTCTCGTGACACCTTTTACTACAGAGAAGGTGGAGGAATTTAGCGGTATTTCGAAGCTGTGAAAGGCAGTAAATGAAAACGGAGAAATCCGTGGCTGACTTAGGCTGTGTGAATATGGCAGCTTGCGCGGTATGAAAAGAGTAAGAGAGTGGAACTCTTGCCCTTTTCAACAGCTTACAGTCTTTAACTTCCCAATTTCACGGCAGAACGCTAAGGGAATAATAGTTTTTTCCTGGTCTTCCTCCTGAATAACGATCTAAAGCGAGACAGATATTGCCGGCCGCAGTGGCCGAGCGGATATAGGCGCTTCAGTCTGGAACCGCGCGACAGCTACGGCCGCAGGTTCGAATTCTGCCTCGGGCATGGATGTGTGTGATGTCCTTAGGTTAGTTAGGTTTAAGTAGTTCTAAGTTCTAGGGGACTGATGACCTTAGCAGTTAAGTCCCATTGTGCTCACGTCCACCAATCAAAATTATGTAATTAAACAAAAATCGTAGTTCGTTTCAGTGCTAGTTGTTCCCACAACCTTAGATTTTTGCGATTTCATCTTTCCTTTAGCCTTACATTACGGTGATCATGGAGTGCTAGGGTGCTTTAATCCCACTAGGTAAATCTTGGCCCTTATGACTTCGTGGAGGAGTCAATGTGGCCCGCGGACTAGAAAGTTGGGAGACACCTGCACTAGAACATTCAGAAACTACGGTCAAATTTTAGCAGGGTAACTGCCCTGAACAGTATGTGATTTGATCTGGAAGCTTCGGCAGTGGCACATTTTTTCCTCGTCAACGTGTCTGTAAAACGTCATGAGATTATGCGGTCACGTGACAGAATGAAGCCTAGTGGTTGGTGCTGGTGGAGGTGGCTATTTTAGGATTGACCGATTTTATAACCAAGGCAAATGTTTAAAAATGATTTCAAAATGCTTGTGGCCGCTCTTGCCATTAAATAATATTGCAATTGGATTCCCTATGCCATTTGCTCTTGAAATCTGTGATTATCTTAGACTGTAAAAAATGGAATTGGCGTCTTTGTAAGTAGGCCACAGATTTGCACAATTGTTTTAAGAGATCGTTATTTGGAAGTAAACATGCAGCGCTTATATGAAATGGTCTCATTGCCTGTGGGAGTATTTTATGTAATCGCTCGTCAAGCAGGCAGAAAACTAGGCGGCAGGTATTCGTTACATAAGTGTATTGTGGCATTTTGTGACCGAGCTGTTTTATTTGTTGTCTTTTTGCTTGCTCTTTGCTCCCTCACGTACATAATAAGGTGCTTGTACATTTACCGATTTCCGTTAAAAAATTGTTTTATAACTTCACTTGTCTCCGATTTAAGAATTTTTTACTCCTGTGTGACCATCAGTTCAGGTCATGGAGGTATAATACGGGAAGTGCGCATGACATCACAAACCCGAAGCCGACGCCCGTCATGTTGGCAGCCCCCAACATCAGGTACTTATGGAAGCGTTTTCATAAAAAAAAAAAAAATCCAGCTTACGCCGATTAAAGGTGTACTGCGTAGTCTACATTTTAAAGGAATCACATTTCATTGGTAAGAGGACTCGTCCAAGCGTATATAAACAGGAAGATTAGTTGATCTGGTTCCTTTTGCTGTAGTAGTTTTATTTCTGTAATTTGACTTTAGATTTCCTATCAGTTCAGCTCAAAGAGCGCTCTGGCTAAGGCTGTAAGTAGGAACTATTGCAAACCGTCTAGACATAGCAAAATAAGTTCTCAGAGTTTTGAAGAAGAGGGCATAGACATGAAATCAGTTTCGTCATTCCGTAGTAAGAAAAATGCCGGACTACAGAAGCAGCATTTTCACATACATACTTCATTTCTTGATTATACTAAACTTGTAAGAAGAAGAAAGTAACATTTACGGCCAAATGCGTCGTTCTTCTGAATCAACCATGCCTTTAAAACCAGAAAAACTCCTAAAATGGACTTACCGACACAATGTTATTCACGAAAGCGCTACTTTAAAGATCTGTGGCGTGGACACAGCAGAAAGCAAGAACAATAAGCAACTCTACACAATAGCCTGCGAAAGTTTAGGGGCTATTAACACGGCGGCACCGGTTTTAAAGCAGTGTACAGCGTACGTCTGTGGCGCACCTCTCCTTAATATACCACCATTGCTTAGGCATTGTAGTAATGAGTTTGACCATGTGTTTATTTCTTTTGTTTCAGCTATTTTTTGTGTCTCTGACAACATGATCGTGCAGTTAAATTCCCTGACATGTATGTCGTTTGAGTTTTAGACGTTCACCATATACCACCATTGACGATAATACCAAGTACAACTGATATTTTTTTATATTTTATGTATCATGTTCCGTAGGACCAAATTGAGCAGCAAGTCTCCGTGGTTATCGAACTTGGCATTACATGAAATTATATTAGAAGAGTAATAATAGATGAAAATGAAACGTATATGAATCCTATGCAGACGACAAGCCATAAGTTTAAATAAACATAATCAACAATGTAACTCAGGAATTAGCTTAATTTTTTATTTTTCCAGGAGTCTCTCGACAGAATGAGAGGATTAAGCCATGAGGTTTAGACTTGAAACTACGTAGATTACTGGTAAGATTTTTGAATTCTTGGGGTAGCTTATTGGAAATGGCTGTAGCAGAATACCGCTCGCCTTTCTGCGCAAGAGTCAAGAAGGTGCGTTCCAAATGACGATTGTATTTCTGCCTAGAATTAACTAAGTGAAAACTGCTAGATTTTGAAATATTGATAATAAGCTTACATTGTTGACAACGAACAAAGTTAAAGAAAATATATATTGAGAGTTCCAGTTCAACGTCAGAATTCCCAGGCTACTGCATACAGATCGATAACAGATCCGTAAACTTAATTTCTTATGCGAATTCTGGCAAGTAGTAAAGTATCTCAGGTTGTGCCCATTACCATCTCATTCACAAGTAACGATTACAAGAGATGCCATTAGACGGTGCTTCGTCTACACTGAAGTGTTGAAGACGTGAGGCTACAGTTTTTCACTGTGACGGATGAAGTTCGGTAAAAAGTTTTATCTACAGTTCTGACTATATTTTAATTTTTGAACCTGCTGTAACTTTTATAATTTGTTTTACTACTAGGTAATTGTAAAATGTCCAAGGAGGCGACATAAGCTAATAGTGCAAAAGAATGAAATAATATGTTTAATTCAAAAATATAAAAAAGACAGCCTACGTAGATAACCACTTTCCTGAATAAATTGAAAACATATGTCTACATTATAATCGTGGGCGATAACAACAAGTTACTACTACAGAATGTTTCGGAGCAATGAAGTCTTTCTTTTCTTAAGGATTAACTATCCCAGAACATTATTTCATATGAAATTACTGAGAGAAAGTATGAACAATATTTCAAGTTACTGATTTGTCTCTCCCCAAAATTTTCCCGGAATGTAAGTGCAAATACGGCTGAATTAAGTGTTTTTAAGCGTTCTAAAAGATGCATTTTGCCAATTTATATTCTCATCAATATGGACATCTGAAAATTCTGAAGTTTTCACCCTGTTTATTATTTTCTTACCATGTGTTACACTTATTATGGTTGTAGTATTTCTACATGTGCAGGAATGGATATATTGTGTCTTTTTAAAACTGACGATTAGTTCATTAACAGGAAGCCAGTCTACGACACTTCTAAGAACTCTGTTTACCATTTCTTCTTTTGCTGTGTGTATGCTTGAACTGACTTCAATACTAGTATCACCTGCAAAAACAACGAATTGCACTCATTGTACATCAGACTAAAGACTGTCTACTTAAATTATTTTTGAGTCATCAATTATTCTAACTAGTGTGACTGAGGAATATAAATACTGTAATCCACTATTTCATTTTCTCAACTAACTTTGCACCATGATTAGGGAGAGCATTTATTACTGAGTATACTGTTATTTTCTTGCTTTGAGCTTCATCAAACAAAAAATTATGAATTAGGGTTGTATGGTCTTTGCCCACCCTTGTTGGAAAGTTAATTAATGAGATTACGTTGTAGTATCCAAATAATCTACATCTACATGGATACTCTGCAAATCATATTAAAGCGCCTGGCAGAGGGTTCATCGAACCACCTTCACAATTCTCTATTATTCCTATCTCGTATAGCCCGCGGAATGAATGAACACCTATATCTTTCCGTACGAGCTCTGATTTCCCTTATTTTATGGTGGTGATCGTTCCTCCCTATGTAGGCCTTAGTCAACAAAACATTTTCGCATTCGTAGGAGAAAGTTGGTGGTTGGAATTCCATGAGAAGATTCCGTCGCAATGAAAAACGTTTTTCTTTCAATTATGTCCAGCCCTAGTCCTGTATCATTTCTGTGACACTTTCTCCCAAATTTCGCGATAGTACAAACGTGCTGCCTTTCTTTGAACTTTCTGCGATGTACTATATCAGTCCTATCTGGTAAGGATCCCGCACCTTATAGTAGTATTCTAAAAGAGGACAGACAAGCGTGATGTAGGCAGTCTCCTTAGTATGTCTGTTACATTTTCTAAGCGTCCTGCCAATAAAACGCAGCCTTTGGTTAGCCTTCCCCACAACATTTTCTATAATGTTTCCAGATCATTTGTCTTATTAGACTCATTAAAAATCTGTATTCAAATCACCACAGATTATTAATTATTTGCTGCTTTCTTACACATATCATAATAAGAAATCCTAATTCCTCATAAACAGTTCCAAATTCCCAGTCTGGATTGAGTGCTCCCTTCCCGTTTTCAACTAACACTCCCTGCTCAGTGGTCAGGTTCAAGGCGAGTATAGTGCTCACTTGTACAGGATACGTATCAGTCTGTTAAATTCGTAAGATGATCAATAATTAAATCAATTAAGATTAAACTGAGCCAATGGAAAGTTTTATCTGATTAGCATTTGATTGACTTCATGATAAAAATGTATTAACACATCAAATTAAAATTTACGAAACCAGGTTGTTATTGATAATCAGATGGCTTTGAAGAAGCAAGATTGAAACGCTGGATGGTTTTCACTAAGTAGCTTCAGGATCACGATTAAGAAACAATTGAACGTTTATTTACGGACTAAGTTACACAGTTACATCAGTTAAAAATGATCATCGCAAGAGAATGTGTGATACACGTTATATAATGCAGTACCCATTTCGTAAACAATATCTCAACACTTGGGAGGAATATATGGTATCTAAACAGAAAATATGCGTCAAGCTATAAACACACCTACATTCGTACAGCAATTAACACACGCACAAAGAAGAAAGCTTAGGGATAATTCCATACACCAAACTTATACTCGATGAGCCAGAGACTAAGAAGCTTTGTCAGTTAACCATGTGGAAATTAACTCACACAGAAATTCTCCACTTCGGAGGTACGAAAAACACGGACATATTTGGAATTAAAAACCAACCGGCATACGATTTTAAATTGAAGTTCCACTAAAAGTCTAGATAAATGGTTATGATAGCCTGAGACCTCGGCACTTAGCGTGAATTCATGTGGTCTAGCACATATAACGAGCACAGTATATATCACAGAATTCACAGAAGATATTCGAGTACAATACAATTGCACTCACTCTCTCTCTCCATCCAAACAGGCCTTGGAAGGCCCAACGGCACCGACCGGTCGCCGTGTCACCCTCAGCCGCAGGAGTCACTGGATGCGGATATGGAGGGGCATGTGGTCAGCACACCGCTCTCCCGACTGTACTTTTATGTCAGTTTACGATAGCGGAACCGCTACTTCTCAGTCAAGTAGATCTTCACACGGGCTGATGCATTCCGCTTGCCAACAGCGCTCGGCAGGCCAGATGGTCACTCATCGAAGTGCTAGCCCAGCCCGACAGCGCTTAACTTCGGTGATCTGACGGGAACCGGTATTACCACTGCGGCAAGGCCATTGGCAAATTGCACTCACACGGAAAGTTATTAAAAGAGGCAACAACAGTAAGAGAATCTGAAATAAAGCTAGAGGCGCAGTATACTACATAAGAATCACTTGGTTGCTATCACCATCTCACATGGCACAAGCAACGCGAATCTCGCGAAATGAAATAACATTATAACTTGAGCATAAAGGACACATTCAGCAATCTTCTGATAAGAGACTGCGGTGAAGTGTATAGATCAGTCAAGGCACTCTCCCATCGCTAAGGTACGGTAGGAGAAAGAACTGAGTTAAAGATATGAGATATTAAAAAGCCTGATGGCTCTATCTACACTACTACAGATGATCTGAACATACATCCTCACTTACCGAAGTCCCAGAGCACAGCACAGCACCACGTTACCGAACCGAGGTCGACAGGTAGCAACTGAAAAGGTGAGAGAAACTACGTTAAAGATACCTCTACCAAACTACGCAATAGGTGAATACCGGGTTCCACTAATCGGTATGCATGCGACAGCATGGGTGCTAAATATATTTCAAAATGCCGCGCATAAGAACAGTACTTTCTGTTGCTCGTACCTCGTGTTCTGTTGGTGACAAAAAGGCAGGGTCGAATGTTTTCGATAGCCTTGGGCTAGGGACCACTTGTGAACCCAACAGAAGGATTATCTTAGTGTCACTATCCTACAGTATAGGGTCAAAGTATGAATATTACACACTTCTTCCTCCTTAGGCAGGTGGAGCAAACCGGTTGGTTCCTTTTGCATTTGATGTAGCCTACGGTGGGCTTCACTGGACTTACAGAGGTATCAGTAGTTCATGGGTGATTCCTCGGTAAATCACACAAAAAGTTTACTTACAGTATTTTCACGGTCACCAGCGACCAAAACCCAGCAGAGGTTTCCAAGATGGCTATGCACAGCAAGTGGTTGAAATTTTTGCGATATATTCCTGTGATCCCGACCTCAAACAACCATGAAAATTTTCTTTATATCTTTATCGGTTTCCAAGATGCAGAGGTTCTAAATTAGCCGACTTCGACACGTATAACTCTGTATCAGGCGACGTAATAGGTCCCATTACACATACAAACTGTTACACGGAATTTGCTAATGGAATGAGAGTATAAGAGTGTTATTTTCAACAAATGCCAATACACCAGTGGTTTCAAAGGTTAAATTAACAACTGTTGTGTGGCATTATGTTTCCTTAAAATCTTGCCGATTTGATCCAGTACTTTTTTGATGAAGGGTAGGGAAACCGTATTCTTCCATCGCTGTGTCCTATCGTTGTCCTTAGGCCTCCTGTTATTCGGTCGCAAAACTCTATTTGCCGGCCGCGGTGGCCGAGCGGCTCTAGGCGCTTCAGTTTGGTCCATATACTGCGCACTGTCGTCTCGGGATCCACGGCTGGGTTCTGGTAACCAAGAAACAGGTTTTAGGAATATTTCTCAATAATGAACCAGGTTTTTTAAAACGGGGGGAGAGGTTTTCTGAATAAAAGCCTAGAGATTAAATCATAAAAATTTGAGTAATTTGCTGCGGTTATTTATTATTTGGACCTCACCTGATGCTATGGTCGCAGGATAGAATCCTGCCTTGGGCATGGATGTGTGTGATATCCTTAGGTTAGTTAGGTTTAAGTAGTTCTAGGGGACTGCATTGATATTGCATTTCACTGACGAACACTATTCTTATTGATAAATGAACATTAATTGCAAGGAGATTTTGAATACCCACCAACACAGCCAAGCAGCAGTTCACATCACAACCAGTAATAAATGCTGATATAACTGAACGAGCATTACTTCATTAAAACAGAGTAATCAGCTTCCAATTTTATGATAAAATGTTCCATGTGGAATTATTAAAATCTTGTGTAGGTGTAATAAGGTTTATCTGAACACTTCTATCATACATTATTATTTCACATGAACTGGACAGATTATTAGTCAGAAACGAATTCACCCACAACAGATTGTACCACGCCACTACCAAACTTTTGTCGTGACTCTTCACAAGAGATCTGTCCATCCCTGTTAGCAAAGTAGTCGGCGTGGCGGAATGCCTCACCAAGGGGACAGGGTTCTGTTCCCGGCTGGGGTAGGAGATTTTCTCCGCTAAGGGACTGGGTGTTGTGTTGCCCTCATCATCATTTCATCCCTATCTCCTACGCACAAGTCGTCGAATGTGGCGTCCAATGGAATAGGTACTTATCCTCGGCGGCCGAACGCCCCCGAATGGGGGCTCCCGGCCCACAATGCCGTACGCTCACTTCCATTTCCACAAGGGATCTCAAGAAGCTGTGATCAGAAAACAAGAAAAGGAGAGGCATCGGTATAGGACTTCGAAGCAAGATTCAGGGAGCACAATTATGTAAGTACGAGCAGTGCTTTGGACTGTCATTTAAGGGTGAATTTCCACCAGTTACGTCCTTGGGAGAGTATTTTAAACATCATACATTTTTAACCCAAAGGCAGTGATTTGGACACTTTAGAATATCTTGAAATATATTCTCATCGTCGCATTAACACAGTGTAATATATGTAGAAGTAAAAAATACTAAACAATGGTTTTTAGGCACTTTTGATGAGCTACCGACTTAATTTCTCTTTTGCGTTTCTCACTAGTGCAAACGTACCATATTCCGTTTTATTTGCGTTGTACACTTAGTGTCAAATAAAACAAATGACTTCATAACTGCGATTTTGTGCCTAGGTTTAATTTTTCTACTTCACTGTTTTATCTTTTACCATATGTCTAAAGTATCTTTTACATTACCTGTATGTTGGTGTGAAATACACACCACTTAAAAGTTTGCATAAAGATCCGTTCTTATTGTAAAGCATTCGTCTGCAAGCTGTCTGTATGTCATGCCAGTATTGCTGTCCTTAAGTGAATACAATTTCATGTCTTATAACTCAAGAGACTTCTCTGTCACAGTGTTGTACTCATACCGCAGTTTGGTGCATCTTTCTGTAAACTTTTGTGTATAATTTTAGTTCCAAGTCACTATGACTGTATAAATACTTTTCTGTTTGTGTTAACATTAGTAAAGTATAACATTTCTTATTAATTTAGTAGGTCACCTGATGATCGACTATGCCGGAACCGTGTTATGAAATTAAAGGATTTCCATCACCATCTACTTTTTTCGACCTACTAGCGTCACAATAAAAAAAAGTATTTCTAAAGATCGTCGTGGGCACATAATCCTTGAATCTGATGGTTATATGAAAAGCTGTCAAGTAGCTCTGTTTGTTTGGAATTCTGTCTATTTTGTAATAGCCTATATAAAGCTGCCTCTTATTGTTCTCTTTCTGGAGAAGTGAAGATTTTGGGCAAGTCTTCAAAGAACACCATCTTCTACTTAATATCTTTGTAGGCCTATTTGCCGTAATTTCTTCTCTGAATAGGCTTCTCTCAAATGTATTGTTCTGTGGGTGTGACTAAGTTTGTCTTAACCAGTCCCACCCAGGAACATTCTTGTCTCTGAAGATATTTAACAGCCGGACGCTGTGTCCGAGTGGTTCTAGGCACTTCAGTCCAAAATCGCGCTGCTGCTATGGTCGCAGGTTAGAATCCTGCCTCGGGCATGGACGTGTGTCAAGTCCTTAAGTTAGTTAGGTTTAAGTAGTTCTAAGTCTAGGGGACTGATGAACTCAGATATTAAGTCCCATAGTGCTTAGAGCCATTTGAACCATTTGAGGACATGTAAGCAGATCAGCAATTTATTCATATCTTCTGCCTTGCATAGTACACTCCTGGAAATGGAAAAAAGAACACATTGACACCGGTGTGTCAGACCCACCATACTTGCTCCGGACACTGCGAGAGGGCTGTACAAGCAATATTCACACGCACGGCACAGCGGACACACTAGGAACCGCGGTGTTGGTCGTCGAATGGCGCTAGCTGCGCAGCATTTGTACACCGCCGCCGTCAGTGTCAGCCAATTTGCCGTGGCATACGGAGCTCCATCGCAGTCTTTAACACTGGTAGCATGCCGCGACAGCGTGGACGTGAACCGTATGTGCAGTTGACGGACTTTGAGCGAGGGCGTATAGTGGGCATGCGGGAGGCCGGGTGGACGTACCGCCGAATTGCGCAACACGTGGGTCGTGAGGTCTCCACAATACATCAATGTTGTCGCCAGTGGTCGGCGCAAGGTGCACGTGCCCGTCGACCTGGGACCGGACCGCAGCGACGCACGGATGCACGCCAAGACCGTAGGATCCCACGCAGTGCCGTATGGAACCGCACCGCCACTTCCCAGCAAATTAGGGACACTGTTGCTCCTGGGGTATCGGCGAGGACCATTCGCAACCGTCTCCATGAAGCTGGGCTACGGTCCCCCACACCGTTAGGCTGTCTTCCGCTCACGCCCCAACATCGTGCAGCCCGCCTCCAGTGGTGTCGCGACAGGCGTGAATGGAGGGACGAATGGAGACGTGTCGTCTTCAGCGATGAGAGTCGCTTCTGCCTTGGTGCCAATGATGGTCGTATGCGTGTTTGGCGCCGTGCAGGTGAGCGCCACAATCAGGACTGCATACGACCGAGGCACACAGGGCCAACACCCGGCACCATGGTGTGGGGAGCGATCTCCTACACTGGCCGTACACCACTGGTGATCGTCGAGGGGACACTGAATAGTGCACGGTACATCCAAACCGTCATCGAACCCATCGTTCTACCATTCCTAGACCGGCAAGGGAACTTGCTGTTCCAACAGGACAATGCACGTCCGCATGTATCCCGTGCCACCCAACGTGCTCTAGAAGGTGTAAGTCAACTACCCTGGCCAGGAAGATCTCCGGATCTGTCCCCCATTGAGCATGTTTGGGACTGGATGAAGCGTCGTCTCACGCGGTCTGCACGTCCAGCACGAACGCTGGTCCAACTGAGGCGCCAGGTGGAAATGGCATGGCAAGCCGTTCCACAGGACTACATCCAGCATCTCTACGATCGTCTCCATGGGAGAATAGCAGCCTGCATTGCTGCGAAAGGTGGATATACACTGTACTAGTGCCGACATTGTGCATGCTCTGTTGCCTGTGTCTATGTGCCTGTGGTTCTGTCAGTGTGATCATGTGATGTATCTGACCCCAGGAATGTGTCAATAAAGTTTCCCCTTCCTGGGACAATGAATTCACGGTGTTCTAATTTCAATTTCCAGGTGTGTACTTTAACTGGAGTACAGTGTTGTGTATATAGGGAAATTACTTACGATTTGTCAAAATAATTCTAGATATTCTATCTGGCATGTTTGTTGAACTGGTGCTTTAGTATGTATAAACCTTCACAGAAAATTATTGCTGTGGTACTGCTTTCTGGGTGAAATCTTGATATTAGTATTTGTTTGTTCATAAGGCATATTCACATGTGGATGAGATGCAAGTTCACGACAAGTGATATCGTACTTATCATCTGTATAATGAAGACTTATTATTTATTCTGTAATTTTGTTACACTAGTACTGGCAGCATTTTGCAGAACAGCTATATGTTTACATGTCTATAAATAATACTGCTTGTACTGACTGTCTTTCATTAGAAATACATATACATCTGAGCACTCAGGTAAATCTAATGGTAGATGAGACAATTCATCTACTATATTGGCTTTTCCAGGAACATGTATTATTTCAAAATTGTATTCTTATGAAAACAGTGACTAACATACCAAGCATTCATGCAGTAGTTAACGTGACATAAGAAAGTTTAATATCTGATGATCACAGATGGCTTTGTTGTTTTTTATATACATATAGTAATTAAACTTGTTAAAGGCTGAAGCTACAGCTACAGTTTCCAATTCATTAGCAGAGGAATATCACTCACACTCTGTCAATGTGCAGCTGGAACAACTTGTAAAACAAATTTCTTCTTTCCACTTCATCAACTTGAAATAAACATGCTCCCGAAACAGGGAATGAGGCAACAGTAACAACACAGAAGCACTTGGACTATCTGGATGATTTAGAATACCAGAATTAACAAAACCATGTTTTATTGACAAAAAAATTTTCTGCCAGTCACTTGTAGATATCCACAGCACATTTTTCTTTAATAAGGTAAATAAAGCTGTGCTATTCAAAAGTTGATTAGGCACAACCTGCTGAAAAAGTAAGCATAACCCAAAAAATGCTTTAGCTTATTTTTTCAGTTCTTGGATAAGGGAAACTATTTATATGACTGATTTTGTCTAGACCTGGTATTATCCCTCTGGGAGTAAAGATGTGGCCTAGAAATTTAATCTCGTCCCTTACAAATTTTGAGTTCTGTAGATTACCTGAACTTCTGCTTCTAAAATTTGTGCAATGTTCTTTTCAGGATATCTAAACACATCCCACATAGGAGTAACCACTAGTAGAAAATCAACATACAATATTAACTCGTGTAGTAAGTCAGGGCCAAAGACTATATCTGAGGCAGTAATGAATAAACCTGAGGTAACATTTAACTCAAATTACAATAAGCAACATGGATAACCCCTGCCTCCAAATATGAGAGCATACTTCCAGGATACGTTTGATAGACATACCTGCCAGTACCGAGATCTCAAATTGATGCTGGTAGGCACTTGATAGCATTAAACTTTTGCAACTCTTCATAAAAATTCTTGGGTTTAGTACAAATGGGAACAATAATTTTGTTGGTAGCTGTCACATCTACTACCAGACAAAAACTTCCCCAGGCTTTTCCTCAGCTAATAAGGAGCTATGGAGACATTGTGGGTCCTATGATTCTCAACTCACGAATTTCACACATTTCATTAGTGACTGCTACTTGGTTTGTCCACAGGATGGTGTATGTATTCTGACAGTATACAAGGTGGGACAGCTGAAACTGTTCATGGAGATACATGGGACACTACAACCTGGATGAAAGAAGGTTGTAATAAAAGTTGTTCATCTCGAATGTGGACATCCAACGAAACTAAATTCGACTCCCCTCTCCGTCCCCATCCCCCAGGGGGTGCCTGGGGGTCAACTTTGAAATATTCAATAGAATCCCATAATATTTTATTGCGGAATCGGATTCTTTGGGTAAAAAATATGTAAGTTTTGTGTGGAACAAATTTATCGTTGTGTAATCGACACAAATCAAAATGGGTTACAAACTGTAAGTAGGCTGTTTATGTTTTCTTATTGGAAACGTTACGTAGCGCTCTGTATGAAAATCACTGGCTGTGCTGTGTGCAGTCTGTGGCTAGTTTGCATTGTTGTCTCCCATTCTGGACGTGAACAGCGCGTAGCGTTGCGCAGTTGGAGGTGAGCCGCCAGCAGTGGTGGATGTGGGGAGAGAAATGGCGGAGATTTGAAATTTGTGCATGAACTGCTATATATATTACGACTATTAAGGTAAATACATTGTTTGTTCTCTATTAAAATCTTTCATTTGCTAACTATCCCTATCAGTAGTTAGTGACTTCCGTAGTTTGAATCTTTTATTTAGCTGGCAGTAGTGGCGCTCGCTGTATTGCAGTAGTTCGAGTAACGAAGATTTTTGGTGAGGTAAGTGATTTGTGAAAGGTACAGGTTAATGTTAGTTAGGGCCATTCCTTTGTAGGGATTTCTGAAAGTCAGATTGCGTTGCGCAAAAAAAAATATTGTGTGTCAGTTTAAGCACAGTCTTGTATAAATTGTTCTAAGGGGACGTTTCAAAACCATTGAAAAGTGATAGGGGAATATTAATATGTTAACCATTGTCCACGATACATTTTGTACCATCCAAAAAATCGGTTGTAATGCACAGACGGCGAATATGCGTCGCTCTCCTTGGTCAGATTCTCGCTGTAGGAGCAACACTTTTATGTGCAAGGAAGTAGTCCCACTGTGTCGAGCGCAACTGTGTCCTCACCGTTAACGATGGACAAGTAAACACGAGCGCGAAGCGGTCCCGTTTCTCTTCACTGCAAACATTCGAACCGCAAACGTCTCTTCCTACACGTGCGACGTTGTTGACGATTGCAGAGAGGGTAAATATCACTACTTCGCACTTTGCGTCAAATAGACATGTAGAAGAACCTGGTTGACCGTACGCTAACCTGTTCCCTAAGAGGAATGTTCCTTCTGCAACGACATTTTGCACTATTATCCAATTGTTTACACACCACTGGAAGTGTTGAATCAACATGAAGAATACGACCGCAGCGTGCAGTGAACGAAAATACCGCAGTAGATATTTTAGCTGTAACTGCTGCATATACTCACATTAGTTTGCGGCAAATCTCATGACGTGCACGAATTTTGCGATGAAGTTTTTTACGCATACTGCATGAATACTAATACCACTCACATCACCTGTGATTGCGAGCCCCACAAGTGGGTGATTTTCAAGGCTACTTGAACTTTTTCAGTGGGAGACAACAACAACTAATAGCTAATGATGATTTTCCTACAAAGATACTTTTCCCGGATGAAGGAAGGTTTACAAACAACTGTCACGTGACTTGGTTTAATATTCATTATTTTGCGACGGAGAATCCCCGCTGATTAAGACAAGTTGAACCTCAACTCCCCTGAAGTGTTAATGTTTGGTGCAGTTTGTTAGGTGGTTTGTTAGATGATAACGTGAATGGTTGATGTATGGCTACTTTTAGATAATATTTTGCCAGTATTACTGGAGAACGTCCTACTTCAAACAAGAATCCTTATCTGGTTTCAATACGAAGGCTGTACAGCGCATTATTCATGGATATATCGTGAAGTTCTGCATTGATACTTTCCTGGTCGATGGATTGAATGAGGAAATCCTCATGAGCGGTCTGCACGTTCACCCGCTTTTTGTTGTGGGGAATGCCAAACCCATGCAAACACCTGAAAATATGCGGCAGCGAATTATCGGTGAACGGGTAAACATTAGCGAAGAGACACTTAGGGACGTAGGATTGTCTTTCAGAAACGGGGTCGCGATGTATATTGCAGCGAACGGGCACAATTTCCAAGATTGGCTTTAGTAAAATATGAAGATCTGTGTAAGACAAGGGAGCGCACCTAAGACAAGCACCCCAATAGTGAGAGGTAAGAGGGCTCACTTAAATCAAGCAACTCATTGGTGAGAAGCAGGGGGCACACAGAAAACAAGAAACCCGATGGTGATAGGCAAGGGGACTCATCTGGAACAAGCACTTCAACGGTGAGAGACAGTGGACTCAAAATTGTACCCTGAAGGGAATAAAACAGTACAATGTCCATATCATTGTTCCTGGTTAACACTAAATATAGTTGACACTGAGTTGATACACAACCCAATGGCCTGTTCCAATCACTTTTCACTTCAGCGCACTCTGTGAAGGTGATTTCATCAATTATGTGGACACTGTAATGTGTTGTGCTCTGGGCAATCACGTTGGTCAGTTTTAGAAGAACGGTGTCGCATTACAGAATGTACGAATAGCGCATTTCTACCATCCTGGTATTCTCATCTGTTGGGTAATTTCCTGAGATACGATCATCTTTCAACAGATTATTACCCATTTTTATTTGCGTGGATTACAACGCCATGTATCACACAACGATAATTGTTTCATACAAAAGTTAGATATTTTTTTTCTGGAGAATCTTAATCCGCTATAAAAATTATGGGTTCCCATTGAAGATTTCAACGTTATCTTGCTCCCACCGCCTGAAGAAGGGGAAGGGGGATCGAGTGTAATGGTGTAATGTGAGTGTCTCCCTTTGAGACTGTTACTTCAATCCTTTTTGTAATCCGATATGTAGTTTCCCATGTATTTCATAAAACGGTTTTAATTGCCATCCAATATATCATGGGTGTGAACGTCCCTATGGTGCTGGTATGTAATAATAACACCTAGTTACCGTCAACATTATGTAGATACTTTAAACTAAACTAAACTAAACTCTTCCCAAAAAGGCCATGAAGGCCCAAAGGTACCGAACGGCCACCATGTCATCCTCAGCCCACAGGCGTCACTGGATGCGGATATGGAGGGCCATGTTGTCAGCACACCACTCACCCGGCCATATGTCAGTTTCCGAGACCAGAGCCGCTACTTCTCAGTCAAGTAGCTCCTCAATTTGCATCACAAAGGCTGAGTGCACCCCGTTTGCCAACAGCGCTCGACAGACCGGATGGTCACCCATCACCGGTGTTACCACTGCGACAAGGCCGTTGGCAGATACTTTAAACACAAATCTTTTAATTCTCCTGTGGAAATGAGTCAACGGTCCTAGCTCTATAACCTTATCTAGCATCTGACATTCATTACTGTCAGCTGCACTACAGTGAGAAGGTGCACATAGGCAATGCAGCTTTTGTTCTAATGAACTTTACCTTTAGGCATTGGTAGTTTTTACCATGCTTAACCTTTGTCTTCACCAGGTGGCCGCGTAGGATTAGACGAGCGGTCAGATGCGCAGCAGTCGTGGACTGTGCGGCTGATCCCGGCGGAGGTTCGAGTCCTCCCTCGGGCATGGGAGTGTGTGTTTGTCCTTAGGATAATTTAGATTAAGTAGTGTGTAAGGTTATGGACTGATGAGCTTAGCAGTTACGTTTCATAAGATTTCACACACATTTGAACTTTTTTTTTTCACCAGGTCAAGAGCAATAATTTGGCTGTCGATGTTCGTGAAACAGTTGTCTGAGGAGAATTCGATCACTGCATCCTTCTACCATATGAACTTAACGCAGAAAATGCATTCAGCATCTAATCCATTAACGATTAGGAACGTGCATTTTATAGCTCCATTTCCTATTACGTCTTCCAGTAGGATCTTGATTTGACATTACATGACCTGACAGTGTCACCATTGATCTCACAATTCTGTACAGTAAAGATGGGTGCTCTCGTGATACTAAGTGAGTGAGTGATACTACATAAATTGGATGACATAACATTCAGCATAGAACATTTATAGTTGGGATCTTGCCTACGATAGCATTATGGCATTTGTAGTTTTCAGTTGCGTATCTTCCCCAACGTCTGTATCATCGTTATATAATAATGTATTTAGTAGATTACTTATTTGGCCCCAGTCCATCCCATAATTGGAGGATGTGATTTAACCAAATTAAGTTTCTTGCGCCTGTCGTTATGGAATGGGGCTCAATAATATTTGCTCTTGGATTTTGTGTCAGAGAGTTTGTATCAATAGTACAGTTTTGTACTGGTATTTCTTTCAAGTTACGGTTGTTAAAATGTTTGGTACATTGAAATTTCCCATTTTGGGATTTGTTCTTTTCCAATTAAAACTTTTTAGACCACAACCATTAGCCTGAGTGTTATGTAGTCGAGGTTACACCGGCTCTGTCACAAAGTTAACATGACAGTCTGTTGTTCTTCTGTGACTGTTCTTGTAGCAGAGAGGACAGAGCTGTGTCATTACAGTTACTGTTATTGCAAAATTTTCCCATGGAGTGATCAAGATTCGCTTCGGACGTTTGGACTAATCTGCATGTTAGATCCATCGGCAATTTTGCTTTAAATATTCTTAAAATGTACCTGTGTGATATGGGTTCGTCCCAATACTGAGTTTTATTCAAGAAATACTTATGTAGGCATCCTTGCCTACTTTTAAAGTTTCAGGATGAAATACGTCCTTACCAAGTCTTTCTTGCACACAACCAGAGAAGTATTTTGATGAGAACGTGTTCTCAAACTGTTTGTAAGATTGACACCATTCAATGGTCTTAATGGGCCGAAGGACAGATTCCCCTGAATAAAACGTGTGGTGAAGTGTATCTTTTGTTAATCCGTCCACGACCTGGGTAACACACCTTTAAAGGACTTGATAATCATAGCGGGATGAATATTTTTGGCAGGTGTAGAGATCTGGAACAGTCAGTGTTTTAACAAACACTTATCTAACAGAACAGAGGGTGTTGCATGCTCCCACTCCATAGGATATATGATTAGGTGGCAGACCTGCCTCATCTACATCATTTCTGTACACTCCATCATAGAATTTAGCACTAATATTTTCGTCGCTTATCCCAGCAACAGAAGGCACTGTGTCTTTTACCCTATGCTTCGTCAGTGACAACTATTGTTGTATGCTACTTTTTTGTGTCGAAACACTGTCTCGCCACTCAGGTATAACTTTCCTTAGTGCAGTTTTAATTCGCTTTAATTCCGTGTTAATTACTTCTCCCGGAGTCCTCCCTGAAATGACTCTTGAATAATTGTATGCTGAATAACATATGATAGCTTAGAATCTAATATTTCAATTGTACTTGTATCTTTACTTGAAATCGCTTCAGAACAATCTTTGAAAACTTCCTCTTTGTGCATCAGACTGTTTGTTCAGCAGTAAATTATTTACTTCTATATTTAGCTTACTAACAGGATATTTTATTTGTGCTCGCTCATCAATTAATTGTCGTATAGGGCCAGGTGTGCTACGATGTTTAGTCTCAATGCTGTAATCTGATTAGTCAAGGCATTCAGAGGCTTCAGCAGATGTGTCAATTTAGGTGACATCATTTTTTTATGATGTTAGATTTATTAGTTTGGAGGACGTATTATTACTTAATCACTCTTATTTGGGTGACATCTAATTTGACTTCCATGAGAATTATTCAACGTTTGCTTTCATTATTTCTTCCAAACTGCTGCCCACGACAGTAAATGGATCTTTTGTGGGGTGTCTAGTGGTTTGCTTAATTTCCTTACTCTCAGTATTAGATCCCATATACCAAGTTTCACTACCATACGAGTAGCTGCACTTTAATTACAACCATCCAGTACTTATTAGGTACTTGTCATTACATTAAATTTTCTTTAAATAGTTTGGTTCTTCCAGTTTTCCTCAATTTCTCTTTGTACACCATGCGTTGTAATCAAGGTTTGTGTAACAAACAGACAAAATTTGTAACAACGGAATGACAACAATTTTGACACACAAATGTACATGGGAAACGGTCCTGGAACTGGGACCACAGGGTAACGCTCCAAATTTGATATAAAAGGTGTGAAGAGGATGGAGAGGAGCGTTACACAGTGCACAAAGAAACAATAAATATAATGAAATAGTGCACGTTAATCTGTGGAGGCATCAAACGTTTCTCGTGAGATTGTTGAGATTTTTGTAGCCAAATGTTATACGTGGCAAACAGTAAACTTGGTGGCAGATTACCGAGCAACTGTTCACGCCAAAAGTCGGTTTTTGCATGGAAGTAGCAATGATAATCAGACTTGGTTAAAAATATGGGCTCGAAAGGCGTGAATAGTAGTTTGAATACGATGGTTTGTTAATGACCCACCGTCGTCGCGTTACCATATCGACCACTTTTAACCAATTTAACAGGCAAAAAAATACATAAAAGAGTTTATAGTAATGGAGTAGGGTTTTTCGTGTACTGCTGCTAATTCAAACGTAATGCAAGTTAAGCATATCATTGTTATTTCAGTGTAAGATTACGCTAATAAATGCACAGGACTTTCTCATGTGGAAGCTCAAAGAAGATAGTGTCAAGACGAGGGATAAAACAAGAGTAGGTTAATCGTTTGCCCTTTTTAAGAAAATACACAGCCATAACGATGTTTAACAAGGTTCATCTACTGAATCAGCGAAGAAGCCAAAATGTGGAAACATTAATTAAAACAACCCACAGCATGTTAGGAGGTGAGAACCCTTGTATACACTGTAGGGAGTATCTGGCAAGATTTGTCTCTAATACGCTCAACATATAATCTTTTGCGCCAGAAAACGCTCATGTCACACAATAGTGTATCTTAGCTAATACTTAATTTTGTCTGGGAACTGCTCAGTTGATAGATGCTATGTTACCACACCGCAATGTGCGTATGCTCCCTGCCGCCGTTGGATAAGCAGCTGCAGCAGCAAGTCGTATACTCCTAGCTCACTCATTTGATACATAGTTTAATTCTTAATTTCTATGCGTGTTTTTGGTACTTGCATTGTTTAATTCATAAATTTCGGGCGTATTATAGTATTTGAGAGTTGTAGCATCGCGTTTTAGTACCTGAATAGTATAAATTCGCGTAGTCGTCTGTCTTCTGTTTTTGTTTTGAACGGCCAGTGTCGGTTGGTCACAGTCAGTGTGCTCCCTGCCGCCGTTGGATAAGCAGCTGCAGCAGCAAGTCGTATACTCCTAGCTCACTCATTTGTTACATAGTTTAATTCTTAAGTTCTATGCGTGTTTTTGGTACTTGCATTGTTTAATTCATAAATTTCGGGCGTATTATAGTATTTGAGAGTTGTAGCATCGCGTATTAGTACCTGAATAGTGTAAAATCGCGTAGTCTCCTTCCGCCGCCGATCAGTGTGTCAGCAGTGCGCAAGTAGCAGCATTACTGCATTTAGTAGGCAATCTTGTATTTTAATATCCGTTTAAATTTTGTGTCCATTTGTTTGCGCTCCCTGTAGATTAGTTCAGACGTTCTTTGCACAACAGCTTTTAGCATGGATAGGGACTGCAACTGCTGTGTTAGGATGCAGGCTGATTTGGCATCCCTTAGCTTCCAGCTTCAGGCAGTGTTGGCTTCGGTCACACAGCTTAAGGCTGTTGCCAATGGGCATCACTGTGGGGGTCCGGATGGGGGTTTGTCGGGGACGGCCAGCTCGTCCCACGCATCCCCCGATCGGACTACGATTGTGGTTACCCGGGATACTGCCCGCATTGAGGCTGATCCCTCACCTGTGGTAGAGTGGGAGGTCGTCTCAAGGTGTGGCAGGGACAGGGGGCAAAAGACATTCCGGAGGGCAGAATGGAAGGCCTCCCCAGTTTGTCTGACGAACCAGTTTCAGGCTCTGTCTCAGGCTGATACTGATCTTCGGCCTGACATGGCTGCTTGTCCTGTGCCAGAGGTAGCCCCTCAGTCTGCTAGATCTGGGCGGTCGTAGAGGGTGGGCTTACTGGTAGTTGGGAGCTCCAACGTCAGGCGCGTAATGGGGCCCCTTAGGGATATGGCAGCAAGAGAGGGGAAGAAAACCAAAGTGCACTCCGTGTGCATACCGGGGGGAGTCATTCCAGATGTGAAAAGGGTCCTTCCGGATGCCATGAAGGGTACAGGGTGCACCCATCTGCAGGTGGTCGCTCATGTCGGCACCAATGATGTGTGTCGCTATGGATCGGAGGAAATCCTCTCTGGCTTCCAGCGGCTATCTGATTTGGTGAAGACTGCCAGTCTCGCTAGCGGGATGAAAGCAGAGCTCACCATCTGCAGCATCGTCGACAGGACTGACTGCGGACCTTTGGTACAGAGCCGAGTGGAGGGTCTGAATCAGAGGCTGAGACGGTTCTGCGACCGTGTGGGCTGCAGATTCCTCGACTTGCGCCATAGGGTGGTGGGGTTTCAGGTTCCGCTGGATAGGTCAGGAGTCCACTACACGCAACAAGCAGCTACAGGGATAGCAGGGATTGTGTGGCGTGGGCTGGGCGGTTTTTTAGGTTAGGTGGCCTTGGGCAAGTACAGAAAGGGCAACAGCCTCAACGGGTGCGGGGCAAAGTCAGGACATGCGGGGACCAAGCAGCAATCGGTATTGCAATTTTAAACTGTCGAAGCTGCGTTGGTAAAGTACCGGAACTTCAAGCGCTGATAGAAAGCACCGAAGCTGAAATCTTTATAGGTACAGAAAGCTGGCTGAAGCCAGAGATAAATTCTGCCGAAATTTTTAAAAGGTACAGACGGTATTTAGAAAGGATAGATTGCATGCAACCGGTGGTGGAGTGTTCGTCGCTGTTAGTAGTAGTTTATCCTGTAGTGAAGTAGAAGTGGATAGTTCCTGTGAATTATTATGGGTGGAGGTTACACTCAACAACCGAGCTAGGTTAATAATTGGCTCCTTTTACCGACCTCCAGACTGGGAGTATGCGAGCGGAACGATTTGAAGTGGAATGATCATGTAAAATTAATTGTTGGTAAGGCAACTACCAAGTTGAGATTCATTGGGAGAGTCCTTAGAAAATGTAGTTCATCAACAATGGAGGTGGCTTACAAAACACTCGTTCGACCTATACTTGAGTATTGCTCATCAGTGTGGGATCCGTAGCAGATCGGGTTGACGGAGGAGATAGAGAAGATCCAAAGAAGAGCGGCGCGTTTCGTCACAGGGTTATTTGGTAACCGTGATAGCGTTACGGAGATGTTTAACAAACTCAAGTGGCAGACACTGCAAGAGAGGCGCTCTGCATCGCGGTGTAGCTTGCTCGCCAGGTTTCGAGAGGGTGCGTTTCTGGACGAGGTATCGAATATATTGCTTCCCCCTACTTATACATCCCGAGGAGATCACGAATGTAAAATTATAGAGATTAGAGGGGACACGGAGGCTTTCAGACAGTCGTTCTTCCCGTCAACCATACGCGACTGGAACAGGAAAGGGAGGTAATGACAGTGGCACGTAAAGTGCCCTCCGCCACACACCGTTATGTGACTTGCGGAGTATAAATGTAGATGTAGATGTAGACTGTTTAGACATGTCGGTATGACCACAAGAACGCTAATCCTGTTTGTACAAGACGTACATTGTTTATACATTTAGTCCTCTTGAAACGTAATGGCACTTGTCAACTAAATTCACAAATGACAGAACCGGGAAACTCGTAATGTATTGAAGTGGTGTGTGCAGAAACATAAACATTAGTGTAATGCTATTAGAATCGTGTATGTCGTTAGTAGAATGATGATGCTTGGTGTGTGGGGCGCTCGACGACGCCTGTACTAATCCCTAACCTTTATCCAAGCTCGCCATTTTCCCCGATTGATGATGAAAGAATGAGGACAACCCAAACACCCAGTTGCTAGGAGCGGAAAACCTCCGACCTTGTTGGGAATAGAACCCTGGATTCTGTGATACAAAGACAGCAACGCTAACCACTACACCACTAACTGCGGACAGCTAGTGCATTGTACGGGTAGTGTATTCAAGAACTAAGTGACTACGATTTGGTAAAGCAGTGTGATGTGTCACTTTACCTCCTAATCACTTCCTCTAACAAGTGGAGCCCAACTAAAGCGATATTTATTTTGTGGCTTTGAAAAACCTCTGACTGGATCCTACTTATAGGCGTGAAACATGCATCCAGTTTAAACAAGGATTAATCAAAAGCTTACCATGGGTGTGAAGGTGAACATGAAGGGCCGTACCACATACACTACAATGTAAAGTATCCACATTTGACTAATTAACTGTAAGTATTGCAAACGAACAGGAAAACGAATATTGAGCACTGAAACTGGGAGGAAAGAGTGCTCAAGTTATCAGTATCAGGTTTTACATATGATCAAGCGTCAGTTAGAAACAGAAGTTATAAAATAATAACAAAGAAGCCATTATAAGATAGAGACGAGCGGGAGAGGCAACAACGAACAATGACTACGAACAGGGCAGCACGATGGCGTGTTATCGTACTTGTATTCCGTAACATCTCGCTGTTTTACGCAGAACGCGAAAATTGTTTGTCTTCAGATTGTGTGAACCACGTAAATCATTTACCCGTCGTGAATAGTGAACGCCATACTCGTTTTTCTGAAGCTCTCGCCACTCCTGTACGTGTGTGGGGCATTAGAGCCACACTCTTTCAAACATAGCGTGTACCGGGATTTCCTCTGTGAGAAGCACTGATTACGCGGACCTTACGTGTCGGTTGCTCCAGGACAACGGCGAAAGTGAAGCTGAATGACCCGTCTGCGTCTTACTGAAAACTGTTGTCTGCGAAGAAAACGTTTGATTGTCAGGATATCCACTAATTTGTATTATTTTGACCGTTCCTACAACAAGCCATGTACGTCGTACGGGCGACTTCTGAGAGAAGTCTCCACATCTGTTCGGTTAACATTACCTGACTAGTTCGAACCACCGATTTCCTACCAGGACTTCCTACCCTACACTCCTGCTATCATCCTTCAAACCAAGTAGTTATAGTTTTAATGGCGGTGTATTGAAACTATCCTCGCTGAAAGTTTCTCCCATAAAGAGGGAATGATGATCTGTAGTTTCCGTCTCGATCTCTCCTCAGGGAGAGACAGAAAAATACTGAAGTAAACTTATCAATTTACAAATTAATTCTCTAATAAAATAAATATGGAATCAGAACCTCTCTTTTTATTATATGCCCAATTATATGTGTTGTAAAATTAAGGATTGCATTGATCTGTAGCAAAAGTATCTGGGTAGAACTTCACGCGATGCACACAATTAAGCAAACGACAGACACCGGTCAAATAGTAATCGTTGACATACCTGTGTAAGGGCAATCAATTGCGTGGGAAGCTGGGTTACGGCTTTCCTTTCGACAGTATACAGTAACTCTGTTCAGTGTTTCCGCTCGGGTTGAGACACTGCGACTTACATCGCACCTATGAGCCAGTAGTGAGAAGGCAGCTTCATACGTAAGTCATGTTTTTAATATTAGAGATTTACAATCCAATCCAATAGCTAGCTGCAAGTAGTTACGACTGTTGCTGAAAAGTGTCAGCATCACGAACTATAAAATCTTACGTATATCACGTTTACATGCGACACATTTTCCGAAAGATGAAAACCGAATTTCGGAATGTGTTTTCGCTGTCGTGTTTACATGCTAAGGTCTGAAGCAGATTTGCTATCTCAGTTACATATAGGGCCTAGGAAACAGCTGATTCAGTTTCTGATTCAGTCGACACAATTGTTATTTCTCTTCACTTAAATATTACAGGTAGACAGCTTCTTCTTCACTGCACAATAAGTGCATATTAAGCGAATATTCTGAGAACAAGACCTAACGTGATAGCCCAAGCGCATTTCAAAACCAGCCGCATTTACATGGGAGCGAAAATCAATTGCGGAACTGGGAAGCCGGCAATTAGAAGCAGATTTCTAGAATGTATTTTGAAGTGTTTAAATGACCACTGAAAAGCGGCATTGGGAAATCGGTTTACAAAATCAGATTTTGGGAGCCTCATATAGACGAGGTGGTAGTTAAAACGCCGGCCGCAATGGCTGAGCGTTTCTAGACGCTTCAGTCCCGAACCGTGCTGCTGCTGCGGTTGCAGGTTCGAATTATGCCTCGGGCATAGATGTGTGTGATGATCTTAGGTTAGTTAGGTTTAAGTAGTTCTAAATGTAGAGGACTGATGACCTCAGATGTAAAGTCCCATAGTGCTCAGAGCCATTTGGACCATTTTTGTAGTTAAAGTCATATCCTTTGGAAACAAATCTGTATGCGTGTGCGTTTTATGACTTTATTAATATTTAATTTGTTTGCTTATTAGTCTGACTGACGATGTGAATGGAAAGTATTGTTGTAAACGAATATTGTATGTTTATTAACTGATTACATGTTAGCATGAAAACTAACAATTGTTTGTACAGAGAGAGTGAATCATACGTAGGGGAAATTTGTAAATTGCAACTACCAAGTTTAGGGACTAGGAAGACAAGAAGCGTTTTACGATAATTCTGTTATTTGAATAATGAGGTATTTTTATATTGGTCGGCTTTATAAATTTGTTCGTTTAATAAATTGCTCGTCAAAATCTATTGTCACCGGTAAAAAGTAAAAGACGCGTGACTGCGCAGTTTGATACTAATATCGGACTGGTTGTGATGGTATCAACCAGAGGACTGTACGTTGTCGCGTATTTTGTGGTCTAACATAATTGCTTTTTGAATTCAAGAAGGCAGATCGCAGCTCAGGCATCATCTTGTTCGGATGCATGTGTAGCGAGCTCTGAATAAATGTGATAATTTTGCGGAACAGTAGAGTTAAACTTGGCTGTGGAGTGCCATAGAGTGAACGGGAACGTTTGAGAAAGACGAACTCGCGGAATTCCGGTTTTTGTGCGTAAAACTGACTTTTGAATGAGATCTGAGTGTTGAAAGGGAACGAGCTGTGGAATATTTGAGCGAGATTTTTGTCACAGGTACTCCGTTTTATAATATTTTCGGTGAAAGTTAGGTTTAAATACCATATGTTGGCTGTAATAAGTGTTTGTCATAGCGTGTGGGGGTGTCTAAATTGTAACTTCAGACCAGCTCCGACTTGGCGGTGTCTTTGCATCGAACAAGTTTTTTTTTCTAAAAATTAGCTATCGGCTAACAGCTCACTTCAACTTCTAACAAAACCACCACTTGCAAAGTAGGTTAGAAATCAGATTAATAATGTTGCTCACGCAGCATATGTTCGCTTTATCGGGCAACAACAAAGTTATTGACTGTGGATGGTATCGTCAGAGTGGAAATAATGAAGTCTCTGTAAAAAAGTCATTAATTTTGGCACTTATCTTGAATGAATTCCCATGTAGATTTCGTCGAAGTTGTTATGACTCATCTCGTTGATTCTAGGGTGATTGCACTTTGACTGCTAGAAGGTCCAGATCTGTATTTTAGCAATATTTGAAGACCTAACAAATGCGTTTTTCAGGAAATCCTTAATGATCAAACAGTCCCAGATCAGAACAATGGTATGGTAGAAATAATTTTTGACTTGGTGTTTACGATCCACATTTTTATTAAACTTCTTGTAAATTCACATATACTACTTCTTAATTGTCACATCATCAAGAAAACAGTTTTGTAACAGTCTTCATATATTTAGTTTCCACTTTAACCAAACACAAGCCTTGACTGTTCTTTTACAGAGCGAAATAATAACTTAACTTCTGCAAAGTGAAACAAAGACTGCTCTGTGCGCATTCGTGCCAAAACGGTTACAAGTAAGTCAAAGATTATGACACTCTTACAGAAATGAATACACACAAGAACCATATCACTGTACTATATCGATACGTCTTTTAACAGGGAAGGCCTTTGGACCGGTCTGCAGAAGAAGAAATCACCGAAATGTGAGTGGAAAAGCCGGCCGGTGTGGCCTTGCGGTTCTAGGCGCTTCAGTCTGGAACCGCGTGAGCGCTACGGTCGCAGGTTCGAATCCTGCCTCGGGCATCGATGTGTGTGATGTCCTTAGGTTAGTTAGTTTTAAGTAGTTCTAAGTTCTAGGGGGCTGATGACCACATATATTAAGTCCAATAGTGCTCAGAGCCATTTGAACCATTTTGTGAGTGGAAATTTCTGTAAGACGACCATAAGTAACCAGGCCGTTCTAACGTGTTACACAGTGCAACATTAGTTTACGCTTTACCTTTCCGCGAACAGTTTTTCCGATTTACCTCAAGATCAAAGATTACCGTTGGTGGGCAGGACGAGACTCGGCATGGTAGTGTCCTGTAATCCAGTAAAACCGGCCGATATCGCAGGGCTACGCGCGAACTTTCGGCTGCCCTGTCAATATACATTGGGTGTATCGTGCGTCACGCACTGGTCTCACTCGTTTTATTCGGTCGATAACGTTCCGTTGGTGTCACGGTGCCACCGCCCACGCCCCTCTGAATGGGTGGCCTTTGAGCGTTTTCTATGGCCGGCAGGGGGGCGTGGACGGGCTGATCACAGCCGCACCGCGCTGCCCCGCTGCCATGCGTCACGTGTCAGTGGCAGCCACCAGGCTGTTTATGTTTTCTTTATGTAAGTTTGATGTTTATGTAAGTAGGCTGTTTATGTTTTCTTTATGTAAGTTTGATGTTTATGTTTTCTTATTGGCAACGTTACGTAGCGCTCTCTGTATGAAAATCACTGGCTGTGCTGTGTGCAGTATGTGGCTAGTTTGCATTGTTGCCTGCCATTGTTGTCATGAACTGCTATAGCTGGATGTGAACAGCAGATTGCGTTGGGCAGTTGGAGGGGAGCCGCCAGCAGTGGTGGATGTGAGGACAGAGATGGCGGAGTTTGAAATTTGTAAAAATTGATGTCATGAGCTGCTGTATATATTATGACTATTGATGACTATTAAGGTAAATACATTGTTTGTTCTCTATTAGAATCTTTCATTGGCTAAGACTATCAGTAGTTAGTGCCTTCAGTAGTTTGAATCTTTTATTTAGCTGGCAGTAGGGGCACTCGCTGTATTGCAGTAGTTCGAGCAACGAAGATTTTTGTGAGGTAAGTGATTTGTGAAAGGTATAGTTTAATGTTTGTCAGGGCCATTCTTTTGCAGGGATTTTTGATAGTCAGATTGCGTTGCACTAAAATTATTGTGTGCCAGGTTAAGCACAGTCTTGTACAATTGTTCTAAGTGGACATTTCATATGTACAATTGTTCTAAGGGGACGTTTCATATGTCGACCCTTAGCCTAGGATACCTCACTGGAATCTTCTGATTTTTTCTTGTAGTTTGTGTATTTAGTGCAGCTTTTGTTTATTGCTAGCGCGTAATTGTAGAGAGAATCTCCTTTGTAGTTGCAGTCTTTCATTGTTGTACAGTAAAACAGTTGTGGCATGCATGTAGCTTTGCGCCAAGTATTTCGCTGCTGCAATTAACTAGATATTATTTTCAGTGCTATATTAATGTGTTCTCTTATTTTTGCTCTTCAAATTGTGTTTTTGTGTGTTATCGTGTGAAATATTGTCTCAATAATGGCGTGTGAAAAACGTAACACTCGGCTCCAAAGTAAACTAAGAAACGACAGTGAAGACGAAAGCAATGTGTTAGCGCCACTGTGTAATGAGTTAACTAATGTTCAAAGTAGTAATTTGGTAACTGTGCATAGGGAAATGGAGCGGGCGTCAAACAATGGCGTAGACAGTCAAACAGGTAGTGAACAGGGAAGCATTATCGATCGATCAGTCGGCAACAGCTCGCCTCAGGAATCCGAAATGATAGGACACAATTTTGCAAATACTGTAGATACAGGTTTTGCGTCCTCACCGTTTTCTCAAATGAGTCAAGACACATTTTCTTCTTGTCAAAATGTGAATGTTGCTGGTGCAAATGCACTGCCGAAAAGCGTAGAGGAACAGATTCCAGACACTAATGCATTGTTATTACAATTAATGCAACAAATGGGACAAAATCTCCTAAAGTTAGACACAATGGAACAAAATCTTAAAAAGTTAGACACAGTGGAACAAAATCTTAAAAAGTTAGACACAATGGAACAAAATCAGAGACAAACACAGCAAAAGCTTCAAAAGTTAGACACCACACTTGAACAAACACGTGAAGATTTAACTACTGAGTTACATAACATTGAATCGAAATGTCAAAAGGTCTGTAATGACGTAAAAACACAAATTTGTGAGCATTTTCAGCCTATTTTTTCGCGGCATGAAAATGCATTACGGAATCACGAAGCAGCCATAAAAGAACTGCAAACTATTGTTCATGAAAATCATGAGACCTTGCAAGCTAAAATGGACTCAGTTGCATCTACCGATTCGGTTACGCAACTTGCAAAAACTCAGGAAAACTTAAAGGACACAGTAGAAAGACACATGGGGGAAATTAGTTCATTATCAGAGAAAGTAGCCGAACTTTCGGATCAGGTCACTAATTTATCTACAAAGGTAGATGATGATCTGAATGACACAAGACCCGTAGCCTTCACTGACACAGAAGAGTATGAACAAATAAGAAAATTCAAACAAAATCAGAATCAAATTAATACGCAATACAAAAGAGAAATGCGGGAAGTACAAGATCAGCTGACACAGGTAATACAAGAATTACGTATTTCAGAGGACACTCGCGCCCCAATAAGGGAAGAGGGACATAGAAATACGGAACAGCCACAAAATAATAACACAGAGCATTTCGGTAATTATGAAAGGAATTGGCAAGGTGCACCGAATTTTGATATGGAACCGCCGACACGACGTAACAATGACCGATATGTGACTCGCCGACATGATGATTTTGACTATAAGCTGTTCATTACTACACGTAAATTCAAAACATTTAAGAATTCTGGCAACGACATTCATCCACAAGCATGGCTCCATCAATTCTCTCATTGTTTTCCTCCCAACTGGTCATTGGAGCACAGATTAGAATTTATGTGTGGCTACTTGGAGAATGAACCAGCTGTAAGAATGCGATCGGTCATTCACGATTGCCACAGTGAAGGAGAATTTTACCATGCCTTCCTCTCAGCATATTGGTCTCAAGCCACACAAGACCGCGTAAAACATAGCATCATAATGATGAAACACTTCGAGCAATCTGAATTTTCCAGTCTTGTGAAATATTTTGAAGACATGTTGCACAAGAATCAGTACCTGTCAAACCCATACAGCCCCTCAGAACTCATCCGCATTTGCTTAATCAAACTGCCCGAACATTTGAGACATATTATTTTAGCAGGACGTTGCAAAGACGACATTGAAGCTTTTCAGGGACTGTTACAAGAACTGGAAATTGACACAGACAGTCGCGGGATGCGAAAACAGGAAAACAATCATTACAGGTCACATCCGTCACAATTCCGTGACGACAGAAACAATAAATGGCCACGACAAACCTATTCTTACAACGTAAATCGTGACCAAAACAGACACCACCCATATGACAACCACTGGCAGAGTAATAGTTACAGGGAAAGATCACCTTTCCGCGGTAATGACTATCACAGAGACAATCAGAGAAACAGACAATATGGGAACCAAAATAACTATTATCAAGGGAGACAGAATAACTTTAGACGCAACGGTCCAGCGCGTAGTTACGATTCAAGGAGAAATTCTCCACCATGTGACCGACAAGAAAGAAACTATGGAAACTACCGACATGACGACAGACGATATGATCGTAACGACAGACCTGAATTGCATCAGAACTGGCGAGATTTAAACAGAGCAGAGCACTCTCGTCACGATGAATTTGTAGAAGTTAGGTCTCCAAATCCCAATAACGACGCGCGCCAACAAAGAGACAATAGGCGATGACTCACACCACTGGCAGCCACAAGACGTACTTATGAAACTGATGACGCAGCTGCCGTAGCTAGTAATTACGTAAAAATGGAAGACATTAGGGACATCTTACTCCAGGAACACGACGTAACACGTAACAACATTGCATATCCTGTGATTCACATTACTGTAAATGACGTAAAATTTACGGCAGTACTTGACTCTGGCAGTCCCATTTCAGTAATTAGCGAAACAGCTTTTAGCAAATGCAACAAAGCGAACGATTGCCCCACACTTCCGTTACGTAAGATTAAATTACAAGGTGCAATCTTTGGAAAAAGTGTAGATGTACGCCAACAAACCAATTTAGAATTCTTTTGCCAAAGCCACAGCTTCTCTATGAACTTTCTTATTGTTCCATTATTGTCGACGGAAATTATACTGGGAGTAGACTTTTTGAATGAATACAAAGCAATTTTAAGCTTTCACGATGCTGAAATAAGTTTAGAGAAAAAAGGTAGGTCAATAGCTTTGAAATTTGAAGACTGGCTCTCAAACCATGATGAGGAAATTAATCGGCTTTACCTTCTGTTAGGTAACAGTTTGGAATTTTCTACGGATCTAGACACTAACAATCACTCTGTAAGTACTGACAGGGATGACATCGACGGCATATTTGAAATTAATGAGTTAATTCAGAATAAAATTCAAACAATTGAGAATTGTAATGACACTGATAGGCAGGACCTTTTTGAGATTTTACAAGCACATTCCACAGTTTTTACTCACAAAACAGGAACAATCAAGGGATTTCAATACCAATTTCGTGTTCGTGAGCATACTAAATTTTGTGTTAGACCATACGTAATTCCGGCACATTATAGGGACCGTGTTAGAACAGAAATACAATCTATGCTTGAAGAGGGCATTATTGAGCCTGCAGTAAGCTCATACAACAATCCATTACATGTTGTTGAGAAGAAAAATGGATCGATCAGGCTTGTTTTAGATTCGAGACAAATCAATACTATCATTATTCCTGAAACAGACAGGCCGCAGACGATGGAAGAACTTCTTCAAAATTTTAATGGTGTAAAAGTGTTGTCTTCCATTGATCTCAGATCCAGCTTTTATCAGATCGAACTTCATCCAGAATGCAGAAAATACACAGCTTTCCTTTGTTTCGGCGTTTGTTATCAGTTTCGGAAACTTCCTTTTGGTTTGAACATTTCTTCAGCAGCATTCATTCGCGGGTTAAATTCCATATTACCTGAGTTCTTAAAACGTCACATCACTTTATATGTGGACGATATTCTAATAGCAGAAGCTTCATGGGAACAACATAACCGCATCCTCAACAGTTTGTTACGTATTTTTGCAGAATCTGGAATTACAGTTAACTTGGAAAAGTCTGAATTCGGTAGGTCAAAGGTGAAGTTTTTGGGACATATTATTTCTTCTGAAGGCATTCAGCCGAATCCTGAAAAGTTAGAAGCAATTAGAGCCATTCCAGTTCCATCCACAAAAAAACAAGTCCGCAGTTTTCTAGGTCTCGTAAATTTTTACCGTCGTTTTCTGAATATGCAAATTCTAGTTACACCTAAACTTTGTTCTCTCACTGGAAAAAATACTATTTGGAACTGGGACGAACAAGCACAGTTGGAATTCAATTCTTTGAAAGAAGCGTTACTTCACGCGCCAATACTAGCTCATCCAGATCTGTCACAAGATTTCTGCCTTAGCACTGATTCTTCCAAAGTTGGTCTTGGTGCCCATTTATTTCAAGAAGCCATAGAAGATGACATTACTGTTCAGAAAACCATTGCTTTTGCTAGCCGAGTGCTAACAAAATCTGAAAAAAATTATTCCGTTACTGAATTAGAAGCTTTAGCTATCGTTTGGGCATTTAACAAATTCCGTTTCTTTCTTTCTGGTAAGCACGTAAAAGTATACAGTGATCATCGTGCATTACAATTTCTTATGTCTTCAAAATTAAATCATGATAGGTTAAAACGTTGGGCATTGTTTCTGCAAGAATTCCGCTTCACAGTAGTCTACATTCCCGGCAAGGAGAACATTGTTGCGGACGCGCTGTCACGCGCACCGGCTGGGCTTGAGAAAAGTAACACAGAAGGCAACCTCGAGAAAAATTTCAGTATTCTTTACATTCAGAAAGTCGCCTTTGAAAACTTCATCACCACATCTTTAAAGGACATTGCTCATGAACAAGATAAAGATCCGATTTGGAAAGAAATCAAAAGTAAATGGCATGAAAAGACACACACTCAGATTCGGCATTATTACCTGGTTAGAAACAACATACTCTTCAAACGCTGCACTGTTGATGACAAGCTATGGGTACTTTGCATTCCAGACGATTTTGTTAATAAGCTCATTTGGTACATTCATTTCAGCTACGCACATTTTGGTCCACGAAAATGTTATCATATTCTTCGAACGACTTGTTATTTTAACAATATGGAAAAGCGAATTCGAAGAGTCTTGTCTATTTGTAAACTTTGTCAAAAGGCGAAACCATCTACTATCTCACATCGTGCTCCGTTATTTCGTATTATTCCTTCTAAATTAAAAGAATTTGCTGCTGTTGATCTCTTGGGACCCCTTGTCAGAACATCGAATGGATTTTCGTACGTTCTAGTCGCTGTTGAACTTACTTCAAAATTTGTTTCTTTCACTCCGTTACGTAAAGCCACTGGACGGTCTGTATCCAACGCCTTTGTTAAAAATTTTTTACGTGAAGTTGGACACGTTAGTAAAGTCATTTCAGATAACGGACCGCAATTCAGATCTGCTGTTTGGTCACGCATGCTTCGGAATCATAGAATCAAACCTGTTTTTATTTCATTGTATTCACCACATTGTAACCCGTCTGAACGGATTATGAAAGAAATCAATAAGCTTTGCAGACTTTATTGTCACAGAAAGCATCAGCATTGGGACAGATATTTACACTTATTTCAAAATGTGCTGAATGAAATGCCTCATGATTCCACTGCTTTACCACCTACTCTTGTACTGAAGAATGAAGAACCTCCGAACAGAATCAGAGAGCTTGTACCTTTCCAGAATACACGTAAACTTCGACACAAAGACATAATTGATTTGGCTCTAAAAAATATAAAATCTGCAGCAGACAAAAGGAGAAAACTACACGGTAAAGCAAATGCAAAGAAATTATATATTGGTCAGAAAGTTCTCATTAAAGCTCATTCATTGTCACATAAGAAGAAACACTTGAGTCACAAATTCTTTCTAGTTTACAATGGACCTTACAGAATCCGACGTATACCACATGATAATTACATTCAAGTTGAAACTCTGCGTACTAGGAAGAGTAAAGGTTTACACCACATTTCTCATGTAAAACCATTTATTGACAGATAATCTGCTTTTTAACTTAGTCTTTGCAATTGTCACTTCACGCTACTTGTACAATTTGTCCCACTGAGAAACTGTTAACATGCAACTATGTTTTTAAAGTTAACTAACCATCCAGTCAAGAACATAGGTAACTTAGACAAGTAATTGCGAATGCATTGTTATTGCGAACAGACGACACAGTGTGGTTATTTATACATTCTTCCTTGTTAGTTGCACGATTACATAACGAATATACGGCTTACATACTTAGAACATATACCAGCACTGCTAATGAAATTTTCATGCAACATTTTGGTTTGCTTACGAGTGGATTCTGGATTTGAGGTGCTTTCTGTGAAATGCCAGATGACACAGTGGTTAGTTTATGTGACAGCTACACGATTTTATCACGACGCTGCTAATGCGTGACAATTTACAATGTTGCTTTTGCGGTGTATCTGTTTTATATCTGCACAGTTTTTTCTGAATTCTTCTATAAAGTGAGACATGTTTTAGTAGTAACTTTTGTGGTATAGCTACAATGAGACAGCCTTTTCCGTAGCACAACAATACTTTACAGCACAATAATTCCTTCATCGCGGCAATAAGCGTAATAACTAAGTTATCTATACGCAAAGCATTTCACTTTGTTTATCATGAGGTAAGTACATTGACTTCTGCAGAACTTAGCTTTCGGAGGACAATAACTACGACACTTCCCAGAGATTATCTTACAGCAAGACGCACATTTAGCGCTACAGGACACGTATTTGAGTGATTAATTTTGTACTTAAAACATTTATTTTTAAAGATTTTTGAATTACAAAGAAAGTTTTTCGCAATACATTTCATTCCATTGCTGAAATCTGTAACACCTGAGGGTATAATTACAACAAACCTCAGGGGGGTACACGCCTACTTTGTGTACCATGTGTTTGGCAAGCACAAGGAGCCCTAGCTAATATGGTATTTGCTTATACAACTTTACACATCGGTACCATATTTCTCTAACACATAAATTACACACCTATCTGATCATTTAACAGAGAAACAAACATCCTTTTACTACGTCAGTGACACATGTTTACGCAATTACAGAGTTGGATTACTTCACACTTAAGAAATTGTACTTTGTCTGTACCTTTTGCACTGTTCATATTTTTTTGGTACCATTGTGATACTATGAGAGCTTTGAATGATGTATTTTGGTATGAGATCATGATTTTTAAAGTACGTTTGAGGTAGATGACACTACTGAAATGAGCAGAGAATTTTCTTTAGGTTTTGAAATCATTGGAGGAAGCTACGACGTTTTTGACATTTGACTGAGGTGTTATGATGTTATTTTTACGACGACGATGTGTATTATGCTGTTGAGGTATGTTTATGTCAATAAAATTCTTGACCTGTGAAATATTTTTATATGAGACTGTCACTGTAGCGGAAACTGCTGTCGTAAATATTTCCGTAAGAAAGTTAAGTGACCACCTGCACATAATGTGACGTGGGCACCCAGGTGTGTCAGACACCTGGAGAACAAGCCTTTTCAGACGCTCAGGTAGAAAAGAAAGCCATTAGGGTGTGCCAGAGGCACAGGTGGAAGAGAAGGACAAAGAGAGGCCTATACTCCTGTTTATGACATTCCTTTGTAGAGGGCATCGCTAATGCGACACGCTCGTTACTTGAAAACATATGATTTTTGTAATGCGTTGTGGGCACACAGCTGTGTCAAACACCTGGAGAATAAGCCATTAGGATGTGCCTTTCATCGCTAATGCGACACCCTCGTTACTTAAAAATTTATGATATTTACTGAAATGCCCAACAAAATGACAAGAAATATTTTTACATCTGCACACCTGATTATGACAAGTGTCTTTCTACGAGAGTTGAGAGCCATTAACTTATGAAATGAAATGTCATATGACTACTGAATGATATTTTTATGCTTTGGTTTGCGTAATTGCTTATTTCATTTGATGTCTGGTTTCCAGCTGTGTTGCAGCATTGCTTTTATAAAATAAAATGCATTTGCTAATGTGAACACTTTCTGTCAACAGATCTATTAAATAATTATTTTATGATCCACATTCTTTAAAAAGGAGCACTTGGAAAGGAAAGAACAATACGAAGGAACTCGTAACAGTAAAACATAATTTTCTTTTCAAGTACATGGTAATATTTTTTTACAATCAGTTGTTGTGGTGCACCACTTTAATTACATAGACATTAAGATGTGAATATGCATTTCCCTTGTCTGCATTGTTGTTTTTACTGTAATATTTTTTCTGCTTGAGCTATGTCATGTTTAGGTATAAGTTGCTGCTGTTTGTCAGGCATAGTGTTACTGAATTTGACTTTGTGTTACTCTTCTAAGCTAGTTTTTCTTGTTTCCTGCATTGCCTTATATTAGTTGTAATATTGCACTTGCTTTGCTAATTTATGCTGCTTGCTTTGCCATTTCTATTTTTTGTCATTGATGTTTGTGTTAATTATTTTTTTTTTTTTGCTGCATTGCCTCGTCCCTTGGTATATATATCTGAGCTCAGTAGATTTAAGTTAGCTTAAGAGGGGGTAGACTATATAAGAAACTGACTATGGAGAATAGGTAAAGAATGCATTGCGAAGAAAGATTTGGGCCCCAATGAGTATTGTACAATCAGAAATAATTATTTTGAAAGACATATGAATAGAATACAGGAACGAGGTATAGGTAGGATTTTCTTGGAAATAAATGATGAGGTAAGCAATGTGTGAACATATAAATACAGAAAGCATGCTTAGATAGGATTTTTTTGGTGGAAGCAAAGGTTGAAATAAGACGAACGATCTATGGAATGAAGGGAGATCTCCAAGCAAAATACTGCAGTAAAACAAACCCTGTCCTTTCCTCTTTGCTACTTTTCCCAAAATGTAATTGTGTGTTGTCCTTTCCTTTTGGTGTTATCCCACTATGTGTTTGGGTACCCGTGTGTATTTGTGTTTTTTTCCTGTCTTTATGTGTTTATCTGATGAGAGCTATGTTGTAGAATTTTTCTAATACTCTGTTATTTTCTTTGTAAAGATGCTTAGACATTATTTATTCTGTGTTATTTTAATGCTCATGTGTGAAGTTGACGTTTCAAAAGTGATTCTGATCTTTTATTTTTGTACTCATGTCATCATTCCTGTAACACTGATGTATCTGTTTATTTCTATTCTTTTGTAAAGCCTGTACTACAAATGTTATCTGTATTGTTATGTTTTTAATGATGTATTTTGTACCTTTGCTATTATATTCTTATGTTATAAAATTGTAATGGTCACCAGTTCATGGTATTATTAACTTGTAAGCATTCATTTCACTGCACACATTTCTGTTGGTCATAGTATATGGACAATATGTGAGGAGTAGGGACTGATAGTGTTTGCACGTGTGTTAATAATTCAGCAAGGGACTGGATAACAGCATTGCTGGTTCTAAGGACAATTTCAAAAACTTTGTGAGTGCACAAGTGGTGGTTATGGACTTGCTCTATTATACGCAAGACTCTTCAATGGTGATTGTGCACCTGCACAGTCGCAACAGATGGCTGCTGGCGATCTCTACAAGGACTGCAGTGGGTCTGCATCTTTGATGACCCACCAATACCATTATCTCTACAAGGACTACAGTGGGTCTGCATCTCTGATGACCCACCAATACCATTATTTCTACAAGGACTACAGTGGGTCTGCATCTCTGATGACCCACCAATACCATTATTTCTACAAGGACTGCAGTGGGTCTGCATCTCTGGTGGCCCACCAATACTCTCTACCAGGACTGCAGTGGGTCTGCTCTGTGATGACCTACCTACCAATATTCGTCAGAACTTCGAATGACTCAGCTGTGGGTTTGCTCCATTGTGGCCCATTACCTGTCAGCGTGTCAAGAGTCAGCACTGTCTTTCCATTGGAAGGACACCACTACTTCTTCAAGACTGCATGGAAATCCACTACTTCTGTGTGCAATTTTTTAACTAATGAGACTTTGTGAAAAAAAAACTGTAATTACTATTATGATGAATGATCAGGACTGTCTCTATGGACTGTGAGAAAGTTTTAGCTTATGACCAACATTGTATCAATAATTGTGTGCATTTGATTTCGATGTTCTTGTAATTGTAAAAAAAAAAAAATTTAACAAATATGTATTGGCCACTGCCCAATAATATTATGTAAAATTTTTTGTGGGGAGCATGGGGGCTATGTAAGTAGGCTGTTTATGTTTTCTTTATGTAAGTTTGATGTTTATGTAAGTAGGCTGTTTATGTTTTCTTTATGTAAGTTTGATGTTTATGTTTTCTTATTGGCAACGTTACGTAGCGCTCTCTGTATGAAAATCACTGGCTGTGCTGTGTGCAGTATGTGGCTAGTTTGCATTGTTGCCTGCCATTGTTGTCATGAACTGCTATAGCTGGATGTGAACAGCAGATTGCGTTGGGCAGTTGGAGGGGAGCCGCCAGCAGTGGTGGATGTGAGGACAGAGATGGCGGAGTTTGAAATTTGTAAAAATTGATGTCATGAGCTGCTGTATATATTATGACTATTGATGACTATTAAGGTAAATACATTGTTTGTTCTCTATTAGAATCTTTCATTTGCTAAGACTATCAGTAGTTAGTGCCTTCAGTAGTTTGAATCTTTTATTTAGCTGGCAGTAGGGGCACTCGCTGTATTGCAGTAGTTCGAGCAACGAAGATTTTTGTGAGGTAAGTGATTTGTGAAAGGTATAGTTTAATGTTTGTCAGGGCCATTCTTTTGCAGGGATTTTTGGTAGTCAGATTGCGTTGCACTAAAATTATTGTGTGCCAGGTTAAGCACAGTCTTGTACAATTGTTCTAAGTGGACATTTCATATGTACAATTGTTCTAAGGGGACGTTTCACTAACAAATGCGTTTTTCAGGAAATCCTTAATGATCAAACAGTCCCAGATCAGAACAATGGTATGGTAGAAATAATTTTTGACTTGGTGTTTACGATCCACATTTTTATTAAACTTCTTGTAAATTCACATATACTACTTCTTAATTGTCACATCATCAAGAAAACAGTTTTGTAACAGTCTTCATATATTTAGTTTCCACTTTAACCAAACACAAGCCTTGACTGTTCTTTTACAGAGCGAAATAATAACTTAACTTCTGCAAAGTGAAACAAAGACTGCTCTGTGCGCATTCGTGCCAAAACGGTTACAAGTAAGTCAAAGATTATGACACTCTTACAGAAATGAATACACACAAGAACCATATCACTGTACTATATCGATACGTCTTTTAACAGGGAAGGCCTTTGGACCGGTCTGCAGAAGAAGAAATCACCGAAATGTGAGTGGAAAAGCCGGCCGGTGTGGCCTTGCGGTTCTAGGCGCTTCAGTCTGGAACCGCGTGAGCGCTACGGTCGCAGGTTCGAATCCTGCCTCGGGCATCGATGTGTGTGATGTCCTTAGGTTAGTTAGTTTTAAGTAGTTCTAAGTTCTAGGGGGCTGATGACCACATATATTAAGTCCCATAGTGCTCAGAGCCATTTGAACCATTTTGTGAGTGGAAATTTCTGTAAGACGACCATAAGTAACCAGGCCGTTCTAACGTGTTACACAGTGCAACATTAGTTTACGCTTTACCTTACCGCGAACAGTTTTTCCGATTTACCTCAAGATCAAAGATTACCGTTGGTGGGCAGGACGAGACTCGGCATGGTAGTGTCCTGTAATCCAGTAAAACCGGCCGATATCGCAGGGCTACGCGCGAACTTTCGGCTGCCCTGTCAATATACATTGGGTGTATCGTGCGTCACGCACTGGTCTCACTCGTTTTATTCGGTCGATAACGTTCCGTTGGTGTCACGGTGCCACCGCCCACGCCCCTCTGAATGGGTGGCCTTTGAGCGTTTTCTATGGCCGGCAGGGGGGCGTGGACGGGCTGATCACAGCCGCACCGCGCTGCCCCGCTGCCATGCGTCACGTGTCAGTGGCAGCCACCCGCCGCCCGCACCTTATACAAGGACAGTCGCGCAGCCCACAACACAGCCTGTCGCCTGTCACGATGAGCACACGTGTTAACGAACCTTCGCACTGATTTATGAGCCAAATCTCTTTTACCCCTACGGGTAAGCTGACTGAATCCCATCTGTGGTTATGGTAGCTAGTCCCGCGCTGTTTCACACATTGCGTTGTCCCTGAATATTTATTGTAATAGCCGTACAATTGGAGGCCTTACTAAGATTCAGTACTTTAACATTTTAACAGCCTCTCATTAATATTTATAACTTCACTACTTTTCGTAGTGCATGTTTTATTTTCACATATACAGTGAGGTGACAAACGTTAAAGCGATATACATACAATGAAGGCTTTCACGACCGGATGTTTCCACTGCCGACAATTCTTTTGCATCTCCGTGGTCCATGGAACTCTTCTATCCCTGACGTTTCGTCCAAAGCTACGTTGGACATCTTCGGAGGTACTCCTAGTTGTGCTGAGTCTTTGCCGACTGACGAGTCGGACGTCGAAGAACGGCCTAAATACCGTGGAAAGGGGGCGTGGTCTGGGTTTCACGTGATAGCAGAGATAAACCGCGTCAAGGATAAAATATAACTATCTATCATAGTACGTCAAAGATAAAAACTTCTCACCGATTTTGTAGCGCCACTGTCCGTATAACGCTGAGTTTCATAGCTTCCTCTTTTCTGTTAAAATTGTCCTCATTTTTATATATTTCGATTGCTTCTCTATGTAGCCGTGGATAATAGTTCGTCAGAGTGGATAAAACTTCAGTTTCTGAAAATTTCACTACGTGATCACCTAACTGAAGGGCATGTTCCGCCACGGCTGACTTGTCTGTTTTCCGTAGTCATCAAAGACATTTATGTTCCTTCAAACCGTGTATTCACACTTCTCTTTGTAGTTCCAATGTAGACCCTACCACATGTACACGGAATCTTGTATATACCACTTGCAGGCAGAGGGGGACGTTTATCCTTAACGGAACGGAGTGCTTGGCCTATTTTCGTAGTTGGTCTGAAAATCCGTCGAACGTTATGTTTCCTTAAAATCTCGCCGATTTGATCCGTTACTTTTTAGATGAAGGGCAGAGAAACCGTATTCTTTCATCGCTGTGTCCTATCGTTGTCCTCAGGCTTCCGGTTATTCGGTCGCAAAACTCTATTTATTTCCTCACTGGAGTACCCATTCTTCTCAAAAGCCTGCTTTAGGTGTTTTAACTCGGCGTTTAGGTATTCCGGCGCACAAATCCTTTTAGCTCTGTCCACTAGACTTTTGATTACACCTCTTTTCTGTGGTGGATGATGACTGGAATCCTTATGCAAGTATCTGTCGGTATGTGTAATCTTCCGAAAGGCTTTATGTTTCAAGCTGGCATCAGTCTGTCTCATGACGAATACATCCAAGAAGGATATGGTATTGTCTTTCTCCATTTCCATGGTAAACTTGATTTTGAGATTTCTACTATTTAAATAACAAAAGAATTCTTCTACAGTTTTTTTTGCCATGTGACCAAACCACATATTCAAAATGTTACACAATGTAACTATTACTCAAGGTCTGTGGTTAGAAAACATTATTCAGTATTACTCAGAACTGATTATTCCAGTGACATAGGAAATATTCAAAATGTGACACACTTTAACTATTACTCAAGGTCTGTGGTTAGAAAACATTATTCAGTATTACTCAGAACTCTCTTAAACTGGTAGCATTATTTTGGACAGGTAATACATTTTTTCTTTGTGCTAGCAATGCATTGCGTAGGGATCGATAATTAATTACTGAGGCATAACAATATTTGCTTTTTACTTATTGCTGCAAATGAAGATGTGTAACGTCATTCGTAATGAGTCAGCTGTACCAACGTTATGAAACAAGTAGAGTATATGTGATCAAATTCATGAATGACACACGTTTAATGATTAACTGCTAATAGCGTATTAATTTCGTGAATAGCTTCTCCTAGAAAAATACAAAATGGATTATTAAGCTGAAAGAAGAAACGCATATTATGCTGAAAAGTAGTGAACTTCGAATTATCAGGTAGTGAAATGTGTATAAAATATATATGTTCTCTAGCTGTCCTTTCCCAAACTTTCAGTCATCATACCATCCGACATAAGACGTACTGTGAAAACGAAGTGCAACAAATACTTAAATAACTACATAGCATAAATACATAAACTTCAACATTATCCTCATCTGCAAAGAAAAACTTCATTATCCATATCATAACTCCATTATTATCATCACCTGGAAGGAAAAACTTCATTATCCATATTAACATATTCTTCATCATTATTCATCACCATTCATTATCATCTGCAAAAAAGTCACTTCATTATTCATTATACACCTATTCCTTATTTCTAGCATATTTCATCACTAAAACTAAGATGTGTAGTTCTGTCTGACAGCCTGCATCAATCGCCTTGTATTCTGAAAGAAAAAATTAATTAAGACTGCTATCATATGATGTGTATAGTATATCCTCGTTAATGCTTGTTAATTCTGATCCATTTACTCTTCGTGACGAGGTCTTGCGTCTTCTTTCGTTCATTCCAAAGGTGAAATTCCCATTTCTGTTTAATTTATTTCTTTTACACGTTGTTTCTTTCTGAAAATGATGAACAAAGATTAATGTCATGCATTTAAATCATATACCCATTAAACAGAAACTGATTTCTAGTGATATAATTGAGCATACAGCATAGCATGACGGAAAACGTAATATGTCAAAAACACAGAAAGCGTACAGGTGTAAAAATGTACAAAGAGTAATACAATGTAGCAGCAAAAAAAAGGTTAAGTTGTCACGACGTTGAGATATCATAAGGCAAAATGTTAACGTCAACTGGCGTTTGTTATATCTTAAATATTTCATAGTGCATACAAACAAAACAGGAAAAGAATCATACATACATTAAAAATGGAAAATGTGCACAGTCTGATGTGTAACGACAAGAAATGACTTTCTTTGTGTTCAGCTTGTATATTGTGTAGTTAATAGAGGCGAGAATTGAAGACTTTAATGGAGAGAGAATTTGATAAGATTAATATATCACTAGATAGAATTGCATAATTCTTCATAAAATATGTAAGTTCATCTGGAAAAATATGCACGGTCTGATGTGTAACGACAAGAAGAGCGACCTGCTAACCTTACCTTGCCGAGCACTTGCCAAGAAAAAATACGATAATCATCAGTAAGTGTTCATGTGAATGTAATTGCATAAGTGGTCATAAAAAAAGTTAGGAAATGGAATTACAGCGTGATAATTCATAAACTATGTTCATTCAATAAAGGGTTTGATGTTGGAGACATGGTGATTGCCCTTGCTTTTTCTGGTTCTCAGAGTTTCGACGTGAACTACATTGGGGTGAGGATGGTGCGAATTCGATATGGCCCTGCGTATAGAAGCTCAAATTTACTGCATCTACTCTTTCCTCTGTTGGATAAATAGTGTGTACATACTAATATCTTCTGTCCAATGTGAAAGTCACAGCGTGTACAAACCTGTTTTTGCTGTTTTCTCCAGCGCTCTGCGGCACGTTTGGCGTTGTTCGGCGCAATGTCAATTATTTCATGGTGTCGTAGTCGACGAGATGTAGGAAAGGTTACTAATTCTTTAATTTTGTTAGGTGGTTCAACATTTTTCAGTATAACAGACGGCGATAGCATAGTAGGTTCATTTGGTATGGAATTAATTACATCCTGGAATGAGAGTATGTATGTGTCCCAATCAATATGTCTTTTATGGCAGTATATTCTACACAGTTTGCCAATTTCTTTTATTAAACGTTCACAAGGTTTCGAAGAAGCATGGTACCTGGATATATAGATCGGAGAAATGTTTCTAGCTCGTAACATACGTGTCCATATAGCAGATCGAAACTGTGATCCATTGTCGGAAATTACTTTCAACACATGCCCTACATGAAATAGAAAATGTTTTACAAATGCTTTCGAAACGGTTTTAGCAGTAGCTTTGCGTAACGGAGTGAAGGTAACAAATTTTGAAGTGAGTTCAACAGCGACAAAGGTGTAGCAAAAAACCTCTATTAGTTCTGGGAATCAGACCAAAAATGTCTACAGCGGCCATGTGTTTCAATTTAACAGGTACAATGGGATGTAATGGAGGAATATGTGAAGTCATATCTGACTTAGCTTTCTGGCAGATTTTACATGACGCTAAAATTCGTCTTATACGTTTCTCCGTGTTGGTAAAATAACAGTTCTGTCTCAGTATAAGAAAACATTTTCTGGCTCTGTAATGTGCGTAACTTAAATGAGTATACCAAATTAGTTTGTTAACAAGTTCGTCAGGAATGCATAATAACCAATTCTTGCTGTCAGGTTGAGAGCGGCGAAACAGAATATTATTGCGCACAGTGTAATGGTTTCTAATGGTAACATTATTCCTATCTTGCCAAAGGAGTTTAATCTCTTTCCATACGTTGTCTTTACTCTGCTCTTGTGCTATGTCTTGTAATGACGACGAAATGAAATTTTCAAATGCAACTTGTTGAATGTACATGACGCTGAAATTTGCTTTGCAGAAGTTGGTTATGATGCCTTGCTGATTGTTGCTGAGAGAACGGGATATTGCGTCTGCTACAATATTTTGTGTACCGGGAATGTGAACAATTGTAAAATTAAATTCCTGCAAATAATGTTTCCATCTGCTTAATCTGTCGTGTGTAAATTTAGCGGAAAGTAAAAACTGTATAGCTCTATGGTCTGTGTAAACGGTGGTATGTCTTCCATAGAGTAAATGCCGAAATCTCGTAAATGCCCATACAACACATAATGTTTCAAGTTCTGTAACAGAATAATTGCGTTCAGCAGGTGACAGAATGCGACTCGCAAAGGCGATGTTTTTAATTACTGTAGAACCATCTTCTTCAATTTCCTGAAAAATGTGTACGCCTAAAGCGGTGTTAGAACTGTCGGTGGCAATGGAAAAATTTCTAGTAAGATCTGCATGTGATAACAGCGGTGCATTCAACAAAGCATGTTTCAAATAACATTCTCGTGAACAAGATTCTGCGTGTCAAAAGTATTGCTTGCGTTACGGGAAGATGCAACCTGTACTGTATCTAGTGAAATTCTATCTGACGTGCTATTACTTTCGGGAGGATGCTGTGGCATTTCAACTATTTGAACTGTTCTGTTATTTCGTCCTGACGCATTATGTTCGGGATGATATCTACAGTCTGGTTCATTCATGATAATATGTTCTTGCGGATGATTTTGCTGTTGGTAAGACCGACTGTTATTAAATGTACGCTGAAAATTGTGCTCATTACTTTACGTCTATCATGACAGTCATTTCTATACGGTGCATTGCGATAGGAATTGAAATGGTGTGTTTTCTGTAAGTACTGATTTCCTTGTTGCTGTGCGTTACTATTTGTTGGTGCTGATGCTATACGTGTAGGCGGCGAAACATTAAAGCGTGGTTGACCTTGTACATTACATTGTTGGTTAGGTATGGTAACCGGCTGACTTTCATGCTGTTGCGGTGAAAAACGTCTATTGTTACCAAAATGCGTTCGCTGTTGCTGATAATCATGACGATACTGATAATTAATATTTGGCTGTTATTAAAGTTCTGGTGGTCGTCGTTCCTGAAGCGTCTATTATCTTTGCTATTGAAATTGCGTGGCTTATCGTAATTACTGTGTGTTTGTTGGCCTTGGTTGTTATATGAGAATTTTTTTTTTATAAAGGAATAATCCGATTGCTGCACTTCCAAAAGCTGTAACAGATCTCTGAATTCCGAAACATTTTCTTTCTGTTGACCCGCTAAAAGTGACACTCTTAATGATCGTGGTAATTTAGAAATGCATAATTGAATAAGTGCAGATTCACTATATGGTTCACTTAAGTACTGGTTTTGTTGAACCGTGTGTTCAAAAAATTGCGTGACAGTGGGAAAATTTGAGTTCTCATAGTTCGGCAAACTAATTAATTGATCCTTGATTCCGCGCTGTGCCGTCTTCGACCAATACGCTGACAGAAAAGCATTCTGAAATTCTTCTACAGAGTAGCATTGTCTCGCGATCGGTCTCATACGAGTTGCCGGTTCGACATCCAAAAAACTGCAAATAAATTCAAGTTTATGTGTTACGGGCCAAGCCGGTAGAAAAGCAAAGCTAAATTGTTGTATCCAATCCAAGGGGTGAATCTGTGTTCTGTCATTTTTAAATACTTTAAATTTTCTCACGGACTGAAACTGCTTGTAATCAAAATTATCGTCTCGGAATGTTTGAACAGGTTCAGGATTGTATGAAAATCTATTTGTCTGTGACTGTTCGGAATCTAAGTCACGTACTCTCTGTAAATTACCTAAATTATACTGGATGTGTAAGTGTGACAAATGTTCGGAATGTGCCGTATGCTGTGACGTGTCATTGACTGAAATATTTTTCATCTCTGTCACTTCTTGCTGTAAAGTTGACAATTTTCTACGTAATGTATTATTAGACGAATCTATCTCACTGAATGTCTGCTGTAAATTTTGAAATTCAGGTGTTTGATTAAACGAAATCGTTGAAGTATCGTCTGATTTGCTGTCATTATTACTTTCAATAACGTCAATACGACTGGCCGATTCATCATATTTTTCAGTCAGTATTTTTACCTGATCATCGTTTTTAGTGTCATAAGCATTAATTTGTTTTTGTATCTTACGTGTGGTTTCGTTCAATTTTTTAACGTCTGCTTTGATGGCATCGGGATCCTGTATTAATTCTAATTGTTCAAGTCTGTCGGTCACAGTCTGAAAGTCAACTGTATGTGTATCTGTTTTTGTTTTAAGATCCGAAATTTCATCACGCAATTCGGTGTTCAACTGTTTGATAGTATTAATTTCGTCTGATACTGTAACAATATTATTGTCTACGTATGTTTTTGCTTTCGTAAACAATTTACGTTTATCTTCCTGTCTCTGTGTAGTAATTGTTTCCATCACTTGTCGCTTTACTTTATTTTGTTCCTATACGAATTTACGGTAACGCGATTCACTGTTTTGTAGGGGGTGATTAAAACGTTCGTCAATTTCACTGTTCTGTTGGTCGAATTTCGCGTCTACTTTTGCATCCATTGTGCGCGAAAGTTCTGCTGACATTAATTTAAACTCTTCGCGTAGCTGTGTTGTGTTTTCAGAGCATTGTTTAGCGACTGCACTAATTTCGTGTCTAAGTGATTCTGTTGTGGCTGCTTGTATATTACTTAATTCTTGTGCAACAGACCTAACTTCTTCACTACTTTTACTAGCACAAGCCTTAGTTTCTTCACGTAATTGTTCTTTAGTATCATGACACTGCGCGGCAACGGCTGTAATCTGTTGACTAAGTTGTTTGTTCTGTTCATTAAGTTGTTTGAAATTTTCATTAAGGTTGTCTTGTTTTTCATTAAGTTGTTTATTCTGTTCACTAAGTTGTTTGAAATTTTCACCAAATTGTTGTTTGAGATTCTCGTTACGTTGTGTCATTAACGCTATGACTCGATCTATGCCAAAAGTAGCTACTGTATTCTCTGTGCTGTGTGATGGTGTATGTGCATTTGTCACGTTTTCTGTAACCATTTGGTCATTCTGTAATTCTTGAAAGGGTTTGCCAAACGGATGTACACTGTTAGTCACTAAAGCGGAATTAAATAAATCTGCCGTACTTTGAGTACACTGCTCATTTTCGTTAGAAAAATTTATCTGTTCACAATTCAAATTTTGCAAATCGGGTGTGTTAAACTGGGCAGCGTTCATTGTAACAGAACGTGCCGCGTCATCAATTGTCGTTAAATCAACAGAGGACACATTTGAATTAGTTTGTTCATCACTAGGATCAAAATCAATATTAATGGTCGGTACACACTGACTGTCTGTAAATGGAGGACTGTCACTATTACACTGAGTGTTGCAAGAACTATCAGTCAAATTATTCGAGTCGGCTATTTCACTCATTGTACATCGCGATGTACTGTTAACAGTTTTTCGCGGCATTTTTCACAAATCAAAATTAAGCACAAACGAAAGAAGGATAATGCAAAATGCAACAAACACAAATACACCAAAGAGCAACAAATTGCCGATGATCTGTGAAAGAAAAAGTGACAAATTTTTAAATGCGTTGCGCCAGATGCAAACTACGTTTCAGTAAATAAGAGCAGATATATGACTACTTATCAGAAGATTCACAAAGAAATACGATCCTGGCCGGATGTCGCCAAGTGTAACCTCCCCACTAAAATATTTAATTTATAGGAAACCAAGAACCAAGTGTAACCTCCCCACAGAAATAATAAAAATGAACCATGTGTAAACTCCCCATAAAATAATAATTAAATGATGAACCAACTGCCGTCCGCTTCACGTCTGCTGTGCAGCGAGCTACCTTAATTTAAGTATTAACTGTATTTTTCTTACTTGTCACTTCTTCTTCCGTATGTATTTGCTTTTAGGAATCTTTATTTTTCGAGTGCTCTTAATAGTGTTCCATAGATTTCGTGTTTGTTTTGAATACAGTCAGAGAGAGTCCCTTTACTCAGCCATAGTCAGTGTCAGTGTCGTCGTAACTGCCGTCCGCTTCACGTCTGCTGTGCAGCGAGCTACCTTAATTTAAGTATTAACTGTATTTTTCTTACTTGTCACTTCTTCTTCCGTGTGTATTTGCTTTTAGGAAGCTTTATTTTTCGAGTGCTCTTAATAGTGTTCCATAGATTTCGTGTTTGTTTTGAATACAGTAAGAGAGAGTCCCTGTAGTCAACCATAGTGCCAGTAGTGCTAGAGTTTCTTTTCAATACAGTCCAGAGACAGGTAGTGCTATTTTCATTGTTTTCTACAAGAAGTGGCTAGCCACCACAGTTTAGTGAATAAGCAGCCGCCTTTAGTGAATTAGCAGTCTAGTTAAAGGTTGATTAACTCTCTTCAGTAAATTGTTTCCTTAGGATGGATAGGATGTGTGACTGCTGTGTACGGACGCAGGAGGAGCTGGCCACTGTTCGCGAACAGCTGAGCGTGTTGATGGCCGCGGTCAGCCGTCTTCAGGCTGCTGCCTCGGAGTGTAGCGGCAGTGGGGAGTCTGGTGCGTCGCAAGGTACACCCCAGGTGTTACATGCTTCACCCACTGTCCCTGCTGTCGAGACATCTTCGCGGGTACCGGGCGCGGTTGGGCCACCCTCTCCCCAAGGGGAGTGGCGGGTTCAGCGGCGTTCGCGGCGCACGAGGCGGAAGGTCAATGTGGAGGCTGGCCGTGTGGCATCGCCCGCTCTGCCTGTGAGGGGACATGTGGCTGCTCCTTCAGCAAGGTCCGAGCAGGCACACGGGGGGAGGGGTTTATTAGTTATTGGGAGCTCCAACGTTAGGCGGGTGATGGAGCCCCTTAGGGAAATAGCGAGAAGGTCGGGGAAGAAGGCCAGTGTTCACTCTGTCTGCTTGCCGGGGGGTCTCATCCGAGATGTGGAGGAGGCCCTACCGGCGGCGATAGAGAGCACTGGGTGCACCCGACTGCAAATTGTTGCTCATGTCGGCACCAATGGCTCCTGCCGTCTGGGTTCAGAGGTCATCCTCAGTTCGTACAGGCGGTTGGCGGAATTGGTGAAGGCGGAAAGCCTCGCTCGCGGGGTGGAATCAGAGCTAACTATTTGTAGTATCGTTCCCAGAACCGATCGCGGTCCTCTGGTTTGGAGCCGAGTGGAAGGCTTAAACCAGAGGCTCAGACGATTCTGCGGAGATCTGGGGTGCAAATTTCTCGACCTCCGCTATCGGGTGGAGAAATGTAGGGTCCCCCTGAATAGGTCAGGCGTGCACTACACGCCGGAAGCGGCTACAAGGGTAGCGGAGTACGTGTGGAGTGCACATGGGGGTTTTTTGGGTTAGAGAATCCCCTCCCTAGGCCCGACAAGACGCCTCCTGAGACGCGGCAAGATAGGAGTAGGCAAAATGCAACAGGGAATAACAATATTAATGTGCTAATAGTAAACTGCAGAAGCGTCTATAGAAATGTCCCAGAACTGCTCTCATTAATAAACGATCACAACGCCCATATAGTACTAGGGACAGAAAGTTGGCTGAAACCAGACGTAAACAGTAACGAAATCCTAAACTCAAATTGGAATGTATACCGCAGAGACAGGCTGAACAGTGAAGGGGGAGGCGTGTTTATAGCGGTAAGAAGTGCAATAGTATCGAAGGAAATTGACGGAGATCCGAAATGTGAAATGATTTGGGTGAAGGTCGCGGTTAAAGCAGGCTCAGACATGGTAATTGGATGTCTCTATAGGCCCCCAGGCTCAGCAGCTGTTGTGGCTGAGCACCTGAAGGATAATTTGAAAAATATTTCGAGTAGATTTCCCCACCATGTTATAGTTCTGGGTGGAGATTTTAATTTGCCGGATATAGACTGGGAGACTCAGACGTTCATAACGGGTGGCAGGGACAAAGAATCCAGTGAAATTTTTTTTTTAAGTGCTTTATCTGAAAACTACCTTGAGCAGTTAAACAGAGAACCGACTCGTGGCGATAACATATTAGACCTTCTGGTGACAAACAGACCAGAACTATTTGAAAAAGTTAACGCAGAACAGGGAATCAGTGATCATAAAGCGGTTACGGCATCGATGATTTCAGCCGTAAATAGGAATATTAAAAAGGGTAGGAAGATTTTTCTGTTCAGAAAAAGTGACAAAAAGCAGATTTCAGAGTACCTGTTGGCTCAACACAAAAGTTTTGTCTCAAGTATTGATAGTGTTGAGGATCAGTGGACAAAGTTCAAAACCATCGTACAATATGCGTTAGATGAGTATGTGCCAAGCAAGATCGTAAGAGATGGAAAAGAGCCACCGTGGTTCAACAACCGAGTTAGAAAACTGCTGCGGAAGCAAAGGGAACTTCACAGCAAACATAAACATAGCCAAAGCCTTGCAGACAAACAAAAATTACGCGAAGCGAAATGTAGTGTGAAGAGAGCTATGCGAGAGGCGTTCAATGAATTCGAAAGTAAAGTTCTATGTACTGACTTGGCAGAAAATCCTAAGAAATTTTGGTCTTCTGTCAAAGCGGTAGGTGGATCAAAACAAAATGTCCAGACACTCTGTGACCAAAATGGTACTGAAACAGAGAATGACAGACTAAAGGCCGAAATACTAAATGTCTTTTTCCAAAGTTGTTTCACAGAGGAAGATTGCACTGTAGTTCCTTCTCTAGATTGTCGCACAGATGACAAAATGGTAGATATCGAAATAGACGACAGAGGGATAGAGAAACAATTAAAATCGCTCAAAAGAGGAAAGGCCTCTGGACCTGATGGGATATCAGTTCAATTTTACACAGAGTACGCGAAGGAACTTGCCCCCCTTCTTGCAGCGGTGTACCGTAGGTCTCTAGAAGAGCGTAGCGTTCCAAAGGATTGGAAAAGGGCACAGGTCATCCCCGTTTTCAAGAAGGGGCGTCGAACAGATGTGCAGAACTATAGACCTATATCTCTAACGTCGATCAGTTGTAGAATTTTGGAACACGTATTGTGTTCGAGTATAATGACTTTTTTGGAGACTAGAAATCTACTCTGTAGAAATCAGCATGGGTTTCGAAAAAGACGGTCATGTGAAACCCAGCTCGCGCTATTCGTCCACGAGACTCAGAGGGCCATAGACACGGATTCACAGGTAGATGCCGTGTTTCTTGACTTCCGCAAGGCGTTCGATACAGTTCCCCACAGTCGTTTATTGAACAAAGTAAGAGCATATGGACTATCAGACCAATTGTGTGATTGGATTGAGGAGTTCCTAGATAACAGGACGCAGCATGTTATTCTCAATGGAGAGAAGTCTTCCGAAGTAAGAGTAATTTCAGGTGTGCCGCAGGGGAGTGTCATAGGACCGTTGCTATTCACAATATACATAAATGACCTGGTGGATGACATCGGAAGTTCACTGAGGCTTTTTGCAGATGATGCTGTGGTGTATCGAGAGGTTGTAACAATGGAAAATTGTACTGAAATGCAGGAGGATCTGCAGCGAATTGACGCATGGTGCAGGGAATGGCAACTGAATCTCAATGTAGACAAGTGTAATGTGCTGCGAATACACAGAAAGATAGATCCTTTATCGTTTAGCTACAAAATAGCAGGTCAGCAACTGGAAGCAGTTAATACCATAAATTATCTGGGAGTACGCATTAGGAGTGATTTAAAATGGAATGATCATATAATGTTGATTGTCGGTAAAGCAGATGCCAGACTGAGATTCATTGGAAGAATCCTAAGGAAATGCAATCCGAAAACAAAGGAAGTAGGTTACAGTACGCTTGTTCGCCCACTGCTTGAATACTGCTCAGCAGTGTGGGATCCGTACCAGATAGGGTTGATACAAGACATAGAGAAGATCCAACGGAGAGCAGCGCGCTTCGTTACAGGATCATTTAGTAATCGCGAAAGCGTTACGGAGATGATAGATAAACTCCAGTGGAAGACTCTGCAGGAGAGACGCTCAGTAGCTCGGTACGGGCTTTTGTCAAAGTTTCGAGAACATACCTTCACCGAAGAGTCAAGCAGTATATTGCTCCCTCCTACGTATATCTCGCGAAGAGACCATGAGAATAAAATCAGAGAGATTAGAGCCCACACAGAGGCATACCGACAATCCTTCTTTCCACGAACAATACGAGACTGGAATAGAAGGGAGAACCGATAGAGGTACTGAAGGTACCCTCCGCCACACACCGTCAGGTGGCTTGCGGAGTATGGATGTAGATGTAGATGTAGATGTAACCTCCGCACAAAAATAAAATAATTAAATGAATTTTATATATTGTAACCTCTGAACAAAATTAGCTCCCATTTATGATCTCTATGCTGAAATGCATTCACATTTAATGCAATCACAAAATTCAATTCCTAAACACCGAAATAATAAAAAAATTCAGTAACCTGGTAAATTTTTATGACGACAGCAGCGCTGCGCCTGTATTCTGAATAAAAAAGAGAAAAAATTCCTACCTCAATAAAAAGTGCGAATATATATGTGCTCTTACGTAGAACTTTTTTTTGGCACAGCTTCGTGCAATGCTGGCGTATATAATTTTTTTTTTTGATTGTTGGAAGGAATGATCATGCAATGGAAATTTTCTTTAAATTGAAATGAATGCTTTTCTTTTAAAAAAAAATTACTTTATATTATAAAAATTATTATTGGGGCATTTTTTTAAAGAAATTAATTATAGTTTATATACATTACTAGATATGCGCAAAGCTGCCTCTTTACCTTCTACAATAATACTCATCCTCCAGAGTCCCGACCAGAGCAGACTGCCGACACGCACAGGCACGCACCGACTCCTATCGACTACAGCTTATTAGCACGGACTGACGACGACTACCGCTTACTAGCACGGACAGACAACTACAACTTACTCACGCCGACTCACGCTGACTCGCGACAAGCAACAACTAACTACATACTACTCTCTGGTCAGAGACTCTGCCATGCCTCGCCCATCGCCGGCAATGCATACGTCTTACAGGCTGGCAGAGGGGATGACGTAAGCTTATAGCCATATGCTCTGATCTGTCATTAAGATAGCCCGGGTTCCCGGGTTCGATTCCCGGCGGGGTCAGGGATTTTCTCTGCCTCGTGATGACTGGGTGTTGTGTGATGTCCTTAGGTTAGTTAGGTTTAAGTAGTTCTAAGTTCTAGGGGACAGATGACCATAGATGTTAAGTCCCATAGTGCTCAGAGACATTTGAACCATTTTTGTCATTAAGATATATTAAAATTTAAGTACACTCCCTGATCCGCCTATGTCTCAAGTCAACGTGCAGTAACCACTAAGAGAGAGCAGGAGGCTGCACTAGGTGTGGGGGTTGTGTAAACCATATCAGGGGGGGGGGGGGCGCTAACAACAGTGGAGTAATTGTCGTAATGTGGAAACGAAGCGATTTATCTGACATCCAAAAGGGCATGATCATAAGGTTTCGGGCTAAGTGTCGAAGCATTTCCTAAGTGGATATGTTTGTAAACTTTTCGCGTGACGCCTTGCTTAAACCTCTCGGTCATGAATTATTTTTTTCCTGAAAAAAAAATCGTGGCTTTGCTATCCAGTTCTTCGAATTAAATCTTGATTTTTCATATGCATAAAATATTGCGAGGTGACCCCCCAAGGGGGGATACAACGCGTCCCCAAATGCGGACATTGTGCTCAAGTGGGTGCAGTATAAGTCGAAAAGTCAAAGTATTTTATTTTATTTTATTTCACCGAAATACATAAATTACACAAATGAAGCATTTGAATAACGATTGGAATCCGCGATATCCAGTATTTTTATATCGCTACACGATAAGTTCGTTTATTTGGACAAAAGGGTATGGGGTCTTAAGATAGCAAAATAATTTTCCAAAATTGGTTGCTTCCAGAATGAAATAAAATATTCTAAAGTGTACGGCTGTTGGTGAAGTTTATTGATATTGAAAAATTAATTTTATGTCGATTTTGAGGTGGGCACATGGACGTATAGATTTTTTCAGCTCTTACAAGATGGAATATGTTTCAGGTTGCAAAATCGGCTTTAAACCGTCGAAAATGGCTGTCGAAAATAGTGTTCGGTATCAAAAGCACCTTACTGCATGTTGCCTTCGGATGCAAAGCCTGCTAAAGGCCCAGTAGGCGTGGCTGCCACCCTGTCATGTCCGGATGCAAAGCACGTGAACATACATCAGACTTAGCAATCTGGACATTCAAAGCTTCCTTTCAGTCTGTTACTATTAGAATGGATATTTTTCTTATTGAGCTTTAGGTTGGCTGCGCTGTAACAAGTTCGTACACAACAATAACATTCACACTACCAATGCATTGCCGTTTGGATGGGACGAGTGTTTCGTAGTTATCTCAGTGTCACTTATCATGCAGTTAGCGGGCTTTGTGTCTAGGCTACTTGGTTTTCAATAAACTGTATAATATTAAACGTCTAACATTACCTCCATCATTATCCTCTTGTTCAAACTTATCTCCAGGCTCATCGGATAGATCGTCAGTTTCAGATGAATGAAGGAGCTCTACAACTTCTTATTCTGTAAGTAGTCATCGTCTATCTTGGACTCGGGGCAATGTGAAATCACCGTGACTAAAAAGACAGCGATATAATCTCCAAAATTTCCGTGCTATTACAACCTGGCAATCACAATGTCCTCATTTGGAGACACATATAAAGTTATAAATATGTCACTTACCTTTTGTTCTGAAAGACACCTTTGGTTTTGTCCTTCAAGAATTCACCTTTCTACGCACAAATAAATATTTTTACCTAAACTCAGAAGATGTTAACCGGCTCATGGGAGGCACAAAGCTTCCTGGGAAGCACCTATGTGACTGTGCGCATTCAATTTTGTTTTGTGCTACCACAGACTGAGTAGAGATGTCGATACTATTCTCATAGAAACTCTCTGGTTGTGACAATATCAGTAAAAAACTCACAAATGATAAAATTTAATGAATTTAAATATATTAAGCGTTTATTTAGTACTTCCTTATACGAGGACACCATTACCGAAAGGGTTGAAATATACCGTGCGTGGAGAAATGGCTCCATCCAAAATCGGCAGCGAGGCAATTGTGGTGCACCACGGGCCATAGATGACATATCTGAACGACGGTTGAGCCGCTGTGTACGGGCGAATAGACATGCAACTATCGAGAAACTGACTGCCGAGACGAACCAAGGCCCCAAGGGGCTGCCAACAATGTCTCCTCGAACATTGTTGCGTATGGGCCTCTGCAGTAGGCACCTGGTCCACGCACTCATGCTCACTGCTGTTCATCGGGAATGAAGGCACGCTAATGCCGAACAGGATGTCCACTGACTGGTGAGTGGTGTTCTTTTAAGGTGAACCTCGTTTTATGCTCCATCGGACTGATAACCATTGGCGTGTACAGTGTGGAACGTCTGAAAGCAGACATCCTGCAACAACAATCGGAAGGATACAGGCTGGATAAGGGAGTGTTATATTCAGGTGATATGTTTGGTGCCATTCTCTGGGTGATCTTTTCGTTCTGGAAGGCACCAAGGATCACCCTAAGCAGGCATCTATCCTTGGGAACACAGTTCAGCGCTACGTGTAGAGACAGTAAATAGGCTCATAGGCCTTAGAAACTCACAGTTTGTGCTACTTCGTTACTTGGGGCAATAAGATACCGATCTCAAGATCTAAAAAGAGAGTAGTGTTGTTGGGAGAGGAATTAAATAATATGCAGTCGGTTACAAGACGGTTAGAAGTAGTGTTTCGCAGATTCTACGGTCAAACAGACTTAAACTAAGGAAGAAGAGGTATGGAGGATTTATTCAATGCAGGAATCGTATAGGATGTGAAAAAAAAAGAATTTTGGCCAAAAGTACATAAGCAGTTAAAGAGAATTCACATTATATCCTACGTAAATCACTGAGCCTATGCACCATGCTACTCACAGTCTGGTGAGAAATTCGGACGCTGTGCATGAATACCAAAGCTGACCCACATGACCTAACAGTGTCTATACCAATTTTTACCTGTGACTTCAAACAGCTAATTAGGTAACAACTACGCTCTCCATTGTCATTTGTCCTGAGTTAAAAGTGGCAGACACGCCCCATCAGCGAGAATGTTTGATTCGAATCCTCAAAATGTATGTTTTTCTGTTTCTGCTGTAGCTGGTATATTATTTCGACAATTGCGTAAGTATCTTAAGAATTCGCCAAGTTACGTCGTTATTGGGGGTATTTCACTATTATTGTCGCACAGGTAACTCATGTTAAGAGCTGGACGTCCTCAGATGGCAATGTTTCAACTTTTGCACGAAGAAGTCAATTACAAGTTCTCAGAGACATAGTTCAATTGATAAAGTACCGAATTAGTTCGCCAATACAATGGATTATCATTAGCAATCTTCCTCCTTCTTGTGAGTGCAGGCTTTCTCGGCGAATTTCATATAAGAAGTCTTCACGGGTTGTCATCCGAGTAGCGTCGTCGTCTCATTGCAACGTTTCGATGGAATGCGTCTCCATCATCTTCAGGCGAAGTTTCGGGTTATCGTCGGTCGCGGGCTGTCGTCGTCTCGTAGCAGCGTTTCGATGGAATGCGTATCCATCATCTTGAGGCGAAGTGTCGGGATATCGTCGGTCGCGGGCTCAGCCCTTTCTATTTTGATTGCATGGTGAAGCACTTATGTATAGCTATCGCAGTATTGTCCTCATTGACTGCCTTAGAAAGACCTTGGAGTACGTAATCAATCTGCCTCTTGCCTGGATCCTTACTGTTCTTTACATGCTGGGTTGAGAAGACATTCAATGTGTATTCCATCATACATTAAAGTTCCCTTTGCTGACATCACCCAACAGGTGATTTTGAGAAGGCCTATAATAGAACTTGCAGGAACAATATTCTTCGAGAGCTGTATGAATGAGGCAACCGAGGAGTCTTCCAGTGTTGTACGGTCCTTTCCTCGTGTTAATTTAGATAAAGAGTTAGGATTGTCCCGTCCGATAGTTTTGAATAAGAGAAGATATCCTTCAGTGTAGTGTTTCAAGTCTGATAATATATGCAACTGCTGTAAATACCAGTATTAAGTCCCCAGTAAGGAGCCTCAACAAGTGTTCCTTAATAGTGAATGACACTTACATCTTTTGCTCTTCTAGCATTGCAGTAAACATCCGGCAAGTTGTATTGACCATTAAGAGGCATGGGAGAGTGGTCACATAAAATGGCTTTAAATGTTCAGTGAACTTGTTTGTTTCAACTTCTATAAACTGAACATGAAGGATACCAGTTTAAGCAACAAACATAGATGAGTTTTTTTGACAAAAGCTAACTTGGATGTCAAACCCGAGGAACTTGAGAAATTCAAAACACCTCTGCCTCGAAGCTCTGAGACCAGACCGAACTTGTCAGCCCAGTTTTGTTCAACCATTGTGTTTCTACGAGTATCTATGAGAGTATGGGATAGCCAAAAGATTATACACTCCTGGAAATTGAAATAAGAACACCGTGAATTCATTGTCCCAGGAAGTGGAAACTTTATTGACACATTCCTGGGGTCAGATACATCACATGATCACACTGACAGAACCACAGGCACATAGACACAGGCAACAGAGCATGCACAATGTCGGCACTAGTACAGTGTATATCCACCTTTCGCAGCAATGCAGGCTGCTATTCTCCCATGGAGACGATCGTAGAGATGCTGGATGTAGTCCTGTGGAACGGCTTGCCATGCCATTTCCACCTGGCGCCTCAGTTGGACCAGCGTTCGTGCTGGACGTGCAGACCGCGTGAGACGACGCTTCATCCAGTCCCAAACATGCTCAATGGGGGACAGATCCGGAGATCTTGCTATCCAGGGTAGTTGACTTACACCTTCTAGAGCACGTTGGGTGGCACGAGATACATGCGGACGTGCATTGTCCTGTTGGAACAGCAAGTTCCCTTGCCGGTCTAGGAATGGTAGAACGATGGGTTCGATGACGGTTTGGATGTACTGTGCACTATTCAGTGTCCCCTCGACGATCACCAGTGGTGTACGGCCAGTGTAGGAGATCGCTTCCCACACCATGATGCCGGGTGTTGGCCCTGTGTGCCTCGGTCGTATGCAGTCCTGATTGTGGCGCTCACCTGCACGGCGCCAAACACGCATACGACCATCATTGGCACCAAGGCAGAAGCGACTCTCATCGCTGAAGACGACATGTCTCCATTCGTTCCTCCATTCACGCCTGTCGCGACACCACTGGAGGCGGGCTGCACGATGTTGGGGCGTGAGCGGAAGACGGCCTAACGGTGTGCGGGACCGTAGCCCAGCTTCATGGAGACGGTTGCGAATGGTCCTCGCCGATACCCCAGGAGCAACAGTGTCCCTAATTTGCTGGGAAGTGGCGGTGCGGTCCCCTACGGCACTGCGTAGGATCCTACGGTCTTGGCTTGCATCCGTGCGTCGCTGCGGTCCGGTCCCAGGTCGACGGGCACTTGCACCTTCCGCCGACCACTGGCGACAACATCGATGTACTGTGGAGACCTCACGCCCCACGTGTTGAGCAATTCGGCGGTACGTCCACCCGGCCTCCCGCATGCCCACTATACGCCCTCGCTCAAAGTCTGTCAACTGCACATACGGTTCACGTCCACGCTGTCGCTGCATGCTACCAGTGTTAAAGACTGCGATGGAGCTCCGTATGCCACGGTAAACTGGCTGACACTGACGGCGGCGGTGCACAAATGCTGCGCAGCTAGCGCCATTCGACGGCCAACACCGCGGTTCCTGGTGTATCCGCTGTGCCGTGCGTGTGATCATTGCTTGTACAGCCCTCTCGCAGTGTCCGGAGCAAGTATGGTGGGTCTGACACACCGGTGTCAATGTGTTCTTTTTTCCATTTCCAGGAGTGTAGATATAAAGGCTACAAGATGTAACAATCATAAGCAGACAAATATTTTAGTTTACGGTTTACAAAGATCACACCTAAGAAAAATGTTTCACCTTCTTAGACATGGCGCCAATGCCGTGTTACACCGCCTCTGTCCTAAAAATGGTCTACATTCCGTGAGGAACAGAGTCGACAAGTCTCTTCAGGTGTGCCATATGCAGATGAAGCCACTCGTTGACGATTAGATTCTGCAGAACTATGTAGTGTTCCGGACAGTTTCTATGTGATTCAGATCTTGTGATTTGGCGGGCCAGTGAAGATGCGGAAGGATGTATGAGCATTTGCGAGACTAGTATCCTACGCTTGCAGCTCTACGAATACTGCTATAGCCGTCTTGGGAGATCTTTGTATCTGCAGCATACCTCTCATGAAGATGTAGAAGAAAGGTCAACGCTAGGTCATCGTCTATGTTGAAATAAACCTCCTAGATTCTGTTCGCTGTAACCTGAATGAGAGAGCGCAGGCCATAATACATACGTAAGACGCCGCCAAATTATCACAGAATCTTTCCCACCCAAAGCGGCGCTTAACCATCCCGTCAACATTGCAGTTCTTATTTTCATGGGTGCTAAGAAAAACTGTAGAGAAATTTCTTCTTACACCGTTTTGTGGTTTCATTTTCACCCAGACATGTTTCAATATTTTTTTTCCTATCTTCAGTAGGTTTCTTTGTTTATTTTTTCTTTCTGAAAAGTTGTCCATATGACCAGTTCGCATTTTTACACTGTTTCATGTCCACTCTTTGCACAAGTGGTGGTGGTACTGGTTCTACAACACCTGCAGCGTCCCAACATGACCAACGTTATCTTTTCTGGGGGGGAAGGAGGGGAGCGGGACTAATATTTTGTCGGCTGAGCATATTTTAAGGACGAAAAAAAATTTTTATTATATACCGACGACATAAAGTGAAGATGGGACTGGTGTGAAGTATTCCCCGTGAAGACATATTTCGGCCCCCTTAATAGTTTACAGTACTTTACGCTGATCTGTACACAGCTCGAAGGCCATTCGAAAGTAAGGTAAGCTGACATCTTCGAGACTAGATACTTCCCGTCTGCTCCGACTCCCTTAGTACCTCTAATTGCTACAACTAACGTACCCAGTAAAAATTACCAGAAGCTACGCTGCTTTCAAATTGTGCTGCAAGACAAAGAGAAGTACCTACCATTGGGAAAATGAACTGATAGCTACAGAGGATAGAGAAGCTGGCACTGGACGCTGGCCGGCCGGTGTGGCCGTGCGGTTCTAGGCGCTAGAGTCTGGAACCGTGTGACCGCTACGGTCGCAGGTTCGAATCCTGCCTTGGGCATGGATGTGTGTGATGTCCTTAGGTTAGTTAGGTTTAAGTAGTTCTAAGTTCTAGGGGACTGATGACCTCAGAAGTTAAGTCCCATAGTGCTCAGAGCCATTTTAACCGTTTTGAACTGGACGCTGTCTAACATAATGTACTACAGTATCCGTACACAGACTGTGGCCTCTCTGTCGAATGAAAAGGTCAGAGGAGGTGGAATGGCTGGCAGTGAGGGACAGAAAGCTGTGGTGGATCCAACATGTCGGGCCATAGCGCAACTAGTACCGTCTGTGTTTTAGACAATGTCTGTTAACGCATAGATTCATAATCCGATAATCCGGCCACAGAAGCTCCCCGAGTTTGTGGTGCTGGGGGCGTATAAATCACTATATGCTACACTTTAACAGAGCGCAGTATGTAGTTTCTGAAGAGAGCAGCAGTATATGAAAGTGGTAATCTGTCCTCCATTTAAGCTGCGACGAGTTTAGCAGCGCTTCTAAAATTTTGTGAATTGTACACAATCCAGATAAGCTGAAAGATCCATTGCAACTTAGACGGACTAGTGCATCCTTTATTACTCTGTCGAACAGACAGCTACATTTACCTGTTATTGTGGTTTAGTTTCTTACCGGTTGGTCTCAGTCGTTATTTTAAGCAAGACCTGCAAGAGCTGACTAAGGATTTGTTGCGTATTCGTGCATGCGTGTCTGTTTTTGTGTTTTTTTGCACAAAAGTAATATTTATCTAATACATGTTCTTAATCTATTTAAACAGTTAAATCACACTAATGTCATTGGAGTTTAGTACTGGCGCTGAAGACCTGACGCGTTCCTAAAAAAAAATCATAAGTATGAAAAATTTGGGTTCTCTAAGTTATTTCTTGTTTGTTAAACAGCCTTTTTCCCTCTACAGTGTATTTTCAGTAATAATCACATAATAATTATCATCACTTATGACAGCGAAAATTAAACCCTGCCTTTGTGTTACATGAGAAACAGATAATCTTGTGAAACGTGGTATCTCTTTACCTAAGTTGTTGTAAGAAAATCGGGCCAGCCAAGAGTTACACTAACGACAGAGATCTTTTAATTCCGGCCGGAGCGGCCGTGCAGTTCTAGGTGCTACAGTCTGGAGCCGAGCGACCACTACGGTCGTAGGTTCGAATCCTGCCTCGGGCATGGATGTGTGTGATGTCCTTAAGTTAGTTAGGTTTAATTAGTTCTAAGGTCTAGGCGACTGATGACCTCATAAGTTAAGTCGGATAGTGCTCAGAGCCATTTGAACCATTTGATCTTTTAATGAATTTTTTTTCAGGTCACGATGCATAAAAATAAAGATATATAGATAAAATGCAGATAAATACTAGCCTTTGCATAATATTACAGTATATAATGATAAAATGATGTTGAAGAACACATACATTAAAGTAAACAGATCAGCACAGAGCCTGTGCAGTCTTTCAGTGACAGAATGAAACTCTGCCAACACTAAAATGGAAGATAGCTTCATTACTCAGAATTGTGAATTTTTACTTCATATGCAAAGAGACAATATGGTTTTCATTACTTGTAGGAGAGTAAATAATTCTTGTATCAGTGACCTTGTATTGTTTCCTTACTTTTGCTCATTTAACATACTTTTAAATAGCTTATGACAGATTGTAAAACTTATAGTATTAACTGAGCTAACCTGCGTGGGACATCCCCGAACGCCGCTATATCTCCACAAATGTAGCAAAACACTTCGCCCAACCGTTCTCGCTACGAGGGCATTGGTGGAAACCGGGAAGAATTTTTCTTCTGCAAATGGAAGTCGTAAACATAATGGATGTTCCCCCACCCATATGCATTCAGTTTCTACGGGAAAAAATTAAATCGCAGAGATAGCGCCACAGCCACACAAAAGAAAAAAAAAGCACCGGAGAAAGCCGTGAGCTTTATCTGCGTATTACATCTCTGCACCAGGATCTGCAACCATTAACGCGACAGAATTGCGTAGGAGATGAAAAGTGTTGAGAATATCATGAACCTGGTAATTAAAACAAGTTTTTCAACACAGTTCTATATCAAGGACAAGAAAAATACTGAACTGTTCATAAAAAAAACACTCGGTAGTTGGCATTTTATGCCAGATGCTACCACTCGTGATGACGCGGCTGGTGCACACACTTATAAGAAGCAGAGATTGGGGAAGAAAGAGGAGGGAAGGGGTGGGGGAATCCGTAACTTCCAGCCACACAGGACGATGCAATGGCGAAGGCCAACAATTTGTGACGGACTTGGACTGCTACCAGGATTTACCGGTTCTCATCAGCGGTTGCCTTAACAGCATCGGTCATACGAATACGGTCCCTGACCGACTCAGATTTCAAACTTATAGCACGTTGTAATGCAGCGTTTCTCGTCTTAACCACCTACTCGCAAATTATTGATTCTCGTAGGAGTTCTGGGTTTTGTGTTATGTCCTTAGGTTACTTAGGTTTAAGTAGTTCTACGTTCTAGGGGACTGATGACCATAGATGTTAAGTCCCATAGTGCTCAGAGCCATTTGAACCATCGTAGGAATTCGGATGATATTGGTGTATCCGTACTGAAAGACGTCAAGGAACCATCGCTCTCTTACAGAATATGTCCATTTGAGTGTTGTTTATTGTGTCGGACATATCTCTGAATGTTTACCACCCCTCCTTGGACACCCTGTATATTCTTCCACATTATCTAAAACGATCTGACAATACTCAGTAGTTTTACGATTCCACGCCTGTAGAAACCTACGAGTTGTGAGTTAAAGATGCGGTCAAAGCAGATTTGAACTTTGACGGTGGTTCGATAAGGACCGGGAAAAGTATGATTTTCCGGACGTAACATCAGAATAATAAGAGCGTGAGGGATGATTTCCGAAACGTACTCCTGGATAGTTTCGCTTGTGACGTCTGCAGTGCGCGTTCTCATGTAACAGCAACACGTTACGCTGTTTTGTCGGTCGTATTTCTAACACTGAGACTGAAAGGTGCCTCAGCTGCGATGGGTGCACCCCCTGCGAGGAGTTCTCAGAGCAAAACACATGTTTGGAGCCACCACTTGAAAAATATGTTGACACTGCACTCTGCTCGAGTAAATGCCTTCTGTTAGGACTCACCCGTTAATTTCTTCGTAATAAGTTAACATAAAAGCATGACCAGTAACGGTATTGCATAACGAATGCTTTGGTTGCTTTGAATTAGAACACGCAGCGCTGCAAAATACGGCTTCCGAACTTTGGCTATTGATTGCAAATGTCGCAAGACGGTTAAATGGTCGCAATCCAGAACACATGTCATTTATCGAGACTTCATCAACGCTGAAAATCGTTTATGCCAGAACAATCGTTCTTGACACAAGCAAATCTTTGTAACCTCAGAAATTTTTCCTGCGTATGTCTTCCTCTAATAATTTTCTGGTGTGTAGCCGGTTTCCTTAGACATTCTCCCACGACATTTTGCCCCGGACAAGTTCGGCCATCTTATAAATAATATAATCTTATAAATCGTGACAACGGCTATCAATTGAATAAAATTGGAGTCCTGTAATTAAAATTATCCAGTCACGGCAGAATCGATGGGCTCATTCGATACTCAATGTTTAGATCATCTTTCATTCCCACCACCGAGAGAAGCGCACACAACTCGGCTATCCCGCGCATGTCAACACCTGACATATACACTGAAAGACGCCAGTGCATTTCGCATGCGCGAGATCCGGCACAAATACCGTGAATGAACCAGGGCTCTGCATTAGTTACCTACTCACATGGAGATGACCGGACATCTCTGGGCAAAATATCGTGGTAGAAAGTCGACGGGACCCGGATGCACACACGAAAATTATTAGAGGAAGTAAATCCTTTTCTGACGCACTTTGCCCGAAGGTACTCGCTCTACACACATTACAAAGGACTATTAAACCCAAAGGGTACAATATGTGGAAAATTCTAGACTTTTTTCCACTTGCGAATATATTTTACAACGCTTAAACAGCGTTCATCAGCTTTTACTATGAAAAATCAAATACGTAGCATCAGGATAGATACTAGACCTCCTCGCAAGAAAATGATAGTTGATAAACACAACTCCTGTCATGTCGGATAGCGCCTCACATGGGGCGGCGGTGCCGTGTGGCGGTTTGCCGGAAGCCGCTGGTGGCAGAAGGGTGAGGAAACTCTCCAGTGCATAGTGTTTTGATCTTGACGCAGCCATGGTCTGTTTTATGGAACAGTTTATAGAACTTATTACCATTAATGGTGGGTTCGAGAGTGAAGCGAATTGGCTTTGAGGTTCCACCAGACATAATTTTAGCAGACAGTTGAAATGCGGTTTAAAAAGTAGGGGAATGTTTGGTCTCTAACTTGCGACTTCGTGTCTACATTTTGACGACGTTTACCATTTCTTTTTACCTAACTATCTACGTGTCTAAGTTCGATTAAAAAATCACTCTACCATAATGAACTACTTTCATTGTTGCCCCTAATTATTTACGAAAATTCTTGCAAGGCGATAGGATGGGTCGTGGGATATATATATGATTATTGAACAAATGAGAATCCTATAAAGTATAATGTTACAAAAAAAAGATATTCGGAAGAAAAAGAAGGTAACATTTACAGATTGCCCGTTCAACTTCAACTACAGGAATCCTTCTTCCATAAATGGAGCAGCTGAATGTTTCTTGGTCACTCCAATCGGTGTTTTCTCTTTCCAACAATGCTGCGTAAAAATGTCTACAACAGACTCAGTCTGCTTTGCTAAGGCCTCAGTGAATGCAGCTTTCCATGAATCAGCCGCCTTCTTTTCTTGGTTGCAGTTTACAATTCAGGATATGCTGTCTTCTCTGTGATGCTGCACGGAATGTCAGGTTGTGCCTGGTACGTACCATCTGTGTGGGGGGATGGTGGGTGTTAACGAAAACAGTGCTTAAGTATACAGTTTTTGATGTTGGTGAGCAACAGTCACACAATAATTTTTAAATGAACACACCGCCATTTGACTGTATTGTTCTTTATTTAATTACGACGTAGGTTTGGGCCTTTTATGCCCTTTTCATGTGACCGAGTTTATGCCAGTAACATATATTGAGCTTGACGTGTTAATGGCATAAACTTGCTCACTTGAAAATGGCATAAAAGGCAAAAATCTGGGCTGTAATTAGAACAATGCAGTCAAATGGTGGTGTGTTCATTTTAAAAAAAGAACTGCGTAAATAATTTGGAAAGAGCGTACGGTATCTCTATGTAGGTTCAAGGTCGTTTTGAGCTTTCTGCAGGTGCCACCAGTAGTCAAACTACACTTTCTTCCCTTCGCCAAAAATATAGACGATGCCTTTTGCCTTGAAACATCTGATCAAGTGGTGTTTTGCGAGGAGGAAGTAATACTCATTCGGACGGAGGAGGGTCCGAGGTTTAGTCATGTTAGGTGTGACACTGAGGTGACGACCTAAGATCTTTTGTATCAGTCACCAAACGCCGGACGCCGACACACACGCGAAGTGACGTTCAAGTGGGAGAAAGTGGGAAGTCCATTAATCCAACAACATGGAGCAGGTGTCTCGTCGAATATTTTTTGTTGCCGACGTGATACCACGTCGCACGCACAGTCATAGGCAGAAAGTCGTGCTGTATCAGTTTCCACACTTGTGGCCAATGGACATTTGGATACTTGGTTCCTACCACGTCACGTGGAACCCCCCGTAGAAGTGTAAAATAAAAGTGTTTTGCCTTCAGCGTGTGTGTCGCAGGGATATCCTAGATCACATATCTGTATTCGAGAATAAATTTTGATACATGGGAGAGCTGTGTCGTGGCGTGGCACACAGACATCACCGGGGCGTGAGACGCTGGCATCAGAACCTCCAATAAACAGCCCGTGATGTAGGCTTGCTGACTGGTCCGTCGTTTCCACAGGTTGCTCATATAGAGGGCAGCTGTCCGTGCCTGGACGTTAAACGTTTTCAACCCTCCGTCGCGCAGGGGGAGGGTGAGAGTGTCGTAACATACTTCAAATACCAATCCCCTGTATAGTTAAGAACGGAAGGCCACCTGAAGTATGTGACCTATCTCCACCGGTATTGGGAGCGCTTGTGACACGCGATTGAGATCTGACGCCACGGTGAGGTTCAGGTGTTTCACACAATGCAACTGCTTCAAGTCCTGAAGTAGGTTATGGTGCTCCATCACGCGTGTAGTATGCCCAGAGATCGCGCCCTGTATCCAATGCTGTCATCTTGTTGATGTTCATAAGACTGACCGCAGTCTGTCCGAATCTGTCGATCCAGTACTCTGTGGTTCTAATTAGTGGAACGAACCAGCACTAGCAGGTCAGCTGCGTACACCTTATGGCATGAGACGACGTCCCACAGTGTGATGCCAGACAGCCTGTGCTTCAGATCCCTGAGGAGTGACTCGAGTGCGATTGCAAAAAGGTAGGTAGAAAACGGGAAACTCTTTTGTAAAGATCTCTTAATGGATATTGGGCCCACCGCCCATCTGTTGGCCTGGGGCTGTTAGGTGGCTGCAGCCAAATGTGCCACAGAGTGTTGATGAGATTGGGGGAAATTCCATACAGTCTGTCACCTGGAGGAGGACGTTATGGTGCACTCCATAGAAGGCCCAATGGAAATCGAAGAAGACGATCGCCGCTCCTAGGTGGCATGCTGTGGAGATTGCTATTAAGTCCCAGCGGTCACCGATGGCCATTTGTATGTTGACGTCTCCCCGCTGTACCATCTGTTCCAGGGCGAGGATCATTGGCAATGTCGTCTTAATGCTGTCTGCCAAAAGCTTGGCGAAGATCTTGTAGTCACCATTATACAAAGTAAGTGGCCAGAAGCCATTGACCAATTGCCCTCGCGCTGGCATGTGTACTCGTGTAAGAAGTTGTCCGACAAAATATGGTGGTGCAATGTGGTCTGGGGACATGAATTGGAAAAACTGGCGAAAATGATTCTCCATGGCTTTCAGTACGATTACTTGGGTTGCAAAGAAGTGACTGAGGCATGTGATTACCCATCAGAAATGTTGGTGCACGTTCACTACAATGTGGGGCGTGGTGGGTACCTCTGTGGCCATTCAGCGTTGTTATCGTAAGTGGACTATGGCACATTCTGATCGACGCTTCGTCAATAAAAATATGTGAACCTTGGTTTAGCGTCATTCTCATTGTCTGTCCAGCAATTGGACCATATACAGGAGCTAAAATCTATAAAAAAATAAAATTTGAACATAGTCGCTATTGAGACGTATTTATGCAATGATATTATTCAATTCATGTATTTAGTATCATCTTATATTGTTGGTGATTAGACAATACCTAGGGTTTAGAAATAATTAGACCAAGTGTCTGAGTGGCACTCCAATGTCGTAGTGTTATGCTTTTTAATTCTAAAGGGCACAGAAATACAGTGATAAGCAAAAAAATTGTGACCACTGCCCACTGTGACATTGGATGCCACCTGGTGGCGTTGGGGGCACATGATGCGGTAACAAAAGTATGTAACTGGAGCACACGCAGATAGGACATCACCATGGCGAAGTTATGGGCGGCAAACGGGGATATCCATTGAGGTAATTGGCTACGACAAAGGGCAGATAATTATTAGACAGAGCCTGTAAACAATCATCTCAAAAACGGCAAAACTGGTCGAATGTTCACGCGCTACTGTTGTGAGCATCTATGGAAAGTGCTAGAAAGACAGTAAAATTACCACTAGGAGCTAAATGGTTGGACGTCCACAACTCTTCACAGAATTCGGGGTTCGGAGGCTTGTCTGGCCTGTAACGTGGTTAGAGGGTGATCTGTGGCATCTCTGCAAAAAGAGTGGGATGCTGGTGGACGCACAAGTGTTTCAGAGCACACCATTCATCGTACATTACTGAACACGGAGCCCTGCAGCAGATCATCCGTATGCGTCCACACGTTGACCCAACGACATTGTCAATTACGATTCCATCGGACCACCGTGATTCGACCGTCTTGGAGGTTAATGGCGACTCGAAACGTGCAGCGCGCCATGGACACGGACTGGTGGCAGCAGTGTTATGCTATGGGAGGCATTCTCCTGCACTTGCGTGGGACCCTTGTTAGTAACTGAAGACACGGTGGCATCTACGAACAACCTGCATCCTTTCGTGCTTGATGTCTTCGCCGACGGTGATGTCACCTTTCAGCAGTATAACTGTACCTGTTCGGAGCCCGAACCGTGATACATTGGTTTGAGGAGAAACTCACGTTGATCTCTCGGCGACAACATTCGGCTCATGTAAATAATATGGAAACCATATACACTCCTGGAAATGGAAAAAAGAACACATTGATACCGGTGTGTCAGACCCACCATACTTGCTCCGGACACTGCGAGAGGGCTGTACAAGCAATGATCACACGCACGGCACAGCGGACACACCAGGAACCGCGGTGTTGGCCGTCGAATGGCGCTAGCTGCGCAGCATTTGTGCACCGCCGCCGTCAGTGTCAGCCAGTTTGCCGTGGCATACGGAGCTCCATCGCAGTCTTTAACACTGGTAGCATGCCGCGACAGCGTGGACGTGAACCGTATGTGCAGTTGACGGACTTTGAGCGAGGGCGTATAGTGGGCATGCGGGAGGCCGGGTGGACGTACCGCCGAATTGCTCAACACGTGGGGCGTGAGGTCTCCACAGTACATCGATGTTGTCGCCAGTGGTCGGCGGAAGGTGCACGTGCCCGTCGACCTGGGACCGGACCGCAGCGACGCACTGATGCACGCCAAGACCGTAGGATCCTACGCAGTGCCGTAGGGGACCGCACCGCCACTTCCCAGCAAATTAGGGACACTGTTGCTCCTGGGGTATCGGCGAGGACCATTCTCAACCGTCTCCATGAAGCTGGGCTACGGTCCCGCACACCGTTAGGCCGTGTTCCGCTCACGTCCCAACATCGTGCAGCCCGCCTCCAGTGGTGTCGCGACAGGCGTGAATGGAGGGACGAATGGAGACGTGTCGTCTTCAGCGATGAGAGTCGCTTCTGCCTTGGTGCCAATGATGGTCGTATGCGTGTTTGGCGCCGTGCAGGTGAGCGCCACAATCAGGACTGCATACGACCGAGGCACACAGGGCCAACACCCGGCATCATGGTGTGGGGAGCGATCTCCTACACTGGCTGTACACCACTGGTGATCGTCGAGGGGACACTGAATAGTGCACGGTACATCCAAACCGTCATCGAACCCATCGTTCTACCATTCCTAGACCGGCAAGGGAACTTGCTGTTCCAACAGGACAATGCACGTCCGCATGTATCCCGTGCCACCCAACGTGCTCTAGAAGGTGTAAGTCAACTACCCTGGTCAGCAAGATCTCCGGATCTGTCCCCCATTGAGCATGTTTGGGACTGGATGAAGCGTCGTCTCACGCGGTCTGCACGTCCAGCACGAACGCTGGTCCAACTGAAGCGCCAGGTGGAAATGGCATGGCAAGCCGTTCCACAGGACTACATCCAGCATCTCTACGATCGTCTCCATGGGAGAATAGCAGCCTGCATTGCTGCGAAAGGTGGATATACACTGTACTAGTGCCGACATTGTGCATGCTCTGTTGCCTGTGTCTATGTGCCTGTGGTTCTGTCAGTGTGATCATGTGATGTATCTGACCCCAGGAATGTGTCAATAAAGTTTCCCCTTCCTGGGACAATGAATTGACGGTGTTCTTATTTCAATTTCCAGGAGTGTAGGTTGGTATCTGGCGCCATCACAAAGTAGGCAGATAAGCGACCCGTTATTTACGCGAATTACGTGACCTGTGCGTAGACATGTAATGCCACATACCTCCACAAACCTACCAACAAACTGCTGGATTGCTGGAACACGGAGTCAGTGATATACTTCATTCCAAAGACGGCCGAACATGCTATTAAACAGGTGATCATAGTGTTTTGGCTCATCCACATCTAAGGACACCTGCCATTAATTACACCAAGTGTAAATTCTGTCATTCTGAATATCTGTAGGGTCGACCAACAACAATGATTTCCTATGCACAGTAATAGGTCAGCGAGTAGTTGGTGTTGCTGATCCTGTGGGATAAATCGTTCATGTATTCATATCATTTAAGATTAAATACAGAATCAGCATGCACTATCATCCTCAAAAATACCCGTACGATCAGAACTGCGTTTCGCATGAATTGTATGCAGCCTAGATAACGTAACTGTCTTGCAGGTCCTCTAATCTCGTTTCAGTACAGTCGTTGAACTGTACAAAATGGTTACCATAAGCGACCACTAGGAAACACAGTTCTGTATGAGAATAGTTCTATGCGTAAATTAATGCCACCGTGCTACAAATACTAGTTAACACCTGAGACAGTCCTCAACACTTGTAAACACAAATTTATGACAAGAAATGACATTTGTAAAGTGTTACCACTCTCATTTCTACCTGACACAAGTAGTGACTGTAACTCTAACACGTCAGTCCTTCTTGTATTCTTGTTCTTTAAAAGATTTTCCAACCATCTATTAATCGTCGTCCACTTGGCGAGTGCTTTTGCATAAATTGATTAAGGAACTAACCACTAAAAGAAAACCATGTCTAACAGCGTCGGGGGCTCGACCGAAACCTCACCGTCAACAACCTATCACTAGTAATTTCACTATATTCGTGATGGCACGCTGATCTATGTGCAGTTTGAAAATCACCTATCGTACTTGTTATCTGACTCAAAGTGTCATCGCCGACTAACCATAAAGAGATGCTATGTAGCACATTTTTAGCCACTATCAATTAGCAAATCTGAAGTACGTGACTAGGAGATAGAGGAGATAGAGTACCCAACATCTCAGACCGGGTCTGACACACCTCAGATGATAACCACATCCGTTGAGGACGGCCAGAACGGGCGCCGACGGCAGTTGGAACATCTGCGACTGGAGGGGTCCGTTGAAGCCGAGTCTGGCGGGCGCGGACCACAGATGGAACACTCGACCCGGCGCGGACCGATTAGGGAACGCCCAGCTCCTCCCAGGCATAAATACCGGACTCGATCGACCCAAGGACCAGTCTCAGGTAGCACCTGAAGAAGACAGCGAGGCACGCTGTTGAAATATAGTGCGAGAACGACGCGAACATCCGGCTGGATTCCCGAATATCCAAGATGTCAACAGATCGCCGGGAAAGAATGAAGAATTACTCTCACATACATACGCCCTATGCTTACACCTTTCTTCAGGCGGTTTAATTTCTTCGTAGGAGGCAGACAGCAGATTTTGGAGCTGATAAACAAGGGTTACAGGCTATCGCAATATCATCGTACATTCCTAATACTCCGTCTGCCCTCAACCACCCTAGTAGATTTCTCACAACTTATGATGCCACACACAGAAACATAACGAAGTTTAGATTTCTTTCCGCACTCGAAATAGATTTGGCAATTTCCCAGGAAGCCCATATTTCTGTCTTACGGAACTTGTATACTGTCGAATATAATTATCATGTCCAGAGTCCCTTTCGGCACTACGACCTCTAGTCTACTTTCGGCTAGGTAATACAGCTATCATTCCGCAAGTTCAAAACGACCCCTGTATTAGTTTATGACCTATTCATTTTCACCAATCAGATCTGTATATACAGTACTATGGGCTGTTGTGTCACCCAAGAGCCTTTTCTCCTAAAGCACTGCATTGTAGAGTAACTTCCACTACGTGAATATTTCAGTAGTTCACTAAAATCTTTCACATCAACTACGGAACAGACAACAAATGTAGCAACTTATCATTAATGGTAGTACAAAAATGAATCCATCCATCTTGAGTACCCTTGCTTGTTTAATTCATTGAAGATCTCGCAGCTCGCCCCATTCTTAAGTGAAATCAAATTTCAACTACATATAACAAACAAATCTGGAAGAATTTGTTGTCTACGAACTTGTTGCTATTGGTTTGTAAATTAAACTTTATAAAATACCTCGGTATTCTCGAAGCAGTCAACTATGGTCACTTATACAGCAATAATAATCATGGTTGGCAGGAGACCTACAATTTGTTTACAGTATCATACGTCTTACGAGTAACTATTAGCCAATAATTCGTGGATTTTGACCCAAAAGCCAAAGGTGACATTATTTCAACCTTTTCATACTTCATTACAAATGCATCAGTACCCCAGTGGCATGAAACGTTTCCTGCTATTTTCTAATAATCCTTTAGTGTCAACAGACGAATTAAAAGAATACCATTTTAGGCTAATCAGGACCACACGTTCGTAGCTTTCTGGTGTTTTCAGGACATTTACTCGTTGTATAATGGGGGAACATGCTGCGACATAAATTAGTTTGTTGTTACCAAGATACATCACCACAAATGGATGCAGATTCATACCTGTGGTAACGGGTCGTTGTTGTCAGCTTTTATGACTGGAAGTACTGCTTTTACTATGAAAATTAAGTCAACAGCAAATGTAAAGAAGAATGTCGAATGATGTGAACATTATGTGCTTCAATCTTTCCAAATCCATATTCAAAAAACTGAGAAAATAAGCGACGTAAGACTTTCTAAAAACTAACATCAACAGTAATAATAATATTGTAGTAATAATTAGTTTAATTTGGCACATTCAAATATTCAGCTGATGATTATTGAAAACTGCCAGTCATTCAGCAAAAGAACTGCAGTACGAACTCAAAGACTTGCCTGAGACAGAGTTATTGAATTTCATTCTGGTCCATTTCAGCGGCATTAGAGACTGGACAACAAAATGACTTTACAAATTCCACCTCTCATCGGTGCTCCACTGTATGTTAAAAGCTGGATTCGGACCAGCAAATAAACGCGATATCACAGAGCTAGCGAAGCTCCGATACGTAGAACATTCTATCGGTACTGTAGTAGCAGTTAAGGTAGAAGAAACAGCACATTGTTCACAAAGGGAAAATAAGAGAAATAGCAGTTTATGTGTAAAATGACTCTGGTTGTCATCTCGTTCAGAACATTTGTCCAAATTTAGAACGAAATAGCCAACGCATTTGGAAGAGTAGTTCAACTCTAGTTCCGATCATAGAGTTGCCAAAAAAAATCTTGTGACATTTCCCAATCTCAGCTTTTCCAACGGAAGGAACCTATTGTGGCTCTCAAAATCTCACTCTACTGCTTTTACCAAACTCTTGCTAGATATCTGGATAACCAGACATCATATTGAAAGTAGGCTTCATTCACTGCACCTACAGAATTCATTACTAATCTGCATCGATTCTACTTGATAATTACAGTTACCTCACTACCTATAATACCACAGAAACACTGTAAAACTAAGTAAAGTATCCTATGAGTTACGTAATTGTGTTATTATAAGTTTATATGTGTAACTGTGGAATGAAAATGTGATTGAGTTAGGATAGTTTCAAAGCTGAAAGCTCTTACGTAAAACTTTGAACTGAGCCGTTCCTATTGTAAGAATAGTTTAGCTGTATTTCTGGGACTGTAAAACGTCGAAATCGGCTACCATCTCGGCCTTTGGCAGTTTTGCTAAGAAATACATCATGTAAAGTAGAGCCAGTTCTTCACAGTTGAGCCACAGACAAAAAGGAAATGGGAGAAAAACATTATATCAATGGAACAATTCATAGAGTATGAACTAATAGTAAAAAGTAAACACCTATATGTCAGTTACTGTAGATAAGTTGGTACTCAAAAATTACTGCGGGGTACATATCCGCTGTCATCTTATTGCAGCAGAACCAGAAGCGGATTGGCTTGTAATCCGTCAAATGTTACGATTTTTTAGCTTTTTGACACAATAAAGTCATCCGATGTAAGTGCCTAATTTTGTAAAAGGCTGATAGGACTGTAATCCACAGTTATTAGATTTATTTGTCTTCTAAGACATTGTAAGTGATTTGCGAACATAGTTTTGACATCTTTGTGACAGGATTTTGTCATCGTATCTTCAGTAATTGTTTTGTAACAGTGCTAACTCACGTAAAAATGAATATGAATCAAAGTGCAACACCTATTTATTCAAGAACAGTAAAAAAAATATTGCAATGAACTGGCTGTTCATTTAAATACCTACTGCTCAATAAAATTCAGAATAGCCAAAGAAATACTGCAGTAAACTGATTATTGAACTTATCGTAACACATAGAACCTGAACAATCACTCATATTTCGGTTGATAGCAGACAATACGACTTATACTGACAATACCTGCAGCTTTAACACATTAAATTACCTAACATTATCAGTGTTGTAGAAGGCAATCTTTAAATATGGTGCTGTAGTCTTCTTTACAAGAACCTGTTTATTTGCTGGGACCACAAGGAACGATACATCGTTTACTTATCTTCAGCCAGTTAAATGGACATTTTCAGATCATATAATAGAAAGCCGTGTCTGCTTCTATTAATGAAGCAAGACGCTTTGTCACAATCGTGTTTACAATTTCAAAGTCAGAATTGTAGTTTTTGAGTTTGTAATTGTAAATATGATTGTGACAAAGCGTCGTGTTTTAGTAGTCTATGTGGGCACTGTTTTCCGATGCCATCTGAAGATGACCGTTTTACTACACTACTGGCCATTGAAATTGCTACACCAAGAAGAAATGCAGATGATAACCGGGTATTCATTGGACAAATATATTATACTAGAACTGACATGTGGTTACATTTTCACGCAAATTGGGTGCATTGGGACGCATCAGCATCTTCTTCCTGTCGGTTACAATTCGCGTCTGTAGCACGTCATCTTCGTGGCGTACCAATTTTAATGGCCAGTAGTGTAGCTGAAAATAGTAATATATGTAACTTCCTCTCAATCTTGACGTAAAGAAGACTACACCATTACATTTAACATGTTTAAAACAAACATGAATTTTGTTGTAACTTTAATCGCACTTACACCACAAAAATTAAGATTTACATTCGCTAAGTCAGATTATTAAATTTAAAGACATCTACAAGAGATGTCCTTCGAAATCCATCTTTTGTGGTATTTTGCCAACAGCGGTAAAAGACTTATTTCCAGTGTGAGCAATACTTAATTGTATCATTCGTTTTGCAAATTTAGTATTCATGACATAAAGTCCGTAAATAAATCATTATTTACACGAAAAATCGTGCTCGTGAGGTAAAGGTTGTCCTTACACAGGCTATGTTGAACAGTATAATTTACAGTGAGGTACTTACTTGAACCAGTTTCGTTTATTTGCCAGTGACAAGGGTTTTTTACAATGTGTCTTCAGCAAAGCTAAAACGTGGAAATATATTCACATGACAGAACATTACTTTGCGGTCAGAATCATAATTTATACGAAATGCACAATCGAATTGTGGAGGGGAGTAGTGGGGGTGCACAGTAATGCGGTAACCCGTTACACTTATCGTCTCCACAACCAAGTGACAATCCGCTGTGGGAGATATTAAATCGTCTACAGAAAGGTGTAAACATATAGCGTTCTGTTGTGTTGTTCAGCTCATGTGGAAAGTTGAAGCGACCGCGCCATCGTTAATTGTAACACTGAAGTTACAAACAAAGCAACTTTTATCCGTCAGTTGTCCTGAGCTCACGAAAATCGAAAACCATGAACGTAAACGATGCTCTTCTGCAAAACTTTTTAGTGTCTACATAAATTTTTCCCTCTTAATTCTTGAATGTCCCTCGTATATATCATAGTGATCGTCTCTTTTCGACTACTGCCCTCATGATTATAAAAACTATGTACGAAGTCCTTTTAAATGATGTTGTGATAATTAACTGCCTCCGTCAGACAAACAAATTATTATCATCAACTTGACCGTTATCATTAACTACCGAATAAAGCAGTGAAAAAAGACTCGCTCAATATTAACGACTATAACATTTTCCTATTTACACTCGACTTAGACGTCCATTCTAACACTTACTCCTCGATAGTTGATACATGACAATTCTGATAACTTATAGCTTAAAACAGGAATAAAATAGCAACACATACGAATAGGAAGGCCATAAGCTTCATTCCTGGACTGGTAGCCTGCTCAAGAACCTCGTCGGCTGCGTAGACGTATCGGATCCTGATATGAGGATGAGTGGGACGTAACAACATTGCAGATTAAGTCTGCCAACCCTGTGATAGCCGTCATACTTCCTCGAGTGTGACGCAATCATCCAGCTAAATTCACTTGATACTCTCTTCGTATTTCAATTAAATATTGTGAACGATTTTTACTCATGGTGCGTCATGTAACTGTCAAATGTATGCTTTTATTCCAGGAAGGTCATTCCACGCAGAAACAATAACTAATTTCGTCTTCGTGCCATTATCTCTCTCAGCTGTCACTAGCATTACTAGGGAGGCATGAGCGCTGCAGTAGGTCGGTAGGTTAGTCGAAACGGTGTCGCAGTGTGAAATTTAACAGGTGCTGGTTGTAGGTTCTAATCGCATAGAGAACTGACATTTTTTACTCTTTATGTTACAGAGCTACAGAGGTACGGCTTGTTGAATGTAGCAGATAAATGGTTCAAATGGCTGTGAGCATTATGGGACTTAACTTCTATAGTCATCAGTCCCCTAGAACTTAGAACTACTTAAACCTAACTAACCTAAGGACATCACACACATCCATGCCCGAGGCAGGATTCGAACCTGCGACCGCAGCGTTCGCGCGGTTCCAGACTGTAGCGCCTTTAACCGCTTGGCCACCCCGGCCGGCAATGTAGCAGATAATTAACGTTAAAATCATCCTACATGATACGAGTTTCATCCAACTTCATATCTTCGATAACACTATCCTCATACAGGGAACTGATGTTCGAGCTTCCTCTCTTCTTCCTTCTATTACATCCAAAATCGCCAGAAACCTCTGCTCCAAACTCCTTTTTCCAGGTAAATTTTCCCCTTAGTGGGAGATTATATGCTCAGTGCTCCACACGTCATGTGCTGCTAGAATAATGGTTACTATGTTATTGTTACGACATCGTGTAGACACTGTTTGCATAAAATATTTAATGCTTAAGACCAACCTACAATATTAAATAATACTATGTTTGCCAATGACAGTGTGCCACCGCCGCTGTTGATCATAGGCTCAAGGCGTGATCCATCGCGATCGTCTGGGCAGACGTCGTAGGCCGTTGGAACAGAAAGTGTTCTGAACAAGACAGACAGCCACGAGTTCTCGAGGTATTGCTGTTACTGGCCGGTTATAAAACGAAGTAAACTAATTCTGAGCTTCCAACAGACTGGTACTGTTAACCTACTGACGAGCTACAGTTTATTAAATTTCGGAAGAATCGGGTTCAGTAACTCAACTTTTTTTTTGCCATGGAGAGTAGCTTAAATGGCAGGAACACTTCTTGTGGATACTGCCACATCCTACAGCGTTGGCAGTATGTTTAGGTACCCGTTATGTGGTTACAAAATCAAGAAATTCACTCCAGGGAGTCAGGAAGCACGAATGCTCGTCCAGTCTGCTACGACAAAATCATGACGCAGTCAAACGTGCAGTTCCATGGTCTTGGGTTTGATACTGGGTTAGGATTATAGGGTCAATGTCCAAGTTCCCGTTTAGGCGAAGGTTTTTAACAGGCACTAGTAGAGCCCATTTACGCATGATTATGCCAAATGAACGACATACGATTCCACCGTGGTTCCAGATTCACATTAAAGATGATGTCCCTCCGCTACCGACAAGAGGCTGGGTTGGACCATCACATAGGCGTATATGCGAGCATGTAGAATTTCTGTCGCAGTAACCTTCGTTACACCAGCATGTTTATTTAGTTGGAGAACTAAACACCATCTAAGGGCACACGAGCACTTACTCTATCTCTTAGTTCAGCCTGAGATAATTAATGTATTTGTTCTGGTTTCACGGGATTAGATTCCTTCGTGATAACAAAGTGCCATCAATCGATTGTTTGCCCACGGTTCCAAACTCCTTGAATTCTTCACGTAAGGCGCTTGTCAGGGTTCGAATCCTGGTTTCGCACAAAAATTTTCATAATGTCCTTGCAGGCTTTGACATGAGCATATCTATGTTGATGGAAATTTATTTTGATTTTTAACTTATCTTTATTCATTTTAAGTAACGATATGTAACAGTTTCGATTCCCAGAGTGACACAGATTTTCTTGTAACATCATTTCTAGTTCAAAAATGCCTCTTCTGGCTAGTGGTGAAAAAGATTTCGATTGTCAACGCGTCTTTTTGTGTGGTCAACTACTATATGAACGGGGTTCGATTCCCAATCATCACTGTGCCTTTCGTCACATCATTTCTAGATTAAATATGCTCACATCTCTCTTCTGGTGGAAGAAACCCATATTTAATGTCGCTTCGTCGCTAAAAACCAATAGTTCCCCGGTTCGAATCCCCGGAATACAGAAATTATTCATTTTTCTTGTCACTGCGGTTTTAAGCATCTCGTGAGTGCTGAGATAATTCGATATATAGCCTATGTCTGTGCTTACGTTACTTCATTTTAAGTTGGTTAGCCGATAATGAAACCATATTTCATATCTTTCATGGTCGGTTAACAGGGACCAAAGTTTCTGGGTAGTTGACCTGGTCCAATACAAATATTTTCGTCACGTAATTTAAAGTTCAGATTTGCTAACTGATAGTTGCTAAAGATGTGTTATGTCACGTCTAATAATGGTTAGTCGGCGATGACGGTTAGTGTTGCGGCCGAGTCTCGCGACTTATGAATAACTTTTACGTATTTCTAACGTCACATTGTGTCAGATAACAAGTACGAGAGGTGGTTTTCGAACTGCACATATATCAACGTGCTAACATGAATATAGTGAAGTTACTAGTGATACGTTGTTGACGGTGAGGTTTAGGTCGAGCGCCCGACGCTGTTAGTCATGATTTTTGTAAGTGGTTAGTTCATTTTTCAGTTTATGCAAAACCACTGAGCAAGTAAACTATGATTAACAGATGGTTGTAAAATCTTTTAGTGAACAAGAATACAAAAGGATTGACATGTTAGAGCTACCGTCATTATTTGTGCCGGCTTCAAATGAGTGCGATAACACTTAAAAAATGTCACTTCTTGTAAGAAATTGGCGTTGACAAGCGTTAACGACTGCCTTAAGTGTTCGCTGATATTTGTAGAATTGTGATATTAATTTGCACTGGGAGCTATTATCATACAAACCAGCATTGTCTAGTGGTCACTTACCACGCGAGGTGGCGCAGTCGTTAGCACACTGGTCTCGTATTCGGGGGGACGACGGTTCATACCCGAGTCCGGCCATCCCGGCTTAGGTTTTCCGTAATTTCCCTAAGTCGCTTGAGGCAAATACCAGGATGGCATTGGACCGATGACCTCGCTGTTTGGTCCCTTCCCCAAATCAACAGTCTTGTGGTCAGTTACGGTAAGTAGTTTGTATAGTGCAAACACTACCGAAACGAGAACCTGCAAGACAGTACGTCATGTGGGCTGCATGGAAAACAGGCGCAAAGTAATTCCGGCAGTTCGCACGCTTTTGAACATACTAACATACTACATAAATGCTCCGCAGGCCACCGTATGATGCGTGGTGGTGTGTATCTTGTACCTTTACTAGTCATCGCCTTTCCTGTTTCATTCGCAAACTGATCGAGGTAAAAACGACTATCTATATGACTCCGTACACGATTTAAATTATTTTATATTCGTGGTCCTCATGTGAAATGTATAAGCTGCAGTCAAATGAAAACCGAACACCCTTCACAACGACACCGTGGAATGATGGTTCTATTCAAAAGCAATCAGCACACGCGTTAAGACATTTATCCCCCTGGGAGACAGGACGATCAGTCCTTGTTTCGTAGATCGATTGACAACAGCACCCATTGTTGCAGTTCCAAGTTGGCTGAAACTTCAGATGGCCGAAAACGTGAAAATCTCATGGTGAAAGACCAGGACTGTACGGAGAATGACTGAAGCGAAGCCTTCATCCGTTTTGCAGTTTGGGGCTATGCGTTATAGTGCAGCATCTTGATCTACATCTACATCCATACTCCACAAGTCACGTGACGGTATGTGGCGGAGGGTACCTTGAGTACCTCTATCGGTTCTCCCTTTTATTCCAATCTCGTATTGTTCGTGGAAAGAAGGATTGTCGGTATGCCTCTGTGTGGGCTCTAATCTCTCTGATTTTATCCTCATGGTCTCTTCGCGAGATATACGTAGGAGGGAGCAATATACTGCTTGACTCTTCGGTGAAGGTATGTTCTCGAATCTTTGACAAAAGCCCGTACCGAGCTACTGAGAGTCTCTCCTGTAGAGTCTTCCACTGGAGTTTATCTATCATCTCCGTAACGCTTTCGCGATTACTAAATGATCCCGTAACGAAGCGCGCTGCTCTCTGTTGGATCTTCTCTATATCTTCTATCAACCCTATCTGGTACGGATCCCACACTGCTGAGCAGTATTCAAGCAGTGGGCGAACAAGCGTACTGTAACCTACTTCCTTTGTTTTCGGATTGCATTTCCTTAGGATTCTTCCACTGAATCTCAGTCTGGCATCTGCTTTACCGACGATCAACATTATATGATCATTCCATTTTAAATCACTCCTAATGCGTACTCCCAGATAATTTATGGAATTAACTGCTTCCAGTTGCTGACCTGCTGTACTGTAGCTAAATGATAAGGTTCTTTCTTTCTGTGTACTCGCAGCACATTACACTTGTCTACATTGAGATTCAATTGCCATTCCCTGCACCATGCGTCAATTCGCTGGAGATCCTCCTGCATTTCAGTACAATTTTCCATTGTTACAACCTCTCCATACACCACAGATTCCGTCAGACAGAATTTATTGGTGTTTTTACTTTATGGATCGTTGCCTTTTCTGCAAGGTATCTTCATAGCGCTGGGGATTAACTGTGGTTCCACGCTCGAAGAAGTCGACGAGCAGATCACCCTTTCAGTGGAAGAGGAAGCCTACCTTAGATTAGCCGGAACTTGGGTGATCAGCTTTGAATTTCTTTGGCGGGGGATATGTGGGGTACTTCCGCTGTTGGTTTTGCCGTTTGCCTTCGGCTGTCGTTATGCTGTCGAACGGAATCATCCTGTTGCACGATAAAGCCCGCCCTTATACCGCCAATCGGGCGAAGGCTGCGCTTCATCGATTTGATTGGGAAACACTGTCACATCCTCTGTAGAGCCGGGAGCCTTCACCGTGTGATTTCCATGTCTTTGGCGACCTGAAGAGTAACTTTGCTTACAGTCGGACGAGCAAGTGGCCATAGTGGGTGCTGTTGTGTAGTCGTCTGCGGCCAACCGCTTTCTACGAACAGGAAATGATCATCTCGTCTCTGAGTGGGATAAATTTCTTAACGTGTGTAGCGCTTATTTTTCAGTTGGATCATTCCGTGATTCAGTTGTGGGTAACGTTCGATTTTTATTCAATTGCCCCCCCCCCCACATGTTGCTGGCATGAAAGGCGTTCTGCAGTTGTTCCAAAAGGCCGGTTCTCCAAGTTTTCTCAGTACCGTTCCGCGAAAAGATCGTCGTCTTTCCTCCAGTTATTGACATTTGAAATCACGAAGCATCTTCATAATATTCACGCGTTGATCGAACCTACCGGTAACAAATCAAGCAGCCCTCCTCTGAATTCAGTCGATGTCTCCCTTGAATACGATCTGGTGGGTGTGGTGTCAGCGTTAGACACCACGCTAGAGGTTGCGATAATCGATAGCGGTCCAGCACTTGCAACCTCTCTGGACTCGCTGGCGCTTGCAGCGCCGCCGTATGGCACGTGGCAGAGAGTTGCAGATCGTACCGGCCGAGTCAGCGATAGGTCGTGAGCCAAGTCAGATTACAATAGCCTTCAGCTCGCAAGGTTCTCAGGCTCTAATTCGCGCATGTATTACGCACGTTATACCAGAATTGTGTTACCTTGCTTGTTGTATAATCCAGTTCATGTTTGTTAATGAATCTTTTGTATTCAAGAAAGATAGTTGTTATTAGTTATGTTCTTGGAGTGCAGTAGCAGGACAAAGTTAAGTAAAAGTTATTTACTAAACTATTCCAGTACTAAGTATTATAGAATACTCCAGATTCCTACAACCATCCCACTTGTGAAAGCCTCTATCACCCCACTGCAAATCCCAGGGGTACAGATCGAAAAGTATCCTGCATTTGTGTGAGGTAACGACATGCTGCCATCGACTTTCACATCAGTGGGGATCCCAAAAACTGGAGCAGTACCCAAGAATGGGTCGCACCAATGTTCTGTTCGCGGTTTTCTTTACAGATGACCCACAGCTTCCTAAAATTCTCCCAATAAACCGAAGTCGACCACTCGCTTTCCCTACCACAGTTCTCACACTCTCGTTCCATTTCATGTCACTTTGCAGAGGTACACTTGGATATTTAATCGACTCGATTGTGTCAAACAGGACACTACTTATACTGTATTCGAGTATTACTAGACTGTTTCTCCAACTTATGTTAATTAATTTATGTTTTGCTATGTATAGAGAAAGCTTCCTTTCATGACATCAACTAGAAATTTTCGTAAGTCATGTTGTATACTCCACAGGAAACTTTAGCGATAGCCCCGGACATCTGCACAAGCCCCGCCCATTTACCCCCCTCCACACCCACCCCCCGCCGCACCAACCAAGAGCACATCAATATGATCTTTGGTAGTCCTTGTCACTGTCGTGTTTTTGTTGGTCGTTTTTTGTTTTGCCGGTTTTACCGTGGTTGTTCATATTAGCAGTGTTGTGCTGTTAGAACTTATTAGCACTTTGTGTAATACTGTCAAATTGAAACAGATATGCACTCTCAATAAAGCTATCATACACGATGTACCTAATCTTGACTGTTGTGGCCAAGTGCTGTCAAAACTGATACCTAACAGACATTACAGTACGATATGAGGTGTTGGAATGACACTGACGAAATTATGTACATATGTTTAACAATAGTCAGCTCTAAAGCTCTCAAACACTGAAGAAGAACTCAAAGTAATCTCGTGTCTGCTATAAGCAAGCAGTCGTAAGAGTTCACAAGTGAAAATTCACCCATTACACAGGCAAATATTAATGAAGAATGTCACTGTATAAATATCTGACTGCTTGCATTACGCATTTCTACATTATCCCACTCTTATATTCTTTAGTCTTAATGAGGTAATCAGAAACAAACCAAGACTTGTTTATGCACAACATTGACTTTAGACAATCGAGATAATGGACAGCATCCTTGGCGATACTACCAATTAATATTTCCCAACAGAATTTCTTATACTGCGCGAGGTGACGGAAATTTGCGCTCACTGCAGTTAACAAATATCAGATTTTTTGATATAGTGCAGATGAAAGCTCATGAAATAAAAAAGACAATGTGGATACCATTTTTATTTTTCTTTCATACTGACGATTTTTCAACTCGCATATTCAATGAACGTATTTCTAATTCTTTTCACAGTGGTACCGGAAAAACTCTATTTCGAACTAACTACTGATTTTCTCCCTTGTTATGACTGGCATATCTGTGATACGAACAACTTTGATGTTGTAACATGCGGCAGACCATGGGCGGAGATTAGGATATGGATTGGTGTGGAAGGGGGTGATTGGGCGGGACTTGTGCACCGTCCGGGGCTGTCGCTAACGTTACGTTACTCCACAAACGCTCAATGACGACACCTTCCCGCCCACCACAGCATCGTCACCATACAATCGCAGATTGCTGCTCACCTGTCCGTCGGATAATTTACACACGTAGAGAATAAGAGTGGTCCTTCCTTGAGGCACTTCTGACGATGCGGTTGCGAACTACCGGTTGGAGTGATTGTTTTATTGACTGTCGTCTGACCCATTCGTGAATATGTGAAATTCCATACTACTCCTCTCAAGATGAATGTCTGACAAACCCACCCAAGGATCTGAAAACCGCTTCAAAGAGAATGAATTTGACCCAGAGACATTCAAATTAAGGTCGGCATTTACTTCAAATTACTCTTGCTCTTAACCATTTGTAATAAGGTATCTGCCTTTCATGAATTTTATATGGTACTTCTTAATAAAGCATCTCACTAACGTCACTTGAAATTTGTACTTCCTTCAAACTGTATTCATAACACACAGATTTCAGGGATGAATGGTGCTACCTGAAACAAGATGTTACGCTCAATGAATACTATTTAATCCGACCACATAAAAATGAGCATTGAACTTGACTACAACAACTGCTGATCTCATTAAACACGAATAAAGAGCTCTAACGAAAAAAAAAACAAGAATGAATTTAATACAATTAGTTGACGTGTCTTTGGACACGGAAAAGGAGAAAATAGAAAACAACAGATTTCCTACCTCTTGTTTACGAAAGATAGTTACCTTCCTGAATAACAGTGAATTTGCATTACAAATGTGCATGCCTTGAAGAGGAAAGAACAACTATTGAACCCAAAGAATACTGTTATAAAAATGGCTGTCACTCAGCAACCGTATACTAATTTCAACATAGCATTATACAGCCAACCAGTTGCAAATAACTTTTTGATACACTGACCTAGGTTTCGGCACCTACTAAGAGTATCTTCATCAGAATGAAATTATGATAAACTGTAAAATTACATTGCGGAAAAGCAATGGTCAGAAATTAGAACAGCTGTGCTCAAGTCAAAAATAAAACAAAACGTTCCAGCCTTTGCCACATGTGCCTAGCAAGGAGCAACATTGCTTTTTCGCAATGTAATTTTACGGTTTATCAAAATTTCATTCTGATGCAGACACCCTTAATAGGTGTCGAAACGGAGGTCAGTGCTACTTGAAAACGGTTGGCTGTATAATTCTATGATGGAACCGAATGAAATTACCCTGAGTGTTGCCACCCGACTTCCCTACCATGCCGGAGCTGAGCAGTACTTTACGGTAACGTGTGATTGTACTCTCGCGTTGTAGCCACGACGAGTCGCGTTAGACGGCGCGTGAGTTCTGCATGTCGGTTCTGTACCTCGGTGGTTGAATCACGACTAAACCTGTCCTACGCTGAAATAATTTTCCGAAATAATTCTATCCCAATGTGAGTTAAGGGCGACGACGGTACGCGTCCAGAGAAAAAGCAAAACTTATCTTTAAGCTCTGTTGATCCGCTGTACATGCGGGACAGCGGCTAGTCAAATATTTATCAAGAAAAACCCTCAACCAGACGTATGTTTTGAGAAGTTATTTTCGTTAGACAACCAGTTTCGGCAACTCAGTATCACCATATTTAGGTCCAATATGTACTTCATGTGTAGGCAATCAGATCTATCCATACTTGCGTATTGGAGCTCTCAGTATCTGTGTTGTGTCGGCTACTGTGAGAATCAGCACGGATTCGAGCAGGGAAGGAGAGAAGTTGCGATGGTTGGTAAAAGGAATTCAAAAGCATCTTTACAAAACACTTTCCAGTTAATAGAAAATTTTATTTCTAAAAAGAAACTTAACGTGTCTTGATTTCTTACTATTACGCAGTACAGATACTATCAAAGATTGCGTCAGAACTGGGCCGGCCAGCAATGGTCGGCTGGTTAAGTCAGTATTAACAGAGGACGTTGGACTCTGTCTTGCTGCCCGCTCTTTCCATGGGAGAGTGAGTCAGCGCGTTCTTGACACCGTTTCATGGCGCTGGTCTCGGTGTCGAGTCGATGCTTTAGGACTGCACATCCTGAATACCGTGAATTCGTTTTTCGAGTGTTTTCTTCAAAGACCTAATAGTTGTCGAGTCTTCGAAGTTAACACTCGGAAAACGAACTCACGGTATCCAGATACTGGAGGCCCCAGTATGCAAGTATCGATTCAATTGATTGTCTATACATGAAGCTTATCTGGGGCCCGAAGATGCTGTTATTGAGATGCCGAAGCTGCTGGTCTAAATAAAATAACTTCTCAAAACGTACGGCTGTTTGACGATTTTCCTCGGAAAAATCTTGAAATTTGTGCAAAGTAAAGAAAAAGTATATAACGGAAGAGTAAAACATAAGATCTCGAGTGGAACTCCTGAGTAAACACTTAGAGCCAAAGCTCCTCTGATATGCATCAGCAAATGAAAAGGAGACTGTCCAAACTTGCAGTTATGAACAGAGCTTAGTTTGTCACAACTGAACGTTAAACAGAAAACTATCTACCTTACTTTCTCCGAAGGCAGAGGACTTGCTAATTTCCAAGAAGAAGTACCTCCCTTCCGTTGCCAGGACTATTAGACATAGAGATCCCTTTCATCTCATAATGCAGTCCGCCTGACTGAAGAAATTGCAAAAGAATAATGAGGAGTAAAAGGAGAAAGGAATTACTCTCGCAGTGCAAAATTATAAGTTTCATGTTCTCCCACATTCCATCATTTCTTCCATGCCTCTCACAATCAAAGGCCAGAACACAGTTCAAGGAGTCCGTATCACATACCAACAAATATTAAAGACCAAAAAAGAAATTCTGTCCATCCCATGCGTTCTTACATTCTACGCTCGCCAAGGAAGCGTCTTCTACCATGACTCTGATGTGAAAACGTATCAGTAAATGAGCGTTTCTCTTTCCAAACAGCACTTAGGACGCAGCATCCTCACGCTTCGTTCGGAAGTACTCTAAAAAGAGCGAACCGAAGCAGTGATGGTCGGGGGAGGAATTCTTAAGGTTTTGACTCTACATCTACATCTACACATACATCCATACTCCGCAAGCCACCTGACGGTGTGTGGCGGAGGGTACCCTCAGTACCTCTATCGGTTCTCCCTTCTATTCCAGTCTCGTATTGTTCGTGGAAAGAAGGATTGTCGGTATGCCTCTGTGTGGGCTCTAATCTCTCTGATTTTATCCTCATGGTCTCTTCGCGAGATATACGTAGGAGGGAGCAATATACTGCTTGACTCTTCGGTGAAGGTATGTTCTCGAAACTTTGACAAAAGCCCGTAACGAGCTACTGAGCGTCTCTCCTGCAGAGTCTTCCACTGGAGTTTATCTATCATCTCCGTAACGCTTTCGCGATTACTAAATGATCCTGTAACGAAGCGCGCTGCTCTCCGTTGGATCTTCTCTATGTCTTGTATCAACCCTATCTGGTACGGATCCCACACTGCTGAGCAGTATTCAAGCAGTGGGCGAACAAGCGTACTGTAACCTACTTCCTTTGTTTTCGGATTGCATTTCCTTAGGATTCTTCCAATGAATCTCAGTCTGGCATCTGCTTTACCGACAATCAACTTTATATGATCATTCCATTTTAAATCACTCCTAATGCGTACTCCCAGATAATTTATGGTATTAACTGCTTCCAGTTGCTGACCTGCTATTTTGTAGCTAAATGATAAAGGATCTATCTTTCTGTGTATTCGCAGCACATTACACTTGTCTACATTGAGATTCAGTTGCCATTCCCTGCACCATGCGTCAATTCGCTACAGATCCTCCTGCATTTCAGTACAATTTTCCATTGTTACAACCTCTCGATACACCACAGCATCATCTGCAAAAAGCCTCAGTGAACTTCCGATGTCATCCACCAGGTCATTTATGTATATTGTGAATAGCAACGGTCCTATGACACTCCCCTGCGGCACACCTGAAATTACTCTTACTTCGGAAGACTTCTCTCCATTGAGAATAACATGCTGCGTCCTGTTATCTAGGAACTCCTCAATCCAATCACACAATTGGTCTGATAGTCCATATGCTCTTACTTTGTTCATTAAACGACTGTGGGGAACTGTATCGAACGCCTTGCGGAAGTCAAGAAACACGGCATCTACCTGTGAACCCGTGTCTATGGCCCTCTGAGTCTCGTGGACGAATAGCGCGAGCTGGGTTTCACATGACCGTCTTATTCGAAACCCATGCTGATTCCTACAGAGTAGATTTCTAGTCTCCAGAAAAGTCATTATACTCGAACACAATACGTGTTCCAAAATTCTACAACTGATCGACGTTAGAGATATAGGTCTATAGTTCTGCACATCTGTTCGACGTCCCCTCTTGAAAACGGGGATGACCTGTGCCATTTTCCAATCCTTTGGAACGCTACGCTCTTCTAGAGACCTACGGTACACCGCTGCAAGAAGGGGGGCAAGTTCCTTCGCGTACTCTGTGTAAAATTGAACTGGTATCCCATCAGGTCCAGAGGCCTTTCCTCTTTTGAGCGATTTTAATTGTTTCTCTATCCCTCTGTCGTCTATTTCGATATCTACCATTTTGTCATCTGTGCGACAATCTAGAGAAGGAACTACAGTGCAATCTTCGTCTGTGAAACAACTTTGGAAAAAGACATTTAGTATTTCGGCCTTTAGTCTGTCATCCTCTGTTTCAGTACCATTTTGGTCACAGAGTGTCTGGACATTTTGTTTTGATCCACCTACCGCTTTGACATAAGACCAAAATTTCTTAGGATTTTCTGCCAAGTCAATACATAGAACTTTACTTTCGAATTCATTGAACGCCTCTCGCATAGCTCTCTTCACACTACATTTCGCTTCGCGTAATTTTTGTTTGTCTGCAAGGCTTTGGCTATGTTTATGTTTGCTGTGAAGTTCCCTTTGCTTCCGCAGCAGTTTTCTAACTCGGTTGTTGTACCACGGTGGCTCTTTTCCATCTCTTACGATCTTGCTTGGCACATACTCATCTAACGCATATTGTACGATGGTTTTGAACTTTGTCCACTGATCCTCAACACTATCAGTACTTGAGTCAAAACTTTTGTGTTGAGCCAACAGGTACTCTGAAATCTGCTTTTTGTCTCCCATGAGAGGCACCTCCCCAGCGTGAGCAGCGGAATGCAGTGCAGTGAAACGGCGACGAGAAAGCTTGTTCAAAGTTTTCACCGAACGTGAGACCTGTTGTATACTTCAGGGGCCAAAACTGCCTCGTGTGTGCGGCCGCCGACGGGCTGTGAGGCCCCTTGGGGAACAGCGCTGTTTGTCTCAGCGGATGGTGCCGCCCTCCCGGTGTATTCGCATATCCGACACAGAAGGCAACATCTGGAGACCGAGGCGTTGCCGCTGGTGGTCGTACCGTGTCGAACCCGCCTTCTCGCTCAGACCTGGCACAGTCTGCTCTGTTACGAGCCAACTCATAGCAACTAAGAACTTACACTGAAGTGCCAAAGAAAATGGTACAGGCATACAGATGCGTATTCAAACCCAGAGATATGTAAACAGGCAGAATACGGCGCTGCGGTCGGCAACCCCCAAAAATAAGACAACAAGTGTCTGGCGCAGATGTTAGATCAGTTACTGCTGCTAAAGTAGCAGGTTATCAAGATTTAAGTGGTTATCGGGGCACGAGCGTTGGGGCATGGCATCTCCGAGATAGCGATAAAATGGGGATTTTCCCGCACGACCATTTCACGAGTGTACCGTGAATATTAGAAATCCGGTGAAACATCTAACCTCCTACATCGCTGTGGCTTGAAAAAGATCCCGCAAGAAGGGTACCAACGACGACTGAAGAAAGCTGTTCAGCGCGATAGACGTGCAACCCTTCCGAAAATTCCTGCAGATTTCAGTGCTGGATCATCAACAAGTGTCAGCGTGCGAACAATTCAACGAAAAATCATCGATATGGGTTATCGGGGCAGAAGGACCACACGTATCCCCTTGATGACTGCACGACACAAAGCTTTACGCCTCGCCTGGGCCCGTCAACACCGAAATTGTACTGTTGATGGCTGGAAATATGTTGCCTGGTCGTACGAGTCTCGTTTCAAATTCTATCGAGCGGATGAACGTGTACGGGTATGGAGACAACCTCATGAATCCATAGACCCTGCATGTCAGCAAGGGTATGTTCAAGCTTGTGGAGGCTCTGTAATGGTATGGGGCGTGTGCAGTTGGAGTGATATGGGTCCCCTGTTACATCTAGATACGACTCTGACGGGTGACACGTACTTAATCACCCTGTCTGATCACCTGCATCAGTTCATGTCCATTGTGCATTCCGACAGACATGGGCAATTCCAGCAGCATAACGCGACACCCCACCCGTCGAGAATTGCAGCAGAGTTGCTCCAGAAACACTCTTCTGAGTTTAAACACTTCCGCTGGCCACCAACTCCCCAGACATGAACATTATTGAGCATATCGGGTATGCCTTGCAACGTGCTGTTCAGAAGAGATCTCCATCCCTCTCGTACTCTTACGGATTTATGGACAGCCCTGCAACATTCGTGAAGTCATTTCCCTCCAGACTGCATCAGACATTAGTCGAGTCCATGGCACGTCGTGTTGCGGCATTTCCGCGTGGTCGCGGGGGCCCTACACGATATTAGGCAGGTGTACCAGATTCTTTGGCTCGTCACTGGAACTACAATTGTCATAAGAAGTAGAAAGAAGGTTATTGAATTAAGGATAAAGAGAATAAGAAGGAAAAAAGTATGGAGACTCATTGGCTACTTATACTACTCGTACTGACATGACAAATCTACCTAATCTTGTGATTTAATACCCTGTAAGGAACTCAAAAACCTAGTTTTAAACGAATAAAAATATGAGAAACGTCGCGTACATCCACGACATTTTTCTCGTACGTCTCTGATGAACACTCGCTATCGCGATCGGGTCCTATTAAGAAGTCTTCGAGCCACTCAGATATCCGGGAACTTATTTCGTAACGAACCTTGTCGGCTCTTTCGATGTTTTTACGTGTTTGCCTACTTGCGCGATCCGCCTCTGTCTAGTCGCCGGGTGGCGCTTCGGTCGCCTGTTAGTTGAGTCTTTGGCTGTAGTTCCTTGGAGCGGGTTGTTGACCACATGGGCAGTCAGTCGGTCGCAGTCAGAGGGAGAGAGACAAGAGGACATGTGACGTACGGTGAGCTGCTTACTGTTTAAGCGGCCGGTGTTCGGAAGAGTTCTGTTGGTCGGCAATGCTTGGGATCCACTACGCTGGATGCCTGTGGTTCACTGTCACTCTATCCAAAACTGTTAAATTTATCTTTAGGTACCACTGTTTGAAATTATCTGAGTGGCGTATCTGATGTTTCAAAATTTCCTTAAAAAGGGAGGTTGTTCAATGTCTGCTTATCTTGTCATTCGGGCCTAAAATTAATTGTGTCGTATGTTCTAGGCTGCCACGAGTGGCCATTGAGGTTGAGATTGAGTTTTTTTGTATTAGGCTCAAAGGCTCTGAGCACTATGGGACTTAACTTCTAAGGTCATCAGTCCCCTAGAACTTAGAACTACTTAAACCTAACTAACCTAAGGACATCACACACATCCATGCCCGAGGCAGGATTCGAACCTGGGACCGTAGCGGCCGCGCGGTTCCAGACTGTAGCGCCTTTAACCGCTTGGCCACCACGGCCGGCGTCTTATTTGTATTAGAAGTTGTTGCTTCCCTAACTGATGTATCGACTAGAAAATTGTCTACGGCCGTAGTAAGCAAACGCTAGCGGCCCAGTGAATCTTGGCTCATTTGGGTAGTTAAATATCAAAAGTCTGGCGAGATGTTTGCCCTTTCAAGATAATTAATATTTATTATTTTAAATATAATGTTTTGTAATTGTTTGAGTGTTAGCCCTCAAGACTGGCCTGTTACCTTTTAAGTCAAATAAGTGAATGTGTTTGAATATCCGGTGATTTATTGGTTTTTACATTAACTTGTTATATTTTGTTGTAAGATTAATCGGTTAATCGTTTTAGTAATTCTTATTGTAATGTTCTTGTTCTAATACGTTATTCTTCTAATACGTGACTATTATGTATGACTTATATGTTTGTCTGTTTGCTCTCGACTTTTCGAGCTGTTCGTAGTGTTTGGAGGCGCTGCACCTGGCTGTTATCTGTTACCCACCGGTTGATCGGGCATAGCCTGTCCCCGTCGGCTGTGTACACTATGTGATCAAAAGTATACACACTCCCTCAAAAACATACTTTTTTCATATTAGGTGCATTGTGCTGCCACCTACTGTCAGGTACTCCACATTAGAGACCTCAGTAGTCATTAGACATCAGGAGAAAGCAGAATGGGGTGCTCACGGACTTCGAATATGGTCAGTTAATTGGGTGTTACTTGCGTCATACGTCTGTACGCGAGAATTCAACACTCCTAAACATCCATAGGTCCACAGTTTCCGATGTGATAGAGAAGTGGAAGCATGAAGGGATACGTACAGCACAAAAGCATACACGCCGACCTAGTCTGATGACTGACAGAGACCGCCGGCAGTTGAAGAGCGTCGTAGTCTGTAATACGCAGACATCTACAGGATTTCCAAACTGCATCACGATCCACTGCAAGTACTGCGGGAGGTGAGAAAACTCGTGGTCGAGCGGCTTCTCGTAAGCCACACAGCATGCCGGTAAATGCCAAACGACGCCTCGCTTGGTGTAAGGAGGGAAAACGTTGGACGATTGAACAGTGAAAAATCGTTGTGTGGAGTGACGAATCACGGTAAACAATGTGGTGATCCGATGGCAGGATGTGGGTATGGCGAAAGCCGGGTGAACGTCATCTGCCAGCGTGTGTAGTGCCAACAGTAAAATTCGGAGGCGATGGTATTATGGTGTGGTCATGCTTTTCATGGAGGGTTTTGAACCTCTTAATGTTTTGAGTGGCACTATGACAGTACAGGCCTAGACTGATGTTTTAAGCACGTTCTTGCTTCCCACTGTTGAAGAGCAGTTCGTGGCGCGGGATTAGCCGAACGGTCTAGGGCGCTTCAGTCATTGACTTTGCGGCTGGTCCCGGCGGAGGTTCGAGTCCTCCCTCGGGCATGGGTGTGTGTGTGTTTGTCCTTAGGATAATTTAGGTTAAGCTTAGGGACTTATGACCTTAGCAGTTAAGTCCCACAAGATTTCACACACATTCGAAGATTTTTTTGAAGAGCAGTTCGAGAATGGCGATTGCATCTTTCAACACGATCGAGCACCTGTTCATAATGCACGGCCTGTGGCGGAGTGGTTACACGACAATAACATCCCTGTAATGGACTGGCCTGCACAGAGTCCTGACCTGAATCCTATAGAACACCTTCGGGATGTTTTGGAACGCCGACTTCGTGCTTGGCCTCACCGACCGACATCCATACCTCTCCTTGTAGCACTCCTTGAAGAATTGGCTACCATTCCCCAAGAAGGCTTCCAGCAACTACATCCACATCTGTATACATACTCCGCAAGCCACCTGATGGTGTGTGGCGGAGGGTACTTTGAGTACCTCTATCGGTTCTCCCTTCCATTCCAGTCTTGTAATGTTCGTGGAAAGAAAGATTGTCGGAATGCCTCTGTGTGGGCTCTAATCTCCCTGATTTTATCCTCATGGTCTCTTCGCAAGATATACATAGGAGGGAGCAATATACTGCTTGAGTCCTCGGTGATGGTATGTTTTCGAAACTTCAACAAAAGCCCGTACCGAGCTACTGAGGGTCTCTCTAGCAGAGTCTTCCACCGGATTTTATCTATCATCTCCGTAACGCTTTCGCGATTACTAAATGATCCTGTGACGAAGCGCGCAGCTCTCCGTTGCATCTTCTCTATCTCTTCTATCAACCCTATCTGGGACGGATCCCACACCGGTGAGCAGTATTCAGAGGGCGAACAAGTGTACCGTAACCTACTTCTTTTGTTTTCGGACTGCATTTCCTTAGGATTCTTCCAATGAATCTAACTCTGGCACCTTCTTTACCGACGATTAATTTTATATGGTCATTACATTTTAAATCACTCCTAATGCCTACTCCCAGATAATTTATGGAATTAACTGCTTCCAGTTGCTGACCTGCTATACTGTAGCTAAATGATAAGGATTTTTCTTTCTATGTATTCGCAGCACATTACACTTGTCTACATTGAGATTCAACTGACATTCCCTGCACCATGCGTCAATTCGTTGCAGATCCTCCTGCATTTCAGTACAATTTTCCATTGTTACAACCTCTCGATATACTACAGCATCGTCCGCAAAAAGCCTCAGTGATCGTATGCCTGCTAGAGTGGATGCTGTCATCAAGGGCCAACACAATACTAAATTCCAGCATTACCGATGGAGGCCGCCACGAACTTGTAAGTCATTTTCAGCCAAGTGTCAGGATACTTTTGATCAAATTATGTGCACACGGGCAGCGCACCGCCTCCGTTTCATCGTTGTCTCTGAGACATTGCGGCCTCCTGGCTTGCTGGAGCATCCATCATAAATTGAATTTTTATCTCGTAGCAATCGGACGTTACTTTAACCAGAAATACCTGTTATTCTAAACCGTGTCTTGTCGTACCTACCCATTTCATATGTTACCAGTTCGAAGTTTGATTTTAGTGTAATTGTTTTAATTTTCGTGTAATGCTCAATTTGCTAAATGGTATGTTATTATTTTTCCAAGCCAGTACCTTAATTACGCCCGAGGGACTCGTCTGATTGATTAAATATGGGAAATTTGTGTTAAGAATTGTCCCTGTGCTCGTTGCATAAGATATTAGCATTTCACAGGCCTCAACTCGTGAGACACTTGTGTACTTTTATGTTACTACACTTATTGTAAGTTGTACTCATTAATGTCAAGCACGCCATTTCAGCAGCCAAATTTTGGAATTGTAGTCTTTACCATCATAGCTGTCACTGTTTGTCCAGTGCTAAGTGCATGTTTGAGTTATATTTGATCGCACTACTTGTTCGTTAATCCTTCCTAAACTGGTGCATTTTATTCGTTTAAATTAACTAATGAGTTATCAGCTGGTTTAACTGAAGAAATTAAGCAGTAACTGCCTGAATCATTTGTATTTTTTTCGTGTTTTGGTATGTGTGCAATTAAAGATTGTTCGACTCTTGTGATGAAACGACTGACTTGTGATAAATGGCCGACGCCTTTCCCATGCCCGTTTACCTGTTTCCGTATCCTGCAGCGTCCACTGACATTTCACGTATTCTCGTACCTTCGTAATCACTCTGCAGTGGGAACTGTGTCTAACGCTTTACGGAAATCTATGGTAATGGGATCTGTCTGTTACCCTTCATCCGCGGTTCGCAGGATATCATGTGAGAACAGGATAAGCTGACATTCGCACGAGCGATGCTTTCTAAATCCGTTCTGATTTGTGGACAAAAGGCTTTCTGTCTTAGGAAAATTTATTACATTCGCATTGAAAATACGTTCAAGTATTCTATTACAGGCCTATGTTACGGCTAGTGGTCTGTAATTTTGCGAGTTCATTATTTTACCTTACATATTTGCAGGTGTCATCTGCGCTGTTTTCGAATCGCTTAGGAGTGTGACGACCCCAGAAGGGTAGTAAGCATTTTAATAAATAACGTTTGAACCAGTATTACTCTTGGCGAATCGTAAATGAGATATATTTTATCATGCTATTGACCTGACAAGTGCAGCACGATGAAGATTAACAGTAAAAATCGTCTTGCTATATTTAAATTTCTGCTTTGAGGCTCAATGAATCCAAAATAAATTTCCCAGTAGTATAATCCGAGCCGACCTCGGGGATGATCAGTTTGGATTCCGTAGAAACACTGGAACACGTGAGGCAATACTCACCTTACGACTTACCTTAGAAGAAAGATTAAGGAAAGGCAAACCTACGTTTCTAGCATTTGTAGACTTAGAGAAAGCTTTTGACAATGTTGACTGGAATACTCTCTTTCAAATTCTAAAGGTGGCAGGGGTAAAATACAGGGAGCGAAAGGCTATTTACAATTTGTACAGAAACCAGATGGCAGTTATGAGTCGAGGGACATGAAAGGGAAGCAGTGGTTGGGAAGGGAGTAAGACAGGGTTGTAGCCTCTCCCCGATGTTATTCAGTCTGTATATTGAGCAAGCAGTAAAGAAAACAAAAGAAAAATTCGGTGTAAGTATTAAAATCCACGGAGAAGAAATAAAAACTTTGAGGTTCGCCGATGACATTGTAATTCTGTCAAAGATAGCAAAGGACTTGGAAGAGCAATTAAAGGGAATCAACCGACCACGGCATAACAGCCCGGATAATTATAATGGACATGATATTTCCGTCCGTGAAAGTCTACATTTTAGTATCAGACGCCTCTACGGGGAGGAGATGTCAAGAGAAGTGCGACGCCTGAAAGGGCTCCAGAAGAAGAGAGTGCAGCTTTTGTGTTCCCTCACATTCCTGTCTCGTTACAGAGCCGTCGGCGTTATACCGAAGTTTCTGAAGATAAAGCGACTGTTCTATTCGGGAAAGGCACAACGCATTTTCAAACGGACTGAGGAGGCCTTACTACGAGAGCGCATTCAGCAGACCCGACGGGACTTGGGTATGTCTGTAAGTCTGTAAGTTAATGTCTCTCCATATTACGATCAGTAATAAACTGTGCAGCGGTGACTGGGATAAAATTGATAGACTACTGCATGATACCATGGGGAAGCGTATGTTGACGACGTCTAGTAGACTGAAGAAGAAGTTTGATAGTTTGCTACCTAATCAGACTGTTCGGCATTTAGACGTTTCCCGGACCGTTATCAATTTGTCCAAACGATCGTTATCTAACGATGAGACATCTGTGCTTGCCAAGGGAGGAAATTTTGCCGTTAGTCCGCGTTTTGTGCCCACGGAAGAAATTATAGCCAATGTAGAAGCAGGAATTCGCAGTGTAGATTCTGTAACAGCTAAAGAAATCCGTATAGAAACAGTAAGAATATTAGTCAATGCAAAACCGCCGAAAAGTAATATAACTGTGGGTGAGAGAAGGGCTTTAAAACTCCTGAATGACGACGATTTTGGTTCTCCCAGCTGACAAAGGAAGCGCAACGGTAGTTATGGATGTGGCCGACTATCAGGGAAAAATTACTGATCTACTGGATTCGCAAGCATATAGGAAGCTGAATAAGGACCCCACTAACAACGTTCTCAGAACTGTGTCGCGGTTAATAAAAAAGTCCTCCATTGAAGAGAATGTACAGAAAGGTCTCTGCAATTCGGTTGCGCTACCACCGAGGCTGTATGGATTGCCCAAAATTCATAAAGAAAATGTGCCGTTAAGACCGATACTAAGTGCCATTGGTTCGCCCACCTACTCGTTAGCCAAGTTTTTGACTACGCTGTTAAAACCACATGTGGGCCGTTCGGACTCTCATTTAAAGAATTCGACACATTTCATCAGCAGATTGAATGGCATAGTGGTCCAGCCGGAGGACATATTGGTCAGCTTCGATGTGGTATCGCTGTTTACCATGGTTCCACTTAATGATGTATTGGAACAGCTGGATCGAATTTTTCCTGCCGATATTTTAGAACTGTTTAAGTGTTGTTTGACGACCACATACTTCAAGTGGAATGAACAGTTTTATGAGCAAACGGATGGCATGGCTGTGGGAAGCCCCCTAAGTCCCGTAATTGCAAACTTCTTTATGGAGAAATTCGAAGAACAGGCCTTAGGTACTGCCAGCAAGAAACCAAATGTATGGTTCCGATACGTAGATGACACGTTTGTGTTGTGGAGACATGGTAGGGAGGAACTAAGCCGGTTCCACGAACATCTGAACAGTATAAACTCAAGAATTCAGTTTACAATGGAGGAGGAGGTAGACGGCAAACTACATTTCCTCGTTGTGCTTGTGTTTAGAAACGAAAATGGTAGTTTGGGCCACTCAGTGTACCGCAAACCCACGCACACGGACCGTTATTTGCACCGGGATTCGAACCACCACCCACAACAGAAGCGGGGTGTTACCAAGACGTTAGCGGACAGAGCTAGAAATATTTGTGAACCTGAGTTGCTCGACGCTAAGATGGAACATCTCCACAATGCACTAACGAAGAACGGATATTCGTCCGCCGAAATAAAACGTGCGTTGAGGCAGCCACGCAGAAATCATACTGACGTACAGGCTACTGCAAAATCTAAGGTTTTCCTGCCGTTTGTTAAAAATGTAACGGAAAGAATCGGGAGGATCTTGACGAAGCGGAATATTACCGTAATTTACAAGCCCACCAGGAAGATACAGGAATACCTTAGGCCTGCCAAGGACGCTCGCAAACCATTGGAAAAATCTGGAGTGTATAGGATCCCATGCAGCTGTGGTGATGTTTATGTGGTTACCACTAAAAGAACTGTTTCTAAACGTTTGGAAAAGCACAAGGGAAATTGTAGAAGAGGAGAAACGGAACGATCAGCTGTTGCGGAGCATGCTTTCCAGCCAGGGAACCACAATATTCGTTTCGAGGAGACGCTAGTACTAGCGGCCACGAGCGGATATTACGAAAGGCTCTACAGGGAGGCAATCGAAATCGCTAAACACCCAAATAATTTCAACCGAAAGGAGGAGGGCGTCAAATTAAACGGTATATGGATGCCGGTGTTAAAGAAGATGTGTACCACTCGTCCACTACTGGGTGATGGAAACGGCGATCGACGGTGACGGACAGCGGCCAATTGCACTGACGTTTTCAAAACACGTGACGGCGCGGGGGCGCGTGGACACGGAATTTAGCGGCTGTCAGTAGCGAGCCAGTGTGTGTGTTGGACCTTCCATCGAGCTACGGATCCCCTTGAAGATGTCTCCCGCAGTCGGAGACGAAACGTTGGGAATCACCACAGAATTCATCAAACGACCACGGCATAACAGCCCGGATAATTATAATGGACATGATTAGATGGGTAGATCACATAACTAATGAGGAAGTATTGAATAGGATTGGAGAGAAGAGAGGTTTGTAGCACAACTTGACCAGAAGAAGGGTTCGGTTGGTAGGACATGTTCTGAGGCATCAAGGGGTCAACAATTTAGTATTGTAGTGCAGCGTGGAGGGTAAAAATCGTAGAGGGAGACCAAGAGATGAATACCCTAAGCAGATTCAGAAGGATGTAGGTTGCAGTAGATACTGGGAGATGAAGAAGCTAGCACAGGATAGAGTAGCAAGGAGAGCTGCATCAAACCAGTCTCAGGACTGAAGACCACAACAACAACAACATAATCCGAGCATTCAGAGTCTTAATTAAAGTTTATGCAGCCTATCAAACGCTGGAAATATTGTATTACCTCCAATCCTACTAAATACGAAATTGTGCTCCTCTCCTCGTGAAGCGCAGGATTGGGAGGGGGGGGGGGGGGGGGAGTTAACGACAGAGGGAAAGTGAGTTTAATTAAAAAGCGTTTCATTTGACAGAGACATAACACCTTGCCTACGATTGAAAGGAACCAATTAAAGGAAGCAGACTCATTATTATTTGTTCTCTATACTTTACCAAGTAAGTAGTTCCCAGAAACCGGAATTTAATTCTTTCGGAACCAGGTCTAACTTGGTGTAACATTTGATATACTAATGATAGACACCAATGTGTACTATCATCCTCGTACAGTACTTCACAGAATATGGTTAAAGTGAAGAGAACGTCTTATTCTCTAGAGCAAAGCGTGTCATACCAATTTAACATATATTCGTAATACTAGGATTCCTAATAGTTAGTTACGAGTTCACAAATCATTTGAACGATTCTTTCATCGAAATGATGTAGAACCAATCAGCTTAGGGAATATCTAGATACTTAAATGTGCCCTGTCGATAAAGAAAGCTCTACAAAGGACCAAACCTCCATCTAAACGACTTTGCAAAACGTAAGTGATTCAAAGTTTCTCGTCGCAGATTTTTTCACGTCGGGGAGCTCCATTCCAACAGCGATGGGATCATCTTTTTCGTCCATAAGCTGCATTTATACCTGTAATAAGTAACTATTTGTGATCTGAAAAAATAAGAAATATCAGTTATCATTCCCTTCGTTGGAAAGAAAAAACAAGAATGTCTGCCGTCATCGCTGAGTGACTCATGACTGTGAAAGTTTAATGCAACTCTCACAACCAAAAAACGTAGGAGTTTAGATAATCGAACTTCTATGTTGACGAAAACAGGATGTATCCCTGTTAAGAGAATGATTAACTAAAGAGTACACGTTGGTACGAATCATTCTGTTGTTGAACAACCCCATTCCAACCTTTTTGAGGATTTCTTCTTAAAATAATAGATAATACTTGTAAACTACAATTTGTTGTATTAGGTCAGGTGTTGCATCTTATACTATGAAATAAAGCAAGGTTAGATTATTAAATCTAAACTTATTATTCAGTAAGCAGACAGCACCCAAGAGTTACATGTTACTTCTACCACGATCAGACAGAGGACACGCAAAAACAGAAAATACAGAATGAGATTTTCACACTGCAGCGAACTGTGCGCTGATATGAAACTTCCAGGCAGATTAAAACTGTGTGCCGGACCGAGACTCAAACTCAGGAGCTCTGCCTTTCGAGGGCAAATGCTCTACCAACTTACTTTTTTTTCTTTAATTTTGTTTTGCTCGCTGTTGTTCATTGCATCTGTTCGGGGCTGACGTCGTAAGCCGTCCGTTTAAATTCGTTGTTGATCGATTAACTCACTTTCTTTATCACAGAGCGCAGCTAACCCTCCGACCGAACACCCTGAGTTACCGTGTCGGCGACCAACTGAGCTACCCAAGCACGACTCACGCCCCGTCCTCACAGCTTTACTTCTGCCAGTACCTTGTATCCTATCTTCCAAACTTTACAGAAGCTCTCCTGTGAAACTTTCAGAACTAGCAATCCTGAAAGAAAGGATATGGCAGAGACATGGCTTTGCCACAGCTTGGGGGATGTTTCCAGAAGGAAATTTTCACTCTGCAGCGGAGTGTGCGCTGATATGAAACTTTCTGGCAGATTAAAACTGTGTGACGGACCGAGACTCGAACTCAGGTCCTTTGCCTTTGCGGGCAAGTGTTCTACCAGCTGAGCTATCCAAGCACGACTCACGCCCCGTCCTCACAGCTTTACTTCTGCCAGTACCTTGTTTCCTACCTTCCCAACTTTACAGAAGCTCTCCTGTGAAGCTTGCAGAACTAGCACTCCTGAAAAAAGGATATGGCAGAGACATGGCTTTTCAACAGCCTGGGGGATGTTTCCAGAATGAGATTCTCACTCTGCATCGGAGTGTGCGCTGATATGAAACTTCCTGGCAGATTAAAACTGTGTGCCGGACCGAGACTCTAACTCAGGACGTTAGCCTTTCGCAGGCAAGTGCTGTACCATCTGAGTTACCCAAGCACGACTCACGCCCCGTCCTCACAGCTTTACTTTTGCCAGTACATTGTTTCCTACCTTTCAAACATTACAGAAGCTCTCCTGCGAAACTTGCAGAACTAGCACTCCTGAAAGAAAGGATATTGCGGAGACATGGCTTTACCACATGGTTTTGCCCTCCTTCTGGGGGATTTTTCCAGAGCATTTTCACTCTGCAGCGGAGTGTGCGCTGATATGAAACAAAAAATGGTTCAAATGGCTCTGAGCACTATGGGACTCATCATCTGAGGTCATCAGTCCCCTAGAACTTAGAACTACTTAAACCTGACCAACCTAAGGACATCACACACATCCATGCCCGATTCAGGATTCGAACCTGCGACCGTAGCGTTCACGCGGTTCCCAACTGAAGCGCCTAGAACCCCTCGGCCACAGCGGCCGGCTGATATGAAACTTCCTGGCAGATTAAAACTGCCAGGAAGTTTCTAACAGAAAACACAGTTGATGCTAATATATCAGCTGTACAATAAGAGGATATCGTAGGAGACCGGTAGCATCTCAAGCTCGTTATATCAATTATATACAATGATATTCAGAGATCAATGGATGGTCGTTAAATACTTTGTGTACAGAAAAGAACTGTCACACAATTTAGTTTGTGTGATTGAACAAGTAATGCTATAGTGGTTCGTTGAGGGTTTTTAAATAGAATTGTTGTTGTTGTTGTGGTCGTCAGTCCTAAGACTGGTTTGATGCAGCTCTCCATGCAACTCTATCCTGTGCAAGCTTATCTCCCAGTACCTACTGCTACCTACATCCTTCTGAATCTGCTTAGTGTATTCATCTCTTGGTCTCCTTCTACGATTATTACCATCCACGCTGCGTTCCAGTACTAAATTGGTGATCCCTTGATGCCTCAGAACATGTCCTACCAACCGATCCCAGCTTCTAGTCAAGTTGTGCCACAAACTCCTCTTCTCCCCAATTCTATTCAATACCTCATTAGTTATCTGATCTACCAATCTAATCTTCAGCATTATTCTGTAGCACCACATTTCGAAAGCCTCTATTCTTGTCTTGTCTAAACTATTTATAGTCCATGTTTCACTTCCATACATGGCTACACTCGATACAAATACTTTCAGAAACGACTTCCTGACACTTAAATCTATACTCGATGTTAACAAAGTTCTCTTCTTCAGAAACGCTTTCCTTGAGTCTACATTTTATATCCTCTCTACTTCGACCATCGTCAGTAATTTTGCTCCCCAAATAGCAAAACTCCTTTACTACTTTATGTGTCTCATTTCCTAATTTAATTCCCTCAGTATCACCCGACATAATTAGACTACATTCCATTATCCTCGTTTTGCTTTTGTTGATGTTCATCTTATACCTTTCTTTCAAGACACTGTCCATTCCCTTTAATTGCTCTTCCAAGTCCTTTGCTGTCTCTGACAGAATTACAATGTCATCGGTGAACCTCAAAGTTTCTATTTTTTCTCCATGGATTTTAATGCCTACTCCAAACTTTTATTTTGTTTCCTTTACTGCTTGCTCAATATACAGATTGAATAACATCGGGGAGAGGCTACAGCCCTGTCTCACTCCCTTCCCAACCACTGCTTCCCTTTCATGTCCCTCGACTCTTATAACTGCCATCTGGTTTTTGTACAAATTGTAAATAGCCTTTCGCTCCCTGTATTTTACCCCTGCCACCTTTAGAATTTGAAAGAGAGTATTCCAGTCAACATTGTCAACAGCTTTCTCTAAGTCTACAAATGCTAGAAACGTAGGTTTGTCTTTCCTTAATCTTTCTTCTAACATAAGTCGTAATGTCAGTATTGCCTCACGTGTTCCAACATTTCTACGGAATCCAAACTGATCATCCCCGAGGTCGGCTTGTATCAGTTTTTCCATTCGTCTGTAAAGAATTCGCGTAAGTATTTTGCAGCTGTGATTTATTAAACTGATAGTTCGGTAATTTTCACATTTGTCAACACGTGCTTTCTTTGGAATTTGAATTATTATATTCTGCTTGAAGTCTGAGGGAATTTCGCCTGTCTCATACATCTTGCTCACCAGATGGTAGAGTTTTGTCAGGACTGGCTCTCCCAAGGCTGTCAGTAGTTCTAATGGAATGTTGTCTACTCCCGGGGCCTTGTTTCGACTTAGGTCTTTCAGTGCTCTGTCAAACTCTTCACGCAGTATCACATCACCCATTTCATCTTCATCTACATCCTCTTCCATTTCCATAATATTGTCCTCAAAAGCATCGCCCCTGTATAGACCCTCTATATACTCCTTCCACCTTTCTGCTTTCCCTTTTTTGCTTAGAACTGGGTTTCCATCTGAGCTCTTTATATTCATGCAAGTGGTTCTCTTTTCTCCAAAGGTCTCTTTAATTTTCCTGTAGGCAGTATCTATCTTACCCCTCGAGAGAGAAGACTCTACATCCTTACATTTGTCCTATAGCCATCCCTGCTTAGCCATTTTGCACTTCCAGTCGATCTCATTTTTGCGACGATTGTATTCCTTTTTGCCTGCTTCATTTACTGCATTTTTATATTTTCTCCCTTCATCATTTAAATTCAGTATCTCTTCTGTTACCCAAGGATTTCTACTAGTCCTCGTCTTTTTACCTAGAATTACCAGACAAAAACATTAAATGTAAAGACGCTATTTAAAATGAGAGCTACTTTCCAACAAGAACATCGCTTAAGTGTGGTCAAAAATGGACCTTGGAAATTTCTGTCTCCACATTTAACATTATAATGCATTTCCTAATCAAAGCTCAACAAATCACCGCTTCCTCTAAATTTTACAACATCCCTTTATCCTCATACTGTTTGTGATGTTACTCAACGAATGCTGCTCGTTCATATGCTTTGCCATCTACCATGAGCCTGTCTCTTTCTTATTACGTTCTGTAAACCGCACTTTAAGGTTCCTTTCGTTTGCCCCAGGTAATTCAATTCACGATTCTGACATTTTATTCCATAAAATATCACTTTCGCCATCGAGCTCATCCCTGCGCAGTCTTATTCTCCTTCCTTTGTTCCAGTTTGTTGTACGTCCTGGATTCATTTTTCACCCCTTTGTTTTTAAATATACTCGCCAATTTATATGGCGACAATATCACACATAAGACAAATTATGGCGTAATATTTTCAATTTCGATGCATTCCATTAATGTTACCGTAATACAGACAGAACGTTGATGATGCAACCGAAGGAATTTCCAGTACATACCCTAAGTACACAAGCGTCAGTGTCAACTACAGATGAAAATGACCGTGAATCATAACTGTAAACAGAAATTCCTTGGTTTTGAGATGTAAGTAACAGAAAATTTTTAGAGAATTTAATCTTACAAAGCGAAATAAGAAAAGAGAAAACTTCACAGAAACATTTTTGGTAATAAATTAGGCGTTGCAATACACTTTTCGAAACCCCCTTAAGGGGCTCCGGAAAGGCTCAAAATCATGAAAAGTTCAATTTTTACTTTTTTGCGTTTTCTGAATCTGCAGACTATTACCTTTTAATAGATATATAATTTATTCATTTCCGAAGACTACAACTATTTTTAAATTTTTTTTGAAATGTGTTCTACATGGGCGTGACCCACTGTGGCGCTGTTAAACTGCTGTCAAATGGTGTTATTATTAACGTCCGTGTTCATCAGGTACATTTTAGTGATGTGAGATAAAGTATGTGCTGTGGCTAACCTATTTTCAGAGACTTAGCAGCACCTGAACTGTTGAAAAGTGTTTTCACGGAAAAACTCAAAACCCCAATGAAAGTGTAAATAGTGTTATATGGTCAAGAATCCCCAAGACTGTATTTGTTGGAATAGAAACACTTCACTTTGGTGTGTATGATGCTGTTGCGACTTTCAATGATGGCAACATTGTAAGGTGCAAGGTATTTAGAAATATGGGAATGAAGATAGGTTCTAACATGGTACGAGCGATGCTTGCTTTAGACAAGGAACGCCTTCGGGCTGCAGACAGGGCTGTAAAGAGTCTAGAAATACAAGCAAGAGTAAACAGGAGGAGGAACAAGAGGAAGCTGGAGGAGGAGTTTGCAGAGGATGAAGATAATCCATCCTATGGACCTGGAATGCACTAAAAAGTTAATCCAATCTCTGTCGCTCGATTCCCAAAACTTTTATTTTCTCATACTAATTACATGTTTTCTAAGGATCTCCCAAACATATTTGTTTCAAACTTTCAGTAAATGTTACACAGTACCTTCTGCATAATTTAACACAGCCTTTTTCCAAAAAACTGTATATTTTTGAATATATAAATAAAAAATTGCAAAAAAATATTGTGAATTTTTATTACAATTGAAAAAATCATCTTTAATAACTGAACTAAAATTTTGTAAAATCCCTGTGTTAAGTTGTAGCCCATATTCCAATAAATAATCTATAAAATGTTCAACTTCCTAACTCAAATACTTTGTGAGGAAAGATGTAATTTATAAGCGTTGTTTTAACATTGCAAGTATAGGGAGTTCCGGAGCCCCTTAAGAAGTAATTATACGTGTAAGATGCCAGGGAATCAAAGAAGTTATAATATCGATTATATTTCCTGAAACCAAAGAATCAGGAAACAAATTAAGGAACACCAGATTTACCCAGATGCTGACACTGATGGCGACGATAAGCTAGTACTAACGAAAAACCAGCAGAAATACAAAGAAGTAAAGAGAAAGCAGAACAGACGTTGGAACTTAGACAAGATGAAGGTACCAGAAACGGAGATTTCATTGGAAGAATACGTCATAAGAAAATACAAAAGATGGGATTGCTGAGTCAAAAACTGATAGATTAGACATAGTAAAGTGAAAGAAGTAAGTGCGGCAGACAAAATACTAGAAAGAAACAATGTCGTTGTGCATAACACAAGAGATAGTGGAAAGAATAGGAAAAGAGATGTAAAAATATTCAGAGAGATCAGTACAATGTACATCATTCAAAAATGAAATTAATCGTAAACATGGAGCTGCTAGACAGAATGAAATGGATGAAATAGATATCAAATTGAAAGCTACCCACAGACTAATAAACAGGCACTATCACTGAACAAGGAGCTCAGTGGCTACAGAGGAAAGTGGTAATTGGGTAAAAGATGCGGAAAATAGGACAAGAAGAAAACAAAAACTTTATAATTAGCAGAGAGATATTAAATCAATTAATAATAAAGAGACGAAGCAACAAAATGGTGGTGAATATGCAACGCTTATTTCTGAAACAGTTTTGTACGAACTCTGAAGATAGAAAAAAGGCCAGTCATAGGTGGAATACTAGTGGATCTCATGGCGAACATCATGCCAACGAGTGTATTAAGAATTCTCCTAGGTTGTGAAAGATTTTCATGAATCTGAGGATGTTCCTTCAGATTATGAAAATAATATAATTAACATACTTGAAAAAGAAAAGCCTGGAAAATTAATGCTAACAGTCTAGTGTCATGTATGTCAACAAAACTCATAAGAATACTTCGTTAGAGGAATGGAAAAGAAAATTGAAAGTAGTGTAGGATGGAACTAAATTGGGTTTTGGGAAATAATTCTAGTGTTCCAGCCAAAAATATAGAGTAGATTAAGCAAAAAACGGGTTACTTAATGTTGCATGAAACACTTTTTAGCAATGTCGCTTCAATGACTGAGACAGAAGGGAAAAACACTCTGCTTATACGATGCATAATGAAGGAGTCAACGGTTAGGAAATGGTAAAGGAGTACGAAAGCAGGAAATGCATCAGGTAAGGCTGCTCGTTGTCGCCACTGAAATTTAGTTTGTGTGCTGAGGAGACAATGAGGGAAGTAGTAAGCTATATCGATGTAGAAGTGGAATTTCATGGAGGCAAAATAATCTTGATACAATTTGGTTAAGTCGTAGTTGTAGTTGTCCAAAAGCGAACACGAACTGAATCAGTTGATTAAGGAAACTGTGTAGTTAAGTGACACACTGTACGGATAAAATCTAAGCTTTGATAACAGACCCCTAAAAAAGGGAACGAAATTCGGAACATCGGATGCACATTAGCTACAGAAGGAAGATGCGAAAAGAAATATACTATCTGATAACAAGTACCCGGACACCATATGTAATGCGGAACAGACCGCTAAATGTCACGAGAGGCAGACCAGCCAGTGTAAATGGGAGTACTGAATTGTCAGTAGAGAACCAGTTAAGGCAGAACGGGTCGGTGAGGGGAACTCAGCGACTTCGAATGTGGTCCTAACAATTCCATCTGGAACATTTCAATCCCTTGAAATCTGGGGCGCCAAGTCGACTGTTGGTGATATAAACGTGTAGTGGAAACGCGAAGGAACCATAACTATAACAACACAAGGTAGGCTTCATGTACTGAAAGACAAGAACCATCAATCGTTGCTAGAGTGCTTGTAAACGATCGCATGGAACAAGGAGAAAGTAGAACTTGTGAGTTTCAAACTGCTCCCAGTAGTCAAGCTAGTACAATTACTGCTTGTGCAGAGTTAAATAGAATGAGGTACAGTGGTCAACCAAATCTTTGTAAATTATTTTCTTGTAGAATGGGTCAATAGGTTCTACAAATGTTTGAAGGCTTTCATCCTGCTTTCACGTATTAAGGTTTTATTTTGTGATCGCAATCAAGGTCATTAAGCCATTTTCCAGCATAAGACTTTGACATACAGCCAGAGATAATAACTTAACGTGGTGCATATTACATTGTTACCTCTGCCCAAATGTCAAAATCTTATGTTTGAAAATGGCTTAATGCCGAAATTGCACTAGAAAAATGAAATTTTAACAGATGCAAACAAGATGAAATTCTTTAAAAGAACCTCATAAGCCAAACTTTTCTGTAGTCATTGCTGACCGACTCTCGAGGTGGTGTAAAGACAGAAGCCGCTGGACAGCGGATGGCTGGAAACGAGTAATCTGAAGTGATCACTAACGCTAAATAATGTGGCATTCCGATGGAAGGTTTTCAGTTTGGCGAATGCATGGAAGAACTTTACTGCTATCATGGATACTGCCAACAGTGAAATAAAGAGGGGGTGGTATCACTGTATAGGAGTGTCTTTAGTGGTTAGGGTGTATCACTCTTCTTAAGAAAACGGTAGCTGTGGAATGATGTGAACACGTAATACAGGACTGTGTGCTGTATACAAGGTGCGACAATAAAGTAATGAGACTGATGTGAAAAAAAATGTTGCTTACCGTTTTAGTCAAGTTTATTTTTTGTCTCCATCAGAGTAGTTCCCTTCTGATTGCACACACTTTTTGGTAACATTTCTGGAACTCATCTTCTGTTATATCCTCCAAGACCCTCGTCATAGCTTTTTGGACATCTTGTGTTGTTTGAAAATGGTGTGCCTTGACCGCCGTTTTGACTCTTGGAAATAGAAAAAAAGTCGCACAGAGCGATATCTGGTGAATAAGGTGGCTATGGTAGTACTGAAATTCTCATACCAAGATCAGTTATTATTAGACGAACCGTTTCTCGATTGGTGTTCAGTTCTTCTGCAATCATTTTCATGGATAATCTTCGATCAGATCTTATGAGTTCACGCACCCTGGCCTAGTTGACATCCGTTCGTGAGGTTGATGGTCGTCCACTGCGGTCTTCATCTTCAACATTCGTTCTGCCTTCACTAAACATTGTGTGCCAACGAAAAACTTGAGCTCTTGACGTAACCTCCTCTCCAAAAGCCTTCTAAAGCTTACCGTAAGTTGCCGTAGCGTTTTCACTTAATTTAACACAAAAAGAAATGACATACCGTTGCGCCATATGCGGTTCCATTTCTGTGACGAGAGACACAAACACATGTTAACTTATTACAGCATAACTCACGACTGAGCAGTTGCATCGATGTGCCACTTGGACCAGAAGCAGCTTATAGACCAAGGTCAAAGATGTTATGCCTGCACAATGCTGTAGGGTTGCCACATATTGCAAAGAAAATCAGTCTCATTACTTTATTGTCGCACCTCATACAGTGTAGAAACTGCTCGTATGCGATGATTGAATAAGAGTTACAGTGCACCATGTCATAGGTCATCATTTATGAAGCAATGGTTTGTGGACAATAACATTTCTGAAAACTACGCAGAGACTTGACAGGAACCCAGAGGGGTTGTGATGAGTTAGAAAGTCGAATTTGCTCTAGTTCCCAGCATCACGGTGTCATAAAGGCGAATGGTGGATACACCGCGTACTGAAGTCCGCTATTAGGTGACGTAATACTGTTAGTCAGATAGTCAGCGTTCGGACCACTGTGGTGTGTGAATAATGTGAAAGACAGAAACTAAACAATGATAAATGGTTAACAATATGGTGTTCAAGGTGATGGTTGAAGATCATGTAGGTAGATTTACTAATTCATTTTGATTTGATTGCTTGATTGCAATAGGGCACCTTAGGAACATGGCTGCCAAGAAGGGGAAGAAAGCCAGTGTGCACTCCGTGAACATATGGGGGGGGGGGGGTGATTCCGTTGTGGAAAAAGTGCTGCCGGATGCCATGAAGAGTACAGGGTGCAGCCAACTGCAGGTGGTGACCCATGTCTGTACCAGTGACGTGTGTCACTTTGGATAAAAGGAGATTCTCTCTGGTTTCGGGCGGTTAGCGGAAATGGTAAAGACTGCCAGTCTTGATTGCGAGATTAAGGTGGAGCTCACCATCAACAGCATCGTCGACAGAACCTACTAAGGTCCTTTGATGCAGAGCCGAGTGGAGGGTCTGAATCAGAGGCTCAGTTGGTTCTGTGACCGTGAAGGCTGCCAATTCCATGACTGCGCCATGGGTGGTGGGTTTCCACTTTCCGCTTAATAGGTCAAGAGACCACTACACACAGGAAGCGGCTACACATGTAGCTGCGGCTGTGTGGAGGAGACTGGGCAGTTTTTTGGGTTAGCGGGTCTCAGGAAAGCACAGAAAGGGCGTCCACCTAAAAGGGGGTAGGTAAAATACAGTAAGGTAGTTGTAGAAACGATTAGTGTTGTAGTTGTAAATTGTCGTAGGTGTGATGGGAAAGAACCGGAGCTCCAAAGCCTAATAGAAAGCACTGAAGCTAAGGTAGTCATAGGCATGGAAAGATGGCTAAAGCCGGAAATAAGTTCGGCCGAAATCTTTTCAAATGATGTAACAGTGTTCAGAAAGGATAAATTACATGCAGTTGGTGGTGGAGTATTTATTGCTGTCAGAAGGAGTTTGCGTTGTAGTGAAATTGAAGTGATATAGTATGGGTAGAGGCTATACCTGACAATCGTACTAAACTATTAATTGGATCGTTTTACCGATCATCCGTCTCAGAAAATATAGAGTTGCTGAACAGTTCAAAGAAACCTTGAGTCTTAATTCAAATAGGTACCCCACTCATACCATAATAGTCGGTGTTGACTTCAATCTACCCTCGATATGCTGGAAAAATTATAGGTTAAAAGCCGGCTGCAGGCCTAAGACTTCATCCGTAATTGTAATGAATGCTTTCTCAGAAAATTATTTTGAACACTTACTTCATGAGCCCCCTCGAAGCGTAAATGGTTGCGAAACCATACTTCACCTCTTAGCAACAAATAATCATGGACAAATGGATTAGCGACCACAAGGAAATTGCTGCTAGGCTCAATAACGTAACAACTGCAACCATCAAAAAAACGCAAACATCTATTTAAAAAAACTGATAAAAATGCTCTTAACGCCTTTTTAAGAGATAATCCTCAGTCCTTCCCATCTGATCACATAAGCGTAGAAAAGTTGTGGAATGATTTCAAAGAGTTAGTATCGACACCAATTGAGAGATATATACCACATAAATTAATAAGAGATGGTACTGATCCCTATGGTACACAAAACGGGTCAGCTCGATGTAGCATAAGCAGCGAAAAATGCAAGGCAAATTTATAATAACGCTAAATCCCAAAGATTAGCAAAGTTTTGTAGAAGTTCGAAATATAGCGCGTACCTCAATTCGAGATGCTTTTAATAATTTCCACAACGAAACTCGGAGCTGGCAAAAAATCCTAAGAGATTCTGGTCATACATAAAGTACAAGAGTGGCAAGACATAATCAGTACCTTCTCTGTGCGATAACAATGTGAAGTCACTGATGACAGTGTCACTAAAGCAGAGTTATTAAACACGGTTTCCCAAAACTCCTTCACCAAAGAAGACGATGTAAATATTCCTGAATTCCAATCAGGAACAACAGCCAAGATGAGAAACATAGAAGTAGATATCCTCGGTGTAGCAAAGCAGCTTAAATCAATTAATGAAGGCAAAGCCTCCAGTCCAGATTGTATACCATTCAGGGTCCTCTCAGAGTATGCTGATAAAATAGCTCCATATTTGGCAATTATATACAACCGCTCGCTCACAGAAAGTTCCACCCCTAAAGACTGGAAAATTTCTCAAGTCACACCAATCCCCATAAAGGGAAATAGGAGTAATCGGCTGAATTACAGGCCCATATCAACACGTCACCTGCTGCCCAGGAGTAAATGAGTATTAAAGGCTTGCTTGTCGTAAAAACTGATGTACTGTTGTTCAGCACATGGTCCTCCGTAACCTATAGAAATATCTGCACTTATACCCTTTATACTCTGTACAGGGAATATAAGTGGACCCAAAATTGAATCCTGTGGGTGCCCCTTTCTGCTTTCTCCCCAGTTACTAAAATTTTCTACCTTTGTAACGTTGATTGAGTTATTCAGCACAATTTTTTGCATTCTGTTTGTTAAGTATGTTTCAAACCAGTTGTGTATAAAGGCAATGAATTCCATAAAATGAAAATTATATTTCATTATTTTGGCTTGTAATATTAGTTGGGTGATTTGGTGTTAATTTTTATACAGAAGAAACTGAAACCATCTTTTACTACACTGTTCTCACTATGAACATCGATGTTACTACCACATGAGAAAAACAGTATGTATATAACACGAATTCCATTTTATCTACTGTGAAGCCATTTTACAACTGTCTCATGAATGGGTACTGAGAATGTTACGCCACTATTTATCAGTGGGTGTTATTTTTACCAGAATTTTTTCATATTATTCGGGACAGAAATGGCAATATTACAAATACTGTGAGCCTTATAAAATATTTCCATCCTCCTGTATTGCATATTTAGCAATTATATACAACCGCTCGCTCACAGAAAGTTCCATCCCTAAAGACTGGAAAATTTCTCAAGTCACATCAATACCCATAAAGGGATTTAGGAGTAATCCGCTGAATTACAGACCCATATCACTAACGTCGATTTGCAGTGGGATTTTGGAACATATACTGTGTTCGAACATTACGAATTTCCTCGAAGAAAACAATTTATTGACACACAGCATGGATTCAGAAAACATCGTTCTTGTGAAATACAAGTAGCTCTTTATGTTCAGAAGTAATCGACAGGGGAAGTCTACTTGAATCCGTATTTTTAGATTTCCAGAAGGCTTTCGACACCGTTCTTTGCAAGCGTCTTCCAATCCAGCTGGGTACCTATGGAATATCGCCTCAGTTGTGCGACTGGATTCGTGATTTCCTGTCAGAAAGGTCACAGTTCGTAGTGAAAGACGGAAAGTCATAGAGTAAAACAGAAGAACTATCCGGCGTTCCCCAGGGAAGTATTATAGGCCTTCTATTGTTCCTGATCTATATTAACGACATAGGAGTCAATCTCAGTGGCCCTATTAGATTGTTCACATATGATACTGTCATTTACCGTCTTCCAAAGTCCTCAGATGACCAAAATGAATAGCAAAATGATTTAAATAAGATATCTGTATGGTGCTAAAAGTGGCAATTGACCCTGAATGAAGATATGTGTGAAGTTATTGATGTGAGTACTAAAACAAATCAGCTAAATTTCGATTACGCGATAAGTCACGCAATACTTGAGGTTGTAAATTCAACTACATACTTAGGAATTACATGTAGAAATAACCTAAATTGGAACGATCACATAGGTAATGTTGTGGGTAGAGCAAACCAAAGACTGCGATTCATTGACAGAACACTTAGAAGGTGCAACAGGTCTACTAAAGGGATTGCTTATACCACGCTTCTCCGCCTTATCCTGGAGTATTGCTGTGCGGTGTGGGATCCGCATCAGGTGGGACTGACGAACGACATCGAAAATGTTCAAAGATGGGAGGCTCGTTTTGTATTATTGAGAAATAGGGGAGATAGTGCCATAGATGCGACGGGATTTTCTCATGATATTTCAATCGCCATTTTTCTCCTCCAATTGCGAAAACATTCTTTCAGCACCCACCTACGTAATGAGGAACGATCATCACGATAAAATAAGAGAAATCAAGACTCGCAAAGAAAAATTTAAGCGCTCGATTTTCCCGCGCACCTTTCGGGAGTGGAACGGTAGAGAGACAGTTTGATGGTGGTTCGAGATCTCTGTCAGGGATTTTATTGTGAATTGCATAGTAATCACGTAGATGTAAATGTAGATAGACTTCTGAATAAGGTTGCAGCTTTCGGCTATGCCATACCCATCTTCAAAATCTACAATAAAAGTAAAAATAAGGAAAAAGAAACATTACTATAGCTGAATCGATGAAAGTAGATCTCTGACAGTTGCAGCAGAATGCGCGCCGCGGCTTCACGTGCCGACCTCAGGAAACCACGTAACGCAATTCTGTAAATGTCTCTATGGCAATACACAGTGTTGTCGAGCTGTATAGACGACTATTGTTTTCTCTTGCAGCCGTTAGCGCTATGCAGCTGGAAGCGGACAACAGCGTTGTGAGCTGTCACTGACCTTCTCACACCGACTCGTCTCAAGGCTACTACATCAGTAAATTGGGTACAATAAAAACGACATGCCTTTCACTCTGCTGGACTGCAAAAAGTCATAAAATGTAAAAATAAAATGAGTCAGAGTTATCTTGCAAGCTTGACTGGTTATATATATGTTGGAAAGTGACCTGGAGGTCGTTGATGCGTAACGTACAAATAATTATACAAAGTAATTAAAAGGAAGTTCATTCAAGAGCACAGATTTTCAAGTATTTTCAGTTGTATGTACGAAAGCAAGATTTTTTAAAAATGGGTTTAACCATATGAAAAATATATTCGACTTCCCACAGTTTAAAACTGCTGAATATTTAACAGAACGTTCAAAAAACAAAAACTGGTTACAGAAAACAGTCTAAAATTGAAAACATTTTGATGGCACTAAAATTAACGTTGTCAAGGAAGAAGACCGAATAAAATTGGAGAAAGTGAATATTCCCTGTTTCTCATGTTGCAGTTGATCTTTGGATTCGAACAGTAAATAATCAAAATGAAACAATACAAATGAAAATGAGACAGGAACGGACTTGAAGTAAGGAAAAGAAGTAAATTATTAGGTTGACGCATAATTTCGTAGCGTTTTTGTTTTGAATATTGGTATGGCGGTTACCATGGGTTTATTTATCGACAGTCATTTCTTATTTGTACTAATTTCTATTTAACTTTACATTTTTCCATTTTTTCATTTGGAGATAGTGAGTGGGAGTGTGGACGCTAGAAAGTGGAGTGGAGAGTGGAGGAATCACAACATTTGCAGTATATTCTTCTACTTGGGTTTGATAGAGAGATGATGCTGTGTCGTCCGAAAAGAAGCACCATCGGTGCAAAGATGCGAGCTGGTGCCAGTGAATTAGAGACTCGCCAGTTGCGCGAGTTCGACCACCGTCACGGACGGCGCTGAGGATGAGGATATCGACTTCGCCTTGGCCAATTTCCAGCCGAGTACAATCAGCCAATGACCAGAGAAAAATGAACAAAAGCCTGCTCCAAAGGTAGAAGAGCAGCTCTCGTCCACTGGTCTATAGATCATCGAACAGGACTGACTTAGAAAGGGAACGTCGTTTAGTGAACTCTTAGAGGGGAATAAGCAATTGTTGTAAATTGCATTTTCTATGTACTGTGAAGTTTTCCTACGATTATTTGCACTTAGTCGTTGAGGGCATTTTTTGTGTTATATTACAAGGAGTGTTGCAGACTTAATAATTCAATTAGTCATATGGATAAGTAAACCTTTTAACTCATTTGTGAGACTTTGTCACTAATTTGTTGGAGTGTTGTAGAACCTTCGTTCTCCTATCCTGTTACCTGACCCTGGGGCATAGCTGACTAACAGTGGCAGGGAGAAACAGTCTTAGCGGTGTACTGCGCCATAATCCGTTTCACAAACTCGGCCTACCGTAACAACAGTGGCAACACGGTCTCCACAGCAGTAGCGACGAGGCCTTTATAAAACTGCCGACAAGGAATTACAAAAGGTGAGAGCGGCGGAGGCAGCCAGAAACATTTGCCCCGTATATGGGGATAGTTCTACTGGACAGAGCACGGCAAGAAATTGCTTTTCTTGTTTTAAACAGGGTCATTTTGACATTAGTGACTCTCTATGTTCACGAAGATTTTCAGGGTTTGATGAAGATCGTTTGAACACATTAATCCACAATGGTTCACATTAGTGTAACTCTAGAACTGGCAAATGTGATGAACTGTGGTCATTGCACCATCATGCGCCATTTTGCATGCAGTAGGAAAGGTTCATAAACCTGGTTTATGGATACTATAACACCCCAACGACCCCCCTTAAAGTCAATTAAGACAGAATATCATAATATGAAGTAGGGAAAAGTTATCTTGGCAAATACGACATCTTTGCCGATAAGCTAACACCAAGAAGTTTTGATAACAACAACATTATACATCACTGAGAGTTTTTGTTATGAAAAGAGGAGGAAGAAACTTCAGATTTAATTAATGGACAAATATCCAAGTGATAATTTCAATTAATATCTTGAAAGCTAAGTCCAAGGTGATGTTAAGCAGAGATAACTTTTATGTGGAAGAGAGTTGTAAGCGCTACGAAGAAATTCAATGCACCTATAATACTCTTTCACAGAAGTCTCTTGCTGGCTCTCGTCCTGTAAAGACGTGGGAGAAAAAAATTCTTGTCTCAGTTATTGAGAGTACGGACGCGACGAGATTGTTTTGCGTTCAGAAGTGTTTCTTGCGTGACGTGATTCACGAACTTCGGAAACTGATTTTCTAAGCAGAGACAGGAACCGATAGACGCGTTTAACCGTGCATAATGGGTTAATTGAACTTTATTGACGAAACTAGTAAATATTGGACTTGACTTTCAAATAGTTGGAACTAAAAGAAGAGTGGATAGTATATCAAAGGACTACACTCAATTAGTCACGAGTAGGACACAATTACACGACTTCACGAAGATAAAACAATTACGCTGAAGAGTCAAGTTGTCGTAATTGTCAAGAAACTTAATTTTAATATAACTGACTCTACCAACCAACAGCGTGTGCGTGTGGTGCGAAAGTTATAAAGTATTTAGCGGCCAAGGAACAATAAACTGTTCGTTCCAAGTGAAATATCAAGCGTGGAGTACATTATTAAGTGATTTAATCAATGATAGTTAACCAACGACTGTTCAGCAGGGACAATTTAATCTGAATATCAAAATACCTACTTCATTAATTGAAAAGAGAACTTCTGAATTTTTTTTAACATTACGGCGAAGGTTCACTCAGACAGTCATCACGCATCGTGTCTCAACTCCACTGCTGTGGCTGTAGCAGCTCTACGGCGTCGACAATATCAGCACGCGGTTGGAGTGCGTGGACGCCACACAATACCGCATGCTGAACGCCAAAACAACAAAAATCAGCTGGTGACCATTTGTGCATATATGTTTGCTCGTCATCAATAGGTGCGTGCACAATACCAATCATTCCCACCTGTAACGTTACTGGTAACGAGAAATGGTGCCTTTACGCTAACATAAGGAAAAGAAACGAAATGGCTGAACTCAAACGAAGCAGAAACCCCCTCTCCCCCTGCCCCCATAAAAAGACCTGTGCGCATCCACAAAATATAGTGTTATGCGTTTGGTGGAATGGCGACAGTGTGGTGTACTATTAATTGCTTCGTCGAGCTGTAACCATCATTGCTGACATTGATTCTCAACAATTGAGACGTCTTTGTAGGCGCAATTTAGGAACAATGACCAGGACGAATGCGTGAAGTGATGCTACTCCAAGGTAACGCCCGTCCGCATTCTGCCAGACTGACTAGAGACAGAATACAGGAGTGAGGTTGGGAAATCATTCCGAATCCACTTTATTCACTTGATCTTGCGCCTTCAGATTTTCTCCTTTTCTGATTTCTATCGAATGATCGTCTTGCAACTTCGGATGAAAATACGCTCCGAAAATGGCTCGATGAGTTCTTTGCATCAAAAATTGCATGATTTTTTCAGTGCACAGTCGAAATTGGTAATTTTATTAAAAAATTGGCGATCAAGACGAATAAATATGTACAACAAGATCGTTCTCGTTCTGTTTAGTGAAGCTATGATACTTCCACTGTCTTTGCTAGTAGCAGTAATATCAGTAAATCGAATTTGTTCCTCATGACTTTTTGTGTATATTTAGCTTGTTTGAGACACATTTTGCACTAAAATCTAGCTGGAAACCATAAAAGTTCTGCTTATGCATGAATCTGAAAATGGGCTCTAGCACAACCAATAATGTCACAGATGGAGGTAAGCCATCGTAGAGCGAAAGGCACTGTATGGAGTTACGTGATGCTCACTGGCCAATGGTTTGACAATGTCGATGAGTGTGATAAGTTCTCTGTTCACACTTGATGTCAACTTAATAGTTTTTCGGTTTTTCGATGATGGATTAGCTCAAAATGAAAATAATTTCTAAGTGTAATCTCAGTTACAAATATTCAGGTAGCAACTATTGTTCATTATATCATTTTCATCAGTTATTTGCCATTCACTTATTCAACATTTTTCTTTGCATTATGGCCTTCATCGATACATGTTCATGCTAGTGTTGCATATTTTGCAATGTGAGCTTCCCACCATCCATTTAGTCGTCTCGGTATGGTAGCAGCTCCGCCTATCATCCATTCGAATGGTTACATGCTCTGCACATGTGGGCATTATTACGCCGTTCTCTCCACCTTCTTCCCTGATTGGTAAGCTAGGGTTGCTGTTCCTCCTAGGAGTCCCCAGAATGCATCTATAACACGCTCACTCAGAGACTCTCAGTTTGAACATGTCTTTTTTTATTTTTTTTTATGGGTCATGTCTCATGGTAACAGACAAGTAATACAGAAGGACTGTAACTTTGCAGTTTCAAACATATTGGAATCTTTGTTCTGACTTTGTTGGGAAACCCATAGGTAGTTCAAGTAATGCATTCCAGAATATCAGTTATAAATTACTATAGAAACTACTCCCCTGATTTAGGAAATGGATATTGTATTTACAATAAAGGAAAATTTCAGATCTATAAATTCTAGCAAAAATACTAGTTACTGTACTTCACAAACACAAAGTATTGAAAACAGATGGAGAAACAAAAACGGTCTAATGACAAATTGCACCTTGGAGCACTAGATCTAAAGATCGTGTGTTAGATCGAAACCTGTCATTGTTAGTAAAAGAAGTAGTGATCCAGAAGGTGTGTTAATTCATCATGCGTGATCAGTGTTTCATTGATGCACTGGTGCTGAAACTGTTCAAAAATAATTCATCTTCCGAGAGGAACCAGGAACAAAGCTTTTAAGTGAATGTTTTACATTTTTCCATTACATCCAAACACACGTCACACATGACAGCAGCTTTTCCATTACAGGCACATCCATCCAGCATTTTTAACAGTGCTTCCTAGTTGAATGACTAATGTTCTAATATTTTATAAGCTGTTAGATATTTGCAGAATGTGGGTGTTTTGCCACCAATGGTATATTATTATTGTAGAATATCAAGAAGTTGCTACATAGCAAAAAAATCGTAATATGAGGTTCTCCTATGTTATTAAACGGGAGACAATCATTATAATAACAATCCTGTGATTGCACTCAGAGTTTGCTTCTATTGATCAAATGAGAATTGTAGATAACAGAGGGAAATGGAATGTACATAGGCCTGTGCGATCGTGTGAAAGATGTGTGTTCATTGCTACTTCTTTTTCGAGACTTGGATGTTTCAGTTTTCTGTGGTAATGAGCTAATACTGCAGCCAGCACTCAGCACTGATATTGATGTTTGTATTTGATAAAGATGTTTTCGACGTGTGATATTGTTGTCATGCCGTAAGCAGTTCTCTTTTGTAGATACGTTTTTCTACTGTAACATCACGGTTGACCATTTTTAAGTATTTTTAGAAAATAATAGATAGGATCTGTAGACGGGGCTCAAAATAATTAATATATTTTTTTGTCGTCTGCTGTTGCTCTGCCTGTACACAGCGTAACATTCTCATGAATTACGTCTATGTTACTGTAACATAGGCAGAACGTTGATGATGCAACCGAAGGAATTTCCAACACATACCGTATGGACATAAGCATCAGTGTCAACCACAGAAGTGGATAACAGTGAACGACAACTGTAGACACGAATTCCATACTTTTTAGATGTAAGGAACAAAATATGTATACAGGATTTGGCCTTGGGAAGCGAAATAAGAGAGATGGAAAATTAGCAGAAATATTTTCTGGGAACGAGTTAAGCGTTGTGAAAACACTTTTCGAAGGCCCCTTAAGAAGTAATTATCAGTGTAAGATGTCAGGGATTCAGAGAAGTATCGACTATACTTTCTGGAAACAAAGAAGCAGGAAACAAATTAAGGAATACTAGAATTATCTAGGTGATGACACTAATAGCGACGATAAGCTAGTACTACTGGAAAACCAGTTGAAATACAAGGAAGTAAAGAGAAAGAAGAAAGAAACAACTTTGGAACTTAGGCAAGATGAAGGTGCCAAAAGCTCATACTACCGATCAACATCTACACCGCAATAGTACTGTATATTTCGTCACAGACTCTAGATTAAAAATAAAAACGAAACAAGGTCTTTGCGTTAATAGATACAAATTAGCAGGGATATTCCGTAGAAGACTCTAAACTACAGCGATGAATTCCAGCGTAGAATAAAATGAGAGCGACAAAAGGCAGCATCATAAAATATATTAGGAAAATATAAAACCCGTCATAACTAGTTTACTATTTTGTATGTAGTTCACTGAAAATGGCATCTGCAGACCATTGAGAGCATTTTCTGTGCACTGGTTAAGAATATACCTATCTAACCAGTAATCGTTTTTCTATTTCACTTCGTGAACACTGTGGTTGACATTAACTTAAGGTATACTATTAACTGCTTATCCGATGAGGGACTGTGTACAGAGGTGGCATTTAAAGTTCCGAGACTAAGTTATGGCCATCACGATGATGGTGATCTTACACCTGATACGTTACTAATCAACCTTTTCTATCTTAAAAGTACTCAAGCTCTTGCTAATATGGTGGACATTTCAGGAACTTCTTGCATTAAAGATAAAAGCAAAAGTTTCTAAATAAGATGCCGAGGAAGTTCCCCGTTCATATTTAGTTGTAATAATTGATAATGTTCTAATATTGAACAGGGAAAACATTCCTAATGTTCCACATAAAGTTATTTGTATTGTCACGAACTGTCTTTCGGCTTCTTAGGTCACCGTCAGGGGAATGTCGCAAACACACAAACTCCACTTGCTCTTTATTCTCACGAAGTAATGAGTGTTATCGATGGGGGATGTCAATCTGATTGTATACTTGGAGATTTGCAGAAGGCTTTTGACACAGTTCCACACAAGCGACTTCCTATCAAATTGCGTGCCTGTAGGTTACCGCCTCTGTTGTGTGACACGATTCGTGAGTCCCTGTCAGGAAGGTCACAGTCCGTAGCAAATGACTGAGAGTCATAGAGTAATCCAGACGGAAAATCTGGCGCTCCCCAAGAAAGTGTAATGGGTCCTCTGCTGTTCTCTATTTACACAGACGTCACAGGTGATAATACCAGCAGTCCTCTTGGGTTGTTTTCAGATGATGCTGTCATTTTCCGTTTTCCAAAGTCATCAGATGATCAAGACCAATTACAATACGAATTAGACAAGATATCTGCATAATGTGGACAGTGGAAATTGACTCAATGAAATGGAGAGTGTGAAGTCACTCACAAGAGGGAAACAGAAATCCCCTAAATGTCGGTTACACGATAAATCACATAAATTTAAAGGCAGCAAATTCAATCAAATACTTAGGGGTTAACTTAAATTGGAAGCATCGCATAAATCACTTCGTGAGGAAAGTAACCCAAAAACTGCGATTTATTGGCAGAACACTTAGAAACATGTCCACTAAAGAGACTGATGCCATAGCACCTGCCAGCCCTCTTCTGCAGTGCGTCTGTGCGGTGTGCGATTCGCTTTAGATGGGACTGATGCCGCCAAAAGTTCAAAGAGGGGCCGTTTTGTATTATCGTGGAATATGGGAGAGAGTGCTACGGACATTATACACGAGTTGGAGTAGCAGCCATCGTTGCAGTAGGATCTTTTCGTGAAATTTCCATCATCAACTTTCTCCAACGATTGTGAAAATATTCTGTCGACGCCCACCGACATAGGGGAAAAGATCATAATGACAAAATAAGAGAAAGCAAAGCTCGCATCGAAAGATTTAAGTGCGCGTTTTTCTCGCACACCTTTCGAGTGTTGAAAGCTAGGGAAATAGCAAAATGGTTCAAATGGCTCTGAGCACTATGGGACTCAACTGCTGTGGTCATAAGTCCCCTAGAACTTAGAACTACTTAAACCTAACTAACCTAAGGACAGCACACAACACCCAGCCATCACGAGGCAGAGAAAATCCCTGACCCCGCCGGGAATCGAACCCGGGAACCCGGGCGTGGGAAGCGAGAACGCTACCGCACGACCACGAGATGCGGGCGGGGAAATAGCAGGAAGGTGGTTCGATGGACCATCTGTGAGGCACTTAATTGTTAATTACAGAGTAAACACCTAAACATAGCTGAAGAAATAAATGTAGAACTTAAATGCAACTCACTCAGATATTATTCATACAGATCACACAAATAATGCAAAAAATGAAGACACACACTGTGTTTACGAAGAAAAGTGTTAAATTTTTATGTAATGCAGAAACAGTTACACATAAATTGAAACCAAAGATGTAGTTTTTTATGTAAATATCGCTACATTTAATACCCGACATTAACTAAACATGAACTAGCGACCCAGCCCGGCTTCGCACGGGCAGCAGTTAAGTGTCTACTCGCAGTCACTCGGGTGGTACAGCGTATTGCCTTTGCGGGCCACTGCATAGAGTTATGAATCAGTTTCACAGAGCAACATTAGGTACTTTCATATAACTTACGCGATATAAGCATTGTGCTGTGGGAAACTTGTCTGGATGCATGAATGTTATGTGTTTCATACTGATTTGGTGTTTGGAGTGACATTTCGTGGTAATGATAGTGCCACACCGTCACGTAAGTAATAAGCTTACAACCAATGTAAACATTGTATGCCAATCATGATGTGTGTGCGTGTTTTTGTGTGATCCAGCATGTATCGGAGGCTGGCTGAGGTGGCAAAAAGAAAAGAAAAAGGAAGCAAAAACCAGCATGATGTTCAGATTTAGTTCGTGTTCCACCACTCGTCTTGTGAAGGTTATTATGCGCTGTGAGGCATTGTTTAGACTCACTGCCTCAATTGTTTGTCGTATACTTTACGGAAGGTTACTTCCCCATGCCACCCAAAGAACTGTATCCACAACAAGGTTTCATTCAAGAAATGAAGACAGCTGAAAGGTGAATCATGCACTGCGCTGCTGAAAGAATGTGTTGTAGGTGACAGGAGGAAATTTGCTGATCGAATTTTTCGCAGATTGTTTTCCTTGTAGCTTAAAAAATTAAACATCGCATGTTTTCGATTTGTCTCTATTTTTGCTGTAGAAGGGTTCTCAGACGATTGCAGGAAATACATTGTTTAAAATTATTGGACTTTTTACGGTTGCAAATCTCACATCACATCCTGATGATTAGGCGGTTGTTTCTTCGTTATTGGTCTAATGCCTTACGATGCTTCAAAGCTCAGTATCTCACTGCCCGTTGTTCGAAGAATCTGCAGTGAATTAAGAGTGCGAAATGCGATTGCTAACCGGATGGAAGCAAAAATTAGCAGCTGAAACTGTCCATATATTTCGAAATCCATATCTCCATGACATTGAGAGTTGAATGCCAGGTCAAAAGACGGAGTACCTTGTTTGCCTTCTTAGAATAGCTTCTGCCCTTTACTGTTGCTTTTTATTGATAAAGCAAACTTGAAAATCAGCGATTCCTTCTGGGAAACTTAAAGTTCGTCCTGTCTTAAAACAAACATAAATTCCTATTCTTGAAAAAATATATTCTCGTCGAAAATAAATTTTCATTTTATACGAACAAATAAATCCTGGCTACACTGTGGTTGCGAGTGTACTCCTCAGTGAAGAAAACCGAACAATTGAAAGCTTCTTGATTGAAAATAGCAACTGACATACCTTTTTTCTAGAAGTAGAAATTATGCAGTCCGTAAAGGGCAATATGCAATTTGAAAATTAAATAATTTGATTGGAAATCGAAAAAAGATCTTCTCGAGGGAAGTAAGTAATATCACTCGCTTTTTTGCCGGCAGGGGTGGCCGAGCGGTTCTGGCGCTTCAGTCTGGAACCGTGCTACCGCTACGGTAGCAGGTTCGAATCGTGCCTCGGGCATGGATGTGTGTGATGTCCTTAGGTTCGTTAGGTTTAAGTAGTTCTAAGTTCTAGGTGACTGATGACCTCAGATGTTAAGTCCCATAGTGCTCAGAGCCATTTGAGCCATTCGCTCTTCCAACATATCCGTCTGGCTGACGCTCATTGTAACGTCTCTTGTAGTTACGACTCTATCGTATTCAACTGGTCTGTCATATGTGTACTTCATCTTACGATGTGCGTTATCCACGATTATCAGGTGGGTAGGGCACATTTACTGTGAGTAATCTGAGCATAATCCCAAAAGTCTTCTTGTGCTTTGGGTCGTCCGCGATCTTCAAAAATTCGTACAGAATGTAAGGTAGTGATATTCGCTTGTCTATATATATATATATATATATATATATATATATATATATATATATATATATACCAGGGAGCGAATTCTGCCACAAAACTCACATGCTATAGTCGCACTGAGGTGAATGTTATGTAGATCGTCATTTGTCGACATCTTGTCACTGACGAGCAGATGCCACAGAGAGCGTATACGCCTTGGTAAAAGGGGTGTATGTACAGGGCTATTACAAATGATTGAAGCGATTTCATAAATTCACTATAGCTCCATTCATTGACATATGGTCACGACACACTACAGATACGTAGAAAAACTCGTAAAGTTTTGTTCGAGAGCGCAGTGAGACAAAATGGCGACAGGAGCCGAGAAAGCGTATGTCGTGCTTGAAATGCACTCACATCAGTCAGTCATAACAGTGCAACGACACTTCAGGACGAAGTTCAACAAAGATCCACCAACTGCTAACTCCATTCGGCGATGGTATGTGCAGTTTAAAGCTTCTGGATGCCTCTGTAAGGGGAAATCAACGGGTCGGCCTGCAGTGAGCGAAGAAACGGTTGAACGCGTGCGGGCAAGTTTCACGCGAAGCCCGCGGAAAATTGGCTCATGCCACAACTGGAGACCGACAGCGCCGACTTCATCTTTCAACGGGATGGTGCTCCACCGCACTTCCATCATGATGTTCGGCATTTCTTAAACAGGAGATTGGAAAACCGATGGATCGGTCGTGGTGGAGATCATGATCGGCAATTCATGTCACGGCCTCCACGCTCTCCCGACTTAACCCCATGCGATTTCTTTCTGTGGGGTTATGTGAAAGATTCAGTGTTTAAACCTCCTCTACCAAGAAACGTGCCAGAACTGCGAGCTCGCATCAACGATGCTTTCGAACTCATTGATGGGGACATGCTGCGCCGTGTGTGGGAGGAACTTGATTATCGGCTTGATGTCTGCCGAATCACTAAAGGGGCACATATCGAACATTTGTGAATGCCTAAAAAAAACTTTTTGAGTTTTTGTATGTGTGTGCAAAGCATTTTGAAAATATCTCAAATAATAAAGTTATTGTAGAGCTGTGAAATCGCTTCAATCATTTGTAATAACCCTGTATATTGTGCCATAGTATATTCCATCTCAATTGGACTACATGCATCTGTCGCTACTATGAGTATATAAATGTTTGTCGTGCGCCACTGATTCGGCTGCTTTCAGTTGGCGCGCAGGTAACTGAAGACCGAATAATATGGTGGATACACTGATTAACCAGAACATTACGACCACCGGACCACTATCGATATAATTCTGTCCAGGCAATATCAGCGTCGTCTGGCGAGGAATGACTGCTAGTCGAACACATGAACGGTGCATGTAGTATCAGTGAGCGTGCTGTCCGTATGTAGAATGGGCACGCGAGCTTTCTGAGTTTGACCGAGTGTGGACTGTGATGCCCTGGAGGCTCGGCGAGAGCATCTCGGAAACTGCACGACTTGCCGGGTGTTCGAGGAGTGAAGTGGTGAGTATCTTCAACACGTGGCGAAACCAAGGTGAAACCATGCCCAGCCGTCGTGGGGTTGGGTGCCCCCCCCCTCATTACAGATGTCGGGCGTCTTAGGTTTGAACGAAACAGGACATGTGGCGCAACTAACGCCAGATTTTAATGCTGGGCGGAGTACAAGCGTGTCTGAACACACAGTGCACCGAACAGACTAACCATGGGACTCCTCGGCCGACAACCGATACATGTGCCATTGTTAACACCCCGAATAACACCACGACATCGTTAACTATGGCTGAAACTGGCACGTGACCATCGGAATTGGACGTTGGCGCAGTGGCAGAGCGTTGCATGGTCTCCGGTACCGTCTTCATCATGCCGACTGGAGGTCGTGAATCCGCCGTCTTCCAGGGGAACAGCTCCTTGAAACCTCTACTGTGGGACGGAGAAAAGTTGGTGGGGGCTGCATTCTGCTCTGGGGGACAATCACGTGGGCATCCATGGATCCAGAGGAGCTCGTGCAAGCCACAATGACGGCCAAGGAGCATCGTACACTGGTTGCAGACCACATACACCCCTCCATGACGATCATGTTCCCCGACGGCCGTGGTATTTTTCAGCAAGATAATGTGTCATGAAAGAAGGCCAGAAATGTGATGTAGTGTTTGAGGAACACAGTGGCGAGTTCCAGTTGATATGCTGTCCCCACAGCTTGCCAGATCTGAACTCGATCGAACATATCTATATGTGGTTGAACGTGGCGTCAGAGCTCATGACTTATGTACGCAGATGTGTTGCGAAGTTCCTCCAGCTACCTACCAAGGCCTCATTGCCACGTCGCGTCGCCGCTGTTATCCTTGCCAAAGATGGACGTACAGGCTATTAGGTAGATGGTCATAATTTTCTGGGTGATCAGTGAATGTCTTTATGCCAGTGGATGCCAGCAGTGTTGATTGGTGCAGTCCAGGTTTTGCAGTTGAAAGGTCACAGTTAAATGCTGTATAAGGCAAGAGCCCTGTTTCTGGGATTGACAAGAATAGCCGCACATTGATGTTACACACTAGGAAGGCCGATCCGCCTAGTATAGGTGGTAAAGTGAGGAACTTCAAGCTGACTTGAAGATGTGTCCATGGAGAAACCACCAGATGAGTATCTTTTGAACGTTGATTGCTACGGGTTGAGGTATCAGTAGAATTTTAATCAAGTATTGCGTCTTGCTAGTTACTGAAATTCGTATTTGTAGTTAATTAAGGTCTCTGTCATAATGTATTTGCAATAAGGCTCGAATCCGGCACTATAAGTCTGATAGGTTCACTGATATGTAAGTGCCTCGATGACTTCTTATGTGATAAAAATCAGTATGTTGTCCTCGATGGACAGTGTTCATTAGATGCAAGTGTGTCGTCAGGATTGACTCAGGGAAGTGTCATAGCACAGCTTATGTTCTCTATATACATAAACAACATGGCAGACAGAGTTGGCAACAGTCTGCGACTGTTTGGTGTTCGCTCTGGAATGTGCGGGACAGTGACGTGGCTGAATGGCTGTATGAGGATAGAAGATGACTCAGACAGAATTTCTGTTTGGTGTGTGTATGACATCTCGCTCTGTGTGTAGATGAATGGAAATTAATGTCGATGAGTAGCAGGAACAGTCCAGTGACGTTCGAATACTCTATGACTTATGTGCTGCTTCACCTCGATCTAATGCCTAACGCTGCAAAGCGATATAAGATGGATCGAGGACAAGAATGGGTAGTAGGGAAGACGAATGTTCGACTTCCGTTTCTGGGAGAGTTCTGAGAAAGGGTAGCTCATTTATAAAGAATACTGCGTATAGAACAATGGTACGGCCCGTTCTTGACTAATGCTCAGTTATTTGAGATCCCCACAACTTCGCGTTGGAGAAAGACGTGGAAACAACTCAGAGGCTTGCTGGTAGATTTGTTACCGGTAGTTTGGATCAACATATAATTATTACTGAGCCACGTCGTGAGTTAAAGTGGGAATCCCTGGAGAGAAGACTTCTTTTCGCCAAACATAACTGAGAAAATGGAGAGAACCAGCATTAGGGCTGATTGCAGAACGATTCTACTGAGGCCACAGTACAGGGGTTGGATGAAAATATGGAAACGCCTCGAGAAATGCTTGTGTTTCCATTGACCACTATCGGCGTTTGTGGAATGCCCTCGGCACGTTGAAAGTGTCAGACGTGCTCAGAACAGTGTTCTGTGTAGTTGCGAGTGGATTATGTTGGAACTAAGTCAAGTCGAACGTGGACAAGTTATTGGGGCCTATGTGGTGGATGCATCCGTAGCCAAGGTATTTGCCATCTCAGAGGGCACCGTACCAAAGATTCCTATTAAACAGAGGGAAGCAGAGAAACATCTTCCGCTAAGTCAGAATGCAGATGAAAGTGCTGAGTGATCGTGACAGACAGTCATTTAAGAGGACTGTGACGAAATATTAGGGTATAACAACTACAAAACAGTCTACAAAACTGAATGTCGAACTCGTGAACCCTGTCAGCAGAAAACAACACAACGGGAACTCCATAAGCTGGAAATCGTAGAGCGAGCTGGAATTCCTAAATAATTCACTAGTGAAGCAAATACCCGAATCAGAAAAAAGCGGTGGCGAAGCCATGATGATGATGATGTTTGGTTTGGGGGGCACCAATTTGCGGGGTCATCAGTGCCTGAACATATTCCCAATTTTCACACAGTCCAATTTTTTTTCGCGGTACAGTCTATCCACTGTCACGAATGATAATGATGATGATGATGAAATGATGAGGACAACACAAACACCCAGTCCACAGGCAGAGAAAATCTCCAACCCAGCTGAGAATAGATCCCGGGACCACGTGATCCAGAGGCAGCAACGCTAGCCAGTAGACCCGGAGCTGCGGACGCGGCAAAGTCATGAAACCTGGAGCAATAAAAGGAAGTTATTTGGTCTGATGAGTCTTCTTTAACACTTTTTCCAACTTCTGGGCTAGTTTATGTCCCAAGCATTTGCTGGTGGAAGTTCAATGAGGTTTGTGGATAAACGCTTTCATTTTCCATCAGCTGGGTATGTTTCATTTAGTCTTGGCCGATTTCGGTAATTTCAACCACTATCAACTGGAGGAAAAATTATGGCATCTGTTGGTTTAAAAATCCATATTATTCATAGATGGAATTTACTGACGGAAAAAAAATCACAACACCAAAAAATAATTAATATATGGTAATGAAATTACGGGAACGCATTTATGTAGGTAACACATTTAAGCGAATAACATTATAAGATCACAGGTTAATGTTAGCGTGAGATAAGCCACTGCAAATGTGAAATGCAGATACGCTAATACCGGTGAAAGTTCCAGAATGTTAAATGGAGGTATGCATGTGTTGTGTTGTACAGGTGCCGGATGTCACGTTGTGGGATGGTCTTCCATGCTTGTTTCATGTGGTCTGTCAATATAGGAACTGTTAATGCTGTTTGTGGGTGACACTGAAGTTTTGTCCAGTGATGTCCCTCATGTGCTCTATTGGTGACTTAGCACGCCAAGGCAACATACATTCCGGGACAAACCTATTATTCTGGTCAATTTTGGAAAAAACGACATTTTGTGAGTGATTGATTATTTTGTAAAAATTTTTTGTTTGATTATAGACGCAATTACATTTTATCGAAATAAGACGAAAGATCTATGGAATGAAGTTTTGGGTTGGACTGCAGTACCAAATGTTACACAGAAAACGAACCCTGTCCTTTCCTTTTGTGCTATCCCACTATGTGTTTGTGTACCCTTGTGTATCTGTTTTCTTCCTGTCTCTGTGTAGTTTCATAGAATTTTTTTTCTTCTAATACTAAGCTACATTCACTATGATGAGGAATACTGTTATCCTCAAATTTAATTGGCATTAATATATGTTATTTACCTTGTAAATATGCTTAGACATTATTTATTCTGTTTTGTTTTAATGCTCATGTGTAAAGTTGATGTTTCAAAAGTTATTCTGATCTTTTATATATTTACCTATAATTCCTGTAACACTGATGTATATGTTATGTCGATTCTTTTGTAAAGCCTGTACTACAAATGTTATCTGTATTGTTATGTTCTTTAATGATGTATTTTGTACCTTTGTAATTGTATTCTTATGTTATAAAATTGTAATTGACACCAGTTCATCATATTATTAATTTGTAAGTTCCATTTCACTGCACACGTTTCTGTTGGTCATAGTATATGAACAATATGTGAGAAGTAGGGACTGTTAGTGTTTGCACGTGTGTTAATAATTCAGCAAGGGACTGGATAACAGCATTGCTGGTTCTAAGGACAATTCCAAAAACTTTGTGAGTGCACAAGTGGTGGTTATGGACTTGCTATATTCTCCGCAAGACTCTTCGATGGTGATTGTGCACCTGCACAGCCGCAACAGATGGCTGCTGGCCGTCTCTACAAGGACAACAGTGGGTCCGCACCTTTGATGACCCACCAATACCAATATTTCTACAAGGACTGCAGTGGGTCTGCACCTCTGGTGGCCCACCAATACCACAATCTCTACCAGGACTACAGTTGGTCTGCACCTCTGGTGGCCCACCAACACCGTAATATCTACTGGGACTACAGTGGGTCTGCTCTGTGATGACCTACTTACCGATCTTCTTCAAAACGTCGAATGACTCTGCTGTGGGTTTGCTCTGTTGTGGCCCATTACCTGTCAGCATGTCAAGAGTCAGCACTGTCTTTCCGTTGGAAGGACAACACTACTTCTTCAAGACTGCATGGAAAACTACTTCCGTGTGCATTGTCTTTTACTGCTCAGACTTTGAGAAAAACACTGCAATTTTACTGTAATGAACAATCTGGACTGTCTTTATGGACTGTGGGAAAATTTTAGCATTTGACCAACATTGTATCAATAAGTGTGTGCATTTGATATCTTTGTTATTGTAATTATGAAAAATTTTATCAAATAATTATTGGCCACTGCCCAAAGTGGGGAGTGTGGGGGCTATGTAAGTAGGCTGTTTATGTTTTCTTATTGGCAACGTTACATAGCGCTCTGTATGAAAATCAATGGCTGTGCTGTGTGCAGTCTGTGGCTAGTTTGCATTGTTGTCTGCCATTGTAGTGTTGGGCAGCGGCAGCTGGATGTGAACAGCGCGTAGCGTTGCGCAGTTGGAGGTGAGCCGCCAGCAATGGTGGATGTGGGAAATGAGATGGCGGATTTTTGAGTACAGAATGGATGTCATGAACTGATATATATATTATGACTATTAAGGTAAATACATTGTTTGTTCTCTATTAAAATCTTTCATTTGCTAACTATGCCTATCAGTAGTTAGTGCCTTCCGTAGTTTGAATCTTTTATTTAGCTGGCAGTAGTGGCGCTCGCCGTGTTGCAGTAGTTCGAGTAACGAAGATTTTTGTGAGGTAAGTGATTTGTGAAACGTATAGGTTAATGTTAGCCAGGGCCATTCATTTGTAGGGATTATTGAAAGTCAGATTGCGTTGCGCTAAAAAAATATTGTGTGTCAGTTTAAGCCCAGTCACGTGTATAATTGTTCAAAGGGGGCGTTTCAAGTATAAATTACATAGGAGTTGATACATTGTTTATCTACGAAATTTAATTTGCGGGGGTTGGATCTCTCTTTTATTTGATGGCGAAAGCTCACATCCCCTAACTACATGTTCTGATTAAGTAATTACACTGCGATCGTTACAGCTAAGAGCTCTATCCTGATCCTATCCCGAACATAACCTGTACCATGTTAAACGATTTCTGGCAGACAAGACAGTGGTTGGAATATTATTTATTTAAACAATTTATGGGATATAAAGAAGTGTGTGGAATATAGTTTATTTATTTAAAGAATTTGTCGAGAGATTGATTGTAGTGTATGGAATATTGTTTATTTAAGCAATTTGCGAGATGAAAGACAGTTTGTGGAATATTTAAACAATTTACACCTTATTTCCGATCGCATGAGGAATACCATCAACATAAAACACTCACCACACGTATTTACATTGCTGTTAGTTTCTTCCGCGAAAAAAAAAAAAAAAGCACTTGTGGTGCAGTTGCGGCGTAAGACGGGAAGCGCCATGCGTCCCTTGTAGTAGCTGCGTCACCAGAGACACGGTGAGGCTTCCGCGTGCGTCGAAATGCTGTCGTCGGCCAGAGTGGCCGAGCGGTTCTAGGCGCTTCAGTCTGGAACCGAGCGACCACTGCAGTCGCAGGTTCGAATCCTGCCTCGCGCGTAGCTGTGTGTGATGCCCCTACATTAGTTAGGTTTAAATAGTTCTAAGTTCTAAGGGACTGATGACCTCAGAAGTTAAGTCCCATAATGCTCAGAGCCATTTTTTTCACCACACCCGATCTCAAAGGTAACTAACGCTCACGACCGTGACAGCGTGTATTTCAAGCAAACCTCATTTACACCTCACAATGGTGCTGTTAGCGCCACTCTCATGAGACTGTTGTGAAATGTGAACAGATATAATGTTTCAAATACAGAAACACGCTTTCTTTTATATCGCACAACTCCTTCTTGTTGTGATTTTTTCCGTCGTGTAGAGGAGATGTGTCTCACAGTAGCGAAGATGAACAAGCTCTCATAGCCCACGGTATGCATTTGAGAGCCCATGTTTATTGGACTTTTTTCCCTGTTTTGATCCATACTACCACCTCTGAAAGATGCCTACCCTGCAATCTTAGCAACTACAGTACCACTAAATGTACTGTCGCTGATATCAGAACGGTTTTCGCTTGTAACTTTTGACTCGTTCGTTTCTGGTACAGGGACCCTTATCTCAAATTCAGACATTTATCCTTTTCCATTATCCCAGAATGTTTGTAACGTTGTCACGGTATCACCGTATATATGTATGCCTACATATACACTCCTGGAAATGGAAAAAAGAACACATTGACACCGGTGTGTCAGACCCACCATACTTGCTCCGGACACTGCGAGAGGGCTGTGCAAGCAATGATCACACGCACGGCACAGCGGACACACCAGGAACCGCGGTGTTGGCCGTCGAATGGCGCTAGCTGCGCAGCATTTGTGCACCGCCGCCGTCAGTGTCAGCCAGTTTGCCGTGGCATACGGAGCTCCATCGCAGTCTTTAACACTGGTAGCATGCCGCGACAGCGTGGACGTGAACCGTATGTGCAGTTGACGGACTTTGAGCGAGGGCGTATAGTGGGCATGCGGGAGGCCGGGTGGACGTACCGCCGAATTGCTCAACACGTGGGGCGTGAGGTCTCCACAGTACATCGATGTTGTCGCCAGTGGTCGGCGGAAGGTGCACGTGCCCGTCGACCTGGGACCGGACCGCAGCGACGCACGGATGCACGCCAAGACCGTACGATCCTACGCAGTGCCGTAGGGGACCGCACCGCCACTTCCCAGCAAATTAGGGACACTGTTGCTCCTGGGGTATCGGCGAGGACCATTCGCAACCGTCTCCATGAAACTGGGCTACGGTCCCGCACACCGTTAGGCCGTCTTCCGCTCACGCCCCAACATCGTGCAGCCCGCCTCCAGTGGTGTCGCGACAGGCGTGAATGGAGGGACGAATGGAGACGTGTCGTCTTCAGCGATGAGAGTCGCTTCTGCCTTGGTGCCAATGATGGTCGTATGCGTGTTTGGCGCCGTGCAGGTGAGCGCCTCAATCAAGACTGCATACGACCGAGGCACACAGGGCCAACACCCGGCATCATGGTGTGGGGAGCGATCTCCTACACTGGCCGTACACCACTGGTGATCGTCGAGGGGACACTGAATAGTGCACGGTACATCCAAACCGTCATCGAACCCATCGTTCTACCATTCCTAGACCGGCAAGGGAACTTGCTGTTCCAACAGGACAATGCACGTCCGCATGTATCCCGTGCCACCCTGGCCAGCAAGATCTCCGGTCTGTCCCCCATTGAGCATGTTTGGGACTGGATGAAGCGTCGTCTCACGCGGTCTGCACGTCCAGCACGAACGCTGGTCCAACTGAGGCGCCAGGTGGAAATGGCATGGCAAGCCGTTCCACAGGACTACATCCAGCATATCTACGATCGTCTCCATGGGAGAATAGCAGCCTGCATTGCTGCGAAAGGTGGATATACACTGTACTAGTGCCGACATTGTGCATGCTCTGTTGCCTGTGTCTATGTGCCTGTGGTTCTGTCAGTGTGATCATGTGATGTATCTGACCCCAGGAATGTGTCAATAAAGTTTCCCCTTCCTGGGACAATGAATTCACGGTGTTCTTATTTCAATTTCCAGGAGTGTATTTACAGACGCCCGTGCCTAGAACTTTGACGCTCTGTAGCGTCGTTGGAATACGTTCCCGGACATGAGCTTCTATGTAAAACTTTATCTACTAAGTTTGTTCTACAATTTCTAGAACTGTGTAACATGAGTTGTGAAACGCCCTGTATATGGAGAACGCCAGCTACAAAAAAGGACTGGGTAACGGGATATGTGTTAATGTATCGGGAATAGCTTCTGTGTTGTATTAGAGACCAAAAATTGTAAGGAAGGTAGAGGCAGGAAGATATGTAACCGCTAACTAAGTATACTGGTTTTAAGCGTTGCTCTTAAATGAACAGATTAACACGTGAGAGGAAATAATACCATCCCGCTTCTAACCAATCAGTAGATTGACGACTGAAGAAAATAAATTTACACGGAATCAGCTTCATTTCTGGAGCATATCTTACATGAATGAGTAGGTGCTTAGAATCCCTGAACAGAGGTAACAGCAAAAGTATCTTTATAGCAATACTTCTGTGAACGCCACTGACTTTCTTTGTTTCGATTAGCTTCGAGGCTTAGTTCGCAGTTACTGTGTAAATAATAGACGCTTGCCTTCACAGAACCGTAACAATATTTCTACTTCATTATATTGCAAGTGCTTTCAGATGCCTATCTGGCACAACGTATTACACACCACAGGGAGAGAACGAAGCTCCGCCCTGTTAATAATATAGTGAGATGGCTGCAGTGTGTATCGCGCCGAATTTTCTTTCCCGAGGCTCTGATCTTAACTGCGACTCGAGAATATTCTTTATCTACGGGTTACAGCTCTTTTCGTATCTGATCCATAATTTTCTCTTGTTTTTCAGCCACAGCGGAAGAGGCTCCCCGGAAGGAGAAGCTTACTGAAGGAAAGGAAGCAGATTCTCGGCCTGATAAGTGTAAAGGCTGGTTTCGCGTGACTGTGCCACGGACCACTCCCCGCGGAAAGGAGGCAACCCTGTTTAGCGCAGTTCTCCTTGATGTACGACATAATTTCTCTTCTGTCCCTCCGCTCTCTTCCGCTCCCAGCCAGCCTCTATTTATCCCTTGCCCTAAAGGGCTCAGCGTGACCTGAATCTCGCTGGCACGCCACTCACAGAAGTATACAGTCGTTGTATGGATAGAGAAGGGAATCAGTCTTCATGAACTGGATAATTAAATTTACGTGATTACCTGTTTCATCACGTTCTCGAAGTTGGCTGATGCAACTCCTGTTTTTTCTTGACATAATATGAATATAAACAGACACGCCCACTGAAACTTTCCGAATGGTTCTTCAGTGCGTTAGAGGGGTTCAAAGCGGGAGTGCAGCTTGTAGTATAAATGCTACTTTTATTACCAGTTAGGCTGACTTAAATCTGAGGTACTGCTTATGCAAAGTACATATTCAGAAGTGAGCAACTTTCGAAGCCACCACCTCATGCTAAGGTAGACCTATTTTTTAGTTTTAGCAAGTCAGGTTACGTTATGTATTCCGGTTCTGGAGTAATGAGATCAAAATTACTGTTGGGCCATGATGTACATTCACTTTGAAACTTCCCCTTTGAATGTGAAGAACGACTGTGCTGGTAAACTTCTGCGTTATTTGATACTGAAACAGCTGAGTAGAATTGAACGTTCTCAGACAGTTTTCTCTTTACACATTCTGATCATTTTTAAACTGACACACAATATTTTAGCGCAACGCAGTCGGACTTTTAATAATCCCTAAAAAAGAATAGCCCTGACTAACAATAACCTATCCTTTATAAATCACTTACCTCACCAAAAACTTCATTATTTGAACTACTAGAATACTGCGGGCGCCAATACTGCCAGCTAAATAAAGGATTCTAACTACTGAAGGCACTAACTACTGATAGGTATATAGTTAACAAATGAAAGATTTTGATAAAGAACAAACAAGGTATTTACCTTAATAGTGTTCAAATGCGACAAACCCTGGCTCCCCACATCCACCACTGCTGGCGGCTCACCTCCAACTGCCGTAACGCTACGCACTGTTCACATCCAACTGCCCAACACTACACTAGCGAATATTCCAACAATGAGTCCATCCAGCCACAGACCGCACACAGCACAGTTAGCTTGTAGCAAGCGATATGACGTGAAATATAGCCAATAAACCATTTAATAAATGAAAAATTATTAGTTAACTTGGATGGAAAAAAACATTTCGGTAAACTTCTACAAACTGTGTCATTCAACCCTTCCTGTACTTTCTATAATCACGTTATTATGCTTCATACTGTACTGCTAAGCTCTACTGCATACAAAATGTTACTTTATCTGTAGCCGTTAAACGAAATAATACTTTTTACATTATGTACTGAACAATATTCATTATAATTTTCGTCTGTCTACACTTGAATGTTAAGTATCCAAGTTGTACCTGCGGCTACTAGTTGGCACTCGCGATGCAATGTCATGTTCACCTGCCGCGCTTGTTAACGCGGGCGCCTCAGTCCCTTGCAACCTGTATCTGCACAGATGAGAACAGCCCATAGCAGCTCGCCTTCATGCATTCCTTTTTATATATTTTGTTACTAAAGCCCTTCTGGGCTGTTAATTATTTTATATGTGACATGTAAGTATTGCCTTTGTCTTTTATTAGTCAGTACTTGCACTTTTTAGCCAGCCTGAGTGGCCGTGCGGTTCTAGGCGCTGCAGTCTGGAGCCGAGCGACCGCTACGGTCGCAGGGTCGAATCCTGCCTCGGGTATGGATGTGTGTGAAGTCCTTAGGTTAGTTAGGTTTCATTAGTTCTAAGTTCTAGGCGATTGATGACCTCAGCAGTTAAGTCGCATAGTGCTCAGAGCCATTTTGCACTTTTTATATAAAAATGTCTTTTCCTATACATATGGAACTACGATGGGCCATTTTAATTGTTTTAATTCTAATGAAAATACTCTTAGAAGTGTTGTGATCTGGTAAATAAGACTAAAAATTATTGTGACCGAGAGACCATTTGTTTCAATTCTACTGAAATGTAATGTACACCAGTTGTAAATAAATATTATTGGACAAGTGAAAACAAAAATAGTAATCAGTACACGATTTAAATAACAATGCACCCACCCCATCAGAGCTGAGTCCGAAACACATATCTTATAGAATGTGCGAGAAAGTTACGTGAATTATCTGAAAGATCAAGGAAAGCTGTTTCTATTCAAAATGAATATAAAAAAGACGTGTAATTTGTGCAAATACTTTTCCCGAATAAATATGTATTATAAAGTTCAATATTTGCGATAACACTACGAGTGTGAAAGGAGGACGGAGTAGCCCGCGGGGAGCGCGAAAAATGCGCCGTACAGCGCGCACAGCCGGGCTGGGCTGGCGCTCGTTCACAGCGCACCGTGCAACAACCACGGCACCGGCGTGAAGGGGTTAAAAAGGGTGGGTGGGGTATTTAGTTTGGGCTTCCCATTTGCTCTGCAGCCCTGAGGATGGCAATCATATAGTGTGTCCTGGTTTTGCCTTGTCCTAGACACTTCAGACTTTAGCTTCCAGAGGCTCTTTTCTGCTGGTTCGTTACCTGAGTACTTATTGTTGCCTATTCCTCCTAACGACACTCTGCTTTGTCACTAATATGATTGTGCCTCTAGGCTGCCATGATGTTATTATGCTTCGCTTGCAGACTTGGGCACTCGGTCGTTCCCCTGTGATGCAATAGCTTCCTTGTGTGCTGCAGCTTGCTCAGTATATCCCCCTAGCTGGCTGTTCGGCTTCTAGGAACTGCCAAAGCAGATACTGGACGAATTTTTAGTGTCCGCCGAGGATACTGTCGTGGGGTGTAACAACTCCCTCTTCCTTCAGAAAATTCGTATCGAAATTTCCAATTTGGTGTACCTACAATACCCGGCCGCTGTGGCAGAGCGGTTTTAGGCGCTTCAGCCCGGAACCGTGCTGCTGTTTCGGTCACAGGTTCGAATCCTACCTCGTGCATAGATGTGTGTGATGTCCTTAGGTTAGTTAGGTTTAAGTAGTTCCAAGTCTAGGGGACTGATGACCTCAGATGTTAAGTCCCATAGTGGTTAGAGCCATTTGAACCATTTTTACCCATAATAACTTCATTCTATATATTTATGCTCCAGTAGTTACACATTATACAACTTCAGCTATTCTCCCATTACCATACAGCTACTTTACATGATTTTCAACGGTTGATGTATCGAAGCGATGAAGTAGGTCTTTTCAGAAGTCATTTTTTACACACTTATACAATTATTCGTTTACTTATAGGTTCATCTATTAGTAACACGTAATTCTGTTACCGGGTCTGAGCTGTATTTATAAACCAATCAACGGGTATTTGGTTCACAGGTGTATTAACAGTCATTTAAAACAGAAGTAGAATACAAAAACGCAGTCAGAATCACTACAGTGCTGGTAGATGTCACGGTTATATTTGTGATACTATAATGTTGTCTATCTTGCTAGAACATTTGCTCGACTGCAATTCTCCATTTTTGCAGTGCTTCTAGTTTGTCCAGTGAGCGTTGAATGTCTGGGTTCAGGGCATTATTTAGCGAGGACAATTTTATGGTTGGCAGGTTTCTTGGGCCAGTACGGCATAGGTTGTGGTCTTACTCAGTGATCGTAGCTGGTGGACGAAATGTTGGGTCTGCTAAGTAACAAGTGGTACTGTTCACTATTATTCTACTATCGTCTAATTCCACTTTGTCCATACATGTTGTCTCCTGAGTTCGTATCAGTTTGCTATGGCTACTTCTGGTGAGAAAACTGAAAATGTGGACAGGGTGCTAACACTTCCCCTTGATATTCACTTGCTATGGCTTTTTCCAGGAACACTTTTCCTTCTGGTATCTCTTTAGCTCCTCCGACGACTTCAAAGTACAGGCATTTGGGCATTTCTATGTCCTGAAATTATTTATACACCTTTGGCCGATATTTGTACCCATTTCCCCGTCGTTACCAATTACTGGCTAGAGGTGTGTGGTAGAGCATTGGTACAGCGCATTGACGCCTGCTGCTGGGAATCGAATTAATAGGGTAAATCAGGGTCATATGGTGAACAAATAATTTGGGCCTCGTAGAAGACAAAAAATTGTTTATTTAAACAAAATAAAAACACTCCCCTTTCACAAAATACATAAGTAATACATTAACAGTACCACATCCTCTTTAAGGCACTACAAAAGTTAAAAAAGGCAATACTTAATTTTATCAATTTCACCATTTCACCCAAAGGGTGAAATGGTGAACTTATTTCCCCTGGTTTTTGCCACATACGTCACACATAGAATCATATTTTGAACAGTCTTCATGCGGCCGACGTTGGCAACTAATACGTTTTATCCAATCCACATCCTTTTTAGTGCAACTGTACAGTTCACCGCATCCTACACAACAACACTCTTCATCATCCGCGTCTTCACCATCGTCTTGCAATTGGATATCCAGCGACGAGTCGGATTCGGTGTCAGTGGTGTCGTTTCTTAGGCTGCTTCTTTTTCATAATTCCTTCGGTAGTCTCTTTGGTTACGGTTTTTCCTTTGGTTACGGTTTCTCCTTTGGTCCTCTTTTTAGCATTTGCTCTTCACTGACTCATTTTCTCGTTTTCTGTTTCGCAGGTTGTCGATTTTTTCTGGAGAAGTCAAAACCTGAGGTAAAACTCTGGAGTTCTTCCTTGCAGATGCAACTTTATCTTGGATAGGTATCGGCGAAATATGGTCCAAGAGTTTGCTGGGGGTTATTTGAGATTATTCTGTTGCCAATGTCGAGGTCATATCTGTTGCTTCTGATGAAGACTGCATGTTTTCCTGTGGATTTTCCGCCCATTGCCAACAGCCCAGTTGTGGTGAAGCTTGTATGTGTTCAAGCCCCTGATCGTTATCTACGTCTGCAGTTGCTTCTTCCGAGGGATTAGGTATCTCCTGCCAGTGCGAACAACTTCGTCGAGGTGAAGTAGGTCTGTTTTCATGTCGTCCGTTTTTTTTTCCTGATGTTGATCTGAAGCTGATGTTAAAAACGTGTATTCGGGGATGACATCAGGATTAAACGGGATGATTCCTGTGCTTCTGAACTCCATATTGCATTCTCTGTCACAGCTGCTTGTACCCATGCCTTTGGAAGCAGTACTCCGAGCACTAGTCTGGAAATTTTTCTGTTTGGATTCATTTCAATGTACGAATTGGAAGCATTGTAATAATAGAATTTCAGAGCTTTCAAAATGCTCCGTCTAGCGGCTGCAGATAGTGTGTGGTGTGGCTGGGTAGACAGAGCAAAATTATGTTTTTTTTTTCTTCTGCAAACTCTAATGTATCCACGCTGCTGCAATGAGAGCGATGCCCATCCAAAATAAGCACGACTGTTCCCTCAGGCTTCCTCGGTGCAAAATGGTTCCATAGCCACAGAAGAAAAATATCAGTTGTTAAGTACGGCGACTTCTGTGACATGAAAATCATGGAACCCGGCGGCATACCGTCCTCATACTGGGGATTTTCATTTTTTCCATTCATAACACAAGCTGGGGGTAGAAACATGCCCTCTCCATTGCAGCAAGCGATTACAGATATAGTTTCATCCTTTTCAGCAGGTGATATCGCTGAAACTCTCTTAGACCCCTTTGCTGCCAACACGTAACCTGGTCTATTTTCAGCTGAAGTCCGGACTCATCTACGTTGAATATACGTATTTCCCGGCTTATCAAGGAGGTTATACTCTACCAAGATGTTCTGCAGTAATGAAAAACAGTCTGAAAAGTTTTTCGTACTTAATCCCCTTGACCGTGCTTGTAAAACTCCTTCCGATTTCCAGATTGAGAGTTCCGGGTTGCTTTTTAAGAATAAATGTAGCCAGTCCATTCCAGCAATTTCCTTTTCTCGGTTAAATTTCTGATGTTGGTTATATTTCTCAGCTAGTTTATATACCATGGTACGTATTTCTGTCCTTGTCGGTGCAAATCCGAAGTTTTGTAATTTTATGATATGCTTTACCAACTTTTTCCTTATTCTTGTGTTACTACAGGCAGCCCACCCAAAGGTTTTTTCGTAAAGCACCCGTTTGCTAATCGTCTCTTCAGCATTCACCACGGAACGTGAAACTCCTTTGAGGCTTTATTCAGGCTTATTCCATTGTGCACCCTTTTTAGGGCATCGTTACGTTACTCCTCTAGCCAATAAGCACGGCTGGTTCCTTTTATTCTTTGTTAAAATGTAGGCATCTTTGCCTGGAACAATGGCGGTAGTTAGAACATTTACTTTTTTAATCACTGACAAACCAAACTGTAATCGCAAAATATATATATAAAAACTAATTTTTAAATTAACGATTGTATTGAGACGTCGGATAAAACAGAATATAACTCTCGCATGTGATAGGAAACGGTAACATTTCATGACCTGTCAAAAACCCTGGCTGGGATGTACCTAAATAAAAGCTTTGTACTTCACACACAAGAAAAGTCCTTCACCGTATCACCCCTGCCCGAGTTCACCATTTCTCCCATTTGCTGTGGGTGAAACGGTGAATAGCACGACAAGAAGTTCAAAACAGTAGACGCTACGACTTCTACGTCATGTAGTACATAAGCAGTATAAAAAGGCAGAATATATCAAAAAATACCCAGCGGACTACGCTACCTGAGGTAACATCTACAAATTCATGCAATGCCGGCCGCGGTCGTCTAGCGGTTCTAGGCGCTCAGTCCGGAACCGCGCGACTGCTACGGTCGCAGGTTCGAATCCTGCCTCGGGCATGGATGTGTGTGATGTCCTTAGGTTACTTAGGTTCAAGTAGTTCTAAGTTCTAGGGGACTGATGACCACAGATGTTTAGTCCCATAGTGCTCAGAGCCATTTGAACCATTTGAAATTCATATAAAAAACAGTTTTGTACAAAGTACTTACGTTTTTTAAAACGGAGCTGCTTTTCAATACGTGCACACTGCACTGATGATCAGAGACTGTTGGCATGCAGACATACAGTGACATCTGTTCAACCAGTAAAGAATTAAAGCAATTCACCATTTCACCCGATTCACCATATCACCCTGACTTATCCTACATTTTACCTTGTAACATCTGAACTCATTTCAGTGATGGACACATGATAGAATAGTGCCAAATATGCTTGTGTTGGTTCCATTATGTGCCATAATTCTGCTGTAAAATCATTTTGCGCTTTGCATAGGGCAGTTAGGAATTGCTACAGTGGCAATAGTGTAGAACTCAGCTGCTCATGGTTGGCATGATGCGCTAGTTCTTATAGCGTAGTTACTCCCAACCATCAGTTAGGGACCGTAGCAGCCTCGCTGTGGTCACTCTCCCATCCAATGCTTTCAATCGATTTTGAACAGTCTGTATGTTAATGTTAAAGGCGTGCACCGTATCTCGTGTAATCTGCACTAGTTCAGCAGTTACTTCTCCGTCTAACTTGGTATTGTTTAGCTCATACTGTTCTAGGTTCGAAAATTGAGTAGTATGCCATCTCAGTGTAGATCCAGCAGCTAATATTTGCCCCATCATGTCATACAAATTCCGGATGTCTTCGCTGTCGGCTGTATCAAATACTGTTTTTAGTGGTTTTCCACCAGCGTCTAACTGCTCTTCTTACACACGTGGGTTCGTGGTACCATGCCCATTACCTGCGTAACTTTTTCCCGTAGTTTTTCAGATGAGAATTGTAAATCACGCTATTCCCCTCGTACTTCGATTAAAATTCCGTCATTCTGTGCTTCTTGACGCAACTCCCCAAACACATCTTGCAATCTACGCATTCAGTCCTAACCTCCCATGAATTGCAAATAAGTGGAAATATCCAACAATGGTATGTCAGTAGGACGTTCAGTTGACTGAAGAACATTGCTCCAGACTCGAGAGACTGGGTTTGTAACACAGTTGTGTAACCTCCCCACAGAATAACAATTAAATGAATTATTTTTTAATATTGTAACCTCTGAACAAAATTAATCTTAACGTAACCTCTGAACAAAATTGGCTCCCATTTATAGTCTGTGGGCAGAAATGCATTCACATTTAATGTTCCCACAAAATTCTTTTCTCTTTCAACATCATGTTCGAAACAGAAAAATTCCTAAACAGCAAAATAATAAAAAAGTTTAGTAACCTGATAAATTTTACGACGACAGCAGCGCTGCCCTTCGGCCCTGTATTCTGAATAAAAAAACAAAAATTCTTACCTCGATAAAAACCGCAATTATATCTGCTCTTAAGTTGGAATTTCTCGACACAGCTTCGTGCAATGCTGCCGTACATTTTTTTTTTATTATTGGAAGGAATGATCATGCATTTGAAATATTCTTTAAATTGAAATGAACGCTTTTCTTTAAAAAAGTTGCTTTATATTATAAAAATTATTATTGGGGCATTTTTTTGGAACAAATTAATTTACAATTAACATACATTATTAAATATGCGCAAGGCTGCTTCTTTACCTTCTACAACAATACTCATTCTCCAGAGTCCTGACCAGAGTCGCGAGCAGAGCACACAGCCGACGCATGCCGACTCCTGTCGATTACTGCTTACCATAGTTCAATTCTTTTATCTTGGCGGCTCGCGCATGCCCGCCCAGACGCAGGAGATTGCTGCGTTGCCAGTTGCACACGACGCACGCGCCAATAGAAGCAGCGCCATAGTATAGCGTAGTTCGCAAGCTTACGTTTACGGGGGAGCGCGCAGTTCATGAAGTTAAGCCTGCACGCATTAACCCTTTCGCTGCTACAGAGACGTGCTCCCTGCATTCCGCGCTGTACGTGATTTTGTCACTGCACTGCTCGCCTGTGCAGACACATCGTGTTCCGACTGCTTTGACACTCTTTATCATTCGATTCCACAAAAACTATTTGGCCCAAAAATTAGATTTTTACATGTCTTCTTGACTGATACCTCCCCCCCCCCCCCGTAAATGACTTAATTTTGTTTCGATGTTCAACGCAGTTATTATGCAGCATTAAATATAGTAAACCATTGCACGAAATTTTGAAGAGTTTGCAGAGGTAAAAGTCCATAGAGTATACTTTCCGAATGGTCGATTTTAGTTGCCACGATGTTGAGAATGAAACGTGGACAAGATACCTAAATTTCATATAAAATTACTACATGTAATGCTGCATAATAACTGCGTTGAACATCGAAACAAAATTAAGTCATTTATAGGGGGAAGGTATCAGTCAAGAAGACGTGAAAAAATCAATTTTTTGGGCCAAATAGTTTTTGTGAAATCGAATGATAAGTGTGTCAAAGCCGTGGGAACACCATGTGTCTGCACAGGCGAGCAGTGCAGTAATGACAAAATCGCGCACAGCGCGGAATGCGGGGAGCACGTGTCTGCAGCAGCGAAAGGGTTAATGAAGAGACAAAGCACCAGAAATTTCAAAAAAACTGCATTCAAACGAACGTAATTCGTGAAGGCACTTCGATATTGTTTATAAATAATGAAAATACTAAGTAGTGCACAAGGATTGAACTCATAAACCTCCGCTTAGAAGCCTAACACCTTAACCGTTACGCTAACGCAGCTAGTCTGACGAACGAATGCCATGAGGGCTATAAAACGTCACGCAAAATACTGATAAACACTGTTGGTATGACTAAAAAGTACTGACACTTCGGCGAAGTACAATAGGAAATAAACAATTACCGCTGTTGAAACTTCCTGGCAGATTAAAACTGTGTGCCCGACCGAGACTCGAACTCGGGACCTTTGCCTTTCGCGGGCAAGCGCTCTACAGTCTGAGCTATCGAAGCACGACTCACGGCCGGTACTCACAGCTTTACTTCTGCCAGTATCTCGTCTCCTACCTTCCAAACTTTACAGAAGCTCTCCTGCGAAACTTGCAGAACTAGCACTCCTGAAAGAAAGGATATTGCGGAGACATGGCTTAGCCACAGGCTGGGGGAGGTTTCCAGAATGAGCACATAATACAAAATCGAGATGTAGCTGCAATAACGGCGCTATAGCTTCCAATAACCTGATAATGTAACTAGTACGTTTTGTATTTTCTACAGAAATCACTTGAAAATGGACTTCTAGGTCCGGAACCGTTATGTTACATTGAGGGATGTGCAGAAGAGAAGGAAGCGTACGTGCTGTGTTCACATCGTCGGCTGCAGTCATTCCGAAATAATTAAAATTAAAATTCCCAGCTTCTGTGATTTGAAAGAGGTTCGAAATCCGAATGAAATAATTCGGGGACGAAAGGGAGAATGTTTCTAGCATTTTTCGAGAATGACGTCAACAAGCCATACTCGGTTTACTAACGGAGGTCTCCCTTTGTTTTGCCTGATCGGATTTTCCTGGCGGTCGGAGTGCTTATGTGGGAGGTACATGGCCGGCGAGATACAGTCGACCGTACTCTTCGCGTGAACACAAACGCTCTGCAAATCACTGTACGGCCGTACTCAATATGGCGCGGTACCGACGCACCATTCGCGGCGTGCTGCTGAAAGAAAAAAAGGCGATTAATTGCATTGGTCAGCAGGCCAGGCACCGATCCGCGTTGCCGTCGAGGGCACTGTCAACAGAGCTCTTCCGCGCGGCGGATCAAAGCGTTCAGCTGGGACAACGCACCGCCCCCACACGCTCCCGGCGTGTAGCTGTTCTGCTGGTCTCAATTTGTGGTAGCAGTCACAGTGGGCCTTTTCTTCACTACACGTAGGCAGTTCTGCCTCTCCTCGACTGTGACAATTTCCTGTACAGGCGTTTTAAGAAAAGAGCTTAATGTAAAAATACGGCCAGTGGAATAAAGAGTAACAAGATACTGCTACCCTCCGATTTCGACGAGCTACTGATAAAGACAGGGAGCGAAACGATATTTACAACTGCTGGGGAAACTGGTTAGGAGCTATAAGATTCAAAGGACATGGAAAGGAAGCAGTGGTTGAGATGTGAGTGAGACATTGTTAGACCATATCCCCGATGCTATTCAATCCTTAGATTGAGAAAACAGTAAAGGAAAGCAAGGAAAATTCTGGAAAGAATATTAAAGTTATAAGAGAAGAAGTAAAAACTCTGAAAACAAGCAGCAGCTATGACTGGTTGCAGCAACCAAGACTAGTTTCAAGTAATTATGAAGCCAGCAACGAATGGGCTAGCTGTCATGGTGGTAGAAACTAAATTTTAAATTGGTGCTGTAATTGGTTTCCAAGTGGTTAATACAGTTTGAGGCTCTGCTCCATCATGTTCAACAAGCCAGAAAAAAAGACATTTGTCTATTATACTGTCATTCCGCCCGAGACGCAAATGTCTTGGATGAACAGTTACGCGGAATGAATACTATCTTCAAAAGCGACAAACATCAGCTACATTAATACTAGGGTAATGAAATGTTATAGAGTTATATCATGGGCAGCTTAGAGAATTATATAAGGAAATGATTAACTATTCGTGCTTTTTTCCGTCATTTGACTGTCAATTGCTCATTTATTTTACGGAATCATGATTTCGGCATTATAGCCATTCTCAAGCACAAGTTGAAAAGTTAATATATGTCTGAATGATCTGCCTGTGACACGTCAGCGGAAACTTGTTCCCGGTCCTATCAACCAGTAGTCTCACTACAGGATATGAGTTCATATCGAAGATATATAATATGGCTAACATTATATAGAGCAAAAACCATTAGCACACACTGTGCACAATGTCCGCCACATTATGTTTCTTCGATATGTACTCAATCCTGTAATATCACAACTGATCAATGAGATCAGAAATATGTTTCTTCGACGATGACATGTCACAGACAGGTCAGACATATTTTAATATTTCAATATGCATCTGAGAATGGTTATAACGGTGAAATAATGACTGTGTAAAATAGATGAACAATTAACAATCAAAGGGCAGAGATTCCTATAAAAAATTCTATATTTCTGTGGTCCCCCACGAAGGAAAGATTATTCGTTATTCGGTTTGCAAGTAAATGATGATGGCCGAAGTACAGACGACTATCTGTCGTAAGAAAAGCATTAACATCAAATATAAATTTAAGTTTTAGCAAGTCTTCTCTTAAAGTACTCTTGATTGTACCACGCACAAAAGTGAAATCGTTATAATAAGCAGTGCAGGCAATACAAGCTTTTGAAATGTGGTTTTCCCATACGACCATTTCACGAGTGTACCATGAATATCCTCAGATAAATAATGAGGAGGTTCTGAATCGAATTGAGGGAGAAAGAATTTTATGGCACTAATTGACTACAAGAAAGGATGAGTTTATAGGAGACATAGTGACGTACCAAGGAACAAGGAATAGAAAGTCTCGTAATGGAGGAAAATGGGTGGGGTAAAAATTGCAGCTGGAGACCAAAGGATGAATACATGAAGAAGGCAGAAATGGATGTTGGGTGCAGTAGATATCCTGGGGTGAAGAGGCTTGTACAGGATACAACAGCGTGGAGTGCTGCATCAAACCAGTCCTCGGATTGAAGGGCTCAGTCCAATCATCGGCCTAAAAATCACAACAGAAACTACAGCATTTAAGTTGGTGGCCCTCTAAAGTGAGTCCAATGGAGGGTACTATCCTTCCCTTTTCGAAAAAGTTGATATCAACGTTGCAGTGCCCATTAACACTGAAGGCTACCTAGACTGCAGCCAAGACGACCGTAGCACAAATATTTAAAATTAAAAATATAATTATATTTCTGTATCTGTATTTTAATGCGGCATTTAAGCCTGCTTATAATCATAACAGACCTAAAGTTTTGTATGGGCTTATCCGGCCTTTTCTTCAGCGAACAGCACATAGAAACTAAGACAACATTCACCTCTAGCATTCTCCCATCAATTTCTCAGTGGCATCACGTGGCATGCATGATACTTCAGTGGGCAAAATCGTTAAGTCTTGTAAAACAATCGTTAAATGAACTTCGGCACTTTGAAATGAGTTAGCCTTTATGGAAAGCCCCTTTCGTCCAAACCTCATTTCATTCAAAACAGGGCACATAACGCGTTTAAAGTTCATTTTTTTAATATTGAGGGTGCTCTAAGGATGTACAGATTTCTAATAATTAAAAACAGTAATGGAAACGTGTCTTTGACAAACTGGAATTAATCAAAAACTGACTTCGAACTTTCACGTTAAAAGACAGGATCAGACGTTTTGTTACGTCCAGTGATATTCATGACAAGTAGGTTATAAAGATATTGTAAATAATTTCAATAATATGAAGTGTATGCACAAACAAATTAGCTTACAAATTTATTTAAAATTTGCTTATTAAAGGTAATTATCTGGAAAGCTATTGTATTCGAACCTGAGTGACAGTTGGTAAGTTGATACATTCCTTTTATGTTCCTGTTGTGCCTCACAAATATGTTTGCATATAGCTAAGATGTCTTACTTCCAAAATCGAATTACAAATTTTTTGGACAGACAGGAAACTTAACTTCTTGCTTGTATACACTCCTGGAAATGGAAAAAGAACACATTGACACCGGTGTGTCAGACCCATCATACTTGCTCCGGACACTGCGAGAGGGCTGTACAAGCAATGATCACACGCACGGCACAGCGGATACACCAGGAACCGCGATGTTGGCCGTCGAATGGCGCTAGCTGCGCAGCATTTGTGCACCGCCGCCGTCAGTGTCAGCCAGTTTGCCGTGGCATACGGAGCTCCATCGCAGTCTTTAACACTGGTAGCATGCCGCGACAGCGTGGACGTGAACCGTATGTGCAGTTGACGGACTTTGAGCGAGGGCGTATAGTGGGCATGCGGGAGGCCGGGTGGACGTACCGCCGAATTGCTCAACACGTGGGGCGTGAGGTCTCCACAGTACATCGATGTTGTCGCCAGTGGTCGGCGGAAGGTGCACGTGCCCGTCGACCTGGGACCGGACCGCAGCGACGCACGGATGCACGCCAAGACCGTAGGATCCTACGCAGTGCCGTAGGGGACCGCACCGCCACTTCCCAGCAAATTAGGGACACTGTTGCTCCTGGGGTATCGGCGAGGACCATTCGCAACCGTCTCCATGAAGCTGGGCTACGGTCCCGCACACCGTTAGGCCGTCTTCCGCTCACGCCCCAAAATCGTGCAGCCCGCCTCCAGTGGTGTCGCGACAGGCGTGAATGGAGGGACGAATGGAGACGTGTCGTCTTCAGCGATGAGAGTCGCTTCTGCCTTGGTGCCAATGATGGTCGCATGCGTGTTTGGCGCCGTGCAGGTGAGCGCCACAATCAGGACTGCATACGACCGAGGCACACAGGGCCAACACCCGGCATCATGGTGTGGGGCGATCTCCTACACTGGCCGTACACCACTGGTGATCGTCGAGGGGACACTGAATAGTGCACGGTACATCCAAACCGTCATCGAACCCATCGTTCTACCATTCCTAGACCGGCAAGGGAACTTGCTGTTCCAACAGGACAATGCACGTCCGCATGTATCCCGTGCCACCCAACGTGGTCTAGAAGGTGTAAGTCAACTACCCTGGCCAGCAAGATCTCCGGATCTGTCCCCCATTGAGCATGTTTGGGACTGGATGAAGCGTCGACTCACGCGGTCTGCACGTCCAGCACGAACGCTGGTCCAACTGAGGCGCCAGGTGGAAATGGCATGGCAAGCCGTTCCACAGGACTACATCCAGCATCTCTACGATCGTCTCCATGGGAGAATTGCAGCCTGCATTGCTGCGAAAGGTGGATATACACTGTACTAGTGCCGACATTGTGCATGCTCTGTTGCCTGTGTCTATGTGCCTGTGGTTCTGTCAGTGTGATCATGTGATGTATCTGACCCCAGGAATGTGTCAATAAAGTTTCCCCTTCCTGGGACAATGAATTCACAGTGTTCTTATTTCAATTTCCAGGAGTGTATTATAAAGTTAGGTATTCTTAGTGAGATTAATAAATCCTATTACATACCTTACGCATTGCATTACTTGTCATTTTTTGATCACATCACTTCATTAAATAATAAGCTTCATAGCAAAATATCATAAATTAAGCAATGTACCTCAAATACTATGTAATAGGCTTTTAATGAGAAAATTGTTCTAAAATAATATTCTTGACGGTTGTTTATCACAAAATTGCCTGTGGAACGGAAGAACCGTAGGAGAGATTCTAACAGGTGTAAAGTCGACCTTCGAGAAATATTGCGACTGTCATGGGACTTCGAAATATGTCAAGTGCTGGAGGACTTCGAAATATTTTCGACTCTCACCTAACTTTGAATTATTTCTCACTCAATTTATGCAACCTCATGGGGCTTTTGATTTCTTTTAGGCAGCTGCGAACTTTAAAATATTTTAGAAGAAGTTTGGACTTCGAGTACTTTCGTGTGAACCACGGAGTGGTAGGAAACATAACTTGTATGCATTAATCAGGTGGCCATTTAAAGGGCATGGCAAAGGCACTGCGCTATTCTGTTGAGGAACTAATAAATGCTGTGGTTTCAATTTACTGCTTCATACAAGTCATTATTAAAATAAAGCATTCCTCTTTTTCGGTAAATGACGATTTTTTTTGGAATTACGTGGACATTAAAGTGAAAGCACAACCTTCCTCTCTAGGCCCCCTAGATAGTCTTAAATACTACTGCCACATTTTCAATATAGGGCGCCACAGAGGTGGAAGAGTAAAATAGCAATGAGTTATAATTAGCGCCAAAATGATAAGTTCTACTAGATACTAGATTGTGAGAAATGTCATGCGATTGACATGGTAATTACTGCCAGGGTAATTCTGTCTCTTGTCTTGCAGAACAGCATTAGGTAGCTTTGGAATAAAATCTGAAATACACCAACTAGAGTAACACCAATTCCTCAATCTATCAGTATCTAGAACTGGAGAAAGACAGAAAGATGAGCTCACTGCTTTCAAGATATAATCACAGGATTTAGTGAGCACAAAGCTCTTATCCTTACAATGAGCACTACGGAAGACACTGCACTCCATGGGGATATAGCTACCGCAAAGGAACAACAGCTTGGAGAAGAAAACGTAGAGACAACAAAACGATAGAAATTTAAGATAATTCTCATTTATTGTGCAGTCGCAGTTGCACATTTAGAATCCGATGACATGTTTCGGTGACTCAGGATCGCCTTCAGATCTAATATATAGTGAAAATAACAGAAACCTCTCCGTTTTGAGGGAGAAATGATTTGATTAGCTCTTACAAAATCGAAAGCAACAGTGGACAATCGTGTAACGTGTACTGGGATCGAAGTTAATGGCTGTGTACGGTAAAAGTCAGCGAAAAATAACTCAGTGTGTGTGAATTTCAAGCGTAAAATATTTTGTTCTTGAAGAAACGTAGAAAGAAGAAACGATAAAGCAGACTCAGTGTGTCAAGAAATCTGTTCTAGTAATAACACCAGCGTTAGGTACATGGATAGACGTCCTGGAATGTTACGAACGTTTCAATCTTGTGGTGATTTTCGAAAAGACGACAATATATCGTAAATAATAACGGAGTCCTTGTAATGTGATCTAACGTCCTACAGAAAAACCCAAAGCGCTATTTATCAACATATTTTCAAGAACAGAAAGAGACTGTGAAAGGCTCAATGTCTCTTCCTGCCGTTAAACTGGAGCCCTTGCTGTAGTGAAGTGGAATCACTGCCTTGGATCAGTAGGAACCTATAACGCTGATGATGATAACTACATATTAAGTAGACACTTTTGCCAATAATGTGCGTTATACGTTATGCTGTGGATATGGTTTCCAAATGAGTAAACCGGCTTTCAAAGCGACAGTAACGCAATTTATAGCTTTTATCTTTGTACAGCCATGTAGTTACGAGCGCGTAAGCTAGTCAGTCAATTACTGAACGGTTTCTTTGCAATCTAAATGAAGTGCAACGTGCCAGTTTACAGGCTACTCGAGTGGATACTGACAGATAATGCCAAGAATATTTTGTGTGAAAGTCCTTGAAGATTTTTAAATTACTCATTATTAACAGTCTACATCTTGATTCATCATTTCTATAAATTTATTTCTCAACGTAATCACCCTGGCGACGAACATATTTCTCCCAACGAAAGACCAGTTTGATGATGCATAGCTCACTATAGAATGTGTGACTTTGTTGATGGAGCCATGATCTCACCTCTTCTTCCACTGATCGATCATTATCACAATAAAGTCCTCGAAGGTATTCTTTAAGTTCCGGAAACACATGAAAATCGGTGCTGCTAAGTCGGGACTGCATGGAGAATTATCGATGCCAGTGAATCCAAGGTGTCTGGTTGTTGGAGGTGCTGCAGCGCTCGTATGCGTTCTAGCACTGTCATTCTGAAAGGGAAAGTGCTTCACGGTTGGGCGCAGTCTTCGAATTTGAAACTCGATTACCGTACGCTGTTTCTCATGCACCGAGATAGTTACAGCACACGCCGACATGTTAAACGTAACAACGCTACAATTCGGAACCCTCTAGCGGGACAAGGCTGCAAATATGTAGACATTAACAAGAAAGATGGAGGATGTTAATAACGTTTGTTTTATTTAAAAAGCTTTAAGTGTTTTCACATAAAAAATTCAGAGGAATTACTTGTCAGCACGCCTTTGTACATAATTAGTTCCAATGGATGGCTACATCTCAGCAGATTCAGAGTTCCTAAACTGTAAGCGTTAATGAACGTATAATATTTCAGGTCTAATTAAGCAACTACAATTAAAAATAAATTTTGTTACAAGCTACCAGTATTAAATAGTAATTCGTCTTGTTTGCTTGCTTGCTTGGTTTACCATCTGTCAGAAATTTTATGTTATTGGCAAATGATGCAAACGTTAGTGGCTGCCTCTTGAACTAACGAATAACAAAGGTCATTTTTTCTCCCCGTGTTTCCTTGAAGAAAAAATCTGAACATATTGAATTTTCTCAAACTAGGGGAGACTCCATTTTCACAGACTCAATAGTTTTTTGAGAAACGTTATAATAACATCTTCTATTGCTTTCTAATGGAATTTTTATTACATCCGTAGCGTCTTCAACAAATGTTAATTCCGCTCCACAAATGTTATATGGAAGTTATAATAAGGAATAAGAGTCCCACCAAAATTGAAACCTGCGGTACTCTGTGATATCTGTCTAATCACTAAAATTCTCTGTTTCCAAAATCGTTTAAAATTATTCAGTAAATTTTTTCTTCATTTTGTTTCTTAAATATGATTCACAACAGTTGTTTGTAAAGTCATCAATTCCATAAAACTTTGTAGATGCTGCTTAGTGTGACGTGGCTAGGTGGTAATACAGTGGAAAAAGGATTGACTGTGAGATTACCTTAACAGTCGGCCCCTGATTCCTATTAGCTGCAACACTTGATCTGACCGGCTAAATGGCTGTTGTCTCGACCGTTGTTGGCACGGGAGTCTTGTGTCGCCTGGTGGGGTTTTGTCGTAGCTACAAAGAACCATTTATTACGGGTGTTTTAAATTAAAAGTCACTTCGCTGTGCCGTATGATTGTCAGGCGCGCGTACCGTATGATTGTTCGCCTGCCTCGGTTACTTCCCTTCAATTGGACTCTACCAACATTCCACTGTTTCGTTTATCTCAGCCACCGTCAGTAGTATCGTTGGTGTGTATCGTTACGTGTTGACGTGAGCGTTAAAGTTTAGTTCCTTTGTTCGTTTGTTTCGTTTTTGTCACTGTTAAAATGCTAACCATTGAAGAACGTATGTTTTTAGTCGAACAAGTGTTCAAAGCTGGCGGTAAATACAAAGTTTCATTTAATTCAGTTTTCCTGGAGACAACACTCCCACATCGCAATACTGTGCGAGATTTAATTAACAAATTTCGAAGTACGGGTTCAGTGACAGATGCACCAAGAAGTGGTCGTCCTAGCGTTTTGTCTGAGGATAAACTACTCAATATTTCCGATAAAATGTCCACGAGACCGAAGAAGTCAGCAAGAAAACTCGCCCAGGAAATCGATGTCAGTGCCGGAACGGCCCACAGAGCTGTAAGGAAAAAATTAGAACTTTTCCCATACAAAGTGACAGTCGTGCAAGAACAGAAAAATACTGATCATGGCAAGAGACTACATTAATGTCATTGGTTCAAAAATTTCGTTCAACAAAATGGAAGGAATATTCTTAATGAAACGTTTTTCACTGATGACGCGTGGTTTCATTTATCCGGGTACATGAACTCGCTAAATTCTCGTATGTGGAGTACCGCAGATCCATTATGTATTCATGAGGAACCACATAATTCTGTGAAAATAAGAGTTTGGATTGCAATTTCTATACGTCGGATTGTAGGTCCCATATTTTTCAACGAAACAATAAACGCCCGCCGGCCGGAGTGGGCGAGCGGTTAAAGGCGCTACAGTCTGGAACCGAGGTTCGAATCCTGCCTCGGGCGTGGATGTGTGTGATGTCCTTAGGTTAGTTAGGTTTAAGTAGTTCTAAGTTCTAGGGGACTTATGACCACAGCAGTTGAGTCCCATAGTGCTCAGAGCCATTTGAACCATTTTTGAATAAACGCCCAACGATACTGCAGTGATATTCTGTACCCATTCGTAGGAGAACTTGTCTTAAGTGAAATACTGAACAGTTACTTTCAACAAGATGCTGCAACCGTCCATACTGCTCGCGTTTCAACGTCACTGCTTACTGATGTTTTTGGTGATCTCGTAATTTCACAGGTACTTTGGCCTCCACGATCGCCTGACCTAAATCCACCTCACTTTTTCTTCTGGGGTGCAGCGAAAGCAACTTTCTATAAAAACCGTCCAAAATCGATCGATGAATTGAAACCCGCAGGATCCACTTTCACTGCTTCTTTTACAGAAGAAATGTTACAGTTTGTGTTTGGAAGCATGATAAGACGAATTGAATTGTGTATTCCACAACAGGGAGACACTTTCGACATTTATTGTGAGAACTTGAAAGTAAAATTAAATATTCAATAAATTAATTACTTGTATTTCACTGATTTTCATTTCGGTATATTCACTGCGGCATAAGCACGCGTGGCTAACAATCATACAGCACTGCGGAGAGACTTTTTGAACAACCTTTATGAGGCGACAGAGGACTGCTACATGACAGATGAAAGACAGATTTGGTAAAAATCTGAATATATTGTTCAGAAACGCAAAAAATACGAGATGGCCTGGTATTCTGATAGCGGTACTCCATTCACGATGTAAAGCAACAGCCTGACGCGAAGAACGTCTGGCTGCAGCTCAAGACTAATTAATAGAAACAGAAACACCCGCTAGTGCATATAAGTAACACATCCTATCGCTTTTTATGGAGAACGAGAGAGAGGAAGAGAGAGAGAGAGAGAGAGAGAGAGAGAGAGAGAGAGAGAGAGAGAGTGCAAACGGAGAGTTATATTGTAAATAACTAATAACGTAGAGATCAGCGTTGGATGAAGCCCAGCAGTACAGCAAAAATTTAGCTACCGAGGATTCACGGCTAGCATGCGTATTGATCAAGATGGTAGCGGAAGCATCACTAAGAAACCATAATCAAAATAGTAACGAAACACGTTACTGAGCAAAGGTAGTACTAACATGAGCCGCACGGTCCACAGTGGATACCAGGCAAAGGAAACATGCACACACAGAAATGAAAACGATGGTAACAAAGACGCTTGTGCTCATCACGAAGTGGCTCTCACTGACAACTGAAAACGAATGAGTTGGTGAGAGCGTCTCTCGTCAGTTTTGTGAATGCTGACGTCGCAGCAGGCGTCCGTCCACTGTCAGGTGGAGGACATGTGGCCAATTTAACAAGGGTGACCGTCATCATTTGTTCCGGCAGCGATAGCCTGACCTCTGAGCTCAGAAGTTGCACGGAATGAAACGGCGGCAATTCTGGGAAATGCATGACCATGTGGTATCCATACGCCTCGTAATAGCAACAGCTTGAAATTTAAAGTAACGACTCGGCAGCCGTTGTAGAATTTCGCCCTTTTACAAATCGTCAGAAGCAATTAATCGAGAGTCTAGAAAATTACTCCGAACCCCACGAGAAGATTGTTCTTGGTTTAGGCACTCGCACGGTTGCTCTGACTGCCGGGGAAAATTGGTTGAATGTCATCAATCGCGTAATTAACTTCATCGAATTTTGAATTGATAATGTGAGCAGCGTGTAATCTCTATTTTCTGTTTCGTAATTTTATGACCAGTCCGAATCAGGGTTCAAAATTATAAATTAAATTTTGTTTAATCTCTCTCTCTTTGTCAAGACTCTGGGCGGTGCTGTAGTCGTTGCTTCTGCATGCCTTGTTTTAGGACAGAGAACAGTCTCTCCTCTACAATTTTTTGTACGATCCACAGTCACAAGTCTTAATTACTAACTGCGATGTGTGACAATTTAAAGTCTGCAATATTCGATAAGTGAATATATAGATAGTATGCGATGTGCTAAGTAAATTGTTTCTATTTAAATGTGAAACTATACGCTGTATTTATGTACTGGTTTTTCGCTCTGATCAATACATCAATCGCGTTGTATGAATACAATGTACCTTTCTTCATCTACATCTGCTTTATAGTACACTCCTGGAAATTGAAATAAGAACACCGTGAATTCATTGTCCCAGGAAGGGGAAACTTTATTGACACATTTCTGGGGTCAGATACATCACATGATCACACTGACAGAACCACAGGCACATAGACACAGGCAACAGAGCATGCACAATGTCGGCACTAGTACAGTGTATATCCACCTTTCGCAGCAATGCAGGCTGCTATTCTCCCATGGAGACGATCGTAGAGATGCTGGATGTAGTCCTGTGGAACGGCTTGCCATGCCATTTCCACCTGGCGCCTCAGTTGGACCAGCGTTCGTGCTGGACGTGCAGACCGCGTGAGACGACGCTTCATCCAGTCCCAAACATGCTCAATGGGGGACAGAAAGGAGATCTTGCTGGCCAGGGTAGTTGACTTACACCTTCTAGAGCACGTTGGGTGGCACGGGATACATGCGGACGTGCATTGTCCTGTTGGAACAGCAAGTTCCCTTGCCGGTCTAGGAATGGTAGAACGATGGGTTCGATGACGGTTTGGATGTACCGTGCACTATTCAGTGTCCCCTCGACGATCACCAGTGGTGTACGGCCAGTGTAGGAGATCGCTCCCCACACCATGATGCCGGGTGTTGGCCCTGTGTGCCTCGGTCGTATGCAGTCCTGATTGTGGCGCACACCTGCACGGCGCCAAACACGCATACGACCATCATTGGCACCAAGGCAGAAGCGACTCTCATCGCTGAAGACGACACGTCTCCATTCGTCCCTCCATTCACGCCTGTCGCGACACCACTGGAGGCGGGCTGCACGATGTCGGGGCGTGAGCGGAAGACGGCCTAACGGTGTGCGGGACCGTAGCCCAGCTTCATGGAGACGGTTGCGAATGGTCCTCGCCGATACCCCAGGAGCAACAGTGTCCCTAATTTGCTGGGAAGTGGCGGTGCGGTCTCCTACGGCACTGCGTAGGATCCTACGGTCTTGGCGTGCATCCGTGCGTCGTTGCGGTCCGGTCCCAGGTCGACGGGCACGTGCACCTTCTGCCGACCACTGGCGACAACATCGATGTACTGTGGAGACCTCACGCCCCACGTGTTGAGCAATTCGACGGTACGTCCACCCGGCCTCCCGCATGCCCACTATACGCCCTCGCTCAAAGTCCGTCAACTGCACATACGGTTCACGTCCACGCTGTCGCGGCATGCTACCAGTGTTAAAGACTGCGATGGAGCTCCGTATGCCACGGCAAACTGGCTGACACTGACGGCGGCGGTGCACAAATGCTGCGCAGCTAACGCCATTCGACGGCCAACACCGCGGTTCCTGGTGTGTCCGCTGTGCCGTGCGTGTGATCATTGCTTGTACAGCCCTCTCGCAGTGTCCGGAGCAAGTATGGTGGGTCTGACACACCGGTGTCAATGTGTTCTTTTTTCCATTTCCAGGAGTGTATCTTTCAACTTACACCACATACAATTTTCTGAGTGCTTGGTCACAATGGTAGGTCAGTAAATAAAGGAACTTTTTTCTGTTGCAAAGATGGACATCACTACCTCAACAATGACATAGCAACTCCATTGTTTGTATTATAACAAACCGAGTTGAATCAGTTAATACCTCTGTTATTGTAAATTTCAGAGAAGTTTTCGAAAGGACAAAAGCTTGGAAAGATGTTTTCCAGAATTCAGCTGCAGTCTGGCAATAGGTGTTTTAATGAGACAAAGTTAAAGAATGATTAAATCGTTTAAAATGTATTACGTCTGCGAAGAAGAGTGTTCGGCTCGCTATTCACTTCCGACATGGGCAGGATAACCTCCTGATTCAATGATTCGTAATTATTGTAGTGGCACATTAGATAATACTGAGTTTATTATTAATAGCGGTTCCTGAATTTGAAATTATCATAATTGAGTAAACCATCGCAACGATTTTGCACGTTGGGTACCATGTGAACTGACAAATAAACAAAAAAAAAAGGTTTACTAACGTCGAAATCAAATTTAATGCTTGTGGAAGCGAAGGAGACGTCCTCCCCTGTCTCATAGTAACCGTTTATGAGAGGTGGTGTATCGCTACGAAGCACAGAGGAAGTGACAGAGTGTAGCGTCGAAACCTCCACCATCGCCGATAGTCAAAGGCCAAACTTCGACAAGAAAGTTGACAGTTGTAGTGTTTTGGCGATATGAAAGATGCATTGCCCGTTCATTAGTTTCCTAGTGCTCTGACAGTGAACAGTGACAGTTACTGTAAGCTATTGCGAGTTGAGGGATCCAAAATCGAAACGAAGAAGAGAGAAAAGCTTTCAAAATTGTGTAATTGGCCTTCAGGACAATGATCGCCTTACAGCTGGAAAAGCTGTGCAGTGCTTTCGAAATCTCGATTTTGAACTGGTCAAGTATGCGCCGTACAGCCCTGACCTAGCACCAAGTCATTTTTCATCTTTTTTACGCGAGAAGAAAGCGCCTGCTTGAGTCCTACTTTTCGTCAGACGATGAGGTTGTGGTGGCTTTGCAAGAGCAAATGTGCAATAAGGTATGGAGCTTCTTCCATGACGCAGTTACGTAGCTTGACTAGAAGTGAAACAAGAGCATAGAAGCTCAAGGACACTACGTAAAAAATTATGTTACTTTCAGTGCTGTGTCCTCAACTAAAAATTTATTCCTAAACCATTGCCTTAACTTTTTGAATTGCGTTCAATGTTGTCCTCATTCACTTGTTATGGCTAGGAGAGTTACTGCATCTTGCTGTACCATGTTAACGACGTCGTCTGAGTTTATTATCTGCTTGTGGAGGTGAACAATGTTCGTTGTCTTCGGCATTACTTCACTGTTCATTTATTTAACTTTAATTCGCATCAAACGAAGTAAACTTTGATTTACATCTCTTTCCAGAGTCGTGAACGCGGTTCGTGCTCACTCCGCGCCGTCTTTCGCGTGATCCGATTTCCGCGGGGCCTCCCCCTTTTGCTTCCCTTAGCGCTTTTCGCAGGATGTTAATTTCCTGCTAAATTAAACGGCTTTTAATTAGGGCCTCGCCGCTTCCGCGCGCCGCCCGTTACTCCTTCCTCCGAGTGGATAAGCGCGCAATCTCAAATTTAGTGCGCTGGAAGGTAACACAATATTTCCCCGGTCGTCCCGGGCTGCACTTCAAGGCCCTCTCAGCGCGCGTCAGACTGCTGTGATATTGCAGTCACCCTCGGTGAGCTGTATTAATACACAAAGAGAAGCAGCGCGCTCCCTGTTTGGTGTCGGACAAGCATTTGCCCTTAGCGTCAGCCAAGTGATCACAATTGACGTGCGCACTCTTTCCCACTTGAATACGTGTTAAGAGCAGGCGCATATTTGGGTGCAGCCGACGAAAGGCGGGGCAGAACAGCGAAGGCTTATGTGACCCACAGGTAAAAATACAGCAACGGAAATTGAGGCACAGGTCAGGGGAGCCAAAACAGTGTCTGCTTCCGCCTTGGCCGAGCAGTGTCCGGTACACAGTGCATGCGACACGAATCTGCTGGTCGCATGCCAACCACGGGCTATCGCTGGTTGGATGCGACAATGAAAACTGCCTCGCTATAAGCGCACGTACTATTATGACAAAGTATTTCCTTCGCTGCGCTGCCCTGCCCTGCGTCGGCTGCATCACAATGTGCGTCTGACCTTGCCGTGCTAGTAAAGATGAGGAAACATGATAAGATTTTCACTCTGCAGCAGAGTGTGCGCCGAAATGAAACTTCCTGGCAGATTAAAACTGCGTGCGGGACCAAGACTCGAACTCGACACCTTTGCCTTTCGCGGGCAAGTGCTCTACCAACTGAGCTACCCAAGCACGACTCACGCCCCATCCTCACAGCTTTACTGGTAGAGCACTTGCCCGTGAAAGGCAAAGGTCCCGAGTTCGAGTCTCGGTCCCGCACACAGTTTTAATCTGCCAGGAAGTTTCATGAAGAAACATGCTGCACATTTACCAAAAATCAAGTAAATAAGCATTCGTCACCTAAATTGTGGAACCCCTTTCCTTTTGTTTTTATCAATGCATTGAGGCCGTTAACGTTACAATAAGTGTAAATATGCAGTAAAACGCCTACCTTCCCTCAGGTTAAGGGTTGGTGTCTCCAGACATGTATATGAGCACGAACACTTATGGTAAAGCTAATGGATAAGTAAATTATACACACACGTGCGCACACTATTAGTTTATCACTTTCTCATTTGATACCAATAATGGCTAAAATAAATAATTCACGTTTATAAACACGAATGCATGGTGTCTATGATCAGTTTCGTAGCTAGAAACCTCTAACGACTCAAATAAATAATTTTCTAATTAGTGGTGAATGATTGCTGTAGGTACCTACTAATCAGAATTTAATACTACTGTAGCGCTGTATGTCACATTATCCTCTTCATTAAACATTCACCAAGGCATGAAATATCACAGTGAAATTATCTTATGCCAGTAACCACGAAATTTATAGTTCTCGACTCGTCAGCACCCGGTTCGTGGACGTTCCAGATTTTGGAAGAAAATCCTAGGAAATATTGGTCCTAGCTGTCCATTTAAATTCACTATCACGGATGTCATATTATTTTACTCTGTATGTGTTCTAGAGGGAATGTCATTCATCTTTTTGAACATCATCTCTGATGGGAAAGGCATCAACCATGAACGTATTCAATCACTAGAAACATGGGCATATTGTATGATTTTTAATTAAATAATCAGTTGTGATAAGTCAAAAATCCAGTTATGCTTGATATCTCTCTAACGTTCCAAATCATTGCTGTAATTTCGTTCTTCAACTTAAAAAATAATTGCGGCATGTATAGCCTGCTCCCTGTCACCTTTCTTCTTCTGTCCATCTTCACGTAAGGACACATTTATTTGTTACTTATAAATTCAGGAATAATAATAATAATAATATGTAAATTCATTTCTCCTTTTTCTTGTAGTAATATTTTAAAGAGTCTGGTAATGCTGATGTGCTGAGAATATGTGTCTGTCTCAGTGTTTTAATAATTTTGGAAAGGGACTGCTTTGGTGACACGTCGATTGCGCATCATCCATTCGCCATTACATGCTCATTTCCATCTTCAATAATTAGAACGTTGCAATGTAAATTTCTTTCACCAAATCCGACAACTGTTTTCGTTTGTGTAATCCATGTTACTCCGCTGCGTTATACATCGTATCATCACGATCTACTGTCACCAAGTTTTCTGCTCCGCATCGACAAATCTACACCTCAGCATAAAGCAAAGAGGTAATGCAGGAGTTTTATTTTGGCCAAGCAAATAGCTTGAGTTTAATCAAAAATGTACTCGGATGATATAACTTTCTTTATTAAGCTCCTGCTGTGGTCTTTTTGATGTATCCCATTTCCGGAGAATTAGCCTTCGGAAAAAATTATGTACAAGTATTAGTAAATCATTTCATTTGCTCTCATTCTATAGGGGCCGAGTGTTATGCAATACATTATAAATTTTACGTCCTTGATGTGTAAAGTATTTGTTTTGTCACATTGTTTAACAGTTTCTTATTTGCTTCGTGAGCAATACACTGCTAAATGCCAAGAAAGGATCAATTGCAACATAATAAAATATTAATGAGAATAAACAACAAGAAAAGTATACCACTGAGTAGATGGAAAATATTTAAAAATTGTAGTATGTTGCTGTCTACACAGTGATGTTACAGGAAAGGTGAGGATTCTATTGCCTATTTTCCATTCCCTGAGCAAAGAGTGACTCCATGTTTGAGCTGTACTCATCCTAAAATGAACATTGCTTGGTAGATTAAATATAGCAAATTTTAAAACAGTATTTAGCTTTTAGTACCAGTATCAGAACGTCCTTGTTTATAAATATCCATCATTTGTGTGCTCATATTAATTTGGATGAAATGATTTCACCTACATGACTTTATTCATTTTATGTGGTTCGGTAAAGATCGATAAATTGTCCAAAATGAACCTGAAATGCTTCATTAAATAGAATTTAATGTCAGTGAGAGCGAATTCGCTGATGCTTAAACAGATATTGTAAATGCTTCAGCTCGTGAAACTGAATCGTTTGCTGAAAGCAAAGTATTAATCCTAAAATTAGTCCCATCACCAGCAACATACTACGTTCAAATACTATAATGCTGAGCAGTTTAATCTAGACAATAGGAAAAATATCATCTAAAATGTAATCATGAATATGATATCAGAAGTATAATCTAAATTGTCATCTGAAAGACAACAATGTATAATGCAAGGTAACCCAGTTACCATATAAATCATCCTCTGAAATATCAACTACGCATAACGAAATCTCAACCAAACAAGATTGATTCTGCAATGAAATGACTACTAAAAATAACGAGTTCCGCAATTAAACTTCTTCTTAAATAACAAAGCTAACAATCACTGTATCAATTAAAAACAACGCAACAAAATGTGACACTAACTCATCAAAGTGCCTTAACTACCTAAATAGCCACATTGAAAGACGCACATCAAATTTTAATTAAACCAGATACTGTGTCGTCCCAACTATATGATGAAATATCAGTAACCAATAATAAACAAATAGATTAAGAACTGACACACATAGTGCAGCCTGCAGCTGTTGAAATCTTCCATCTCAGAATGGACTTTCGAAAATGTTTTCGAGCCAAAAGTGATGCCGTCCGGGTACCCATTAAGTGAAAATTTGTTGGAATCCCAAGGCAAAGATAAAATTTCGACGCCAATCAGTAAAATACCACGGAAACAGTCTAATGCAAAACATACGATACTGCACCCATTGCCATCTGTTGATATCACACACAGGAAAAAGATTTATTCCACTCTACGCAATAATATCTATAGTAACAAAATAAATCATGCTGGTCTGACACCTAAATACATGCTCTATAAGGTGGGAGCAGCACTTTCGTTATACTTAATTGTATTATGTGACCATCTGTCTGAAAACGAACTGTAACAGGTGTTCTCTGCTATTAAAAACAATAATACGAGGATCATTCAGTAATTAAAGAGATAAACTGGTCTGGAGAAAAAAGCGTTTATTTTTACAAAACAATACTTTTTCTACTTTTTAACATAAGCCCCTTAATATTTATGCACTTGTTCCAACGTGCTAAAAGCTTTTTTATTCCGGCTGCAAAGAACTCTTTATCTTTATGTTTGAACGAATTTCCTGCAAACATTTTCACGTCCTTGTTGATCTGGAATCTCTTCCAACGTAATGCCCCCTTCAGTGCATCAAAGAAATTGAAATCACTTGGTGCTAAATGAGGACTGTAAGGGGGATGAGGCAGTACTTCCGAGCCCATTTTGTCAACGGTTTCACGGGTTACTAGAGCAAACTGAGGACGTGCGTTGTCTTGCTGGAGAATCATACCTCTCCTCTGCCATCCACCACTTCTCTCTCCCATGGCTGGCTTCACCTTGTTTAAAAGCAAATCCGAGCAATATTCGCTGTTCATTTTACGCTGCTCTTCGAGATAATCACTAAAACTGGACCTTCAGCATCCACGATTTTTCTTGCTGATGATTAGGTTTTGAATTTTTTCTTGACAGGTGAGTTGGTATGCTTCCATTCCATGCTTTGTCTTTTTGATTCTGGCTCATAGTAGTGAACCCAAGTTCCACCACAAGTTAAAATTTTGTTGAGGAAGTGCACACCTTCTCTGTCATAAAGTTCCCTTTGTGCACACTCTCGACCTTGTTTCCATATTTAGCTGTGTCAACTCCTTTGGGACCCATTTTGCTCATGTTTTGCGGTACGTCAGCTTGGTACAGATCATGTTATGAACTGTACCACAACTATCTTGAACCTTATCAACTATCATTTCCACAGTCACACGGCAGTCGCCACGAATAATGTCATCAACTTGACTTTCAACTGAGGGGGTTGAAACTGGAACTGGTCGGCCAGAACGGTGTTCGCCAGTCACCGAGTCCCGACCACTTTTTAACTGCGCTACCGACTTGTAAAAATTTGGACGATTTATTCATCCTTCACCATAAACTTTGGATTTTGTACGGTATATATTCACTGGTTTCTCGCCTTCAGCAAGTAAGAAACGAATTACAGAACGTTGTTCAGCTAATGCGGACGTTTCAAGAGGACTCACCATCTTGAAAAGAATTTTTGAGGTTATAAACAAAAAAATGTTGATACATCAGCTGATCAGGGCTCATCCCAGTGATGCTAACTTTAAGCCATAAAACTACCAAACTTTGCCTACTAACAGTTTTTCCCCAGACCATGAATGACCCTCGTAATAATACCAGTAACAACTGCAGCACATGTCGAAAGATGATAACGTCAATCTGATGAAGCAGTCGATGATGCTACTGCTATGATATACTTGTCATGCGGAACAAGGTCCAGCAAATCTCATCAGTTGTAACAAAGGCGGTGACCAACAACAAATCACTTTCCATCGCGTTGGACTAAGGCAATGCCAGGATTATGACATCTACACAAATAATTAAAATAAATACGACAGTTTTACATGGCATTTTAGAAGTTGCTAAACTGTAACTGTACTGTGAACTGGCGAAGGTGCTATGCCACGTAAACCCTGTGATGGATCAGGGGCAATAAGACAATTTAGTAAACTAATTGCATTACAATGATGACATGGACATCAGACAGGAACTAATTTTCCACTATTTTAAAACGTGTGATCGGAACGAAGAGGCTGTCGAAGGATTGGTACATCGAGGAGTACGAAAGATGCCGACTATGATTGTAATAGACGTGGGCGTTATGGTGTGCATTATGTTATCCAGTTTATGTAATAAAGTTTGTGCTGTCACATAAGTATGCACATATCCTGTACAAAACTGTAGAATCATTAGATTGTTGTTAAATTATGTGTTGTTAAGAAGCAGACTCAGGTGGAGGTTAAAATAACAAGTGGAGTGAGATAATGCCCATTCCTAATTAAAATTGGTTTGTTAGTAGAATACATTCTTGGCCTTTATTTCCTATGAGAGGAGGATGCAATCTATCAGGACTTAACGGCAAAATTGCTTATGACACCATACGCCAGTAACATACGCTCACACTCAAGCCAGATTGAATTTGTAGAGTCTACTACTGTCGACTGAGTACAACAAGAAGAAGTGAAACAATCACTACAAAAGTATTTACATGTGTTTGGGAGCAAGCATGGTATTATCAACACATATATAAAAAAAATTAAGGGATTATATGACCACCAGAGATTGGAAAAAATACTTACATAAATGGATGATTGCATTTATATTACCTGAGATGTTTTATGTTTAGGTGCGATTACCATTTGTTATCCGTGACTGGTTTACTCAGTATAATTAGAGGAAAACTTAATACCATGTGTGAGAAGGATGTCTGCATGGGATGAAGTAATATTAGGAAGTTAATGCTTCCTGTAACTGGACATTCTTTTGAAGAAGCAAAGTTACTCAACAGTATGTAGTTGAAGATAATTTCTATTAACTGAGTTTGTGTACTGAGTGCGTTACTTGTAGGCCTTGTGCTACCTAGGTTGTTCAGCTATTTATTGCTGTATGTATGTGCCTATATAGCAGTTATAAGAACAGTGAAGCAAATGATACTCTGGTGTAAACCGTTTCGACAGTACACCAAACGGGCTTGGCACGAGGAAAGAGTGCTAGAAATTGAAACTCTTTGTAAATATTACCCTGTTATAATTACTTCAACGTGCCTTTAAGGGAATGACTTAGTATTAATATTCCTCAAAACTATGTAAATGTCATTTCAGTAATGCAAGCCTGTTTTGAATGAGTACAGTTTTCTTAGTTTCTTGCAAGTTGCAAGTTGGTGTTTTGCCCAGCTTTGTTCCTAGATTTTCTTTTGATGTTACTTTGCTTTTCTGTGTTCGGTTTACTGACATGATCCAACATTCTGTACAAACGGTGACTTTAGTTCTGTGAAGAATGTTGTCCTAACCGGTACAATAAGCAATTTTTACGCAAGGCAGGAATGCCTAAAGTCAAGACAGTCTCGTATATGAAAGCTATTTTATTACTGAAAATCCACTTTTGTCGTAGTACGAGCATATAATTACGGTTCCCACAAAAAGAAGCACAATTTTGTTCCACGTTTTATTATGAATACTTCAGATCCGGCGGGGGGAGAGGGGGACCAAAAATCATGGACTGGAAAGAATAAACTAACGAGCAGTCACACAGTGAAGTGGACTCCTAAACACAAAGGTACTGTAACAGTGAGTCTGTGGCGATAATATGCGACAGTCATGAAAGCATATCGAGAGTAGTTGTGGCACAGTCAACTCATTACAGTGTTAGGACGTTTTGATATTGACTGCAAAGCTCAGTTCCTAGCCTTATGTCCAAGTTGTGCTTACTGGGGATGAACTCTGCGAAAGGCCATCGTCTCCTGGTTGTATTGCATAATGATGGCGATGTTATCCTGGCGTGAGGTGCAACACACAATAACACACTCCATAAACACTAACTCCAAACAGTTCCTACGCGCAAGAGTCAGTGAGTCGCTGGTGTTTTCTAACTGTGGTTTCTAGATTAATTTAACAAAATTACCGAACACTGGAAAATATTACCGAACTCTGCCTTGCTAAAGCATTTATTGAGGAGAGGGTGAACACAATAAAACATTCAGTAAACATTGAGAGTCATCTGTATCATTGGTAGTTCCGGCTATGGAAAAATTATCGTCGCTTTTAAATTTTCGTTAAAAATCGTTGCATGTGGCAAGTCCCAGATCACAACTAATGAATATTTATGCTTTTACCATATCGATACTCAATTTATTTCTAGGGTTTTTCCACGAGAACGAGTTTGTGGATGTAGATGCATGAGTTTGTAATCGTTCCGAAGTTTTATTTAGTGTACAGATCTCTTCATATAAACTATCTAAATTAGACATTTGAATGGAATTCTAAAAATACCGCACCACTCACACTTAGGTACAGAAAACCGAACTTGGGGCTGAAATATCGAACAGTTTGGTAAAATACAAAACACTTGACAAACCAGATTCTAACCGTCTGGGAGGCGGGATTGTCGCTGCGAACTCTCAGTGGGTGGTCATTATTAAATTGAATTACGTGTTTGAAAATAAAAAGACTTGCCCAACAGAAACACGAAAGTGGTGCCTTAAAGACAAAAGTGATTTTGACTCTGTGAGATCGTTCCTCACACACTTTAGTAGTCTGGAATGGGTGGCGCTGTAGAAAAAAAAAATTAAAAAAAGGAAGAGCCAGTTTCCCACCCCCACCCTTGCTAGAACACGGATCCATCTAACCTGTTAAACGTATGCATTGCTCTTTGTGTCAACGTATAATTTCGTTTAACTATATCTTAACAATAGTCCTTTCAGTGTAGCCTCTATGGGGTTTACTCTATGTAGTACTAATTCCACTGTAGAACTGTTCCCTCTAACCTGACAAGCCTGAACCATCTGAGGCAACCGCAAAACACATGGAAAAGTGAGTGGGTGCTACCTCTTACAGTTCCAGTTGGTGAACTTCCTATAGAGAACCTCATCATTAATTTGGGTCCAACCACTTCCAACGACGTCGCCTAAAACACATCCGTGGTTCCATCGTACCAGGTCAGAGTCTAGCGCAATATTCAGTCAGTCCCATACCACAGCCTCTGATAAGTTCCACAGTACATTGTTCGTGAAAGACAAATTAAACTTTTCTTTTATTGTTATCATTTGCTATATAATACCACAGTGACAACATGTTATCTACAGAAATAGAGAAATCGATAAATACCTATGTAGATGATGGGGCATGTAGAACATTAATATCGGGAGAGCTCCAGAACTACTAAAATCAAACACATTTAGTGGTATCAATAGCTATGAACTGTGAAATTTTAACAGGAATAACTGTACTTATTGAGCTTTCACTCTGTAAAATGTACCATATTATTTCCTTCTTGGATAGTAAAATCATTTCTGTTACTGGTAACGTGAACGTGATTATGGGCAGATGTTTATCTGTAAAGACCTGGGCCACTAAATTGAAACTCTGACCCTTCACACTAAGTCATATTACTTCGTTTTTCTCCGACAGGATGCTAAATAATGTGTAATGGTGATACGTGTAAGGAGGTAAGGAGATTGCATCATCTGAACAAATTGGCTAATCTTAGTTACAAGACAACCCACACACTTCCTGGGAACCTGTTTTAAGATCTGGTTGAACGGAACTCTGAAATTGCTTCCATGTAATGATAATGTGTCAAGAGAACTCCCTGACTATTGCTTCTCCTACGATGTTAACAAAAGGCGTCTTAGCCATTCAAGGGCCTTTGTAGTAAATTACTCTGTCGTCATAAGTCAGAGATACAGTTATACCTTGTGTCTCTGTCACCGTTTAAACTCGTTGCTATGATTTCGCTCTTAATAGATAACTCAGGCGATTATAGCCTCCTCCCCATGATGATAACATGTAAATTCATTTCCACTTATATTTCGTAGCAATCTAGTAAAAATCCTGCAAATACTGTGTTCATAATTTCAGTCTGATTCAACTTTTTACTAACGTTGTGATGCAACTGGTTTGGTGGCATGTAGATTGCGCACTCTCCTCACAACATTACACGAATATTTTCATTTTTCATAAAATAAACTCGCAATCTGAAGTCCGATTACCGTTTTTCCTTGTGTAATGCATGTTATTCCGTTGCGTTATACATCATATTATCACTGTCAGCCGTCACCAAACTTTTCTGCTGTCCTCCAACGACTCAGCATTTGAACACAATGAAAACAAGTAACGCACGAACCTCATTTTGGCCAAATGGGAAATTAAAGTTTAGTGAAAATTGAGCTCCTGGTGATATACGTTTCTTCATTATGGCCCTGCTGTGGTCAATGTGTTGTGTCATTCTTCCAAACAATTAGCTTTGTAAGATGTATGCTTTGCCAGCGATGGGCGAGGCATGACAGAATCTCTGACCAGAGAGTAGTTTATCGTTAATTGTTGCTTGTCGCTAGTCTGCGCTTGACTGCGCGAGTCAACAGTAGTAGTCTGGTGTAGTCAGCGTGAGTCGGCGGGAGTCGGCATGTGTCGGCTGTGTGCTCTGCTCGCGACTCTGGTCAGGACTCTGGAGGATGAGTATTGTTGTAGAAGGTAAAGAAGCAGCCTTGCGCATATTTAATAATGTATGGTAATTGTAATTTAATTTGTTCCGAAAAAAATGCCCCAATAATAATTTTTATAATATGAAGTAACTCTTCTAAAGAAAAGCATTCATTTCAATTTAAAGAATATTTCCAATGCATGATCATTCCTTCCAACAACAAAAAAAAAAAAAAAAATATAAGCCAGCATTGCACGAAGCTGTGTCGAAAAATATCTAATTAAGAGCAGATATAATTGCAGTTTTTATTGAGGTAAGAATTTTTTGCTTCTTTTATTCAGAATACAGGGCCGAAGGGCAACGCTGCTGTCCTCATAAAATTTATCAGGTTACTAAACTTTTTTTATTATTTTGGTGTTTAGGAATTTTTCTGTTTCGAACTTGACATTAAATGAGAAAAGAATTTTGTGGGAATTTTAAATGTGAATGCATTTCTGCACACAGACTATCAATCGGAGCCAATTTTGTTCAGAGGTCACAATATTTAAAATTCATTTAATTATTATTTTGTGGGGAGTTTACGCATGGTTCATATTTTAAATATAGATAATTCTTTGGGCGGGCTACACTTGGCTCATTTTCATTTAACATTTTCTGTGGGGAGGTTACACTCGGAGCCAATTTTGTTCAGATCTCACAATATTTAAAATTCATTTAATTATTATTTTGTGGGGAGTTTACGCATGGTTCATATTTTAAATATAGACAATTCTTTGAGCAGGCTACACTTGGCTCATTTTCACATTTTCATTTTTTGTGGGGAGGTTACACTTTCATTTTTTGTGGGTAGATTACAGCTTTCGAACGATTTAAGTACAAGGATTAGCAGTTCATTTAGTTTTCTCACTTAAGTTTTTGTCAGGAATATATTACAGGTTGTCAAACATATCTTTCATTTGAAGCACTGCAAGGAGGGATGCTGGAGTGAATATTTGCTGTTGCAGTCGATGTACAGTACATTTGTAGAGCAGGCGATCTGTTGTAAAATGACATCACAGAGAGCGTCTTTAATTCAAAACAGGAAATGAAATTAGTTAATCAAATAATATCAAATGGCTTTAATTTAAATGGGTGAGTTGCTAACTCTGCAAACGTATATTGTGGAAAACAACAAAAGAGTAAAAAAAATTAATGCTGGTTTGTAGCACTGCAGTGAGTGTCAAATATAATCTTGATATAAATGATATACACTCCTGGAAGACCTAGCTATTACGCCTTCGGCGTATGTTTCATGTAACTAAAGGCTACACACATGACTACGCAGAGCTGTTTGTGTGTCTACAGGCAACTAAAGTTCTATGATAATTAATGACTGAGACAGTTTCCTGGGGCGTGGAGGAATACAACAATTGCTCACGGAAGTAGACCTGGGACAGGAACGATGCACAACGTCAGTTCCCTGTGTTTATGCTTCGTTAGATACGTCGCATGCATATGGTACAGAAATGGAACTGTAGAGACTGCAACTAACAAGAATGTTCTGAATGTAGTGCTCTAACTTTCAGAGGAGTCTCTTATCGAGTCAGGTACTTAGGCCTTCTGCTATGAGAACATAATTACTTTTGGGACATAATTCAATGATTTCTGTGTATTATCGTATAATTCAGTTGTACGTGTTTCCTTAGTACAATTAGATATCTGCGTTCTGGTTCTTTTTCAGATTTCTATACCCACTTCTGTAGTATTTTGTTTGTGCTGAACTTCAGTTGTGTATTGGTTAGTGCACCTAAACCACTTCTCTCTTATGTGACCTTGTAGTTTACATAACGACCGGCCACAATTACACATATGCTTTTAGTTTCTTCATTGCTTTCAGATGATATTCATAAGACACATTCATGTATTTCGACTCAATTTGAAAATAAATTTTTTCACTATACACGCTTCTTACGTTCTGCTTGGTTTCTATGTACTTCTCCTCTGTTCCAAAGATTTTAATTATTTAAAGACGTTGTGTTCGCCATCAGTTATAAGGTCTGTTAGATGCAGTTCTCGATACCTGTTTCTTGCGAGCTTCCCTACTCGTAGTAGGATACAAGCTTCGTCTTATACGAGGAGCTAACTACTATTTCCGATACAATTATCCACTGTCACCTTCAGAACAATACATCGCGTTTGCTTGTAACGCTTGCAGCGATTTTTGCCATTGTTGTAAGCAATGCTGGCAGTGAGCTACCTGAATCGTGTTCAAAATTAGTGGCGATTTCGCCTGAATTCTTTCTGTGGAGTCAAATCACCGCTGTTTCTCTCTTATGAGAGAAAAGGTAGGTGGGGAACCATTGTCACGTTATCTCTTGCCAGGAATTCTCTCACAATGACTGAGGGTTGTGCAGGTGCCTTGTCACGATGCAGCAATCATCCCTGTTCTTCCATGTGTCAGACAGTTTGCGTCTAACATCTTACCTCAGTCTCCCGAAGAAGTCACAAAAGAACTTAACTACGAGTGTCTGAACATACTGAATGAATTCATAGTGAGAAATTCCACGTATGTTGACAAAAAAGGCAAAAAACTCGTCTTCACTTGATCTTTATGCGAATGTGGCGTGCTTTTGGGCTTCAGAGAGGTTGATGTCTTCCATTGCAAAGATTGCTGTTTTGTTTCTGACCTGCCTCTATGATTGTTTCCGGCTTCAATAACTTCAACTCTTTGATTACGTACGTTCTTTATTAGACGTATTTACTCGTGCATTCAAAAGTGTCAGGGGCTTTCTTTTATTTTTCTGTATTTCTGTCTTCTAAACTGTCTACGTTTCGCATCCAGAGAGATCAATGCTCCAAACATAGCTTTCATGAAGCTTTTTTTAATTTCAAGATTTATAATTGTAAATATTGTCGGTGGCTTCTCTTAACTAATAGCTCAGTTGCTTTGTGAATTTGTACCTGCTGTTTCGTTTTTCCTTTTCTTTCGTTGTATCATCTACTTACGAAATAGCAAAAATCATCCTTTTCTTAAATAGTTTTCCTTAGGCAAGTCATGATAACGGTCTTCGGCGTGAAACATTAAGTCCTGACCACATTGCGGACCTGTGCAACTTGAGCCAAGTAACGGGCCATAACTTGACTTTGTCTGTTTTTGCCAGTATTTATCATAGGTATCTTAATACCAGCTGGTTGTAACACGCCGTTACAGCCCCCCTGTTCCTAAGAATTGAGATACTCCTCGCCTTGGTGCATCTTTTGCTTGTTGTCCGGGTTTGGCAGTGCCACTGTTGTAAGCGAAGCCCTTCCGTCGAGAGGTGGTGTCTTACGAGCAGCAGTGTCCACTGAGCAAGAAGGTGTGCCCTGGAAAGATGAAATTGCGTTACCAGCTGCAAGACCCGAGAACGTGCGACCACATCCGTACTTCCTCTCCTGGCCGTGCCTAAATCATCGAATTTATCTACTACTACGGGTGTGATTCGATCTAATCTTTACAGTTACAGTGGATGGATTAATGATGGAAGGGCCAGACACACCTCTTACATAAGTAAGAGTCGACTACGGACTTAATGAAAAATATATCTGTTCATACAGACCTACAAACGTATTAACAATGAAACGTACCAAGGGCAAGATGGCATTGAAATGGGTAGCAAAAGTGCCTGGATACAAGAATGTTATTACTGTGCTGGCAGTCGTTTTGAATTTGTTGACCATCGCTCCTATAATAATACCACCGTTGCTAATCTCTCACACACTGGGGACACACTCGAAAATACCGTGTCTTTTTGTAACCAGGATGTCCTACATATTTCTTTCGCTAGTGGTAACAGCGCCCAATGCCAATAGCTGTTCTGCTAGGGGAGTGTGAAATCATTAGCAGAAGGAGGGACACCGAGGGCACAGTGCAACTGGTGACAAAGCATCACTTTCTTATTTCCAACAATGTAGATTTTCTGAAGCTAGTCAGTCAGCCTGTTTTAACAAATATCCCCACAAGCATTATATATTACTAAAACACTGGCTTCTAATCTATGAAGCCGGGATGTCTTTGGATGGGTTTCTTTAAACTAGTTCGGTAATGAGCTCAGTCTCCCAAACGGTAAATAAGAGATCACACTACATAACACCAGTGATGCTACTCACCACCACCCACACTGATTTTCATCTATCTAAATTTAAGAAAGAGTTAAATTAATTTTACAGTATGCACAACTATCTACGAACATCCCCGCTCTAACTCAACGACTATATCCATGTGATACCTTCCCGTCTCCTCTATATCTCTTTTATTACGCAACCTTCCCTTCTACAATAACCTATGAAACCTTCCCTTGGGATTTCTATCTCTTGCTTAGTTATAACAAATGAAATCTTCCCTCTGAAATTAATTCTCTTTCTCAATATTCGCATACAAATTTAAATTCAGGTTATTAAAAGCGATTTGCTGATTATTTCGACGAAACATAAAATGTGTCGTCGTCGTAGCCCTCAGTCGTTACCTGTTCCTTACCTTTTTTACTGTTACTGGATCACCATCTGACTGCTGCTTCGAACTGCGACATGAATATACTTACTCTGTTTTACTATACTCTATTAGCTGCTGGTGGGTTGTCATAATAAATGGCTGTATTTATTACCAAAGCTGACGTTATTCTTTAATTAATTCGACTGAAGCTACGTAATTCATAGTTAAACTTTATCTTCACAACAATAATATTTTGCAAAGTTTTACTTTGATGGTTTTTGTGATGGTTTATAATCAGTAATGCAATATTGCTGGCAAAAATTAATTATATTCTGAATGAAATGATTTTACAAACGTTCAAATGGGACTTACTTTTTACAATAATGTTACAACCAGCATTGCGCAAACATACCTTCAGTAGTCTTGAGTTTCTCAAAAAAATAATTCAATAATATTAGTTCCTCTTATGATAATAGTTAGCTGATGTCTCTGTACATCCGTTTATAATCTCTTGTAAATCATAGCTGGTGACTGGCAGGCACACCGCTCCTCTCAACCTCTCGCTTCAGACCTGCTACCGACTCGCTTCACATCGCGCTTACTACTGACTTCCTACGAACGCTAAAGTGCAGTCTCTCCCGCTAACAATGCTTTCTGGTGCAGACAATCCCTGCTACCATTACAAAATGTATCAACGCGCGGTCTTTCCCGCTGTTTTCTTAAAATTTATCCATACGCGGTCTGTCCCGCCCTTTTTAAAATTACATCAATGTGCGGTCTCTCCTGCCAACAATACTTTGGTGCAGACATTCCCTGCTACCACAATTATTTCCAACATGACAAATATTAATTATTCCTACCTAATCCTATTAATAAAATATAAACACCTTTCATAAATTGTGGTTTGACAATAGACAATATAAATATACACGTCTTACTCATGTTAATACGAAGACGATCTTCTAAAGTACAATCCGCTATCTACCGGATCATTTACATATGGCGAATAGTGAAGCCATGAAGCTATCCCACCATTCCCATAGTTGTCACTCTTGCAGTGAACCTTATACGTTCAGGGCAATCTATAGTCCAGTATCTCTGTGATAGCCTGCACTGTTTCTGTTTCATCTCCTTCTGAAATAATGAAAAGGAGATATTACGAACAGCGACTTGGAAGCTAATGTCTGTCTGAAATTGTGAATCGAGGATTAAATGTGAAGTTGTTCGATTATAGTTAACAGAAAATTGCATTAAAGTATCTTTAGCCAGATGCTTACTTCAATATTGTCCTACTATAACTGAAATGGGGAAAAGTATTCAAGAGACTATGCGAAGATACCTGTTTTACACCGTGCTTTACAGCTGAACTTTTGGAGACTCAAGGTGTTGAAAAATATTTCGTATTTGGGAATGTGGTAATATGGACCGTGTTAAAAGCTATGAGTACCTGTTTATCTTCGCCACTGTGGAACATATCTCTTCTAGAGCAACCTTTTTGCTATTACGAAAGACCTACAGAATGCAGTAAATAAACGACAAATTCATCCATTATTGTTCTTGGATACAACACGCTGTAAACATCTGTTAATGTTGATACGGAAAAGGTATTTGTAGCTCTAGGGAAGAGCAGCGCTTACACTAGTTCTGCACAAATTAGTTAATGTCTTGGTAAGTTTGTGAAGTGATTTTCATTTTAAATTTATCTTTGCACTTACCACCTTAATCGAAACCTATTATTCTACAAGGGGAACTAGCCACATTGAGCATCTAGATTAGCGATGGCTCACAAGTACTGGTCGTATGTAATAGCAAACAGAGTATACTGGAAACTCTGCTGTTTCACAGTAACAGACTAATGTGTTCTCATTTGTTTATTTATTTGTTTTCTGTATTCTGTAGGGCGTTAGTAACAGCAAAGAACTTGTAGTAGAAGAGATGTGGTTCACAATAGCGAGAATGAACAAATTCTTACACCTCTTAAGATTTGCATTTTGGAGCCCTTGTTTACTGAACATCTTCTCTTGTTTTGGTCCATCCCACTATCTTAAAAGTACGGAATACTTATTTTCAACACCAGCACAATTTAGAGATCCATCATGACTGATAAATAGGATGTAGATGTTGTGAAAGGAAATAAATAAAATTGGCCAAAGAATGCGGTGCTACTACGTAAGCGCATAGCGTTTAGCGGTCAAAATAAGTTTACGTCAGACATTTTGGATGTGCAACCACTTCATGCTACAAAATGCCTGTCACTTTCAAAAATCAGTTAGAAACAAATTACTGAAAAGATTAAACAACGCTATGAGATTAGTATGATTTTCAAGTTCTTAGGTGTTAAAAAGTGAGTGAATTTTTTTCTGCATTGCTTTATATAGCTCGATAGCAAGATACACAAATAACTGAGAAGAGAGAATGTACATCTCCTCAACAGGTTTAACACACCATCAACGAGAAAGTGTGAATCAGCAGAAGCATCTTCACCAACAACGAAGAACAACGGATGTATTGTGAAAAAACACTCTTAAATTGCAATAACGGAAGAAATAAAATTTTATGGGACATGTGTTTTTTCGTTACTGAATGTGGTAACACTCGCGTCGATGATTTAGTGCAGTAATGACAGGCAATGATGGCAGATTTGGAATGTGTATTGGCATATTCTCATCATTTGTTCAGCTTACCGACAATACATATTACGCTCTGAAATTGGTAATGTTATCATCTGTGTAGGGTTGCTCAGCAATAGATTTCGCAGCTGCTTTTGCAGTTTGTCTATTCGTTACAGGGGTGAAATATCAGACGTCATCTCGTAAATGAAAACTGATTATCGTTTGTTACTGATAATAGTACTGGGCCGATATGAAATCGGACTGGAAGTATGAATTCATCACAGATCTCTGGTTAAAAGGCTGCCTGAAGCTAAACGGCAGTAGTAGATCGTCTATCTCCTCGTAAATTTGTTCGACAAAATCCCAGCATAATGCAGAGTTTTAAGCTTTCTATAATGGAATGACACGTAGTTGTGTTGGTTTCGAATGACTAATGGGAAATAAGGATTTTGATCCCGAGCGTTGAAAGTTCATTGGCCGTGACATACACTACTGGCTATTAGAATTGCTACACCAAGAAGAAGTGCAGATGATAAACGGCTATTCATTGGACAAATATATTATACTAGAACTGATGTGTCATTACATTTTCACGCAATTTTGGTGCATAGATCCTGAGAAATCAGTAACCAGAACAACCACCTCTGGCCGTAATAACGGCCTTGATACGCATGGGCATTGAGTCAAACAGAGCTTGGATGGCTTGTACAGGTATAGCTGCCCATGCAGGTTCAACACGTTACCACAGTTCATCAAGAGTAATGACTGGCGTATTGTGACGAGCCAGTTGCTCGGCCACCATTGACCAGACGTTTTCAATTGGTAAGAGATCTGGAGAAAGTGCTGGCCAGGACAGCAGTCGAACATTTTCTGTATCCAGAAAGGCCCGTACAGGACCTGCAACATGCGGTCGTGCATTATCCTGCTGAAATGTAGAGTTTTGCAGGGAGATCAAATGAAGGATAGAGCCACGGGTCGCCACGCATCTGAAATGTAACGTCCACTGTTCAAAGTGCCGTCAATGCGGACAAGAGGTGACCGAGACGTGTAGCCAATGGCACCCTATACCATCACGCCGGGTGATACGTCAGTATGGCGATCCTCGAGATGACTGGGTGTTTGTGTTGTCCTTATCATTTCATCATCATCCAGGAAAGTGGCGAAATTGGACTGAGCGAAGGTTGGGAAATTGTACGGGCGCTGATAACCACGCAGTTGAGCGCCTCACAAACCAAACATCATCATCATCATCAGTATGGCGATGACGAATACACGCTTCCAATGTGCGTTCACCGCGATGTCACCAAACACGGATGCGACCATCATGATGCTGTAAACAGGACCTGGATTCATCCGAAAAAATGACGTTTTTCCAATCGTGCACCCAGGTTCGTCGTTGAGTACACTATCGCAGACGCTCCTGCCTGTGATGCAGCGTCAAGGGTAACCGCAGCCATGGTCTCCGAGCTGATAGTCCATGCTGCTGCAAACGTCGTCGAACTGTTCGTGCGGATGGTTGTTGTCTTGCAAGCGGCCACATCTGTTGACTCAGGGATCGAGGCGTGGCTGCACGATACGTTACAGCCATGCGGATAAGATGGCTGTCATCTCGACTGCTAGTGATACGAGGCCTTGGGCTCCAGCACAGCGTTCCGTATTACCCTCCTGAACCCACCGATTCCATATTCTGCTAACAGACATTGGATCTCGACCAACGCGAACAGCAATGTCGCGATACGATAAACCTCAATCGCGATAGGCTACAATCCGACCTTTATCAAAGTCGGAAACGTGATGGTACGCATTTCCCCTCCTTACACGAGGCATCACAACAACGTTTCACCAGGCCAACTGCTGTTTGTGTATGGGAAATTGGTTGGAAACTTTCCTCATGTCAGCACGTTGTAAGTGTCACCACCGGCGCCAACCTTTTGTGAATCCTCTGAAAAGCTAATCATTTGCATATCACACCATCTTCTTCGTGTCGGTTACATTTAGCGTCTGTAGCACGTCATCTTCGTGGAGTAGCAAGTTTAATGGCCAGTAGTGTACTTGCTTGTACCGTTCATAGCTAAAATTAATGCACATTTACACGGCGATCCCAAGTGTTTCGTACCATTGGTCTCTTTGTTACGTATCTTGTAATACTGTTTCATATAGATAATATTTCGTTTCATTGTTTATGTCTTCCTGTGACTAATGAATATGATCCAGTAGTGGTTATCACAGCTGCAAACCTGTTACGCCGTTGAATTCGTTTGTATAAACTATTGTTTTCGTAATAACTTTTCCATTATCCAGTTCTTTTACCTTTTTTATTGTTGTTTTGATCTTCAGGATTTGTTGGATGCAGCTCTTCACGGTAGTCTATCCTGTCAGTGGCCGTCACCTCTGGATGACTACAACAGCCTATGTCAGTTCGTAATTGCTCTCCCGACTGAAGCTTGACTCTCCTTCTACAATTATTGTCTCACACTTTTCAAAAGCTTATATTCTCTTGAAGTTCGTATTGTTTACAGTCCCTGTTTCATGCTCCGTACGATTATGCTTCGCAAATTTATATTAAATCTTAAAACATTTAACATTTTCCGAAAACCTTTTCTTGCTGTTCCTAGTCTACTATTTAACTCACCACTTATTTTGAAGCCCAAATAACAAAATTCTTTTATAGTTGTAGTGCCTTGTATCCTAATACACTTTCGTCAGTTCCACCTGATTTGTTTCTACCACTCTCCAAAAACCTTGTTTTGTTTTTGTTAAGGCTCATCTTCAAATTTCTTTGCCAAATTAAAATTTCATTGCAAAAATCTTTAAGTATTCGTACCTTGTTCCTCAACTTTAATTCCTGTACCCATTTTCTACTAGGTTTTGTTAACTTCGTGCTCTATGTATATCTGAACAACATTAGGAAATCTTTTATCCCATAATAATCAGCTGCTTTCCCACTAAAACTACAGCGTGGAATTAGTGTGCCCATCGTGACTTTCTTCCTTTGGATCTATTTCACACTCTCTAGCTTTGAAAGCCAATGAGAGCGATAGTTTGTTCTCTCTCAAGGGGCGGCAAGGGCACTAACCTTCGCTGCGTAAGTTTTGTTGTCTGCAATGCGTGATGTGTGTGCCAAGCCGAAGTCCAAGATCCGCCTTTTGTCAACGAATAATGCAGATACGACTCACTTACTTCTGTAGTAACGGTCTATGCCGGAGTTCTGACAAGCGTTTTTCCCTCTACTTCACATACCGTGGTCCTAAGTGATCAATTATAGATTATGGTCAACGTCATGTGTTATCCGACTTTGAACTAGTTTAAAGCGATTTGATGAAGTTCCACTATACTGATATATACTACATGGCAGAAAATTACTGATCATTTTTAAAAACTCCGTTTCACATTTACTTGATATACTTCTTTGTTCTTACTGCTACTGCAATGCAACTCATAAATGAACGCTTTCTACTTCCTACGAGTACAAAGAATATATCTTGGTTTTCAAAGCAACATATTTCATCAGATCGTCTCTACAGAGATTTTACAATATCAGAAATAAATAATTAATTATAGCAAGGTGTCCTTCGCTATTGGTAGACTGACAGTTCAACCTGAAATTGAAAAGAAGTCGGACATCTCGCTAAGAAATTCTGTTTTTCTCTAAAATAACATATCTTTTGCACTCACTGGTACCTCTGTGGTATCAGATTTCTAATTCAGTTAAACACGTGATGTGAAACTGCAGCTGTACATTTGCATAAAAGTCATTGCGTTGGAGCACACGATTAAAACCTCTGTTCTCACAAATAATTTGGGCTCTAGGGTTCTTTTGAAGTTTCTTCGTTGGAATTAACTTCTTTTTCGACCGAAAATACGTTTCGTCTCCATTCTATTAAAATTGTAATTTCTTCTCTGTACAATTATTTTTATAGGTATTAACGTTATTCATTATACTGATCTGTGACGATTAATTCATAGCTTTTCTAGCAGGTGTTTGAGCCAGAGTAAGACATGCCCTGTACTATGGAATATACGAAGTAGCGTTGGTGCAGCACCAACAGGTCACTCCAGATATTTCTTACATCGTTTTACAAATATGTCTTCAGTGTGTTCATAGACTCATGATGTACAAATGGGACACTCCTACAGGTCTCAGCGTCAGCGACTACCAATTGCTAAACCAAATGAAGAGTGCAGTTGCACTCAGGGAGGTGAGTGAGTGGTGGTGGTGGCGATACGCCAGCAGTAGAAACAGTATTGACAGTAAATAATGCCTTTATTTAATTCCCATACTGACGTGTCATAACTCAGCGAGGCAAACATGCGTGACTCTGTTGTCTCTGACTGGTGTAGACCTATCTCTGGCGGTTTCTGTCATGGATGTAGCATAGGCGGCCTCCAAAGCTAACGGAAGGCCTGCGGCAGGATAGCGGCCTCGGGAGGTCACAGCCATGACGTTAGCGGCATCGTATTCCCTAGGCACACGGAACCCTGACAGCCCCTTGGTTCTCGGCGCATTTACCGCGGCCGCGCATTGTGTGCAGGTTTCGACTTGCTGCCCTCTGGCAGAACTAGGGAGACAGCTGGCACTGAGGCACTCGGTGCCATAAGCAACTATCCAGTGCTGGTAGTAGTAACAGGCGCAGACTGCTAGGTGAAAGATCTGTGGCACCAAGTAATGTGAAGAACGTAACTATCGGCGGCGGCAGGTGCAGCCCAGCCTCGAACCCGTCGCTGATACTGGCGATGCCCAGTCATCTTACTTCCCAGCGATGCTCTTTATGTCACGGTGGTGTGACAGTACTCCGGCAACGAGAAAATCTCTTTTCCCTGAAAATCCAAGCTTATTTATATCGCTCCAAGGCGCATTTGTTTAGGTAAAACTGGGCTCTAATCACGGCACCTATAACCAGGGACTTGCTCTGTCGTGGTGACATCGATCCGCCGGCTACGCTCATTTTCACTGCATGGTGCTGTTTTCTGCCGAGATAGGCTAGCCTTGTCTCGCAGATCCCTTACTATTATGTTACTTTTACACACATGTTTCCACACTTGTGGCTGCCAGTCTGTGGCTGTCAATGCAATGCTTCATGGCAGCTTTCTCACTACTTCTCATTACTTTAGCTAAAAAGTGGATAGAGGCGTTACACAGGACATTTACAGGAAATCTTACCTCGTGGCCAGAACTTTTAAGAATAATCATAATTGGATCAGGGTGAAATGAGCTGACACTGGTGGTTTCTTGTTGTTAAGAGTGTAATTGTTCAAAAATGGCTCTGAGCACTATGCGAATTAACATCTGTGGTCATCAGTGCCCTAGAACTTAGAACTACTTAAACCTAACTAACCTAAGGACATCACACACATCCATGGCCGAAGCAGGATTCGAACCTGCGACCGTAGCAGTCGCGCGGTTCCGGACTGAGCACCTAGAACCGCTAGACCACCGCGGCCGGCTGTAATTGTTCAAAAAGTACTATTTGATTATCTCACTTTCTGTTTATAGCTGATTTGAAGCAGACGTTTATGCTCTGGTAGTGTACAAATGTTGTAAGTGTATCACTTTCTCCTTTCCTCTCAACTCTGAGAGGGCTTTTCGTGGGTTAGGAAAATTATTAATGCTTACCAACCATTGCAGTGGCATAAATATTTGCGTAATTAGCAGGAATGCAGATTAGACCAGGCAACTCTATTTTTTTTAGAGTAGATGAAATATAACTGAGTGCAGCGGCAACCTGATTCTTCAGATGTTCATTTTATTTGTTTTTGGAATTTCTATGCAGCTAATTTTTAGGACACGGGCGTAAAGAGTTGATCATAAATGAAAAGGGATGCTCTGTAAATCACCGAAATTTTCATAACTTTATCTAAGACAGATAAAAAATTCTTAATAAGAAGATATCAAAGAAATTACTAATTTCTTATAACTAAATCCCACAGTCTCTCAATGACACGTTTGTTACTTCAACTAGAAAAAGAAACGAATGTTGAATCACTTTAAATACGGCATTCACCGGGAATACAAAAATCCCTACTGGATTATATCTGTGAAAGCTATTCCGGCCGAACCGGTGAAACGCATCATATTGGGTTTTTCTTAGATTTCCTTTTGTGTTCTTTACAGAGAGAGATAAAGGGAGAAAAAATGTAATTTCATTTGGTGACTGAAACCTAAAAATCCAATACTGCTTCAATGGAGGTCACTTTAATTGTGAAATGGCTGCTCATTGTTCAGTTACATATATAACTGAGAAAATTGGACGTGGTTATCCGAGTTCAGCACTTAGCCAGCGACTAACAGACAAAAAGATCGGCGAAGTTGCGACTCAATCACGTTAGCGAAAATACGCATTTAACATCCACTAACAAAAGTCAGTAAAATATAATTTGTGTGGCTTCCATTCACCACACGATTGAGTTCAGCACTTTATGTGCCATACTGCGAAAGTCGTAAGCGCAGCATATCACGAAGACAGTAACTGCTCTTTCTGTGTCTCTCTCCAGTTTCTTAAAAAAATTAGTCGGTACCTGAATTTCACATTCAACACCGACACAACTATACTATTATAATCTCTGCAGATCTCTGCTCGAAGAAATAATACAAGATTAGTTATTTTACATACAATGGATTTATTGTATGTGGCAGTTGGTTTTGAAAGAAGCTATACAATGCATAAAGATTCACAGAATAATTGAATTAATAAACTGCAACTTCACAACTCTTGCATACCAAATATTGCAGTAAAAATATGTTAGACACAGCAACTATTACTTTAATTCCGTTTGTGTCATTCCAGCTACAGATGAAGCCATTCGAGGAATCTGAAAATAAAATTTCTGTTTTATAAGGAGGTGAGGAAGGCTTTGAGGCAACTGCAACGTCATAATATTGTCGAGAGTGACTTCCAACCATACGCGTTCACAGCTAGCACCCTGGTTTCCATTAGTTTCATCGTATCTGATACAAGCAATTTGCTTTACTGCGCTGTGCTCCGTTTTCTACGGCTATCGCGTTACCTAGAAGCTGTCTCGTAACGGAAGTGTAAGTTTTAAAATCTCACTTATAGCTGCAGTTCACTCACGCAGAAAAATAGGTCATAAAAAAATGTAATGCGCTGTGTGGTAAATTACAGGGAAAAAAATGTTCAACTACGTACTCACTGGTGTTATGCACTACTTAACATGTGACAGAACTGCTATCATTAGACTGGCTTGGATCCTCTTCTTTATGGACTTTATGTATGATATATAATCACTGCATTTTACATATTTTCAGTATAAAACTGCATTCTAGAATATGCAGGGTGCTCCAGGAAGCATAGTAAGTTTATTAGGAGGTGGTAATATAGACTGATTCCTACAAAACATTCCTTAAAACAAGCTTCCCACTGCTTACAGAAATACAGCTGTTATGAAATAAAAAAAAAAAAAAAGAAAAGAGAGAGAGAGAGAGAGAGAGAGAGGGGGGGGGAGAGACTCACGGAAGATGTTAAAGCAAAGACAAATAAATAACTTCAGGGCAGACTTTTATAAATTCCATCTCCGACTGCTATGTACTTGCGAACTCACTTGACAGCAATACGTGTAACCCCTAAATAGTCTTCTTGGCGTTCTTTTACAATGGGAGCACTGTCCACAATCTGAACGGTCAGTTCATTTCCAGTGTTCATTTTTTATTTGCAGACTTCGCCTTTCAACCATCTCCAAGGCCCAAAATCTAAAACGGTAATGTCGGGGACCTTGGTGGCAAAGAAACTTTACCAATCCTGACGATCCATCTTCCAGAGAGTGTCACGTTTAGATGATGTATCACCCGACGATCAGAATCTGCCTGAGCCCCGTAACACTGGAATTACACACCCAAACTTGTAGCGAAAGAACCTCTTCAGGTGATGTTGGAAGCAGGTTTCCAGGAAAGGCTAGATAACGTGGTCCTGGGACACAATGATTGGTGAACATGGATAGCAGATAAAGCCGCCAAGGAGGCCTGCAAAAGCATGACGTTGCACCATGTGCCATTTCCCTGCAGGCTGTCATTTCGTTGGTGAGTCGAAGATCCATGAGACTATGGGAAGAGGAGTGGCCAGCAGTGGCAGACAATAAACAGCGGTTGATGAAGCCAGTTATCGGGCAGTGGTGTGCTCTTAATGGCGGTCACTGCAGTGGGATGAAGTGGGCTTGACTTACCTCTGTACTCTGATCTAACCAGAATTGCTAGCTAATTTTTTTTCAGTGGCCGGCCAGCCGCGCTCTCTGCTCTGTTCTTTTTGTTCTTTCCCTAGCTTTTTCCTGCACTTTTCCAGTTTGTCAACGTGCATGATTTTCTATTATTTCTCTCTCTCTCTCTCTCTCTCTCTCTGCTGTATATGTATCTCTATAGTGTGTGTTCTTATTTCTGTTGTTCCTTTTAGTTACAGTTGTATTTATTGTATGCTTTTTTACCACACTCGTCGCAGGAAAGGGTGCTAGAGATCTTCATATTGTCTCCCACACGAATGTAGCATCATCATCATCATCATCATGGAGCACGATACGATAAGACCCGTCTAATCAACTGTTTGTCATTCCACACCACACGTTTACAAAGAATGGGGGTTTTCGTCAGACCATTGATGTGTAGTCACGAGTGTTATTGATACCGTCGAGAACGAAAGTGGCTCCTTGAGCAAACGGTATTAATCGTTTCACTCGGCGATTTTCAGTTACCTAACGACAAAATTCCAATCGTCTAGCGTCATATGGTTCTCGGAGGTGGTGAACCCAGTGTAAATTATGAGAATAGACACAGTGCATACCTAATCTCCACCTCATTTCTGTATGTGAAACACCAAGTCCTGCAGATGTTTTATGGGTACTAGTTGAGAGACTACGCTCACACATTGAATAAAAGCTTTTGATTGCTCTACATTCAGTCCATTTGCACGTTCAGATGGAACATGCCTTTTGGCCACTGCAACAGCTTGACACAGTTAAGTTAAATCACAAATAAACACTGGGAAACTTGTACTCTCCTGTTAGGATATCGTCCCCTGTTTTCTCTACAAGGAGGAGCAACGTTTCACTACAAAACCTGTACACAAATGTGATGTCAGCATACTTAACATCTGTAAATACTCGGAGCATACTTCAACGATTCAGCAGAATTGGCTGAAAAACCACAGTGACAACCACAGTTGAAAAATTCAGTTACGTAAAACTCGAGCACAACTTCACAACTCGCGCTTCAAACCAAAAATGAAGGCCGATAAATGAATAAAAACATGGTAAATGAACTACCAACGCCTCAAATGAAAACTTATTCTGTAAGCAGCTTCATCTCTGTTAGGAATAAAGATTGGACACCGGTTTTATGGAATGTTTACTGCCACTCCTAAAATGTTAATTATTGCTCCTGAAAAGTCCTGTGGATAAAGAAATCATTATATAGAGGGTTGGATTGTTTCCCTATCCATATTATTGTTTCGTTGTGACACAAGGATTAAATCTTTTAGAATGTTTCAAATTATAACTGTTGTTGATCCAATATTTGAAAACGTTTATCATCTTTGTATGCTACAGATAAAAAACCACATAACAGTGAGATATGTATTCCTGTACACAAACCACAGTTTGCTGAATTTTCCAGAAGTATCATAGAAACCAACGTGCAGGCATTTTAACAATTTATCCGCATACAACATTCAAACTCAGTACTGGAATAAGTATCTGTGAAACCAAACAACCAATAATTCCCATTACAGTTACTGCATTGAAATCAGACCAGAGTAGGAAAAAACTATTAAAATCTAAAATGTAAATATATTAAAAATCGAAACGTGTTTAGTGAGTCACTATATAAGATCTGACAATAGACAACATTTTTAACTTTGCTAATTTCTTCCTTAGATTTGAGAATTTGCTGAACCCTGTATCTCATTATTAAGTAATATTAGGAACATTTATCCGAAAAATGAAGAGCATACAGATGTTATCAGGTACTACATGTTTTGCGTCTTTAATTGTAAACACCTTTAAAAAAACTGAGAATCATTTCTCTCCTGATATGCGTCTGGATATCTACATTTCCATACCTACATATACAGAGCGATTCATTATTGTGAGGAGTCTTATTGGTACAAATAAGTAGAGAAACGTTTACAAAATATTAAATTAAATTTATTTTTCAGGCATGTACTTTCCTCGATAGGTATTTACTTGAAATTTATATTCTACGGAAGATTGGACGCGGAAATTGGCCTCCAGACAAACGTTTACAACGCACTTTACCACGCGACACTGTACGATGAGAAGCAGATCCTTCATGGTGAAGCGTTGTATCTCTTAGGCAGCAGAATTTTATTTATTTACGTGTTTTTATGCAGGTACTCAACATTTTTACAGAAGTGCCTGACCTCCCTGAGACTTGTGGGCTTTAAAAGTCACGAGGTGTAATGTATACTCTGCATCATATCACAAAAAGTTCCGGTATCTGCATTATTTTATTGTTTACGCTTTACTAACGTAACACTGAATCTTGGTACATCCACCACATACTACTGACTATTTCTAAATGTCATGTTTTGTTTGAATAGCCTTCCCATCAGTGGTTGGGAAGGGAGTGAGAGAGGGTTGTACCCTATCCCCGATGTTATTCAATCTGTATAACAAGTAAGCTGTAAAGGAAACAAAAGAAAAATTTGGTGTACGAATTAAAATCCACGCGGAAGAAATCAAAACTTTGTAGTTTGCCGATAACATTGTAATTCTGTCAGAGACAACAAAGGACCTGGAAGAGCAGTTCAACGGAATGGACAGTGTCTTGAAAGGAAGGTATGATATGAACATCAACAAAAGCAAAACGATGATAATGGAATGTAGTCGAATTAAATCAGACGACGCTGAGGGAATTCGATAAGGAAATGAGACACTTAGAGTAGTAGTGACTTTTGTTATTTGGAGAGCAAAAAACTGATGATGGTCGAAGTAGAGAAGATATAAAATGTAGACTGGTAATGGCAAGGAAAGCGTTTCTGAAGAAGAGAAATTTGTTAACATCGAGTATAGATTTAAGCGTCAGAAAGACATTTCTGAAAGTATTTGTATGGAAGTGAAACATGGAAGATAACTACTTCACACAAGAAGAGAATAGAAGCTTTCGAAATGTGGTGCTACAGAAGAATGCTGAAGATTAGATGGGTGTATCACGTTACTAATGAGGAGGTACTGAATAGAATCGGGGAGAAGATGAATTTGTGGCACAACATGACTAAATGACGGGATCGGTAGGTAGAACATGTTTTGAGGCATCAGTGGATCACCAATTTAGTACCGGAGGGCAGCGTGGAGGGTAAAAACCGTCGAGGGAGATCGAGAGATGAATACACTAAGCAGATTCAGAACGATGTAGGTTGCAGTAGATACTTGGAGATGAAGAAGCTTGCACAGGATAGAGTAGCATGGAGGGCTGCATCAAACCATTCTCTGGACTGAAGACCACAGCAACAACGATAACCTTCCCTAAGGGATAGAAAAGGGTTTATGACAGGTATACAGATTTTCGCTCCTGGTCTTTGATCTATACATCAAAGAAACGATGGCGGAAATAAAAAAAAGCTCCAAGAACGGGATTAAAATTCAGGGTGAAAACATATGAATGATAAGATTCGTTGATGACATTGCTGTCCAGAGTGAAGATGAAGAAAAATTGCAAGTCATGTTGAACTGGATAAACAATCAAACGAGTACAGAATATGGACTGACAGTAAACTGAAGAAACACGGAAGTAATGGATAATAGCAGAAATGAGAATAGCGAAAAGCTGAACATCAAAACTGATCACGAAGTAGACGAAGTTAAGGAATTCTGTTACCTTGTAAGCAAAATAGCCCATGGCAGATTAAGGAAGGAGTACTAGCAGGGGCAAAGAGAGCACTGCAGAACAAGAGCTTAGTGTGAAAATGTAAATTTTGAGCACTCAGTTGTATGTAAGTGAATCGTGGGCTGTAGGGAAACCGGAACAAAAGAGAATCGATGCGTTTCCGATGAACAAGTGGACTGATACGATAAAAAATAAAGAGGTTGTCCATAGACTCGGCTAAGAATAGAATATATGGAAACACTGACATTGTGAAGGGACAGGCCGATAGCACATGTGTTTAGACATGTAGGAATGCAGAGTACTAGAGGGAGCTCTTTAGGGTAAAGACTGCTGCGCAAGGCAATATCCTCAATTTTTACAAAAGAAAGACCATGCTGTTATGACAGAGACTATTTACGATGATTGTGGTCAATACTCTGTGGGCGAAAATTAATGATCCCCACCAAAAATTTGGAATCTTTCACATATCATCATACTGCTTCCTACTCATTTCGTTGGAGTTAAATGCGACTCAGCAGTCCGCCCCATTATCCGAACGGTCAGCACGCTGGTATGCCACGCACGGGGGCCCTGGTTCGATTACCGGCTGGGGTGGGAGATTTTCTTCCCTCAGGGACTTGGTGTTGTGCTGTCCTCATCATCATTTCATCCCCATTGTCGACGCTCAAGTCTCCCAATGTGGCGTCGCACTCAATAAGACTTGCACTTGGCGGCCGAACTTCCCGCCTGGGAACTCTCGGCCACTGACGTCATACGACCATTTCCATTTCCATTACCACTCAGCAGGCATCTTCCACCTCCATACAGGCTTATGTGAGTACTGTATAGGGTGCCATAATTCGCCACTGTGGAAAAAAAAAATCTATCAATATCTAATAAAGTAAAGGAGACATTCATTCCTCCTCGTTAGGCGATGACACGCATCTGTCTTCATCGTCAGAGGCTTCAGAGCAGCAGGGAGAACATGGAAACCAGTTCCCACCCATATCTAGCTGCAATAACTGTCAAAGATGCCAGACAATTGGCTTGCACAATACGCTTTCAATTTGGCTTACTCTTCAGTTAATTTCTTAGGCGTCTACACCGTAAGAGCAACCCTAAAGTCGGATCTTGGTACAAGTAACCCAGTAAAATGTAAGGAAATGTCCTAACTCGCCTAGCTATCTAGTAGCGCATCCTTGGAACCCTCTCTTTACGTTAATCTTTCCGGTCGCACATGCTGTAGACGGCATTAGTCGTCTGTCACAAGGATCTTCTAGTCATAAAATACAGCTTATGACGTAATTTTGATCTGTCTAATCTGTTGTAAACACGATATGTAATTGTATGTCCTCAGAGTGCTTGTGTACCTCTTACTCCGGATTAGATCTAGAGCAAAATTCATTGTGCCTATATTCATCTTTTAGATGTGCAGTTCTTGTATTTTGTTTCGTTGGTGTTGTTGTTGTGGTCTTCAGTCCTGAGACTGGCCTGATGCAGCTCTCCATGCTACTCTATCCTGTGCAAGCTTCTTCATCTCCCAGCACTTACTGCAACCTACATCCTTCTATATCTGCTTAGTGTATTCATCTCTTGGTCTCCCGCTACGATTTTTACCCTCCACGCTGCCCTCCAATGCTAAATTTGTGATCCCTTGATGCCTCAGAACATGCCCTACCAACCGGTCCTTTCTTCTTGTCAAGTTGTGCCAAAAACTCCACTTCTCCCCTATTCTATTCAATACCTCCTCATTAGTTACGTGATCTACCCATCTAATCTTCAGCATTCTTTTGTAGCACCACATTTCGAAAGCTTCTATTCTCTTCTTGTCCAAACTATTTATCGTCCATGTTTCACTTCCATACATGGCTACAATCCATACAAATACTTTCATAAACGACTTCCTGACACTTAAATCTATACTCAATGTATGATACGTCCCTTAGAACAATTTATACACAACTGTGCTCAAAGTGACACACAATAGTTTTTAGCGCAACGCAATCTGACTTTCAGAAATCCCTACAAAGGAGTGGCCCTGACTAACATTAACCTGTACCTTTCACAAATCACTTACCACACAAAAATCTTCGTTACTCAAGGTACTGCAATACAGCGAGCGCCACTACTGCCAGCTAAATAAAAGATTCAAACTACAGAAGGCACTAACTACTGATAGGCATAGTTAGCAAATGAAAGATTTTAATAGAGAACAAACAATGTATTTACCTTAATAGTCATCAAAAGTCATAATATATACAGCAGCTCATGACATCCATTTTTACAAATTTCAAAACTCCGCCATTTCTCTCCCCACATCCACCACTGCTGGCGGCTCACCTCCAACTGCGCAACGCTACGCGCTGTTCACATCCAGCTGCCGCTGCCCAACACTACAATGGCAGACAACAATGCAAACTAGCCACAGACTGCACACAGCACAGCCAGTGATTTTCATATAGAGCGCTACGTAACGTTGCCCATAAGAAAACAAAAACAGCCTACATACATAAAGAAAACATAAACAGTCTACTTACATAGCCCCCATGCTCCCCACAAAAAATATTACAAATTGTTTTGGGCAGTGGCCAATACAGATTTGAAAAAAATTTTCATAATTACAATAACAAAGAAATCAAATGCACACACTTATTAATACAATGTTGGTCAAAAGCTAAAATTTTCTCACAGTCAATAAAGACAGTCCAGATTGTTCATCACAGTATAATTTCAGTGGTTTTTTTTTCAAAGGCTGAGCAGTAAAAGACAATGCACACGGAAGTAGTGCAGTCTTGAAACAGCCTACTTACATAAAGAAAACATAAACAGCCTACTTACAAATGTTAACAACTTTCTCTTCTTCAGAAACGCTCTTTCCTGCCATTGCCAGTCTACATGTTCTATCCTCTCTACTTCGACCATCATCAGTTATTTTGCTCCCCAAATAGCAAAACTCCTTTATTACTTTAAGAGTCTCATTTCCTAATCTAATTCCTTCACCATCACCTGACTTAATTCGACTACATTCGATGATCCTCGTTTTGCTATTGTTGATGTTCATCTTATATCCTCCTTTCAAGATACTGTCCATTCCGTTCAACTGCTCTTCCAAGTTCATTGCTGTCTCTGACAGAATTACAATGTCATCGGCGAACCTCAAAGTTTTTATTTCTTCTCCATGGATTTTAATACCCACTCCGAATTTTTCTTTCGTTTCCTTTACTGCTTGCTCAATATACAGATTTAATAGCGTCGGGGAGACGCTACAACCCTGTCTCACTCCCTTCCCATCACTGCTTCCCTTTGATGTGCCTCGACTCTTATAACTGACATCTGGTTTCTGTACGAATTGTAAATAGCCTTTCGCTCCCTGTATTTTACCCCTGCCACCCTTAGAATTTGAAAGAGAGTATTCCAGTCAACATTGACAAAAGCTTTCTCTAAGTTTACAAATACTAGAAACGTAGGTTTGCCTTTCCTTAATCTTTCTTCTAAGATAAGGCGTAAGGTCAGTATTGCCTCACGTGTTCCAACATTTCTACGGAATCCAAACTGATCTTACCCGAGGTCAACTTCTACCACTTTTTCCATTCGTCTGTTACGAATTCGCGTTAGTATTTTGCAGCCGTGACTTATTAAACAGATAGTTCGGTAATGATATGTGCCATTATTTTTAGTCAAATTCACACATCTTTTACTATTAGAATGTTATAATATTAGAATAGATATATATTTGAGTGTGTTCAGAATATATCACGACATTAAATTTATAAGATACACGGGGATACTAAAACAGTCTTATAAATACCATACTTTTTTCGCAGCTACAGATATTGGAACACCCTACCTCAGCAAAGAGAGACTACAGAGGAGATAGAAGAGACCGCGTAGCCGTCTGGAGGGAAGCTGCCGACGTCAGCTGGTGGTCCCGCACAAGGTCTGCTGCTATTCGAAGCACGTAGCGCACGTGATACGTTTTCATTTGCTCTCGATATTGATTCAAAGTGCCCTCCAATGGAAAGCCGTAAATATCTGTTTCTGCCTCAGAGTACTCACAAGTGTCAATGAAATCGTCTCCTCCAGAAGCGATACCGTGCAGTTATTCTTTCACAAGCACTAACATCTCAAAATCCAGAGCGTCTAAATCAGCAGGATTGTTGAAAACTTTCCTCAAGTGTGCGCTACCATCTTTCGAAGTTCATGCGAAGCTAGGCAATTAAATAGCCAGATACTGTAACGATGTTTGCCGCCTGAATTAATGAATTTCAGTAACCTTGAAAGTATTTGAGGTAAATTATAATTAATATGTCACTTTATCTAATCAGTAACTGAAAATACGTAACGACCAAAGTAAAAATGCTAAAACTGGTACTTACAAAATTTGTACCTACGAAAGTCAGAAATTTTTAATTAGCTAATCTTAAAACACAGGATCCATGTTAGTATCAAAATCAAACCCGTATTTATAAAATCATTAAGACATGATGCAGGCATTTGGATAAACCAGAGGTTATGTTAAATACGCACAAGATCTTGTTTGAGCAAATAAGAGTACTGGCTCACGCTTGGAAGTATTAGAGCTCTGTGATCAGAGAGGCTGTTGAAATGAGGCTTTGTGAAAACAAATTCAATAGAGGCACCGGCTATGCGCTTAGCAATGCATGGAAGCGTGCATTTGAGAAGGAAAAAGCACAGGGAACTGCTTCCCAAGTTGACCGCCTGCTACGATGGACCGCGCCGCAAGCAACACTAGATAGAGATCGCAAGCAAAATCTGTGGGTGTAGAGCGCGCCGCCTCTGTACTCCCCATCATGACGAAATCCAGCCAATCGGATGCCATTGTACGGGTATAAAAGAGGGAACCTTGCCAGCTCATGACAGTCAGTTTTAGTTCCTGACGAAAATGATGGTAGGTATCATCGAAAGCTTGGAAATTTATACGCATTTGAAGCAACAATTTAACTGAGAAAATTTTATGCAAGGGCTCTGCCGAAATATTATGTGTACTGAGACTCTTCTTTCCTAATTATGTCTATGTAATAATATTGATTAATTGTACTTGTCATCATATTGCTACACAAACAGATACAAACATCCAAATTATTGTATGATGTATATCTGTTAAAGTACATGCATTCTGAGACTTATGCACTAGGTGGGAGGGGTGAGTGGTGTAAAGTAAGTAGCATTATAGGAGAGCACTTAACAGAAACTGTAATTTCTAGCCAACTGATGTGTGTGACAGTATCTTTCAAGGATTATGCAAATCTATGTCATTAACTGAACATACATTGTAACAACGTTTATTGATTGCATTAATGAAGTTCAGTAATTTGAAAATATAATTAAATGAAATATAATTAATACTCAAAATACACTCCTGGAAATGGAAAAAAGAACACATTGACACCGGTGTGTCAGACCCACCATACTTGCTCCGGACACTGCGAGAGGGCTGTACAAGCAATGATCACACACACGGCACAGCGGACACACCAGGAACCGCGGTGTTGGCCGTCGAATGGCGCTAGCTGCGCAGCATTTTGCACCTCCGCCGTCAGTGTCAGCCAGTTTGCCGTGGCATACGGAGCTCCATCGCAGTCTTTAACACTGGTAGCATGCCGCGACAGCGTGGACGTGAACCGTATGTGCAGTTGACGGACTTTGAGCGAGGGCGTATAGTGTGCATGCGAGAGGCTGGGCGGACGTACCGCCGAATTGCTCAACACGTGGGGCGTGAGGTCTCCACAGTACATCGATGTTGTCGCCAGTGGTCGGCGGAAGGTGCACGTGCCCGTCGACCTGGGACCGGACCGCAGCGACGCACAGATGCACGCCAAGACCGTAGGAACCTACGCAGTGCCGTAGGGGACCGCACCGCCACTTCCCAGCAAATTAGGGACACTGTTGCTCCTGGGGTATCGGCGAGGACCATTCGCAACCGTCTCCATGAAGCTGGGCTACTGTCCCGCACACCGTGAGGCCGTCTTCCGCTCACGCCCCAACATCGTGCAGCCCGCCTCCAGTGGTGTCGCGACAGGCGTGAATGGAGGGACGAATGGAGACGTGTCGTCTTCAGCGATGAGAGTCGCTTCTGCCTTGGTGTCAATGATGGTCGTATGCGTGTTTGGCGCCGTGCAGGTGAGCGCCACAATCAGGACTGCATACGACCGAGGCACACAGGGCCAACACCCGGCATCATGGTGTGGGCAGCGATCTCCTACACTGGCCGTACACTACTGGTGATCGTCGAGGGGACACTGAATAGTGCACGGTACATCCAAACCGTCATCGAACCCATCGTTCTACCATTCCTAGACCGGCAAGGGAACTTGCTGTTCCAACAGGACAATGCACGTCCGCATGTATCCCGTGCCACCCAACGTGCTCTAGAAGGTGTAAGTCAACTACCCTGGCCAGCAAGATTTCCGGATCTGTCCCCCATTGAGCATGTTTGGGACTGGATGAAGCGTCGTCTCACGCGGTCTGCACGTCCAGCACGAACGCTGGTCCAACTGAGGCGCCATGTGGAAATGGCATGGCAAGCCGTTCCACAGGACTACATCCAGCATCTCTACGATCGTCTCCATGGGAGAATAGCAGTCTGCATTGCTGCGAAAGGTGGATATACACTGTACTAGTGCCGACATTGTGCATGCTCTGTTGCCTGTGTATATGTGCCTGTGGTTCTGTCAGTGTGATCATGTGATGTATCTGACCCCAGGAATGTGTCAATAAAGTTTCCCCTTCCTGGGACAATGAATTCACGGTGTTCTTATTTCAATTTCCAGGAGTGTATGTAACCTCTAACAGGAAATATATAAAAACCACTGCAAACGAATGCCAAACCTAGCACTTGCGAAATTACTACGTAGAAAAAGGATCGTAATTTTTATTTAGCTAGTCATGACAGGATTCATATTAGTATCAAAATCAAACTTATATTTACAAATTTGTTAAGATATATATTTGCAACATTACTGTGAAAAGGTATTTAATGTAATTTGGTCATATTGATCATGATGTTTTGAGATGTTAATTAAATTACAGTTTTTTTTAAAAATAGTAGAGCCAAATTCCATACCCCGTTTGGAAAACTAATAAAATTTTTCTGCAAACTTCAAACTATCTGTTTAACACAATTCACGTTCTCTTGTTTTGGTTGTTGAAGCACGTATGAAGACCAGTGACAGCAGCCGTGGCTTGGCTAGTATTGTTCCAGATCCTGTAAGGTTAATGTTAGTCATCTTTTTTACCCAATAAATAACTTATTATGAAAGAATGTAACTGTTTTACCTACATCATTTTAATTTGATTACTTTCTATGAAAAGCTCCTAAGATAAAAAGAGCCCAGACTTTCTAACAGGTTCAGATAAGTGGAGTAAAGTGATACTAACACGAACTCAACATCTTGGAAAATGAAGAATCTAAGTAAACAGTTTCGTAGCCACAAAACATGTGTTTACGTTTTAATTTGATTGGAGTCGCTGAGATTAGATAAGAAAGCTTTAAGCAGCTATTAATATTTTTCAAGGAATTTCCTATGATACCTCTCGTATTTTACATCTTCCAAGAATGTATAATGATTGGTGGGAAATCCGGCCGCTGTGGCCGAGCGGTTCTAGGCGCTTCAGTCTGGAACCGCGCGACCGCTACGGTCGCAGGTTCGAATCCTGCCTCGGGCATGGATGTGAGTGATGTCCTTAGGTTAGTTAGGTTTAAGTAGTTCTAAGTTCTAGGGGACTGATGACCTCAGATTTGAAGTCCCATAGTGCTCGGAGCCATTTGTACCATTTTGATTGGTGGGAAAAAGTCACAGTGGAGATATGTAGTCTCAACAGTCTGACCGGTATCAGTACTGGAACAACTGCTGTTCTCATTGTATGCAAATTAGCTGCTGTTAACTGTTCGCTCCCACTGCAAGTAACACAAGGTGCTGGAAATGTCTGGTTACCTAATTGCAAGTCCACCTAACCTTCGAACAGTCATCCAGCATTTTAACGCATTTGTAACGCGAACAAAACATAGATTCGAAACATAACTCATATAAAACGAAACGATTCGAGTTTCCCACAACAAAGATCACTTTCATCTATTGCTAAATGGTACAGAAACCATATTAAACTAAACACACAATTTTAATCTGTAAGAATGTGTCAGCATCGCTCCTTTCTCTTTAGTTTGATATAGAAACTTGAAGGATCACTAATACTCCCAGTTCTTGATTGTGATGATGCTGCTATTCTTCAATGACTCTCATATGTGGTCTCACTTAAAAAAGAAGTGGCGGGGAACACTGATGTGTAATGAATTTTCGACGTTATTTTATTTGACCTTATGAACAGTTATCATTGCTAAGCGAAGGTGGTAAACATAGCGACTATCATACCTTTTGTTCCTGTGTAGTCTCTTCAATCACGGGATGCCATCTCACTTACCTCTAACACTACTCTAAGAAAAGGATAACAGAAATACAGGATTTCGACGAAGCATAATCCTATCCACACCACTAAATTACATTGTCATCTTCTCACAAACGTTTTCTGCATTAGAATCCGAACGTTGGAATGCTCTTCCTAAAAATCTCAAATACACGCTTCCACAACTTGAAAAGATAGTTAACAGTCAAACCTCTATTAAAACAATTATCTATTCCACATACTTACCTGCAGTTCAATCCACTAAGAACGCCACTTCTCTCATCTGTCCCTTCTCCTTATCAATATTGGCCTTTATTGAAAAAGTCTACGCTTTCTAATGAGTTACTCTCACTGAAATTTCTAAGTTCTCTGACATTACTCCTCTTTCTGCTGTTATTCAACACTGCTAAAATAGCGTTAAATCAACTAATATTATTGCTATTCGTAATTACTATTATCTTTGTAGAAAAATGTCATATTTACATAATTGGGCTGTGAGTGTGCATATTATTTAAGAATTTCCTGTGACAGTTTTTTATCTGTATAGTTACTGTAGGTAAGACCTGGCATGAAGGTTCTAATTTGAAAAGGATAAATAAGAAATTGGAAATAAATTAACAAACGTGAAACAGATTTTCTAAAATGAATTAAATAGGGAGACCTTGTGCAGAAGATATATGACAGTTAATTGCAATTAACAATACACTAATGATGCCATAGTTAAATGAGAGATACTTGAACAATTACTACAGATATAAAAACTAAATTTTGTGTTAATGGAAAACTAAGGATTATAGTCACTCCAGTGTTACAGAAGGCAACTTACATGAAAAGATGTGTGCGAGTTATATAATTCCCACCATGCACAGAATTTTCATTCGATGACGATTATACGAACCACGTGGTATTGTGATCTACTAAATGTGCTACACACGAAGATAAATATGTCGGAATACAAAGTGAATATGCGTAGCTCTTCCAAAAGTTAATTGGACCTTTAAGGAGCCAGAACAGTATTGAAATTGACAATGAATACCCTCATTTTCTGCAATAACAAATCTATGATTCAGCAAATAGTGAATTACATAAATTTATACATAATTTAAATGATCATTTGTAAATTTAACACTCTAAACCATCACAATGTTGTTGGATTTGGATGACCTTGTTGGAATTTACTGTATATATGAGACATACAGAAGCAACATGTGATAAATCCACTCTTTCAAAAAAATGAGGTGTTAGAACCATTTTCTTCCCTATGCTGCTGTCTGTCGATTACAAAACCAAAACAGCTTGTGTCTGACCTAAAACGTATCTACAAATTAGGCTACATCTAGAAAAGTCTAGGTATCCATTTCGAGTTGCAATGAAAAACTGAGTTAAGCTACTGCATTCTAAAATAGCAGAACTTGGTTTATTCTTAGCAAGCGACATAATATCTCAATTTGTAATGTCGCAAAACTCGCTCTGCACACGTTATAATTTTGTCTGAATAATGCTGCTTTCCCAGATCAAGGCTTCATGAAAGTTAGCTTTGAGCCTATGTGCTGCTTTGTAAACGTTAGTTTTGAGCTCATAAGCGACAGTTTCGTGAAATTGTCTTTATGACATGCTGCTGTGAAACAAGAAACAACAGCTCGCCGACTGTTACCTGCCCATACTGGCGCGTGCTTCTTGGCTTGCAGAACTTTTACGAAGCTTTTGTTATTAAACTTTGAAGAGATCTTTATCATTCCCGCCATAATCATGGATGTTCATCATGGAATACGTGTACAATGAGTTCCATAAAGTAAATGCCGTAAAAGATCAGCAAATGCTTCTGACTGGAAGAGAAACAAAGTCAAACGTATGAGGCGAGAATCATTGTCAGATTCCTGTTTTGTACTATTTCAGGGCATAAAAATAATAGGAACTACATTATCAGCATATCTGTAAACAGTAATTTACACTGTGATTTGTCAGGTTCCTTAGGAGTTGCTTTTCAGCCACTGCTTGCTGTGGAGTGTTAATACATTGTGCTTCACTTTGTAGCAAAATATTGTACTTCAGACAGCCTCACTGACTGAACTTAACATTTGGATGCAACAGAGAGGACTGCGTCGCAGAACATCAACTTCATCTTTGTATCACAATTATCTGCGAAAGACATTTTCTATCCATCCTTGTAAAAACTAATAGAAATGATATTCCTACTTCCTCCTCCTCCTCATTCTTCTACTTTGAACATTAGTGATGCAAGACTGTAACTTACATTTTGTGTTAAATAATAATGCGGTTTGAACTATCTTCTCTTTATTTATACAGTACGTAACCCTGTGTACCAGTACTAATGAAGTTCATTTTGCACATTTGTTGCCCTGTAAATGAGCTGGAAGGAGTCAGTTCGGTGAACGATCATCACACATCATAAGCATGCTGTCATCTTTCCATTTCAACATGTGTAAGTCGAACATGCAGCCTGTGATTTTAACGAAGTCCGATAGTGATGTAGTGTTATCATGTAAAACTAACTTTTTGTCTTAACGATTAACAATAGCATGGTTTCTTGTAACCAAGCTTGCTGCTGTCCAATGACGACTGCTTGCCTGGAGCTAATCCTTGCTTGGGAATTATAGTAAATATCTATGAGTAGGAATCATCTTGTGTCGTAAGAAAAGACTAAGTAAACAACGCCTTCTTGCCAATTTTCTGATAGCATGTTTTTGTCATATTGACATTGTGATATATCCTTCCTCTGATAACATTTTTCCTTTCCTGAACAAATTTAAAATAACAAAAGCCATTCTGTCGAATGTTTTAGAAGATGATTTTATGTTAATCTTGTGAAGTTAAAACATATTATTTTTCTGAGTTTGTGAATGGAAACTGTAAAATACTGACTATAAAACACAGAAGTCTTTACGATACAACATATGACGTAAGAGCAACATTTCCTATTTCCCTCGCTTAAGAGAAGCCTATCATAATCAGTGCCAGTCGAATAAATAATTTAGGGCGCATTTTGTTCAAGGTTTGAAAATTTTAATTTATTGGTAACTAACTGCAACATTCAAAAAGTTAAAGTTCATAATGTACCTAGCTTTATTTAGAGAGGGTGCAGCATGGCATAGTGCTGTTACTTTGTTTCAACAGACTATCTTCTTACTGAAACGTTCACAATTCTACGTTATTTTAATTTTTCTGCTGTCATTTAACTAAAATACGTAATAAATTAATACAATTTCAGCTCATTGTTTTGGCAAAGAGAGCAAAAACTATAAAAACTGAATCCGGGAAACATACGCAAAAGCTAGTAAATCTCCTGATACGGCTATGAAAAGTATTGACCCTTCAGCCCACGAAATGGAGTCACAGGCTGAGAGTGAAGTCGTTATTCCATCGACTAGTCCTACTAAAGACCCATTTACAGCATTATATCGAAGTTTAGAGGCAATATGAAAACAAGTCTTAAGCACTTACCATTACAGGACGATAAAATTTTGTCTAAGCTATCAAAATTTTTCACCGCAGCATGATACTCTAACAACTGAAAAGCGCACGCCAGGTCAATTATGAGGCTGCATGTATATTAACAGACTAAGAAACTTATACAAAGAAATCTGTCAAGATGCAAAGTGCAGAAGTAGGTAATTTCACTACTGGAAAAGAAGTGAAGTTAGTAGAACATTTTGACACACAAAGCGAAAGTTAGTCACAGGATTTTTCAAAGTGGATCTCGGATAAGAACACACATACCAGTGAAAAGTTAGAATAAGAATTACAACTTGTTACTCAACATTCTGTTACTGTTGTGTTACCTGGGAGAGATACTACAACGGAATTATTTAAATTATAGTTAATTAAAATAAAAGGTACTTTTAGTAAAGATTTGCCAGAATGACATGACAATGTCAAGTCTCAGATCATTAATACCCAGCAGGAATCGTCTGCTGTCAAAGAAAAGTCACATGACATGTCCTCCTGTATTAGTGGGCCAAGTGGTAACTATAACAGTCGAGCATCATATGACGAAATGCGTAGAGATTAAATAGATCGTGTTAGTCCGTCACCTAACCAAATGTTGTACATTGTGGGGCAGCCTTTTTTTCATCATCCGTTTGCTAGAAGAAATCGTACTGAAACACTAAAGTACTGTTTGTCGTTCCCACTGTGCTATGCCACTTTCATTTATAAGACGCGACTCTAATCTGTATACTAACAATAGTTCTGTCTTAAAAACTAGACACACCTCGCCCCAGTACTAATATAAATCGTTAAATTTTAGTCCAAGATGTTTGAGGGACTGCGCACAAGCTACGCATCTGACTAAAAGAGAAATACACGGGTTACATGTGCACACTGTTACTACTACACTCGTCTGCCACCGGTAGTTGAATGGTCAGCGTCACGGATTGACAATCCTCTGAGCCCGGGTTCGATTCCCGGACGAGTCGGGGAATTTTCTCCGCCCAGGGACTGAGTGTTGTTCTGTCATCATCATCCTATCACCCTCATCGACTGCAGGTCCCCGAAGTGACGTCAAATTGAAAGACCGGCACCTCGTGAAATGTCTGCCTTGATGGGGGGCCCTACCCATACAATTTAATTAAAAATACCACACTTGTCAATAGTGTTGCAATGGGTTAACGTGGTGAAGGGTCAACACACTTTAGTATCGGTAGTTACCGTTATAGTAATTAAGATTTAATTAAATCTTGTGTATATTGCACTTTACCTGAAACCTAAATACGATCGACTGATGACCATAGATGTTAATTCCCATAGTGCTCAGAGCCTAAATACGATGGTTCAATGAGCGGTAACGTTGGTTGCTATTGACAACAACAGTTCAACATTTGCCAGTAAAATTTCGTACTTTATAATTCATAACTTGAGCCGATTATAGCATTATTAGTAATTATTTAAATGATTAAGTCCTCTAACTGACATCAGACAACTTTATGATACGAAATAACTGTAGCTATCGCTGGTTATGTACGTTATTCTAAGGAGAGGTATACATTACCATGCGAAGATCTTTCGCTCACTTCTATAAAACAAAATCACTTAAATTCGCGTAGCAAATATTTACCGTGTCCAAAGTTTCACTTACTTACGGTAAATCTTACTCCTTACATCCTCGTCGAGTTAAATTTAATAAATCGTGTCTTATTACGATGATTCCGAACGTAGCGACCACAGTTATAGTTTCATTGCAGACCAGCGATATAGCGAAAGCTATCTCTGCGATAGTATCAGTTCTCTTAAGATCTGTAAACGTTATTTCTTGTTGTCCTTTGCCTTATTCCTATCTCTTTAATTTTGAAATAACCGTTAAGTGAACAAAGAAGTTAAAAACTTTACCTTTAATGAAATATAATTAAGTCTTCTTTTTCGCTAGTAACTGATTTTTAATTCATAATAAAATGTCAGTATGGCATTGATTCTTTGACTCTAGTTCTTTGGCCTGGAATAACCGATTAGCTTTGCAAGACTGGCTTGTACCTACTTTACATCAATGTAGCTTTTTGTTAATTATGTCACTTGCGTGTCTTTCAGCGGGAGTTCAATCCGTCCCACTGTAGAATTAGACCCCAAACTCAGAATTCAGTTTAACTTGTCTTTTTTAGGATCAAATTATTATTTGTCATACGTCTTCTATGTGAACGAGTGATATTCAAAACTCTAAAACCCACACAAATCAGTATAGTGAATACAAAACAATAAAGCAAACAAAATTCCTATGTGTCACCACCACTTTTGTCGCACTGTAAGTCTAGTCCAATGAGTGACTAACACCTCCAAAGATAAAATTTTCATTCCTAAATCACGTAAACACTAATAAAGTTTATCCAAGCTATTACAGCATTAGTTAATCAATTCCTCCGCATACCTGATCGTAGAAAAATCTCCTCTGCCCTACGACCCAAAATGAACTCAAATAAATTAGTTTAACGTTCCCAACTTTCTCTCGCAGAACAATATACATTGAAGCAGATACACAGCCAAACACGTCTAGAAACTCCGACCGAATACCACTAACTCAATAATTCAATAAAACGTCTTGAGGATATTGTCACCCAATTTATTAGCCACGACCCACCTAGATCTGCTATCTATTGCGTTTCCCGGTGACTGTTTGACATGACAATTAATTAGAGTTTGCACCTACCAGCTCCAGTGTGGGATTCCCTAGCAAAACTCAAATCAGAAGTGAACTTCTAAATACCAAAAACAATGGGGCGACCAATTTAGACAATAACTTCACATTTCCACTACTTTTAAGATTTAAATGTAAGTAATTCGGTTCTCGTGGAATAGCGGCGAGCTGGATGTGATGATATCTTCCTCTCGGACAGCTGATGTAGGCTGCCGGCGGCGCGAAATGAGTCTTTGTTGCAACTTACTCGTTCTATCAAGCGCTTTCTAAACCTCGCTTTTCTACAACATTTGCACACATAGAGAGTTTAGTCACAGAACATGCAAGCCTTTATAACCATTCGCACGTATTTGATACTTGCCACCCTCTTACTTAATTTGTTCAACGAATCAAACTCGGTGACGGCATCCAAAAACTTTTGTCTCGTCACACCACTAAGAAAAATATTCATCCCGCTGTGTTGATGAAATATTTTCGGAGAATATTGCCTATAACTTGACCAGAAACAACAGAAGATACATTTCACTAATGCAATGGCTGAAAGCTGTCCAACCTATGAGCAATTTGAGAAACCGTTCTTGTCAAAGAATTCGTCAAACTGCACGCACGAAAGACTTGGTAACGAAGTGTTAGCTCAGAACCAATCCACAGTAAACAAGTCAGCCTTGAAAATTATTTTGAAAAGTTTTTAAATAAAATTAGACATTTGGATGAACCTATTTCGTACAAACGTGTGTTACGAAGGCTTAAAGCTAAGTTGCCTGCGGGCATAAAAGGTAGGCCATGTTCCTGTGACAAATTTAGAGAACACTTCATGTCCCCACTGGATTCTAATGATTTAATACATGAGGATTCTAAGGTAAATAAAGTCAATAATAATGATGGCGCGGGTCAGTATACTCAGACCTGCATAAAGTCCTACAATCAAGGCAGATCAGACGTTTGTCGTGTTCACTTCGTGGCACAGCTGGTGGTGTCTCATCTGGATAATACTCACCATTCTAACTGAGGTCCGCCAGATCCTAACAAAAGGAGAAGAGCAATTAATAGGTACCGCCCCGGTTACTGTAGTAATGCAGTGGGTCAATGACATGAAAAGCAATAATAATCGGTGAAACGCCAACACGGCAAACGAGAGAGAGTTAAATCTAGACATTACTCTCCAGCAAGTGGTTCAGTACAAAACTGTGCTGTTGATACGGGTTGAAGAGTGCAAAGTCCAACAATCAAATGGTTCAAATGGCTCTGAGCACTATGGGACGTACCATCTGTGGTCATCAGTCCCCTAGGACTTAGAAGTACTTAAACCTAACTAACCTAAGGACATCACACACATCCATGCCTGAGGCAGGATTCCAACCTGCGACCATAGCGGTCACGCGGTTCCAGACTGAAGCGCCTAGAACCGCACGGCCACATCGGCCGTCAAAGTCCAACAATCAATGTTGCTGAAATACTGGCAGAGCCCCACCCAACAATGACTCCTTCAACGAATTACACTCCTGGAAATTGAAATAAGAACACCGTGAATTCATTGTCCCAGGAAGGGGAAACTTTATTGACACATTCCTGGGGTCAGATACATCACATGATCACACTGACAGAACCACAGGCACATATACACAGGCAACACAGCATGCACAATGTCGGCACTAGTACAGTGTATATCCACCTTTCGCAGCAATGCAGGCTGCTATTCTCCCATGGAGACGATCGTAGAGATGCTGGATGTAGTCCTGTGGAACGGCTTGCCATGCCATTTCCACCTGGCGCCTCAGTTGGACCAGCGTTCGTGCTGGACGTGCAGACCGCGTGAGACGACGCTTCATCCAGTCCCAAACATGCTCAATAGGGGACAGATCCGGAGATATTGCTGGCCAGGGTAGTTGACTTACACCTTCTAGAGCACGTTGGGTGGCACGGGATACATGCGGACGTGCATTGTCCTGTTGGAACAGCAAGTTTCCTTGCCGGTCTAGGAATGGTAGAACGATGGGTTCGATGACGGTTTGGATGTACCGTGCACTATTCAGTGTCCCCTCGACGATCACCAGTGGTGTACGGCCAGTGTAGGAGATCGCTCCCCACACCATGATGCCGGGTGTTGGCCCTGTGTGCCTCGGTCGTATGCAGTCCTGATTGTGGCGCTCACCTGCACGGCGCCAAACACGCATACGACCATCATTGGCACCAAGGCAGAAGCGACTCTCATCGCTGAAGACGACACGTCTCCATTCGTCCCTCCATTCACGCCTGTCGCGACACCACTGGAGGCGGGCTGCACGATGTTGGGGCGTGAGCGGAAGACGGCCTAACGGTGTGCGGGACCGTAGCCCAGGTTCATGGAGACGGTTGCGAATGGTCCTCGCCGATACGCCAGGAGCAACAGTGTCCCTAATTTGCTGGGAAGTGGCGGTGCGGTCCCCTACGGCACTGCGTAGGATCCTACGGTCTTGGCGTGCATCCGTGCGTCGCTGCGGTCCGGTCCCAGGTCGACGGGCACGTGCACCTTCCGCCGACCACTGGCGACAACATCGATGTACTGTGGAGACCTCACGCCCCACGTGTTGAGCAATTCGGCGGTACGTCCACCCGGCCTCCCGCATGCACACTATACGCCCTCGCTCAAAGTCCGTCAACTGCACATACGGTTCACGTCCACGCTGTCGCGGCATGCTACCAGTGTTAAAGACTGTGATGGAGCTCCGTATGCCACGGCAAACTGGCTGACACTGACGGCGGCGGTGCACAAATGCTGCGCAGCTAGCGCCATTCGACGGCCAACACCGCGGTTCCTGGTGTGTCCGCTGTGCCGTGCGTGTGATCATTGCTTGTACAGCCCTCTCGCAGTGTCCGGAGCAAGTATGGTGGGTCTGACACACCGGTGTCAATGTGTTCTTTTTTCCATTTCCAGGAGTGTAGATCCAACTGCATTGCACCCTCCAATGACAGTTGTCGGGTGAAGTGAGGGCAGTATACACAATTCATTGAACCATTTAAAATGTAATGAAGACACGGGCGTTTGGCATGAGTTAGGTACTGACCATTACAAATTCCGCGTTCAATGTAAAATTCAGGCCACTACTAATGCTACTGTGGGAAGATTCCGGCTACAGCTGTCACTGACACTGATTCTCCCGTACATGTGATGTCAGGAAGTTTATTTAATAAGGTTATTGACGTTATGAGGGAAGACCCGCAAGGGTAGCCGAGAGCGCTAACGGGCTGCTTCCTGGAATCGGGTAGGCGCGCCGGCCCCGGATCGGATCCGCCCGGCGGATGTGGTTTTTAGGCGGTTTTCTACATCCCAATAGATGAATACCGGGCTGGTGCCCACGTTCCGCCTCAGTTACACCCGTCGCAGGCATTTGAAACACGTTCGCACTATTTCACGATTTACACTAGATGCATACAGCTGGGGTACACTGATTCCATCCCTGGGGGTACGGGTTGGCGGCAGGAAGGGCATCCGGCCACCCCTAAACCTAACCTTGCCAAATCCGTTCTACCCACCCTGACTCTGCAATCGCTGCAGGACTATGCCGTAAGCGAAAGAAATAAAGAAACTGACGTTATGAGGGATCCTCCTCACCAAGTACAGTACTGCAAAATTATGTGAGAAGTTGATGCTAGATCGCAACGTGTCAAAACGCAGATGCAGGGTGAGGTAATTATAGGAAATCGAACCATAGTTTTACTATTCCTAGCTGTAAATGGATCGATAGTCGAGTGCATTTTTGACATGGAACTTTTGAAACAAAGGGACGCAAAGGTAGACTTCTCCGTGAACAAGTAGTACCGGAGTACTGATGGTGAAGATATTATTGTAGATTTGATAAAGACAGAAGTATGGAAGCTACTGCCAAGGCCTAAGAGATAAGTTTAAGGTTTTTTGAGAGAGAAACACAGATCAGTAGTCAACCTCATCACTGTAGTGCAGTGAAGAATTATGAAGATACATATACGAGTATTATAAAGTGCTAGTATCTTCGACTATTAACTCACTACAGCAATCTGAACTAAAAGAATTGTTATTGATGTATACATACCTTTTCAATAAGAATCGAGGTGGCATACATACCTATCAGCGTCATATAGAAGTAATTCCACACAAAACTTACTGCCAAAACCAGAGAGATGCAGCAGATGTTAGAAAGGAAAACTATAGAACCATCACTGCCATCTTATTGCAACATTTAATCATCTTAAGGAATATCTCCACCAATTATTAGTTCTGTTTATTTTTGACTAATGATTTTGAATACATGAGTAATTAGTTGCACATTAGTAATTGACTTAACATTTTAGGAGAAAGTCTTTGCTCCACATACATACACTTAGAATCCATATGGGCTGACAAAAATTTCTGTCAGCAGTATTATTTGTACTACATTTATTTCATGTGGTTAACATTGATGACTAGTCCATAGAATGAGCAATTTTGTGAACATTTACATATATATGAGAAGAACTAAATACTGGATACAGCTCTGCTTATATCTAACCATTTCTGACTAAAGTGTACATATGTAAATAATAGCTTATAGCAACATAAAGCAACAGGACATTGTTAGAGTTAATGTGAATTTTTTATGGACTATAACTGTGGCATCGAGACTATCCTGCTACAGCAGCCTACAAGATCAATGTGCAGAGTCATGACTTGAACACAGAATTTTAACTATCTTTCTTAGTTCAATAGAATTACTTCCACAGTATCTGATTTAAAATTACTATACCTGTATACTCAAAACGAGGAGACATTTGTGTATAGATAATTTATAGATAAATCATTCTTTCTTATTTCATAGTAATACATATTGAGCTGTAAGAAGTACTTAACTATCTGTCTTCCCTTGTACCTTTAAAGTAAGTGTAATCAGAGCTTCGTACATGGTTGAAGTGTCTTCATTACTGGTTGGTTTGTACAAATGTAACATAGCTTGGTACTATAATATGAGGACGAAAATTTGAATTTATGCAAATGGCGTTCAGTGTCCTATGGATAACAATATTATTACACTATGTGAGCTTTGGATGATTGTATTTAGACTTCGCACATTATGAATACCAAGTAAATATTTTGCTCTGAACTTATCTAACATATTGTCGTTTCCAGTGTTCTGAATGAAATTTCGCAGATAGATTTGATTTTAATACAAAATATGCCACGGAAAATTTTGTTACGAATAAATAAACTATGTTTTCCTAAGCTTCGTGAATGATGAGACACTAAAGGATATCAGTATTATACCTCAGGCCAGAGTCGTAAAAAATCATTCTACTTCATGGACACCTACTCCTTTGTATGGGTTATATTGATTACATGAACTTTTCTCGCTGAAATTTGTATTTATCTGCCTTGTGAATACTTTACTTATATTCTTTACGCCAAAATAATGCGATCTATGGAGGCAGCATTGATACAAGCATTTGAAAGAAATAGGTACCGAAAGACTGCAGTCCAGTTAGCTCGATTTTAAAAACGTTTTTGCATTTGTGAGTGTGAGGTAAAGCTCTAAAACACTGGTAAGCAAAGTATGGTGCTAGTAAATGTTGAAATTGACAACAAAAACCCTGTAAAGAATTTTTTACTTACCTAATTAGAGATCAGCAAACTATTTTCACATTCGTGGTAACGTGTGAAAGATTAGCATCTTTTCCAAATACGATGAGGAAGTTTTATCTTCACTAGCGCTCGCTGAGTAACTGTGTTGGACACATAACGAGCAATGTACTTTGGTATTGCAGGGCTTATTTTAAGATGTCCGGTTCTGCACACTTTTGGGAACTCTTGAAGACCACCTTGATATGCTTGTCTGGGAGAGCAGCTTAAGTGTAGAAAGGAAACAAGAGCTTGTGAGATTACTGAAGTCTGACCATCTTCCACCGTTTAAGGCGCTGAAGGAACATTTTGCAGCCTGTCTTACCCATGCTGATGGATGGAATATGATGCACAGGCCTCCTGGCAGGGAGTGTCGGATCGGTTCTTGCCATATCTCCTTTCGCTGCTCAGCCTTCCCCTATTCTGTCGCCAGTGGTTCATACCGATTGTCAAATGAGGTGATCCCCGCTTCTGCGGCCACAATCGTTTGTTGAATAGTAAAATTTCTCAGGTCTACAGCCAGAATTACCTCGCCAAATAAGTACAGTGAAGTGTTAAGGATTACGGCAGAGTTTTAAATTGGGAACCGATGTCGGCAATCGGTGTCTGAAGGACGAAGTTGCTGATGTTCTCAAGTCACCTAGTCAGTGACACTTCAGATTCAGTAAGTTATGAGAACATTACTCGTGGAGAAGAGGGATCTTGCGAAAAGTACTTTAAAAGTGGACACAAACAGTCGCAACTGCGACAATATTTATTTTAATGGTAACCAGTTTCGGCCTGTTTTTGACCATCCTCAGACCATCATACTAGAGGGTAGTCGGTGGCGGAGAATCGAGCGGATGTTGCAACACCAACAGTCGACGTTCGTGGAGCTACAACGCCCGCTCCATTATCCGCCACCGACTACCCTCATGGTACGAGTGACTGAGGAGGGCCAAAACTGCCCGGAATCGGTTACCATCAAAACAAATTGTGTTTCCGTCAAGATTGTTTACATCCATTTTTTAAATACTTCAGATTTACCTCTGTGGAACAGGTTGTTATTGCTAAAGATAAACATGGAAAGACATCAGTATGATGTGAAGTGATCTACACAATAGACGTTGGTGAAGAAAGAGGGATGCGAAGACGGAGAAAAGCCCTTTTGGATTTTTCTGGTCGCATTGGGAAGAAAACAAAAATTTTGCGCCGTACAAGAATATGATCGACCGTTACCGCGTCACGTGCCTGCAACGCTACCAGGCGGCATCCAACGTCACAGTAGACTATGGTCGTAATTTTTGGCTTATCACTGTATAAACTCATTGACAAACTTCCCATGTAATTAAAGTACCTGACAAATAGCAAAAGTGTTCTATAATGTAAATTACACTGGTTTCTACGTAACAGCTCTTTCTGTCCCACAGAAGAAATATTGAACATTTTTTTCCTCTTTTTACTAAAGTGTGAATATGCGTTTTACATTCTGTTGACACGTTCCACTGCATAAAGTTTATGGTGCATTTAATCTGTGGAAGAAGTGCCTACTGCTAGTTGTAGTGCATTTGATTGAGTGGGTCTCAGTGTTTGTCGGTAACTCCTCGAGCATTCACAGAGAAGCTAAGTACACGTAAGCATGATTCAGTAGCTAATGTACAAGTGAGATATCCCTTGTACTCTCATATGTCGAGGTTGCAATGAAATGTATTTATACCTAAGCCTGGCTCCAGAATTGTTGCAGCAATTTCAACCATGTTTTGTAAATACACTCCTGGAAATGGAAAAAAGAACACATTGACACCGGTGTGTCAGACCCACCATACTTGCTCCGGACACTGCGAGAGGGCTGTACAAGCAATGATCACACGCACGGCACAGCGGACACACCAGGAACCGCGGTGTTGGCCGTCGAATGGCGCTAGCTGCGCAGCATTTGTGCACCGCCGCCGTCAGTGTCAGCCAGTTTGCCGTGGCATACGGAGCTCCATCGCAGTCTTTAACACTGGCAGCATGCCGCGACAGCGTGGACGTGAACCGTATGTGCAGTTGACCGACTTTGAGCGAGGGCGTATAGTGGGCATGCGGGAGGCCGGGTGGACGTACCGCCGAATTGCTCAACACGTGGGGCGTGAGGTCTCCACAGTACATCGATGTTGTCGCCAGTGGTCGGCGGAAGGTGCACGTGCCCGTCGACCTGGGACCGGACCGCAGCGACGCACGGATGCACGCCAAGACCGTAGGATCCTACGCAGTCCCGTAGGGGACCGCACCGCCACTTCCCAGCAAATTAGGGACACTGTTGCTCCTGGGGTATCGGCGAGGACCATTCGCAACCGTCTCCATGAAGCTGGGCTACGGTCCCGCACACCGTTAGGCCGTCTTCCGCTCACGCCCCAACATCGTGCAGCCCGCGTCCAGTGGTGTCGCGACAGGCGTGAATGGAGGGACGAATGGAGACGTGTCGTCTTCAGCGATGAGAGTCGCTTCTGCCTTGGTGCCAATGATGGTCGTATGCGTGTTTGGCGCCGTGCAGGTGAGCGCCACAATCAGGACTGCATACGACCGAGGCACACAGGGCCAACACCCGCCATCATGGTGTGGGGAGCGATCTCCTACACTGGCCGTACACCACTGGTGATCGTCGAGGGGAAACTGAATAGTGCACGGTACATCCAAACCGTCATCGAACCCATCGTTCTACCATTCCTAGACCGGCAAGGGAACTTGCTGTTCCAACAGGACAATGCACGTCCGCATGTATCCCGTGCCACCCAACGTGCTCTACAAGGTGTAAGTCAACTACCCTGGCCAGCAAGATCTCCGGATCTGTCCCCCATTGAGCATGTTTGGGACTGGATGAAGCATCGTCTCACGCGGTCTGCACGTCCAGCACGAACGCTGGTCCAACTGAGGCGCCAGGTGGAAATGGCATGGCAAGCCGTTCCACAGGACTACATCCAGCATCTCTACGATCGTCTCCATGGGAGAATAGCAGCCTGCATTGCTGCGAAAGGTGGATATACACTGTACTAGTGCCGACATTGTGCATGCTCTGTTGCCTGTGTCTATGTGCCAGTGGTTCTGTCAGTGTGATCATGTGATATATCTGACCTCAGGAATGTGTCAATAAAGTTTCCCCTTCCTGGGACAATGTATTCACGGTGTTCTTATTTCAATTTCCAGGAGTGTATAATACATTCTACGACTGATAATACTCTGTTGGAATAAGACACCCATAGCACCGTTTGGCATGGGTATGTGTGAAGAATACAACGAAACTGGTTCACATTTCGCGAATCCGGATTGACGTCAGTTGTTTGCAACACATGAAAATTTTTGCTCGGACATGCGAAGTGGTTAAGGCGACCTCTCACGATAAGCCGGTAAGCCGGGTTCGCGTCTCAGTCCGGCACAAATTTTCATGTGTCGCAAACAGCTGACGTGTCTGTTCTTTTAGAAATGCAAGCATGTCTGAGGCACATTGTAATGTGAGGATACAGACAGCCTATAAACACAGACATTATAACTGTCAAGAGTGTGAATAACAATGAAAACAGAACTATTTAGTGACGAACGCAGTTTCCAGGGTTATTGGACAGGTTGGTGACAGTCCTATCGACATTCAACCACGGACCGCGGGGGAGGTGGTATAAAGTTGTGTATGGCCGTCTCGCTTTAGTTACATATGTGTGTGGTGTCTGTTCTTTCGAAAGAATTAGCACTATTTTGATACGACAGCCACTAAGAATTAAGACACTAAGGAACTGCAGCATTAGCTGTGAGCAGGCGTTGATTTAAATCAATGGCAAAATTTGAATAAATATGGAACGCTTGCAATCTATACCACACAAGGGACATAACTGTCTTAAGGAATGAAAAAACCGCTGCAGGACCACATCAATCCTAAGCACTTGAATATCGTAGAAAACTGTCACCGGTAATTAGGATACTTGTGAATTACTATTTACGAAATAAAGATATTAGCCAAATTACCAGATATAATCAGTGGATATAAGCCTATCTAAACTGCAATAGATACCTATATGATCACTTACCCAGCGGTGTTCCTACAGTGGCAAACTCTGCTCTTTGCTGACAGTCTTCTTTTGAGACACAACGGAATTACAGGTATGGGCTGCTAGCGGACTTAGGTGCGTTAACCACTGCCCCATCCAGACACAGTGGTCAGTACGTTTTCCTCGTAAGCAAGAGAACCGAGCTCGAATCCCAGTCTGGCATAAACTTTCAACTTCCCCGTTGATTCAAATCAACGCCCGCTCGCAGTCAATGTCTGTAGTTCATTTGTGTCTTACTTCATAGTGGCTGCTGGATCAAAGCAAAACGGTGTCTGATCTCTTGGACGTGTCCAAAAGAACAGGCACTATTTGATGAAGGGGAATCTGTAATTACACTCCTACAGAATCATGACTGACCAGATTTTGCAGTGACACAGGTAAAGTAGAATATGAATTACTTGCTTCAACATTAATGGAGCAGAACAAACTTTGGGACTTTTACATGCAGGTAATTATTTATACTGACAACCTCTGTGTTCTTGTAACAAAAGTACAGAAGACCTGAAGCTAACATTCAAGAGATTTCTTTTTTAAAGAACGGTTTTAACTGGTAGACCATTTTTCCAGGTGATTGTCCGCTGAAGACTGTGGGTTATACACATGTTTACAATCAAATTCTTCAGGTTAATTAACGAGAAACGTTTCCGCAATGTGTTTTCAAATAACGATTTCAGTTACGTTTAATTAAAGCAACCTACATCCACGCACAGCAACGATGAGAATTTAATGTCTCTGATTTCGGCGGGACACTGTGTGTGTGTGTGTATGTGTGTGTGTGTGTGCGTGTGTATCTCATAATGATATTGTCACAATAGTGCTTCCCTTTGTATTAAAATTGAGGATCAACTGCTAATAAGAATTACGGTGGTAACTGATGAAAATAAAAAATAAGTTTTCAGCTTCATGTAGTGACTTCAGAACCGATAGGAAGAAGGGCTGCACTTACTTCAATATCTACGTTAAATACCGGCAGCTATCATCGCTAGTTATTCGGGCATTGGAATGATGGCAGCGAACAAAAAGAACCCTCAGCTGACGCAGTGAAGTAGTATAGTAAAAGCTCGCACAAAAGAAGTCGTTAGGGAACTGAAAACCTCCTTGTTCCGATTAACTCCACGATTCAGGGAAAGAGCCACACCAAGAATAAGAAAACTATTGACAGAAATGACAGCAGGAAGGGAGCCTTAAGTATGGTTCGGTGCAGTGCATAATACCAACAAAGTCGTTGTACGGCCAGAAGAATTTTCAAACGAAGCGTTTAACGTTCCTCTGTTTTACCTGGCTCTGTCAGGTGTCTTCCTGCGGTCGCCATGTTATTTTGTACCTGGCGACATTGGTGACAGAAGATGGGCGGATGCGCTTGCTGTGGATTTGCCTGGAGCCACAGGAAACATATAGGGTGACTACTACTGAAATACACTCCTGGAAATTGAAATAAGAACGCCGTGAATTCATTGTCCCAGGAAGGGCAAACTTTATTGACACATTCCTGGGGTCAGATACATCACATGATCACACTGACAGAACCACAGGCACATACACACAGGCAACAGAGCATGCACAATGTCGGCACTAGTACAGTGTATATCCACCTTTCGCAGCAATGCAGGCTGCTATTCTCCCATGGAGACGATCGTAGAGATGCTGGATGTAGTCCTGTGGAACGGCTTGCCATGCCATTTCCACCTGGCGCCTCAGTTGGACCAGCGTTCGTGCTGGACGTGCAGACCGCGTGAGACGACGCTTCATCCAGTCCCAAACATGCTCAATGGGGGACAGATCCGGAGATCTTGCTGGCCAGGGTAGTTGACTTACACCTTGTAGAGCACGTTGGGTGGCACGGGATACATGCGGACGTGCATTGTCCTGTTGGAACAGCAAGTTCCCTTGCCGGTCTAGGAATGGTAGAACGATGGGTTCGATGACGGTTTGGATGTACCGTGCACTATTCAGTGTCCCCTCGACGATCACCAGTGGTGTACGGCCAGTGTAGGAGATCGCTCCCCACACCATGATGGCGGGTGTTGGCCCTGTGTGCCTCGGTCGTATGCAGTCCTGATTGTGGCGCTCACCTGCACGGCGCCAAACACGCATACGACCATCATTGGCACCAAGGCAGAAGCGACTCTCATCGCTGAAGACGACACGTCTCCATTCGTCCCTCCATTCACGCCTGTCGCGACACCACTGGAGGCGGGCTGCACGATGTTGGGGCGTGAGCGGAAGACGGCCTAACGGTGTGCGGGACCGTAGCCCAGCTTCATGGAGACGGTTGCGAATGGTCCTCGCCGATACCCCAGGCGCAACAGTGTCCCTAATTTGCTGGGAAGTGGCGGTGCAGTCCCCTACGGCACTGCGTAGCATCCTACGGTCTTGGCGTGCATCCGTGCGTCGCTGCGGTCCGGTCCCAGGTCGACGGGCACGTGCACCTTCCGTCGACCACTGGCGACAACATCGATGTACTGTGGAGACCTCAGGCCCCACGTGTTGAGCAATTCGGCGGTACGTCCACCCGGCCTCCCGCATGCACACTATACGCCCTCGCTCAAAGTCCGTCAACTGCACATACGGTTCACGTCCACGCTGTCGCGGCATGCTACCAGTGTTAAAGACTGCGATGGAGCTCCGTATGCCACGGCAAACTGGCTGACACTGACGGCGGCGGTGCACAAATGCTGCGCAGCTAGCGCCATTCGACGGCCAACACCGCGGTTCCTGGTGTGTCCGCTGTGCCGTGCGTGTGATCATTGCTTGTACAGCCCTCTCGCAGTGTCCGGAGCAAGTATGGTGGGTCTGACACACCGGTGTCAATGTGTTCTTTTTTTCCATTTCCAGGAGTGTATAAGACATAAAATCGTCACAACTTCGGAACAGCATGCATTAGAACGTTCAAACTGCACGGTTGGCCCTGGGGCATGACGTGATTTAGTACATGCAAGCGCACGCGCCTTGTTGATCAAGCCCACTTTCATTTGATTGGGCTCGTCAATAAGCATAATTGGCCGATTTGGGGGAGTGAGAATCCGCATTTCGGGATCGAGAAGTCTCTTCACCGTCACTATGTGGTGTGCAGTGTCCAGTCACGGAGTAATCGGTGCGATATTCCTTGATGGCACGGCGACAACTGTATGGTACATGACGGGTTTGGAAGATGATTTCATTCCTATTATCCAAAATCATCCTGATGTCACAAGATTTGGTTCATGGAAGACGGCGTTCGACCACATCGAAGTAGGAGAGTGTTTGATGTTCCGAGGAGCACTTAAGGGACCGCATTCTGGCTCTGGGGTACCCAGAGGCCACTAGTACCGGCCTCGATTGGCCGCCATATTCTCCGGATCGGAACACATGCGACTCCTTTTTATGGGGCGATATTAAAAACAAGGGGTACAGCAATAGGTCCAAAACCATTGCTGAGTTGAAAACAGCCATTCAGGAGGTCATCGACAGCATCGACGTTCCGACATCTGAGCGGGCCATGCAGAATTTCACTATTCGTCTGCGCCAATGGTGAAAGGCATATCGAACATGTCATAACCTTAATCCGAATATCTGTAGTGACATTTACATGTTGGATAAAGAGTGTGCACGCCGTAGTTTGTAATTCATTTACATTTTTTCATATAGTTCAATAATTGTCACCCTGTAAATCAGGAAAACGTCGTTCTCCGGTAGGCATGTTCAGAGTGTAACCCACTGCGCCACCTAGCTCGTTATCTTCTACGAGGAAAGGGTACACAAGCTTGATACACGCTATTACAAGTGTTTACAAAATGGCGAGAGTTATGAAGATTGATTGAGATTTGTAACTTTTACCAGTTAATAGTTTTTCTTACTCTTTACTAAATTTGTTTTTATTACGAAGGGGAACTACTTTCTGGACGCACATTATCTGTCAGATGGAGTGACTAGAACCGCATGGCATTTGTCATGGATAAAGGTACATACGTGTAAGGGGCAATCAGAAACTTTCCGTTAGAAGGCCTCACAGTCTAGAATCAGTACGGCGTTCAGGCAAAATCACCGTGAGAATTGAGGCAATCATCCCACCAACATACCACATTAACTAAAATTGCAATGAAATCCAGACCAGTAGCTGCTTACAGGCGTTGATAAGTGTCAACGGAGACAGTTGAAAATGTGTGACCTGACCGGGACCTCCTGCTTACAGAGCAGACACGCTATACTACTCAGCCATAGAGGACACAGACGATAGTGCGACTGCAGTGACCTGTCTCTGGCACGCTCCCCGTGAGACTCACATTTCCAACTTACTGTACACAGATTACATTTTTAGTGCCCCTGCCCACTATACTCAATACTCGCGGCAGTCGATCTACCGATTCCCGTAAAAATTTGAGCAATGTGAGTGCATCTGAACTTAAGAAGATCATTGTCCAGTAAGCCTTATCTATATGAAGATGACATGTGTTCTTTCGGACATACAGATAACGCGTACCGGCCAATGATCCCCTTCAGTACGGATGCACTCACATCGCTCAAACTCTTACGGGAATCGGTAGATTGACTGCCGCGAGTAATGAGTATAGTGGGCAGGGACACTAAAAATGTAGTGTATGGACAGTAAGTTGGAAATGTGGGTCCCACGAGGACCGTGCCAGAGATACGTCCCTGCAGTCGCACTGTCCTCTGTGTCCTTGATGGCTCAGTCGGATAGAGTGTCTGCTATGTAAGCAGGAGATCTCGGGTTCGACTTCTGGTCGGGGCACACATTTTGAATTGTCCTCCTTGATATTTATGAACACCTCTAAGCAGATAATGGTCCGGATTTCATTGTAATTTCATTCTTCGAGAGGTGCAAGATCACCAGTGGTATATATACTCCGTTAAATGTCTGCCCGCTTTGCTGAGTGATCGCTGGCACGTTAGCTCAGCGAGTTCGGTCAGGGATCTGGCTGCTTTCTGTAATAACAATAAAAAAGAAATTTAAAAGAACTGAATGAAGCCATCAGCAGCGAACGTATTGAAGTTCGCTCATGATGTCACTTGACGTTCGCTACGACCAAACGCAACGAACAATCATTAACATTAATCTCCGTCCGTGGACTGGGTGTTGTGTTGTCTCCTCATCGTCAGCGGCAAGCAAGTCGATCTTTCAAGGCCTTTTTTAAGGGACCAAAGGCGTGATGATCGCAAGGGGAGGGATCGGGACTCTGGGGTGAGTGGTCGAGAGTGTTTCTCACCATAGATAAGGCTGCCGTCTTGTGTCGTACCGCGACCAGTACGGAACTTCGATTATCTTTCCACAATGGTGGTTTTAAACAGACATGCTTCCCAATATATATTCTTCACTCCCCGATGTATGTCTATCGGTGTTTGTCCTTCGGCAGTCAAGAAAAGAATAGCAGCACGTTGGTTCTGTTTGGACACATTTGGTAATAACCTCGCCACACTTCACGTCTCTGCGTTCACCGCACGTGCGTAGGAGAAACGCGAATGTCACAGTAATCCCTGGCCTACATGGTGCTAATATACCCTCATCGGAATCACCCTAAGTTGCACATATTCTGCTGCTACTTCCTCAGCTGAAAACATTTTCATTGCACCTTATACACATCAAAAACAGTTTGCATCACCCTGGTTACCAGAACTATTTATCGCATCCGCATTGTTAATCTGTGTCAGAAAGTGCTCTCAACAAGGGAAGTGTCCAGGCGTCTCGCAGTGAACCAAAGCGATGTTGTTCGGACATGGAGGAGATACAGAGACACAGGAACTGTTGATAATATGCTTCCCTCAGGCCGCCCAAGGGCTGCTACTACAGTGGATGACCGATGTTTACGGAACATGGCTTGGAGGAACTCTGACAGCCACGCTACCATGTTGAATAAAGCTTTTCGTGCAGCCACACGACGTCGTGTTACGACTCTTACTATGCGCAATAGGCTTCATGAAGCGCAACATCACTCCTGACGTCCATGGCGATGTCCACCTTTGTAACCACGGCACCAAGCAGCGCAGTGCAGATGGTCCCAACGACATGCCGAATGGACTGCTCAGCATTGGCATCACGTTCTCTTCACCGATGAGTGTCGCATATGCCTTCAGTCAAGCAATCATCGGAGACGTGTTTGGAGGCTACCTGGTGTGACCGAACGCCTTAGACATACTGTCCAGCGAGTGCAGCAAGGTGGTGGTTCCCTGCTGTTTTGGGGTGGCAATATGTGGGGCCGACGTACACCGCTGGTGGTCATGGAAGGCGCTATAACGGCTGTACGGTATGTGAATGCCATCCTCCCACCGATAGTGCAACCATATCGGCAACATATTGGCGAGGCATTCGTCTTCATGGACGACAATTCGCGGCCTCATCATGCTCATCTTGTGAATGCCTTCCATCTGGATAACAACATCGCTCGAGCAGAGTAGCCAGCATGTTCTCCGGACAGTAACCCTATCGAACATACCTGGGATACATAGAAAAGTGTTGTGTATGGACGAGGTGACCCACCAACCACTCTGAGGGATCTAAGCCGAATCGCGTTTGAGGAGTGGGACAATCTGGACCAGCAGTGCCTTGATGAACTTGTAGACAGTATGCCACGACGAATACAGGCATGCATCAAAGCAGGAGGACGTGCTACCGGATATTAAAGGTACCAGTGTGTACAGCAATCTGGACCACCACTTCTCAAGGTCTCGCTGTATGTTGGTACAACATGCAATGTATGGTTTTCATGGGCAATGAAAACGGCGGAAATGATGTTTATCTCAATTCCATTTGTATGCAGGTTTCAGAACTCTCGGAACATCTCGGAACATCAAGCTCAATCGTGGCGGTATTACCTAATTAGCTCCGACACGAGATTACGTTAACACAGTATTTAAAGGTGTTTTGCGTTCTCCGATTCAACAGATAGTATTCAGTTACAGTTGTACTGCGTGATTTGTCGTCGAGAGTATGGCACTGCAAGGATGGATGGACCGTGAGGGGCGTACAACTCCTACATGGCACCACTAGTCTCCCAGATAGCCCGATCTCACTGTATCGCATTTTTTGTGTGAATTTGAGAAAGAATCCATGAATGCGCCCCCCTTCCAGCAATTCTGGATCAACTGAGACGCTGTGCAGCAGTAGCAGCGATTACAGTAATAGATGACATGCTATAGGAAGTTCAGGGTCTCAGAAGGTACGGTACAACTTCAAAGTTTTTGTGCCAATCAGTCAATTTCAACATGTGCAACTTTGGTGGTACGCTCAAGAGTCAGTCTGTGTTCAAGCTTTATTCACATTCACCACAACATATCTGCATGAACTGTGCCAATTGCAATGACGATTCTGTGCTTTAAATCTTTTGCGTGGTTGACAGGTGTTTGGTAACATATCCCCATAGAAAGAAGTGCATCGTGTAAGGTCAGGCGACCTAGGAGGGCAAGGAAATGAACGACACCTGTCAATCCAGCAATAGGGATACAGTGGATAGAGAACTTCTTCAACAGTCTCAGCCCAACGTGGCAGTGTACCTCCTGTTGGGAAACGGAAGCGCAACAAGGCCGAGAATATCAAGGTAACTGTTAGAATTAACTGCATTTTCTGAGATTAAAGTGGTCCCATAATGAGATCAACCATCAACCAACACCACAGACACACTTTCGGGATGTCACGTACCTCTTCTGTCACGGTACGCTGACTGGTTGTGCCCCAGATGCGAACATTGCGCTTTTGTACCTTACCACAACGATCTTTGTTGCTTCGCTAGAATTTGCTAGAACGTGTAGAAAATTTCCATCCTCCGCCAAACTGTGAAGAACGTCCACAGAGAATTGCATACTTTGTGACGTCTCTGGTTTTAATGGGCACAACACTTGCATTCGATATGGATACATCAGTACACGTTTCCAAAAGGCCTGACGGATGAAAGTTCTAGAGACCTGATACTCCTGCAACGCCCTCCGAAGAGACTACAGAGGTGAACTTTAAAAAGCCAACAGTATCCGTTCTTTGTCGGCTTCACTTGTTTCTGATACTTCACATCAACGCTTCTTGTCTGCATACGATTTCTGTACCTCCGGCGTAGTTACGTCGGCGTGGATGGGGGCGTCCGTATCGTGTTTTGAAGTTCCCTTCAGATTTCCTCTTAATAAACCGTTCCATACGCTGAGCTTTTTCTTGAACCATTGTAATTATGGTTCACTCGCCATAACCTTAAACACACGCAAACCGAACTTTCTGAGTTTGTCTGTTGCATAAGCTAAACAAAGTTTGAATATGTTACTTAGTTTGGGTGCTATAACACATGGAAGTTGTATTGTGCCATTTGTGACAATCTGTATAGTCCATCTTGGACTATCATCTGGCAGTTTGTCGTGCTACCGGTTTGTGTGGGTTGGTGGAGAGGTGAATGGGAGGGGGAGGAGGAGGCAAAATCGAACATTTGTGAAAGTCGTATGAAATTTTTTTTAAAAATCCGAAACGTAACTAAAAGCATTTCAAAATAAAAACTTTGTAGTCCTATGCGTAGTCCGAATTTTAAGCGTCTATCTTCATGGTAACTTGCTGTAAATGCTCAGAATCATAAAACTATGCACTTTAACAGACGAAAAAATTTCGCATCCTACGGCTACATTATCAACGAGTCACAATGGGAATCGATAAACTATAGTGTGCAACACTTTTTAGGTATGCATAATGAAACAATCATATACGCTCAGTCGTAGGTAACGCATGTAGCAGACTTCCCTTCATTGGTAGAATATTAGGAAAGTGCAAAAAGTGTGGATGGGGTATGCTTAGAAACCACTCATGCATACCATCCTGGGATGATACTCAATTGTGTGGGAGCCGTTCGAGATAGGACTAACAGTGGGAATCCTACGTGTACAGAAAACGTCAGTACGAATGGTCATAGGCTTGTTTCACCTGTAAAAGAGCGTTACACAGATCCCCAATGAACTGAATTGGGAGATACTGGAAGGTAGACGCAAACTATTCCGAGAATGCTATTTTCAAAGTTTCAAAAACTCAACTTTAAACGATAAATCTAGTAATAGCAGTTCCCAACGTATCGCTACCATGTGAATCGTGAGAACAATATTAGAGTAATTATAGCACACACAGATGCATCTGAAACATTATCCTTCCCGTGCTTCACACGTGACTGGAAGGAAAAGAAGTTCTAATAACTGGTGAATGGGAAGCGCCCTCTGCCAGACACCGTTCAAATGTTTGCAGTGAATACCGATAGAGCACTGTGGATAGAGTCTTGTGAATACGGATTACACTTTTTGAAATATCTTTGTCTAGAGATGAAGGCAAACCGGAAAAACTGGAGAATGCTGACAGTCGTTTAACTTAAAGTCCGAGTCTGTTTACTGACTAAAGTCAAGTTTAGCCGGTGAAGCATGAGATCTATAAACTGACAACTTAAATATTTAGTAACACTAAGAAATGATGAGAAAAAACAACAGCAACAGTGGTAACAGTTACTGAAAAAATACGGCTAGTTATGTCGTCATGTAAGACCAAGAGCAAATGTCACTTAGCACGTTTCAAGTCAGATTACCAACGTCAAATATTCGTTGTATGTCTTGAAGTTGTTCATAACAAACTAATTACGTCAACTGAATAGTAAATTGCCTTATACAATAAAAAACCGTTACAATTGTAACTTCTACACTACTGGCCATCAAAATTGCTACACCACGAAGATGGCGTGCTACAGACGCGAAATTTAATCGCCAGGTAGAAGATGCTGTGATATGCAAATGATTAGCTTTTCAGAGCATTCACACAAGGTTGGCGCCGGTGGCGACACCTACAACGTGCTGACATGAGGAAAGTTTCCAACCGATTTCTCATACACAAACAGCAGTTGACCGGCGTTATCTGGTGAAACGTTGTTGTGATGCCTCGTGTAAGGAGGAGAAATGCGTACCATCACGTTTCCGACTTTGATAAAGGTCGGATTGTAGCCTATCGCGATTGCGGTTTATTGTATCGAGACATTGATGCTCGCGTTGGTCGAGATCCAATGACTGTCAGCAGAATATGGAATCGATGGGTTCAGGAGGGTAAAACGGAACGTCGTCCTCGATCCCAACGGCCTCGTATCACTAGCAGTCGAGATGATAGGCATCTTATCCGCATGGCTGTGACGGATCGTGCAGCCACGTCTCGATCCCTGAGTCAACAGATAGGGACATTTGCAAGACAACAACCCTCTGCACGAACAGTGCTACGACGTTTGCAGCAGCATGGACTATCAGCTCGTAGGCCATGGCAGCGGTTACCCTTGACGCTGCATTAGAGATATGAGCGCCTGCGATGGTGTACTCAACGACGAACCTGGGTGCACGAATGGCAAAATGTCATTTTTTCGGATGAATTCAGGTTCTATTTACAGCATCATGATGGTCGCGTCCGTGTTTGGCGACATCGCGGTGAAAGCACATTGGAAGCGTGTAGTCGTCATCGCCATACTGGCGTATCACCCGGCATGATGGTATGGGGTGCTATTGGTTACACGTCTTGGTCACCTCTTGTTTGCATTGACGGCACTGTGAACAGTGTACGTTACATTTCAGATGTGTTACGACCCGTGGCTCTACCCTTCATTCGATCCCTGCGAAACCCTTCATTTCAGCAGGATAATGCACGACCTCAAGTTGCAGATCCTGTACGGGCCTTTCTGGATACAGAAAGTGTTCGACTGCTGCGCTGGCCATCACATTCTCCAGATCTCTCACCAATTGAAAACGTCTGGTCAATGGTGGCCGAGCAACTGGCCCGTCACAATACGCCAGTCACTACTCTTGATGAACTGTGGTATCGTGTTGAAGCTGCATGGGCAGCTGTACATGTAGACGCCATCCAAGCTCTGTTTGACTCAATGCCCAGGCGTATCAAGGCCGTTATTAGGGCCAGAGGTGATTGTTCTGGTTACTGATTTCTCAGGATCTATGCACCCAAATTGCGTGAAAATGTAATCATATGGCAGTTCTAGTATAATATATTTGTCCAATGATTACCCGTTTATCATCAGCATTTCTTCTTGGTGTAGCAATTTTAATGGCCAGTAGTGTATTATCGCCACCATCTGTTCACTAATTTGGGACTCGACCTCCTTCCTCCTCCCCCTCCTGACCTCTTGGAGAAACAATTCAGTAACTGTGTCTGTAGGACATTGGTTACGATGACAGAGAACAGAGTGTCAACACTGTTCTGCGCTACGCTGCTGTGGGCTGACGCACGCGAGCCCCTCCCTCTCCTCTGCGCGGCGCTTTGACGCAGATGAAATATGGAGTGCGTCAGCGCCGCTGTTTGAACTGCTTGGCGAGACATTCTCTGTGTGAGGAGGACGGTTCACTGCTTATGGTATTGACCGTCGTCCCGGTTATGCTGCGGCAATAAGCTAGGAGCGCAGAGGCTGCCCCAGTCAAGCTCCACATCGAACACAATCTACAGTGTACTCTCGCTACCGAGCATCACACGAATTCGGAAGTCACAGATACTGAGATAAACTGTTACAAGGAAACCGAATAAAATCACTTGGCAGAGGAACACGTCTGGGTACGAAGGGATAAATATACTGTTCTATACGGAGTGAACTTCCTTCTGTTGTAGCAGCAGTTTATCATTTATCCCATAAGTAATGAACCCTTCAGAGCAATAGGGAAAAGGAGCGAGCCATTCTCGTTTCCAAGAAGGGTCATGCACCACATTTGTATGAATTTACATCGCTGACATCAAATTGTTATAGAATTAGGGAACACATACGTTGCTTGACGTAAAAAAAAAGAAGCACCCATAACATATACTCTGATGTCTGCTTGGTTTTTCGGCCTCTTTCTTTCCACGGTTGCTGACTTATATGTTCTGTAGCTGACGTCTTAAGTAACTGAAAAGAAAGGTTTATTAATACCAAACGAGTTTCGCTTTAGTCTAAAGCATCTTCAGAGGTCACTGTAACGATATGGTTCTTTCTCTTACACTTTTCTTTGCTAGGATCATGAACGGTTCGCTTGCCTTACTCACTGCTACAAACAGTGTTAATTCTTCCACTCATGGTTTTTTGTTGTTTACTTCATTCTTCCTCCTCTTCCGCGACCATGTGCTGAATTTTTTCACACAGCACATTCACTACACTAAATATATCACGTTTCCGTGTTGTGAAGAACCACTGTCATCTCGCCATTTCATGTGTTTTGTTCGCTATTGCAGAATGCCTTCGTCTTTTGTTTGCTTAGGTAGTGGTGGGAGTATCTACTATCGCTGTGTGAGTGTTTATGTAATAGGAACGACAAACTGCAGGGACGGTTTCCTGACTGGAATTGGAGGAAAATATGTCCCATGGACATGTGTCCGGAAATGCATCGTTGCCACGGTAGACGGCGCTGACAGTTCCTTCGATCAGATGTCATGTGTTCTTTGCGGTTCGCAGGTGGTGTGATTGATGCTGCATACCTTAAGCAGCAGAATGGTACGGCATACTCATCGGAAACAAGCCAAGATGATGTTTGTGTACAACCAGGCAGATGTACACGGTCCAGAGGCTGCACGACTCCACCCAAATAAGTACCCCCACAGACACCAACCACATCGCACAATATTTCAAGCTCTTTTTGGGTGTTTGTGTTACAATGGGTCCTCTCAGACTGACGAACGGGCGGGGATGATGCGGATTGTGTGCACACCATATTTGGTGCACCGTTCTGCTGTTTACAGTATGCTGCATTAATCACACAGCCTGCAACCCACAACGTCTACAGGGTGAGTGGTCAGGGGAACTTTCATTGTTCATAGCCATCTACCGTGGCAACGATGCATTTCCAGACGCATGAACTTAGGAATATTTTCCTCCACCTCCAGTCAGGATCCATCCCTGCAGTTTGTTCATTTTACTAATGTTCGCTCTGTACATATTATACACCAAGCTGTGTGTGTGTATACGCGTGTATGAGTAAAAGTCTTTTATTTATTTTTTACGATTTGTTTCCTTTATTTCTTAAATTTACTTTATTTTTTAAATAAGGGTTCACTGTCATTTGTGTGTGTGTGTGTATGTGTGTGAAGGGAGATGAAATATCCTACTACGGAGTGTGTAAATTATTGCTTTATTATGGTGGAGAGGTGGATTGTCTAGGTTGGGGATGTTGCATAATTTGTGACGTTATTTTGTGGTGTCGACGGTGCTGTTTTCCTAGTTTACATAATGTCTGGTTGCTGGTGTTTGTCTGTTAGTTTAATTGTGTTTCTCCTCTGTTATTGCTTTTTGAATTTGGAAGTTATCTTGTAAGTTTAGGAGCCGTTTCCTGTTGTTATCTGACTATTTTCATGACTTTTCCTATTGTGGTAGGGAAGTAGTTTTCTTGCTGGAGATTTTATTTTCTAATGCTGAATGGGTAGCGCCATATTTCCATTCTCTGTTCTGTTCCTATATCTGATTTCAAAAATTCTGCCACTCTGTACTAAGTATAGATCATCACAACTGTTGCACTGAAGTTAGGAAATGACAGATTTTCGGTAGAAGTCTGTGTGACCTTCATTTTTTAGACATTTCCGTATAAAGGTATTTCTTTGATATGCTATTTTTATTCTTTGTCCCCTGAGGATGTTCCCAACTCTACGTGTCAGTTTGTTTCTGTATGTGAATGCGTACTATCTTGCCTATTGAATGTCTGTTGTTTCCGTAGTTTTGTTGGTGTGTGTGTGTGTGTGTGTGTGTGTGTGTGTTTGTTTGTTTATGTGTGTGTTTGTTGAGGGTGTCTGGATTTGTCTGACGTCTTTTTCATATTTTTATGAATACTCTTGTTCAGTTTTGTTACTAGCGATTCATGGAATCTTTTAATTTTTTGCTAACTGAATAATTATGTCCAGCTCATTATTGTAGTTATGTTTTTCTAGGGGTACTGTGTTTAATCTATCGATCATATATCAGGGCAAGTTCTTTTTAGGCTTTTAGGCGATTAGATGACTGATGTAATATTGTATCTATTGTGGCGTTTTCCTGTAAATACTGAATGAGTACTGGTTGTTTTTCTGTGTGATGGATATATTAGGAAGTGTATTTGGCCTGGTTTTCCTGTGTCTAATATGAGAGTTATATTTTAGTGTAATGTGTTTGTTTCTGCATGTAGGTGTTCTGTTTTATTTTCTGGTTCATCTACAAAGCCGAGGATGTCATCCATGTAACTCCACCAGTTCAGTACATTGAATTTTTATTATTGTGTTCATGATGCTGGAATTCTTTGTGGAGTACCGAGTACTTTTGATGAGTAATGAGGAGTAGAAGTACGCGTGTGTTATGTGTTCCTGTGGTAAGTTTCTAGGTCTTGTTCTTTTATCTTGATTGTTTCTTCGACTTGGATTGTGGAGTACATATTTTATACATCGAACGAGACTGACATTACTGTATCTGTAAAATGCAAGCATTTTATGTGGTTTATTAGGTCTTACATAGCTTTCACTCTTCCGGAATTTTGTGTTTTATACTGTGGTGTGATTATTTTAGCACATATCTGGCGAAGGTATATGTCGGTGTTTTCTGTAATTTATGATGGGTCTCACAGGAATATTTACTTTATGAAGCTGTTTTTGGTTCTGGTGCTTTGGGGCATTAGGTTCCACATGTATCATACAAGTTTTTTGCCCATAATCAGTTGTGTATTCTGTTTTATTTAGCATGTCCTTCATTTTGGTGTGGAACCTGTTTGTTGGGTCTGGCTTCAAATGTTATTGAATGGAATCATTTCTTGTGCCTTGTAACTGAATTCTTGTTTATCCAGAAGTACAACTGTATTCCCCTTGACTTCTTTCCTTATGAATATGCTTTCTCTGCATCGTTTTTCCTCTAAGGATATTCAGAGTTTTAGCTTCTGTGGATATCTCTCTTGCTTTATTGTGCTCATACCTTATATATGTGAGTTTTAAAGTTCTCTGCCCATTAATTCTCTTGTAAGGCCAACTTTCATGGTGCCTGTGCCTTTCCTCTATTCTTGAGGCAATGTGTTCAGATTCTTTGATCAGATTTTCTATGAAATGTTCATTTACTTTTTTGTTTGCACTGTGTTTTAAACGTTACTGTAGTAACTGTGTTTCTCCATCTGAACGTTTGGTGACTGTGAGGTTTATGAGACACAGGTAGAATTTATATGTGTGTTTCTGCCGGTTTGGGGGTTTTGCCTGCATATATTTGTCCGTAAGTGTCTTCAGTTGCTTATCATGTCCTTACTTTAACTTTTCTGTGGCATTACAGATGAGTTCTTCAGATTTATCCGGAATATAGCAGAGAAGGGTGCTATTATTTATAGAGTCAACTAACTGCAAGCGTGCTTCATAAAATTTATGATGCTGATCCAGTTTTTTATGTGTAATGTTCTAATCTCACTTGCAAGCCTGTATTTTTGATCTAATGACTTTGCTCTCAGAGCTTCATGTGAAGTGTTTCTGGTTCTTACATTGACATACGTAGGAAGAAGGTCATTACATTGACAATATTTATTCTCCCTGTTCTTCCACATGCATGTGTTGGATTTTAGCACGTAGCACTTTTACTGGACTAAATATATTCACGTTTCTGTGTTGTGAAAAACCACTGTCATCTCGCCATTTCATATGCTTCCTTTTGCTATTGCGGGATGTGTCTCCTTTGTTTTTTTTTTTTTTTTTTTTTGTAGTCGTAGTGGGGGCATCCTTTTTTATCGCTCTGTAAGCGTTTATATTATATATCACATCCACGATCTAGATCATCCACCACTGTAGCATGGTAAAGCTATAATTTACACACACTGCAGTTACAAAAATTCACTGTGTGACGATCAGAGGAACGTAACTCAATTCCGCTACTTTACAGGAGAGATGAAAAAAGGTATTTTAAGATGTAAATATCGTGTTTCAGTGATGCAATACAAACTTTATTAAAAATTTCGACAGTACTCAAGGATACACTTCAAAAGCTGTCAAATGGTAATATGCCTTCAAAAATAGTCCTTACTGGTTTATCAAAAAAATGGCTCTGAGCACTATGGGACTTTACATCTGAGGTCATCAGTCCCCTAACTGGTTTATCGATATTAATTGATTACTATAATGCTAAGGAGATATGTCAGTATGATTCTAAGTCAATCACTCTACACAGAGGTTTTACATTTTGGAGACAGGCGCTTGGTTTGCCAAACTATAACATAAAAACATAATTTATTGGCTAAAACAGGTCAGTTGCAGTTTAAATAAAAGAATATTAATGGATTTTTGTACCAACATCACCAATGAATGTTCACTTACTAGCTAACTCACCACAACCGTTGCCACCACAGTCTGGACTTCTAGGTTTCACTTCTTAAGGACTTTTTTAAAATGCATGATACTATCCCTTGACAATGCTGGTACGGCTCAGATCCAGGAGGTCTTTTACCTTCTCTTCCTGAAGTTTTAGAGCTCCTTGGTATTTCGGTCCCAACTGGAAGATTGTCTCGAATTTCATGGTTTTCTGGAAACTGACAAACTTCTGACTGGTCAACGATGGAAATATTTGAAAAAGATGTAATTAACATCACTTCCGCAGTATTGAAGTTTTGTCGCTTTAAGCCACTGTACTTGATTTCCTTCGCTGTCATTTACAGTATTTTCCTTTTGCATGGCACCAAAATCCAGGAAGTCCTTGTGGTCCATTTCTACAAATTCATATAGTCTTTGTTTTGTAGCAGTCTGATCAACAGTATTCGTAAATATTAACATTTGTTGCAGTCGTCTCTATACGGACATGGACTGTATCACACTCTGTTAAAGAATGGCCAGGCTCTAAGAAGCATTCCGGTTTCGCAGAAATTTTCGGTGCTTTTACAGCATGAAACGTCTGCATGTTGCTCATGCAGACGTTTCCATTCTGTCCTCCGCATGTGTTGGAGAACAAAACAACTGGACGGCGAACTGTAATCTTTTGAAGTATATACAGGGTGTCCGAAAGGTGTTTCCCTGACTGCAGCGGGCCACTGGTGACCGAGCGGTTCTAGGCGCGTCAGTCTGGAACCGCGCGACCACTACGGTCCCAGGTTCAAATCTTGCCTCGGGCATGGATCTGTGTGATGTCCTTAGGTTAGTTAAGTTTAAGTAGTTCTAAGTTCTAGGTGACTGATGACCTTAGATGTTAAGTCCCATAGTGCTCAGAGCCATTTGAACCATTTGAACCCTGACTACATAAATTGACAACTCAGGCTAGAAGTAAGATACAAATATGAAACTCGTGTCTAATTGTTTACAAACTATCAAAGTTTTTCTCACACACCAGTAAACTTCCATATAAGTACCCTTGGTAGCACGTAACACATCTAGGCGATAGTCAATTTCCGTCCACACATTAGCCAACATCACTGGAGGGATCGATTCAACGACTGTGGTTATCCGTTGCCGCAGGGTTTCAAGATCTGGTAGACGTGTTCGGTAGACCTCGTCCTTGACATAATCCCATAAAAGAAGTCTAATGGGGTTACGTCAGGAGAGCGTGGAGGCCAAACCGTTGGCCCATCACGACCAATCCATCGCCCAGGAAAGGTCATATCGAGATAGGCACGGACGTCCAAATCCCAATGAGGCGGTGCACCGTGTTGCTGAAACAAGACGTCGGGGTGATACTAAAGCATCTGAGGAACAGCATATAATTGCAACATGTCCAGATGCACTTCAAATGTGATGGTAGCTTCAGCGAAAAAGAATGGCCCGATAATTCGATCGTGCAATAGCGCGCACCGAACATTCACCTTTGCCTCTGGTGCACTCCATGACCTCGCCAGGGGGTTGTGAACCCAAAATGCACGCATTATGGTGATTCACTTCTCCACTGACAAAAAAGTCGCTTCGTCGGAAAAGGCAATTCGTCTGAGATAACCATCATCGTCCTCAATACGTGATAGCATTTCGACCGCAAGGTCAAATCGACGTGTACTGTCATTGGGCAACAAGGTCTGAACGATTTGCACTTTGTATGCACGAAACAATAAACGTTTGTGTAAAATGTCATGGAGAGAGCTTTTTGGCATCTGTAATTCACGTGTGGCCCAGCGCACCGATTTCCTCGGACTTCGCAGAAAAGACTGCCTTACAGCTTCCACCCTGTCTGCTGAGGTTCTTGGTCGACCAGACCTCGGAAGGTCAGCAACCGATCCTGTGATCCTGAACTTCTCATACCAGGCTTTAATGCTCTTGACACCAGGTGGATTCCTTCCAAATGTTGTCTGGAAGTGTCTCAGCACTGTGGTTCGTGATCTTGTCTCATGGTACCACAGGACACACTGTGCCTTCTCCTGATTGGTTAACATGGCTTCTTGGGCACTGCACCTCATCCACTACTTACGTAGTGTGAACCTAAAACAGAAAAAAAACTTTGATCGTTGTAAACAATTCGACACAAGTTTCATATTTGTATCTTACTTCTAGCTTGAGTTATCAGTTTATGTAATCAGGGGAAGTCTTTTCGGACTCCATGTATAATGCTAATTCAATTGACCCGCGTTCAGCCACACGTGATACTGCAAGCAACCAGTCTTCCTAGGTAAAAAATGGCTTTAGCTGCTACATGTGAACAGTGCCTTATGGCTTCTAGGTGAAATTCCAGTAAATGACGTCCTCCTGCTTGCACCCGCTCTTTCAGTTCATTTTTTAGTTTTCTAGCTGCCTCCTTTCTCCTTAGGTGTCTTCCTCTGCTTAGCGATTTTCTTCGAAGAGATTTTGAAAGCGATAGCAGTGGTCGCGCACATCTTTTCTTAGTAAATGAAAGTCTAAGTGAAACTCTGTATTGAATATTCCTCTGCGTAACTAATATTTTTCAGCAGTAACCTGTTCCTCTTTGCAACGTTTCTGATATATTTTGCGCATTATTTGTATATTCAGACCTCCTGGTAAGAACTGTCGCACAGTGCTCTGTTGGAAGTAACGCGATGGTGCGGTAGGAAAGATTTTATATGGTTCCTGGTTCTCTCCCTCACCTCGTTGGATCTCCTTAGACCTGGACGATGATGAACCCTCTTGTCAGCAGACGGAATCGTGTTGCAGTTGTCTCTTTTCCTCTGTATGTATCGCACAAATGTTTCTGATACGTTAAAAGTGCTAAGAAGAACCCTAGACACACTTGAACTTCACAACAGTCTTTCACGAGAAAGGTCTTCTTCGTCACGTTTCAACGAGAATGCGCACCTGCAGAATGCTGATTTGCTGCAGAATAGCTGATTTGTCGGTGAATGGGAATTTACTCAATTAATCGCCTTTGCTGCAGAATAACTGATTTGTCGGTCAATGGGAATTTACTCAATTAATCGCCTTTGCGACATTGCCTGGAAGGGAGAAAGTTATAATATTGACGTTAGTGCCTTATCGAGTTTCTTTTTGTTATATTCATTTAACTACACATTAAAATTATTCGTGATTCAGATATTAGTATCTGAAATGTTAAGCAAGACCCAAAGTGGAAACCGATTGTTATTTTACTTACTTAGATTTTCTAAAGATTGCTGAGTTTTCAGCTAAACTGCAGTTCTTCTTTTCTGTGGTCTCGGAGATTTTGATGTTGAAGAATCTGTGTTGCTTTCGGGTATGTAATTATCAGATGAATCCGAGCCAAGTGCTTTGAATTCATTAAATTTTTCTTCACTTAATTCTGGTAAATGTTCCATATCGAAACATATTGCATTACAGACGATGTTTCATCATTCTTTTCTTCTGCTTCTGTAATTTCTAAAATGTGTAAACAATGAATATGAGCCAAGTGAATCAAACTAACTTTCTGTACCTCCGTGGGTGATTATGTTGTATATAAAATCAATATTAATTCGTCTTACCTTCATCGGTTGTTGAATACCATTCATTGCGGTAATTTTGCATCATTATCTCAACCATTCTCCTTGCTGGTGACATCAATTTTTTCCAACAGAGAGCGCACATTAACATTGACCTCTTCACAGTCAGTACTTCAAGGTACTGAACAAAATGTGACGTGACAATGAAAACAATGTGACTGAATTCGAAATTCTTAGAAAATGCACTCATTATCTAGTCTCGTGTTTCTCCACTTACTGATCTTTGCAAGGGAAATACAACAGCCTGAAACCTCGTACCTAAAGTTTTCGAAAATTGACGGGCAGACAAATGATTCAGCACTGCGATGTGATGCCACGTTACCACTTGGCGTCTCAAACTTTTTTACTAGCAGGTAGAAAACATCTATTTCTCTTTCAGCAAACAGAAAGAAAGTGCACAAATCCAGGAAAATTGTATTATGTAAAACAACTGTAATGGTATCTGCTTGGTTCAAACGTGTCACGTTTTTGGAGACAGACAACGAATTTAGCTCGTTTCACACACACACACACACACACACACACACACGACGTAGTCGGGAAATATAAGCATTCACAGAGAGATAGTAGACGCTCCCACCATTATCAAAATAAACAAAAGAAGAATGAATCTCACAGTAGGAAACTAAAACACACACAATGGCGAGATTACAGTGGTTCTTAACATCACAGAAACTTGAATGTAATCTGACGGAAAAAAATCGCAACACCAAAGAATAATTAACGTAGGGTAACGAAATTTCAGAAGTAACTTTGTCTCGGTAACGTGTTTCAGTGTTTAACTTTTCAAGATTACAGGTTAATGTAAGTGTGACATAAGCCACTGCAAATATGAATTGCTGGTACTGAGGTATCTAGATGTATCCGAACGATCTGAATCGCGTTTCGCCTAACCTGCATGCAGCCCTCATACCTTAGCTGTCTTGCAGGTCCTGTAATCTCTTTGCAGTACAGTCGTTTGACTATACAGGTGAATACCACAATTGATGACTAGGGAACACTGTTCTTTAAGGTAATCAGTCCAGGTGTACGTAAATGCCACAGTATTGTCAATACTAGGAAATGCGTCATTGGAGATTAGAGAGTCCTTAACGCTTGCAAACTCAATTTTATTACAGTGAGTGACATTTCAAAATCGCTACGACACTCATTATAATTTAAGTTAATAGAGTCTGTCAGAAAAGTCATTCCAAGCAATTTTTAAACAAAATTAAACATTTTTAACAAAAATAGATTTTGAGACAATACCTGGACTGCTGAGGTTCTGTGACAGTTCGAAGCATTTCTACTCTTTAAAAGGTTTTCCTACTCCTGTGAAACGTCGTTCCTGACACGAGTGATTTGTCATAGACTGGCTGTGGAACTAACCTGTCAAAAGCAATTTGATTAACAGAAGCAAGCGCTTTATGGAAATCTCAAAACTAACATCGTACCATTTCTTTGTACTCATGATTGAGTAGTTATTTGTACACAAGTTTGAACTTTAAACGACACGACGAACTTTTTTGTTCTGGGTCTATATTAAAAACCAAGTACCTATAACATTGAAACTAAGCAACGCTTTCATGCCTGACCAAGATTCGATGATACCAACATTCCTCGCTGGTGACTACGCATAAATAATTGAGAAATAACCATTACACCTTAGCAAATCTTAATTTGAAAATTTTTTAGCTCTGCCCAGAATCCTATCAAGACTCTTATCTCCCTGCTAGCAACCCACGAGAACGGTTTAATGTGATTTCCAGTGCCAAAGTATGCACGTGTTTAAAATGAAGCGCCATGATGTACAGTTTTGTGATGGGGACTGGAGCCCAGCAGGTAATCACAGTGTTAACTAAGTAAAATCAGATGTTAGATATCGAATGTTTTACCAGCATCTCACGTTCTTCACCTAATATTACTAGAGGTGAAGGAGATCTGTTCACGTGCTTCCCAGAAAAAAAGTATTTCCTTGTGTACTACTATCAAGTGCATAAATCGTTCTCAGATTTTTTTGTGTACTGCGCAAATTGTGGTGTCGCCACATGTTACTTTGTGAGAAGATTCTTTTTTTCTTGGGGACAAAAGAGAGTGGACATTATCACTGGTTAAGTTTTTTTTCTTTCATTGCATTTCGCTGGTAGCAGCGTAATATGCCGCTCTTCAGCCTACAGAAGAATTAAGAAACAGAATGAGAATATAACAAACAATAAAACCAGGCGATAAAACGGTGACTTCTTAAAAAAACTGTAAAATGGCGGAAAGTTGTGGAAGTTAAAATATAAAAACACGCGGTAGGCAATGCGAAGGAAGACACACAATACTCAGCCAGAAATTCTAATAAGGAGCTGTTTAATTTAGATACAAATCATCGTTAAGTATCACAATGTATGAGACAAACACAGAAGGTGGGTTGAGAGTCCTGCGATAGAAAGTATGTCGTTGGCAGAAAGATGCGAGCATAGAGCATTTTGCAGCGATTAAATGGCATATAGTGGGACTCTATTATGTGTAGGGTGATTGTTAGTAGTGCTGATGCTAGTCACGCACTGTTGAGAAAGTCTTTCACGGGTAGAAATTAAGTATGGCCTATAATCTGATGTAGTGGTAGCTTGGAGCAGTGATTCAGCAGCAAATGGATAGTCTAAGCAAATTCTAGAACCGTCTGCCTATTTGTGTCGCCGGAAAGAACTCGATAATTCTCAAATGACTAGTGTAATAGCGAACAGGCGTCGTTAACATTAAAATGTTAGGGGTTAAATTAATAACGCTGTGCGTAAGCGATGCTTACAATCTCAACACCACGCATGGCTTGATGAACCTATCGTTATTTCGAGTTCTCTCTGTCTTTTAAGCGTACTGCACGTTCAAAAGCTTTTCAACAAGGCGCTTTTCGCTTTTATTGACAAAGCAACAGCGGCCGATACATTTTAATCATAACGAACAGAAGAACCGTGTTTTTTTTCATATTGAATGACAGTTTTACTCGGAGGTGACTTATTCGAGACATTACTATCTTCGTTTGGTGTTCCTTTTTCCACTTTCTCACAACAGCTGCTTCTACTTTCGCGTTAGCAGAAGCTGGACTCGAAGTTGCGCTCCATACATTCGCTAGTTTAATTTTCAGCGGAAAGTCGAGCCTGAATTTTCTGTCGTTTATTATGATTTCCTGAAAAGAAGGATTTCTTGATCTGGAAATTCATGTTATTCCCAGCTTACGAAGTCTCGTTCACGATGTTACGTGTTGCAATCGATTCTGTGTTGTTGTGTCTTCATACCTTTGCCTGTCTTTCATGGATAGTGCCGTAGACATCGATCTCCAGAAAAATATTTTCCAAGGCTGTTATTATAAAAAAAAAGTATTTTCCCTACTCATAACATTTACACTGTAGCTACTGCAGATGTTCTAAAAATTAAACATGGCTTGAGGTAATGTTTTTGATTTCAGTATGCTTAAGAAAGAAAAACACATACAATTTTGATAGTCAATGATTTGTGTTGTTCGTTTTGCAGTCGGAGCATCTGAGTATTGTTAGTGACACGGCTGTACTCGTTAAACCTAGTTACAGGGTCGCAAATAAGGTTCATTGACATATACTTAGGGTATTTCGGCACTCGGCCACCAAGTCTTTGAGACATGAACGGTAGTCATTGCCCAGATCGTACAAGGCTGGTATTTCCTGCTAGAAGTATAACTAAATCTTGGCAACAAAGTAGGATATGTTTGGCAACCTTGTGACCAACGAGTTACTTCCAGGATGACGCAGAATTAGCTTACAAAATTCACTTGATATATTCGTATCATTTCCATTGAATAATCTGAGCGAGTTTCATATAAAGCATGAAATAAGATTATCAAATTATTCTTTCGAGTCCAGGAAAGTCACACGACGCGGAAATTGCAATTAATCTCGTCTTTTACTTTGCGAGCTTATCTGTCCTAGCCGCAACTGAAGCAATAGGGGAGAGCGCACCGCTCAAGTATTCCGCTAGCTATAAGGTAGCACTGTCGCATGTAAAGTGGGGGCTGCTTTGGTCCCCAATTCCAATCGCGCTGGAGGACACATTGTTAGTCGTTTCATGACAGAGCTACAAGCAGTCAGATCGAAAATCAAGAAGGAAATCTTATTTATTCTACTTATGCAATGTCACATTTCCCTACTACTTCGATGTGACACGGGACAAAGTAAACACAGACCGTTGCGAAGTCCAGAATGAGTAACATCTAATCAACTCGTGCTGATACAGACATGTTCCTGTTACGGATACTTTATATTTCATTAAAATAGACTTTCGTCAAACGGATATCGTGATAATTTGCATTTCATTTGAATTAGTACAGTGCATATTTTAATGGTTGTCCATTATTTTATTGAACACAGCAGTAAAAATCAGAAAGAAGTTAATCGTCAGCAGGATATTCTCTCACGTTATCTAAAAAAGTCAGACAACGCTCAGGTAGTTAGCCGATTCCATGCCTACCTACTGGATCTGAGCTAAAGGTGTTGTCGAATCAGGTCTGAAATGCATTTTCGTCCTGAGAGGAATTTTTTTTTACTATTTTTCTATAAGGAGCTTGAAACGTAAACATTAAAGGGCGTAATATGAAACGAATAATTGCATGACAAATGACTTTTCAGACTGCTAGAGAGAGTTTTGTTAGTGAAATTGGAAAAGTGCGTTATCTTGTAGTATTAATAAGTGATGAAGTTTTGTAGGTCATTTTTCTTACACTGCGGCCGGTATGTTCTTACTTATTGGCAAAAGATACCAGCTGCCATATACTCTCCCCTGGGGAGGTTTTCGTTATGTGCAACACCCTTGCTGAGCCACCATAGGAAAAATATTAAGACCACACCCCCCTTTGCTCGAGTGTATGGCTTTTGTTAGGACTCAAACATTAATTCTCTTTAAGAAGTTAATATAAAGACATCATAACCAATCACTAGTAGGAATACCTCATTGGAATTTTCAGTGAGCCATCTGATGACTATCAAGCAAAAGCGCATTAACTGTTACCCTTTGATTTTTGTCCTTTTAAACTAGAGAATGCACTATTACTGCGCCCGACTTCTGAACCTTGCTATTGAAAGTAAATGTCGCACAATGCTTAAACGGTAACACGCCATTGCTATTGAGGCTTTCTTTTACGTGCAAAATCATTCATGTCAGAACGATGTTCCCTGAAGCAAAAAAGTCTTTTTTTTGACGTCTTTTGCCCAAAGCAGTTGCCCCACACATATTACAAACGTCCAGAGCTGGCTCTGTTGCCTTCACCCCTCTACTAAACCCAAAGCGAGTAATATGAGCCAAATCCAAATGTTTGGCCTCTTTCCGCTTGCGACTATATTTTATCACACTTGAACTAAGTTGATAAGTTTCAGGCACGCAAAATCCAAATCGTAGCTGCAAGATAATTTCGAGAACTTCAAATAAGACAATGGCCGCTGATCAACAACCTCCTAGCGCCCGTAGTCGGAGGCGTCCGACGTTGGCAGCGGGCGCCGTATGGTCAGTAGCTGGTAGCTGCTGTGGGGTGACGAAACTCTCCGCGAAGACTGTTCTGATATTGCCGCATCCACGAGCTGTTTGGCGGAAATGTCTCTGAAACTTTTTACTATTGCAGGTGAATTACAAAATGAAACGAACTATGTTTGAGTTTCCGTCAGACTGATAACTTTAGCAGATACGCGATATGCGATTTAAAGGAACTAGGAATGGAGTGGACTCGAACACTCGACTTTACGTTTCGAGAGCACGAAGCTTACCACAAAATCACGAGTAGATACGTTTCCGTAACACCTCGACAAGACTGACAGAACTTCATACACTTCTGCATCCTACAGTGCTGCGAGATCGTGGATGTGGCCGGACTTAGAATTCTGAGAGATGGCCTGGAATATTGGCTGCCGTAAGTGACTTGGTCTCTGAGGCTGCCGGCTGGTGGCCAGTTTTTATGGCTAATATTGTACTTCCTTGTCATAGTGAAGAAATATTCTAAATGGCTTCCATTTAAGACGTGATACTCAGCAAGTAAAATTCATTGTTTGGACCCAGACTTGACGTTTGTCACCTGAGCTAAGACTGCTCATTAATGTCACGTTCCAAGTAATCTACATTACGAAATACGTATGTAATGAAGTAAGGTATATCTCGGTAGTGTCGTGTTGGCTTAGTGGTAGCATGCTCGATTTTCATTGCGCTAGTTGATACACAAGTCGGTTCAGATATCGCTGTAGAAACATTGTGGTTTGTAAGTTTTTTCCTCGTTTTCGTTTTTCGATCTGCAAATGGGCAGAACGAAATTCAGTTACTAAATCATAAGACAAGCTCTGCACCATAAGCCATCTCACAACCTCCAATCAATACATTGTAGGTTTGACTGTTTTGGAAATACTGAGTTATTTCACAAGAAAGGCTCAGAAAATGCTCCAAGAGACCATTAATGACAGTAATGCTTGTTATGTTTGTCATCTGGGAAACCATCACCCGAGACAAACGTTACGGTATCAGTGAACATACCGAGGTAAATCTGGAAGTGAAAAGCGTGTTATACAGCAGAACTCCACGTTTTTTTATATACTTCTTTTGACATCTTCATCAGAAGAGATACACTTTCCTTGTAACTAAACTTTCAGATTAATGTGTGATATACTATGATCAGTTTACAAATGTGACTGAAACGAACAGTTCCTTAAACTTTCGTCGTAAGACAGATACTATAAGTGTATAATTCAACAGCATTTTCTGATCCCTTTCAATCACGATGACAGAATATACGCTTCAAAGTTCTCAAGCCATTTTCTGCACAAGCATTTGGCACATGAGTAACTTCCCCACCACTGTTTCGAAGTTTACTGACGCGTTAGCAGCTAATGAGTTCTCACACTCTCCCACACACGGCATCTCCAAAACAAGCATATATGATAAAACGTAGTAGAATACTTACTGCATCACATTCAGTTAGCTAACGTTCTTCTTTCTGTCGAAGACGCGCTGCGCCTCTTTAACTCGGTTTGTCATTTCTTTTTCATAAAAAAGGCGTGACGTTACAGATCATCTCATGCCATTTCGTAGCGATCGCGTACGCGATTGGTGACATGGTGAAGGGCCGACTTTCTAATCTGCAGTTCGGGGTTTCGAGTGCCGTCACTTCCACGAATTTTAATTGGTGATAAAGAGTTATTAGTTCACGAGCACAACGAGAATTATGAAGTACGCATAATTTTAAAATATTAGGTCTACACCGCCGGTCTTGCACCATTGTTTTTTTCTTTATTAGCTGTGATTTCTGCTTGGCATTAAAAGTAAATGATATCTCTTTTGTGCTTTAGTCACTAAGCTTTTCCTCGGCGTGAAAAAACTAGATAAATTTCCTTTGATGCCTTCATCAGAACTGAGTCATGCGTCATGAAACATAATAAAAAAAATTGTTCCATGCTTGTCTCAGTCTTTCTAATCAAATGTAGTAAAATAACTGTAAAACAACAGTCTATTGAACTACTGACATGAGTGAATCAGACAGTCTAGTTTTTATGTATTATCTGCTCCTCTTTTTTTCTTTTTGTCAAAACAGAGATAAGACAAACAAATTTCCCTCCTCTTCGAAGGAGAAGAATACGTTTACTTGTTACAGACAATTTCTCCCTAAAAACGCAATAGTTCAATACCATGCCCAGTTTCAGTACCGCCCACACTTTGCACCATTTTTTACAACCGCACTTAACCGCCAGGGAATACACGCACCAAGTTTCCGGATGAATCTGTTTCTCTGTGACAACTCTTCCCACGTGTCATGAACTGCTTCGGACAGCGCCGTCTTGGTTGTCGGTGCTGGCTTCTACACCTAATAATTTTCTCCATCTCTGCCCATAAGCGCTCTATGGGCCTGAGGTCAACACTTTTCGGGGGCCAGTCCAACAGCTTAACGTCTCTGTACTTTTGAAACCAGTGTTTTATACAGTTCGCCATGTGGGCAGGAGAACGGCCATGTTGGAAGATTATTCTGCCTCCTGAAAATCTCTGACGAGCGGAAGAAAGCCGTAAGTTCTCCAGTACTTCGTTGTGGTAATGACTAGAGAAAGGACGATCCAGTTACCTCAGAACGCCCAACAATTTACTGCAAAGTAACTATTTCCCTGTGTTTGGGCCACTGCTTCTCAAAATGACCAAGAAGCATTAAATGTTCCATTGAAGCACGTGTGTAGTAGCAGCAGCACGAAGAAGTTAATAGCGACAATGCCAGTAATAATCTAAGTATTTGGCTTTACTCGGTATAAGAAATCTCCTGAAATAGTAAAAATTTCAAAATGGCTTCAAATCCAGGCTGTCACGGTTAAAAGCAATTTTACATCCCGCTGACATGAGACTTCCATAATTTCCGTGTCACAAGCCTGCTGATAATTAAACAGTTATAAGAGAATTGAATTTTTTCGCAGTGTCTAATTTGTAAGCTAAGCGCATTACATGTTACGACACTATCATGAATGTAGCAAAAGTGGGCTTCAGTGGTCTGTTGGGTTGATTCCCATTTCCGACATGTATTTCGCACACAGACGAACAAATCTCCGTCACCTCAAGTAATGCCAAGCGAAGAACGTCTGGGTGCACCGTAGTTCCGAATCAGCATTATAAAAACCATATCCCTTCGTTTCCAAACGGGGACAGAACCGGTTGAGGTTGAGTCATACCAGAGGTGGAAGTTGTGGCAAACGAACTCTGTCGCCAGTGAGCTTCCTTACACCAAAAAATTTATTTTATTCAATGGGCCAACTGTCACTTAAGGTCACAGGGCTCTTATTTTATTTGAAGTTCAGACGCTGAAAAATTTGGCGCTGGACTAGAATTTGAATTCAGATCTCTTTTTTCGGGGTATCTGATCCACACGGAACGATAGAGTTGGATCTTTTCGTTGTTTTCCTCAAGATGGCAAAGTTCTCTAGGTCTCCACGGAAGGCACATATGAGGCTTCGAATCCTGGCCCTGCACAAAAATATTCATGGTTTCGTTTCAAGCTCTACTATTTGCACACCGGAGTACTGGTGATAAATAATTTTCATTTTAATGTTTCTTCATATGTTGTCAACAATAACGATAATTGCCGTTATTTCTAGCCAAACATGCACACATCCCACTACTGATGAATAAACGATTCGTGGATGGAAAAAACGGCGGAAGGTGCCGGCTTCGATTCCCGGTCAGGAAAGCGCTGTATCCTCATTTAAAATTCAGACATCTCGCTTCTAGTGAAAAAAATCGCGATATAACATCTAATTTTACTTAGGTAATAGTGTGATTACGTGCTAGGTTTAAGTCCCCATCATAAATTTTTATAAGATGGCACCACGTTTTAAATACATGCATGTTTTGTCAGTTGAAATTATGTTAAACATTTTTCGCCGTTAGTTAAAAGGGAGATAAAGAGTCCTGACAGGATTCCAGGCAGAGCCAAAAAATTTTCAAGTTCACATTTGCTGACTGATACTGGTGAAAACATCGTTATTTCTCAACTATTTATACGTAGTCACCAACGACGAACATTGCTATGGTCGAGTCTTGGTCAGGCACGAAAGCTTTGCTTAGTTACAATGGCTATAGGGTTTGGTTTAAAAACAGATACGGAACAAAAAATTCGTCAAGTCGTTTAAAGTTCAAACACGTGCACAAATAATTGCTCAATCATGAATTTAAAGAAATAACTGGTGGTAGGATGTTAACGTCGAGGTTGCCATAGAGTGTTTGCCGCTGTTAAACGCGTTGCTGGAATGACTTACGTGACGGAGTTAGTTAACTAAAATCCTAATTACTGTAGTAGTGATTTTTAACTGTCACTTACCGTAGTAAAATTGAATTTACGAGCTTTAAGGATTGTCTCACCTCTAAAGACGCATTTTCAAGTACTGACACTATCGTGGCGCTGAGTTAGACCTGCACTGATTACTTTACAGAACAACGTTCTTTAGTGCTCTCTGTGGTATCCATTTTGTGTGGTGAAACGACTGTACTGCAAGGAGATCACAGAACCTGCAAAACAGCTAAGGTACGTGGTCTACATGCAAATCAGACGAAACTCAATTAAGATCGTTCGAATACTTTTGGGTACGATAGCACATTAATAACCGACATAACCGACAGAATGCTGAGTGCAGGTAAGCCAACGTGCATGCACTGTCTTGTACAGGTACCGCATGTCAGTTTGTGGGATGGAGTTTCACGGTTGTTGCACTTGGTCGATAAATACAGGGACAGTTAATGCTGTGTGTGGATGACGCTGAAGTTGTCGTCCGATGACGTCCCATACGTGCTCGATTGGAGACAGATCTGGTGATCGGGCAGAGCAAGGATGCGTGTAGACACTCTGTAGAGCATGTTGGGTTACAACAGTGGTATGTGGGCGAATTGGGAAACACTACTCTAATGCTGTTAATGGATGGCAACACATCAGGTCGAATCACCAAATAGATGGACAAATTTGCAGTCGGGTTGCGTGTGATAACCACGAGAGAGTTCCTGTTGTTATACGAGATTTCATCACAGGCGGTAACTCCAAGTGTAGGTCCAGTGTGTCAAGCATACAGACAGGTCGCCTGAATGCCCTCCACTGGCCCCCTTCTAACGAACACACGGCCATCACTGGCACCGAGGTAGAACCAGCTTTCATCATAAAACACAACAGACCTACGCCTTGGCCCCTAATGAGCTCTCGTTTGACACCGTTTAAGTCGCAAATGGTGGTGTGCTGGTGAATCGGGGTTAATGGAAAGCATGCTACAGGGTATCTGACTCGGAGCTGTCCCTGAAGTAATCGGTTTGTAAGAGTCCCTCGTGTCACTGTGTCGCCAAATGCTTCTCAAATTTCTGCTGCAGATGCAGTACAGTGTGACAGCGCATACACCGAACGTGGTGGTCCTCCTTTTTGGAGCCCGGTCTTCTTCTGGTAGTACATTCTCGTGACCTCCGCTGCTAGCAGTCATGTACAGTGGCTAAATTCCTCCCAAGTTTTTCTGAAATATCGCAGAAGAAACATTCGTCTTTTCGTAGCCCTGTTAAGCGACGCCTGGTGTTCATAATGGCGTCTTTGTGGCTTTAAGGGCACTGTTGACTAACATCAACTCATCACATCCAACCTCAAAAGCAACTAACGCCCACGATGGCTATAGCCTGTATTTAATGCGAACGTGATTTGCATTATCATAGTGGCGCGACAAGCACCACTCTTTGCGAATGGCGTGAAATTTGGATAGACACCATCTTTCAGATGTAGAAACACGCCTACTAACTTAAGATTATGTCCCAAACCTCCTTCTTTGTGCTGCTCCTTTTTCCGTCAGTGTATTTGCGGCAGTGTAAGTGCTGTGTGCGAAATTCAACACATGCACCAAGAATGAAGCGAACAACAAAAAACCATGAGCAGAGAAAAGAATTACCAGCGTTTCTAGCGGCAAGTAAAGCATGCGAACTGCTCATATTACTAACAAACAAAAATTTTAAAAGGAAAAGAAATGTTGTTACAGTGACCACTGACGATGCTTTAGAATACAACAAAACACATTTGGTCTTAATAACACTATCATCACATCTGCAAAAGACAGTAATTAAGCTATACAAATAACTAACACTGCTGTTCTCCGAGACAGAATTTCCACAGGACTGTATTAGTGTTGTTCGTGTAGGTACCAGGCGTCGGAGGCCAAATGAGTACAGTGAACAGTGTGCGATGTTGAGTGCCCGTTGTCAGCGACACGGAGATGCCACCTACTCTTGTGAGACAGCGTTATCAGCACCAGGAAATTCGATGGGGACAGCAATGTTGGTTTCCATTTGGCCGGCTGATCAAATCGTGCAATATCCAGATTGGTAGTGCAATCGGATATGACAGAGGCTTTATCCTGGACTGTGTGGGAATTTCAGGGCAGGTACGCTCGTGGACAAGGTCCCATCCCACTGCGTCGGACAAAGGAGGAGTTCCGTATTGTGAGCAACGCACATCGTTCACCCTTCACACCTTTGCCTGCCAACCGAGAAAAAGTAATGGACTTCCTGTTACTACCTGTGTCATCCCGCACCATTGGTTGGCGACTAGTAACAGCCGGAGCAGGGACCAACAGTTCCATGCGGAGGTTGCTTTTGATGCACGACATACAGGGGGTTGAAAAAATATGGATAGACAAGTAAACATAACACATTATGTTTAGGTACTCGTTGGCATTCCAGACAGCATCCAATCTTCTCGCATTGTATGTATACATAGAGGTTCTGTGTGGTTTTCAAGGAACTGTTTACAGGACATATTGTCTCCATCAACATGGAGGCAGTGAACTTCGATATTACAAAACTCGATTTGCTGTTTCTACATCTACATCATACTCCGCAAGCCAACTAATGGTGTGTGGTGGAGAGTACTTTCGGCACCAATGTCTGATCCCTCCAACTCTCTTCCAACCGGGAGCAGCGCGTGGGAAGAATGATTGTCGGTAAGCGTCTTTATTGGCTGCAATTTATCGAATTTTCTCCTTATGCTCAATATGAGAGGAAGGATGTGGGGGAGAAGAAACATGTCGTCCAACTCCTCCTGAAAAGTGCTCTCCATGATGCACAACGTCTCTCTTGTAAAGTCTGCAGTGGAGTTTGTTTAGCATCTCCGTAACGCTCTCTCGCCAGCTAAACGATACCGTGACGAAACACGCCGCTCTCCGTTGTATCTTCTCTGTCTCCTCTGTCAGTCCTACCTGATAGAGATCCCAGATTGATGAACAATATTCAAGAATAGTGCGAACAAGCGCCTTATAAGCCACTTCTTTCATGGATGATTTAAGTTTCTTTAAGATTCTTCGGATGAATCTCAGTCTGGGGTCCGATTTTCCCACTATCTGTTTTATATGATCATTCCACTGAAGGCTGCTCTGGATAGTTACGTCTAGATATTTTACGGCAGATGCTGTCTCCAGCTGTTTTTATCAACAGTGTAGCTGTACAGTAGCAGATTTCGTTTCCAATGTACGCGCAATATGTTACATTTATTTACGTTCAGGGTCAACAGCCAGAGTCTGCACCATCCATCAAATCTCTGTAGGTCGTTCTGCAAATACTTTCTATCTTCTGGTGTTGCTACTTTGGTATAGACAACTGCATCATCTGCGAACAGCCTTGAAGAGCATCCGACACTTTCTACTAGATCATTTATACATTTTGTAAATAGCAATGGTCCTATCACACTTCCCTGTGGTACGCTGGATATTACTTCTACATCAGTCGATTTATTTCCGTGAAGACGACGTGTTAAGTTCAATCTACATCTACATCTACATCTACATTTATACTCTGCAAGCCACCCAACGGTGTGTGGCGTAGGGCACTTTACGTGCCACTGTCATTACCTCCCTTTCCTGTTCCAGTCGCGTATGGTTCGCGTGAAGAACGACTGTCTGAAAGCCTCCGTGCGCGCTCTAATCTCTCTGATTTTACATTCGTGATCTCCTCGGGAGATATAAGTAGGGGGAAGCAATATATTCGATACCTCATCCAGAAACGCACCCTCTCGAAACCTGGCGAGCAAGCTACACCGCGATGCAGAGCGCCTCTCTTGCAGAGTCTGCCACTTAAGTTTGTTAAACATCTCCGTAACGCTATCACGGTTACCAAATAACCCTGTGACGAAACGCGCCGCTCTTCTTTGGATCTTCTCTATCTCCTCCGTCAACCCGATCTGGTACGGATCCCACACTGATGCGCAATACTCAAGTATAGGTCGATCGAGTGTTTTGTAAGCTACCTCCATTGTTGATGGACTATATTTTCTAAGGGCTCTCCCAATGAATCTCAACCTGGTACCCGCCTTACCAACAATTAATTTAATATGATCATTCCACTTCAAATCGTTTCGCACGCATACTCCCAGATATTTTACAGAAGTAACTGCTATCATATAATCATACAATAAAGGATCCTTCTTTCTATGTATTGGCAATACATTACATTTGTCTATGTTAAGGGTCAGTTGCCACTCCCTGCACCAAGTGCCTATCCGCTGCAGATCATCCTGCATTTCGCTACAATTTTCTAATGCTGCAACTGCTCTGTATATTACAGCATCATCCGCGAAAAGCCGCATGGAACTTCCGACACTATCTACTAGGTCATTTATATATATTGTGAAAAGCAATGGTCCCATAACACTCCCCTGTGGCACGCCAGAGGTTACTTTAACGTCTGTAGACGTCTCACCATTGATAACAACATGCTGTGTTCTGTTTGCTAAAAACTCTTCAATCCAGCCACACAGCTGCTCTGATATTCCGTAGGCTCTTACTTTGTTTATCAGGCGACAGTGCGGAACTGTATCGAACGCCTTCCGGAAGTCAAGGAAAATGGCATCTACCTGGGAGCCTGTATCTAATATTTTCTGGGTCTCATGAACAAATAAAGCGAGTTGGGTCTCACACGATCGCTGTTTCCGGAATCCATGTTGATTCCTACATAGTAGATTCTGTGTTTCCAAAAACGACATGATACTCGAGCAAAAAACATGTTCTAAAATTCTACAACAGATCGACGCCAGAGATATAGGTCTATAGTTTCGCGCATCTGCTTGACGACCCTTCTTGAAGACTGGGACTACCTGTGCTCTTTTCCAATCATTTGGAACCTTCCGTTCCTCTAGAGACACGGCTGTTAGAAGGGGGGCAAGTTGTTTCGCGTAATCTGTGTAGAATCGAATTGTTATCTCGTCAGGTCCAGTGGACTTTCCTCTGTTGAGTGATTCCAGTTGCTTTTCTATTCCTTGGACACTTATTTCTATGTCAGCCATTTTTTCGTTTGTGCGAGTATTTAGAGAAGGAACTGCAGTGCGGTCTTCCTCTGTGAAACAGCTTTGGAAAAAGGTGTTTAGTATTTCAGCTTTACGCGTGTCATCCTCTGTTTCAACGCCTTCATCATCCCGGAGTGTCTGGATATGCTGTTTCGATCCACTTACTGATTTAACGTAAGACCAGAACTTCCTAGGATTTTCTGTCAAGTCGGTACATAGAATTTTACTTTCGAATTCACTGAACGCTACACGCATAGGCCTCCTTACGCTAACTTTGACATAGTTTAGCTTCTGTTTGTCTGATAGGTTTTGGCTGCGTTTAAACTTTGAGTGAAGCTCTCTTTGCTTTCGCAGTAAGTTCCTAACTTTGTTGTTGTACCACGGTGGGTTTTTCCCGTCCCTCACAGTTTTACTCGGCACGAACCTGTCTAAAACGCATTTTACGATTGCCTTGAACTTTTTCCATAAACACTCAACATTGCCAGTGTCGGAACAGAAATTTTCGTTTTGATCTGTTAGGTAGTCTGAAATCTGCCTTCTATTACTCTCGCTAAACAGATAAACCTTCCTCCCCTTTTTTTATATTCCTATTTACTTCCATATTCAGGGATGCTGCAACGGCCTTATGATCACTGATTCCCTGTTCTGCGCTTACAGAGTCGAAAAGTTCGGGTCTGTTTGTTATCAGTAGGTCCAAGATGTTATCTCCACGAGTCGGTTCTCTGTTTAATTGCTCGAGGTAATTTTCGGATAGTGCACTCAGTATAATGTCACTCGATGCTCTGTCCCTACCACCCGTCCTAAACATCTGAGTGTCCCAGTCTATATCTGGTAAATTGAAATCTCCACCTAAGACTATAACATGCTGAGAAAATGTATGTGAAATTTATTCCAAATTTTCTCTCAGTTGTTCTGCCACTAATGCTGCTGAGTCGGGAGGTCGGTAAAAGGAGCCAATTATTAACCTAGCTCGGTTGTTGAGTGTAACCTCCACCCATAATAATTCACAGGAACTATCCACTTCTGCTTCACTACTGGATAAACTACTACTAACAGCGACGAACACTCCACCACCGGTTGCATGCAATCTATCCTTTCTAAACACCGTCTGTACCTTTGTAAAAATTTCGGCAGAATTTATCTCTGGCTTCAGCCAGCTTTCTGTACCTATAACGATTTCAGCTTCGGTGCTTTCTATCAGCGCTTGAAGTTCCGGTACTTTACCAACGCAGCTTCGACAGTTTACAATTACAATACCGATTGCTGCTTGGTCCCCGCATGTCCTGACTTTGCCCCGCACCCGTTGCGGCTGTTGCCCTTTCTGTACTTGCCCAAGGCCATATAACCTAAAAAACCGCCCAGCCTACGCCACACAACCCCTGCTACCCGTGTAGCCGATGTTGCGTGTAGTGGACTCCTGACCTATCCAGCGGAACCCGAAAACCCTGCAAGAAAGTGTTGAATCCAATCGCAGTCTGCTCCGATACTTCGTAAGCTCGTTTTTTTTTTCATTAAACGGAAATACGGGATGGTATCAAATGCCTTACTGAAATCAAGGAAAGCGGCGTCAACCTGAGCGCCGTTGTCCACTGTGCTGTTGATCTCATGGAGGAACAGAACGAGTTGAATTTCGCAAGATCTCTATTTGCGGAATCCATGTTGATCTGTGACATCCAGAAAGAAGTAAATAGCAGCGCCGAGGCTACGATCAAGTAGTAGAATGTGTTCAATACAATTCAGAACCATTACCTCATCAAAATATATATTTTTTGCCGAACATCGGACTAGCTTTGTATTTCGTTTCTTCCGCGCAGCTAGCATTCACCAAATAGTTTTCAACGGAGAAAAGCTATTGGAAGTGAAACTGACTACACACTACCTTACTGTTCACGAAATTTATAAACGGTGTGTTGGATATCTTTCGAATCTCTGTAAGAGTGTTCACAGATCTTTCTGCAGATGCTCTTACAGAGGATCGGAGTTTGGGGCGGGCACTGGAAGTTAAACAAATGTAACCTGTTTATCATGCCTAGGCCGGAAACCCACTTCATTTTTCTATCAGACGATTAGATGCCTCGAAACAGGTGTCGCTGTACAGTATCTAAAGTGTATGACCTTGCAGACATAGTTGAGGGAAAAACAGACGTCACACTAACATTATTTGGACGAATACTAACCAAGTGGAATTTACCGACGAGCGAGGCAGATGCAAAACCTTCGCTCGACCGGCTGGAGAGTATTGTCCGACAGCCTGTGTTTCTTATTTATTAATATTAACGATGGATGTAGAGAAAATTTATCTCCGAAAGCAAAATTGTATCTAGTGAAGAGAAGAGAGACTGTAATGTTCATTTCTGCATGAGGAATGACAAATTACCATTGCGGTTTAGATGTATAAGTACATGGTCGATACGCTTTCTGCCGGCCGGGGTCGCCGAGCGGTTCTAGGCGCTACAGTCTGGAACCGCGCGACTGCTACGGTCACAGGTTCGAGTCCTGCCTCGGGCATGGATGTGTGTGCTGTCCTTAGGTTAGTTAGGTTTAAGTAGTTCTAAGTTCTAGGGGACTGATGACCTCAGAAGTTAAGTCCCATAGTGCTCAGAGCCATTTGAACCAATATGCTTTCTAATATACGATCATTCAACAGTAGAATTAGCTGATCTTCATCAAAAATCCTGAAATTAAAAGTCACCTATCCGATATCAGAAACAGAAGAATATTAGACGATACAGTAACAAAGAATGTCACCGTTTATGTTACATTCACTTATGGATTACAGATACAGGGATGAAGTTCAAGTGGTTCATTCAGTTACCGTATTCCCTTCCACCTGTGACTTTTACCTGAAGTGTAATGAATATGCTTGCCTGAAGAACAGTCTCACAATTACTCTTTCACCAAAAGAATTTTTTTTAATAGCTTAATAGTGAATTGGCTACATATTTGTGTCCACTGTTCCACGTTCCCTTACACGTGTATATTGACGGTAGCCTTTATATCCGCTAAAAAGTATTATCTGTGGATAGCCCAACTGCAGGTACATTTAAATACACAGGAACGTTTTCCTATTGTCTAAAATTTCGGTACATTTTGACTGTCCATGTTAATAAATTAGCAGATGTTTTGCGATACAGATATAGTACGTGTGTTTATAACGTTTCAAGACTTCAAGATCAATGCAAAAGTGCCTTTTTTCCTTGTAACAATATTTTCTCAGTTGCACCATTTACCCTTTACAGTGAAATGATTTGCATCCCAGCTGCAGACACCTGCAGACTCTTGGTTGAACAAACTAACAGACCAAAACAAGCGTTTCACACCTTTACTGTCTTCCTCGCTTAACACTGTTACTAGTAGGCCACAGATGTCTACCTCTCCGAGTCTGGGTTTCACTATCTTACATTTACAATAAAGTGATTATTGGAGGAATATCTGAAAATGTGATCTAGTCATGGACAACAGACACCACCTGTGAATGTATGCACAAAGTACTTATATTCACAATAAATCTCTGAATCGGCCTACACTGTTTCATATTACAGACCGAACATAACTTCAAATTTTATTTGGTTGTATGTAGCTCAGAAATTATAGATCTGTGAGATATTTTATCGCATAAACCCTAAGGTCTTAACTTCTAATAAGTACCCTCCGATAGAGATAGTAGCAAACTCTTTGACATTTATTACTTTGCTATAGAGAATGTTGTTGCTTCCGCGTCGAGCAATCCCAATTGTCCAGAATAAAATTTGCCATTACCATCTAACGCTCAGTATTTAGACGCTATGTACTTGTTAATAGTCCAGTGTACTTGTCTAATAATATTATGGAACGCATCTGGAATTAAAAAGCACTGTTAAACAGACGCTAGTACATACATTGCGCAATGGTAGCATTCAGCATCACTTTGAAGATATTCTTGTGAGGCCACAAACGACCATTTGCTATCCTTATACGTGGAATAAAGAAACTACAACATAAATACATCTCCTCAAACAAGGAGCGACAACGCCACGACACCTGAAATGAACGACATAAGAGCTCGGCAGGCGCAGCTTTCGTCGTTCTGCAGCGTAACGTACCATACATTTACAAAATTAACCCTATCATATAATACTGAGCTCTACCCGCTAGGGTAGTCGAGAGCGCTAACGCGCTGCTTCCTGAACTCGGGTAGGCGCGCCGGCCACGGATCGAATCCGCCCGGCGGATTAATGACGAGGGCCGGTATGCCGGCCAGCCTGTATTTGGTTTTTAGACGGTTTTCCATATCCCGCTAGGTGAATACCGGGCTGGTCCCCAAGTTCCGCCTCAGTTACACGACTCACACACATTTGAAAACGTTCACTCTATTTCATGACTTATACTCGACGCAGACAGCTGGGGTACACTACTTTCGTCCCAGGGGGTTTGAGGTGGCGGCAGAAAGGGAATCCGGCCACCCTCTGCCATTAACACTGCAAATTCAGTCACAACAAAGCCGACACCGCGTTGGAGCGGGACACAGGCCCAAGAAAGAAACAAATATAATACTGAGTTCTCAAACGTATATTACATATGTTATGTGTCGACAGAAGTGCCGACACAGTGTTATTTAGACAGGCCGAATAGGCACGCTATCAGCTCACCCAGAATATCGTGAAGTCTGAAACAGGATGCTCAATGAATGCTAATAAGAAAAGAACGGAGCGTCTCATATACTTAACTTTTATTCTCTGATGAATACAGCGTTCTTCTTGAGACATTTATACTATAACTCTCAAAGTAGGTAAGGCTAATGGCGCCTTGCTAGGTCGTAGTCATGTGCTTAGCTGAAGGCTATTCTAACTGTCTCTCGGCAAATGAGAGGAAGGCTTCGTACGTCTAGTCGCTAGCAATGTCGTCCGTACAACTGGGGCGAGTGCTAGTCCGTCTTTCTAGACCTGCCATGTGGTGGCGCTAGGTCTGCAAGTACTGATGGCGGCGACACGCGGGTCCGACATGTACTAATGGACTAATGGACCGCGGCCGATTTAAGCTACCACCTAGCAAGTGTGGTGTCTTGCGGTGACACCACATTCCTCCCCCGCAAATCGGCGAACGGTCGTGTTATAAGGCTTCCGCCCGCCGTGGGGAGGGCCCCATGTTGACGTATGCGATGAGGTGGGGAGCCTAACAACAGGCGAGGCTGTGCCACCCGCACCCGGCCATTCGGTCCGAGGGGAGCTAGGAAACGCCTGGAAACCTACTCCAGGGTGCACGTCAACATGCGGCGTATGCGCCCGTAAAGAGACAGGAGGGGCCGAAGGGTCGACCTCCATTGCGTCGGGGTATCCGACGCGCGATGACGCCATGTGGTCCGGAGCGGGCAACAGGTCCATGGCGGATGACAGCTGGTCACGGGAAGCGATCGGCGGCGCGTGACCCAGGGAGGCGGTTGGCGGCTGCTGCGAAGCGTCCACTGCGGGCGGCGGCTGCGGCGGCGGCGCGACGCGATGGGGCAAAATGGAAGGCATCGTCGGTAACACCTGGGGATGAGGCGAGCCAGTAGATGGGTCCCCAGGGCGCTGACCGGACGGCTCCGTCGCTGAAAGCAGACGGGGAGCGGCAGAACCCAGGCGACGACAGAGGCGCAGCTGATTGAGATGCCGACGCACCTCACCAGAGGCCCCCAAAACCAAATACATCGCGCGGCCGAGGCAGCGAAGAATGCGCCCTGCGAGCCAACGCCGTGAACCGCGATAGTTGCGATAGAATACCACGTCGCCAGGAGCAAAAGCAGGAGGCTGCCGCTGCACAGGAACCTGATGCGGCGGATGCAGCAAAGACATCAAGGTTCGATGAGGACGACCGTGAAGCAACTCAGCCGGCGAGCGACCATCGCGGGGCTGAGAGCGATACGAAGACAAAAAGAGCAACAAGGCGTCCTCCCGAGAATGCGACTCTTTCAATTTCAACATCTGTGACTTAAAAGTCCGGACCAAACGTTCAGCGGCACCGTTTGACTGAGGCGAAAACGGCGCGGATGTCAGATGTTGAATACTATTGGCCTTGCAGAATGACTGAAATTCTGCGGACATGAATTGTGGACCATTGTCAGAAACAATAGTCTGTGGGAGACCTTCAATGCAAAAGATAGCAGACAACGCTTGGATGGTGGCAGATGACGTCGTGGAAGACATCCGGACAACAAAAGGAAAATTACTGAAGGAATCGACAACAACCATCGAGCATTCCAGAATGGACCAGCAAAATCTATGTGTAAGCGTTGCCAAGGGGAAGTGGCTTTCGGCCATGCAAAGAATTCCCGCGGTGGTGCGGATTGTTGTTCGGCACACGCCATGCAAGAAGAGCACATATTCGTAATCGCAGCATCGATTCCGAACCAAGTACAGTGCTGACGAGCAAGCTGTTTCGTACGCACTATACCCCAATGTCCTTGGTGGAGAAGCTTTAAGACAGATGACTATAACGAACGTGGGACCACGACCCTAGACTGATCATTATCAGAACGCAACAACAAAACACCACGTCGTACAAAAAGTCTCTCCTTGTGAGCAAAAAATCGGCGAACCATCGGATCCTCGATCCGTGACTTCGACAAGGGCCATTGCGTAGCAACAAAACGGAGAACGGTAGCAAGGACAGGGTCTGCAGCTGTGGCTGTAGCTACACGACGAAAATCAATCGGAAACGATTCGACCACGTCATCAGTGTCCGCATCAATGAACATGCAAGCAAGTTCGGAAGAATCGAATGCTTTATCCTCGGCAACAGGCAAACGGGACAACGCATCTGCGTTTCCGTGCTTAGCAGTGGACCGGTACAAGATATCGTAGCGGTACTGCGAGAGGAAAAGAGACCAGCGAATGAATTTCTGCGCTGTACGTGGAGGTACAGGCGTGTTCGGATGAAAAAGCGATGTCAAAGGTTTGTGGTCTGTAATGATGGTAAAGTGACGACCATACAAGAAATCGTGAAACTTCGTAACACCAAACACGAGAGCCAAAGCTTCTTTCTCCATCTGGGAATAATTTCTTTGCGCTGACGAGAGCAATTTGGACGCAAAGGCAATAGGGCGATCATGCGAACTATCTTTGTGCGCAAGCACAGCACCGATCCCGAAATCCGATGCATCTACCATCAACAAAAGGGGTTTCTGGGGATCGAATGGCGTAAGGCAAGTATTTGAAAGCAACGCCGATTTCAATTGGCGAAAGGCGCGTTCGCATTCCGTCGACCAGACGAACGGAACACCGTTACGGCGTAAGCGATGAAGCGGAGCTGAAATGGAAGAGGCATGAGGAAGAAATTTATGATAATAGTTAATTTTTCCCAACACACTCTGTAGCTGCTTCACATTTTGCGGCGAAGGCAAGTCCTGTATGGCACGGAGGTGCTCTGGACTCGGATGGATGCCTTGGGCATTAATTACATGGCCCAGATATGGCAAGTCACGAGCAAAAAACACACATTTGTCCTTCCTCAAACGAAGACCATTCTGTCGCAAGACCTGAAATAATGTCCGGAGATTTTGTAAATGTTCCGCTTCTGTCTTTCCGGAGATCACTATATCGTCCAGATAGTTTGCTTTAGTAGGGACCGACGCACAAATAGTTTGTAAATATTGCTGAAACAATGCAGGGGCGGATGCACACCCGAATGGCAGTCTTTTGAATCTATACAACCCAAGATGCGTGTTAACCACCAATACGCGCTGGGATTCTTCGTCCACCGGTATTTGCAAGTACGCATCTGCTAGGTCCAACTTTGAAAAATATTTTCCCGGGCACAGTTTGTCAAAAAGATCTTCCGGGCGGGGCAAAGGAAAAGTAGCAGTCACTAGTTGTGGATTCACTGTGGCTTTGAAGTCCACGCAAAGTCTCAATTTGCCAGAAGGTTTTTGCAAAATCACTAAGGGTGAGGCCCAGAGAGAAGCCTGCACACGTTCAATGACACCTTGCGATTCTAAATCTTTTAATGTTCTTGCGACCTCATCACGCAATGCGTGGGGAACATTGCGCGCTCTGAAAAATTTCGGTTGCGCGTTGACTTTTAGTTCCAAATGTGCTTCATAGTTCTTAGCGCAACCAAGGCCCGGTGCAAAAATGTCTGCAAATTCCTCACATAGACTAGAAACACTGGCTGAAGGCACAGTCTGGTTCACTGATAGGACCTGATTCACAATAGACAAGTTAAACAATTGAAATAAATCTAAACCAAACAAGTTCACTGCAGCAGAAGAACGAAGAACGTAAAATGACACAAGTTTTGTTTGTCCCTTGTATGTTGCAAGAAGGCTGCACTGTCCTAACACAGGGATATGCTGTCCTGAATAACTAGTGAGCTGAACTTTTGCGGCACGCAACGGCGGTGCGCCCAGTTGTTTGTACGTGGCGTGACTGAGCAATGAAACTGCAGCCCCGGTATCGAGCTGGAATGATATCACTTGTCCGGCAAAGTCCAAATCTACAAAGAGTTTATTGTCCTGCTGACGACAAGAGCGACTGTTTTGTGCAACTTGAACAGACACTGGTACAGAATCACGTGCGACGTGACGGGATTGCCGTCGACGTCGACGCACACTTTTTGTGGGACGAACACAGTCACAGTTAGAGAGAGGAACACTGGGCGGAGTGGCATTAACTACATGAATGTCCATGGGCGAAGGTTCCCGAGCCTGAGTGTCCGTGGTTCGATTCCGGCGCGAAGCAAAGGGCCTGGAACGGTTGTGATTGTCTGATCTGAGCTTTTTCTGGCAAACACTTTGAACATGTCCTTTCCTATTGCAGAAAAAGCAAATAGCTTGGCGTGACGGGCAATGTTCACGCGAATGTCTAGTTGCACACCGCGGGCATGATTTCACGGCATTTGCGGGCTGGCGAGGCACACCTGGTTTAGAGCGCGGCGGCAGCTGCGTCGAAGTGCGCGAGGGCCGGTTACCGGGCCGCGCAGCGCGTCCAGCGGGCCGGTTAATGTTACACACTGCTGGCGAAGCTTCAAAAGATTCCTGAGCACAGTCAAGTGTGTCTTGCCTATCCAATATGTCTATCACTTGTTGAAGGGAGGGATTAACTAGTTTCAAAATCTGTTCCCTTATGCGAACATCAGAAACGTTCTGTGCTATTGCATCACGCACCATTGTATCTGAATAAGGAAGGCCACAGTCACACTGAAATTCACAATCCCTAGTAAGGCCTTGCAAAGTTGCAACCCACTCCCTATTAGTTTGACCGGCCGTACGTTTCGTACGAAAGAACGTATACCGTTTTGCAACCACATTAACTGTTTCTTTGAAATAGGCATCTAAAGCCGACACAATTTCTTCGTAGGACAGAGTTGCTACGTCGCGTCGGGGAAACAATTTCACTATCACACGGTACGTTTGCACGCCGACACAAGACAATAAGTGAGGCTGCCGCTCGTTACCTTGAATTCTGTAGGCGGCGAGATGGAATCCAAACTGGCGTGACCACTCCGTCCATGTTTCGTCGTCGGGACGAAATTGACGAAAAGAGGGTGCAACTGCGTGTTGTGGCTGCGGGAACGGCGAAGCGGCGGCGGCCGCATCGTTTTGCAGCGCACGTTGACCCTGGACGAGCTGTCCCAGGGCATCCACTAACGCCTGCGTCTGCTGATTCTGCAAGCGATAAAATTCGGACAGTACATCTGGAGATTGTGGCGAAGCCATGACACAAGTAAATGTAAGCAATTAGAAAGAACAAAACCCGTTAACTCGTCGCCAATGTTATGTGTCGACAGAAGTGCCGACACAGTGTTATTTAGACAGGCCGAATAGGCACGCTATCAGCTCACCCAGAATATCGTGAAGTCTGAAACAGGATGCTCAATGAATGCTAATAAGAAAAGAACGGAGCGTCTCATATACTTAACTTTTATTCTCTGATGAATACAGCGTTCTTCTTGAGACATTTATACTATAACTCTCAAAGTAGGTAAGGCTAATGGCGCCTTGCTAGGTCGTAGTCATGTGCTTAGCTGAAGGCTATTCTAACTGTCTCTCGGCAAATGAGAGGAAGGCTTCGTACGTCTAGTCGCTAGCAATGTCGTCCGTACAACTGGGGCGAGTGCTAGTCCGTCTTTCTAGACCTGCCATGTGGTGGCGCTAGGTCTGCAAGTACTGATGGCGGCGACACGCGGGTCCGACATGTACTAATGGACTAATGGACCGCGGCCGATTTAAGCTACCACCTAGCAAGTGTGGTGTCTTGCGGTGACACCACAACATAGGCACAAATAAGTTAAAAATTAGAACTGGCCTTGATAACATAATGTGTATTTGTTATTCATTCGAATAGCACGGTAAGGGAACATTAGTCTGACTAAGGAAATGAAAATGGAAGCTTGAAATAAACTTCTGATATACTAGAATAATTACTGTGACATATCACTTATACGAGGATTGGAACTTAAATAGTAGCAATATTTATTCACAACCGATACAAAAGAGTTACGTCTTTGCACCTGTTAGTGTCCTTCAAAGTAGTCACTAGCGTTGTGTAGAACACGTTGCCAGTGATGTGGAAGGCGAAGTACACCGTCAGCAGAGCCCTGCTGATGGTGCGAATGGAGCCGTCTACTGCCCGTCGAATCTCTGGAACAGTTCTGAAGCGAATGCCACGAAGTGGTTCCTTCATCTTCGGTAACAAATCAAAGTCACAAGGACTTAAGTCCGGGGAGTAAGGTGGATGGCACAGTACTTCTCAGTCACATCTACCGTACAGAGGAGCCACAGCTTGCACTGTATGCGCCCGCGCATTGTCGTGCAAAATGATGAGTGGGTTGCGCAGAAAGTTTCGCCGCTTCTTTCGCAAAGCTGGTCGCAGGTACTGCTCCAAAAACGAACAGTAATACTGTGCATTGACGGTCTGCCGTGGAAAAGCGTAATGCGTTAACACCATCACATTCGTACACGAGAATCATCAAAACTTTCACCATACTGGGGCTCTGACGCGCTTTCGACTTTTCGCGGCGACCCACAATGACGCCTTTCGTTGGATTGGCGATTCAGTTTTGAGTCGTCCGATGTGGCCCATGTCTCATACAGTGCTACAATACGGCCTAAGAAAGCCTCTTCTTCGCGCCCATAGCGCTCCAAGTGCGTCTGAGCAGCGTCGTAACGCATCCATTTCTGCATTTCCGTCAAGTCATGCGGAACACATCGTGGTGCAATTTTTCGCATGCCCAGGTGTTCCTTCAGGACGCGAAGCACAGTCATATGCCCTAATCCGGTTTCGTGGGTGAGCTCAAGAATCGTATGGCGTCGATCACTGTCCGCTAATGCGGCAACAGCATGCACTTTTTCTTCAGAGACGCTAGGACGACCTGCCCGATGCACGTCTGCCACAGTTTGCCGACGTTCCTTGAAGGCTTTTACCCAACGTGCCACTGTTCTGTACTGCAATGCCGATTCCCAGCAGGACTCTTGAAGACCTTGATGACACTGTTGTGCTGTATGAACTTTGGCACAATTCAATCTTGATCCAACTCCGTTGTTTCTGTTACAAGAGCATAGTGACATCGTTACGTTAGACCGCTCGCTCACAAGTTACTGTGTTTCCCTCGATTGTGCGCACGTCGGTGACGTGGGACGGGCGAGTCCATTTGCTCGGAAGGTAGCTATGTCAACAACGTGTGGTATCAGCGACAATAGTAGATTCCATGGCATAGTGTCCCCACAGCAGAGTTGCCACTATGTAACTTCCAACCCTCGTATTAACACAACAGACTCATCTGCTACACTTAACACAATCACATTCTGCTCTATTGCTGAATCGGAAATATAGAAATAAAGTGTTGGACCAAAGATTTTCTGATTCAATCAGTTTCCGAACGGCCTCTTCCGGCCCAGTGCTGCCTGCCCACACAAATAATAACAGGCCAGTCGTACGCAAAATTGCTCAGCGCCGACAAACTCTCAGTAACATTCCCAACTCAAAATAACAAGCAACTTCCGGAGAGGGCTGCTAGGTTTGTTACTGGTAGCTTCGAACAACAAGTTAAGTATTACGGAGATGCTTCGGGGACTCAAAATTGGAATCACTGGAGGGAAAGCGACGTTCTTTTCGAGGAGCGCTATTGAGAAAATTCAGCGAACCGGCATTTGAGACTGCCTGCAGAACGATTCTGTTGTCGCTGGAGGCGTATAGATAGTGTTTTCTCCTACGCTTTTTTGTGAGTGGAACAGAAAAGAAAATGACAAGTAGTAATATAGTGTACCTTCCGCCATTAACCATGCGGTGGCTTGCAAGAGTACGTATGTAGATGTGGATGTAGGTTACATGGCGAGACCACTTAGGATAGCCTCCGTCTGCTCAAGTCGGAGTCACCGACTCTGTACAACCACCTCTCCCTCTTCCTTCCAAATTTATGTGGTCACGTGGTACGATCATGCGCTAGCCGTTTATTGGCCGAGCTACCGACTCCAAAGACCACAAGTAAAACTCATATACTTTCCATGGAGCAAAAATAAATATCTAAATCGATCAATGCACAATCGGAAGATAAAGGCAGAGAGGTTTCCCGTTATCAGTGCGAAAAGCACGTGGTTCAGATCGAGGACAGGTGCATCAACAATTGCCATTCTCCTTGCAGACACACATTACAGTTACCGCACGACGTTCACCTTACATCATTTCTGAAATATGAATTACTACCTATTTATGTTCGCAGGCTCTCTAATTTCGTGATATTTCTCCGACACTGCACGACTCTCTCCATCATTACAATACCGACAGATAATTTTATTAAAGGCAATGTTTCTTTCCAGCTGCTAAGTGTGTAGAAATCAGTTAAATCCTTTAATACATTTCTAACTTTACTTCAGTTTCGTAAAGGATTTGTGGGATTAATGCTACTCCATGTGAAACAATAATGCGTAAAGTACACCATTTATTAAGCCATTGGTAATGTAACAGTGGTATGGTTTTGCTTTCTTCCAACTTTTAACATAAATTCCAATAATTGAAAAGAGTTCTCGCATCGCCACAGTCTAGACTAACATCAAACGTCTCCTTTCATGTTGAAACTGAAATGGAATTGCCCTTTCTTCCATATTCGTGTTTCTGCCCTTAAAAATCAAGACACAATTAGCAGTTAACATTTAGTTCTAGTATTCAGTGATTACGTATTCTAAACTAACCTCTTCTTTATAATTCTGATGCTACAACGTAGCTTTGCTGTCAAGTCGGCAGGAAGCGTTCAGTCGACGGCATCGTAGACCTCCCGAGCGGCAGGCTACCTTTAAGTGGTCGCTTTGCATATATGGCGGCACGTACAGGAAGCTGAGGTCGCTAATTTCCCAGGTGTCGCCCGTATCAACACGCTGGAACTCCGTCCACAGCGCACGTACGGCGGCAAGAGAGAAAATTATTTCAAGTTACAACGTGTCCACGCGGAGGGTGTTACCGGGAACGCACTCAAAGGCACAGCGTACCCAGGGCACCATTCTTCCATATACTGTTACACTCCGCAATACAAAGTGAGCTCAGGGGAAATAGCTGGTGGTAGTACACTAGTATTAAATTTTCTCCACTCTCCACATAATACACTTACAATGCAGGGGAAGGTGGACTATCCGTTGCCTCTGCTCATGCGTCAATTTCCAGAAACATAATAAAATTGGCAGTTAACGAGATGCATGTCGATGGAAACAATAGAATTATTGAACTGTTTTGGAACTCTGTTATCTGAAATTTAAGGCTAAACTTTTCCGCGAAGTTTATAATCCGCGAAGATGATAATAATGTGTTCAGAAGGAGGTACGAAACGTATTCTAATAGTAACTGTCGTTTGCTCATATTTAAAGTTCGTCAGCTGAGACCAAAGTCAAACAAATGCACAGCCACCTATTGATCCTTTACGAAATGACAGAAGCCATTGGTTTGATTCAAAATTAGTTGCTCCTGGCTTTTGCGAAGTGCTTGTGGTCTAGTGAGAATTTTGTGTGCAGAAGGATGTGAAGTTGTTCAAAATTAATTCAGAAGTTACACCTAATAATGGGCGTACAATAATAGGTGGAGGAAACGTGTGTTGGACGCTTTAACATCACAAACTGTATGCAATGTCGGTACCGAGAAATAGCTACCAATCAACATAAAAAGCATAAAATTTCAAGCGGTCAAAAGATTTTCCATCGTTAATGGCAAAATAGAGATGACCTGCTTTCGTTGATTGTTGCGAGCGAACAGGCGTGAACATTCTACATCAACAGAAATGTTTGACATAGTTTTGAAAATTACGACGAACTCAAGATAGCAGTTGTGAACAAGATCAATTCCAAGGCAGGAAATGTCTACACAGAGTGTTTGAAGAAGTTCGTGTAAGGTTACGAAAAGTGCTTGGAAATAAACGGTGACTTCATGTAAGCAAAAACTGCTAATAAAGGTTTTCGCTAAAGAACGTACTTTTCTTAATGCCAGAATGATCCTTATCTACCGAACACTTCTCGTACTGAGCATCCAGTTTTTCAGTCACAATCAGAATACGATTATCTCATTAATACATTTGTCTCCTAAGTGTAAGAGTTTTTTATTCAGTCACAGACAGACTTTCTCAGGAAACGTATATCCTGCCTTATGTGAAACATTCAGGGCCAAGAAACTTCTAAGCCAATTTTCTTGTAGAGCCACGTTGTCCACCTAAAAGCAGCAACAGGAATCGATCTTTCTTCTGTGCAGAATTTAATTCTAATACGTAACCTACAACTAGTCTTGTCAGTGGCTTCAGCGATTTATATATGTTACAGATAACAACGCTGTATTTTTCCAATATTAACGGACTGGGATACTGAAAGGTGTGTGCCCTCTGGATTCCTCACCGGATAACAAAAGGCCATGAAGAGCTACGACGGGCCATCTGTGCGCAATTGCTTGCGTATTTCGACGCTGATCGTGACAATTTTTTGTCGAACATCGTCACAGGCCATGAAACATGGGTCCATCATTTAGTACTGGAAACTACGAGGTGCATTCAAGTTCTAAGGCACCCGGTTTTTTTTTCTCCGGACTGGAAAGAGATAGAAACATGCGCATTGTTTTAAAATGAGGCCCCGTTCATTGTCAATACGTCCCAGAGATGGCAGCACCGTACTGCAGATGGAATTTTACCACCAGCGGCGAGAATGAGAACTGTTTTAAATACTTAAAATGCGACGTTTTCCTTACTTGAACAGCGTGCAGTCATTCGTTTTCTGAATTTGCGTGGTGTGAAACCAATTGAAATTCATCGACAGTTGAAGGAGACATGTGGTGATGGAGTTATGGATGTGTCGAAAGTGCATTCGTGGGTGCGACAGTTTAATGAAAGCAGAACATCGTGTGACAACAAACCGAAACAACCTCAGGCTCGCAGAAGCCGGTCTGACGACATGATAGAGAAAATGGAGAGAATTGTTTTGGGGGATCGCCGAATGACTGTTGAACAGATCGCCTCCAGAGTTGGCATTTCTGTGGGTTCTGTACACACAATCCTGCATGACGACCTGAAAATGTGAAAAGTGTCATCCAGGTGGGTGCCACGAATGCTGACGGACGACCACACGGCTCCCCGTGTCGCATGTTGCCAAGCAATGTTGACGCGCAACGACAGCATGAATGGGACTTTCTTTTCGTCGGTTGTGACAATGGATGAGACGCGGATGCCATTTTTCAATCCGGAAACAAAGCACCAGTCAGCTCAATGGAAGCACACAGATTCACCGCCACCAAAAAAATTTCGGGTAACCGCCAGTGCTGAAAAAATGATGGTGTCCATCTTCTGGGACAGCGAGGGCGTAATCCTTACCCTTTGCGTTCCAAAAGGCACTACGGTAACAGGTGCATCCTACGAAAATGTTTTGAAGAACAAATTCCTTCCTGCACTGCAACATAAACGTCCGGGAAGGGCTGCGCGTGTGCTGTTTCACCGAGACAACGCAACCGCACATCGAGCTAACGTTACGCAACAGTTTCTTCGTGATAACAACTTTGAAGTGATTCCTCATGCTCCCTACTCACCTGGCCTGGCTTCTAGTGACTTTTGGCTTTTTCAACAATGAAAGACCCTCTCCGTGGCCCCTCATTCACCAGCCGGGCTGCTATTGCCTCGGCGATTTTCCAGTGGTCAAAACAGACTCCTAAAGAAGCCTTCGCCGCTGCCATGGAATCATGGCGTCAGCGTTGTGAAAAATGTGTACGTCTTCAGGGCGATTACGTCGAGAAGTAACGCCAGTTTCATCGATTTCGGGTGAGTAGTTAATTAGAAAAAAAAAATCGGAGGCCTTAGAACTTGAATGCACCTCGTAAAACCTCAATCCGTGTTGTGAGCCCACACCACCTCTCCTCCGAAGAAAAAGTTCGAAGCCACATCCTGAGCCGGTAAAGTCAAGACGACGGTCTTCTGGGACTCTGAAGGGGTTAGTCTGTTACATGTCTTCCCTCAAGGTGCAACCATCAACTCTGAAGTGTATCGTGTTATCCTCATTAATTTGAAGAAACGTCTTCAGCGTGTTCGTCGCCACATAAATAAAAGTGAATTTTCCCTTCCTATTGACAGCGCGAGGCCTCACGCAAGTCTACGCACCCGACAGCAGCTCACAAAAATTCAGTGTAGTGTTGTTCCTCAACCAACCTATATTCCAGTCGCACAATAGAAGATGTACTCCACGGGAAACAGTACGTAAATGAAGCGGAGGTTACTGATGCAGCAAGATTTTTGCTCCGGCGTCGATCATTAGGTTGGTGCCATGCAAGCAAACAGGTGCTCCCATTAAAGTGGCGTAAGACCGTCGCATTAAACGGAGCTAATGGCGAAAAACAGGTTTTTGTAGCCAAAGGAATGGGGAGTACTACGGTGCATTGGAATCGTGAATTGAAATGAAATGATCATATGGCATGTATTGGCCGGGATGTTCCCTTCCGTGTTCCGCTGCTGTATTGCAACTATTTTTAGTTGACGCCGCGTCGGCGACTTGCGTGTCAATGATGATGGACACACAACACCCAGTCCCCTGGCGGGAATCGAACTCGGGCCCCCTTCAGTGATAGGCGGTAACGCTACCGCTGCGCTGCGGAGGTGTACTCATGAATAGAGCCAAACTCCTTTAAGGAAAAACAACATGTTGCATTACTTATTGAACGTAAGAGAATAAATAGATATGTGTGTGACATATGGATGTTTGTTTTGGTCTGGATAGGATGCTCTGACAGCGTAAAGGTTAGCGTGATCACTCGCGGTAGGTGAGGAATCTGCGATCAAGTTGCAGTCAGGCACTAAGTTTCGTATGTCGTATTAGATAGTACATCTGTATCCATTAGAGTTATGAATTTCAGGATTTGAAACTCTAGTTCGTCATCAAAAGTGAATATATTTTACGATTGTTTTTGTTTCCAGTAATTTGTCACCAACAGTCTAATAGACTGTACGGCAGATGGAATTTTACCGCCAGCGGCGAGAATGAGAACTGTTTTAAATACTTAAAATGGCGACGTTTTCCTTACTTGAACAGCGTGCAGTCATTCGTTTTCTTTATTTGCGTGGTGTGAAACTAATTGAAATTCATCGACAGTTGAAGGAGACATGTGGTGATGGAGTTATGGATGTGTCGAAAGTGCGTTCGTGGGTGCGACAGTTTAATGAAGGCAGAACATCGTGTGACAACAAACCGAAACAACCTCAGGCTCGCACAAGCCGGTCTGATGACATGAGTAGCATGGAGAGCTGCATCAAAACAGTCTCAGGACTGAAGACCACAACAACAACAACAGTCTAATAGAACTCTAATTGAAATTTCCACTTATTTATGCGCAATATGTTACGGTTATTGACGTTCTCGTCGTCAGGGGTGAAGGATCTCTGGTATAGGTGGTGGGGCTGGGCTGCTAGTGGGAGGAAGGCCTTCAGCTCTTCACCCTGGACGTGGTTGCAGCAGTGTTCTGTGCAGGTACTTGCTGGATGTCTGACGTCCACTGATAGAAACAGAAGTATCATACGTTCATTTACTTCATGCCAGAATACACCAGTCGGGGGTGCGCTAAATGGCGGTCAGCGCCCGCAAGGCGCCGGCTGATCCCAGTCGGTGAGTCATGCTTAGATCAGCAATAGGCGTCCTGCCGCGGCCGGTGTGCTGCATCGCCTCGCCCAGCAGGCGGTGAGGTCACATTGTCAGCACTCCAGCGCTGCAGCGCCGCATCAGCTGCCGAGCAGTGGGTCGGCGCAGCACAGCAACATACTCCGCTAAGTTGGTCACGTTACACGGGCGGATGCGAGGCTCAGTATGGCATGCGCGAAGCCGTGCAGAATCGAGCCATGAGCCCCAATGCAAATGGCAGCACCAGTCTGTCAGCCATGGAGTCTACATGCAGAGAGCGAAAAGCACAGTAGAGTTGGCCAATAGGAGGCAGCTAGGGAGGATCAGACATGAACCAGGGAGGCAAGACTTGTGACCTAGAGCTGGTCAAAGTTAGCAGGCAGCTGTCCTTCCAGCTGGAAGACGCCAACTCACCACCATTCGGACTTGCACATGACTTGTAGAACTCCAGCAAGGGAAGACGTCATCTAGCGGCGACAGTTTGTTATTCATTTTGGGACGTTGACCGGAGCAGACATTTCCTTGTAATCGGCTCCAGCAGTGACTGATAGTACTTGTCTAAAGCTACCAGTATTTGTGTAAGAGTGGTCCGCCACTGTTGCATAAATGGCAGCGATTCCCTGAGACCCGATGAACGAGGTGTAGTCCTGGGAAATCAAAGTATCAGTGCGTTTGTAGCACAGTCCCACCGCGATATCAGAGGTATTGCAGCCATGTTGTGCTATGGTGGTTCAATGACTTCGCATTTCAGGAGACCTCAGATGACAACTTTCGCAATGTCATCGAAGTATGAACATGGCTTCTTGTGCAAGAACATGTCCACAATTTTTTTGTAAATAACGTTGTCGCCATTCCATTGAATCAAATTATATTTTACCGTTACACAATACAGATTCCAGCCTTAGTCCACTTTCAAGTTCAAAACTTATTTGTTTATCTAAAGACATCAGACTGGTATGAAATACAAGTCCTTGTCGAAAAAGCATGTCAGGTCATACAGGCTAGATCTGTCATTAGTAAAAGCGAGAACATCTCTAAAATGCCTGAATATATGCAGACTTTCACTTCTGGACCCTATAGTACAGTTGCTACTTTAAAATGCTGACCAATAAACAGGTGCGCGCCACACTATTCTGTACTTGAAAAGGCCGATATCTGGATGGTACAATAACAAAATAAAAATTATTACAGTCAAATGGCAGCAGCACGATTCTAAAAATTTACCATGGCTGCGGCTCCATCTGAAATAAAAATTATCGGTATACCACTAAGGATCTTGCGCAATGGCGTCTGTCTGTTGATTCGGTTACCGGTCTCTTCCATTAACGGTTCCGCAAAAACTTCATCAACTAGCCAGCTCTTCCAACAACTGTCGTTGCGCAGCAAGTCTTCCTGCCCTTTTCAATGAGCTTCTGGTGTTGCAACTACCCTGTAGACAACATTACCATCAGCGAACTGGTTCATGGAACTTTAGCCGTTATTCACTGCATCATTTACACATATTGCAGACAGTAACGGACCTACAATGCTTTCTAGACTAACGTGTGAATTTACTTTTACGTATGCTTATTTCCTCCAGTTGAGAATGCTGGAAATTTGGGGAACTAAACAAAATTGCCCTTCTGTAATGAATGCCACACATGCATTTATAATAAGTAGTTTTGCTCATACTCCAAACACCTTTTTCACTCATCAACAGTTTTCACACATTGACTCCATGGCCGTATGGATATTTATATCTGGACTGTACACATCGAAGATGCATTCTTTCTTGGCCACACGGAGCGTTCGCCGAATTTGTAGTGGCGGCTGTCCTGCTTGTGCACACAAGCTGGTGATGGAGTGTCCCCTATAACAAAAATGCTCGACGAAGCCTTGGGCTTTCCCTCAAGTAGGTCAGGCAACTCTTTTTTTCTTAAATACTATTGTAGACTCAAGCCATCGTCGAATCCTTAAAATAGTCACAGGAATCGTGCAATTAAACTCACCAAAATTATAAGCAGCACAAATAAGATCAAAATCAACACGTGCAGTTTTATCTGGGCAGAAATAAGATCCCACTTTAACAACGTATTCCTCCTGTACTTCAGGTTCTAACTTTAACTGACAATACAAACGTGACAACGGAGAATGAAACAAAAGAGATTAATTATACACGGTTCGGTCACATTAATGTGACCAACCCCTATATTCGACACCAGTTAGCGATAATCACTCGCAGACGGCAGGTGGCACCACGAACAGTGCAGGGTGTATAAACCGTGTCGTGTGGATGCGGAAAATCGTTCAGTCGTTTTCATAATGTGGAAATGGAGCTGTTGTCTGATGTCTAAACTGTCATCGTCATTGGCTTCGGGGAAAGAGTGAAAACATTACCGAAACGGCTAAATTTGTTAACTGTGCGTGTGCCACCGTGGCTCATGTATACCGTGCTATCAAAAAACCAGCGCTTACGCACTGTGGTGCACCACGGGCCATATACAGGGTTATTACAAATGATTGAAGCGATTTCACAGCTCTACAATAACTTTATTATTTGAGATATTTTCAAAATGCTTTGCACACACATACAAAAATTCAAAAAGTTTATTTAGGCATTCACAAATGTTCGATATGTGCCCCTTTAGTGATTCGGCAGACATCAAGCCGATAATCAAGTTCCTTTCACACTCGGCGCAGCATGTCCCCATCAATGAGTTCGAAAGCATCGTTGATGCGAGCTCGCAGTTCTGGCACGTTTCTTGGTAGAGGAGGTTTAAACACTGAATCTTTCACATAATCCCACAGAAAGAAATCGCATGGGGTTAAGTCGGGAGAGCGTGGAGGCCATGACATGAATTGCTGATCATGATCTCCACCACGACCGATCCATCGGTTTTCCAATCTCCTGTTTAAGAAATGCCGAACATCATGATGGAAGTGCGGTGGAGCACCATCCTGTTGAAAGATGAAGTCGGCGCTGTCGGTCTCCAGTTGTGGCATGAGCCAATTTTCCGCGGGCTACGCGTGAAACTTGCCCGCACGCGTTCAACCGTTTCTTCGCTCACTGCAGGCCGAACCGTTGATTTCCCCTTACAGACGCATCCAGAAGCTTTAAACTGCGCGTACCATCGCCGAATGGAGTTAGCAGTTGGTGGATCTTTGTTGAACTTCGTCCTGAAGTGTCGTTGCACTGTTATGACTGACTGATGTGAGTGCATTTCAAGCACGACATACGCTTTCTCGGCTCCTGTCGCCATTTTGTCTCACTGCGCTCTCGAGCGCTCTGGAGGCAGAAACCTGAAGTGCGGCTTCAGCCGAACAAAACTTTATGAGTTTTTCTACGTATCTGTAGTGTGTCACGACCATATGTCAATGAATGGAGCTACAGTGAATTTATGAAATCGCTTCAATCATTTGTAATAGCCCTGTATGACGGGTGTGAACAACGTCTGCGGAGGTGTGTACGGGCAAATATACGTGCAACTGTTGAGCAACTGACCATCTAGATGAACCTAGGGGTTACCAACAGTGTCTGTTCAATGACCGTTCAGCGAACGTTGCTGTGTATGATCCTCTGCATCAGGTGCCTGAGTCATGGACCCATACTGACTGCTGTTAATCGCTGATGAAGCCTGGAAATTGGACACCACTACCACAAATGGAGATCCAGTGAGTGGCGACAGGCGTCCTTTTCAAAGTAATCATGCTTCATGCTCTCCATTGGACAGATGGCCGTCGACGTTTATGGCGTGAACATCTGAAAGCAAAAGGTTCAGGCAAGAAGAGGGACAGTCATCGTCCGGGGAATGTCTTCATGACATTCCCTGGGTGATTTCGTTATTCTGGAAGTCAGCACTAGTATGCATCTATCTTTGGGGCCATGTCCACTCCTTTATACAACTTGTTTTTCTTCGGCACGATGGCCTCTACCAGCGGACATTGCAGCATACCACACGGCTTGCAGAGTACTTGCTTCGTTGGCCACCAAACTCCCAGGATTTAAGCCCAATCAAGAATCTGTGGGATCAGCTCGGACGGTCTGTTGGCCGAGGAACCTAGCGCAGCTGGCCATAGAACTATAGTCGGCATGGGCCCAAATCCATGTTGGTGCCTTCCAGAACCTCATGGACTCTCTTCCAACAACTCTCGTGTCAGTCGAGGCTACAAATGGTCTTTATTCAGGTCTTTGACAGGTGGCCCACTAATGTGACTGGACAGTGTATGGCTGTAGTTGGTTTGCGGTGGACTGCGATGTGTTTGATTGGCTTTGGCGAAAAGAAATGAAATATTACTGTTTGCTGAGCGGTGAAGTCACCTACGGCACGTTATGTTATACGACATTAGTATCGACTTGCACAGATAAAATGGCTGAAAGAAATTATTAGTGTAGCCACACAGCTATTCTATTGACAATCAAATAAGAGAATAAGCCTTGTCCACATCTGACAGTATATTACTGTTACTTTTGGGGGTAATGTAAACTAGATGTTCATCACTGTACTGGAACTCTTGCTTCATTAAGCACAATTATAATAAGTCATTTAAATACTCAGTAAAAAAGCTTGAGACATATGGCCTACCATGATTTGTACTTCAGTAATACTTTTAATGGTGCCTAGGAAGTTCGGGAGAGAAAAACAGGAGAAACTACGTGGTGAGGAAATGTAAAATTTCATATTGAAACTTTTATTTTTATGAAAACTGGCTTTCACATAAAAAGAAGAACATTCATAATGTAAACGCTTGCTAGTACTTGATTTACTCATGAAATAACATATAACTAAGATCACGATCGATGCAAAAAGGGCTTCTATTCTTTGAATAACACTTGATATTCAAGAAAGGCAAAGGATGGATTAGCACACCCGTCACTGCATTCACACAGAAAAGGTTAAAGATACGAAGAAATTAGACCATCACAATACACACACAATCATGGCAAAGGCATTCGTACCGACAGTAAATAAAACAAGCACTAAGAAAGAGTCCAAGTGGCTGAGTAATTTTAAAAAAAATAACCAGCACGTCAATTACAATAGACAGTTTAAAGTCGTGTAATCGACACAAGTTCGAAAGACATTCAGGGAAATGCAGAAGTGCTGAATGAAATATTGAACAGGAACACGTGGTTCATGCGAACAAAGCAAGTTTCAGAAACACAGAAAATGCAAGCTTAATTTCACACGGAAATGCAGTTTAAACAAAGCTTATTCAAAAGAAAGAGAGACTACGACTGGAAACATTAAAAGCTGGGAATCAATCCTTACGTAACGAAATATGAACACCTGAGACCAGTAAGACAAAGCGCGTGGATGAAGGACACAAAGAAATCTCGAATACATGTGGAACCACGGTAAGAGAAAGAATTACTTGCACACGAAAACACAACTGCTCACATATTCACACTAGAGAAGGAAATCTCTAACACAATGTAAGCATCTCGATGTAAGTCACACTGCCACATCACAAAATTCCATTGGAATAAATCGGGTCCCCGATTAAATAAATGAATTAAGAAACTCCTACAATTGCCTAATACAAATAAATCGTGGAAAATGAGTCCGAAAATGAATCTGCAAGAGCAAATGTTTAAATAATATCATTAGGCTGAAGGATTATGCAACCTAATCACGATTCTAAGTTAACCAAATCGCGCTTAATCAACGATCTTCGCTGACCAAATCCCAGCAGCGGATGGCCGATGCACGTTAACTGACCAACGAACCACCCAGGTAAACAGAAGTGACCAAAGGAGTACCATCCACCATCAACCTAACATCCTCTATGCCTTAGTGAAGATACTCAACCTTCGTCATGTTGTGAGCACAGAAGACAGAGAACGTTACACAATTCACTTTGGAAATACAAAGCAGACAGACACATTCATTCATTCTTTCGTGGAAGAGGATAGGAAAAGGAAAGAATTTAAGAAAATAAGATACAAGCAATATAAAATAAAAGTGTGGGTCACGTGGAAAACAATGGATAATAATTATATGTACAGAAACATGATTTAAACTCATGCAGAACACATCTCTTCTCCGTTATAACGTCCACTATGGTTGAAGTAAAATATTCCCAGGTTCTATCTCCTCGCAGGTTAAGTTAAAAAGTGCAGCGAAAATCAGAAGTGCCGACGTCAGACGCAATAACGAGGTAAAAATCCTCCTTGCACCATGGAGCTATTAGTTAGTGGGTGGCCAGCGTACCTCAGCTATAACCGTACCGTAGGTGCAACAGCAACAGAAAAGTATCTGTTGAGAGACCAGACGAAAGGGGGTTCCTGCAGAGGAGCAGCTGCCTTTTCAGTTATTGCAGAAGAAATAGTCTGGACGATTGGCTGATCTGACTTTGTAACATAAACCCAAACGGCCTTGCTGAGCTGGTGCTGAGAACGGCTGAAAGCAAGGGGAAACTATAGCCGTAATTCTTCCCAAGGTTATGCACCTCTACTGTATGGATAAATGGTGATGGCGTCGCATGCTAAAATATTCCAGAGATAAAACACTCACCTACTCGAATCTCTGGGCAGGAACTACTCAGGAAGCTGTCATCAGAAGAAACAAAACTGACGTTCTACGGGTCGGGGTGTGGAATGTTGGATCCTTTAATCTGGCTGGTTGGTTGGAAAATCTGAAATGGGGAATGCGTAGGTGGAAGTTATATATAATGGAAATTAGTGAAGTTCGGTGGCAGGAGGAACAGAACTTCTTGTCAGATGAATACAGGGATGTAAATACAAAATCACATAGGGGTAATGCAGGTGTAGGTTTAACACTGGAAAAGAAAATGGGAACGCAAATAAGCTACTGTGAACTGCATAGCGAATGCATTATCGTAGCCAAGATAGACTCGAAGCCGATACCCACTGTTCGTCAGGATAGAGGTCAGGAGCGGAGGGCGTTGTGAAATGAAAATTAATTGAAGTGGAATGGACCCAGTTTATTCTTGTAATGATGGTACAGTGGTGCCTACGTAGGGCTGCGCAGCCCCAAGAGGGGTTGCCGTCTGCTCATCAGTGAGGCAGAGGCTAGAGGAGCGACTACTCGGGGCCGAGGTCAGTAGCTAAGAGAGCGCGGAGCTGTTTCCAAGCCGCCCTCGCCGCTCCCGGCCGCGTCCCCACGTGATCACACGATTAGTCTCAGATTGGAGGATTGATTCCGCCAACGCGCCTTGCTAGTAGCGTACCCCCGTCAGCGCAACCAACCCGTGGGACTTGAGTCTCACCGAGGATCACGTGGCAGGAATGTGCCGACCATGGTCTTCCGGCCAGCACCCTCCGGCCAGCCCAAGCCGGCTACGGCCGAACATTATGCATAAAAAATTTATTTAATAACATTTTGTCGGCAATGTTCCCTCTTGGGGGGGTCTCCTCCCTGCACACCACCATATTCAAAATAGTTTATAAGCCAACTAGTTCCTCAGATGAACAATAGATTGCAGAAATCAATGACGAGATAAATGGAATTATTCGGAGAGTTAAGGGAGACGAAAATTTTATTTTGACGGTAGACTGGAATTTAATAACAGGGAAAGGAAGAGAAGAAAAAGTAATAAGCGGAGGTAGGCTGGCGGAAGAAAATGGAAGCCGCCTGCTAGAATTTAGCACACAGCATAATTTAACCATTGATGACACTTGGCTTAAGTATTGAGGAAGATGGTTGTATATGTGGAAGAGACCTGGAGACATCGGGAGGCTGAGACACCGGGAGGTCCCACATTGATTATATAATGGTAATGCAGAGGTTTCGGAACCAGATTTTAAATTTAATAAATATCCAAGGGGAGAAGTGTACGTGGACAATAATTTATTGGCTACAAACTGCAGATTTAGACTGAAAATATTGCAAAATATAGGAATTTAAGAAAATGGGGCCTGAATAAGTTGAAAGAATAAGAGACTGTTGGGAGTTTCAGAGCGACCATTAAGCAACATTGTCTAGAACATGGGAAGGAATACAATAGAAGATGAATGGGATTGTATAGTGAGGGATGGTATAGTGAAGGCAGCAAAGGATGAAATATGTAATAAGACAAGGCCTAGCGCCAAATCCTTAGTTATCACAGACATATTGAATGTCACTGATGAAAGGAAAAAATACAAAAACGGAGAAAATGAAGCTGACGAAAAGGAAGACTAACGTCTAAAGCATGAAATTGACCAGACGTACAAAATGGCAAAGCAGGAATAGCTAGATGACGAAAGTAAGGATTTAGAAGCATATATCGCTAGGGGAAAGATAGATACAGCCTAGAGGAAAATTAAAGACGTCTTTGGAGAAAAGAGAAGCAGCTGTGTGAGTATGAAGAACTCAAAAGGAAAAATACTTCTAAGCAAAGAAGGGAAAGCTGAAAGTAGGAAGAAGAATGTAGTTGGTGTAAACAAGGAAGATAACCTTCAAGGAAATATTACAGAAAGAAAAGAAGATGTAGAGGATGAAGAGTTGGGAAGAATTTGACAGAGCGCTGACGGACCTAAGTCGAAACAACCCCGAGGGAGCAGACGACGTTCCGTTAGAACTGCTGACAGCCTTGGGAGTGCCAGCTATGACAATTCCATCTGGTGTGTAAGACGTGAGACAAGCGAAATACCCCCACACTCCAAGAAGAACGTAATACTTACCAAAGTGAGGGAAAGCAGGTGCTGTAAAGTGCGAGTATTATCGAATTATCACTTTAAAAAGTCATGGCTGCAAATTACTAACATGAATGAGTTCCTTAAAGAAGAAAGGAAAAACTGTTAGAACTGGATTTTGGAAAATGTTGGGAGGCGCGAAGCTATACTGATCTCATGAATTCTCTTAGAAGACAGATAAAGGAATAGGAGTCCTGTATTTTTAGCATTTGTAGATACAGGGAAAGCGTGGAACAATTCTGACGGGCATACCCTCTTTGAATTTCTGAAGGTAGCAGGGGTGAAACACAATGAGAGAAAGGCTATTTACAACTTTCACTAAAATCAAACGGCAATTATAAGAGTTCAGGGCCATGCAGCGGAAGAAGTGATTGAGAAATGAGTAAGAAATATTTGTAGCCTATATCCGATGTTATTCCATCTGAACTGTTGGCAAAATATGGAGTTGGAATTACAGTTCATGGAGAAGAAATAAAAACTTAAAGGTTCGTCGGTGTCGTTTTAATGCTGTCAGAGACAGGGAAGGACTTGGACGAGCAGTTGAAAGGAATGGACAGTGTCTTCAAAACGGGATATCAGATGAATATCTACAAGTCCAATACAAGGTTAATAGAATCTATAGCAAATGAATCAGTTGACGCTGAGGGAATTAGATGAAGAAACGAGGCGAAGCAGTAGATGAGTTTTGCTATTTGGGTAAAAAAAAAACTGATGATAGCCGAAGAAGAAATGGCGTAAAATGTGGACTAACAATGACAAGAAAAGCGTTCCCGATGAAAACAAATTTGTTAAAATCTAATAGAGATTTAAGTATTAGGAAGCCTTTTCTGAAGATATTTGTGTAGAGTGTAGCCATGTATGGAGGTGAAACATTGATGATAAACGGTTTAGACCAGGAGAAAATAGAATTTTTTAAATGTGTTGTTACAGATGAATACTGAAGATTAGGTGGGTAGATCACGGAACTAAATAGGTAATGATTAAAATTGGAGAGAAAAGAAATTTGTGTCACAACTTGGCAAAGAGAAGGGGTGGGTTGATAGGACAAATTCTGAGACATCAAGTGATCACCAAAGTGGTATAGGAGCGACGTGTCTAGCGTAAAAATCGTAGAGGGAGGCAAAGAGAGAAATACGTAAGCAGATTTAGAAGGATATAACTTGCAGTACTTATTCGGAGGTGAAGAACCTTGGACAGGATAGAATAGCATGGAAATCTGTAGCAAATCAGTCTTCGTACAGAAGACCACAGCAAGAACAACAAGATTAACTATGCAAACTAACATGGAATGATTCTTACCCAGACGTTTCAGGAGTAATATTAGAAATTGACATACGTCAATGGACACAAATAGAAATTGTAGAACTAAGTGTCAGCTGCAGCGTACAGGTGTGTATGATAAAAGACGGGGGAAAACAGTTGATGCTTTCATGAATGCTGCCAGCTTTCAAACACTAATCTTAAAAGTGAATTTCTTCACGAACGTTGCAAATCATGGAAGCTTCGCGGTTCAGTGTCGGCGTACTTTTTATTACTTGACGGTTACATGATGATGGCTAGGTAGAGTTGCCTAGCCACATTTTCCATGACCGGTAGATGCGTGTATGTCAGTATTAAAAATTTAGCACCCGAATAATTTCAACTGTTCTGGAAGAAATGGTCAAAGTTTTAAAAGCACAATGTCAGCTTTTAGATGTTCATGACATACTGGCGAATGACGTCAAAATGAAGGCTGCAGTACTTCAGAGATTTTCATTCACCCTTTTCTGAATAATACATCCGTCAGTAAGTCCTTCATTAGATACATTTTCTGTAGCTCATCGGGATCGTCATTCACTGAAGAACTGTATGACGCGACGAGATTTAAGAATTTAATGCATTCTACAGCCAATATTCGCCAAGCATGTTGGACTTTGGAAACGTCATCACTTATCCAAACGTGACCTTTTCAGTGACTTAATTGCACTTCCATCTTCTCTCCCTCTTTTCCTCCCATGAGTGCTCCATGAGACGGTAGGAAAACATATGTCTACTGAGAGCCCCGCATACCTGAGCAATCTGCAACAGGTCTACCCCCAAGAATGTTTCGTCTCATTAACCACCCGCCTCATCGACCTCAAGCATTATTTGTGGATGAGACTTTTTGTAGTGGGTTTTAGCATCTATTAAACTGAGATCCCTATTCACAGAAAAGTGCAACATCTGACAGTCGTGATGTCCCTGAAGCATGCACTGATCTAACGGCTACGGAGATCTGATGGTGTTCTTCAGTCACGAGCTCAGTGTCCCTGGCTTCGAGCAAACTGAGGACTGAACTTCTTGAGTATTCCTTTCCTAGCACTATCTGATACAAACGTCTACCTGAAGGAATACTACGGATGCGCTGCTACATGTCGCATACGAGATTTTTTTAACTGCAACGCCAGGAAGGATAGCAAATAACATATTTTTTCTTATTGTGCATCTAGAGCACAGTAGGAAAAATATTCGGTAAATTTTTCGCGGCTTTTATGGAAAAACAGGATGCGAAATTTAGGACACAGGACTATCAACTCTGCCAACTACTACTGATCTAACCCGACTGGCATCGAGTTGAAATGAATTCAGATGAAAGGTACGGGTGGGTCACTTCACGCTGCTTGAGTTCTCCCATAGTTCATTAGTCGTGGTGTCCAGTGAGTGGTGATGTGCCAGTGTGTTGGCAACTCATGACGAAATGTTTTCACTGGCTGAGGGATCTAGAGAACGTGCTGGTCGGATCAGCAGTCGAATGCTACATTGAGTAAGTGAGAGAATTTGCCCCTTTTCTAACAGCAATGTACCGTAGACCATCAGAAGGGCTCAGTAGTCCTGGTGATTGGAAAGAAGCACAGGTAATTCCCATTTTCAAGAAAGATCGTCGAGCAGACGCACAAAACTATACCTATATATCTCTGATGTCAGCTGTAGAATTTTGTAAAATGTTTTAAACTCGCGTATTCGGAAATTTCTGGAGGGAGAAGATCTCGTCTGTAGGAATCAACATGGGTTCCGAAAATAACGAGCGTGTAAAACCCAGCTTTCTCTGTTCGCCCACGACGCCCAGAAAGCAGTAGATACAGGTGCCCAGGTAGATGCCGTGCTTTTGACTTCCGGAAGGCAGTCGATACAGTTCCGCACTGTCGCCTAATGAGTAAAACACGAGCGTACGAAGTATCAGACCAACTATGTCGCTGGACTGAGAGTGTCTACCAAACAGAACACGGCATTTCTTTCAGATCGGAGTGAAGTCTTCAGACGTAAAGGTACGGTAGGACGTGCCCCAAATGAGTGTTATAAGACCATTACTTTTCACAATACACATAAATTATTTAGCTGATAACATCAGACTTTCCATGAGGCTCTTCGAGATGTTGTTGTATACAGAGAAGTCGCGACGGTGGAAAGTTATAGTGGAACGCAGAAAACCTGCAGAGGGTCGACGTTTGGTGCAGAGAGTGGCAATATACCCTCAACATAAACAAATGTACGTACTGTAAATATATTTGTAGAGAGACCCCTTATTTTATGACTGTACCATAAAATTTCTAGGAGTATGCGAATCGGTTCGAAATGGAACGACGAGCCAAAATTAATCGCGAGTACGGCAGATACCAGACTAATAGTCATTGGAAGGCTTCTGAAGAAATGCAGTCCATGAAAAAAAGAAGTAGCTTACAAAACGCTCTTTCCACCTGTACCTGAATGTAGCTCGTCAGTATGGGATCCGTAGTAGATCGGACTGGCAGAGGAAATAGAGAAGATCCAAAGAAGAGCGGCGCGTTTCGTTACAGGTTCATTTAGTAGGCACAGAAGAGTCACAGGAGCGATCAACCAACTCCAGCGGCAGACACTGCAAGACAGTCGTTTTGCGTACCAATGTGGATTTATTGTCAAAGTGCCGAGAGCTTACAGTCAACAGATATATTGCTCTCTCCTATGTATGTTAGGCGAAAAGACCTTGAAGATAAAACTGGAAACACTGGAGCCCACACGGAGGCTTACCGGCCGGCGTTAGTTCCTGCGAACTGCTCACGACTGGAACAGGAAAGGAGGGAAAAGACAATGGTACACAAAGTACCCTTCGCCGCACACCGTAAAGTGTCTTGTGGAGTATAGAACCACATGTAGATTTATCGAAGCACGGGAAACAAGAGGTCTTGCAGTATCTTGTTGAAAGAGAGCGTCACAGAAATCTCGAAGAATTCACACTTCACCAGTCTTACCAGGACATACATGTAGGGGTTTCTTTCAGAACTACCGGCTATGTGGAATTGACCCACCCCATACCATCATGCTAGGAACTTGGCCACTATGACGACGACAAATGCAATATGGCAACGTCTGTTTTCCTCTTAGCCTCCACACACGGATACGACCGTGGTGGTATTGTAGGTAGCGCCACGATATGGCTGAAAAGAAGAAACTTTTTTCCAGTTCAGTTATTCGGCCTTCCCCGGTCAAGGCACCTCTCTCATCTCACGCGTCAATGGTAGCTGCGCTGACGATTCGTGGTGACCGAGACATTGTCCCAGGCGCTGTGTGGGTAACTAGGTTGTCGCTAATAGGCCTATTTCTTCACTCACCGTACGTGATGTGGCTGCATGATACCGCACATTCTAGCGAACATTCCATCGGTCCTCAGGAGCGCCGGGTTCAGGGAGCTGCTAAGATCCTACATAGCGTTGACTGTCGCCATTCTCAACACTTCGAACATATGTCAGTCACGGTATCCCGACTAATGTGAGCAGCAATATCGCAAAACGATGGAACATGGTCCAGGTAGGCAACGGCCCAGTTGTCTTCTAATTCCGTCTGTAGACGTCAATCCACATCATACGAGGTATTATAACACGATCTTCACTGAAAAAATCACTCAAATGCCATGTCTGGATTGAAACCGGCTGTGTAACCTTACCTTATACGCAGAATATATTGGCGTTACTCCTAAGTTTGTTGTGCGGTCGCTCTCAAATAGCAAGTCATTTGCATGTGCACGCATGAAGTAAACCTGATGCCATCACGACGATTGATGTACGCCGTCTTCACGGTGTCGCAGTTTTAAAGATCGGTGGTATATGAAGCAACTCATTTACAAGGGACGGCTCTCGGCTCGAACAGGAATTTGTACTTAAACGTTTGTACACAGACCAACCTCACATTTCTAATTACGCCTGCGACGGCGGGTGATTGTGTTGTTCTTGGTTAGTATACAATTACGATTGCAATATTGATAGAGGGCGGGGTGTTAACTTAACACGCCCATCAGTTACATCAGCAAGTATGGCACACGTTTAGAATACATGTGTCAGTATTGTCATACATATATAGCAAAATGAACGAAACCATTAATGTTTGTAACGTTTTAAATATTGTGGCATCCACATTAACAAGACGACATCCAACGGAAGAAGGTACAGGACAGGATGATGACAACTTCATGATGTTATTTGTAGATTTGATTGTTCAGAAACACGACTATTCATTTGACTATTCAACTGAAGTTGCAAATGATAGGACAAAGTATGAATAGAAATAATTTACAGACCATAGCACGTTTCAACCAAGAATACAGAATGTTCCGTAGACACATCACTGCTTTCATGACAGCTAGAGATGGACAGCAGAACCAAGATATTCGCCAGACAGGGGCCTCTTTTGTCGAAGAAGTAAACCAGACTACTAAATTTTCCAGATACAACTACACTGCATTTGGGACACTGACCAAAGTATATTTAATTATTAACTGACTTTGGGGCGATACTACGTAAAAAATGTGGAAAACGCAGCAGCTGCCTCTGTCCAGTCTGCACACAAAGCAACTTTTAGCTAAATATGGTCTTACAAAAAGGTACGGCCAAACTTTCAGGAAACATTCCTCACACACAAAGAAAAAAATATGTTATGTGGACATGTGTCCGGAAACGCTTACTTTCCATGTTAGAGCTCATTTTATTACTTCTCTTCAAATCACATTAATCATGGAATGGAAACACACAGAAACAGAACGTACCAGCGTGACTTCAAACACTTTGTTACAGGAAATGTTCAAAATGTCCTCCGGTAGCGAGGATACATGCATCCACCCTCCGTCGCATGGAATCCCTGATGCGCTGATGCAGCCCTGGAGAATGGCATATTGTATCACAGCCGTCCACAATACGAGCACGAAGAGTCTCTACATTTGGTACCGTGGTTGCGTAGACAAGAGCTTTCAAATGCCCCCATAATTGAAAATCAAGAGGGTTGAGGTCAGGAGAGCGTGAAGGCCACGTCATTGGTCCGCCTCTACCAATCCATCGATCACCGAATCTGTTGTTGAGAAGCGTACGAACACTTCGACTGAAATGTGCAGGAGCTCCATCGTGCATGAACCACATGTTGTGTCGTACTTGTAAAGGCAAATTCTCTGGCAGAACAGGTAGAGTATAATGATAACGTGCTCCATTCAGCGTAGGTGGAAGAACATGGGGCACAATCAAGACATCACCAACAATGCCTGCCCAAACGTTCACAGAAAATCTGTGTTGATGACGTGATTGCACAATTGCGTGCGGATTCTCGTCAGCCCACACATGTTGATTGTGAAAATTTACAATTTGATCACGTTGGAATGAAGCCTCATCCGTAAAGAGAACATTTGCACTGGAATGAGGATTGACACGTTGTTGGATGAACCATTCGCAGAAGTGTACCCGTGGAGGCCAATCAGCTGCTGATAGTGCCTGCACACGCTGTACATTTTACGAAAACAACTGGTTCTCCCGTAGCACTCTCCATACAGTGACGTGGTCAACGGTACCTTGTACAGCAGCAATTTCTCTGACGCTGACATTAGGGTTATCGTCAACTTCACGAAGAATTGCCTCGTCCATTGCAGGAGTCCTCGTCGTTCTAGGTCTTCCCCAGTCGCGAGTCATAGGCTGGAATGTTCCGTGCTCCCTAAGACGCCGATCAATTGCTTCGAACGTCTTCCTGTCGGGACACCTTAGTTCTGGAAATCTGCCTCGATGCAAACGTACCGCGCCACGCCCTATTGCCCCGTGATAGTCCATACATCAAATGGGCATCTGCCAACTCCGCATTTGTAAACATTGCACTGACTGCAAAATCACGTTCGTGATGAACACTAACCTGTTGATGCTACGTACTGATGTGCTTGATGCTAGTACTGTAGAGCAATGAGTCGCATGTCAACACAAGCACCGAAGTCAACATTACCTTGCTTCAATTGGGCCAACTGGCAGTGCATCGAGGAAGTACAGTACATACCGAAGAAACTAAAATGAGCTGTAACATGGAAAGTAAGCGTTTCCGGACACATGTCCACATACCATCTTTTTTTATCTGTGTGTGAGGAATGTTTCCTGAAAGTTTGGCCGTACCTTTTTGTAACACCCTGTACAACAGATGGTAGTCTATCGATGAGTGGACACCTAACAAAAAATCTGAGTATTTGTGTTCAGGAAAAGACTTTACTCCCGAATGTTAAAAAGGCTATTGAAGACAGTCTTTCTCCAGACATACATTTAGAGGTTAGCATAAGTGGGACAATGTCAAAAGACCATTTAAAGTCCTTTTTCGTGAACGTTTTTAATAAAAATGTCGCAAATAACCAGAATCGTATGCTTCTTTGTGGTTTTTGGAGTGCTCACAAAAACACATCAATAGTAAATGATTCATTTCCGGGCGAAGAAAATGAATGCATGAACATTGCGCTAGAAACAATAAAGTCTCAACAGCCTTTTGATGTGTATCTTTCCGGCAACAAAAAATGTATGCAAGAAAGATACAGTTTCCATAAGAAACATACATTCTAGTATTCATAACCAGCTGCACGCTCTAATGTATCAGCCTATATTTCAATATTCCTAGCAAGCAGCTGGGTACAATACTCTCGCACATGTTGCTGAATTGAAGAATGTAATTCAAGTGGCATTTGATTTTGCAGTTGAAGGACGTGATTTGAGGCTGCCAAATGTACCTATTGTTAATCTGCATTTCGTTTCATGCATTTTGTTGAGGAAGCTCATATACATTTTTAAAGTCACATAGTGAGCAAACAAAGAGTGACATGATCGAATGATCTCACCGTCTGAATCACAGTGGTATGTAAAGCTTCTAAATACAGTTGGAACATTGAATTCCTGTTCGGGCCGACAGATTTTCCTTGTTAGTGCTTCGATGGGCGTGACGTAACGAAGATCTCTTTAGTTTAATTGAAAGTTCTTCTGAATCACTACTAGATCAAATAACGCAGCAACGTTTCACTAACAGCTAGCTGTAGGCTGTCCTGCCGTTACATTCACAATCCGATACACGAGGATATGCGTAAAAGTTAGGAAAATGCCAGCCTTGTAACATTTTGTGTGTTCATCCTTCTCACCGAACTTTAGGACTGAAGAGATGTTTCATCGTGTATGAATATGCGAAAAATATGCTTTGGTGTTTCCATACAAAGAGCGACTTGTCCTAAGGAGACCTCTTTTCGCAGACGGTAATAACGCAAACGAGAAAGATCAAAGGGACCTCATTAAAGACCAGCGTGTTTATCTCCAGTAGACATGGTACAGGTGTTTCGTTGCTTGTGGGACACCGTCGTTCGCTCTTATAGAGGAATGACATTATCACTTCTCTGGTTGAATTATTCAGCGTATAACCGCCGCAAGCAGGCAAAGCAAAAGAATGAGGTCGAGAATAGCGCAGGGAATGAGGGTGGGAAGAGGAGCAGCATGAAACTAATACGTGTGTTCTTTTGATCATGTCTGAAATTTAAAAAAAAAACACTAAACGTGTATTTTTCAGCATTATTCTCCCACACGCAGACCAACATACTCACATTAATTCTGGTAAACAGCATTTTTTGTTTTGTTTTATTGTGCATCTATGTATACAGGGAGGGTCTCCTAAGACATAATACTCAATTTATTTCGTGAAAGTTCCACATGTCGACAAGAGATTTTCGACAAATTATGGTATGCTAAGGGGCACGTATTTTTGTTATGTGATAAAGGATCTCAAGTCTTGTATCGATGGAGATATTGAACCAAGTATTAGATTCTAAATAGAATGATACAATATAAATGTGACGTTAAGTGCCAGGTGAGGTCAGTCAAAGTGGAGTGATATAGGTATCCATTATTAAGTTTTGTATTTATATTTTGTATCTGATGTTTTGTAGATATCTGATCATGGATAAATTACGAAATGCATATATGAGCAATAAAGTGAGTCCTTGCCAGATGTTTGACTTTAACCATTGCGACAGCGTCTGCCTGAATGCAGGTCTACTGATTATTAGAACGGCACACTTTTTAACGGCATCTTCAGGTGCTTGAAAACACAACTACTGTGATACAACGCTTGTTAATTCTGAGGGTTAAACCCTTCGCAAAAGAATCTGAGAAATATTCTAAAACTAGAAGTCGGCAGAAATCGGCTATTGCGCTGTAAACACGCTCGTGCAAGGCTGCGTCCTTTTATCAAGCCTTTCGAATGTTTTCTTTTCTGCATTGCAGGACTAGCAAGAGCTGTGTCGTCCATCGGCAGGCCATTTCTACTACGACGTTTCTTTCATGCGGGCATGTACACTAATGAGGAGAAGTTAGACATGCTGCGAACGTCAAAGAAATGCAGTCTAAACTGTACAGCCGTCTGATCTTCGCTGTCCTTGACGCCACGAACGTGCACGAATTATTGTCACTAGTGCGGGCAGGCTGCTTCAACATCAAACAGAGGACGAGGTCGTAGACTGCAACTGACAGAGCACATGAAGAAGCTGTTATTGTTATGAGACTCATCAATCCACATGGTGGCACGCAATGTGGGGATCAACCAGAGGAAAGGCATTCGCATGTTGTATTGACATAAACTGCCCCCTTTCCTTCCGTCGCTGCATCGGTCACTCTGAGGACGTAATTTCGAAGGTCATACAATTTTTGTTGGTTTTCTCTGCAGCTCCTGGAAGACGACTCCACGTTCTTCCAACGTTGCCAAGGGAGGAACGTTTACAAGTCACAGTGATTTAAATTTACATAACAGGCTGTACTAGGCGGCTGAATATCCACGCTGGTTACCTCAGTTACAAAACAAAGGCATAAACGTAAGTTCTGGGGTAAACGTGGGTCACTTCACTTACGATGTCAAACTGATATGCTAATTAATTAAATTGACGCTGTATTCCCTTAACATATTGTTATCCTAATTGATTTGTGATTCGCTGGGAATACCTCTGCGAAAAGGGATAGTCACCTCTACCCAGGTCAGTCTGATCCACTTTACCCCTCCTGGGAAATCCTTCAGCCCCATCCTTCGTCACTTCCCTCCTCCCATCCGCCATCTTGAAACTCGCTGGAAAACACCCAGTCTGCACTGACCTATTGGAGAGCAAGGACCTCATGACAAGAAATTCAAATCAATGTCAGCTAACATAATAATATTTTGCTCCGTTCAGTTTGCATATTCTTCATTTAATCAGACTGCAGGAAACAGGGCTCCTCCCCTCCCTTCCTCCATCTAGAAATTGGAGGGAGGAAGACCCAGTCTCCGCTGAGTTGCCACTCTACGAGGATCTCATGACAAGAAATGGGCGGTAAATTCAATTAATATATTATTTATATATTTAAAAATTAATTAAATATTTTGGTAGGAAATGCAGGGCTGTATTCCTCTTTATCTAGGCAGGAAAAGAGCCCACTCTTATGGCATCACAACTGCGATATCAAATTAATTGTTTAGCAGTTTACAAGAGACAAGGTAGGGGAAAAGCCTCTGGAAAATGTAAGTGAAATTCTTACAAATGGCTCTGAGCACTATGGGACTTAACATCTGAGGTCATCAGTCCCCTAGAACTTAGAACTACTTAAACCTAACTAACCTAAGGACATCACACACATCCATGCCCGAGGCAGGATTCGAACCTGTGACCGTAGCGGCAGCGCGGTTCGAGACTGAAGCGCCTAGAACCTCTCGGCCACTCCGGCCGGGAATTACTTACAGATCACTTAAAAATTTCACCACTACCTTACGGCAATTCTTCTTCGTAACAAAATACATTTTCAACGCTGATAATCGCATGTGTACAATTTGCAGATCTAGTAATTAAATTTCAACCACAAATAGAACGTAGCGCTAAATATAACTGAGTTGTTCTACACACTGACGTTTCAGGAAACAAGCACCCTCCTACACCACAATGTTTCCTCTGGCTAATGAACATATCAGCTGAGACTGAGACAGCCAGGAGAGGACTAGAGACCTGCACCCACGTTGGCCACACCGGCAGGTGTGCGCTCATTTCTGAGTATCCTTACGCCATCCATACCAGATGCCCAGAGGCTGAAGAGGCATTTACCGTGACCGCATAACTGTCAAACAATCAGTTTACATGGGAAGATAATCGACCAGTGCAAAAGCTCGCCAGATTGATTCTTCTCAAACTACCACGTAAAAATTACAGAATACACACTTACCACACATGTCCGCTTCTGTCGCCGCTCAGCAACCATACTCGTTAGTTTGCTATTCAGTCACCTGAAAGCCACCGTGAGCACTTGGCTCTGCAGCTGCGGGCAAGACTCAACCAGCTGGAGCCTTCCTTTGTAACTAACCAGTAGGCACAGGCTAAGCTGCCACGCCCCGTGACCGCCCCTGCAGCTGGCTGCGGCACCATGGGAGACAAGCAGGCGTGGCTTGGATGTAAAGTTTTAATCCCAATTCCACCACCAACATGTTCTTCCCAGTTTAAAAAATCCACCTTGTCTAATCCGTGACAGGGATGTTGTTGTCCATACACCTCGAATTTCTCACACGAAATGTAGTTTCCTCCCATTTACACGAGCTATTTTTGAAGATACAAGAAATAGGAGCATACACACGTTTTCACTCCGCTTAAGTATCGTTACCCGTTGTGAAAATCCTGTACAATAGTACAATATGGCATAAGCTATATTTCCTATGTACATTCTCTTATGTGGTAGAAAATCTGTTCTTATCAGCTTAATATCTGTTACATCTTGCAAAACAGGGCTACAACATTAAAGTTAGTTTTGGCTTATTAGGAGGCCTCCTCATTTTCTAACTCTCCTAAGACAGCCAGAAGCCTCATCACTTACCATGTCTCTTAAAGTAGCCAGGACAGAGGAGATGTAAGTATCCACTTAATATTACGTAGAAAAGTTCCTTTAATATATATGATGTAATTACGATGGCCATCTCTCTCTCTCTCTCTGTAAGTGGATGACTGAAGTAGCGTTAACAGATCTCGCAGCAACTAAAAAACGCTTCAACTGGCGAATCATGTCTGTGATATTCCGTCCTCGTTTGCACTCGTCCGGCGGCAGTCGAATAACACTCGTCAGGTAACCATTACATACGCTCCTGTATCTAGAGGATTCCCTCAGGCTAGGTAATTCCTTCCTCCGATACCAAAATGGGCGGTAACCATTGTCGAATAGCTGAAAATAGCCAACGTTGTATTCATTCCGACGGTTGGCTGGTCATGTTGGTGGAAGTAAATCAGTTAGAAGCCTGGTATACAGCTCCAAAACTAATCCTGCTGAGACACGTCGGTATATTGGACCAGTAGGACGTTTGACACTCTTCTCCACCCCGCGACGACTCTGGCCACATCCCCACATGTCAACAGCTGTCACCACAATCACCAGATGTTGAAGGTCCACGTGCACGTCAGATCTGTACCGCTCCTGGCCCAAAAAGCCACCACTCGCCATGTGGACCAGATGCTAATAAATCCAGAAATGCGAAAGTTGTCCTATCGTTTGCAGAATGACTGAGCAATTAAACGTCACTGGACCATATACCAATATGCTGACGAACAAGTTATCTTTCCTCTAACTGCAAATTGAAAGGATCTGAGATGTGTCTTCGAAATATGCCGGAAAGGCAGACGCAATGGACAATAGCAAAATACCTGTCTGCTGACCATCCAATCCCAAACTTGTATGAGCCTTCAGACTTGGATATCCCTTAGACTACAGCCCTGTAGAAGCCTTCCTATTAGCTCCTGCTACTTAGTGGGTGGATGCTTTGAGAACTCAAATGGGAATCCCCTGAAGGAAGCTGATTTTGTTTTCGACAAACACTACTGAGAACCGACATTTGAAGCTGAAGAGCGAAGGATTATACTGCTGCCAACATACATTTCGCTTAACGACCTCAAAAATAAGAGACGAGAAATTAACGCTCATATGGAGGCACATAGAGAGTCTTTCTATCCCCTCGCTATATTTGCAAGTGGAATAGGAAAGGAAATGACTAGTAGTCGTACACAGTACCCTCCCTCAGGCACCGCACAATGGCTGGGGAAGTATGCTTATTGATGTAGGTGCGAACTTAGTCTACCTATTAAGAATCAGTCCATCTATTTATAGGCACACAAAATTCACGAAATAATGCTGTCTCTTAATTATCGAGAACCAAAAGAACTGTTTCTGATGATTGTCTCTCGGTAAAAATCGTCATACATACATCAAAACAAGTTTTGCATCACCTCGGTTCAGAGAGTTCCGGAACCGGTAAAGAAAATTGGAATAGAGGTCAACAAAACATCACTTTAGCCATTTTTATTGCTCATGAAAACCATACATTGCATGTTGTACCACCAATACAGCGAGACCTTCAGAGGTGGTGGTCCAGATTGATGTACACACCGGTACCTCTGATAACCAGGAGCACATCCTTTTGCATTTATGCATGCCTGTATTCGTCGTGGCACACGATTCACAAGTTCATGAAGGCACTGTTGGTCCAGATTGTCCCACTCCTCAACGGCGATTCCGCGTAGATCCCTCGGAGCGGTTGGTGGGTCACGCCGTCCTTAAATAGTCCTTTTCAATCCATCCCAGGCATTTTCGATAGGCTGGAGAACATGCTGGCCACTCTAGTCGAGCGATGTCGTTATCCTGAAGGAAGTCATTCACAAGATGTGCACGATGGGGGCGCGAATTGCCGTCCATGCCTCGCCAATATGCTGCTGATATGGTTGCACTATAGGGCAGAGGATGGCATTCACGTATCTTACTGCCTTTATAGCGCCTTCCATGATCACCAGCGGCGTACGTCGGCCCACATAATGCCACCCCAAAACAGAAGGGAACCTCTACCTCCCTAGGTCCACTGTTTCCGATGCGATAGTGAAGTTGAAACGTGAAGGGGCACATACAGCAGAAAAGCGTACAGGCCGACCTGCCTGTTGACTAACAGAGACCGACGACAGTTGAAGAACGTCGTAATATGTAATAGGTAGACATCTGTCCACGCCGTTAAGCAGACATTCCAAACGGCATCAGGATACACTGCAAGTACTGTGACAGTTAGGCGGGAGGTGAGAAAACTTGGATTTCATGGCCGAGCAGTTGCTCATAAGCCACACATCACACCTTTAAATGCCAAAGGACGCTTCGCTTTATGTAAGGAGCGTAAACATTGGACGATTGGAGACTGGAAAAATGTTGTGTGGAGTGGTGAATCACTGTAAACGATGTGGCGATTTGATTGCAGCGTGTGGGTATGGCGAATGCCCGGTGAACGTCATTTGCCAGCGTGTGTAATGCTAACAGTCAAATTCGGAGGCGGTGGTGTTATGGTGTGGTAGTGTTTTTCATGGAGGGGGCTTGCACTCCTTTTTGTTTTACGAGGCACTATCACAGCACAGGCCTACACTGATGTTTTAAGCTTCTTCTTGCTTCCCACTGTTGAAGAGCAATTCGGCGACGGCGACTGCATCTTTCGATACGATCGAGCACCTGTTCATAATGCACGTCCTGTGGCGGAGTGGTTACACGACAATAACATCCCTGTAATGGACTGGCCTGTACAGTGTCCTGACCTGAATCCTATAGAACACGTTTATGATGTTTTGCGACGCCGACTTCGTTCCAGGCCTCAACGGACTACATCGATATCTCTCCTCAGTGCAGCACTGCGCGAAAAATGAGTGCCATTCCATAAGAAAGCTTCCACCACCCAACTGAACGTACGCCTGCGAGAATGGAAGCTGTCTTCAAGGCTAAGGGTAACCAACAACATGTTGAATTCCAGCATCACCGATAGAGGGCGCCACGAACACGTAAGTCATTTTCAGCCATGTTTCCGGATACTTTTGATCATATAGTGTATGATGGTCAGCAGACAGGTATTTGGCTGTTGTTGACTGGATATCATATTTCGTGAAGACATCTCAGAACGTTTCAGTTTGCAGTTGGGTGGAGGAGTAGCGTAATGTTCAACGTCTTATGATTTAATCCAGCGACATTTAATCACGCAGTCCTTCTGAGTAGGCTAGGGCAACTTTTGAGACTCTGGAATCATTTACTAGCTGTTCTGCATGGCGAGTGGTGACTTGTCGGCCTGGAGCGGTACAGTCGTAATGTGCGGGCGGAGGTTCACAACACAGCGGCGGTGGTGGCAGCTGTTTGCTTGCTGGGACGGAGGCGGAGGCGTCACGGCTGTTGAGAAGAGACTGAAATATATTCTCGCCCCCATAGACTGACAAGTCTGAGGAGGCTTTGTTCAGGAACAGTATATCGGGATGCTAGGTGACTTTCTTCCACCAATATGACAAAGCAACTGAGAGACAGAATGTAGTCTGTGTCGGATATCTTCAGCTGGTTGGCGGGAATACCACGAATATGATTTGTGAGGTGGGGCGGTAGTTAAGCGTTTCTTCGTCGAGGCGAGATCTGTTAACGAAATTTCAATCACCCACCTAAACAGAGAGAGATGGTCATCGCAATTAAATCAGGTATATTACCGAATTTATAAAGTAGTATACAATATAAAACGGATATTTACATCTCGTCCGTTCTGCCTACTTTAAGGGACTTCATAAGTGACAAGGCATCTGGCTGTCTTCCGAGAGAAAGTGAGGAGACAACTTGTAGCAGAGGTAGAGCATGCCTTTAGCACTTCATCGTGAGCCAAAAATGAGTTTAGTATTCTAGTCCTGTGAAGCAGAACGTAACAGATATTAAGCTGATAAAAACAGATTTCTTTTAACAGATAGGGCATAAAGCATATGTAGCCTACGCCATCTGTACTGTTGTACAGGATTATCACAACATGTAAAAATAGTTTAGTGATGTGAAACTGTGAGTATGCTCCGATGTCACTTGTCTTCAAAAATAGCGAATATAAAAGGGAAGAATCTAGACTGCGTATGAGAAATTTGACATGTATGGACAACAACATCCCAGTCTCGGATCGGGAAAGGTGAATTTTTTTAAATGGAGGGGATTCCACTTTGATGGTCGAATTGGGGTTAGAACTAGAGATGGGCAAAACTGTTCTTTTCAGAGATTGGATCAGAACTGTTCACTCCCTGAAATGAATTAGCTCTTTTTCATGACTCACCACTCATTTACAATAGAAAATAAATGGAAGGCACATTGCCCTTTAAACTTGGTTTATTCCAGTACTATACCTGTATTTTGATCTTATTTGATCCTATTTTGAAGTAACACAGATAATGAGTAAGAATTTTGTATTGTTTATTGAAATTTCCACGATATGACAAAGTTTTTGATTATTGATTTATTTTGCACTATCGTGGTTTTTTGGGTGATCGGAAAATGTTGTAACTTGAGATTTACATTAACAATATCTTTGGCTATAATGTATTAAAATTTCGTTAACCTCATACAAATACATCGCAAGCCATATATTTGTAAAGTGAACGTTTCCTTTCGAAGACGCCTAAAATTGCAAAATCCGTACCAGAATAAGAAAAAAAAATATAAATTTGACTGTAAAACGAAAGTGCTGCATATAGCCTTACGCAGAATAAAACAAGGAAAATATTGGTGTATCACATTTTGCGATACGTTTATCAGTTCGCTCGTAATTAAAGCGTAAATTCGAGTGTCCATAATAAAAATCCTATAGTAAGAGGAGTCATCAGGAACCTAATCTAATCAGTTTAAACAAATAAAAATAAAATAAAAACAATTGATGTATACATAACATAATAATGTAATATACATAGCGGTATTACTACGAAAAACAATATCCAGTGGGGACGAACTCCGATGCAGAAGCGCTGAGTCGAGCAGGTCGAGCCGCGAGCTGTATTACTGCTTGAGCTGAGACCGCAGAGACCAGAGTGACACCTGAGTCACTTTGCTCGACGCTCTGGCTAGAGTCGAGACGGTGGGGTGAGCGTTGAGCGGGCGAGTTCTGAGGGTGGGAGGGAGCGGTGAACTCACCCGCTCCGAGACAAATCGTCCGTTCCCTTGCGAGCAGCTTTTGCAAGTAGTTCCTATGTTATCCGCTAGGTGGCTCTCTGTCCTGTTGCTCGCATCAACTGCTCAGAGGGCAGGACGTGCGACTGAAACGATCGCCGACAGAGTGCGATGCGAAGTTAAGCTGCGCCAGACACTGCACAGTGCACACGGCAGACGACGCACAGAGACGGCACGGCATATGTGAAACACAAAATCCAATGGGGCACTGCACAATGCAGGCAGCCAAGGCAGAAGCAGGGCAGAGGCCGGCGCTGGCTGTGTTGTGTGGCGTGCACTGTGCTCTGACCAGCAGAGGCGCTGCTGATATGCTCCGTCTCTCTCTCTCTCTCTGCCGTGGGAAACGTTTGGAGCTACCATTCTTTTTTTCTGAATCACTGATTGTTCACTCCTTCGAAAGATTGAACTCTATGAATTAGTTCAAGAGCGGATCCCCCATCTCTAGTTAGAACCATAATTTAAGCCGCGCCTCCCAGTCTTGCAGTGTGTCAGAGACAGCAGCAGGGGCCAGTCACAGGGCTTGGCAGATCTGAAGTCGAAGCCTAGCCTGTGCCTATTGATTAGTTACGATGGACGTCTCCAGATAGTCAGGTCTTGCCTGCAGCCGTGGGGAAAAGTCCTGGAGCTGGTGCTAACGGCACCCTCTTTGTGACTGAGTAGTGAACTGACCAGTATGGTAACTGAGCGACGACAGAAGTGAACGCGTGTATTTAGAGCGTATTCTCAGATTTTTATGTGCAAATTTGAGCAGAATTAATATGGCGAGCGTTTGTTGCTGATCATTATTCACTCCACGTAAACTCTTTGGTTGACTGTTAGGTGGTCACAGTGACGGTCTCTCCAGTCTCTGAGCATCTGGTATGGCTGGCGTAAGGGCACCTGGCGATGGGCGCAGAACTGCTGATGTGCCCGACATGCGTGCGTATCTCTAGCCCTCTCCCATCAAAAGTGGCCTCCGCTTCCGACGGTCCTGAGGTCCGGGTTCGTGACTGCAGTTTTCTTTTCACATGAGGTTAGTGGAAACATTGTGGTGGAGGAGAACACTTGTACCTCAAACGTCGGTGCACAGAAGACCTGGGATACGTTTAGTACTATGGTCTATTTGTGGCTGAAATTTAATTACTTGATTTACAGAAGTACATGTGTATGATTCTCAAATGTGGAAAGTATGTTTTATTACGAAGAACAATCATCGTAAGATGGTGGTGGTTGTTTTAAGCAATCCATTTGACTTACACTTTCTTGAGTTTTTTTCCTTGCCTTGTCTCCTGTAAATTGTTAAACAGTTAATTCGATAGGGTAATGGGAGTGGACCATTTTCGGTCATTGTCGGTATCACAATTGTAAAGTCACAAGAGTGGGCTTTTTCTGCCCAAATAAAGAGAACCACAGCCCATATTTCCCACAAGTTTAATTAATTAATTAAATTTGTATTTAAATAAATAAACAATATACAACTAAAATTTACCACCCGTTACTTGTCATGAGATCCTGCCAGTCCGTCAACTCAGCATAGTCTCAGTCTTTTTCCCACCATTTTCCAGATGTGGGAGGGTAGGGGAGGAACTTTGTCACGCACAAACTTATTGCCGGCCGCGGTGGCCATGCGGATCAGACGCTGTAGTCCGGAACCGCGCGACTGCTACGGTCGCAGGTTCGAATCCTGCCTCGGGCATGGATGTGTGTGATGTCCTTAGGTTAGTTAGGTTTAAGTAGTTCTAAGTCCTAGGGGACTGATGACCTCAGATGTTAAGTCCAATAGGGCTCAGGGCCATTTGAACCATTTTGAAACAAAATTATTAAAAATATGCAAGCTGAACAGTATATTATTATATCAGATTACACTGATTTCAATTTCGTGGTTTGAGATCCTTCGTTTGGAGCAGCTCAGCATGAACTGAGTCTTTTCACCACGAATTTTCAGATGTGGGTGGGGTGGGAAGGAGTGGAGTAGAGGATGGCTGGGGGATTTCGCAGGAGGAAGAAAAGTGGCTGAGAACTGAACTGGGGAATGCTGACAATCCCTTTTCCCAGAGAGGTGGGGACTAAGGGCGGGAGGGGGGAGGGCGTGATGGCATTCAGAAGGATGGATTATCTCCATGGAGTCAGAAATCAATTCGCATAACAACAGGTATACCCCGGGAGTCATAAATCAATTAGTATAACAATAAGTTAACCTCTGCATCGTGAGTTTTATCAATTAGCATATCAATTTGCTGTCAAAAGTGGCATAGAACCCCCCCCCCCTACCCCAAATACTATCATATGGTGCGGCATGATAAGAAATACCGTTGTTGGAGCATACTTCATTCTACAGGTGTCAAGCGGAAACATGTATGCACACTTTCCTACGACCATTATAAATGTTCTTCTAGAAAAGGAACAGCTGGACAAGCGACAGTGTATGTGCTTCGATCACGACAGCTGCCCAGGTCACTCTTCATGTTTCAACGCAAATACTTAATGAAAAGATACATCACCGTTGGATAGGATGGAATGGAGCAGTGCAAGGGCCAGCCAGGGCCCCTGATTTGGCTCCTCTTGATTTCATTATATGGGGAGCTGTGAAAACGCAGTCTATTATGAAGGCCCACCTACTCGAAACGATATGCGTCGTCGATTCATCACAACATGCAACGGCACATCATCCAATGTACTTTCATAGGTTCGTCTATTTTTCGAACGGCGATTGCAAATGTGCCTTGCAGTCTATGGTAAACAAGTCGAGCACATGCTTAAGGAACATTTAAAACTACGTTTCGCTAAGGAAAGTATTTATTTTGTGGAATACATGTCGTCATTTCTTCTGAATGAAATATTTCGCACATTTGAAGTATATTCCATTCAATTACAATTTGAAAATGGCTCTGAGCACTGTGGGACTTAACACCTGAGGTCATCAGTCCCCTAGAACTTAGAACTTCTTAAACCTAACCAACCTAAGGACATCACACACATCCATGCCCGAGGCAGGATTCGAACCTGCGACCGTAGCGGTCGCGCGGTTCCAGACTGCAGTGTCTAGAACCGCTCGGCCACAACGGCCGGCACTACAATTTCGAGTAGTACTTGAAGACACATTTGTCCTACAACAGGTGTTTTACCTTTAATAAGCAATCAGACCTCCTCAAGCAAAGACACTTCATGTATTTTTTCTTTTTTCAAAAGTGAGAGAGTTAATACAATAGTTTCTCTTTTTCGTGAATAGCGCTGTTTATAAGTGTGAAATGCGGACGCGCCACGTTGCTCTTTCGTCTTCGAGATGCAAGCAGCAACACGGAGGTTTTAATTGGAAAACTTTCTGACGGAACTGTAACTGCTTCCACAAACCTGGAACCCTACACACGTTTGAAATATCACTTTTGTTACTTATGCACGAAGACGGAAATCTGTAGCTTCCATCTCTATTGAAACTGTACTTGTCCTTCGATACTTCAAGTGCTTGTTTTCTCTTCCAAAGGCTCGTGAGGAGAAAGTAAGGCAGGATATATCGGTAGTTCTGTGAAGAGCGAAACCGCAGAGGAACCGTGTATCACCGGACGAAACGAAAGCTATTACTCAACTCAAGAGAAATTAAGGCATCATGTTTTAGACACAGTGAAATATGGGAAATGGATGGAACAACCACTGGCGGCGGCTGTGTACCGTGAGTTCACATACAATGTAATAAACAAGAACGTAAGTAATCGGGAAGATCTGCTACCAGATTACAGAAAGTTTAGCTGTATTGCCAAGATTCTGACGCCACGTTAACCTGTCTCGCCCAGAATATACGGCCAACCAAAAATCTCGAAGAAGATTGTCTGCTGAGACCTGTGAACGGGATTCATTCTCCAAAGCACTTTTTAGTTAGTCATTTATCGGGGAAACAGAAACTTCTTGTCGGAAAAGCTAACTCCATTCTGAAGGACGAACTCCTTTCTGGCAGGTTCCAAATATTGTGTGGATATATTAGAGGCACAGAAAGTATCCATACCTGACATACTGTTTATCTTCGACATTAAATCTTTATTTATGAACATCCCCGTAGCCGATGCAATGGAAACCATTGGGGGTAAGATGGCTAGAGTTATAAGTGACCTGTTCGAATAATGCTTGCGGTCGAGTTGCTTCAAATATAAAGGGTAATTTTCTTAACAATGTGATGGGGTTGCTATGGGGTCACCTCTGTCGCCTTTAACAGCTTTTATTTATGGAACACTTCGAATAAAAGACATTAAGTAATGCGCAAATACTTGTAGCGCTATGTGGATAACACCTTTGTTGTGTGGCCACGCAACAAGGAAGAACTACATAAATGTTCTTGAACTTCCGTATTAGATTCATGCGAAAACCAGCTTCGTCGTGGAAATGGAGCGTGAGTTCACCTCCTGTTCTTAGATATTTTGTTCTACAGATGACCTACCACCAATTAAGGACACACAATTTTGACGAACCCTACATCGTAAAGGGATAGCAAAACGGCGCTTCTCCCCACCATCCAGCCCAGAAACAGGCCCCTCTGAACGCTCTGTCTTCACGTACGTTCCACGTCAGTGAGAGTAAGAGCTCAGATCAGAGCTAGATTTCTTTGGGGGAAACATTTATGGCCAACAGTTTATATGACCTTTACATAAACAGGGCCTTCAAACGAAGCGCTAAAGTAAATACGCAAAGAGAAAGAACGAGGAACCTCATGGCTACCATTTGTTACGAGAGGCAAAACCTGGCTGAAGAATGGAATAAGGTATACATTTTTCAGTCAACAGAAGACAAAAAACTTCTTCTGACCTAAAATAGACTGGCTTAACCGTACCCACGTTCCGGGGGATAGTGAAATGACATGCATGCCGCAAGGTATAGATCGGCGAGTCTAGAAGGACAATAAAGGAACACAAAGAATATGAATACCACGAACGTATAAGAGAAAATTTAATATCAGCGGTAGAAGAGCACATGGAAGAATGTGACTCGTCCACGGATTTTAAGAACATATATATGTTACCCAGAGAAAGTAATATTTATAGACATAAAGTGTAGTAAGGAATTGATATATCTAAGAACGAATACAATTCTACTAGAATTGACGATTACATGCTTGTGTCTTCTTGGCTACCCATTATCGCGTATGTAAACACCGTACCACGGCAAGCGAGGACAATAAAATAACCACGGTGCCACGACAGGATTAACATTTAGGATCCCAACTCTCTGTCAGTATCTCTTTTCAGTATTTTCGCGTCAACGGTGACCCACCAATGCCAGCCTGAAAGTTTTTCATCCCGCAGCTACACTTCTACAGGGAGTCCCGTCAAAACAACCTTCTGTAGGTAACTGTAACCGGAATGTGCGCTGATATGGAAGTTCCTGGCAGATTAGAACTGTGCTAGGACACCCCGATGCTGAATGAAAGATTTGATCTGGAGAAATCCCCCAGGCTGTGACCAAGCCGTGTCTCCGCAATATCCTTTCTTCCAGGAGTGTTAGTCCCGAAAGTTTCGTAGGAGAACTTATTTGAAATTGGAAGGTAAGAGATAAGGAACTGGCAGAAGTAAAGCTATGAGGACGGTCTTTAGTCGTGCTCGGATAACTCAACCGGTAGAACACTTGCCCTCTACAGCCAAAGGTCACGATTAGGAGTCGGCATCAGGCACAGAGTTTTAACTTGGCATGAATTTTCATTTAATGCAGCTACAGTTAGCGTTACAGATATGTACCATCACTGATGCCGTGACAGCAATGGTTCTCGTCAAATAAACGTTCCAAAAATTTTTACGTAACTCATTTCAGACGGAGATTTAATTGCGGATGCTGTAAGAAGCAGTGCTTCATAATAGGTTTTGTCAGTAAGACCAATTGCTACTCTAACGAAAAAGAGTACATAAGTCCCAATTAGCTTGGAAATAATTAATCGTGGTCAGAGATCAGAAATTCACAAATAGGCTCGAGATATGTACTGTAAACGGCCAACTGTTCGAGGACGCTAGTGATTTCGGGAGAATTAAGTCTTTACGGAGCGTGTATGACCATTCCAGAAATTTTGAAATTAACGAATTATAGAGAACAATCTATGTTGTTCGCATTAAAAATATAATGAAATTACTTAATTAGACTTAGATATGCAACAAAAATGTGATATAATATACGCCTGAAGGTCACCAGGCTTGGTGTTGACTTTGGCGTCAATGTTTTTATGGTATTATTTACGAATAAACCAGTTGTTACTAACTTGACACTCTTAATGCCTCACATTTTAAGATATCAATTTGGTAACAATGAGACTGTCATACGAAATAGAAAACTACGAAACCACGAGTCTTAGTTATAGGACGCAAAGGCTGTTACATACTGCTGCTGGTATCTAATATCTGCCTGCCTGAGCTAGAGAATGCTGGCAGAAATATATGAAATAATGTCATTAAAAACTTAGCAAATGAAGACACTGCCTGCAAGGGTGGATTGACGACTCTAGTTAATGTCAGGTAAACCTCCACAGATCGCTTTCTGTAGGCGATTCTCCCGAGGAGTGTATAGAACCTCCGAAGCATTTCTACAAGGGCAATGACAATGAAACGGTGCCCTAGGCTTTCGAGTGAAACTGGTTAGTAACTAAGATAATACGCTGTCTGTTATGATAGGCTGTGGTAAGGTCGTATGGGCTCAAACTGCTGAGGTCACCCGTCCCTAAGCTTACTGACTACTTAATCTAACTTAAGCTAACTTACGCTAAGTACAACACACACACACCCATGGCCGAGGGAGGACTCGAAGTCCCGACGGGGGAAGCCACATGGACTGTGACAAGGCGCCTATCTGTGGCGGTTTACCTGTATATTAGTCGTTAAAATCATTAAGAAGAAAAAGTAAACTTTGTTTACTACGCAATTATCTCTCTAGAATAAAGTAGCCATACTAAGGATCTACAAATAAAGGATCCCATTTCAGTCATTCAGAAAATAGTTCACGTAACGACACTAGTGTTTGCTCAGATTGTAACTTTCTTGGAGCTTAGCGGTGACAACTAGAGAAGTTAAAAGTTTCGACGAGTCACACAAACCCCTGGAGTGTCGTGAACGTTTAGTAACCTGGCTGCGTCAACTGCGGGAGAAAACTCGACATGCTTTCGCACTGGATCGGAGACACCCGCTTGCGCTTAGAGAAAAAGTGGCAGTACTGGTCACGCATAACAACTGCTAGATCAGCGGCCGATATGGAATCGTACAGACGGAAGTATTAAGGAGCACTTACTTTATGTAGGTAACTTGCTACAGCTTATAAGAATTGGAAGAAAAGGATTTTTGTAGCCATCAGCAGTACCCATTCAAATTTATTCTTTCACTGTTCCAGTTTTTATAATTATCATCACTGAAACACTAAACAACAACAACAGAACACAGACAAAAAGAACGGAAAATCTCAGAATTATACTTACGTACATCAGAACCAGAAGAAGTACTTACAAGCAGTAGCAGATGGATTAGAAAAGCATACCGCTCAAAATTACACATCAGAATACAAAATATAACAATGTTCCACAATCGTGTGGGCTAATGCTCTAAGTCACACAAATGGGTTACAGTTCATTGCATAACAGGTTGCATAAAGACTGCTTATGGCTACCAAGCGGATAGCTCATAGGCAAACGTAAGATCGTCAAAGAGTATAATATCAGAGATAAAGATATATCAAGATATGTACATTAGCCAATGGACGTCAGAGAGTACAACTCATACAAAACTAGTTCAGTGTTGGAAAACTGTTGTGGTTACTGTAAACAATGGAACTACACTGATAACAACATCGGGAGAAATAGTGTAGATGACGCTACATTATAAAACCTGGTAATCGAATAAATCGTACGTCGCAAAAGTGATGTGTTGTGAGATAATTATTTTTAGCCTAACAGATACATGATATGAAGAAGTAACTTGGGAAGTGAATACAATCAATCAACTTCTCATACAACTGACAAAATGACATAATTCTTTATTTAGCTACGCTGTCAAGTGCTATTATTATCAAAAGCAAAGTGCTAATAATGAGCATAATTTATAGTACAAACAACAACTATAAACTGAAATAAATGATTTACATCTATATATTAGCCAAGAATTAACGCACGTAAAAGTAACATTCAGATTACAAATTAACGTAAACATCGAATATCAAACATCATATATAACCAAAAAATTATTTACGATTACAGATACCACGAAAGCATGTCATGAAATTATACCTGTCATGAAATTATATATACTCAGATTATAGATCAGTAATAAAAGATGACTGTAAGAAAACGTACCCCTTGTGCTACAGGTGACATAAACCTCATGTCTGACTCATTATAAGAATTACATCTACACCATTTCTACTGCAAATAATAGTACAAACAGAAACATATTAAGGAATTGTATACAATATAGGCATAAAATTACAGTTCAATAATAAAACATTAATGCCACAAAACTAGGCCTTGGATTACAGATGATTTCAATGCAACAAACGTAGGCGTACGTTACAGGTGATATAAACCTTGCGTTCCAGGTGACATAAACCTAATCCTCGGGTTATATACTTCATTGGTCTGTAATAAGATACTGAGACCTTTAAAACAAGTCAAGGGACAAGAATAACTGAGTTATATCGACGTATCGGGTTACAGGTCGCACAGACTTTAGACATTACTTATAATAACAAGTCAAGCATTACACATTTTCAATAATATCCATTTTCTATATCTATCTATCTATCTATATCCGAATCACGCTCTAGCTACTGCCGGATCTGGGTGCTGATGAGTCCTCTCCATTTGGCACGGTCCTCCCACCACTTTTCTTCCTCCACTTGCTGCCAGGTCACACCTCTCCTTTCTACAGATATTCTCACTCCCATTTTCCCCCGTGTTCTTGAGCGCCCTCTAGGTCTTTTCCCGTCCATCTTTAGTTCTTCCATAATTTTAGGGAGTCTCTGCCCATGCATCGTCTTAACATGCCCATACCATCTTAATCTCTTTCTTTCAATTTCTTCTCTCATACTTTCTTGTTTAAGGTCCTTTCTAATCTCTACATTCCTTACTCTGTCCATTCTTGTTTTTCCCTTAACTGCTCTGAGAAATTTCATTTCCCCTGCTTGCAGTCTGCTCCAGTCCCTTTCTGTCATTGTCCATGTTTCTCCACCATAGGTGACAATAGGGATGTAATAATTCTTATACATAAGGAGTTTTGCTCTTTCTGAAACTTCATTATTCCGAATCAGGTGTTTTATTGTTTGGTAGAAATTGCCTCCCTTCTGTAACCTCCTATTTATATCGTTAGCTATTCTTCCATCCCTAGATATTTCACTCCCTAAATAAGTGAAACTTTCTACCACTTTGAGGCGTTCTCCATTCAAGGTAATATTTCTGTTGATCCCTTTCTCTCTTCCAAATACCATTACTTCACTCTTATCTTTATTTATTTTTAATCCATACCTTTTCATTATTTCCTTCCACGCATCAAGCTGTAACTATACATCTACCTCTTTATCACCCCATATTACCATATCATCTGCAAAAATCATCTTTTCTATATATAACGATTAAATTCTCTCTGACTTTCAGCCGCGTTAAGTGGTTTAAAATCCATGATGTTTCACCTGAGTGCTCTTCGGCCACTGTCAAGTGATAAATGTTGAATGAATCCTTATATAGCCGCACTGCCTTCATGGCCTTATATATTGCTTGCACGCTTGTCGCGTCCACTTCAGTCTTCCCACGACCGGTTTCCAGGATACACTTAGCTGCAGGCCGCCATGTTTATTGAGGTTGTTATCAGAAATTTTTAACTCGATAACTTCTTTAATGACGCTGTCCCAGAAACTATTAGTCCGTGTAATAAATGATGTCTCGAAAAATTCATTGCGGTGTCCGTTTTCTAGAGCATTTTTCAGGATGCTGTAGTCGAAAACATCTCTCGTGTTCTATAAGGCGCTGTTCAGTAGTATCTACAGTCCGTCTGACATAAAGCTCTCCACACCCACACTGTACTGCCATCTGAAGATCACACCTCTGCATCCCATCGTGAGCACACCAAATCAAGAATACGACCGACTTCATTAGTCGAATCAAATGCTTACGTCTTGGAGGAGACCTGACGTTCTCATCAAACATTCTGTAGATCTGCTCTCCCAGTTATTTAACGACATCGTATTTTTTGTATGATGGACACTGTTTCAATCAGTCTGACGGCGTCAGCCCATCGGCTCTGGTTAAAGCCAACATGATTTTGGTGTACTTTGAGAACATCGCCCTGGTCTCGGCTCCTGCAAAGCCTAGTTGCTTCTACCGTTACGTCGAAAACCCGTTCATTGCCTGGTCCCATGGTAGTGAAAAAACCAAAAGAATTCTTGGAACACATCGACAGTATCCATGACAAAATCAGGTTCACGATGGAAGAAGAAATATTGCCTTGCCATTTCTTGACGACACCGACCGCAGTGAAGAGAATGGACGCCTCAGCCACAGTGTTTACCAGAAATCCACCCGTGTGAACCGATTTCTGCATGCTCGCAGCTGTCACCACCATTCGGAGAAAAGTTCTATTGTGAGAACTTGCTGCATGGTTCAAATGGTTCAAATGGCTCTGTGCACTATGGTACTTAACACCTGAGATCATGAGTCCCCTAGAACTTAGAACTACTTAAACCTGACTAACCTAAGGACATCACACACATCCATGCCCGAGGCAGGATTCGAACCTGCGACCGTAGCGGTCGCGCGGTTCCAGACTGAAGCGCCTTTAACCGCATGGCTACACTGGCCGGCTGCTGCATGGAGCGGCAGCGGTCTCAGACGATGAAAACCTTCCGATGTATCTGAGCCACTTGCAAAATGTATTCAAGGAAATTGGTTGCAACACCGCCGGATTTAGCAAGTCATCTTGCCGAAGAAACGGAATAAGAAGGCTCACGCAAAGGGCGCGAAGAAGCTCGTATTTTCGCCGTTCTATGGTTCCTAACTCACAATTCAACGAGAACTGATATTTTAATCAGACAGAATGGGCATGTTATAAGCGAGACGGGACAATTCAAGTTCCTAGGCATACGGATAGATAGAGCTGTTGTGGAAAGCCCATGTTCAGGATCTTGTTCAGAAACTAAATGCCGCTTTATTTACCATTAGAACAGTATCCCCCCCCCCACCCATGAACCATGGACCTTGCCGTTGGTGGGGAGGCTTGTGTGCCTCAGCGATAGAGATGGCCGTACCGTAGGTGCAACCACAACGGAGGGGTATCTGTTGAGAGGCCAGACAAACATGTGGTTCCTGAAGAGGGGCAGCAGCCTTTTCAGTAGTTGCAGGGGCAACAGTCTGGATGATTGACTGATCTGGCCCTGTAACATTAACCAAAACGGCCTTGCTGTGCTGGTACTGCGAACGGCTGAAAGCAAGGGGAAACTACAGCCGTAATTTTTCCCGAGGACATGCAGCTCTACTGTATGATTAAATGATGATGGCGTCCTCTTGGGTAAAATATTCCGGAGGTAAAATAGTCCCCCATTCGGATCTCCGGGCGGGGACTACTCCGGAGGACGTCGTTATCAGGAGAAAGAAAACTGGCGTTCTACGGATCGGAGCGTGGAATGTCAGATCCCTTAATCGAGCAGGTAGGTTACAAAATTTCAAAAGGGAAATGGATAGGTTAAAGTTAGATATTGTGGGAATTAGTGAAGTTCGGTGGCAGGAGCAACAAGACTTTTGGTCAGGTGATTACAGGGTTATAAATACAAAATCAAATAGGGGTAATGCAGGAGTAGGTTTAATAATGAATAAAAAAATAGGAGTGCGGGTTAGCTACTACAAACAGCATAGTGAACGCATTATTGTGGCCAAGATAGACACAAAGCCCATGCCTACTACAGTAGTACAAGTTTATATGCCAACTAGCTCTGCAGATGATGAAGAAATAGATGAAATATATGACGAGATAAAAGAAATTATTCAGGTAGTGAAGGGAGACGAAAATTTAATAGTCATGGGTGACTGGAATTCGTCAGTAGGAAAAGGGAGAGAAGGAAACATAGTAGGTGAATATGGATTGGGGGGAAGGAATGAAAGAGGAAGCCGCCTTATAGAATTTTGCACAGAGCATAACTTAATCATAGCCAACACTTGGTTCAAGAATCATAAAAGACGGTTGTATACCTGGAAGAATCCTGGAGATACTAAAAGGTATCAGATAGATTATATAATGGTAAGACAGAGATTTAGGAACCAGGTTTTAAATTGTAAGAAATTTCCGGGGGCAGATGTGGATTCTGACCACAATCTATTGGTTATGGACTGCAGATTGAAACTGAAGAAACTGCAAAAAGGTGGGAATTTAAGGAGATGGGACCTGGATAAACTGAAAGAACCAGAGGTTGTAGAGAGTTTCAGGGAGAGCATAAGGGAACAAATGACAGGAATGTGGGAAAGAAATACAGTAGAAGAAGAATGGGTAGCTCTGAGGGATGAAGTAGTGAAGGCAGCAGAGGATCAAGTAGGTAAAAAGACGAGAGCTAATAGAAATCCTTGGGTAACAGAAGAAATATTGAATTTAATTGATGAAAGGAGAAAATATAAAAATGCAGTAAATGAAGCAGGCAAAAAGGAATACAAACGTCTCAAAAATGATATCGACAGGAAGTGCAAAATGGCTAAGCAGGGATGGCTAGAGGACAAATGTAAGGATGTAGAGGCTTGTCTCACTAGGGGTAAGATAGATACTGCCTACAGGAAAATTAAAGAAACCTTTGGAGAGAAGAGAACCACTTGTATGAACATCAAGAGCTCAGATGGAAACCCAGTTCTAAGCAAAGAAGGGAAGGCAGAAAGGTGGAAGGAGTATATAGAGGGTTTATACAAGGGCGATGTACTTGAGGACAATATTATGGAAATGGAAGAGGATGTAGATGAAGACGAAATGGGAGATAAGATACTGCGTGAAGAGTTTGACAGAGCACTGAAAGACCTGAGTCGAAACAAGGCCCCGGGAGTAGACAACATCCCATTTGAACTACTGATGGCCTCGGGAGAGCCAGTCATGACAAAACTCTACCATCTGGTTAGCACGATGTATGAGACAGGCGAAATACCCTCAGACTTCAGGAAGAATATAATAATTCCAATCCCAAAGAAAGCAGGTGTTGACAGATGTGAAAATTACCGAACTATCAGTTTAATAAGTCACAGCTGCAAAATACTAACGCGAATTCTTTACAGACGAATGGAAAAACTAGTAGAAGCCGACCTCGGGGAAGATTAGTTTGGATTCCGTAGAAATTTTGGAACACGTGAGGCAATACTGACCTTACGACTTATCTTAGAAGAAAGATTAAGAAAAGGCAAACCTACGTTTCTAGCATTTGTAGACTTAGAGAAAGCTTTTGACAATGTTAACTGGAATACTCTCTTTCAAATTCTGAAGGTGGCAGGAGTAAAATACAGGGAGTGAAAGGCTATTTACAGTTTGTACAGAAACCAGATGGCAGTTATAAGAGTCGAGGGGCATGAAAGGGAAGCAGTGGTTGGGAAAGGAGTAAGACAGGGTTGTAGCCTCTCCCCGATGTTATTCAATCTGTATATTGAGCAAGCAGTAAAAGAAACAAAAGAAAAATTCGGAGTAGGTATTAAAATTCATGGAGAAGAAGTAAAAACTTTGAGGTTCGCCGATGACATTGTAATTCTGTCAGAGACAGCAAAGGACTTGGAAGAGCAGTTGAACGGAATGGACAGTGTCTTGAAAGGAGGATATAAGATGAACATCAACAAAAGCAAAACGAGGATAATGGAATGTAGTCAAATTTATTCGGGTGATGCTGAGGGAATTAGATTAGGAAATGAGACACTTAAAGTAGTAAAGGAGTTTTGCTATTTAGGGAGTAAAATAACCGATGATGGTCGAAGTAGAGAGGATATAAAATGTAGACTGGCAATGGCAAGGAAAGCGTTTCTCAAGAAGAGGAATTTGTTAACATCGAGTATAGATTTAAGTGTCAGGAAGTCGTTTCTGAAAGTATTTGCATGGAGTGTAGCCATGTATGGAAGTGAAACATGGACGGTAAATAGTTTGGACAAGAAGAGAATAGAAGCTTTCGAAATGTGGTGCTACAGAAGAATGCTGAAGATAAGGTGGGTAGATCACGTAATTAATGAGGTGGTATTGAATAGGATTGGGGAGAAGAGAAGTTTGTGGCACAACTTGACTAGAAGAAGGGATCGGTTGGTAGGACATGTTTTGAGGCATCAAGGGATCACAAATTTAGTATTGGAGGGCAGTGTGGAGGGTAAAAATCGTAGAGGGAGACCAAGAGATGAATACACTAAGCAGATTTAGAAGGATGTAGGTTGCAGTAGATACTGGGAGATGAAGCAGCTTGCACAGGATAGAGTAGCATGGAGAGCTGCATCAAACCAGTCTCAGGACTGATGACCACAACAACAACAACAACAGAACAGTATCTGAAATAAGTGACATTTCAACACGAAAAGTAGTCCACTTCGCATATTTTCATACACTTATGTCATGTGGTACTATTTTTTGGGGAAATTCTTCTGATTCAAAAAGGGTAATTTTGGCTCAAAAACGGGCTGTTCGAGCTATGTGTGGTGTAAGTTCGAGAACCTCTTGTCGACCCCTATTCATAAAACTGGGAATTCTGACATTGCCCTCACAGCATATATTTTCTTTAATATCGTTTGTTGTTAGCAATATCAGCCTATTCCCAAGAGTTAGCAGCTTTCACTCAGTTAATACTAGGCAGAAATAAAATCTGCATGTAGAATGCACTTCCTTGACTCTTGTGCAGAAAGGAGTGCAGTATTCTTCTGCATCCATTTTCAATAAGCTACCACAAGAACTCAAAAATCTTAGCAGTAGCCCAAACGCTTTTAAGTCTAAACTGAAGAGTTTCCTCATGGCTCACTCCTTCTATTCTGTCGAGGAGCTCCTGGAAGAGCTAAAAAATTAAGCAAATTCCAGTGTTACATTCTTGATTTTCTTTATTTAAACTAATGACGTGTCGCCTGAATATGTTTCTTATATTTCATTTTATCTGTTTCTACAATCGTGTTATAATTTCATGTATTGACTCGTTTCATGACCATGGAGACTTCTCCTTAATGTGGTCCCACGGAACAATAAATAAATAAATATAAATTAAAAAAATAAAAATAACAAAAAAGATTAACGGCTCCTAAAGAGGCGTAAAACTGATTCGGTTTGCAGGGTCCCGGCCAAAATTCGACAGCTAATGAGGCCCGTGAATGACGACGTAGGTCTCAGAACGCCAGGATAAATAAAACACCTTGTGTGTTTGGACAGTTTTACGTCAGAAGAACTGTATGTACTATTGAACATCGCTCTGTAGAACACAAGAGATATTTTCGCCTCCGGTATCCTGAGCAATCAGCGGTAGCGGAAAATGCTGAAGAAAACGGTCACCATGATGCATTTTCCTACACATCTGTTAGTACCCCGACTGAAGTTTCTGGGACAGCGTCATTAAATAAACTATAGTGGTAAACATTTCTTCCAACATCCTCAACAAAGACTACTGCCTGCAGCTAGGCAAAGCTTCGGATCCGGCCATCAGAAGGTTGAAGCGGGTACGACGAGCTCGGAACGACAATATTACCATATATGGAGATGGAGTGAGAACCAGAGACGTCAGTGAAAGCAGCCCGACTACGTAAGTACGGCAGCAGCAATCATTTGACAGTTACTATACGACACTGGCCCAGGAGCACGTCCTCATGATGTGGCTATCAACCCGAGAGAATTTTATCATTGTCTATATTGTCATGGTTCCACATGTCTAGAACATTATAATACAGTGTAGTATCGCGGAATAGTAAAGAGTTGGAAACGTGGAATATTCTCAAAGTTTCATTGCCTATGCCGAGAGCCAGAGGCAGTAGTTTAGCCAAGAGGTAAGAATGATTGCACATGTATCGGAATGTGTCGTCACGCAGGGGCAATGGCCTGGTTGTACACAACAGGCGAGAGAGAACTGCTTACCACGCGGGTTTGTGTTGGACGAAGACTTCTGTAGAGTGCAAGACAGAGGTATAGCGTCAGCTGTACTGCATTTCACAACTTCGCGTAGGTCTGCCGTAACAACATGTAACTCTGTCACAAGAACACCTAAGGGCGAGTACGACAGATGGATCAGCAGTATAAGTGGAACAAATGCGTTCATTACAAACGAGCATGACGTCAGGACGTCGCTCGTGCTTCATTTAAATACGCCACCTTTGATAGCAACAAGGCACTCGCAGTTAGACTTGCAGTTAGATGTGTACTGGGTCGCTGCGTAGCGCTCAGCTCGGTGACCGACATGTTAATCTTTATTAAGGAGATGTTGCAGTAAGAGCGGCCCATCCAGCAGCAAACATGAGGGGACAATTCCAGCTCTGGTCCTCTCTGCTGCCGCTGTCAATCATCAACCTAGGATTAGCAGACATCGAGGCAGACTTGCTCGCCGCCAATGCTGTCCACGTAAGTGAGCCGTCGTCGAGATGGTGCGGGGCCTAGGTCCTGTGCATCCGTCGTCACAACCCGGTGAGCCGACGGCGCTGGGGGACTGCAGCCCGTTCCGCCCGTCCACCGCGGACGAGCCACCAGGAGGAGCAGGGAAGAAGATGGGGCGGGATAGAGTACACTCCGCACTACGAGAACGCCTCTCGTGCTGACAGCTCCTGGACTCCAACCCAGAGCTTCCTGCTGTCCGCTGCTGAGTTGGCCAGCCAGCCGGGCGCCAACAGCCAAGCGCAGTCGAAGTACGAAGTAAGGACATTCCTTCACTACGTAACAGCACGCGGCGCTGCGCTAGCAAGACTGTGTGGTCCCGAGTTGGTGTCATCACTACGAGTCAGCGAGGACTCGGGAAGGTCGTTGATATCACCAAGCCACATTGTACTCGGCAGGAATAGAGGTCTTATGAATTAATAATGTTTCTTTGGCGTTTCTGAAGCGTCCACAGTCATTTCCTAGCATCCTGACAACTGGAGAGGTCACCGCTCGGCCATCTAGTCCACCGTAGGCGACCGGGACCACCAGGGCGCCTACAATGGAGAAAAATGTGAAACATTAAAAAATACATTTTGATAATAAAAATCAAGAGGATAAAAACAAATGTCTATAGATAAACATAGGTAACTAGTTACAAATGACAATTTTTGGCCGTCAGCACAGTAATATGTCACTGACGAGGGTTCAACAATGGTGAAATAGTATTACAATGCATGAAATGACAAGGAGTTTGCTATTAATTAACAGTTAAATTTCATTAGTTTTTATTTAAAGACTAAGTCTACGAGAGTATGTTAAGATGCTGATGTATACATCACATATCTGATGAATTTAATAATAATATAAGTGTAAGAATAAATTATCTTTGCTTCCTGACTAACGAACATCTAATAAAACGATTCAACTGGTTTTACAACTGATTAATATTTCTTGTTTTCTTATTTGTATTAAACTGCTACTTTATCTTTTATCCCTTGACACTTTATACATCAGAATACTGGTTTACTGGCTTTGATCCCTTGTCAGTGACACGCCATTGTGCCGTCGACCAACATTTGTGTCATTTGTAACTGTTACCTAAATTTATATACAGTTCTGTTTGTATACTATTGTCTTTTATTACCAACCTATATTCTCTAACATTGATTCTTTCATACTTTTGTAGTATAATATATAATTGACATGTGCATATGTGTTATGTAGATAATGATTTTTAATATATATATATATATATATATATATATATATATATAGTGCTTGACCTATTATCAGTTGCGTCTGAAGGTTGTGTTATATGCAACCTGTGGCCTAAGTGCACACACATTTATTCTTGTTTCCTTGACTTGACTTAAAAGTAATTTGTTTATTCCAGTATATAATTGTTTCTTCATATTTAATATATAATAGTCAATCATCCACACTGTTTTATTGCAAACCAGTGTAATATGTAACCTAAGGTACAAATTTATGTCACCTATATCACAATGTTTATGTCATCAGTAAACAACATGTAGGTTTGTGGCTTTAAGTCAGCTGTTACCTGAGACCTAGGTATGATGCAAGTATGTAGCAACCAATAGTTATATACTTATATTGTGTACAATTTCTTGGTATTTTATGTTTTGTGTAATTAGTTGTAATAGAAGTGGTCTACATTTATTTTTTTATAATCCGTCAAACCTGAGGTTTATGTCATCTCTAACCCAAGGGCAAATTTTTGTTATAAACATATTTTGTTATTCACTAGTAATTTGCGTCTATATCTTATATACTTCCGTCATCAATCCAGGATGGAATGTAACAATAGAATGAAAAGGAAAGTTGCTACCCACCTTATAGCGGAGATGCTGAGTCGTAGAAAGACACAACAAAAATACTGTCGGAAAGTTAGCTTTTGGACAACGGCTTTTGTCAAAAATGAACAACATAGAGATACTGTGACCATGTGTGTTCGAGCTGCGTTTTGCGTGCGGCTGTTACTGTGTGTGTGTGTGTGTGTGTGTGTGTGTGTGTGTGTGTATGCTGTCTATTTTTGACAAACGCCGTGTTAGCCGAAAGCTAACTTTTCGACAGTCTTTTTGTTGTGCGTTTCAGCGATTCAGCATCTCCGCTATGTGGTGAGTAGCAACGTACCTTTTCGTCTTATTGCTATAATTCCATGGTATGTTTTCATGGTAATTTTAAGTGCAAATAATTTTATGGAATATGTAAACGAAGGGTTTGACCCCACTGACTGAAACATTCCATGTTTACATTAATTTGTAATCCATGAATGTCAGATTAATCTTGAGTAATGTATAAGTCTACATTATTTACTTCATTTTCACTACGTACAATTTATTCTATTACCATGTTTTACAGTGTACATTCACATAGGCTAGTTCTCTTGATGCTGTACTCAGCGTCGTTCGACTGTTTACAGTAACCACAACAGTTTGCCTAAAGTGAACTTTTCTTGTATTAACTGTACTGTCTGAATTTTTCCCCTTGACGATAATACAGATCTTCATAAATTTCAACCTCTGATGATATAGTCTTTGGTGGTCTTAGGTATGTCTTTGAATCATGTATTTCGTAAGAGTCAGCAGTCTTTGTGCAAACTACTAGACACTGGATTGTAACATACTTGTATGATTTATGTCATTAGTAAAAAAATTTGTATTTTACACATCTATGTGTAACTTCGTTGAATTTGATATATTTCATGTGTTATTACGGATTAGCACGATTTTTTGATCTATCTGGTGCACTAGTTCATAAGCACTGGTTCTCATTATGTTTTACATCTCTATAAATCTGAGGTACTCGTTCTCGTTGTCTGTGTACACTACTAACGTTTTTCTGTTGTTGTTAAGTCTCCAGTGATGATGGTCATAAAAACCGTAATCGATAAAGAATGAAGCTAAATGTGTACAGCTGATGGCTATAAAAATGCTTTTCTTGAAATATTTGTAGTAGCGACTGGTCTATCTACTGACGGTGCTGTTCTAGTACATAAAATTTCACCTCAGGCCAACATCAGCGATAAAATGTGTTGCATAGTTAAATCGTCCTCCACAGCAGTTTTCACATGGAGAGCCTCTATTGACAATTTTATGATTCCTAGGTGGCACATCACATGTCCCAAGTCCCAACCTTGTCACATTAAGCATTTACCCCTGCCTCCCCCCCCACCCCTCTCTCTCTGTCTCTGCTGTTTCTTAGAACAATCTTTCTTTTTTATTTAAGTACTTCTCTTCCTGATCGTTATCCTTTTACCTGAAAATTACTTATTTCTTTCTTCTGCACCGATATCCTAGTCCATGATTCACTATAACAAAACAATATGCCTTAGAGAAACAGTTTAGAGGTTTTTCTCCATTACTGCGATAGCATTTGCCACCAGCAGCCTTGTTTCACTGAAGGAAGCTTTAGTTCCATGCACAGATGTACATTTAGTGTGGTATAGGCTTTTGCTATATTATGTAGCCTCGTCTTCAATATACACTCCTGGAAATTGAAATAAGAACACCGTGAATTCATTGTCCCAGGAAGGGGAAACTTTATTGACACATTCCTGGGGTCAGATACATCACATGATCATACTGACAGAACCACAGGCACATAGACACAGGCAACAGAGCATGCACAATGTCGGCACTAGTACAGTGTATATCCACCTTTCGCAGCAATGCAGGCTGCTATTCTCCCATGGAGACGATCGTAGAATGCTGGATGTAGTCCTGTGGAACGGCTTGCCATGCCATTTCCACCTGGCGCCTCAGTTGGACCAGCGTTCGTGCTGGACGTGCAGACCGCGTGAGACGACGCTTCATCCAGTCCCAAACATGCTCAATGGGGGACAGATCCGGAGATCTTGCTGGCCAGGGTAGTTGACTTACACCTTCTAGAGCACGTTGGGTGGCACGGGATACATGCGGACGTGCATTGTCCTGTTGGAACAGCAAGTTCCCTTGCCGGTCTAGGAATGGTAGAACGATGGGTTCGATGACGGTTTGGATGTACCGTGCACTATTCAGTGTCCCCTCGACGATCACCAGTGGTGTACGGCCAGTGTAGGAGATCGCTCCCCACACGATGATGCCGGGTGTTGGCCCTGTGTGCCTCGGTCGTATGCAGTCCTGATTGTGGCGCTCACCTGCACGGCGCCAAACACGCATACGACCATCATTGGCACCAAGGCAGAAGCGACTCTCATCGCTGAAGACGACACGTCTCCATTCGTCCCTCCATTCACGCCTGTCGCGACACCACTGGAGGCGGGCTGCACGATGTTGGGGCGTGAGCGGAAGACGGCCTAACGGTGTGCGGGACCGTAGCCCAGCTTTATGGAGACGGTTGCGAATGGTCGTCGCCGATACCCCAGGAGCAACAGAGTCCCTAATTTGCTGGGAAGTGGCGGTGCGGTCCCCTACGGCACTGCGTAGGATCCTACGGTCTTGGCGTGCATCCGTGCGTCGCTGCGGTCCGGTCCCAGGTCGACGGGCACGTGCACCTTCCGCCGACCACTGGCGACAACATCGATGTACTGTGGAGACCTCACGCCCCACGTGTTGAGCAATTCGGCGGTACGTCCACCTGGCCTCCCGCATGCCCACTATACGCCCTCGCTCAAAGTCCGTCAACTGCACATACGGTTCACGTCCACGCTGTCGCGGCATGCTACCAGTGTTAAAGACTGCGATGGAGCTCCGTATGCCACGGCAAACTGGCTGACACTGACGGCGGCGGTGCACAAATGCTGCGCAGCTAGCGCCATTCGACGGCCAACACCGCGGTTCCTGGTGTGTCCGCTGTGCCGTGCGTGTGATCATTGCTTGTACAGCCCTCTCGCAGTGTCCGGAGCAAGTATGGTGGGTCTGACACACCGGTGTCAATGTGTTCTTTTTTCCATTACCAGGAGTGTATTACTTACTCTGCTGAGTGTTAATAAGGTTTTATATATATTGTGCCTTAATTAACATTTTTGTACACTTCCACATCTTTGCCTGGTTTCGTGATCCTAATTCTGCGCTCTATAGCTGGTGAGTTGCTATTAACATTCGTCCCTCCTTACTCTTAGCGAAAGCAGAGGAAATACACGATAAGCAGAGTGACATCTAAAGATATATTTTGGAACAGCCTCCACAAGGCCTCTCAACTAAGTGTTGCCCGATATAGAAAAGATGACAAAAAATGAAGCACCCAGAAGACATGGCCGGATTCATTTTAACTTTGTACAGTTACACATCATCGACGGGCATGTAAATGATTACAGTTGCAATCCTCTGTAAAGTCCAATTGAGTACATTAGTGTTACTTGTTGTTAACAGGACTGGTAGGACATGGATAAATTCAGGTACCGACTGATCGCTGGCCACGAAGAACCCGCGAACTCGTATTATACAGCGGAATCAGCACATGATGAAAAGTGAATGGGGCCTCGCAGTTGGTCTTCATTTGGCGAACTGCTCAAACCGTGAATTATCCAGATCTAGGGACTGTGTGGGAACGTGAGGGAAAGCATACTCTTTGCCAAGGTTCCAGTCCACCAAGACTGGACATCACAAGGGAACATCGCCGTATAGCGCACCAAGCACACCGTCACCCCTTCACATATGCTCCTAGCATCCCAGAACAAGTGATGGACTCATAGCAACATTCCGTGTCATCCCTCACAATTGGTAGGAGACTAGCTGCAACCGCCGCAGGGGATTACCACCCAGTGCGTAGGCGGACATTAACAGCGCAACAGAAACGGCTGTGTCTGGAGTGACGTCTCCATGAAGCATTAACCACTGCTGAAAGTATCGCACTGTGTTGAGTGGTGAATCACGGTTCCGCAACTCCCCGGATGACCACCGTCGGCGAGCATGGCACGCTCCTCCGCCTTACAGGTTGTTGACGTCTGCTGCGGCCCGCACTACACAGTGCAATACTCGACCGCCGGAAGGCTCCGTCCTCCGCTGAAGCACGTATGTAGTAAAAATGATTCGCTCAGGTGAACAGATCGTCGTAAATGTTGAAGTATGCGTCTGTTGCAAATTCTTCTGTTCATTGAGGAGTTTCCCAGGTTCTCTGCGTCTCGTACCATAAATCTCCAGTTGTTCTAAAATGTCTAACCGTTTACTTTTTGTAACTTCATAAAGAACTTGAAGCTGTTCGTCGATGTTACCAATATTATGACCCTCCTCTTGCATATGTAAGCCTAGCGCTGTCTTATTACTGGGATACGTGTGTCCTTTAAACCTTACATCAAAGGACCTGCCTGTCTGTCCGATATAGCTTTTTTCGCATTCATGACATGATATTTTGTGAACCCCCGATTTACTATATTTAATACTTTTCTGTGCCACGTTATGACGCACTAGTCCTTCTAAGTTATCGGAAGTTCTAAATGCAATTTTAACCCCGTTTCTTCGGAATATATGTTCGACTTTATATGATGTTTTGCCTATATATTTCATAGTGGCGTACTTATCCTTTTTGGATGTCGGTTTTACCTGTCGTTTCTCGTTCCTTTTTACGTTTTTAATATTGCTATATATGGAGTTAACTATATATGGGTCATAATCATTTGCAAGGGCGACCTGTGTTACTTTGTCAAGTTCTTTTTTCACTTCCATTTGACATAATGGAAGTTTCTATTCTGTGAAACATTGAATAAAAATATTCATGTTTCTCACGTAGTGGGTGATTGGAGTGGGCATTGATAATCCCGTCCGTACATGTTGGTTTTCTACATATTTGGAACGCATGTCTACCATATTCCTTATGAATCGTCAGATCTAGGAAATTTATCTTTTTGTCTACTTCAATTTCTGTCGTGAATTTTATCTTGGAATGCATACTGCTTAGCTCCTGTGCCACATCTTCTATTTGCGTTTTACTGCCTCCATAAAGAATAATAGTGTCATCGACATATCTTCTGTAATATACTATTTTCGTCAGAATCTCTGGGTTCGTCTCGAAGAAAGTCTTTTCTAGCTGGTTAATAAAAATGGCTGCTATTGTGCCTACTAGGCAGTTTCCCATAGCGAGTCTGTGACATTTATTGTTAAGTAGAAAGCAGTTATACGACAGAACAAACTGCAATATTTCAAACAGTTCTACAACTTCATATTCGCCTAGATGCCCGTTACGTAATAGATTAGTTTTTATTATCTCTAAGGCTTCATCGATGGAAATATTTGTATGTAAGTTTTATTTGACCGACATTTAGTCCCTGATGTTAATGGTGGAAGAGATCATCAAAAGCTTGGGATATTGTCCAAATCTGATATGACGAATGACATAGGTATTTTTATTCAACTATGAAAGGTGTCATGCAAGTAGCATATCTATTATCTGGTGGACTTCACACTTAAATGCGATTTGCAGTAGTCTATACCACTGACCTCACAGTCCAGAATGGCACCCATTTGTCATGAAAAATGGCAAGTGTTACTGTCTGCTGTCTACACGCCATGGGCAATGGTATCACCGATGACACTGAAAGTAAGAAATCATGAAGATGGCGGGAAATTTTTAAAAAACGTGAGATAGCGGTGGTGGAAAATTCCAAAGAAAAATAAATTTGAAAAAAAACTGGTCAAAAAGATTTTGAAATAACATATCCAAAATTAAGAAGTAAATCAGATTAGAGAAACACCTGACATGGGTGGAATGATGCGTGACATCATGTGCAGCAAATAAATAATGTTTGACAACTTAAAGTTCAGTGTTTAACTTAGAATCTTAGATTTTTAACGAGTGCCAAAGGATATTTGTGTTACGAGTTATGAGTTCTGTGCAGTCTCCTGCAGTGTGAGCTTGCCATACCTCTATCATCTATAACCAGAATTGTTCAAAACTTTCAACAATTTTTCGGTCATAAAAATTTTGCAATATATAACCCTCACATATCTGGAAAGAGGATGTGCATTTTCAACCAGGAGCTAGCAAGGTTACAGCTATGTAAGGCTGCGGTGCCGTGATGTTCAACATCATACAAAGGCACATCAAGCGTTCCTCCAATTGACATTACTTACTGCCTTTAAACAAGCCATTTGACAAAATATTTGACATGTCTTTCTTCGGTTTCTATTTTTTACTTTCAAGTTTTGCTCAGAAAGCTAATCTCAAAACGTCCTAAATGTAGCAATTGATTGGTTTCTATTATTTACTTTCAAGTTTTGTTCAGAAAGCTGATCTCAAAATGTCCTAAATTTAGCACTCGATTCAAAGGAAGACATTTTTAAAATGAAATAACACACTAAGGCGACAATTTGCACGCCAAATAGATACAGAAGGGGGAGATGAACATCTTGACACATTTCCTTTCCTAGCGTCTTCTCTGCTTTCAGTGTCCTAAAGTTAATACTTGATTCGAAGTAACGCTTTTTGACAGTTAGGTGTCACACCATTTAACTTTTTATGTCCAAAATGGCTACACTTCGGAGAGATTAACTTTCTGACGCTTTATTTACACCGTGAGCATTATCTTTTCATGAAATATTTCAATCTTACCTCAAATCACTTGTTAAATTTTTCTTAATTACCCTGTTCCCATTGAAGGAATGAAATGTTAATATTACGAAACTACACCTCACGCAGGTCTATTTGACAGCCCAGTTGTCCATTTCCCGCAATACATTTGACTACGAAAATTGGGGTAAAAATTTCCCTCAAATCAGTAAACACATTTTTCGTAACCACTTTAGTTACTTTCAAGCAGCGAAACCCTTAAACGCTTTACTTCTAAACTAGAACTCACGCTAATAAATTTCATACACAATATTTCCATTTCCCATTCTTCGTTTGGCTATGAGCATTCGGTCAGGAATCCATGGTGCTGTTATCCTTCATATCACTAAGTTATTCTTAGATACTCTGCTTACTTTCAGGCAACTTATTTTTTCATAACTGCATTTCATGCTCGTCAGTTTGTTCCTCAATTATTCATTTCCCACTCTTCGTTTGGCTATAAAAATTCCGACAAGTACCCACGGTATAATTAACAAGGAGTCATGTTTTTGTTACAGTCAAACATTGGTAAGGAGTACTGCTGTCTGTGTCTCATGACGTAGTAAATTGTACTACTTATCTATAACTGGGTTCTATAATTATCCAAGTTGAGCATGAATTTTCTCTGGTGAGTGCATTGTTTTCCTATTTTATGTCAACATTGCCCAAGTACTACGGCATGTATATGTGAGCAGAGCGCAGTTGTCTGTGTTCTGTAAGAAGCGGTAGCATGCAATCGAATTGCGCAAAACTTGTCTGAAGAGTTTGCTAAATAGTTTGGTTATGAGTAGAAAGTTGCACGTCATTCGTAGGATAACAGTTTCTTAGTGACTCGGTTTATTCACAGAAAGGCTCGCTGAAATATCTGCGACGATTGTTGTTGAAACAGTATCGTAACTGTTAATAACTTCCGCTGGAGAAACATATCGGCAGTAGTACAAAAGAATAATAACGTCTTCTGTGAACAATGATAACTGGTTAAAATAATTTGAAAATAAAACGCAGCAATGGTTACTTCTGCAAGAATGTAAAATGGGCTTAACTGTTAATACGAGAGTGGACGAGCCTAGGTATTGATAGAGTAATTAAACAAAGTAATATTAATTAATACAGTTTTAATTTCAAGGTAACATTTCTCATATTAAAAGTATGGCACTTTTATCTGTGAAAAGTCTAAGCGACATGTTTTCGTATTAGGCACATTACCGGGTTTATTCAGTAACAAATACCGTTCTCTCTGTAAAGCATCCGCACTCGAGTCTAGTACTGGAAAATTAATAAACCAAATACTAACGAGAGGAGGTTTACAATTGGCGTCCCCTTCAAAGACAGTAGCTTTTACGGTGAGTAATATTGATTCGAAACGCAGAAATGAGAAATAACTATGAACAATAAAGTGACGAGTCCATGTGCAGCGAGTGTAAAAGAGTTTGTCGTCCCAAAGGAAATCGTGTGTGAGTGGGAATCTACAGCTTGTTTGACTGCTGTTGTTTCGAGACAACCACAACAAGACACAGGGGGCTGCGCAGTTTGCAGCGTCGCATCACGGCACTGCGAGCTACAGTTGCGGAATGAAAGGTACGTGTCGCAAGAATGCCAATAACGGGTACTTTGAATTTATTGCTGTAAAACTTTTGAACCATTTCACGTGTGTCAAGTTGTATGTAGTTCAAGTTAGTATGGGTTGTGTTTTATGCTTTTTATTTTCTGTTGTAAGAACGTCGCCAGTAAAAGAACAAGTACCAGTACATAGTACTGTGAGACGTCAGCTTGGTAAGTAGGGAGAATGCGATGTTGTAGGATTCAAATATTCCTGTTTTTAAAACGTGACTAAGGCATAATCTGCGAAATAAAGCGCAAGTAAACCTTCAGTGGCACAAATACAGATCTAGGAAGAAGTGGAGGGCTCCACGCCTAATAATAAAACCGAACGTCAGCCACTGCTAGGTATGAGTCAGTTGCATTTGACAGTGCTACTCAGTGCGATAGAGAAAGCTGTAAAATAGATCAAGAGAAAATGGTTTTGGAATCTGGGAAGGATTTCTAATGAGTCAAGAGAAATCTGCAAATGAAATACAACCAATATAAAAGAGTGTTCGAGAACAAATGGCGAAAATATCTGAAGAGAAACAGACAGTGTACGAGGAACATACTTTGAAATGTAAATTCAAGTAGCAAATGAGATTATTATTGTCATAGACCACCTAACTGAGACGTTTATGATATGAAAACAAGTTTTTGAAGTAAAATGTCAGATTTAGTTAGATCGTGACAAGCAGTATGAAGATATCTTGTCTTTGAAGCTGGAGAAACAAATACGATATTGCAGCGCAATATCGAAGTTTCGAGTTTATCCGCCGATACCAGGCAGTGACTTTCCATTAAAAATGTCTAAAATCTTTAAATTCGTAGTGTAACCGTTCATACAAGTAGAGATACGATGGAGTGATCTCAGAAATTTCGGAAAAGAAATTAAAAAGACATGAATATTTCAAAGTCCAGGGTGAGGAACGTTACATGGTGCAACAGTTGCCATGCGAAGTTTTTAGGGGATTGAATGACACAAAAATTGAAACTGAAGAGCAGATATGAATATTATCACAAACCGAGAGGTGAAGTAAAGGGCATCCAGGAGGACGCAGGAAGAGGAAGCAAAACGAGACGCAATTACCACGGTGACTGCACAAGGAAACTACTGCTTCCTTCGAGAGGCATTCAATAAGAAATGCGACACATTTCTTCTGTCTGGAATCAGGTTGGTTTTATTCAGAATTCCAATACACCAAATTCTTCCCCAATCTTTCGGTTTCAAATCAGAACCCTACTTTTCAACATAATTCAAATCAAATACCTTATGCCACCATACTGGGAGGACCTGTTTCCCCGAATGGTACCACAGTACTGGTCGACGTCGCAGCCTACGTCGTGCTGCTTCAATAACCTCGAAATCATCCGCGCACTGCTTCCCGCAGAGTGCAACCTTGATTGAGTCACACAGACGGAAGTAGGAAGATGGGAGATTCGAGCTGTAGTGTGGACAAGGAAGAATAGCCCAAACAAATTTTGTGTGTGCACAGACTTCGTTTGGGCCCTGCATTGTCATTGACTAGGAAATGTTCGTTTGCCTTTCTTCTGGGTGAACTACACTCCTGGAAATTGAAATCAGAACACCGCGAATTCATTGTCCCAGGAAGGGGAAACTTTATTGACACATTCCTGGAGTCAGATACATCACATGATCACACTGACAGAACCACAGGCACATAGACACAGGCAACAGAGCATGCACAATGTCGGCACTAGTACAGTGTATATCCACTTTTCGCAGCAATGCAGGCTGCTATTCTCCCATGGATACGATCGTAGAGATGCTGGATGTAGTCCTGTGGAACGGCTTGCCATGCCATTTCCACCTGGCGCCTCAGTTGGACCAGCGTTCGTGCTGGACGTGCAGACCGCGTGAGACGCCGCTTCATCCAGTCCCAAACATGCTCAATGGGGGACAGATACGGAGATCTTGCTGGCCAGGGTAGTTGATTTACACCTTCTAGAGCACGTTGGGTGGCACGGGATACATGCGGACGTGCATTGTCCTGTTGGAACAGCAAGTTCCCTTGCCGGTCTAGGAATGGTAGAACGATGGGTTCGATGACGGTTTGGATGTACCGTGCACTATTCAGTGTCCCCTCGACGATCACCAGTGGTGTACGGCCAGTGTAGGAGATCGCTCCCCACACCATGATGCCGGGTGTTGGCCCTGTGTGCCTCGGTCGTATGCAGTCCTGATTGTGGCGCTCACCTGCACGGCGCCAAACACGCATACGACCATCATTGGCACCAAGGCAGAAGCGACTCTCATCGCTGAAGACGACACGTCTCCATTCGTCCCTCCATTCACGCCTGTCGCGACACCACTGGAGGCGGGCTGCACGATGTTGGGGCGTGAGCGGAAGACGGCCTAACGGTGTGCGGGACCGTAGCCCAGCTTCATGGAGACGGTTGCGAATGGTCCTCGCCGATATCCCAGTAGCAACAGTGTCCCTAATTTGCTGGGAAGTGGCGGTGCGGTCCCCTACGGCACTGCGTAGGCTCCTACGGTCTTGGCGTGCATCCGTGCGTCGCTGCGGTCCGGTCCCAGGTCGACGGGCACGTGCACCTTCCGCCGACCACTGGCGACAACATCGATGTACTGTGGAGACCTCACGCCCCACGTGTTGAGCAATTCGGCGGTAAGTCCACCCGGCCTCCCACATGCCCACTATACGCCCTCGCTCAAAGTCCGTCAACTGCACATACGGTTCACGTCCACGCTGTCGCGGCATGCTACCAGTGTTAAAGACTGCGATGGAGCTCCGTATGCCACGACAAACTGGCTGACACTGACGGCGGCGGTGCACAAATGCTGCGCAGCTAGCGCCATTCGACGGCCAACACCGCGGTTCCTGGTGTGTCCGCTGTGCCGTGCGTGTGATCATTGCTTGTACAGCCCTCTCGCAGTGTCCGGAGCAAGTATGGTGGGTCTGACACACCGGTGTCAATGTGTTCTTTTTTCCATTTCCAGGAGTGTATAATACACTTCAGAGTCGATCGTTGCACCTTGAAGGAGGACATGAAACGAAATAATCCATTCAGATTCCCAGAAGACCATCGCCACAACTTTAGCAGCTGATGGTTAGGCTCTGAACTTTTTCACCGGACGAGAGATGTCGTAGCGTTACTCTATGGTTCAAATGGCTCTGAGCACTATGGGACTTAACATATGTTGTCATCAGTCCCCTAGAACTAAGAACTACTTAAACCTAACTAACCTAAGGACATTACACAACACCCAGTCATCACGAGGCAGAGAACGTTACTCTAGGGATTGCAGTTTTGTTTCTAGTTATAGGTGATGAACGCATGATTCATCGCCTGTGACGATGGTCTACAAACAAATTGTCACGGTCAGCCACGTAACGCGCAAGCAATTAGGCACAGATAGTTCTTAGTAGCTCTTCATGGTCTTAAATTATGTGGCAAGGAACCCAGCGGGTATCCCAATTGGCGGAATTAGTGAGTCAGCACTACCAACAGAGGCATCCAGCTGTGCAGCGAGATGTTTGATTGTGATCCGTCGATCACCATGAACGAGAGTTTTGCATTTCGACATAACTGTCATCTAGGAGTGTGACTGAATGAAATTTAAAACTTTTATTTGACGCCACAAACGGTCATCAAGCCACAGTCACAAAAACAATTAAGTTTTCAAAAGGTTATATAACTAGTTTCGACGCACTGAGTCATCATTTTCAAATGTAATCACGAACCTGGAAATGTACGTGAATAATTCCAATTACACTTCTTTCAAATATTACGAAAAACACAGTAAATCTAGTAAACTGAAGCAAGAGCAGCTGAAACGGGTCAAAAGACGTCATGACAATTTTTGGCTCATCAGTCATTTCACACCTTAATGTGAGTGTCCTCGTGTTCCAACACTGCGGGCGTCACAACTGTGTGGAACCGGTCGGCATACGGTAGCTCAGATGATTTGCACAACCTTGCTGCAATGATGACAGACGCCTCGTCTAATACTCAAAGAGCTTTTCTTCATCGCTAGGTCTCCGTAGACATTCTGCAGGCGCCTCTGAGTATCTGCGGTGCTCCCGTCTTCTTCCAAAGGAAATGACAGCTGTCTGCTTGGAACGCCCCTCTATTAGAGATGGGGGATCCGCTCTTGAACTAATTCATAGAGTTCAATCTTTCAAAGGAGTGAACAATCAGTGATTCAGAAAAAAAGAACGGTAGCTCCAAACGTTTCCCACGGCAGAGAGAGAGAGAGAGAGAGAGAGAGAGAGAGACGGAGCATATCAGCAGCGCCTCTGCTGGTCACAGCACAGTGCACGCCACACAACACAGCCAGCGCCGGCCTCTGCCCTGCTTCTACCTTGGCTGCCTGCATTGTGCAGTGCCCCATTGGATTTTGTGTTTCACATATGCCGTGGCGTCTCTGTGCGTCGTCTGCCGCGCAGTGTCTGGCGCAGCGTAACTTCGCATCGCACTCTGTCGGCGATCGTTTCAGTCGCACGTCCTGCCCTCTGGGCAGTTGATGCGAGCAACAGGACAGAGAGCCACCTAGCGGATAACATAGGAACTACTTGCAAAAACCCGCTCACAAGGGAACGAACTATTTGTCTCGGAGCGGGTGAGTTCACCGCTACCCCCTCCCTCGGAACTCGCCCGCTCAACGCTCGCCCCACCGTCTCGACTCTAGCCAGAGCGTCGAGCAAAGCGACTCAGGTGTCACTGTGGTCTCTGCGGTCTCAGCTCACGCAGTAATACAGCTCGCGGCTCGACCTGCTCGACTCAGCGCCTCTGCATCGGAGTTCGTCCCCACTGGATATTGTTCTTCGTAGTAATGCCGCTATGTATATTACATTATTATGTTATGTATACATCAATTGTTTTTATTTTATTTTTATTTGTTTAAACTGATTAGATTAGGTTCCTGATGACTCCTCTTACTATAGGATTTTTATTATAGACACTCGAATTTACGCTTTAATTACGAGCGAACCGATAAACGTATCGCAAAATGTGATTCACCAATATTTTCCTTGTTTTATTCTGCGTAAGGCTATATGCAGCACTTTCGTTTTACAGTCAAATTTATATATTTTTTTCTTATTCTGGTACGGATTTTGCGATTTTTGGCGTCTTCGAAAGGAAATGTTCACTTTAAAAATATATGGCTTGCGATGTATTTGTATGAGGTTAATGAAATTTTAATACGTTATAACCAAATATATTGTTAATGTAAATCTCAAGTTACAACATTTTCCGATCACCCAAAAAACCACGATAGTGCAAAATAAATCAATAATCAAAAACTTTGTCATATCGTGGAAATTTCAATAAACAATACAAAATTCTTACTCATTATCTGTGTTACTTCAAAATAGGATCAAATAAGATCAAAATACAGGTATAGTACTGGAATAAACCAAGTTCAAAGGGCAATGTGTCTTCCATTTATTTTATATTGTAAATGAGTGGTGAGTCATGAAAAAGAGCTAATTCATTTCAGGGAGTGAACAGTTCTGATCCAATCTCTGAAAAGAACAGTTTTGCCCATCTCTACCCTCTATTACAGGTGTCATTGTGAAGGCTACGTATAGCGCCGCCACCTATAGGAGCTTCACGAAACTAAATGGGTTGAATCGGGAATATCGCACGATGTCCCTCAACGAATTCCGCATTTTTCAGCCGAAATTGTCCGAGAAATAGAATGTATTGCATTGCTCATTGAACGTGTCTCGTAATTACAGACAGTGACAGAGGAGGAGGTGGAAGTAAAGCAGTACATACAGCTCAGGCCAGACGCAAAGCCGGACAGACGGAGCTGCAGCGGCGCGTCATCGCACTTATGCTTACAAGGACTTCAATATTATATAAAGTCGTGGGGGGGGGGAGAGACTGTCGACATCGATGCTGCTGACTCTCCCCTCTTCTATACCTATTGTATACGGCGGACATGCCGCCGCCTTCACTCCCCCCCCCCCCCCCCAACCACCTTATTCAGTACGCCAATGACACCGCCTACCTTGCCAAAACCCCCATCCTGCAACGCTCCCAACACCTTCTCCAACCCCATCTTGACCGGTTCAACGCTTGGTGTAACCAGTGGTTGCTCAAGGTCAATCCTTCAAAATCCAGGCGATCATTGTAGGCAGAACCACCCCTTCCTTCCGTCTCCTCGACTTCTATCTCACAATTTATGGTCGTCCTATCGCCCTCTTCCCCACCCTTAAGTACCTTAGCGCCACCCTTGACAGTCGCCTCCCCTGGACCCCCCATCGCCGGACAATCCAAGCCAAGGCACGCTCCCAACTCCGTCTCCTCAAGCTCCTTTCTGGCCGCACATGGGGTCTGGACACCTCCACCATCCTCCACACCTATAAATCCCTTATCCGCCCTATCCTCTGCTACGCTCATCCTGCCTGGATCTCCGCCCGTCCTACATTTTACAAATCCCTTCAAATCCTAGAACGCCACGCGCTTTGCTTCGCCTATCGCATCCGTCTCCTCTCCCCCACGTGGATCCTTTATGACCTTATTCCGTTCCCGCACCTCCTTCTTTCCCCTTATCTGCCCTATCCTCTGCTACGCTCATCCTGCCTGGATCTCCGCCCGTCCTACCTTTTACAAATCCCTTCAAATCCCAGAACGCCATGCGCTCCGCCTCGCCTATCGCATCCGTCTCCCCTCCCCCGCGTGGATCCTCTATGACCTTATTCCGTTCCCGCAACTCCTTCTTTTCCTTGAACGGATACAGATCCTCTAAACCTTGCGCAAACTTGATCGCCCTCACCCACTTGTCTCTCCCACCCCTGTCCGCTGCCACACCTGTATTCCCACATCCCATCTGCTCTCCATCTCTCCACTCTCCATACTCTTGCCCAAGGTGGCTCCCACCAACTCCACCCTCCCTGATGATGCCCTCATGCCCTCCATCTACCCCTCCTACCAACTTTGATCCTCCTCTACAGCACCCTGTGTTTTTTCCCAAGGGCACCCTCTCTCCCTTCTCTCCCTCCTCTCTTCCTCCCTCCCTCCTCCCCCTGGGCTTCCCCTACACCCCCGTTTCCTCCCCCTCCCATCTCCTCTGCCACTGGCATCTACCCACTCCCCTCTCCTTCCTCCCCCCCTTTTTCCCCTTTTGGCAGGTCCCCAGACTCGCAAACGTATAGTGAACTTTCACACGCCAGGCATCATCGACTAGTGTTCGTGTGTGTCGTCGTGTTCGTGTTCAAGTGTTCCAGTGTTACTCATTTGTGCTCCAACGTTCGCGTGTGCCATCTGTCGTCTGTGTGCGTGTCCACATGTCTGAACATTTTAATTTTGGACTCTGCGCCCGTGAACGGCTCCGTGCTGGCCGGAGTGGCCGTGCGGTTCTAGGCGCTACAGTCTGGAACCGAGCGACCGCTACGGTCGTAGGTTCGAATCCTGCTTCGGGCATGGATGTGTGTGATGTCCTTAGGTTCGTTAGGTTTAATTAATTCTAAGTTCTAGGAGACGGATGACCTCAGAAGTTAAGTCGCATAGTGCTCAGAGCCATTTGAACCATTTTTGAACGGCTCCATGTGTTTTAATTTTGTATGTCTATGTTTGTATATACCTGCCTGTTCTGTGATTGTCTTCTTTTATCTCATTAGTTTTATCTGTGGCCGAAGAGCGGCGTAATGTGCCGCTGCTGGCCTACCTGTATCAAGTGTGAAATTAACAATAAATAATTCATTCTTCTTGACTCCATCATAGCAAGCTCCATAACAACGTTTCCTTACAACATTCTCCACTTTTCCTGCTGTCTAAAATCTCTCTTCGTTATTTTGTTTTATCTCTTATTCATTCCATCATCATTTCTCGTCTTATTTTTGTTTAATCATGAAATATGATTTATCTATATCTTTTTCGTTCCACTAAGTGGCTAAAACATATCCTTGTCACTGTCCATTAAATTCCTGACTTCATCCAGTAATCACCTCTTACCTTCCAGTCGCGCACATCTTTAAAACAGTGAGAATTCCCCGTAATCTCCTTTGTATTTTCAAACTTTATTTCTCCTCGGCAACCCAATTCCTTGTCATTATTGCTCAAAATTACACAGCCCAAACCAAATATATTCATATATTGTCACACCATCACACTAGTCTTGGCTTTTTATCTGTACTACCAAATTTTCAACATAAATTGTTCATCAATTATTTTCTTATTGTGGTCGTTTTCCTAGCCATTCACCTATCGTTATCGTTTTGTCATCATCAGATATTGCGTCTGCCTTGGGAATCCAGTCACATTAGGCGATGTCTACTCACTTCTCCCTCTATATGCACTGATAATTGATTTCTTCTGACAGATACATGGTATAGCAGGAGATTACGAAGCGGTGTTTGAAAGTAAACAGAGACATAACACTGGAGCAGCTTGGGGCCTTGCACCTCATGGCACGTATTCACTAATTTGTAGCGAATCCTCTGAGATAAGTTTTGTCACAGCTGATCGCCTCTCTAGTATCATTTCTGAGGTCCACTTGTTCGATTTGCCCTCCCGGCTCCCATAATACGTAGCCTTTAGCAGAATTTTTATTTCGTTGCAGAGCGCAGCTTCTTTTTGTGTAGCAAGAACACTGCAAACAATTGTATTTTGAACCAATTTTGTTAAGACACTGCGTTTGGCTTTAACTTGTAGCCACAAACAACAAAAATTAACGATGATAGTGACTGAACCTCTATGCATAGAAGATCAGAGCTATAATCACCTAATTATAAGAATGGATTAAAGCTCAAGTGTACTTACAAACATTACAACGTGGTAAATAACATGGTAAAAATGTAGAAGGCCCATCAGTCATAGTTAAAGCAATAGCGCCCGCAGGGAGGATAGTCACTGAATGAAAAGTTGAGCTAGAAAAATATCTGCATATCTGAACAACAAGAAAGAAACACTGATAGTGTATGAAACTCTATATAGCTAAGTAATGCTAGCGCAATAAGCACCTAATTATGAGAATAGATCAAAACACAAGTGTACTTACAAACATTGAAAATGGTGAACAACATGGTGGAGAATACAAGAGACTCAAAGCACATTGTTGATACTACAATGTCTCATAGGACGAATAGTCAATGCATAAAAAATTGAGCAATAGGAAACATCGAATGCCACGTAAAAAGGACGCGCCTATAACCGAAAACCGATTGTGAGACGTTTGAGCAACCTATTGTGGAGGCAAGAAGCAGAACGCTTACCAGTAAGGCAGCGCAATACAACTCGGTGAACTGTAGCAACCACCTCCGCACTTCATGCAGGGAGCGAGGCGGTGAGGCAAAGTGTGTGGCGCTCGAGTCGCCGGCGCTAAGAGCGCCACCGTGACGTGGGACTGCATAAACTAAATCCGCGTTCCCTATACTCTTAGCGTACTATGGCATTGGCGGTTCGTTACGTCAATTTTGACGAAGTAAGCACTTACCACGTATGGGATGTCTACCCAGACGCAAAAGCTAATTGCACTATACTTACAGTGGTGGCACGACGCAAAACCATAAAATGCTTAGGGGTAAACAAGAGAGACAAATTCTAATCTATCAGGTTCAGGGATCACTAGGCTCTCGCTATACACTCAAGATTATGTAAAATGTCCCCATGCCGTTGCTCGATCTGGTTGTTGAGCATGAGTTGTGGATACAGTTTAATGTTACGCATAATCACTGCTCTTTGTAAAATATTAAGGATGCGACTCTTTTTCTGCGTATGTAAAACTCTTAAATTCTCTGCCATACTCGCCACCGAGTGACCATACTCTCGAAGCTGGGTACTCGGGGCAGACCAGTAACTTATCAAACTTGCTTGCTCTCAGAACCTGATATTTAACGCACGGCCACCCTGCTACACGTAACGCATAAGCCCATATCACACTATATACAATAAACCCTTTTGATTTTGGTTATTTCACAAGGCGGCTTCTCTGTTTGTCTCACTGGCTCGCCTCTCATAGTGTTTGCTAGGGATGAAGGAGGCAGGTCATATACCTTTTGCCCTGAGGTGGTTAGTACCCAACACAAATCCGGTAGTCTTAATAAAACTGGTTCAGAATATAGCTGTCTGTGAAGGTGTTGCTACAAAATGCACTGTCACAATTGTAGACAACCAGACCACAGACTCATCTGTAGATCGCAGTGAGGGTGCCATTTACCAGTGTCCCTGACTCTGTTCAAGAAATGATTTACTCTAAGATTCAGGTCCAACAACACAGCTTCATTGTTAACACTTCAACAAAACCCCTTTCACTCCATGTGCAGTCTGAGTATATTAATTTGCTAATTCTTTTCATTTGAACTTCTCCCAGTACTCCTATCGTACATTGGGGCCGTCTGAAAAACAACCAATACTTCACTCTTTCAGTCCTTGAACGAGCACTTACCCAAAAATCCGTGATAAGTTCTTTATTTATAGTACTCTGGAGCATATGGCCCCAAACTATCAATTCTCAGCGTTCTCTTTTAAGACCATTCAATTGTGACTTGGCTTCTAAAAATATTTACGAAGGAACCCAAGTGTTCTTCTCCACTGCCATCACCAGCTGTACTGTTAAAACTAATACTACTACTTACATGCATCGCTGAAAGTGCTCCCAAGAAGTTTTAGTTTTTAAGATTCTTTTCTCAATCATCCCCTCTGTTCTCAGCTTCAGAAGTAATCTGTTTAATTTACTCCATTTCTGAGTCATTTTTCAACTGCATTCCTGGAAAAGCTGATTATTATCATTCTTTACTTCAGTTTTCTAATGTTTATCCTCAACAGCTTGGGCTTCAGTGCTTTTATCCAAGCATCGTTCCCCTTCATTTAGGATATTCTCTTCCAATAATTTATCTACAGGGATCGAACAAATGTAAGGAAACACTACGAGATATGCGTGCTTGAATATAAACGCATTTCCTATGCAAGCCTGCAGGTGGCACTGTTGCGTTTGACCAGCTACGGCACTTGCGCAATGTCCTCAATACGTTGGGCACTTGTAGTACGAACAGTGCTCGCTGTAGTTGTAAGTGCATTATGTCGTAGTTAACTCAAACGTGGGCAAATTGTTCTTGCTTCTATAGTGGCCGAAGTGTTTGGCGTTTAAAGGAGCATCGTATCGATGAGTGATACTGCAAACGGGGTAAGCACAAAAACATCATTCGCTAAGGGACAAGGTGCACGAAAGTGGAAACTGAGTGACAGTGATAGATGGTCATTGAAGAGGACTGTGACGAAAAATAAGAGGACGACAGCTGAAAAAGTCACTTCTGTTCTGAATGTCGCACTCGTAAACCCTGTTAGTACAGAACAAAACGAAAGGAACTCTAAAAGCTTGAAAATGCAGGGAGAGCTGAAATTCCAAAGCCACTCATAACTTACGTAAATGCCAATAACGGAAAAACGTGGTGTCAAAGCCATAAAACGTGGACTATGGAGCAATGGAAGGAGACATTTGGTCTCATGAGTCTTCTCTCTTATTGTTTCCAAGTTCTCGTCGTGTCTGTGTCTACAAGTCTAAAGTCTGCGATGCAGACTGTCTGCTGCTAAGGGTGATAAAATGGCGGGGATTCCGATGATGGTTTCGGCTGCAATATCGTGGTACTCTGCAAGGTAGCATTACTGTCTAGGATTACGTGATCATATTGGATGATCGGGCCCGTCACATGATTCAATGTTGTGTTCTAAGATGACACTGCTCATGTTCACATGGTTCGCATAGTCCAGGAATAGTTATGTGAAAACGATGATGAATTGTAGCATCTCTCATGGCCACCAAAGCCATCAGATTTCAGTATTATTGAGCCTAGGGTGTTTACTTTGAGAGAAGGGTTGTCTGATCACTAAGTACCCCCATCACCATTACCCGAACTTGACACAATTTTCCAGGGAAAATGGTGTAAGATTCCCTTGAAAACATTACAGGAACTGTATATATCCATTCCGAGACGACTGGAAGCAGTTTTTAATGCCAACTATTTTCCTACGTCATATTAGGCTTGATAATGTATTGTGTTCTTAAAATTTCCGTTTTATTGTACACACTCTACACATTTCTTTTTCAGACTCCCTAATCGAACTTACTACTAACATTTCTTTCTCTTTCTTTAACAGCCACTCCATCGTACTGCAGGCCCAAAATAACCGAAACAAATGAAAACGACATGCAGCGGCCACTAAATATCGAACCCAAAGACTGTAAGGTTTCGATTACACAGCATCAAAAACAATGCTGTCCCGTTACGACACAACGCAAAACAGGAATCCCCATAATATTAGACCTTTCAGAAATTACAGTGCTCATTCAACGAAGGCGGAGGAAGCCTCATACCCATTTAATTATGTAAATTTTGAAATATATACAACTAAGACAGTTTAACTGTTCGCAGAATGAATTAATTATTATGCTACTCAGAATGAGCTGATTACTTACATTTGCGAAAGAAGTAGGCAAGGCCTCATAATGCCATCGGATTCCATAGCAGGATGAATTCCGACACGTAAATAACTGCGATGCAACACGAAGCTGTGTGATTCAGAGCTTTCACTCGATGTAAACGCTTCACCAATCAAAACACAGCAACTGATTTCTGATGCGCTGTAGCCAACTGTCGACATTACAGCAGGCACAAATTATACGAGCACATTGCAATAAACAGCACAAATATCGACGTATAAACCGAAAAATCATGCAATGTGCAGGAATAACTCTCACAAATACAGAAAATATATAAATAAAATAATTGCGATGCAACACGAAGCTGTGTGATTCAAAGCTTTCACTCGATGTAAACGCTTCAACAATCAAAACACAGCAACTGATTTCTGATGCGCCGTAGCCAACTGTCGACATTACAACAGGCACGCATTACACGAGCACCCTTGCAATAAACAGCACAAATATCGACGTATAAACCGAAAAATCATGCAATATGCAGGAATAACTCTCACAAATACCGCAAATATACATTCATAGATGGAAGAAAAATCAAGAATGTAAAATTTTATATAGCTGCCAATGATATTACTCATAAATGTTATAGTAATGAAGGCAATTTTGATTGATGAAGTATTTATAAAAGCTTAATAATGGTTATTAAAAGTTATTTAACAAAGCAAATTAATTCTGTTTTAAATCTATGAAAATAAAGGAAAACATTACTTAATCTATGTGAGAAAGCAGTGACAATAGTAAACAAAAGCAGATTCAGTACAAATTTCAATATTATTCTAAACTTCTTTCTAACATTTTTCCGCGAGATGTTTGCGTCCTATCATTTTGTATAGTCCGTGTGTAAGTCGTTGTGTTGTCGTGCTACGCTGCCGGCCGTAATCCATTAGTGTAATTCTCAAATTAATAGGTACCTTAATTTTCCTTTCGAAAAGATCTCTCGCTCGCGGGTACAGCAAAAAAAAAAAAAAAGCAACTCTACGGTGTCTTCTAAATTAAAGTATCTGCAGGCGGCGACGGCGATGTAGATCAGACGAGCTTCACCCGCCAAACGCGTGGTGTATTCCGATATCACAGAGCATGTTAATTATTTATAGTCACAGTGGAAATATGCAGTTGCGTGTCAGACTGTGGCTAGAATAACTTCCTATTTTATAGTCGGCAATGTGTCTCAAAAATCGTTCACTTGTTAAACAGATTAATTCACAATCCCAACATTGTCGTATTCTGATTGTTATTGGACGAAATGTTACTTTGTGGAAAGTAATTAATTCTGTTACCACTGTCTCAGTCTTCACTTTTCATGAAAAGCAATGAGCTGGGTATCGTTGTCGTATTCTGATTGTTATTGCACGAAATGTTAGTCTGTGGAAAGAAGTTAATTCTGTTACCACTGTCTCAGTCTTCACTTTTCATTAAAAGCAATCAGCTGGGAATCGTTGTCTTTTTACAGTCCCAGTAGGCAGCTTTCACGTTATCAGTTTGCGGCACGTAACCATTACAAGCAGTATGTTCAGAAAATTCTTAGTTCACTCTGCTCGGCCAAAGCCGTCCACTCGGCAAACTTCTTCCTGCACTGCCGACACAAAACACTGTCCAAGTTTACTTTATAAGACGACTGCCCATGCTTTTACAGTACATTCATATGTTCATGTTATAGACCAGCAGTTGTTACATGGCAGATTATGCCAAAACTGTTCTGAAAAATGTTTCATAATAATATATGCACATCCTCATGGCCATTGTAATCGATCGCCTAACGGTGCTTAATAAATGGAGGTTATATTCTGTACTTAATTTGACTATCCGCCTGTCCGCAGCTCGTGGTCGTGCGGTAGCGTTCTCGCTTCCCACGCCCGGATTCCCAGGTTCGATTCCCGGCGGTGTCAGAAATTTTCTCTGCCTCGTGATGACTGGGTGTTGTGTGATGTCCTTAGGTTGTAAGTAGGCTGTTTAGGTTTTCTTATTGGTATCACCACGTAGCGCTCTGTATGAAAATCACTGGCTGTGCTGTGTGCAGTCTGTGGCTAGTTTTCATTGTTGTCTGCCATTGCAGTGTTGGGCAGCTGGATGAGAACAGCGCGTAGCGTTGCGCAGTTGGAGGTGAGCCGCCAGCAGTGGTGGATGTGGGGAGATGGCGGAGTTTTGAAATTTGTAAGACTGGATGTCATGAACATATACATTATGACTTTTGAACACTATTGAGGTAAATGCATTGTTTGTTCTCTATCAAAATCTTTCATTTGCTAACTATCCCTATCAGCAGTTAGTGCCTTCATTAGTTTGAATCTTTTATTTAGCTGGCAGTAGTGGCGCTCGCTGTATTGCAGTAGTGAGAGTAACGAAGATTTTTTTGTGGTAAGTGATTTGTGAAAGGTATAGGTTAATGTTAGTCAGGGCCATTCTTTTGTAGGGATTTTTGAAACTCAGATTGCATTGCGCCAAAAAATATTGTGTGTCAGTTTAAGCACAGTCATGTACAATTGTTCAAAGGGGACGTTTCATATGGCGACCCTTAGCCGAGGATACCTCACGGGAATCTTCTGATTTTTTTCTTGTAGTTTGTGTAATTAGTGTAGCTATTGTTTATTGCTAGCGCGTAATTGCACAGAGAATCTCCTTTGTAGTAGCAGTCTTTCATTGTTGTACAGCAAAACAGTTGTTGCATGCATGTAGATTTGCACCAAGTATTTCGCAGTTGCACTTGCAATTAACTAGATATTATTTTCAGTGCTATGTTAATGTGCTCTCTTATTTTTGCTCTTCAAATTGTGCATTTCTGTGTTATCGTGTGAAATATTCTGACAATAATGGCGTGTGAAAAACGTAACTCTAGGTTCCAAAGTAAACTGAGAAATAATAGTGACGACGAGCGTAGCTTATCAGCACCACTGTGTAGTGAATTAACAGACATTCGAAGTAGTAATTTGGTAATTGTGCATAGGGAAATGGAGCGGGCAGCAAATAATGGTGTAGGCAGTGAAACACTTAGTGAACTGGGAAGCATTATCGATCGATCGGTCGGCAACAGCTCGCCTCAGGAATCCAGAACACAATATTGCAAATACTGTAGACTTAGGTTTTGGGTCCTCACCGTTTTCTCATGGAGTCAAGACACATTTTCTGCTTGTCAAAACGTGAATGTTGCCGGTGAAAATGCACTGCCAAAAAGCATAGAGAAACAGATTCCAGACACTAATACATTATTATTGCAATTAATTCAACAAATGGAACAAAATCAGAGGCAAACACAGCAAAAGATTCAAAAGTTAGACACCTCACTTGAACAAACACGTGAAGATTTAATTACTGAGTTACATAACATTGAATCGAAATGTCAAAAAGTCTGTAATGAAGTAAAAACACAAATTTGTGATCATTTTCAACCTATTTTTTCGCGGCATGAAAATGCATTACAGAATCACGAAGTAGCCATAAAAGAACTGCAAACTATTGTTCAAGAAAATCATGAGACCTTGCAAGCTAAAATTGACTCAGTTGCATCTACCGATTCGGTTACGCAACTTGCAAAAACTCAGGAAAACTTAAAGGACACAGTAGATACTGTGAAATTTGGTTCAGAAAAACACATTGAGGAAATAAGTACAACATCGGAGAAAGTAGCCGAAATTTCGGATCAGTTCATTAACTTATCTACAAAGGTAGATGATGATCTGAATGACACAAGACCTGTAGCCTTTACTGACACTGAAGATTATGAACAAATTAGAAAAATCAAACAAAATCAAAATCAAATCAATACACTGTACAAAAGAGAAAATCCGGAAAGTACAAGATCAGTTGGCACAAGTAATACAAGAATTACATATTTCAGAGGACACTCGCACTCTAGTACGGGAAGAGGAACATAGAAATACGGAACAACCACAAAATAATAACACAGGACACTTCGAATAATAACACAGGACACTTCGGAAATTATGAAAGAAATTGGCAAGGCGCATTGAATTTTGAGATAGAACCGCCGAAACGACGTAACAATGAGCGTTGTGCGACTCGACGACACGATGATTTTGACTATAAGCTGTTCATTACTACACGTAAATTCAAAACATTTAAGAATTCTGGCCACGACATTCATCCACGAGCATGACTTCATCAATTCTCTCATTGCTTTCCTCCCAACTGGTCATTGCAGTACAGATTAGAATTTATGTGTGGCTACTTAGAGAATGAACCTGCTGTAAGAATGCGATCGGTCATTCACGATTGTCATAGTGAAGGAGAATTTTACCATGCCTTCCTCTCAGCATATTGGTAGTAATAATTACAGGGAAAGATTACCTCTCTGCGGTAATGACTATCACAGAGACAATCAGAGAAACAGACAATATGGGAACCAAAATAAATATTATCAGGGGAGACAGAATAACTTTAGACGCAACGGTCCAGCGCGCAGTTACGATTCAGGGAGAAATTCTCCACCACGTGACCGACAAGAAAGAAACTATGGAATCTACCGACATCGCGACAGACAATATGATCGTAACGACAGACCTGAATTGCATCAGAACTGGCGGGATTCAAACAGAGCAGGGCCCTCTCGACAAGGTGAATTTGTAGAAGTTAGGTCTCTAAATCCCAATAACATCGTGCGCCAACAAAGAGACAATAGGCAATGACTCATACCGCTGGCAGCCACAAAATGTACGTATGAAACTGACGACGCAGCTGCCATAGCTAGTAATTACGTAAAAATGGAAGGCATTAGGGACATCTTACTCCAGGAATACAACGTAAAACATAACAACATTGCATATCCTGTGATTCACATTACAGTAAATGACGTAAAATTTTCTACAGTACTTGACTCCGGCAGTCCCATTTCCGTAAATAGTGAAACAGCCTTTAGCAAATGCAACAAATCGAATGATTGCCTCACACTTCCGTTACGTAAGATTAAATTACAAGGTGCAATCGTTGGAAAAAGTGTAGATGTACGCCAACAAACCAACTTACAATTCTTTTGTGAAAGCCACAGTTTCTCTATGAACTTTCTTATTGTTCCATTATTGTCGACGGAAATTATATTTGGAGTAGACTTTTTGAATGAATACAAAGCATTCTTAAACTTTCACGAAGCTGAAATAAGTTTAGAGACAGAAGGTAAGTCAATAGCTTTGAAATTTGAAGATTGGCTCTCAAACCATGACGAGGAAATTAATTGGCTTTACCTTCTGTTAGACAACAGTTCGGAATTTTCTACGGAACTAGACACTAACAATCACTCTGCAAGTACTGACAGGGATGATATCGACGGCACATTTGAAACTAATGAGTTAATTCAGAATAAAATTCAAACAATTGAGAATTGTAATGACACTGATAGGCAGGACCTTTTTGAGATTTTACAAGCACATTCCACAGTTTTTACTCACAAAACAGGAACAATCAAGGGATTTCAATACCAATTTCGTGTTCGTGAGCATACTAAATTTTGTGTTAGACCATATGTAATTCCAGCACATTATAGGGACCGCGTTAGAACAGAAATACAATCTATGCTTGACGAGGGCATTATTGAGCCTGCAGTAAGCTCATACAACAATCCATTACATGTTGTTGAGAAGAAAAATGGATCGATCAGGCTTGTCTTAGATTCGAGACAAATCAATACTATCAACATTCCTGAAACAGACAGGCCACAAACGATGGAAGAACTTCTTCAAAATTTTAATGGTGTAAAAGTGTTGTCTTCTATTGATCTCAGATCCAGCTTTTATCAGATCAAACATCATCCAAAATGTAGAAAATACACAGCTTTCCTTTGTTTCGGCGTTTGTTATCAATTTCGGAAACTTCCTTTTGATTTGAACATTTCTTCGGCAGCGTTCATTCGCGGGCTAAATTCCATATTACCTGAGTTCTTAAAACGTCACATCACCTTATATGTGGACGATATTCTAATAGCAGAAGTTTCATGGGAACAACATAATCGCATCCTCAACAGTTTGTTACGTATTTTTGCAGAATCTGGAATTACAGTTAACTTGGAAAAGTCTGCATTCGCTAGGTCAAAGGTGAGGTTTTTGGGACATATCATTTCTTCTGAAGGCATTCTGATAAGTTAGAAGCAATCAGAGCCATTCCAGTTCCATCTACAAAAAACAAGTCCGCAGTTTTCTAGGTCTCGTAAATTTTTACCGTCGTTTTCTGAATATGCAAATTCTTGTTACACCAAAACTTTGTTCTCTCACTGGAAAAAATACTATTTGGGACTGGGACGAACAAGCACAGTTGGAATTCAATTCATTGAAAGAATCGCTACTTAACGCGCCAGTACTAGCTCATCCAGATCTGTCACAAGATTTCTGCCTTAGCACGGATTCTTCTAGAGTCGGTCTTGGTACCCATTTACTTCAACAAGCCACAGAAAATGACACTACTGTTCAGAAAACCATTGCTTTTGCTAGCTGAGTGCTAACAAAATCTGAAAAAAATTATTCTGTTACTGAATTAGAAGCTTTAGCTATCGTTTGGGCATTTAACAAATTACGTTTCTTCCTTTCGGGTAAGCACGTAAAACTATACAGTGATCATCGTGCATTACAATTTCTTGTGTCTTCAAAATTAAATCATGACAGGTTAAAACGTTGGGCATTGTTTCTGCAAGAATTCCACTTCACAATAGTCTACATTCCCGACAAGGAGAACATTGTTGCAGACGCACTGTCACACGCATCGGCTGTGCTTGAGAAAAGTAACACGGAAGGCAACCTCGAGAAAAATTTCAGTATTCTTTACATTCAGGAAGTCGCCTTTGAAAACTTCATCACCACATCTTTAAAGGACATTGCTCATGAACAAGATAAATATCCGATTTGGAAAGACATCAAAAGTAAATGGCATGAAAAGCCGCACACTCAGATTCGGCATTATTATCTGGTTAGAAACAACATACTCTTCAAACTCTGCACTGTTGATGGCAAGCTATGGATACTTTGCATTCCAGACGATTTTGTTAACAAGCTCATTTGGTACATTCATTTCAGCTATGCACATTTTGGCCCACGAAAATGTTATATTCTTCGAACGACTTGTTATTTTAACGATATGGAAAAGAGAATTCGAAGAGTCTTGTCTATTTGTAAACTTTGTCAAAAGGCGAAACCATCTACTATCTCCCATCGTGCTCCGCTGTTTCCAATCATTCCTTCTAAATTACAAGAATTTGCTGCTGTTGATCTCTTGTGACCGCTTGTCAGAACATCTAATGGATACTCGTACGTCCTAGTCGCTGTTGAACTTACTTCAAAATTTGTTTCTTTCACACCGTTACGTAATGCCACTGGACGGTCTGTATCCAACGCCTTTGTTAAAAATTTCTTACGTGAAGTTGGACACGTTAGTAAAGTCATTTCAGATAACGGACCGCAATTCAGATCTGCTGTTTGGTCACACATGCTTCGGAATCATAAAATCAAACCTGTTTTTATTTCATTGTACTCACCACATTGTAACCCGTCTGAGCGGATAATGAAAGAAATCAATAAGCTTTGCAGACTTTATCGTCACAGAAAGCATCAGCATTGGGACAGATATTTACACTTATTTCAAAACGTGCTGAATGAAATGCCTCATGACTCCACTGCTTTACCACCTACTCTTGTACTAAAGAATGAAGAACCACCGAACAGAATCAGAGAGCTTGTACCTTTTCCTAATACAAGTAAACTTCGACACAAAGACACAATTGATTTAGCTCTTAAAAATATAAAATCTGCAGCAGACAAAAGGAGAAAACTACACGATAAAGCAAATGCAAAGAAATTATACACTCCTGGAAATGGAAAAAAGAACACATTGACACCGGTGTGTCAGACCCACCATACTTGCTCCGGACACTGCGAGAGGGCTGTACAAGCAATGAACACACGCACGGCACAGCAAACACACCAGGAACTGCGGTGTTGGCCGTCGAATGGCGCTAGCTGCGCAGCATTTGTGCACCGCCGCCGTCAGTGTCAGCCAGTTTGCCGTGGCATACGGAGCTTCATCGCAGTCTTTAACACTGGTAGCATGCCGCGACAGCGTGGACGTGAACCGTATGTGCAGTTGACGGACTTTGAGCGAGGGCGTATAGTGGGCATGCGGGAGGCCGGGTGGACGTACCGCCGAATTGCTCAACACGTGGGGCGTGAGGTCTCCACAGTACATCGATGTTGTCGCCAGTGGTCGGCGGAAGGTGCACGTGCACGTCGACCTAGGACCGGACCGCAGCGACGCACGGATGCACGCCAAGACCGTAGGATCCTACGCAGTGCCGTAGGGGACCGCACCGCCACTTCCCAGCAAATTAGGGACACTGTTACTCCTGGGGTATCGGCGAGGACCATTCGCAACCGTCTCCATGAAGCTGGGCTACGGTCCCGCACACCGTTAGGCCGTCTTCCGCTCACGCCCCAACATCGTGCAGCCCGCCTCCAGTGGTGTCGCGACAGGCGTGAATGGAGGGACGAATGGAGACGTGTCGTCTTCAGCGATGAGAGTCGCTTCTGCCTTGGTGCCAATGATGGTCGTATGCGTGTTTGGCGCCGTGCAGGTGAGCGCCACAATCAGAACTGCATACGACCGAGGCACACAGGGCCAACACCCGGCATCATGGTGTGGGGAGCGATCTCCTACACTGGCCGTACACCACTGGTGATCGTCGAGGGGACACTGAATAGTGCACGGTACATCCAAACCGTCATCGAACCCATCGTTCTACCATTCCTAGACCGGCAAGGGAATTTGCTGTTCCAACAGGACCATGCACGTCCGTATGTATCCCGTGCCACCCAACGTGCTCTAGAAGGTGTAAGTCAACTACCCTGGCCAGCAAGATCTCCGGATCTGTCCCCCATTGAGCATGTTTGGGACTGGATGAAGCGTCGTCTCACGCGGTCTGCACGTCCAGCACGAACGCTGGTCCAACTGAGGCGCCAGGTGGAAATGGCATGGCAAGCCGTTCCGCAGGACTACATCCAGCATCTCTACGATCGTCTCCATGGGAGAATAGCAGCCTGCATTGCTGTGAAAGGTGGATATACACTGTACTAGTGCCGACATTGTGCATGCTCTGTTGCCTGTGTCTATGTGCCTGTGGTTCTGTCAGTGTGATCATGTGATGTATCTGACCCCAGGAATGTGTCAATAAAGTTTCCCCTTCCTGGGACAATGAATTCACGGTGTTCTTATTTCAATTTCCAGGAGTGTATATTGGTCTGAAAGTTCTCATTAAAGCTCATTCATTGTCACATAAGAAGAAACACTTGAGTCACAAATTCTTTCTAGTTTACTATGGACCTTACAGAATCCGACGTATACCACATGATAATTGCGTTGAAGTTGAAACTCTGCGTACTAGGTTTACACCACATTTCACATGTAAAACCGTTTATTGAAAGATAATCTGCTTTTTAACTTTGTCTTTGCCATATAACTTTTCACTTTACATTACTAGTATGCTTTGTCAGACTTAGAATCTGTTAACATGTAACAATGTTTGAAGTTATATATCCAGTCTAGAACCAAGAGAACGTATTTCAACAGAAATTACGAATGCATTGTTATAGTGAACAGACGACACAGTGGGTTATTTGTACATTCTTGCTTGTTAGTTGCACATTTACGTAACGACTATAAGGCTCACATACTTAGAACATTTACCAGTACCGCTAATGAGATTTTAATGCAACATTTTGGTTTACTTGAAAATACATTCTGGATTTAAAGTACTTTCTGTGAGATACCAGATGACACAGTGGTTAGTTTATGTGACAACTACACGATTTTATCACGGCGCTACTAATGAGTGACAATTTACAATGCTGCTTTTGCGGTGTATCTCTTTTATATCTGCACAGTTTTTCTGAAGTATTCTGGAAAGTAAAATATGTTTTAATAGTAACTTTTGTGGTATAGCTACAATGAGACAGCCTTTTTCCATAGCACAACAATACATTACAGCACAGTACTTTCTTCATCATGGCAATAAGCGTAATATCTAAGATATCTATACGCAAAGCATTTCACTTTTGTTTATCATGAGGTAAGTACATTGACTTCTGCAGAACTTAGCTTTCGGAGGACGATAACTACGACACTTCCAGAGAGATTATCTTACAACAAGATGCACAGTTTAACGCTACAGTACACGTATTGGGTGATTAATTTGTTACTCAAAACATTTATTTTAAAAAATTTTTGAATTACAATGATACAAAGGTTTTCCCTGATACATTTCATTCCATTGCTGTAATCTGTAACACCTGAGGGTATAATTACATTAATCCTCAGGGGGGTACACGTCTGCTTTGTGTACCATGTGTTTGGCAAGCACAAGGAGCCCTAGCTAATACGGTATTTGCTTATACAACTTTACACATCGGTACCTTATTCCTCTAACACAGAATTACACAGCTATCTGATTATTTAACAGAATAAGAAACATTTTTTTTACTACATCAGTGACACGTGTTTACATAATTACACAGTTGGATAACTTCACACTTACGAAATTGTATTTTGTCTGTACTTTGTGAACTGTTCATATTTTTTTCGGAACCATTGTGATACTATGAGAGCTCTGAATGATATATTTGGTATGGGATCACGATTTTTAAAGTACGTTTGAGGTAGATGACACTAGTTAAATGAGCAGAGAATTCTTTTTAAGTTTTGAAATTATTGCAGAAAGCTACGACGTTTTTGTGATTTGACTGAGGTGTTATGATGTTATTTTTACGACAACGATGTGTATTATGCTGTTGAGGTATGTTTATGATGAATAAGCCGATGTTATATGAGGAATTTGATTATGCTACATATTTATTAAGATGAAATATTGAAGAAGTGTCGACGAATATGTATATGAGTAATAAGGTAAGGAATAATGAGTAGTGGTTAGGGACTCTGACTTGTGAAAAAGGATATTGGAAACCAAGAATCGTACTTTAAGAGTTATGAAATGTGTGTAAATGCGTGAATGTATCACAATGCAGGCAAAAATTTTTTGCACACTGTTATATTCATAGGATTTTGTTTCTACACATTTGCAACGCAAATTCTCGACCTGTGAAATTTTTTATATGAGACTGTCACTGTAATGCAAACTGGTGTCGTAAATATTTCAATAAGAAAGTTAAGTGACCACCTTCACGTAATGAGTCATGGGCACCCAGCTGCGTGACAGTCACTTGGAAAAAAGCCATTAGTGTGTGCCTTTCAGAGGCACAGGGGGAGAAAAAAGGAGGCCATTATCCTCGCTATTGAGATTCCATTGTAGAAAGCATCTCAAATACGACACGCTCATTACTTGGAAACATACCGTACTTTGTGCTACTTACTGTAATGCTTATGAATTGATGGGTAATATTCTTACATCTGCAAACCTGATTATGACAAGTCTCATTCTACGAGAGTTGAGAGCTACTGACTTACGAAATGCCACATAGCTACTGAATGATGTTTTTATGCTTTGGTTTGCGTAATTACTTATTTCATTTGATATCTGTTTTCCAGCTGTGTTGCAGCATTGGTTTTACAAAATAAACTTAAATGCATCTGCTAATGTGAACACTTTCTGTGAACAGATATATTAAATAATTATTTACTGATCCACATTCTTCGAAAAAGGAGCACTTGGAATGGAAAGAACAATAAGAAGGGACTAATAACAGTAACCGCATATATAATTTTCTTTTCAAGTACTTGGTAATTTTTTGTAGAATTAGTTTTTGTGGTGTACCACTTTAATTACATAGACATTAAGATGTGAATATACATTTACCTTTTCTGCATTGTTGTCTTTAGTGTAATATTTTTTCTGCTTGAGCTGTCATGTTTAGGTATAAGTTATTGCATTTGCTGCTGCTGTGTGCCAGGCATAGTGCTACTAAATTTAACTTTGTATTACTCAGTTAAGCCAGTTTTACCACAGATTTATTTTTCTTGTTGCTGCACATTGGCTCATATTAGTTGTAATTTTGCATTTTATCTGTTAATTTAGATTTACTGCTGCTTGCTTTCCAAATTGGCATTTTTTGTCATTGCTGTTTGTGTTAATTTTTTATGTGCCACTCCATTGCCTCGTCCCTTGGTATATATGTCTGAGCTCAGTAGATTTAAGTTAGCTTAAGAGGGGGTAGACTATATGAGAAACTAACTATGATGAATTGGAAGAAATGCATTGAGAATCTATAAGAAAATTGTTTGGCCAAAAAAAGTAGTGTACAGTGGAGAAAAACTATTTTTGAAAAAGGATGTGAACAGAATACAGAAAGCAGGCTTAGATAGGACTTTTTGAGAATAATGATGAACGAAGGGAGATCTCCATGCAAAATACTGCAGTAAAACAAACCCTGTCCTTTCCTTTTGTCTTATCCCTCTATGTGTTTGTGTACCCTTGTGTATTTGTGTTTTTCCTATCTTTATGTGGTTAGCTGATATTGTTATGTTGTAGAATTTTTCTAATACTATGTTATTTACTTTGTAAAGATGTTTAGACATTATTAATTCTGTTCTGTTTTAATGCTCATGTGTGAAGTTGATGTTTAGAAAGTTATTCTGATCTTTTATGTATGTACTTATGTCATAATTCCTGTAACACTGATGTATATGTTTATTTCTATTCTTTTGTAAAGCCTGTGTTACTACAAATGTTATCTGTACTGTTATATTCTTTAATGATGTATTTTGTACCTTTGTAATTGTATTCTTATGTTATAAAATTGTAATTGACACCAGTTCACCAAATTAAGTAACTTGTAAGTTACATTTCACTCCACACGTTTCTGTTGGTCATAGTATATGGACAATATGTGAGAAGTAGGGACTGTTAGTGTTTGCACGAGTGTTGATAATTCAGCAAGGGACTGGATAACATCATTGCTGGTTCTAAGGACAATTCCAAAAACTTTGTGAGTGCACAAGTGGTGGTTTATGGACTTGCTATATTGTCCGCAAGACTCTTCGATGGTGATTGTGCACCTGCACAGTCGCAGCAAGTGGCTGCTAGGCATCTCTACAAGGACTACATTGGGTCTACACCTTTGATGACTCACCAACACCATTATTTCTATAAGGACTGCAGTGGGTCTGCACCTCTGGTGGCCCACCAATACCATAATCTCTACAAGGACTGAAGTGGGTCTGCACCTTTGATGGCCCACCAATACCATAATCTCTACTAGGACTACAGTGTGTCTGCTCTGTGATGACCTACCAACCAATATTCTTCAAAACTTCGAATGACTCTGCTGTGGGTTTGCTCTGTTGTGGCCCATTACCTGTCTGCATGTCGAGAGTCAGCACTGTCTTTCCGTTGGAAGGACAACACTACTTCTTCAAGACTGCATGGAAATCCACTATTTCTGTGTGCATTTTCTTTTACTGCTCAGACGAGAAAAACACTGCAATTTTACTGTGATGAATGATCAGGACTGTCCTTATGGAGTGTGAGAAAATTTTAGCTTTTGACCAACATTGTATCAATAAGTGTGTGCATTTGATATCTTTGTTATTGTAATTATGAAAAATTTTATCAAATCATTATTGGCCACTGCCCAAAACAATTTGTTAAGTTTTTTGTGGGGAGCATGGGGGCTATGTAAGTAGGCTATTTAGGTTTTCTTATTGGTAACGCCACGTAGCGCTCCGTATGAAAATCACTGGCTGTGCTGTGTGCAGTCTGTGGCTAGTTTGCATAGTTGTCTGCCATTGTAGTGTTGGGCAGCTGGATGTGAACAGCGCGTAGCGTTGCGCAGTTGGAGGTGAGCCGCCAGCAGTGGTGGATGTGGGGAGAGAGATGGTGGAGTTTTGAAATTTGTAAGACTGGATGTCATGAACTGCTATATACATTATGACTTTTGAACACTATTGAGGTAAATACATTGTTTGTTCTCTATCAAAATCTTTCATTTGCTAACTATGCCTATCAGTAGTTAGTGCCTTCAGTAGTTTGAATCTTTTATTTAGCTGGCAGTAGAGGCGCTCGCTGTATTGCAGTAGTTCGAGTAACGAAGATTTTTGTGAGGTAAGTGATTTGTGAAAGGAATAGGTTAATGTTAGTCAGGGCCATTCTTTCGTAGGGATTTTTGAAACTCAAATTGCGTTGCGCTAAAAAATATTGCGTGTCAGTTTAAGCGCAGTCATGTATAATTGTTCAAAGGGGACGTTTCAAGGTTAGTTAGGTTTAAGTAGTTCTAATTTCTAGGGGACTGATGACCATAGATGTTAAGTCCCATAGTGCTCAGAGCCATTTGAACCATTTGACTACCCGCTTAATTTACTTCTTCTTCTTCTCTTGTTATGGTGAGAGGCCTGCCATTTTTTGTGGCCTTGGATGGCTTCTCTAGCTGGCTCGCAACGTGGGAGAGTCATAAATTTGTTCAGAGATGAACTCTGTCCTTAAGATCAGGTAGGGAAAGCAGAATTCGCTTCATTCCATCCCCGTGCACCGGGAGACCAAGAGGGCTGGCTGGCTATTTGCCGTTAAACAGTGTTCTTAATGACACTAGGAGGTATCATTTTAGAAAGAGTAAATGCTAAGCCAGGTATAGCCTTTAAAAACGGTGGAGCGTGAGACTCACTGTTTTTCTTGGCAGCCACACCATGCAAGTATATTAGTTTAAAAATCCTTGCAGTGGTCTCCCTGACTGCCTCATTTTTATTTTATTTCTGTAGCACGCTTCCTTTCTTGTATGTGTCTACTTGTAAGTGATTTCATTCGTGACATTCAGCTTTCTTTCACAGAGTGGAAGAGATTTTCTGCCTTCTTAACCATGTCACGGCATCATTGTTAACCATAACAAAATTCACAGGAGTAGGAGTTTGTTTAACTTATTTACAAGATTATTAATTGTTGGAACAGCCAAGTTTGACAAGTTAAAGACAGATAACACTTGATGCCGTGAGACGGAAGAGTGGAGTCTTGCTGCCAGATAACCAATGTGACGAGACTTATTGTTGTACAGAAGGATGTCTCCGCTTTATTAAATTGTATAGTGGGTGAACTGGGCTCATAATTGCAAGCTGTTACTGCCACTGTCTTCCATCTTCATGCTGTACAAATGTGATAAGAATGAGCTGGCAATGTAACCAAGACGTGTGGGACGCAATGCTAACTTTCATCAGTGGCCTGTAGCAAAGTTCTGACGTTTGCTGCCAGCTAGTTACTTCCACCATGCACTTTGGCTCTCTTCTGGTACCTGGACTTATTTGCCAAGTACTTTCTTTAAATCACTATCCATTCTCGCAATAATTGGCCGTATACACAATTCATTCTCATGCTTACGCTCTTATTGTGTTTATCCACCTGTGTTAGTGTTAGATTTTGCAATTACAATCCCTTGCTTACTTATTAAATATTCACATACTTGTTTCAGCGGGTAATAAGCCCAACAGTTACCGTGACCGATTGGTATCTTTTGCAGAATTATGAGCCCCCCCCCCCCCTCTCATTAATATCTCCATGTGAAATGTGGCATCCGTAATTTCATCCCTGATATGCCACCCCTAATAATTACCATTCAGTAAGTTGTTTCAGTTAGGCGACATTGTTATTTCCTTAAAAGTAGCATCGTGTCAAAGGGAGCTTCCCTTCTGTATAGTTCATATAGCGTCCCCAGTGAAATAATAAGAAAAGACTTAAAACACAGTATTTATCAAAAAGAGACATTTAAAAATTGAATAATAAGTGGACACTAGCCGCTCAGGCGAACATACATTTTTCTCATGTATCCGTATTATAATAATTTCTCTGTATATGTTTCGACGAGAAAGAAATATAACAAAATAATCTAAAGAGACGACAAGATACGCTCTTTTGTTAATTTTTTAGTCGTCTTCACTCCTTCTTTTGTCTTGGTTGCGTGTAGACGGACATCTTGCGAGTGCTGGCAAATGTAAGCATATTTGTACTAATTAAGGAGATAATATATTGATTTAATATTATTGTTCACTTTTAATTTCAAGATGTGATCCCGATTTCATGTCCGCCTTCCTTGAATTAACCTGCATTCGAGTAATTTACAGTGCAACAATCGCAGCCACCGATGCAGCCAACGACGCCATTACGTGGCGATATTAACTTATAAAAATTTGCGCAAGCGAAAAACTCGCCCGCTATTAACATAATATACATTTTTCTCCACAGCCGCCCGACGTTGCAGAAAATACGTAGCTTTAAGATTCTTATTTTCAGTACAACAGCCGAGAGCCAGAGCCAGGACTCCGACTACAATGTAATGGTTAACGGAGGTAAGAAAAAATACTCTCGCGCGTGTGTGGGCCGCAATTGTAATTAATAAATAAAGATTTTTTGCTTTAAAGTGAACTGACTAGCCGAGGATGTACGTATGAAAAGTTTATTCCATTGTTCAACTTACATGCTCATGTTTTTAAGATTCAGCGAGACTAACGTTCATTAACGTAACAAATAATTTCCACTGAAGATTAATATTGTTAAAAAAGAGAACTTCACAAAAGCATTTAATTGTAAATCACCATTGCCAATCAATTTCTGTGGTAAATAATAAATTAAATTACGACGGCCGCGAACGTGAGATTCACCAGGCTTCGGACTTATAGCATCTTAAGGAACTTCTAAAATACTCAACCAGCATCTCATACAGTTGACCACACACATCGAAACAAATAACTTACGTGTTTGCTGCCGGGTGACGTCGTCGAACACCGCCGATGTTTCGACAGGAGCACACCCTGCCATTCTCAAGGCACAAATGCAAGGAAGGAAAAATGTACAAGCCAATTTAATACCTCGGTTGATAGAGGAGAAACAAGGAAGACACCACACACAGAACAAGTGTCAACACAACCGAAGATAACCACCATCAGAAATATCGATGGTTACTATTAATCAACAGGTGAGGTAGCACTAATTCTTTCCCTCTGCTTTTTGATGAGAGACAGAGCCGGATTCCAAGGAGCATTTAAACAGAATCCACCATCTGTGTTACTAAGGTTGCTTGGTAGTCTGATTTCAACAGCTTCCTTAATAACACTACCCCAATAGCTTGACGTGCAAGCCCGGTCTCACACATCGAAACAGTTCGTGCTGTATACACAGTGAATACCGTTCAAGCAGCAACCATGCAGGCCGGCTCTCAGCACATCGTATTTTCATGTTCGGTGTTTGGAATGTCTGTCGACTATGTACAGTACAGAAGTACATTCAGGCTGCGGTTATAGTGGAGCGGCGCGGCACGACCAGAGCAGTACAGAGCGGCGAGCAGAGCAGCGATAGCACAACAAACCAGTGCTGCTCAGTGCCCGTGACTGTATTGGAGCTACAAGCAGGGAGGAATGGAGCAGGGCTGCACGGAGCGGCGCTGAGCGAATCAAATACATCTGTTGCTAGCTTCGTGTGACTTCGGCTGCGGGCGGACAGCGCCGGCAGAATGTGGCAGTTTCTGCGGGTAGCAGGGTCAGTACTTTGGCCGCCCCTTTCACTTCTTTTGTTGTACTGTTGAGAAAATGGTAGCAGCGGAATCTTTGATAGCAGCTATTTTTACTTCGCATCCTTTACGGGACCACCGAATAAACTATCGCCACATCTGATTCGTTTTGGACAACTTATGTGAAGAGGTGGCAGCAGAATTACGGACTGTAGGTACAGAAGGCATTTCATTAGTCTCTTATTTCTGTCATTGTCTTAAAGGGAGAGCTGAAATAGTATAACTGAGAAACACAAGAAAATCGTGTTTATCATGAGAGAAAAGATTTCAAAACTGCGTCATTTGGACAGCTTCGTAAGAAGGTCTGATGAAGTTTCGTCTGATAAATAACTTCCTTAGGACACTTGATGTCTACTGTATGCTGCTCATCGACATTCAGGGATCCTTGTAGGTCAATGACGGTGTTGTGGAGAACAATTACATTTCACAATATCGTCAGAAAATTCTTGTAAAGTTTCTATTAGCTTCCAAAACATGGGCCACTTAGCGCTCATTATTCCAAAAGCACATTCTGTTATTCGTAACGATCAGGAAAAATGTTAGTAGAAATGTTCATTCCATGGATCTAAAACACATTTACTGTAATATTTGATAAAATGCATCAACAATGGTTGTGCCTAATCTCCAACGAATATGAAACGAAATCCAAGTTACGTACTTAGTAGTGAAGAGCCTGGCGTATATCACTTCCAGACTCTCTGATTACAGTTGTGTACATTAACTTTAACTGTGTCTCAGCTGCAACCGAAATATTTATCGCCTATGGAAAGCTGAGTTACACATTTGTGAGTGTTCAGCCTATTCATCGTTTGCAAGTCCTGCCGATTGTTAAGGTGGGCCATGAAAATATCAGAAAGTGGATGTAGATGGCCGCGCGGGATTAGCCGAGCGGTCTCAGGCGCTGCAGTCATGGACTGTGCGGCTGATCCTGGTGGAGGTCCGAGTCCTCCCTCGGGCATGGGTGTGTGTGTTTGTCCTTAGGATAATTTAGGTTAAGTAGTGAGTAAGCTTAGGGACTGATGACCTTAGCAGTTAAATCCCATAAGATTTCACACACATTTGAAAATTTGTTCGATGTAGCTGTGCGCAGGAGCTCACGAACACCAGAATACACTGATATGGTTGGTTCGCTGTATTCCTAGTGTGTAATTTAATATTATTATTGTTATTTTGTATGGTACTTATTCAATGATCATTTTACTGGTTATTACAATAGAGAATATTTCGTAATAAGTTATTTTAGCCCAAAAAGTGAAGCCAAGTGTACAAATCATGTTTTGAAAACGGACACATGTTTTTTGTAAATGTTACATACAAAATCATTAAAAATCATCTAACAGCATTACCACATAAAGAAAAATTTTCATTCATCCAGAAAAAATTCAGCTCTGAAGGTGATATTAAGACCTACTTCTAGAAACAAACGAAATAAACAAATCAAAAAACTTTTTTTATCACCTCCTTTCCGAGAATTCCGGAACATACACAGGAAATTGGAATAGAGGTCAATATAGACATTATTTCCACCCTTTTTATTGCTCAACATACATTGCATGTTGTTCCACAGTACAGCGAGACCTTCAGAGGTGGTGGTCCAAATTGCTGTACACACCGGTACCTCTAATACCTAGTAGCACATCCTCTTGCACTGATGCATGACTTTATTCGTCGTGGTGTACTATCCACAAGTTAGTGAGGGACTGTTGGTCCAGATTGTCCCACTCCTCCACGGAGATTCGCCGTAGATCCCTCAGCGTGGCTGGTGGGTCACGTCTTCCATAAACAGCCCTTTTCAATCTATCCCAGGCATGTTTGTAGGGTTCATGTCTGTAAAACATGCTGGCCGGTCTAATCGAGCGATGTCGTTATCCTGAAGGAAGTCATTCACAAGATGTGCACGACGGGTGCGCGAATTGTCATCCATGAAGACGAATGACTCGGCAACATGCTGCCGATACTGTTGCACTATAGGAGGATGGCATTCATGTATTGTACAGCCGTTACGGCACCTTCCATGACCACCAGCGGCATACGTCGGCCCCACATAATGCCACCCCAAAACAGCAGGGAACCTCCACCTTGTTGTACTCGCTGGACATTGTGTGTAATGCGTTCAGCCTGACCGGGTTGCCTCCAGACACGTCTCCGACGATTATCTGGTTGAAGGCATATGTGCCACTCAGCGGTGAAGAGAACGTGATGCCAATCATGAGCGGTCCATTCGGCATGTTGTTGGCTCCATCTGTACCGCACTGCATGGTGTCGTGGTTGCAAAGATTGATCTCTTCATGGACGTCGGGAGTGAAGCTGCGCATCAGGCAGCCTATTGCGCACTGTTTGAATCGTAACGCGACGTCCTGTGGCTGCACGGGAAGCATTATTCAACAAGGTGGCTTTGATGTCAGGGTTCCTCCGAGCCAGAGTCCGTAGGTAGCGGTCATCCACTGCGGTAATAACCCTAGGGTGGCCTGAGAGAGACATGTCATCGACAGTTCCTGTCTTTCTGTACCTCCTCCATGTCCGAACATCATCGCTTTGGTTCACTCCAAGACACTTGGACACTTCCCTTGTTGAGAGCCCTTTCTGGCACAAGGTAACAATGAGGACGCGATCGAACTGCATTATTGGCCGTCTAGGTATGGCTGAACTAAAGACAACACGAGCTGAGTACCTCCTTGGTGGAGGAATGACTGAAAGTGATTGGCTGTCTGACCCCCTCCATCTAATACGCACTGCTCATGCATGGTTGTTTACACCTTTGGGTGGGTCTAGTGCATCTCTGAACAGTCAAAGGGACTGTTCTGCGATACAATGTCCACAGTCAGCGTCCATCTTCAAGATTTCTGGGAACCGGGTGCGTGTGTTATTGCTAACTGTTGCTACAGACAGTACATAGTGCACTGTGTCAGTTTGTATCCTGTTTGCTATTCAAAAGGAAATCTCAACAAAAGTAACTTCAATAACTAATATCCAATTTTCTCAAATATATATATATATCCAAATTGATGTGCCTAATTAGAGTGGTGACCGTTCGTTTTTTTCATCCACTTATAATTTTACCACTTTTGTTAACTCCCAAGCTTAAGACCCGTTTGGTTTTAATGTTAACTTCGCAAAATTCGAAACTATAGTCCGATATCCCTTTCTATTAGACACACCCACGGTCGAACCTTGAAATCCTCTTAGCGGATTATACACGTTTTTAGATTTATAAGGAATTTTATGTGTGTAGAGATCTTTCAAATTCGTAACAGGAGAAAACGACAAATAGCAATTCCTCATATTGTCAGTTGCAAAATGTGAGCAGAAGTAACCCAAAAACTGCAATGCTGGAACTCTCTCACTACGTGCAACGGAAATACAAAGAAGGAAAGAGAAAAAAAATTGTATTGTATTAGTATCTTCACAGTCTAAAATCATTTGAAATGGATCCTGTTCATTATATTATTTCGCATGACTAGGCTTGGGATAGATTACTGAAAGGTACTAAAGCCGAATAGAAACTTTTTACTGATATTCAGAAACTATAATTTGTTGAGTGTGGTGTCGGAGGGGCTGTTGTTCACTGCTGACACACAAGTGTAGTTACAAACATCAGTTATTTGGCTGACTATGATATACCTCGATGTTAACTGTCCGTAAAGCTGGTACGTGGAACAATACCTAACTCTCTCTGATTTTGTATGAATGTCTGTCCATGGTATGGATGTAATGAGCATGTCTTATGATGCAGACGCAGGTAACATTTTGGAAGTGGATCTTCAGTATACGAAAACTTACAGAATTTTCCCTTGGATCAGCCAATACCTCCATAAAAGACTGAACCACATAGCATCAATATACCTGGAGTACTGAAGCAGCTCATTTTGACGTCATACAATAAGAAAAACAGCGTGATTAACTTAGAAATTTAAAATAATTTCTGAAGATTAATCTTATTGTTAGCAAACTCATCAGACATTGTTAGTCTGTCAAGCTGCCTGGATGGAACCATATATGGACTTTACTGTTGATGACTGCTGGAATGCAATGAACTATGTCAAAAAGATATTCTTCAGACTCACGAATAATATTTTTTTTAATTTTTTATTTTTTGCTAAAACAATGCAGTATGTGAGACAAATGAGTGATGTGAAGCGAGTTACCTTAGCTGTGGGAATATATATTTTAGATACTTCGGAAATGACGCTTGTATATTTTCATCATCACAATATGCTGAAAACAGTTGAGCCGAAAACTGTAAAAATGATTTACAAACACATTTATAGCCTAATGTGTCGTGCACACCCTTCAGATATAAATGATGAGATAAAAGTGATATGCATATGAGTAGGTGGTTTGACACTTCGGTTTAACCTAATAATAACATTCATAGTATCTCACCTGTAAACAAATTGTCCAGAGACACGTTTACTGAATTTGTGAGACTTAAAACAAAAACAGATCCTCTCGAAACTGAGGCACAATGCACTGCGTATAGAGTGAAAGGATAAAAACGATCACCAGCTAAAGGAATTAGCATTGATGGTTACCAGGAATGTGTGCTAAGTGAGACTAAAAACCCATCATACATTATGTAGTTCATTGTAAGCAGAATACAGTTTCTATCATAAAGCAAATCAAACTGGCACCTTCAGTAAAACATGCTAAGCACTTAATATTTCCAGAAAAGGTGAATATACTCGTACAAGCTTGTGGTCCCTAATACATGTAGAATGATGATGATGATGATGTTGGAGACGATGATCGAACTGATTGTATGTGTATAATGTAAATTGTAGATTGTAACTGTAAATTGTAATTGTAATATTTATTGTAATTGTTATTGTAAAATGCGTCTCAAACTACCGCCTTTGTAATTTTGAATTCACACACTACTTTCTGACTCATTACATTAAAGTCGCAATCGCCGGAAAATATATTCTCATTACTTTCACTTCAAGCATGATTTATGTCTTCTGATGAATAATTTCTTAAATCAATTTTGTTTACATTGTTTATCAGGAAGCCTGGAGATACTGGAAGGTCTCAGATAGATTATATAATCGTAAGACAGAGATTCATGAACCAGGTTTTAAATTGTAAGACATTTCCAGGCGCAGATGTGGACTCTGACCACAATCTATTGGTTATGAACTGTCGCTTAAAACCGAAGGAACTGCAAAAAGGTGGGAATTTCAGGAGGTGGGACCTGGATAAGCTGAAAGACCAGAGGCAGTAGAGAGTTTCAGGGAGAGCACTAGGGAACGATTGACAAGGATTGGGGAAAGAAATACAGTAGAAGAAGAATGGGTAGCTTTGAGAGATAAAGTAGTGAAGGTAGCAGAGGATCAAGTAGATAAAAAGACTAGGGCTAATAGAAATCTTTGGGAAACAGAAGAGATATTGAATTTAACTGATAAAAGGAGAAAATATAAAAATGCAGTAAATGAAGCAGGCAAAAGGGGATACAAACGTCTCAAAAATGAGTGCAAAATGGCATAGCAGGGATGGATAGAGGACAAATGTAAGGATGTAGAGACTTATCTCACTAGGAGTAAGATAGATACTGCTTACAGGAGAGTTAAAGAGACCTTTGGACAAAAGAGAACCACTTACATGAATATCAAGAGCTCAGATGAAAGCCCAGTTCTAAGGAAAGAAGGGAAAGCAGAAAGTTGGAAGCAGTATATAGAGGGTCTATACAAGGGCGATGTCCTTGAGGACGATATTACAGAAGTGGAAGAGAATGTAGATGAAGATGAAATAGGAGATATGATACTGCGTGAAGAGTTTGAAAGAGCACTGAAAGACATAAGTCGAAACAAGGCCCAGGGAGTAGACAACATTCCATTAGAACTACTGACAGCCTTGGGAGAGCCAGGCCTATCAAAACTCTACCATCTAGTGAGTAAGATGTAGGAGACAGGCGAAATACCCTCAGACTTTAAGATGAATATAATAATTTCAATCCCAAAGAAAGCAGGTGTTCACAGATGATAAAATTACTGAACTATCAGTTTAAAAAGCCATGTTTGCAAAATACTAACACGAATTCTTTACAACCGAATGGAAAACTGGTAGAAGCCGACCTCAGGGAAGATCAGTTTGGATTCTGTAGAAATGTTGGAACACATGAGGCAATACTGACCATACGACTTATCTTAGAAAATAGATTAAGGAAAGGCAAACCTACGTTTCTAACGTTTGTAGACTTAGAGAAAGCTTTTGACAATGTTGACTGGAATACTCTCTTTCAAATTCTGAAGGTGGCAGGGGTAAAAAACAGCGAGCGAAAGGCTATTTACAATTTGTACAGAAACCAGACGTCAGTTATAAGAGTTGAGGGGCATGAAATGGAAGCAGTGGTTGGGAAGGGAGTGAGACACGGTTGTAGCCTATTCCCGATGTTATTCAATCTGTATATTGATCAAGCAGTAAAGGAAACAAAAGAAAAATTCGGAGTGGGAATTAAAATCCATGGAGAAGAAATAAATACTTTGAGGTTCGCCGATGACACTGTAATTCTGTCAGAAACAGGAAAGGGCCTGGTAGAGCAGGTGAACGGAATGGACAGTGTCTTGTGAGGAGGATGTGAGATGAACATCAACAAAAGTAAAACGATGATAAAAGAATGTAGTCGAATTAAATAGGGTGATGCTGCGGGAATTAGATTAGGAAATGAGACGCTTAAAGTACTAAATGAGTTTTGCTATTTGGGGAGCAAAGTAACTGATAATGATCGAAGTAGAGAGGATTTGAAATATAGACTGGCAATCGCAAGGAAAGCATTTCGGAAGAAGAGAAATTTGCTAATATCGAAATAGATTTAAGTGTCAGGAAGCCATTTCTGAAAGTATTTGTATGGAGTGTACCATCTATGGAAGTGAAACGTGGACGATAAGTAGTTTAGACAAGAAGAGGATAGAAGCTTTCGAAATGTGGTGCTACAGAAGAATGTTGAAAATTATATGGGTAGATCATATATCTAACGAGGAGGTATTGAATAGAATTGGAGAGAAGAGAAATTTGTGGCACAACTTGACTAGAAGAAGGGATCGGTTGGTAGGGCATATTCAGAGGCATCAAGGGATCACCAGTTTAGCATTGGAGGGCAGCGTGGAGGGTAAAAATCGTAGAGGGAGACCAAAAGATGAATACACTAAACAGATTCAGAAGATGGTGGCAGTAGGTACTGGGAGATGAAGATGCTTTCATAGGATAGAGTAGCATGGAGAGCTGCATCAAACCAGTCTCTGGACTCAAGACCACAACAACAACATCGTAAATATATACCCATCTTATTTACTCAGATTGCGAATGTGTGGACAAAAAAATTGTACAATTTAAACTCTGAATAACAGATGTTGTAGCTGGAGCGTATATAATAGATTAGATTGTATATTGTGGGTAAATTTGCGCTGTCAATCTAGTATGCGTCCAGCTTTCTCAGTAATGTAATATTTTTTATGAACAAAGTATTTTTATATTGTTTGTAAGAGTGTGAGAAAATGGAAAACGCTAAATGTGTGAAAAACATGAAACACTGAACGTAGACACAGAGAACAGTTAAAACTATGTATATGCCCTGTCATAGCTCTTGTATGTATCTAAGTTCTCTTTGGAATGAAATATTTTTGTAATGAAACTTGTATGTATAGTACTTTTCTTTGATTTTACCAAATTCTCACTGTTGTAAAATGTTACAAAAAGATGAAATTAACTAATGAGTCAAAATTATAGGTGCTAACGTAATTCTTTGTGATGTTTGGAAAATTGTTCGAGAGAACACTTTTGAACATGGTTCACAATTTAGGTGTGTGTGTGTGTGTGTGTGTGTGTGTGTGTGTGTGAGAGAGAGAGAGAGAGAGAGAGAGAGAGAGAGAGAGGGTTGGTCTGCACTTGCGAACTATTTTGATAAATAAACAAATATTTTTGATTATGGCTTCCAGAGAAACTTAATTTTCTGGAAATACTTCGGTACTAATTTTGAAGATGGCAGTAGTACGGGTGAAGAAGTTTATATAACGTTTCAACTGGGAAATAATGTGGTACAATTGGTTACCTCTGAATATCGCGCAAAAACTTTAGGTGCTTTTGAAGGTGGCAGGCTACATATACTAATGGTAAGAAAACTACGGCCCTGTCATTGAATGTTTCATTTTAATGGGTTCTCAAAAATTTTCCTGCAACCGCCATCTTGCATCTCTGATTAGCTGTTTCGTTTCGAATGAAGATAAATAATCTGTCCCACCAGCGTCATCTCGTGCTGTGATCAGCTGTTTCGTTTTCAATGGATGCTAAAAAAAAGTTTCCTCCTTGTGGCATATTCCAATTTTTTACTTTCTAGGTTCTTCATCATCTTGCATTTTGCTAATTTCATGCCACACCATGGTGTATTTTTGAAATTTTCCGTCAGCTTGAAGCCATACTTTCAAGGTCATTTCCCTCGCATGTATGCAGCCCATACTAGTACTTGCACTGTTGAAGGTCAAGTGGCCGCCATATTGGATTATAGAGTCAGTGGTGTTGCATAATTCAATACCACGTTTAAGGGCTAAGTTGGTAGATATACAGGGTGTTTCAAAAAGAATATACATATTTCGAATGCATATATTTATTAAACTTTAAGACATACGAATATGAAACTTTACACGCATATTTACGAACCTCTGAAGTTCAGATTACAGATGTTCAGTATGTCCTCCATCAGCGACACGAACAATATCACATCGATACTCAAATTCCTGCCCTACTCGGGCAAGTATGCCCTTCGTCATTGATGTTATGGCAGTACAGATCCGGTTCTTCAACTCTTCCAGGTTCTGTGGGAGCTGTGGCTCATAAACGTTGTCTTTAACGAAAACCCACAGGAAGAAGTCACAAGGTGTCAAATCCGGTAACCATGGAGCCCAGCTAAGACATGCTAAGTCGCCAGCTCCTTGACGACCAATCCAACGGTTCGGTAGAGTTTCATTTAAATATTCACGCACTTTAAAACCAACTGAAGTCTGAAAACACGCCAAATTGTTGTTGTACGTAGTTGTAACTCCAGACTGGCACAACGAGTTGATTTTGAAGGACAACGTTGGAAAGCAATTTGAATTCGTGCAACAATTTCTTCAGGAACAGGAGGGCGGCTAAGGCTGTTTCCTCTACGTACATGTCCTGTATTTAGAAACAGTCGATACCATCTGCGAATGTTTCACCCATTCGTAGAATCCATTTGGTAACTCAACCTGAAAATCCATTTGGTACCTCTACCTGAAACGTCTTTGCACTGTAATCATGGAATTGCATTCCGCAAGCTCGAGAACACAAAATGATTTCAGCCGCGGAATAGACATTTTAAACATACGACGGTTACTAAGCAAAATAGAAGACAACTGATATCAAGCGGCTATTAGTGTAAACTAGATTATGTATTCGTTTCTGCAATAGCCGAGCCGAGGCGCAGCGATCGATAGTCAGAACAAAAAAAAAAAGTACTTTGTAATACGTATATTCTTTTTGAAGCACCCTGTACTGCTTTTGCACGTCTGGACCGTTCTCATTTACACGCTTAATTTGTTATAATATTCTAGGTGATTACTTCAGGAGAGAGTACACCTGATGTTGAGCGTTCGTTAACCGTTCTTCGTCGTACGTGAAGCTGTATCAGACAACTGTATACCATTCGGATTGCAATGGAATACAGACTTCGCATAAAACAAAAAAGATATATGTGTATTAGTTGCTCGGAAATCTCTTATTTTTCCGGACAGCCCTTCGACCCATTTTTACTACGAAAACTGAACGCCTTCGTACTTTAAGGAATATTCCAATGTAGAGAGATAGTTAACGACAACGACACATAACTCTGGTATTTATCGTGTGCTGCAGGCGCCTGTGATGTAAGTGAATATCGTTTCGGTTCATAATTACTGCTCCGATAACACTACTTGGGCTCAGAATAGTGGTCCGTAGTACACAGCTGATCAAGTGTGTTTTTCTTTATACACTCCTGGAAATGGAAAAAAGAACACATTGACACCGGTGTGTCAGACCCACCATACTTGCTCCGGACACTGCGAGAGGGCTGTACAAGCAATGATCACACGCACGGCACAGCAGACACACCAGGAACCGCGGTGTTGGCCGTCGAATGGCGCTAGCTGCGCAGCATTTGTGCACCGCCGCAGTCAGTGTCAGCCAGTTTGCCGTGGCATACGGAGCTCCATCGCAGTCTTTAACACTGGTAGCATGCCGCGACAGCGTGGACGTGAACCGTATGTGCAGTTGACGGACTTTGAGCGAGGGCGTATAGTGGGCATGCGGGAGGCCGGGTGGACGTACCGCCGAATTGCTCAACACGTGGGGCGTGAGGTCTCCACAGTACATCGATGTTGTCGCCAGTGGTCGGCGGAAGGTGCACGTGCCCGTCGACCTGGGACCGGACCGCAGCGACGCACGGATGCACGCCAAGACCGTAGGATCCTACGCAGTGCCGTAGGGGACCGCACCGCCACTTCCCAGCAAATTAGGGACACTGTTACTCCTGGGGTATCGGCGAGGACCATTCGCAACCGTCTCCACGAAGCTGGGCTACGGTCCCGCACACCGTTAGGCCGTCTTCCGCTCACGCTCCAACATCGTGCAGCCCGCCTCCAGTGGTGTCGTGTCGCGACAGGCGTGAATGGAGAGACGAATGGAGACGTGTCGTCTTCAGCGATGAGAGTCGCTTCTGCCTTGGTGCCAATGATGGTCGTATGCGTGTTTGGCGCCGTGCAGGTGAGCGCCACAATCAGGACTGCATACGACCGAGGCACACAGGGCCAACACCCGGCATCATGGTGTGGGGAGCGATCTCCTACACTGGCCGTACACCACTGGTCGAGGGGACACTGAATAGTGCACGGTACATCGAAACCGTCATCGAACACATCGTTCTACCATTCCTAGACCGGCAAGGGAACTTGCTGGTCCAACAGGACAATGCACGTCCGCATGTATCCCGTGCCACCCAACGTGCTCTAGAAGGTGTAAGTCAACTACCCTGGCCAGCAAGATCTCCGGATCTGTCCCCCATTGAGCATGTTTGGGACTGGATGAAGCGTCGTCTCACGCGGTCTGCACGTCCAGCACGAACGCTGGTCCAACTGAGGCGCCAGGTGGAAATGGCATGGCAAGCCGTTCCACAGGACTACATCCAGCATCTCTACGATCGTCTCCATGGGCGAATAGCAGCCTGCATTGCTGCGAAAGGTGGATATACACTGTACTAGTGCCGACATTGTGCATGCTCTGTTGCCTGTGTCTATGTGCCTGTGGTTCTGTCAGTGTGATCATGTGATGTATCTGACCCCAGGAATGTGTCAATAAAGTTTCCCCTTCCTGGGACAATGAATTCACGGTGTTCTTATTTCAATTTCCAGGAGTGTATGTAGAAACACTATGCCGAATAAAGAACACTGCCGTTTTAAATTTGCTGCAGCCGAACAGCTTCCCCTGAAGAGAACTCGGCGAATATATCTGTACTCGTGAAGGAAAGAGTATATTGCGGTTGTCACCGTGCACGCCAAATCTTCAGTTCAATATGGAGCTATAGGACTTTTCGCGGCAATCAAGATACGTGCCTTAACGTGAATTGACCCTTTACGAACCTAGACATCCTTCGTTGGTTATGGCATGTAGAATTATTGCTGTGGAGCATAAGCCTGTGATAAGAAAAATGCCTAAATCACTGTACTCTGGAAAAATTATCTCCCATGTTAAATTTTCCAGTCACCAGTATGTATTTAGAGTAATTATTAATTCTGTACTACTGAACCGGTTGCAGGATGTACTCTTTTGTTTGAAAGTTGATTTGACCCACAAAGTTTTCTCTTCAGTCAGAAAGGAATGTTGAAATTATCAATAATAATAACAGTATTATAAACAGCAATATCAATAACAATAATTGCAAAGTATAATGTTTGTTGTTGTTGTACTCTTCAGTAAAACGAATGGTGTGATGAAACACATCAAGCTTGAATTTTATGTGTACATTTCCACATCTCTGCATAACTACTGCAACTTACGCTCATTTTAAGCTGCTTACTGTAGACAATCCTTCGTCTGACTCTACAATCCTTGCTCCTACACTTGCCATTTCCACTGTATTATAATCCTTTGAAGCCTCAGGTTGTTTTCTAACACGCTACACCTTATTTTAGTCAATTGTGCCACAAATCTCTTTTTCCCAGGTTCGAATGTATACCTCTTAATTAGTTGAATTATACATGTGATCAATAATCATCAATCTTCTGTAATCCGAATTTTCAATAGGTTCTCATCTCTTATTTTGTGTACTATTAATAGTATAATTTCCATTCTCATACCAATCAAATAGTTTGGAAAATTATTTCCTAACAATTAAAATTGTATTCGATGTTAACAAATTTATCTTTTTGAAATTTGTTTGTGTTTTCTCTTAGTATTGCATTTACTGGTGCCATCGTCAGTGAGTTTTCTGCCCAAATAGCTGAAGTCGTCTACTTATTTTGGTGTCTGATTTCTCAGTGTGAGCGCCTAGACCTCGCCAATTTCTGCTATACTTCATTATAATTGTTTAACTTTTATTTATGTCCGTCTTAAAACCTCTTATAAAGTCACTATCCATAGTAGTGGTTTTTCAAATTCTTAGCCGTCCCAGAGAGAAATACAAAGACATCGGCAAGCCTTAAATTTTAGCTATGAATTCACCTCTGCCAAAAAAAGTTATGACATTGTAGAGCTGTTATTTTATATATTTGACATATATTTATGAGTTGAACAGAGGCTGTATTTGTACTAAAGAGACAGAAACAAAATCCAGTACGATAAATTAATTCCTATACTGCTGTCGTAACACATGGCCTGAGAAATGCAATAGCGGTTGGTGATTCACAATCGAGATTGAATTCATTACTGGAATGTTCGTCCTGGTAACGTAGATGACTCTGACAGATTAACAGCTTGTTTCCCTTCCAGCCTTTGCAGTTGAATGGCACTTCATTACGGGCTGACAACTATGTCCGAGAGTAATTGTCAGAAGCGACAGCCGATGCTCCGCTGATTCTGATTCAATAGACGGGCCTCAGTACTAATAGAGGGCAATTTTAATGTACCCGAATCCTGTTCCCAGCTCATGAGGATTCATTTGCTTACAATAAACTGATTCTTCTTTAGTTACTTAACAGCCTGGTCAGGAACAAATGAGTAAGCAATGACAGTGTACATTAAATCAGTCTAAACGAAAACCATGAGCAAGTAGAGTATATGCTTTTATAACAGTAACTAGTAATTTGGCGTACCTAATGACCGCACATCGGGTAAGGTAACGGATTTCATAGCACTCTAGCTCGCATTTTGGAGGGCACGAATCATATCGATGATTTTTCCCGCCCCACCCATCTCCGATCTCAGTGTGAGTTACATCTTCACTGTCTTCGTCGTCGGGAAGAGGGAGTTGAATCTCAGTTTCCATACTTTCATAATCATATCGATGCAGATGGTAAAGTAACAGAATTTAAGTTGGAAAAACAATTGGCACAGCCTACAAAACAAGAAGTAAATTGTGGTAAACATGAAAGAATCTCAAATTACTCTTATTATATTAAGAACAAGAAATATTGTATAACGGGAAAGAATATGAGTAATTCACAATAAGAAAAATGGTTCAAATGGCTCTGAGCACTATGGGACTTAACATCTGTGGTCATCAGTCCCCTAGAACTTAGAACTACTTAAACCTAACTAACCTAAGGACATCACACACACTCATGCCCGAGGCAGGATTCGAACCTGCGACCGTAGCGGTCGCGCGGTTCCAGACTGAAGCGCCTAGAACCGCACGGCCACACGGGCCGGCACACAATAAGAATAGAACAGTAAAACACAGAAACAAGGATCAGGGAAATTTAAAAGAACAGTGAGTTGCTTTATGAAATTAAAATAAATTCTTTCCTAAATACACTGAAACGCCAAAGAAACTGGTATATGCATGAGTATTCAAATACATAGATATGTAAACAGGCAGTGCCTATATAACACAAGTTTCTAGCGCAGTTGTTAGGTAGGGTACCAAGATTTAACTCATTTTCAACGTGATGTTATAGTCGGCACACGACACATAATCTCCGAGGTAGCGATGATGTTGGGATTTTCCCGTACGACTAGTTCAGGAGTGTACCGTGAACATCAGGAATCCGATAAAACATCAGATCTGCGACATCGCTGCGGCCGGGAAAAAATTCTGCAAGCATGGGACCAATGACAACTCAAGAGCATCGTTCAACGTTACAGAAGTGCATCCCCTCCGCAAATTTCTGTAGATTTCAGTGTTGAGCCATCAACAAATGTCAGTGTGCGAACAATTCAACGAAACTCCATCAATATGGGTTGGCAGAATAAAAATCCCACTCTTGTTGTAACACCGAAAATGCAGCATGCATGGCACCTGCTTTCTTTTATTAAGTAAGGACTTTGCTTCACTGTATGTGTACATTTAGCTAGAAGTCTGTTGACGTTTCATTGTATTTATCTGTATTTAACTGTGAAACTTAATAAGCTCTGGTAAAAAGCCAAAGGAATTGTCATTTGTATCCACTAGCAAGGATAATAGCAGTGCTTGTGCGTTGTAAAATCTTTGGGTTGGGAGATGTTGCGCATAGCGCACGAAGAGAGGGAGAGACGGGTTCCAGCACTTGTAGTGTGTTGAAGTGTGTTAACGCTCTCGCAGTAGAGAGTACCATTTTCGGCGGCATCATGTACGCGCGCTGCCCAGGTGTCTAGAGCAGGAGTACGGAGAGGGGGCGGGTGGAAGAGGCTGTATTAATTACTATAGCCCGTTCCTACAATTAGCCGTGGCTCCACAATATGCTACAGTCTTCAACAACAGCAGCAGTTCCAGCAACACAGTTTCGTCGTCGGCTCAGAGTTTCGTCGTATGCACAGCAAAAATGCTTCAAATGTCTGAGCACTATGGGACTTAACTTCTGAGGTCATCAGTCCCCTAGAACTTAGAACTACTTGAACCTAACTAAGCTAAGGACATCACACACATGCATGCCCGAGGCAGGATTTGAACCTGCGACCGTAGGGGTCGCACGGTTACAAACTGTAACGCCTAGAACCGCTCAGCCATCCCAGCCGGCAATGCACAGCACTGAAGTAAGACTCTTAATTGGTAGAAAGTATTAACGGCTAACACAGCAGCACAACTGACTGATTTGATTGATAAGATTTTATTAAATAATAATCAGTTAACCCCAGGGCGACTGTGGCCTCATTGCCTCCAGACATTCTTACCAAGCAGGGTGCTTGTTCCATTTATTCCTAATATGCGAACTGAGTGTCATAAGAGACAAATCGAATAGTTACAGCCAGTGTATTAATGAACAATTTCTCTTTTAAGAATTTTAGGCCCAGTCTACTTTTAATTAACTGTTGTACAACAGCGGCTTCAGTATATGACTAAAGTAAAGCAATTTCATTTTTCAAGTTTGAGAATCAATCACTAGAAAAAAACCAAATCTAAAGAAATGCACAAATTAAGAATGTGGAAGTTTTATTTATTTTGCATATAGCTTGGAGCACATGGCTGTTTGGTTTGGTACGTATCCTAGTAGTTAGTTCTGTTCAAGTCAGTAAAAAAGGCTCAGTTGTTCAGGAATAATATGAAATCCAATTTGCAAAATAAGTAAAAGCAAAGTAAAAATGCCTACTTTTTTTCTAAATTTCTTTGATGACGTTATGCTCATGTCACTGAAAGTCATTGTTCATGTAACGAAGTTCAGTACTAACATCAGTTTAATTGCGTATTTTCAGATCATTACTCGATTGCCCTTTTCAAAATTTAATGCCAAACATAACGTAAGAGTGACTTCTCAGTTTTCTTTATCATTATTGTATATTCACTTAAAATTAGTGTAAAAAAAAACGTGGTAACCTGTAGTTGCCACGTCAGTGTTTAATAATACACGTTTTTCTTTCCCATCATCTTGTACAGGATTTTGGATGTAAATTTCCCTAGTGGGCTGGTGGCCGTTAATTACTTCCTTTTCGTTCATTTGTCTAACTTTTGGATTCATGATCAGTGGTACCCCTTTCTGTCCAGTGTTGTCCGTGAGTGAATGCACAAAAAACTTTCATTTTCCAAATTAAAGCCCTGTTCGGTTTATTTACTTTTATTTTTAGTAGACTTTTCCATGAGATGGATCGAATGTACACATTCCTCCTACCTATCAGTATCACTTCCTCGGGAAAGGTAGCCTTATACAATTAGAAAAAACCCATTAGGCTTACACACGACCCATGGTCATTTTTTATATCGCAAGCAGGATAGGCCGATTAGTAAGAGGGAGGTTACACGTGGTGACGCAGGTGACAGTACAATATCTGTTTGGTATTGTTCTGGGCACGAATTTGCATTGTGCAGTTTTGTAGCGAATAATAACTTGTTCCTACAAACAAAGTCGCTCAGATACAATAACAGTAAGTGGCAGAAATAAGCCGCACATTTAAATTTCACAGTAATCAGCAAACTGGGCAACGTCAATGAATTAGGCGAAACGAGTGATTTGATTGTACCAAATGTGGAACAATCGGTCGCACAATGGACGACCCATGAAGCGAGACCCATTGTTCAGAACTATGGGGCCAGAATCACAGACGCTGCTGCTGAAAATCGAACAATGGCAGAAATGTAATTCCAGGCACTTGCAAATTCTACCGAATAAGGAATAAAAAGTAAACCAGAACCTATTCATGATGGATACGAGGAATCTATTAAGACAGAACCGGTGTCGCAACCTGTGATTTCCGGAAATATAAAAGACTTGTTCAGTTTGTTAATCAGTAATCAGTAAAGTAATCCCGACTATCAGTAAAAATAAATGACCAGAATAAAGCAATTAAAACTGTTAAGGGTAATACCGGAATTGTTAACACAAAGGTTGATAAAATTGGAGCAGAAGTAGTAGCATTGAGTACCGAAATCGGTAATCTGGAGCATGATATTGAGGAGCCCAAATAAAGATAGGTGAGATAAATAGTCGTTTCGAAACTGAAGTAGGGAGGATCGAACAGAAAATGGTATAGACTGTTGGTCCCACGATAGAGAGCAAGGTAGCTAAAAAAGTTAAAGTAGTGTGGGGCAGCAGGTGTAAAATAAAGAAATATATTATTATTTCTTTTGTATTGCCTTTCTCTACGCAGGCTCTCTAACTACAATGTTGGCAACCAGAAAGTGATTAGCAAAAACTTGATGCCTGTAATTAGAGTTCACTGGGCCCACTCTAATGGAGAATTTAAGTTACTAATTATTGAAGTTAATTAGTCTGAGGATTTAGGATGATATCTGGGATTAATAGAAAATGCAGTTTACTATAACAATTTTCACTATATTCTGAAAACGATAAACCGTAAAATTCCAGGCCAATGATGACCCATATCAGCTATTGTACTATCAGAGCTGTTCAGAGTCTATTGCACGGATCCTATTATCCCTAGATAACTTAACTGTTCAATAATCGTTATCGATGTAAATGTTAAGTGAATGCTCGCCAAAATTTTGTGTTAATACTCATCAAATGCCATGCTAGTAATGGTAGAAAGTCTGTCCTGTGGCGACACGTGAAAATACGACGTACGCAAACTGAAAATAAATCACAGGATTCGTTCTGTTATTAACTCTTTACCCCAATGCGAACTCATTGCTGCATTGTTGTTAAGTGCATATCGGGTTACGTAATACTGCATCCAAGGCTGTTCCTGGCAACTGCACAAACGCAACGCGGCTTCCGGCATGGAGCGCGCGCTGATACGAATCTAGAAGAGAACTGCGGCCTTTCTCTAGCTCACACGCTCTTCTTTATATAGCCGCAGTGCGGACCGCCGAAGGCGCAGCCGACAACATTTGCCTTACTGACTAGCCGCTAGGCTAGCAAAACACCACTTCAAGTTACTAAATAATTAATTGCTTCATTCGCTGAAGGCCAAAGAAGCTCTCGATTTTATTGTGCAATAAGCACACAGGTAAGTATTTATAACACAATTCTAACGTGGCTAGGTTAAATACTTTTGGCGAGAGAACTATTTTAGTTGTACTGTACACAATAGATGAGCTCTGAACTTATCCTTTGGAGAGACGCTACAGCTATAGTTTTATAGCTACCTCTTTGAAACTTCTCACATCTTTGTTGTTATAGCGTATCTCCATTGTACCTAAATCTAAACATCTTAGCTTTATATAAGCACTTACTTAATCTATCTTGTTTCCGAACTTTTGGGACACAAAAACAGAAAATCATGAATTTCAACCAAAATATTACTTTGTGAGATCCAGCATGCTATTTCCATTAAATAACAATGAAAAAGGTATGTCAATATAAATTTTGAAGTCTCTAGCTCCTTTCAGTTGCGCCGATGAGTTTAACGTAAAATATCCAAATTTCGAAAACTGTTTAAGTTACCAAACTGAAACTTAACACATTATTACTTTAGCATCACTCCTGACAAGCTGTCAACTTTTCAGATTATTTACTATATATTTAAGGCATTGCGCTACATTCGTGACGTCATAGCTAGTTACAGCTGACTAGGCTGGCACACAATGGAAATAATATAAATTCTGTATGGCGTGAAAAGGCTGCCCTCTACTTATTTTTTTTGAATGTAAATTAAAAAATAATAATTACAAAGAAAGGAAGCAAGAGTACAGCTTAAGTCCCTACAAAAATGGAAAGAGTGAAATTGAAACATGTAGTAGTATTAAAAGAAAACTTATTATCTACATCAATTATTTAGATTGCTGGCATGTTTACTGTCTCTTAAGCAAAATTACAAAACTGATAAGAACATCTATAAAATATGTAAATTGAAAGCGTGCAAAAGTCGTGGCACTAATGCCTTGCATACTAAATTATTCATTAAATAGTTATTAAAGGGACGGCATGATACTGCCTAGAAAGTCACTCAAAGATTTAAGTAGTTTCCAAAAATAATGAAACAATTTAGAATACATATTGCCTCAATCACCTAAACACATAAACATGTATAATTATGAAAATGTCTGGTTCAAGTTTCACTTAATTAAGTGATAATCTTTAACCTATCACATTGTCTGTAGATATTTTTACATACATACATACAAAGAAAGTGACATTGTTATTCTTGTTACATAAATAAATAATGAAATCTTAGCAGTCTTTTCTACACCTGAAAGAGAATTTCACAAATCATAATACTTCCATTTTTACATACGTTGTTGTAGCCGCTTTGGCTGGCTTTCTACATTTTGATTCACAAGGGTAGAGGGGGGAAGTTGCTATGGTGTGCGTCCTTCACGTCCACTCTGTACTACAACGGGGAAAGGGGAGGTGTCACTGTGAGTTGTGTCCAAGTCACTCCATGCTTTCACGCAGCTACCAGGCTGCCATTATCTGGTATGTCCTGTAGAACAAACAAAAAGAAACAAAAAGAGTGCGTCAGACTCCGTTCACTTAACAGCTAAGTGAGGGTCACAATCAAATGGGGATATATACATTTTATCTCTCAACTCGTTACTGAAACAAAGTTAACAGAACGGTTTTCTATTTCAGTATCATGGCTACTTTATTGTAATTAAATCGGTAAACAAATGGCTCAATACGCCGTTAGTTGCATACTAAAGAAAATTTTATGCACATAGCATACAATCATGAAACCTTGAAATCTCAAATAATTATTTCTCGGCCGGAACACTAAACCACTGCTAGGTACATTCCTGACACATCTGTATTTATTTACAGGCTGACTCATAGTCAACTATCTCATTCTTAGAGATGGTGTTTTGCACTCCGTCTTCAGGCCACAAGTGGCCCATCGGGACCATCCGACCGCCATGTCATCAGAGATGGTAGGAGTATACTTAATTATTAGTTGTCATTCTTAGCTTCTCTGTTCATTTGAGTAATTTGAGGTAATAGGAGTACAACTGTTGAGTGTTCTAAACACACTATGATTAGTCGATTACTAAATAAATTTGTTGGTCCTGCTGTGTCAGTTCCACATTTCATTGAAGTTTAATTAGGTTGAGCTTTTAATAATGTTTCACGTCTGCAGTTATACAATTACGTTGCTAGTGTATGTACTTGTGTAATACTTCCTCTATTAACATTTTAAAGCACAGGATAGCACATGGATTTCATTTGTATGGGGTATTGCAACTGATCAGTTTGTTCACGTGGCAATCCATTTCCACTCGATCGGATGCCGAAACCACGGGTAGTCTCTCTCGACTTACCACTAAAGTGCATTAAGTAATCATGGATATGTGTTATGTTAAATTCCTTAAACCTATAGGACACCATGAGCTGCTTTGTCTCATCTAACATAGGGTACTTATGGTCGCATTCACGCCTCCAACTCATGACCTTAATACGTGTAGGCGTGTCCTAGCACACACTACACAAAATAATGGCCTGCTCCAACCTCATAAATACTTCAAGGACGTGTCCTTCACGTCTCAACCACAAACACTGTTCAGTTTCATTATTATTGCCATTCCTTGCTATACAAGGTGAGTTAATCATTACAACTTATCTGCATATATTCCATAACACTAAGCAATCTCTTCTGCTATTTATTAGTTAGCTCTAATGCAGGCAATAGGTTCCATTGCCCTTCAGCTTCTGCTTACAAACGAATTTGCATATCTTTTTAATTTACTGTGGAACCATTTCCAATAAAACAACACTTTGTACTTATAATATCAGCAAGGTTCTTCCTAAAACGTATATGTAGATATATACTTGTTACTCACATACATTTATGTCTTCATTACTCTATACCTCTATATTGTTTACTATTACGTTTGCCACATCCAGTAGTTTCTTCACTAATAGGTGGGTAAGAAGAAATCGAAATCTTGTGTATAGGAAAGATGAAGAATGGGTGAGACCTGAAATGGGGAAAGAAGATCTCACGAAGCTGGGACTGCACAGCTGCCACACTGCGTAGGGTTTACAGAACAGAACAGAATAATATACTTAGGGTTCACTGCAATAGATGTTGCCTGTGTTACCTTCTCATTTGCGTCAGCCATGAAAGTGCTCCCATTATTGTTATTGCCACTCCTTTCTCCTTCCTGCACAGTGTTGTAACCGCAGGAACAAGCCAAGTCTAAAATGCAGTACCTTAAAAATAGTACGTAGGAAGAAGTTAAAGTTGTAGCGTGGGACGCCAGGCGTGGCCGAAGGGCCAGCCGAGGCGGCGCTCAAACCGCTGGGCAGCTGGGTGCTCGATAAGAAAGCAAACAGCCAGCAGATACAAACGAAGGTCTGTGTAGGGGCTCATGATAAGCAATCAATTAAGAAGAGCAACAGTAAGCATTCCTGGCTAGAGAGAGAGGTCTGGGAGTGGAGAGAGAAAGAAAGAGGGCCCTTGGTGGGGACCGCACTACGTCATGAGGAGCCAATGAAGGGCTCAGGACGCAGTGTGTGACCATATAGGGAGAGGCGTCTCTGCCCCTCCACTCAGCCTCTGAAGAACAATAGCAACAACAATGTTTTAACGAGACCAAATAAGGGCAAGTTGCCTTCGACGCTACGTCATGCCAAGCGCTGGCGGGGTCGGAGGGGAAACGCGAACAAAACCCGAGAGCACGCCGCTCTGAGGGCTTGTCTTGTCTTGTCGGGTCTGGTCTTGCGGTTCTGGGAGTTGAGTTAGAGAGTGATAGCGGCAGCCGACTTGGGCTGGGGAACGGGCTGTAGGCAGGCAGCCGGAGATAGTCGCTGGAGTGCGTCAGAGCGTAGCCGCGGGACTCTAACGTAGGGTGTTAGGAAGCGTGGCAGAACTTCTAGTAGGCAGTCGGAACGGTGGAGTCTGTCACCGTCTCTGTATTAGACTTGGCCTTCCTGTGAGTGCAACCACCGTCAGATAGGGCGAGCTGTACTCATATAGAATAAACTGTAATTTGTTAAAGTTATCACGACTTTAATTTCCACCGCCTTCCTAGCCTTGTGACAACCAGGGATTTCTACATCTTAGCCAGATCAAAGTCTCCCTCTCACTACGGTCAACCGGCTAAAGTCCCATCCACGAACCGTGTCGCTCAATCCCTCGCAATACCCACGCTTGGGACGCGACATAAATAAAACTTTTGGTGTCAGATGTGGGGTTATCACGAAGGCGCATAGGCTTCTACCTCCAGAAGACATTAGATTTTGCTACAGCGACTGTGGCAATTGGCAGGAAGTTGTGGCGACTCGCAACTTTCAGCATTAGTAGCACCAGTACGTCAGAGTCCAGAAAGGTAGTCCTCGCGGGTGCAGGGCAACGCAGGACAGCGGCAGCGCGACGCGGAGCGACGAGGCACAGAGGTGCCTAAGCAGCCAGCGTTCGAGTCCGGAGGGCCGGGCCGAGCAGCAGCAGAAGCGGCAGCAGCCGTAGCAGCGGCAGCCGAGGAGAGCGACGGGGTCGGCACAGCCCAGCAGAGCGGCGGCCGGCGCATCGCAGCAGCGCAGAGCAGCGCGGGACAGCGCGGGCACAGAGACAGCGCGGAGCAGCGCGGGCGCAGAGACAGCGCGGATCAGCGCGGAACAGCGCGAGCACACAGACAGCGCGAAGCGGCGCGGGACGACGTGGACGAACAAAGCAGACGGCGCACCACAAGAGAAGCGGTAATTGTAAAACTGTCTTAAGACTATTGTATTTTGCTGTGTAAAGTGTTAACTTAGTTAAGATGCCCCTAACTAATGAAGTTGCGTCATCCTCCACTAGTGGTAAGATGTCAGTGAAAGAGGCCCTATGTATTGTGTCGAAAGTGTTCGAAGGGAACAAGAAAGACTTAAGGGAATTTATTGAAAACGTAGATGCAGCTTTTGAATTAGTAAAGCCAGAGGAACACGAAACGTTATTAAAGTTCGTTAAGGCAAAAATAACCGGTGAAGCTAGGTCGAGATTGCAGGTGCGTGAACGCACAGGTACGTGGCAAGAGGTGAAACACGTTTTGGAAGAAAATTATGCCAGTAAGCGTACTATAGACTATTACGCTTGTAAAATTTTCCAAGCCAGACAGGGACAAGGGGAACCAATAGCAATATGGGCAAGCAGAATTGATGAAATGCAGAGGGACTTTCGAGAGGCAGTAAATAGAGTTACGGCCAGAGAAAACTTGAAAGGTGCAATAGAACTAGTTGACTCCCTAGGAAGAGCGTGTTTTATACAGGGTTTAAGTAATGACAGAATACAGACAATAGTGAGAAGCAGAGGCGATGAAATCACGTTGGCAGCAGCAGTGGAATTGGCACTGCAGGAAGAGAGTGCGATATTGTCCATGAGAGAGCGGGGACTAGCCCCGAGGGTAACGTACACTCGAAATAAGGCAGCCGTAAAAAGCGCGAGAGAAAGTAAAGAGTTGAAATGTTTTAATTGTGGGCTGAGAGGTCACATAGCGAGCAAGTGTAGGAAAAGCAGGCCATAGCATAGAGTACGAACCATGACAGGTAGAGAATTTACAAATTTTTGCTATGGGTGTGACAAGCCGGGACACACAGACATGGAATGCAGGGTGCGGTTAAGGAAAGTTCACCCGATAGATGTCAGGGAATTCAGAGGGAATCACAGAGAAACCGATGGAGGGTTACGAGAGTGGAGATGTCCACAGTGTAATTTACCGGGGAACTGCGGAGTTCCGTGTACGAGAGTAAAAGATGTCGCATGTTTTAAGTGTAAGCGGCAGGGCCACTACGCGAAAGATTGCCACGAAGGGCCCTGGCACGCCTGGAGAAAAGGCAGGGTGCCAGTATCGAGTACAACAGGAAAGGTGGTACAGGGAAACTAAGAGGCGGCAAGGCCGCGCAGTCGGGCCTTGTTGCGATAGGTAAGCCCACAGTGAGGGTAATCGACTGTGCAACAGAAAACGACGTGGTCGTATTGTACTGTGTAGAACTAAAGAAGTATTTAAAGTTATTAATAGATACAGGAGCACAATTGTGTTTGCTAAAGCGGACGAGTATTCCGGTAAAGAGTATGCTTGGGATCAATGAAACAGAAAAGCTTCGGTTAAAGGGTGTGACGAGTGAAGCTGTTAGCACTATAGGCGCGGTACAAATAAACTTAAGTATAGACGGATCTGAAAAGGTGAGACAGAAATTTCACGTGTACGGTAGAGGGCTAGACATTCCGTACGACGGATTGATAGGGAGAAATTTCTTGACACAGCATAGAGTCAAGCTGGACAATGCGGGTAAAGTAATAAGACTAAAAGGGCGAGATATACCCTTAGTAGTAGAGGAAGAACCAAAGGGACACGAGAAAGAAGCAGATTCAGAAATAGGCGGGGAGATAGGGCCCCGGGAAGAAAGAATAATGTTGTTGAAAGTGGACGGAAAGGTACCACGGGGAATCGAAAGAGAAATGGTCATACCGAGGCAGGAGATTGCACAAGGGGTGCATGTACCTGAGTCCTTAGTAAAAGTGCGAAATGGGAAATGCATAGTAAGTGCATTGAACGTGTCAGAGGACAGAGTTCGATTAGGAAATGTCAGATTAATAGCGGAAGAGTTAGAACGAATAGCGAAAGTACGCAAAGTGAGATGTAGCACTGAGGCAGTAGGTAAAACGGAAAGTCGTGCTAGTGTGTTGCGAAGGCAACTCAGAGTGGATCATTTGAACGGCGAAGAAAAGAGCGCTCTAGCAGAGGTCTGCACGGAGTAGGGAGATGTATTTCATCTGCCGGGGGACAAATTGTCCTATACTTCTGCAGTGAAACATAGAATACCGATTGCGCCGGAACACGCGGGGAAAGTAGTGAACGCTAGACCGTACAGGATCCCTGAAGCGCAAAAGGAAGTGCTAAAAGAGCAAATAGAACAAATGCTGAAGGATGACATAATTGTCGAAAGCAAGAGCGCATGGAACGCACCGTTACTGTTAGTTCCAAAGAAGTTAGATGCCAGCGGCAAGCAGAAATGGAGAATAGTAGTGGACTACCGACAATTAAATGACATCACGGTAGGCGATGCATTTCCACTGCCGAATATCTCCGATATCTTGGATCAATTAGGGCAAGCCAAGTACTTCTCGACGCTTGACCTTGCAAGCGGGTACCATCAAATATTGACGGACGAGAAGGACAGAGAGAAAACGGCATTCAGCTCAAACTATCAACATTACGAATACAAAAGAATGCCGATGGGACTGAAAGGAGCCCCAGGATGTTTCCAGAGACTGATGAACACAGTATTGGCAGGTTTACAAGGTGTTAAATGTTTTGTCTATTTGGATGACATAGTATGTTATGGGAAAAACCTGCAGGAGCATAACGAAAAGCTCCGGGAAATATTTGACAGGTTGCGAGAGCATAATCTGAAGTTGCAACCAGACAAGTGTGAATTTCTGAGGAAGGAGGTAATATTCCTAGGTCATTGTATCACGGACAAGGGAATATCACCGGATATGGCAAAGGTGGAGAAGGTGAAGTTCTTCCCACAGCCGAGAACAACAAAAGAACTAAAAGGGTTTCTGGGATTGATAGGGTACTATCGACGTTTCATTGCCAATTTCAGCAAAATTGCGAAACCTCTCCATGAGCTCTTAAAGAAAGGAGTAGAGTACCAATGGGGAGAACAACAGAAGAATGCGTTCGAGGAACTGAAAGAGAAATTAGTGAATCCTCCGTTACTTCAGTATCCTGACTTTAAGAAACCGTTTATAATCACAACGGATGCGAGTAACGCAGCGTTGGGAGCCGTGTTATCGCAAGGGAAAAAGATTGGCGAAGACTTGCCGATTGCATATGCATCCAGAGCACTGAACAAAGCAGAGCTGAACTATAGTACAACGGAAAAAGAGTTGTTGGCTATAGTGTACGCGGTAAAGCAGTTTAGGCCATACGTGTATGGGCGAAAATTCACAGTGGTGACAGACCATAAGCCACTAACATGGATTTTCAGTGTGAAGGATCCGAGTTCGAGGCTCTTGAAATGGAGACTGAAGCTCGAAGAGTACGACTACGAGGTAGTATATAAGCCAGGAAGGCTAAACAGTAATGCAGACGCGTTAAGCCGGATAAGGCAGGAAGAAAAGGAAGAGAGAATTTCAAAGCGAAATGTGGAGGCGGAAAGAACCTCCGTAGCACAAGCAAAGGCGGAACAGAGTTCCGTAAACGTGCGGCAAGCGCAAGTGTCAGGTGAAATAAAGCAGGAAACCAATGGTAGTGAGGAAATTAGCCCCGAAGAAAAGGAAAGCATATTAAAGGAGATGCACGATAATCCTTTGGGAGGGCATCAGGGAATGCATAGGACATTCGAGAGGATAAAAGCGTACAAGCAGTGGCGCGGAATGAAGCGAGACATTGAAAATTATATTAGAAAGTGTCCATCATGCCAAAAGAACAAAAATACACAGATGAAAACAAGGATGCCATTAGAAATTACAGACACAGCTGAGACAATATTTGAAAAATGTGCAATGGATATAGTGGGTCCACTAGATGTATCTAGTACAGGGAAAAGATACATGCTAACGTTCCAAGACGATCTGAGTAAATTCACAGTAGCAGTCCCGATTGATAAGCAAGACGCGGAAACTGTAGCAGAAGCATTTGTGGAAAATATAGTACTAAGATATGGGATTCCATCAGTTTTGTTAACAGATCAAGGATCGAATTTTCTGAGTGATGTGTTTAAAAGTGTATGTAAATTGTTGAAGGTAAAACGTATAAATACCACAGCGTACCACCCTGAGTCAAATGGTGCTCTAGAAAGGAGCCATAGAACAATTGTAGAATATCTCAGACATTTTGTAACAGGAGATCAAAGTTCATGGGACAAATGGGTACCGTATGCAATTTTTGTATTCAACACTACACCACACAGCAGCACAGGTTATACACCATTTGAGTTAATGTACGGAAGAAAGGTTAACATACCAGGAGTACTGCAGCAAGAAACACCGCAGGTAAGTTACGATTATGATTCGTATGTAAATTAGCTAAGAGCAAGAATGCAGGAAGCTCATAGAGTGGCTAGGGATTCTATTATAAAAAGTAAGGTAATCAGTAAGGGACAGTATGATTTGAAACAGAACCCAAAAGAATTTAATGTAGGGGACAAGGTGTTATTACACGACGAATCAGTGAGACGTGGTAGATCTCGGAAACTAGATTCGCAATGGAGAGGTCCATTTGAAGTATTAAAAGTGGAAGGTCCTAACGTAGTTATAAGAGTTAAGAGAAATAAAGAAACAAAAGTACATGCCAACAGGCTGAAACACTTCTTTTAAATTTCAGGTATGACACTCAAGTGGCAAGTGATGCAACTCATCATAGTGGTAGCAACATACAACTTCGTTGCATCAGAATACGAAACGAACGATTTTAAAGTGACCTCAATACCAAGCTCATCAGGACTATATTACGATCACGTAGGACAAATAGAGATATACAGTACCACATGGGGAATAGTTACATATGTTAATTTAGATGTAATAACAGAAAGATTCCAAAAAGCCGAGAGGTACGGTAAGGCAGCGGTGCAGCGGTGCCGTGACACATTGAAACAATTAAACATTGGATTAATAGAATGTAGGGTATTAGATCAGCAAGTTACACACCACGTTGAAAAGATTACAGGGCTACAGCAACTCGTGCAGCAACTCACAAAACACGAAACCAGAAGAAAGAGAGGAGTATTCAACTTCGTCGGACAGGTAAGTAAAATACTGTTCGGAACACTGGACGAAGCAGACGCAGCATACTATAAGGAAAGAATAGATGCTATGGAAAAGAATTCGGAAGGGTTGCTGAGGTTAACTAAGGAACAGGTGGCAGTGGTAAGGGCCACATTAGCAGGAGTAAACAGAACAGTGTACACACTAGAAGCAAACGAACACATTCTAAGAACAGGCATGCAGAGACTCGAAAGGTTCATGAAAGAATACGTGAAGGAGACAGATATAGGTTTCAAACGAGTAGCAACTTTTGCCACTGTAACAGAACAAGTATTACAATTAGCGGCAGTGTTTGGCCAAATCGAGGAAGAGTATGAGCAAATGATAAATGCCATTGTAAATGCTCAAAAAGGAATACTTCAGCCTCACATAATTAACCCAGTGCAAATTGTGAAGTATCTAAGTTTAATCCGAGACGAATTAAAGGACGTGAAGTTTCCTGTTCCTCTCGCGGAGTCATCAGGCTACCTCTTGTTAAGAATAATTGACTTAGATGTTTTCATTTCCGGTAGCATACTAGGGTATGTAATTAATATCCCCTTAATAGATAATAATAATTTCAATTTGTACAGAGTTCTCCCATTACCAAAGGAGATCCCAAATATGAAAGGAAGGTACATATACATACAGCCAGAGAAGGAATTTCTACTGATAGATGAATCCAAAAGGCAGTACGCGAAACTTTCTGCGGATGATTTAGAATGTAAAGAATTGAGTAAGAACAGAAGACTGTGCAGACAGTCATTTGCATTGCTATCGACATTCGACCATGAGGAATGCGAAGCTAAATTATTACAACCGGTAAGAGAAATTCCGGAAGACTGTGTGCGAAAAATAGTCGCACTAAATCAGAGCCTTTGGACCCATCTAAACAGTAATGAATGGCTATATGTAGCTCCGAAGGAAGAAGGACTGACAGTATTATGTGGAAAGGAACCCCCGAAGGATTTATTAATGAAAGGGGTAGGAAAGATAAGCTTTTATAGCAAATGTAAAGGGTATGGAACGAGAGTGTTCATACAAACAGATAGAGTAATTCATAGTAACGTAACGAAAAAGGATATCATACCTCAAATTAATTTAGAGTTTGACTGTTGTGTAGTAAACGAAGAAAAGAAGAACGTCTCAAAGCTAACTTTAGATTTACCATTGGAGCAGGTAGTAACCCAATTAGACGACTTGAAAGTCGCTGGGAAAAGGTTGGACGATGTCCAGCGGATGGCAGAAAGGCAGGAGGAAGAACTAAAATACTCCAGATACCTTACCCATTACTCAGTCACTACATACATAGCTATAGCAATAGTCATTGTTATTGTAATAACATGTTGTTGTAGAAATTGTAAATGCTGTAAAGAATGCTTGAAAAGTTTATGGAAGTACTTTGACGATAGTAACTGTTGTGGAAAAGTATGTATAAGAAACACCATAGTAAATCAATATCCAGAGACTAGCTTAAGTAGAAGACAAGCTAATAAAGAAACTGACGAAGTGGTAATATATGAAAGATGCGGTAGAAACCAAGAAGAGTCAGTCCTGTTCAGAAACAGGCTTTAAGTAAAATAAAAAGATAAAAATATATTAAAAGTGTCTTATAAAAAGGTGTAATCAATTTTAGTGTTTTGTCCATGTTTTATGAAACTGTACGTACTTGTAATTACCAATGTTGAATGAAAGTGGTATTTTGCATCAATGTTTAAAAATGTACCTTGATTGTAATTGTATCAATGATTTAAAAGAAAAGAAGAAAAAGTGTATCTTGACAAATGTATGTGTAAAATGTTTGTGTCTCAGATGAAATTAAGTGTATATGAAAGAAAAAGAAAACATATGAAGTGTAATATATGTAACAAAAGAAAATGTAACCAATTAAAATGAGAGAACCTCAATTGACGCTACTCTGAGGAGTAACGCCAATTTCCCTGGCGGGGGAGGTGTTGTAACCGCAGGAACAAGCCAAGTCTAAAATGCAGTACCTTAAAAATAGTACGTAGGAAGAAGTTAAAGTTGTAGCGTGGGACGCCAGGCGTGGCCGAAGGGCCAGCCGAGGCGGCGCTCAAACCGCTGGGCAGCTGGGTGCTCGATAAGAAAGCAAACAGCCAGCAGATACAAACGAAGGTCTGTGTAGGGGCTCATGATAAGCAATCAATTAAGAAGAGCAACAGTAAGCATTCCTGGCTAGAGAGAGAGGTCTGGGAGTGGAGAGAGAAAGAAAGAGGGCCCTTGGTGGGGACCGCACTACGTCATGAGGAGCCAATGAAGGGCTCAGGACGCAGTGTGTGACCATATAGGGAGAGGCGTCTCTGCCCCTCCACTCAGCCTCTGAAGAACAATAGCAACAACAATGTTTTAACGAGACCAAATAAGGGCAAGTTGCCTTCGACGCTACGTCATGCCAAGCGCTGGCGGGGTCGGAGGGGAAACGCGAACAAAACCCGAGAGCACGCCGCTCTGAGGGCTTGTCTTGTCTTGTCGGGTCTGGTCTTGCGGTTCTGGGAGTTGAGTTAGAGAGTGATAGCGGCAGCCGACTTGGGCTGGGGAACGGGCTGTAGGCAGGCAGCCGGAGATAGTCGCTGGAGTGCGTCAGAGCGTAGCCGCGGGACTCTAACGTAGGGTGTTAGGAAGCGTGGCAGAACTTCTAGTAGGCAGTCGGAACGGTGGAGTCTGTCACCGTCTCTGTATTAGACTTGGCCTTCCTGTGAGTGCAACCACCGTCAGATAGGGCGAGCTGTACTCATATAGAATAAACTGTAATTTGTTAAAGTTATCACGACTTTAATTTCCACCGCCTTCCTAGCCTTGTGACAACCAGGGATTTCTACATCTTAGCCAGATCAAAGTCTCCCTCTCACTACGGTCAACCGGCTAAAGTCCCATCCACGAACCGTGTCGCTCAATCCCTCGCAATACCCACGCTTGGGACGCGACATAAATAAAACTTTTGGTGTCAGATGTGGGGTTATCACGAAGGCGCATAGGCTTCTACCTCCAGAAGACATTAGATTTTGCTACAGCGACTGTGGCAATTGGCAGGAAGTTGTGGCGACTCGCAACTTTCAGCATTAGTAGCACCAGTACGTCAGAGTCCAGAAAGGTAGTCCTCGCGGGTGCAGGGCAACGCAGGACAGCGGCAGCGCGACGCGGAGCGACGAGGCACAGAGGTGCCTAAGCAGCCAGCGTTCGAGTCCGGAGGGCCGGGCCGAGCAGCAGCAGAAGCGGCAGCAGCCGTAGCAGCGGCAGCCGAGGAGAGCGACGGGGTCGGCACAGCCCAGCAGAGCGGCGGCCGGCGCATCGCAGCAGCGCAGAGCAGCGCGGGACAGCGCGGGCACAGAGACAGCGCGGAGCAGCGCGGGCGCAGAGACAGCGCGGATCAGCGCGGAACAGCGCGAGCACACAGACAGCGCGAAGCGGCGCGGGACGACGTGGACGAACAAAGCAGACGGCGCACCACAAGAGAAGCGGTAATTGTAAAACTGTCTTAAGACTATTGTATTTTGCTGTGTAAAGTGTTAACTTAGTTAAGATGCCCCTAACTAATGAAGTTGCGTCATCCTCCACTAGTGGTAAGATGTCAGTGAAAGAGGCCCTATGTATTGTGTCGAAAGTGTTCGAAGGGAACAAGAAAGACTTAAGGGAATTTATTGAAAACGTAGATGCAGCTTTTGAATTAGTAAAGCCAGAGGAACACGAAACGTTATTAAAGTTCGTTTAATTTCCACCGCCTTCCTAGCCTTGTGACAACCAGGGATTTCTACATCTTAGCCAGATCAAAGTCTCCCTCTCACTACGGTCAACCGGCTAAAATCCCATCCACGAACCGTGTCGCTCAATCCCTCGCAATACCCACGCTTGGGACGCGACAACAGCTTCATCTTCATTAGTAAGACTATCAACTGCTTCTTCGCTATTTGCTGCTACAACATCAAATTCATCTTCTTCAATTTGCATAAGCCTATTAACTACGTCTCTAACACGTCCAATTCCTTTGTTTGTCTCATTTACTGTGTCCCTTCTATTATCATTTAAATTTTCTCGACAGATTATGCCTATGTCCGATATGCACACCTCTGCAGCAACGAACTCTGCATCTGAAAATATAGACGGGTCCTAAATTACAATCCCGCATTTACGAAATCCATTTATCGCCGTAGACGGTACTGCTGTCAGCAGAAATGCCTCTCCAAGGAGCTTACTGATTTGGAATTGTGTTATTACCCTTCCTGGGTTGGTCCGGAGAAACTTTTCACAAGCTCTGGCATAGAATGTTTTGAAAGGTGCCATAAATGATACATCTAGAGGCTGTAGTTGGTGGTTACAATGTGGTGGCAAACACACAACGGTTGTATGATTTTCTCTGGCTTTTTCTACGAAGTCTATATTTTTTGTGTTGGTGGCGTGTCCTTCCAGCTGAAGTAGGATTGTGCAATCCAAGAAATGATCAAACCATTTCATGAAAATATCCATATGCATCCATCCACTGTGATGGCAGGCAAATGCGGTTCCTGGAGGAGCACCATCTTGAAGTTCAACTTTCATTCTCTGTCTGGGAAATACCACAATGGGTGGAATAAATGTTCGCTTGCAGACTTGCATATGGCTACTGTTGAAAGCAACTGTTTTCCTGCTGACGTAATAGCACCAACTTGGCGTCTGCCTTTACAAGAGAAATCTTTTAAATTTCTAGACTAAACTGTCGTTAGACCAGTTTCGTCAAAATTGTAGATTCTATGATCAGTGTGAAAGTGTTTTGTCTTGCACTTCCTCTCGAACGTTGAAAAATCTTTGTACATTTGCTTTATTGAAGCCCTGAAGCCTGGTCATTGAAGTGGATTCTGGTTTATTAAGGCTTATGTTTGGATGTCTTTTCCGAAACTGTGCCACCAAGTCCCTGCCTGCCATTGTTTTTCTTTATTAAATGGGTGTGGTAGATTATTCCGCTCAGCAAGTTGTAATGCCAAGTGTCGTAAATCAATTACTGATATGCCATAATATCTTCGTTCCATGTCGAAAATGTGGCTAACAAGTTCTTCTTGCTTTTCTTTGAAAACACATCTAAAGTTTCCAAGATTCTTCTTATAATCAATAGCATCGCGGTTTTTCTTCTGGAATCTTCATTTAAGTGCGTTTCTTGGAACATTGAACTGTTCAGCTGCTGTTGCAAAGGGCATCTTTTCTTTTCTTACAGCTTCCAGTGCCTGTTGCATAGCCTGGGAATCCCACGTTTGTTGTGGTGATTTTCTCAAATAATTTGACGGCATCTTAGCACATTGCTGTAATGATAGAATATACGTTTCAAAAATCGGTTAATATATTAATGCTTTAGTATACCTACGTATTTTCAGACAGACTATTTTCTTATTATCAATCGGTTGTTTTAAAATAGATAGCCTAAGCAAGTTATTGAGAGTATGTTCGGGCAAAGTGGCCACTTGGCCGCTTTGCCTTGCCAGACGACTGGCCACTTCGCCTGACTGGACGAAATTACTATGATTGTTGTCCGAAAAAGACAATACGTAACTACCAAATACATAAATATATAGTTCCTAAGGTTAAAATGTAACATTTTACCAGCACTGTAGCAATTAAATGTCGCAATACATACATTGTAGATACACACAATTGAATCGGTCACTTACTCTCAATCAGACGTATAGAAAACACAAAATATGTCACTGCAGACGAGTGCGCCCGTCAATCTCCACGAGACTCGCTGGCAGGACCAAAGAAGTCTCTTTGAATAGTTTTAAGTGTTCTCCACTAGGCTGCAGCACTCTCGACGGGAGTAAAAGCAAGTAGCTACTTTACCCGCCCTTGCCACTGTAGCCGCCCATACCCAACATAATATTGTTGATATTTTACGCATACATTTGCGATGAAAATTGATGATGAGTCATTTTAGTAGATGGGGCAGATGTGGAAACTTCTGAAAGCCGTTACTTTTCGTACTATTAGATGGAGAGAATTATTGTCAATGGGAAGAACGATGATCAATGGAGAACGGCAGAGGAGAGAATGTAGAGGCCGGTGAATGGTGAAAAGGAAATGGGGAATAGGCAATAGCAAACAATAAACGGGCCTTGGGTAACAGTAAAAGGCAAATGGGCAGTGGTAAATTGGTGATGGGTAATAATGGGTGGCCTCCATTACCTTTGGGCGGTCAACATTCCTCTTGTAAGGCCACCATTCAACTTGAGGCCACCACTCCTCCTAAAGAGACTAACATTCCTAAGTGACCACAGCTCCTCCCTAGGTGACCACCTGGGGGACCAAAAATTTGAATAGGTCGCTGTTTAAATAAATGGAATATCACTGTTTTAAAAAAAGGCAGCATGTTACCATTGGGTCAATGTGTTACAGTTTCACTGTAAATGAAGGATAATTATTTACAGTTTTTGCTGTAGCATGAGTCAGTTCTTACAGTTGTTACAGCTGCAATTGCTACAAATTTTGCTGTAATACAGGTTAGTTTTCATGTAACATGTATCAGTTGTCACAATTTTTCTGTAACATGGAGTAAACTGTTACATGGATGCCATGCTGTTATGGTATGTGGGAGATGTGTTAAAGTTATGGCGCAACTTGTTTAAGTTTTGAGAGCAGTTTGTTACAATTTGTGACGAGTAGATGCGTTTGAGGAGCAATTCGATACATTTTTGGGGCAAGTTAATACGTTTTTGAGGTAAGTTGATTCCATTTCGGGGTTACGTTTATACAGAGTGTGTGTGTGTGTGTGTGTGTGTGTGTGTGTGTGTGTGTGTCTGTGTCGTGGGGGACAAGGGGTAGGGTTGGGGGAGGAGGCAAGGAGATAAAAGCTGTTGCTTAATTTGATACAATTTGATTATTATCCTCACCAGTGACCATAACTGTCCATTGACCATCATTCTCCACTGATCATCATTCTCCACGGACCATCATTCACGGATGACCATAATTTGCCGTTCTCAATCATTTCCTCCATTGCCCATCGTTCTCTCCACCTAATAGTATGCAGGATAATGTTAGTAAGATACACTCCTGGAAATGGAAAAAAGAACACATTGACACCGGTGTGTCAGACCCACCATACTTGCTCCGGACACTGCGAGAGGGCTGTACAAGCAATGATCACACGCACGGCACAGCGGACACACCAGGAACCGCGGTGTTGGCCGTCGAATGGCGCTAGCTGCGCAGCATTTGTGCACCGCCGCCGTCAGTGTCAGCCAGTTTGCCGTGGCATACGGAGCTCCATCGCAGTCTTTAACACTGGTAGCATGCCGCGACAGTGTGGACGTGAACCGTATGTGCAGTTGACGGACTTTGAGCGAGGGCGTATAGTGGGCATGCGGGAGGCCGGGTGGACGTACCGCCGAATTGCTCAACACGTGGGGCGTGAGGTCTCCACAGTACATCGATGTTGTCGCCAGTGGTCGGCGGAAGGTGCACGTGCCCGTCGACCTGGGACCGGACCGCAGCGACGCACGGATGCACGCCAAGACCGTAGGATCCTACGCAGTGCCTAGGGGACCGCACCGCCACTTCCCAGCAAATTAGGGACACTGTTGCTCCTGGGGTATCGGCGAGGACCATTCGCAACCGTCTCCATGAAGCTGGGCTACGGTCCCGCACACCGTTAGGCCGTCTTCCTCTCACGCCCCAACATCGTGCAGCCCGCCTCCAGTGGTGTCGCGACAGGCGTGAATGGAGGGACGAATGGAGACATGTCGTCTCCAGCGATGAGAGTCGCTTCTGCCTTGGTGCCAATGATGGTCGTATGCGTGTTTGGCGCCGTGCAGGTGAGCGCCACAATCAGGACTGCATACGACCGAGGCACACAGGGCCAACACCCGGCATCATGGTGTGGGGAGCGATCTCCTACACTGGCCGTACACCACTGGTGATCGTCGAGGGGACACTGAATAGTGCACAGTACATCCAAACCGTCATCGAACCCATCGTTCTACCATTCCTAGACCGGCAAGGGAACTTGCTGTTCCAACAGGACAATGCACGTCCGCATGTATCCCGTGCCACCCAACGTGCTCTAGAAGGTGTAAGTCAACTACCCTGGCCAGCAAGATCTCCGGATCTGTCTCCCATTGAGCATGTTTGGGACTGGATGAAGCGTCGTCTCACGCGGTCTGCACGTCCAGCACGAACGCTGGTCCAACTGAGGCGCCAGGTGGAAATGGCATGGCAAGCCGTTCCACAGGACTACATCCAGCATCTCTACGATCGTCTCCATGGGAGAATAGCAGCCTGCATTGCTGCGAAAGGTGGATATACACTGTACTAGTGCCGACATTGTGCATGCTCTGTTGCTTGTGTCTATGTGCCTGTGGTTCTCTCAGTGTGATCATGTGATGTATCTGACCCCAGGAATGTGTCAATAAAGTTTCCCCTTCCTGGGACAATGAATTCACGGTGTTCTTATTTCAATTTTCAGGAGTGTATTTACGTACCTATCTGCCCCATTTACTGTACTGCATAATTCTTAATTTTCGTCTCAAATGTGTGCATATAGCATCAAGAAATTACGAAAAATATTTCTACATCTTCCCATCATTATCGCTTTGACTTACACATACACAGTCAACATGCTCACTCTGTAATACTTTCATGAGAGAACAGCATTGTAATATATATTAAAGGGGAATTGAACGACATTAATGCTTACTTTAATGGGGAAACAGCATTATAGTATTCGAGTATGTCACAGAGAAAATACTCTTTCCAGTGGATAACAGCAGATTGTTTTGTACTGTGATCATAGTAGGCATTCTCATGTACTCCAAAACGTGTGGTGGATTGCTTTTCGTGATGTCCACATTGTTTACTTTACTATTTCTCAGAGTACTTTAGGCTGTAAGTTGGAGCTGTAGCAGTGCACTAAACCAAAGTAAAATTAGTCCATTAAATTTTGGGCATGCAGCCGCCGAAATAAAATTTCCTCCACTGATATTTCGGCAACGTATCGTCCGGCCATCCTCAGAGGGAGTCACAAGACTGACGACAAGATTCCAAGTGCGGCCTTATATGCTCCATAGCGGCGGTACTGCGCATGCCGGTCACAGATGCTGGTCGGCGGCAGAGAAATAAGCTTACACATGCTCCGGCTGTGGCGAAGGCGTACAGACATTCGATTCGCTTATCGATATATGATCGGCGGCGGTGACACCATGACGACTTCTCTGCAGTTTCATTACCCCAAGAGCCGGATTCCATGCTTTGTCCAAATTAAAACCATTATCTCTATTTATTAAATTATTAGCTAATCTAATTTCTATAGCTTCCTTGAAGACAGATTCCCAAAAAGAAGAGGTGGATGTTAAAACCTTTCCATCACTGTAATTCATGGAACGCCCTGTATCGATACAATGTTCGGCCACAACTGACTTGTCTGGCAGTAATAAGAGTCTGTATCTTCGATGATCCACACACCTCCCATGAATAGTGCGTGTTGTTTGACCTATGTACGACTTCCCACAATTTCCGCAAGGAATCTAATATACACCCGCTTTACGAAGCTGTAAATCGTCCTTCACAGAGCCGAGTAAAGCTGCAATCTTCGTGGGGGCCGGAAGATCACCTTAACACAGTGTTTCTCAAGAATATGGCCTCTAGTCGAGGAAAGAGCGCCCACATAAGTCAAAAACGCACTAGATAAAGAATTACTATGTTCGTTCCAATCACATACCTGAATTTTAGGTATTGCATCGAATTCTCTACGAATTTGTTGCGGAGAAAATCCATTCAATTTAAAAATGAGGTATGTGAGCTCTTCTTGCAAATTGTTTTTATCGGATATACAGTGCGCCCGATGCACTAAGGTCTTAAGGACACCTATGATCTGTGAAGGGTGATGGCAGCTACTGGTATGAAGATACAGATTTGTGTGTGTTGGTTTCCGATATACAGCATGTCCTAATGTGCCATCACCTTTACGGCGAACGACAACATCCAAAAAGGGGAGGCACCCGTCTTTTTCTATTTCCATAGTAAATTTAATGCTAGCATGGATGGAATTCAAATGCTCTAGAAATCGATGTAATTCATCCATCCCAAGGGGCCATACCGCGAATGTGGCGTCCACGTACCTCCAGAAGACCGTTGGTTTAAAACCTGCTGAGTCCATTGCCTTGTCCTCGAAGTCTTCCATAAATAAGTCTCTGAATAAAACCCATAGAATTACGAAAGTGGTGACTACATTTTATTCAGAGACTTAGCAATGTCAGGCTAAATAGTACGGATGTGCTTGTCAGTTTTGACGTGGTGTCATTAGACACCAAGGTACTTTAAAGGCCTCTTTATCTCTTATCGGCCAACATTTCGATAAGAACATTATGGCGTTCTTTGAACATGTGCTTTTATCATCTTATTTTCAGTTTAATGGTGAATTTTTTGTGCAAATTGAAGGGGGTTGCCATGGGAAGCGCCTCTCCCCTCTGGTGGCTAATGTATTTATAGAAAACTTCGAGGACAAGCACTGGACTCAGCAAGTTTTAAACCAAACAAAAATTTCAGAAAATGTACGCTAACCAGACGTCTTTAGGTTACTTTGTATTCGCAGCAAAGAGGTGGCACGTAGATCAAGAGATCCTCTGCTCTAGCTGTGAGGCTATAACGGTGCCTCTAATAAACTGGCTAAAGCTCTCACGTACTCAGATAATAATTTCTAGGTTTGAAAGGATGCCATTTGTTTTTTCTTATGCATTTTGCATCAAAAATGGTTGAAATGGCTCTGAGTACTATGGGACTAAACATCTGTGGTCATCAGTCCCCTAGAACTTAGATCTACTTAAACCTAACTAACCTAAGGACAGCAGACTCATCCTTGCCCGAGGCAGGATTCGAACCAGCGACCGTAGCAGTCACGCGGTTCCAGACTGAAGCGCCTAGAACCGCACGGCCACACCGGCCGGCGCATTTTGCAACAGAAAAAAAAAGAAAACGTTTCATTGATATAGCGTTGTAACATGTACACCTAAGTGAATCTCACGTGAACTTACTAATTATTCCTACTATTAAAATTTGTAATCCTTGAACACTATCGAACGTAGTTGAAAATCTGAATACTTCACAAGTCAATTTACGTTTGCTGATCTCATTATGATACTCTGCATTGCTCACAGAGTTGCAGTCTAACAAATGGACCATCAGACATGTTAATCACCGAATTTGGAGAGTCTTAAGTACCTTTTAGAGGGACTTGTCGTAAGTACCTGACGAGCGGCTTTCCATGCGACGGGCCCCAGTGTTCGATAAAAATCGATGTTGCAGTCTTACGGATAACTGCTATACCTGTAACGTCAGAAATGTTTCCACAAAGCGAAAGTAGTGCTGCAGCTGAGGTTTGCGATTAACATGTTGGCGGTGGCAAACAGTATAAACCATACAAATTTTTCGAATATACACTTCAGCCGTAGTAATTTCATTAATAAAACCATCATTATAGCAAACCTTCTGCAAATGTGTACTTCGTTTGTTACAGATTAGATTACAGAGTCGTCTTACGTCACTTGCTGTGGCAGAAAGTCAGACAGTATTTGTTGTAGACCAGACCGAAACACAAATCATTATAGCACCACGCACATATAGTGGAAGCTGTTGCCTTGCGGGCGCACGAATTTTTTCAGAAGCGATAATTGAAAACACTTTTCATTTCAACTGGAAAAGATTGTTCTCTCTTCTAAAACTTCTATGCCTAACCGGATGGACGCAAGTGAATATAATTCCTGGTGCAATTATACTATACTGTGAAATAATGACTAATCTTGTTGAAATTGGTTTCCGCTCCTTGTTCAGCAGGGGCTCTGTCGTACCACTAAGACTCGTGGCACTGACAGTGTTTTGATCGTTATTAATTACATATCAGAGATCAAAATTAGGGATGAGTAGTTTCGCCTACATCTGGAATGACATATGCTGTTTAATGATATATTTTACGATGAAACTGAAAAAAGAAGAAATGTGCGCAAGCAGGATTCGAAACCCTACCGCCAGCATGGTAGCCATGAGCCTTAGCCGCTGCGCTACTCTCACTTCTTCGACAAACGTCTGTCGTCACAGGTATAGCAGGTAGGCATAAAAGTTCAACAATGATTTTTCTCAGTAACTAGGGGTCATAGCATAAGATGTAACTATCCAGGTACACACGACATAGCCCTCTAGAATGATGACTCGTCAATGCCGGTGATTAACAGGTTTGATGGTTCACTTGTTAGACTCACTCTGCAATCGATACGTTTATTCGCCCACTTACCAAACGAACCGTCTACCGCGAACCGCTCCACTACTCCTTCACTCGGTGCGAGGACGATGCTGCCCGAGGTGATTCGGTTCTTTGTAGAAACTCAGGTGTTTGCTTAAAAGTTGATATTACAATGAAGTTTTGACTTTCTAGTGATAGGCCAGCAGTAAGTGGTTCTGCCACACTGTTATAATCTGAATAAACTTTAGCAATAAGTAATGAATAGATATTTGAGTTTTGCACTCTGGCCCGAGGGTAATCCATGCATCTTTTATTGTAGCTGTCTCTCAGATCACAGGGCTGCTCAGTTGGCGGAATTTCTCACGGTAGGTGTAGTCATAGTAAGTACCATCTGATGACTGTACGTCATTCGTCAGGTACTGTATCTTCGGTCAGCTGAGGTGTGAGGCGTGGAAGTAAGTCTTATGACTCCAACCCCAGACCGTGCGAGATAGCGTGGTGGTTAACACAATTGGCTCGCATTCGGCGGGACGATGGTTCAAACCCTCGTGCGGCCATCCTGGTTTCGGCATTCTGTGATTAACCTAAAACACTTGATGCACAAGCCAGGAGTGCTTCTTTTACACTACTGGTTTCATAGGTCACAGTTTCTGTCGTTAGAGAAGTATCTCACATAGTGCAATATATGTGCATTTCTGCGCGCTAACGGTCAGAGATGTGCGTGCTGTAGTTAGATTAAAATACGGAAATATTCTCATCAATTTTCGAAGACTGTCGGCTCTAATTGCAAGGCCATGAGCTCACAAACAATTCCATCGCACAGAACTGGCGTAAAAAACACAAAAAGTTATTTATATAAAACGAAAATCGACAGATAAAGGTAACAGTCTCACTATACTTATATTTTTCCTTTTTTTGACTTACGGATTATATGAACACTTATTGAGAAAAGTTTCTTCAGATAACGTGATCAAAGAGTGATTATACGTCCATTTTTATCGTAAGCTAAACAAAAAAATTTGTGTCAACGCTTTTCCTTCTCGGTGCAAAAAAAAAAAAAGTTCAAATGTGTGTGAAATCTTATGGGACTTATCTGCTAAGGTAATCAGTCCCTAAGCTTACACACTACTTAACCTAAATTATCCTAAGGAAAAAAACACACACACCCATGCCCGAGGGAGGACTCGAACCTCCGCAGGAACCAGCCGCACAGTCCATGACAGCAGCGCCCTAGACCGCCTTCTCGGTGCGTACCAGCTGACAAAGCAACTAAACGGTGCCCGCTTCTTAGTTAAAATACGTGCTCTTTGCTTTGCGCTCTTTACTGGATCTGGGAATAGACACCTACTCTGAGTAATTCCAGACGTATAACAAAGGGATACTTTAATTTGAAAGGGTACGGTCGATTTCCGATACCGTTCTTCCTAATGTGAACCTCTGCTCTTCCTTAATGACCTCGCTGTTGAGTGACTTCGTTTTTTTTTTCAATTTATTGTCTTCCGATTAGTGCCCATGCAGCCATCTCAATAGTGGAAATACGATACAACAATACGTTTGAAGCGACTTTTGTGTCGGTAATGACGATACGAATGTAAAGACAACACAACACCTAGTTCCCGCGAGGATAAAATATCTGACCCGTATGGGACGCCAACCACAATTCTTGTTTCCTTCCTCCCAAGAGCCAGAAATGTTACAATCTGTATCCCTGTTTCGATCATATTTATAAACAGGTGGATCTGAGGTCTTTTCTTGTCACACAGTACTATTCGCTGTGCAATCGATTCTCAATAAATTGTCTCTATCGGATCGGAAGGTGGAGCGACCGCCGTTGCGATCTTCTGGCGGTGCCTGATTAAGTCAAAAGTACTAAGCACAGAGGGACGTTGTGTCGCAAGGTATGTGATAGAGCGTCTCTCCCAGCTCGTTAGTGACGCAGCTTACAGTTACATTGGCCGACATCAGTAAGTGGGTCGGTACGTAGCATCTGTAGCTAATGGCTGCACACAAAACTGGGAGAGGCTTTGTCGCACTGGGAGAAGTCTGACGATCTTACGCTTATTGCTCCCCTCGGTTTCCATTCGTCTCTCCGGTGTTCGACATCGGCCTCAGTAACGGCACATATGGATGTGCCGCTTCGAGTCGATACGTCCTACGTAATCTCCGCGCACATTCAGATGGTCCCCTTTCTGCCGGAGGTTCGTTGAATTTTATTGACGCATTAAACACGGTCGGGGCTGTGCAGTTTCATAGCAGTACTGAAACTTCCACAATTCTGCTTAAGTGTCATGTTACTCTCACAAAGAAATGGAAGGAAGTCTAGAGCGAAACGTTCTGCAGGCGTCGAGGTCACTAGAAATGAGTCTGCAGCAAACATAATCCTGAGTGGTTCCTTGGAGCTTCAAATTCTCTTCCACGCCAATGCAGGTCGCGTGAACTGCCAAGCTGTGCAACATCGATCGAACACTGTTCGTAAATTGTAGATATTACAGGCAAGTTGAACGCAATGTCAACTTACATGAAAATTGTATTAAAATTCATGGAGCTTACTATAAGTTAATTAGAGATACCGGCTGAGAATCTCTGCAACACTTTATAGCTTATAAAGTGTTGCAGAGATGCCTCTGAAATTAAGTAAAACATGAACGGAAGGTTTCTGAAAGTCTACCTGAAGTGTAGTCTGAGAAATCCATAATTAATTCATACAAATATTAGCAGAATGATTGTTGAGCACGAGAAATAAGAAAGGAAAGTCCTGTCACTATACTACGATGTATCCTCAGTGTCCTTCAGATATTGCATGTCTGAAGGAACACGCACTGCTGTGATTGACAGCTGTATGAAATACTTTAAATGTCATCGCATTTGCGGAAATAATCAGGCTGCAGTTGCTCAATGCAATGGTGACAATGAAAATTTGTACCGGATCGGTACTCGGACCCGGATTTCCCACATTACGAGAGTGTCTCCTCGGTCTCCAGCACCATACATGCATATCTGAAGAACACTGCATAGGGCATCTTAACACAACAGGCACTACAAGATAGTATTTCATTCCTTGGAGTCATTTAGGCAAATTACGAAATATATAAACCTGGATAGCAGGACGAGGATTTCAACACTCGTCCTGCCGAAGTTAATCCAGTGTCTTTTGCACCTCATTTCACTTAACCGTTCTAGTTAAATTGGTTCAGAACAACCATTAACGAGCAACTCACGAAACATTTCTCATTATCGTTCTACCATGCAAAGTGTATGGCAATTTGAGAGGTCGTTCAGTTTCCAAAGACTTGTCAACCGGTAACGGTGGAGCAATCCAGAAATATACGCTATTAATTAACCTGTAGGATAGGCTCAAAGATGTCTATCAGTCCTTATCTTCATAAAATGTCTTATTCATTTTCAAAATCGACCACTTACAATAAGCAATTTTTACGTGCCTATGATAAATTGATAAATGTACAGCAAAGAATGCAATTAGACTAATGCTCAAGAAAAAGGACAGATTTTCTGTCCTATGTTCATACAAGAGATGGGTCGTTCAAGAAGGAATTCGTCCAAAGGAGCAGTTCATTAAACAAACGGAAGGAGGGAGTAAATACGTCTAAGGAACGGTTGTTCTTCATTCCCTTCTGGTCGGTCTCGTCATCGACTCATTCTCGTTCGGTCGTTTTTGTTCTTTCTTTTCCGGGTGGTCCCTCGCTTCTCGGTTTGGATTCGACGTTCTTCGCTCAGCTGTAGCTCATTTTGTGCATTGTACTCGCCCATACTTGTTCAGTTTCCAACCGTTCACGAAATTTGGAGTTCTAGTTGTTTGCACACGTCCAGTAATTTATAACGTGATCAAATCATGTACACTGATCAGCCAAAACATCAAGACCAGTGCCCATCGAGACCTTGGATGCAGCGTGGTGGGGTTGTCGGCACGTGACGCGGTAACAAAAGTATGTAAGCGGAACAGAACTGGACGGGGGATCACCTTAGCGAAGATATGGGCTGCAAACGGGGAAATACACTGAGATAAGCAACTTCGACAAAGGGCAGATTATTATTTCACAGAACCTGTGAACGAGTATCTCGAAATCGGCGAAGCTGGTCGAATGTTCACGTGCTACTGTCGTGAGCATCCACGGAAAGAAGTAGAAGGCCAGTGAAACTGTCGATAGACGCTAAATGGTTGAACGTCCAGGACTCCTCACAGAACGTGGGGTTCGGAAGCTTGTCTATTCCGTAAAGTAGAATAGATGGTTATCTGTAGCATCTCTTCCGAAAGAGCACAATGCTGGTGAACGCACAAGTGTCTTGGAGCACACCATTCATCGTACATTGTTGTTAATGAAATTTCGCAGTAGACCACATACGTGTTATATCGAGCCAACGACATCGTCGGTTACGATTGCGGTGGGCACAGGACTATCGGGATTCGACTGTCGGTCAATGTTCGGGTGACTCACATTTTTGCTACACTATGTCGACGGTCGTTTCCACGAATGCCGTAATGGAGGAGAACGGCGGCTCAATACGTGCAGCGCACCACGAACGCGGAATGGTGGGAGCAGTATTATCGCATGGGAGACATTCTTCTGTGCTCGCATGGGACCTGTGGTAGTAACCGAAGACAAGCTGCGAGCCACATGCAACTGTTCATACTTGATGTCTTCCCCGACGGCGATGTCATCTTTCAGCAGTATAATTGCCCTTATCCCTAAGTCAGAACCACGCTACAGTGGTTCGAGGAGCACTTTAGTGAACTCATGTTGGTATCTCGTCGACAATATTCCCATGATGTAAACCTTAAGGAACCAATCTGGTTCGCCATTCGTTCCTATCTCCATGTACGAATGTCAGCGGCCCGTTACGTTATGTACAGGAATTACATGGCCTGTGCAATAGAAATTTGTGTGACCAAACTCCTGAGGTCATCGGTCCCTAAGCTTACACACTACTTAATTTAACTTAAACTAACTTACGGTAAGGACAATACACACACACACATGCCCGAGGGAGGACTCGAACCTCCGACGGGGGGAACCGCGCGGACCGCGACGAAACGCCTCAGACCACGCGGCTACACCATTGTCTGTGGGTAGACCTCTAATGCCGCATACCTCCACTACCCACCAACAAGCAATCGGGTTCCTGACATGCAGAATCAGTGACGTATTTCGTTCCAAAGACGGAAAAACAAGCTACTGATCAGCTGGTCATAATGTTTTGCTTCGTCAGTGTATTAAAACTAACACAAGAAGTCCGGATTCACTGGAACTCGTCTCCTTAAACGCTAGTGCACACTTCTGAAAACGGAGTGCCTATGTATGTATATATAACTAAATTAAATAAAGTTATTAAACATTACCACCTACCAGTTTCACATTTTAGATTCTGAGGGGCAACTGGGTAGCCTTTGAGGGGATTACATGGCAGTCGTACTACCTGGAGTCAATTCTAATCAGTTTCGTTTACTCAGCTCACCAATTCTTTTTAGTACGAATTTCGAAACTTTATGGACTAATTTGAGTGTGACGTATTTCACTTTTTATTACTGGCCATGTAAGAGTAAACTGAATTTTAGTACGGCCATATAATATTACATAATCAGATAAAAAACGAACGATAAACGTTAAAATAAATTGTGTCGCGACATGAACAGGTCTCTAGTGAACTAGTTACTAAATGTGAGCGCGTTTGCCCATCTCTGTTTCACACGATTCACTTGTTTCTCATTTCAGTGATTATTTATTAATGGAATAGATGTTTATGCACCACAGAAAGGAAATGAATCCGTGGGAATTTCTAGCAAAAAGCTTACACATCTAGCCAGAATAAATAGACATCATGGCAAATTAATTCTTAGAGGTAATTTGTTGCAAGGAACGCATTGTGCAGATGATGTCTCCAGACAAGAGTTTCATAACACTACACTGTGCTCAAGAAATAAAATGTTGCTTTGACGGCGCAATCAAATAAAGAGAACGATATTTGATAGTCAGTGCATAAATACTAACGACGTGCTCTACTTTCTTTCATCTTGTAGCCCAAGCAGTTCCTCTTCCACAACGTATGCTACCGACGTGTGGGGAGAGGGATGATGTACTCTACGGAATTCACAAAAATTACAAATTTCGTTAACTGTTCCTCACTTTTTTTAGCAAGATATTTTTCAAAGATTTACTGATGTTTAAGTAATGTTCAAGTCTGGGTGTCATGTGCTTTGTGTTCACCACAAAATAAATAAATAAAAATAATAAAGTGACGCAAATTTCGTTAATTTTTGTTGATTTTTATGAACAATATGCTTTGTAATCAGATACCGATGTCTAAGTAGTGTACAACACTTGAAAATATTGAATATGAAGTTCGTCGTGGAAAGAGCTACTACACATCAGTAAAAGTTCAATTTTTGGATTAAGTTTAACTGAAAAAATTTAAACCATTACAGAACCTGGTAGAAGCATTCATTAGAAACAACAAATATTTTCTTTGGAATTTAGAATATGAAGTATATGAAGATACTACAACATTTACGAAAGGTGGAAGGGGAGTATTCCTCCCGTTGGTAATGGTAAGGTTAAATCGAATCTGTGGTGAGTGACCTATACTTCAAATGCAGATGAGAGTCACATTGAATACAGAGAAAGATATTTCCATCAATCACTCACTTACTCGTCTCAGCATAATAATCACGAACTTGTCGTTAATCAGCATTTCCTCAGGATAAATTCGCAGCAATAGTCACACAAGATGAAAACTCTTAGGTGCTAGGTTGTAAGACCCGTCTGTATATTGAAGGAAGAATTAATCATCCAGAGGCAGGAGGGCATATGAAAACTGCCAGGGTTGATTTCACCTGTTCCCGGAAAATCAAGATTATCTCAACAATCAGATTACCTGCAACGTCCGTAAGCCAGGAATCGGAATGTAGGTAAAAGGATATTCTTTCGTAGCGCTATTTGAAGCTAGTACGTTGAAAAATATTAGGTTTAGAGCACGAGACGAACTTTTAGGATCAGTCAGATTTTACATCTCTGTATGTTATTATCAGAGTTTGTAGAGGGTTACATAGGTTGGTCTGAGAAGCGCGCACAAAATGTGTACTGATCTTTAGCAGAGGAGATTAGCTGCCGATTTGCAGCAGAGGAGATATGCTGCTTTATTACAGTAAAAGAGAAACATAAGCTCTTTTGCGTCTCCAGCTTAAGTGTCCGAGGAACTGCTAATATCATTGTCGAACATGTGATGAACACACTAGACATCTGATCCAAGCCTCTCGAAATAACGACACTCGGAATTTTAACTACACCGTCCAACACAGTGGTGTAAAACCTAAAACAGTGACGAAGTAATGCTAAAGTGCAATCGTAACTGTGTAGCATTATGTTTCTATGCTCAGACGCTATTGTTTCCGGAGTCATTATGTCTAAAATTTTCGTTGTTGTTTTAATCTTCAGTCCAGAGATTGGTTTGATGCAGCTCTCCATGCTACTCTATCCTGTGCAAGCCTCTTCATCTCAGAATAACTATGGCAACCTACATCCTTCTGAATCTACTTAGTGTATTCGTCTCCTGGTCTCCCTCTTCGATTTTTACCCTTCACGCTTCCCTCCAGTACTAAAATTGTGGTCCCTTGATGCTTCAGAACATGTCCTACCTACCGATCCCTTCTTCTTCTCAAGCTGTGCCACAAAATCTTCTTCCCTATTCTATACAGTGCCTCCTCATTAGTTATGTGGTCTACCCATCTAATCTTCAGCATTCTTCTGTAGCACCACATTTCTAAAGCTTCTATTCTCTTCTTGTCTAAGCTGTTTATCGTCCGTGTTTCACTTTAAAACATGACTACGCTTCATTCAAATACTTTCAGAAAAGACTTCCTGACACTTAAATCTATACTCGACGTTAACAAATTTCTCTCCTTCAGAGACGCTGTAGCCAGTCTTCTTTTTATATCCTCTTTACTTCGACCATCATCAGTTATTTTGCTGCCCAAATAGCAAAACTCATCTCCTATTTCATGTGGCTCATTTTCTAATCTAATATCCTCAGCATCACGTGATTAAATTCGACTACTTTCCATTATCCTCGTCTTGTTTTGGTGATGTTCATATTATATCCTCCTTTCAAGACACTGTCCATTCCTTTCAGCTGCTCTTCCAGGCCCTTTGCTGTCTCTGGCAAAATTACAATGTCGACGGCAAACCTGAAAGTTTGTATTTCTTCTCCACTGATTTTAATTCCTACTCCAAGTTTACTGCTTGCTCAATAATCAGATTGAATAACATTGGTGATAGGCTACAAACCTTTCTCACTCCGTTCTCAACCACCACTTCTTCCCCTTTCATGCCCCTCGACTCTTATAACTGCCATTTGGTTTCTGTACTAATTGTAAATAGCCTTTGCTTCTTGTAATTTACCCCTGCCACCTTTAGAATTTGAAAGAGAGTATTCCAGTTAACATTGTCAAATGCTTTCTCTAAGTCTACAAAAAGTAGAAACGTAGGTTTGGCTTTCCTTAACCTATGTCCTAAAATAAGTCAGTGTTGCCTCCCGTGTTCCAACATTTCTACGGAATCCCAACTAACCTTTCCCCAGGTCGGTGTCTACCAGTATTTCCATTCGGCTGTAAAAAGTTCATGTTAGTATTTTGCCACCGTGACTTATTAAACTGATATCTGTAAACACTTGATTTCTTCTACTTGAAGTCTGATGGTATGTCGCCTGTCTCATACATCTTCCTCACCAGATCGTAGAGTTTTGTTAGGACTGGCTCTAATAGAATGTTGTCTACTCCTGGGGCCTTGTTTCGATTTACGTCTTTCACTGCTCTGTCAAACTCTTCACACATTATAATGTCTCCCATTCCATATTTATCTACATCATCTTCCATTTCCATAATATTGCTCTCAAATACATCGCCCTTGTATAGTCCCTCTATATACTCCTTCGACCTTCTGCTTACCCTTCATTACTTGGGACAGGTTTCCCATCTGAGCTCCTGATATTCGTATAGGTAGTTCTCTTTTCTCCAAACGTCTCTTTAATCTTCCTGCAGGCAATACGTATCTTACCACTCGTGATACATGCTTCTGCATCATTACATTGGTCCTCTAGTCATGCCTGCTTAGTCATTTTGCATTTCATGTCGATCACATTTTTGAGACGTTTGCATTCATTTCCGCCTGCTTCATTTACTGCATTTTTATATTTTCTCCTTTCATCAATTAAATTCAATATCTCTTCTGTTAACCAAGGATTTGTGCTAGCCATCGTCTTTTTACCTACTTGATCCTCTGCTGCGTTCTCTATTTCATCTCTCAAACCTACCCATTCTTATTCTCCTGTGTTTCCTTCGCTTGTTCTTGTCAATCGTTCGCTAATACACTGTCTTGAACTCTCTATAACCTCTGGTTCTTTCAGTTTATTCAGGTTCCATCTCCTTAAATTCCTATCTTTTTGCAGTTTCTTCTGTTTTAATCTACAGTTTATTACCAAAAAATTGTTGTCAGTGCCCACATCTGCCCCTGCGAATGTCTTACACTTTAAAACCTGTTTCGTAATTATCTGTGCTACCATTACATAATCTATCTGAAACTTTCCAGTGTCTCCAGGCCTGTTCCACGCATACAATCTTCTTTGATGATTTTTAAACCAAGAATTAGCTATGATTAAGTCATACTCTGTGCAAAATTCTATCAGGCGGCTTCCTCTTTCATTCTTTACTCCCCTACTACTTTTTCTTCTCTTTATTTTCCTACAGTTACATTCCAGTCCTCCATGACTACTAAATTTTTGTCTCTCTTAACTATATGAATAATTTCTTTTATCGCTTCATACATTCCTTCAGTCTCTTCATCATCTGCGGAGCTGGTTGCATGCCTAAAATTACGCATAGAAAATTAAGTTTCAACTGATTACAGTATTTTCGATGAAACGCATATGTGTTACAATTGTGAAGATACCTATAAATTCAATTAAGTATATGGAATTTAAATTTGCACTCGCTTTGAACAGTACGAATGCCGTGTAACCTGATATGTGCATCAGTCTTGCATAACCAAATGAAGAACAGTGTGATTTGGTTATTAGGTGAAAGAAATCCACTTATTAGCCGTACCTCCACCGTTGCAGTGTTTATTTACATCAAGATGAAACACTCATTACTTACCATCCTTTCGGAAGGTGAAATAAAGGTCAATTCCCAGTAATGTGAATTGTAGGAAGAGTAATATGAGATGAAGACGATGATGAAGAATCTACGCTGTTGACGCAGCTGATGTAAAAAACATATTTTCCTGCATTCAGCATTGAAAATGATTTCACAAAAAATATTTTCACAAAAATTCTCATACTCTCCTTTACTCTCTTAGTGGCTGAATTTCCAAAAGCAATGGAAATCTCATTTTTTATTTCTAACAGAGGACCCAAATTTAAAGTTTAATAGATTTTGCTTTAAAATGCTGCCATTCATAAAAATTATCTTCCCATATTTTACCCCTTAAGAGTCGAATTTCCAAAGACGCTGAAACACGTATTTTTTTTGTTTGTAACTGAGAAAACGAATAACTATTTTCAAAGTTGTACCTTAAAATACTTTAATAGTACTTTTTTTCAAAAAAAACTTCACTCACTATTTTAGCCCCTTAGAGGTTGAATTCCAAAAAACCCAATGAATATTTTCATAGTTATAACTTCAAATTGCTTTAATACCGATATACTTTCGAAATAACTTTTCATCCCCTTGTTTGCTCTTCAAGGCTATAATTTCAAAAAATCCCTTATTATAGGTATATACAGTATATCAACCGCTCTTCAAATTTCAAGTCTCTATTCTTAACATATTGGGCTCAGTGATGAGTCTGTGGATTGGTCACATCTTATTTGACACCATTAGAGGTTGAATTTCCAAAAATTCTGAAACAGATATTTTTTTTATTTTTAAACGAGAAACTAAATTCAAGTTTTAAGAGATTCAGGTTTGTAATCTAATATTTTCCTAAAACATTTCAGCCCTTATTTCACCTCTTAGGGGCTGAATCTATAAACCATCGGAAGATGTAGAAACATTTATTATTTCTAACAGAGAAGTCAAAGACCAGTTTTCATAGATGTAGCTTTAAAATGCTTTAGTAGTTCTTTAATCATGATTTATTTAGAAGAACACTCTCTTTGACCTCCACAGGGGTTAAATTTCAAAAAATGCTGAAACACGAGTTTCTTTATTTCTGACTAAGGAACGAAGTACCATGTTCGTAGTTATCATTTTATTATTGCCTCAACAGCAAAATATTTTTAAAAAGCCTTACAGCCTCTCTTTCACGCCGTTAAGAGACGCCTACAGTATAAGCTTCACATCCTTTCAAAATTACAAGTTTCTGTCCTCAGTGGTTTGGCCTGGGCGATGGTGAGTCAGTCTGGACATTTCCTTTTATATATAGAGGTTACGAGTATGTGTTCCTTATTGTTAATTTTAGTGACAATGCTACATATACGGTATGTTACAGGTATCCTATTTATTATATTTATGTTTGACTTCAAGGAGCATCATTACAGATACAAATATCATTCCCTTTCCGCTTATTTATCCCCGGGAACTAGTCTCCGTTCTTTACTGGGATTATGAAAAGTCTGTTTAAGTACTGAGATGAGGATAGTTCTTCATAATTTAACTTCATCGCATAGTTGGTGAACCACGCGTTACGTGCATTAAGCACTTCAACTGACGTGAATCTGTTATTGAATTTTGGAACACGTTTTATCCTCGCGTTTTGTGAACTTCTTCTAGACCAAAAACCTTCTTTGTAGGAAAGAACGTAAATTTTGCAAATTACGATAGCTAGCTCTGGTCTTGGACGAGGAGGAGAGATCCGCCCAAGTTGCTGTCATGTTCCCTCATTTCCAGAAGGCTTCTGATACCGTCCGGACTGTCACCTAATGAGTTAATACGAGGTCATGGAATTTGAGGCCAGGTTTGTGAGTGCATGAATTTGTAGCAGGGCAGGCATAAAACAGTATGCCCTCGCGAGAATGAGATTTTCACTCTGCAGCGGAGAGTGCGCTGATATGAAACTTCCTGGCAGATTAAAACTGTGTGCCCGACCGAGACTCGAACTCGGGACCTTTGCCTTTCGTGGGCAAGTGCTCCACCATCTGAGCTACCGAAGCACGACTCACGCCCGGTCCTCACAGCTTTAAGGCAGGAGACGAGGTACTGGCAGAAGTAAAGCTGTGAGGACCGGGCGTGAGTCGTGCTTCGGTAGCTCAGATGGTAGAGCACTTGCCCGCGAAAGGCAAAGGTCCCGATTTTGAGTCTCGGTCGGGCACACAGTTTTAATCTTCGGACTTATAGTAGCTTTGCGTGTTAATCAGTGAAGAACTGCAGGACCACGACCGTTCCGTATATACAGGGTGTAGATAACAATACCTACCGGAGAGAACAACGAATGCGCAAAATACTGTTTGTAAAAGGTGCTGTTGTATCTAGAAGTCACAACATCAGATAGCAGTAGTGATATGCAGGATTACTCACATACGATAGAAGGTTTGCTCGGGGATTGCTAGTTGACTCTCAATACAAAATGTTACTACTAATTGCCGTATGTGCAAGGAAACACTCGTTATTGGTTGATTACAAAGTTATTGAATAATCATTGAAAGCAGTAGCATTGATTAAATGTTTGGTAGTGAATGCATCGACTGATTTAAAGTGGATCATCCACATAAAACTATCATAAGAGTGGCAGTTTCCTTTTTTTTTTTTTTTTTTTTTTTTTTGGGTAATCAGTCATCTGACTGGACCGGCTGCTGTGACCGGCCCTAGGCGCTTCAGTCCGGAATCTCCCTGCTGCTACGGTCGCAGGTCCGAATGCTGCCTCGGGCATGGATGTGTGTGTTGTCCTTAGGTTAATTAGGTTTAAGTAGTTCTAAGTCTAGGGGACTGATGATATCAGACGTTAAGTCCCATAGTGCCTAGAGCCATTTTTCTTCTGACTGGTTTAATGCGGTCCACCACGAATTCCTCTCCTGTGCCAACCTCTTCATCTCAGAGATAGCACTTGCCACCAGAGACTTCAGTTATTTGTCGGATATATTTTCCAATCTATGTTTCCCTCTACAGTTTTTGCCCTCTACAGCTTCCCCTCGTGGAAGTCATTCCCTCATGTTTTAACATATACCCTATCATCCTGTCCCTTCTCCTTGTCAGTATTTTCCACATATTCCTTTCCTCCAATATTCTGCGCAGAACCTCCTCATTTCTTACCTTATAAGTCCACCTGGAAATTTGGAAATTTGTAGTAAATTCCTATGGGACCAAACTGCTAATGTCATCGGTCACTAGGCTTACATACTACTTAATCTAACTTAAACTAACTTAGGTTAAGGATACTATCACAGCACCGGCCTAAATTGATGTTTGAAGCACCTTCTTGCTTCCCATTGTTAAAGAGTAATTCGGGGATGGCGACTGCATCTTTCAACACGATCGATCACCTGTTCATAATGCACGGCCTGTCGGGGAGTGGTTGCACGACAATAACATCCTCGTAATGGACTGGCCTACACAAGGTCCTGACCTTAATCCTATAGAGCACCTTTGGGATGTTTTGGAACGCCGACTTCGTGCCAGGTCTCACCGACCGACATTAATACCTCTCCTCAGTGCAGTACTCCGTGAAGAATGGGCTGCCATTCTCCAAGAAACCTTCCAGTACTTGATTGAAGATAGGCCTGCGAGAGTGGAAGCTGTCCTCGAGGCTAAGGGTGGGCTAACACCACACTGAATTCCAGCATTACCAATAGAGGGCGCCACGAACTTGTAAATCAGTTTCATCCAGGTGTCCGGATACATTTGATCAGATAGTGTAAGTCAAACGGAGCTCCATTACTTATTTCAACGAATTAAAATCTCAGCTATCTCCTAGAAGCAGAACTAAGCAAAATGAACATAAAGAAAGTAATTTGAAAAGCAATCACCTGACTTCAGTAGAATAAATTCCCTACCGATCTGACAAAAAATCCTAAGTAGTCGGTAAATATATGACACTCATGAACATCCTCGCTTAGGATTATGCAGTGAAGACCGAATTCAGTCTTCCGAAATCGTTGCACATGCAGAATATTATAATATGTATTCTTCGCAACATGGCAAAATGATGCATATTGAGATAAGAGACCTCAATACAGAAGATTAATTACAGGAACTCAACAATAGAAAGGCAACTAGACATAACGGGACCCTGCTAGAGATGGGGGATCCGCTCTTGAACTAATTCATAGAGTTCAATCTTTCAAAGGAGTGAACTATCAGTGATTCAGAAAAAAAGAACGGTAGCTCCAAACGTTTCCCACGGCAGAGAGAGAGAGAGAGAGAGAGAGAGACGGAGCATATCAGCAGCGCCTCTGCTGGTCACAGCACAGTGCACGCCACATAACACAGCCAGCGCCGGCCTCTGCCCTGCTTCTACCTTGGCTGCCTGCATTGTGCAGTGCCCCATTGGATTTTGTGTTTCACATATGCTGTGGCGTCTCTGTGCGTCTGCCGCGCAGTGTCTGGCGCGGCGTAACTTCGCATCGCACTCTGTCGGCGATCGTTTCAGTCGCACGTCCTGCCCTCTGGGCAGTTGATGCGAGCAACAGGACAGAGAGCCACCTAGCGGATAACATAGGAACTACTTGCAAAAACCCGCTCGCAAGGGAACGAACTATTTGTCTTGGAGCGGGTGAGTTCACCGCTACCCCCTCCCTCGGAACTCGCCCGCTCAACGCTCGCCCCACCGTCTCGACTCTAGCCAGAGCGTCGAGCAAAGCGACTCAGGTGTCACTGTGGTCTCTGCGGTCTCAGCTCACGCAGTAATACAGCTCGCGGCTCGACCTGCTCGACTCAGCGCCTCTGTATCGGAGTTCGTCGCCACTGGATATTGTTCTTCGTAGTAATGCCGCTATGTATATTACATTATTATGTTATGTATACATCAATTGTTTTTATTTTATTTTTATTTGTTTAAACTGATTAGTTTAGGTTCCTGATGACTCCTCTTACTATAGGATTTTTATTACAGACACTCGAATTTACGCTTTAATTACGAGCGAACCGATAAACGTATCGCAAAATATGATACACCAATATTTTCCTTGTTTTATTCTGCGTAAGGCTATATGCAGCACTTTCGTTTTACAGTCAAATTTGTATTTTTTTTTCTTATTCTGGTACGGATTTTGCGATTTTAGGCGTCTTCGAAAGGAAACGTTCACTTTAAAAATATATGGCTTGCGATGTATTTGTATGAGGTTAATGAAATTTTAATACGTTATAGCCAAATATATTGTTAATGTAAATCTCAAGTTACAACATTTTCCGATCACCCAAAAAACCACGATAGTGCAAAATAAATCAATAATCAAAAACTTTGTCATATCGTGGAAATTTCAATAAACAATACAAAATTCTTACTCATTATCTGTGTTACTTCAAAATAAGATCAAATAAGATCAAAATACAGGTATAGTACTGGAATAAACCAAGTTTAAAGGGCAATGTGCCTTCCATTTATTTTATATTGTAAATGAGTGGTGAGTCATGAAAAAGAGCTAATTCATTTCAGGGAGTGAACAGTTCTGATCCAATCTCTGAAAAGAACAGTTTTGCCCATCTCTAGACCCTGCACGTCCCTACCTATGTTGTGGTAAAAGAAAATGCTCCCCTCTTAACTGCAGTTGAACTCAGGTTTTGATTTAGCGTCCAGTCGACTATGAGATGACTTAGACGAACCACAAGTTCGGTTGGGCAAGGAATTTGACAAGGTACTTTTCTAAGGGTACTATACCGTTATTTTCCTGAAGTGATTTAGGATAATCCCGGAAAACCTAATACTGATTCAGAGGCAGGGTTACGAAACACCGTCCTCCCTAATCCCAGTTCAGCATCTCAACACTGCAGCGCCTCATGATTCGCGATATTGGTGGAGCTACGAAGCATTCTAATCAGCTGAAAAATGGATGGATCCCATACTCGTATTCAAGAAGGGCCCCTTAACTCATGACCTACGTTACTGACGTCAACGTGTTGCTAAAGAATGGAACTTTTCTTTTCACGTTTGTAGATTGAAGGAACCATCATGTAATCGACAAATACACTGACAACCAAAAAATAATTTTCAGCTGCTTAACAGTGTATTGGTAGACCTCTGAAACACAATGTGACGAGTTCTTGGTGTATTTACAGAGGTATGTGGCACAAGATTTCTAAGTACAGACGGTCAATACCGGTAATTTGGGAAGATAATTATGCATTAAATGCTTGGATATGCATATTATGTGGTTTAGCGGTTGCGTCTTTGACGGGTAATCAGAATATCCTGTACTCTACGCTCAGACACAGCCCCTGCTTGAATTTTGAATAAAAGTCGTTAGCAATGAGGGTCAAAGTCTTCCACTATAAGAATTCACAAATCATTGAGCTAGTAAAAAATTATTTGAGGAGTAGTAATCTAATGAGAGGAGCAGAATGGCATTGTCATGTAAATTAGGTAAATTCTCGCTGCAAGGGCTCTGTTATACCTGTAGAGGTGTTCTTTACGGGAAGTATAGTGGAATGAATTCGTATATATTAGCTATATATTTGAAGCCTAATAAATCTGTTGAATCCACTAACGCCAGCGTACATCCGGATTTAGAAAAGTTGTTTAAATTTCAAAATGCATTGATCCTAGTAACAAATCCATTTTTATGTGAATATGAAATGACACGTTTAGAGTCTGAGGAAAATGACGATTCAGCACCGGAAGTTAAACATTTGTCTTTTGCATGTACAATTAAAGTATTATGACAATTGGTAAGAGTAAAGGGAATGTAGCATCCTAAATAAAGTTTTTTATATTGTTGTCAGTGCCTGAATCAGCGTTTTTCCTGACTGGGAGCACCTACGATACTCTCTTGCTTCAATCGCGTCCAATGAAGAAAAGATTCAAGAGTCTGCTCTTACCTTCAGTGGAAATAAAATAACTCGTTCAGCAGCTTTATTTGTATTGAACGATTGTAGTATCACAACCTATTTGCGAGGAACTGTTACGGCTCTGTGATGACAGTTACAGTGTCTCAGAAGTAGTCTCTCAGGATCTTGGCCTACTAACAGTGGAGATCAACTTTCCACTCTTGGATGGCGGATGTTAACTTTATAGAGCGTGCCTAGGAGTACCGACACTGGAGGTTCACCGCTTCCCTCTGCCTGTGCAGTAGCAAGCTATACCCGGCAGTTCGACTAGGTCTGTTTCCTGCTGTCTTGGTTGGTGTACATGGCCATAACCATTGTCGTCCTAGGCATGTTACAGGAATAACGGTGAGCATTATTCCCTGTGTCTGTTAAAGTGTCTGCCGCGGTTCGTGAAAAACCTTGCTGCTTTGCTACCGAATTTCGTGTGATCTGGTTTATACTGATGAGCGTCGTATTGGCCGAAGTCCTTACAATGGATCAGCATTCCGGTAACAGGGACGTGACAGAGATAAAGATTTGTTCAATTGTAACAGGTCTTCTATTTTACCTTATTCAGTCTGTGAATACTAGACATAGACATAATTGCTTTTATCTTGCACTAATGCTGCGTGTGTTTTCTAGGTGTACGTATTTTTAAAATTTTTTAACGTTGTTGTCTGTTATCTTTGATCTGGAAAATATCTTTATCTGCACTATGGTTGTGTGTATTTTCTAGGTTTAGATATCTTTAAAATTTTTCGTTGTTCGTTAACGTTTGTCCGGACAGATTTGTCTTCATCTGCACAACTGGTATTATGACATAAGTTAGCAACGTTTAGGTTTCTTTATTATATTTCGCTATCAGTTAAGATTAAAAGCAGCACGTGTATGTTGTAATTTAAATGTTGTTCTCTTAACTCCTCGTACTTGCAGATCAAACGGACTCAGTTTTCCACTTTCATTTTCCTTGTTGTGTTTAGAGGCTTGTCTTGTGTTTGTCAGTTATTGTTATGTAAATTTCATGTATTTTATGTATGTATGTTCTAGAATCTTTACTGACTCGAGCAAACGTTCAGTACGTCGGGCGAGTGCGTTTGTTAATCCACGTGTTTCAGCTTCTTTAGTTGCTTCCGATGTGGCCTTGGTTGCTTAGTGAATTACTGATTATGCTTGTCGATACGATTATTCTCACTTTCTTATTTTAAATCCTTTATAGAAGTAGCATATTCTACTATCCTGACAGTCTGTTTTAATATCTAAACTATATACACTTTGCAGCCTTTGTAATGTCGATTTCCAAGTAGGTAAAACTATTTTTAAGCCTAGTAAGAAGCTCTGGGGCGAGTTTATAATGTTTATAGGGTTCAAAGACTTTTTTAACTAAGAAATGGAATTGTCTGCACTATCATAGAAACTACATTTTTTTTATTTGGGGCGTTCCCATGAGCTTAAGGCTTCGTAGTTGTGTATGTTAAACTTGGCTCGGTTGCGGATAAGTGTTGCTCATTTTATGGAAAATTTTGGGTTCCATGGTAAATAAATACTTAGGCTCAGCACCTTACCTTCCCAGATTTGCCTTTGTAGTATTAGTTTCAGAACATTAACAGCATTAAACATAGAGACAGTATCAAATCATAGGAAATGATGTGAAAACCAGATATTACAAACAATTTCTTGACTATTTTAAATATTGATTTTTGCAGAAAGGCGCATTGTATACCCACTGCCCTTCTACTTAAAGAGGATGTTTGGGCTAAACTGGAAAGCCATCGAGAAAGTGGTAAACTTGTCAACAACATTCAGAACCGACAACTGGATGAACGAGTATGTCCCACTGTCCTTGTGAAGGTGGTGGGCCAGGAACTGCGGAAGGATGATGTAACCCGCGCAACTTGACCGGACGGACGCTAAATAAACCTACATGCGTAAATGAACAGGAGCACAATATTTTGTGACGGAAGTAGGATTTGTCATGAAGAGGAAGGTAGCGCAGGTAGTTAGTTACTGTTAACATTGAAGTGACAGGAAGAAATCTCGTCACTACTTTAGATTTTAATCAGTGAGGTAATCAGATACTATGTCCATGGTTTTTAATGCCCTGAAAAATTCCTCTTTATAGGAAACCTGTTCTGTAAGTGAACAAAAACACGATCCGATTAACTTTATTTAATACGCTGTACAACGTTATTTTATACGCTGTACTCTTGGAAGTTTCTCACGGCGCAAATGAAGCATTGAGGGGAATTTGTCGTAAACTAAACTAAAATGAATTGAAAATATAATCTTTACAAGAGCTCTCATGTAGCTACTCCTGATCTTTGTTAATAAATCTCTGCTTATAGGTGTAATTCATTCAATGCGAATGGATCAGCACGCTACATTCAGCAAACATCAAATAAATTAAAATGAGCTCTTTTGTCAGCAAATTACCAAAGTCTTCAATGCTGCAACCACTTGCATTGAGACTCTAGTGTAACATACATTTACGTTGGAAGCTGAAAGTTTCATTCATGAGTCCGAAACTACCATCATTACTGAAGGTAGTTAATTCTCTCTTGTTTTTAAATATATATATGTAACGAAATCAAATGTAGTTCGTTCGCCAATGAAGTTCTAAGGTGAACGCATGTGCGGATTTGAATGAAGTGCAGAGGAATGAAAAATAAGTTTGTAAAAATTCCAAATTACGTAAGTACCGAATATGTCTGCAAATATTGCATAGAAAACGAACACAAAATCTCATGTCTTGTATACGAGTGCCCTAAATGTACTTTGTGACCACACATGACAATAATTTTACAAAAGCCAACGAAAAATATCACTGTATTCATATTAACACCAACAATATTCTTTAGTGAGTAGAGAAGCAGGTAGATATGCAATTTGCAGACACAGTTGGCTGAAAAGAAAAAGGGTATTTATTCCCATGTGTTCTTACGAAAGCGTGAAGTTGAACAAAGGCCTAGCACCATCCAATATGGAATGCACCTGCTAAGTATTTCCCATTAGCAAATCTGATTTTCCACACAATGTAAAATTACGCAATGGCATCACAAGCAAGCAACTGATTTACCATAATCCCAACCGGCATCGCTTCTATGTGACCACTACTTTTATGGCAAGACAAAGCTTACATACGAAAGAGGTTGCCCGGTTCATATAACAGCAGGCTGGAAAGCAGCCTGTGTCCCTTTGACAATAAGCCATGCCACCCTAGCTACCTGATTCTCCAAGCCAAGTAATACAATTATCACGCTAAAATTTGGGTTTAAATGACTTGCTTAAGACAAGGCTTTGCAATCCCTTACGAGGACTGAAGCTACTTGAGCAGACAGAAAAGTGACTGTAGGTTCACAAGTGCTTATCGATGCTTAAATGAATACAGTGCAGAAAAGGTGTCTAAAACAGACGACCTCCAAGGATTAGTCTCATCAGAATTCATAACAAGCACACGTCAGCAACAATAATTGAGATAAACACTCCAACATAACAATCAGAAGATGGAAAGATAGACTATGTAAGGTGTCAGGTAAATCCAACACCTTCCATGAAAACCCTGACATGATAAGCAAATCCAGTAGTATGTCACATAGCTCCGAATAAATCGTGACATTAAATTAACCAATGTCATACGAGTAACGAGTGAGCAAATGGAATACCACAGACTAACACAAGAATGCCTAAATGCATGTCATACCTTCCCACCGTGAGACAGACGCAGTTCCGAGGGGAGAAAAGAGAACAGAAGCCGAGAGCAGAACCAAAGCTAGAAGGCCCTACGATAAGGGACGGACACCCACGTTGCCAGCTAACCGCTAGGACCACCCCCCAGCCCTTGTTAAAAGCTAGAGCCCTCCAGAAGAACAGTATAGATCTTACGATAACACTAAAAGGGACACCCCAGCCGTAAGTTTTAGCGTGAGGCTTTTCTGCGTCTCTGTCACGTCAGGACCACCCCCCAGCCCATGTTAAAAGATAGAGCCCTCCAGAAGAACAGTACAGATCTTACGATAACACTAAAGGGACACAGCAGCTGCAAGTTTTAGAGTGAGACTTTTTCGCGTCTCTGTTACATTGCAAACTTTAAAAACATTGCCCCACCACGAAAAGTGTAACGCTTCTCATTGGATAGACAGAATTTTTGTAGGTGGAACTTAAGGTTAACATTGAGACCCTGATTGGTCAGATGAAAACACAGCCAGATAGATTTTTTAAACCAACTTCGGTAAATTGTAGTAAGGAGAAGTTAGGAGAGAGTTGCTTCCGAGATGGCAAGGTGAGTGTAGTTGTGCTGTCCGCCGCCCCCTGACGAACACCGACAAGGTAATGAACGCACGCGATGCCACATAACAGCGCATAAAGCTTCACTCAGAACTGCAGAAGTCTCATCTGTTACACCCCCTTTTTGCGTAATACTAGTGTCGATCGTCAATTAAAGCTCATGGTGTTCACATTTGCTACTTGAAGTAAAAATCTGAAACGCGATGATTTTTCTGCTATATAGTTATTGAGAAGCCACATCAGCCACTGTAATTTACGACAAGTTAGATAATTGAGGGTCACTGTAGACCATTTTGATAGTTTTCTCATTTGTGAAACTTAATTTAAACCTAGATGTGATATGGCATAGGTGATCCTTCGATCCATTGTAGAACTTGGAAACCCGTTCAGGGAATATTCGTTCACATTTTTGTTGAACGCAGTTGGTTTTTACCATCCTGTATTAAAACATTTCCTTTTATCAATAGTGCAATTTATAAACAATGTTTTGTGAGTAGAATAAAATTTCCAATGGTAAACTTAACTGCTTTTTCGACGTTATTTTACCAGCTAACTAAAAATAGGAAAGCCTTGAGTCCCTTCCACTAAATTTAGTTAGTATTAAGATTCTTTCACAGGGAGTGCAGTGGAACTGACGCTTAAATCATTAAGTATTTGGTTATATCATCGCTAGTCTCACTGAACTCTACATTTCATGTGTGGTCTGGCGTCCCCTTACCAGCAACAGGTCCCAGGTTCAAAGTAGTCAATTCCCTAAAAAACACGCTCAGAGCGTCGTTGCGCGAAAGTGGTAGGGAGACACGATATAGAACATACAGACATCACGCGGAATGTTAGAACTATGTATGGAAAGGGAAATGGGAACTCTTCTGTCCCTGTCTTTTCGTCCAAAGCTACGTTGGACGTCTTTGGAGGTGCTCCTGGTTGTGCTGAGTCTTGTCGACTGACGAGTCGGAGTCGAAGGACGGCCTAAATACCGTGGAAAGTGGGCGTGGTCTGGATTTCACGTGTTAGCAGAGATAAAGCTTGTCAAGGATAAAATATAACTATCGATCATAGTACGTCAAAGATAAAAACTTCTCATCGATTCTGTAGCGCCACTGTCCATATATCGCTGAGTTTCATGGCTTCTTCTTTTCTGTTAAAATTATCCTCATGTTTATATATTTCGATGGCTTCTCTATATAGCTGTGGATAATAGTTCGTCATAGTATATAAAACTTCAGTTTCCGAAAATTTCGCTGTGTGATCACCCGACTGAAGAGCATGTTCCGCCACAGCTGACTTGTCTGTTTTCGGTAGTCGGCAAAGACTTTTATGTTCCTTCAACCGTGTATTTACACTTGTCTCTGCAGGTTCCCATGTAGACCTTGCCACACGTACACGGAATCTTGTATACACCACTTGGAGACAGAGGGGGACGTTTATCCTTAACGGAACGGAGTGCTTGGCCTATTTTCTTAGTTGGTCTGAAAATTGGTCGAACGTTACGTTTCCTTAAAATCTTGCCGATTTTATCCGGTACTTTTTTGATGAAGGGTAGAGAAACCGTGGTCTTCCATCGCTGTGTCCTATCGTTGTCCTTAGGCCTCCTGTTATTCGGCTGCTTCTATTACTCTATTTACTTCCTTACTAGGGTACCTATTCTTTTCAAAAGCGTCCATGTATTCCGGCGCACAAATCCTTTTAGCTCTGTACACTAGACTTTTAATTACACCTCTTTTCCGTTGCGGATGACGATTGGAATCCTTATGGAAGTATCTGTCGGTATGTGTAACCTTCCGAAAGACTTTATGTTTCAAGCTGCCATCAGTCTGTCTCATAACGAAGACACCCGAGAAGGATATTGCATTGTCTTTCTCCATTTCCATGGTAAACTGGATTTTAGGATTTATACTATTTAAATAACAAAAGAATTCCTCTAAAGCTTTTATTCCATGTTACCAAATCGATACCATCGACATGTTTTCTTACTCGCCTTTTCCAGAGCTAATTATTCAAATTTTTCCAAGTAAAAATTGGCTATCGTAGGACTCAATGGGTTACCCATGGCCTCACCATCAACCTGCTCATAAAACTCATCCTACCACTGGAATTGACTAGAGGTGAGACAGTGTCTGAAAAGAGCAGTCAAATCTGTTGGGAAAACATCCGCTACGTAAACCATAATTTCGTTTAGCGGAATCATCGTAAATATAGGCACTGTGTCAAAACTGACAAGAATATCCACAGGAGCCAAAGTTAGTCCCTTTAGATTCTCAATTAAATGACTTGAGTCTTTTACAAAAGAATCAGTTCGGCCAATATGTCCATCGTAGCTTTGGACGAAAAATTAGGGATAGAAGAGTTCCATGGACCTCGGCTATTCAACCCGGAAGAATTCTCGGTAGCTGAAACATCCGGTCGTGAAAGCCTTCATTGTATGAAATGGAAAGTGTTACGGGAATATATGATCTCGATAGTAAAAATAAGAGAGAAGATAGAAAATTTCAGATAGTAGGCTTGATATAAATTCAGATCTAAATTTAGTGATGATGAAGAGTATCCTGAATTTTAGTAGAATCACCCAGAAGAAAAACGTGGGAAAAAGTTGGATACTGGAGTATTCTAGACTTACGGTGTAGGTTTCACGTTCTCTATATACTGTGAAGAATAATACCAATTACGGACAGTTCACCTTAATACTAAAGATATGAAATAAACAGGAAGAATAGAGAAGCGTAAGAGTAATGGCTGCAGAAAAAAGTAAGAAAATTTAAAAAGAATGGTCATCGGAAGGACAGGTATAGCAGACAGAAAAGTCAAAACAGGCGTCGAAGAAATTCAAAGCAAAGACACAACCATTAAGAGTGCTCGAGGAATTCCATTGGTAAGTGCACAGAAAAGACCGAGAGATGGAAATAGTACACTGAACGCCTCTACGAAGGGGAAGAACTGTCTAGTAACGAGTTAGGAAAACTACTGGGAGTCGAATGGAAGACGTAGGTGGTCCAGTATTGGTGTCAGAGTTTAACAGAACACTGGAATACTTTCGATCAAATAGGGTGGAAGGCGTACAGGACATTGTTTCAGTATTTCTGAAGTCATTAGAGGAAGTGGCAGACCAAACGACTATACGAGGTAATGTGTAGAATGTATGAGACCGAGACAAACTATCACACTTTCGGAAAAATCATTCACGTGATCCCTAAGATAGCAAGGGAAGAAAAGTGTAAAAACTACCGCACAGACAGGTTAACACCGCATGCGTCAAAATGCGAAAAATAATAAAATACAAGATATCAGATAAAGAAGCTGAGGTTCTTTTACATGACGATCAACTCGGCTTTAGGAAAGGTAGATGCGCTAGAGAGAAAATGCTATCGTTGCACTTGATAATGAATGAAAGATTTGAGAAAAATCAAGAGAATTTCATAAGAATTGTCGGCTAGAAGAAGCAGTTGAAAGCTTAAAATTGTACAAAATATTCCAAATTCTCATGACAATAGGGATAAGCTATAGCGAAAGACGGGTAATATACAGTACGTACATGAACTAAAAGGGAGTAATAAGACTGGAAGACCAATAATTATAAAGAGTATAAGAGAAGGATGCAGTCTTTCGTCTCTGCTGTGCAGTGTATATATTAAGAATTAATAATGGAAATAAAACAAATAGTGAGGTTTAAATTCAGTGCCAAATGATATGGAACAATAGGATGTGTTGATGACTGTGTAGAAGAATTACAGGAGCTGCTGAAAAAGGTGAACGGCCTAATGAGTATGGAATATGGAATGGAAGTAAACTAAAAAGAAGAAAGTATTGACGGGTAGCAGAAATGAGGTTAGCGATGAACTTAACATCATATGGCTGATGAAGAAGCAAAGAAAGTGAGCAAACTAATGCGTGACGGATGAAGCTAGGATGATGTGAAAAGCTGACTACGACCGGCAAAGGGGGTATTCTAGGTCAAAAGAAATTGACTGGCTTCAAACATCGAATTTAGTTTGACGAGGAAATTACTGAGAGTGTACGTTTGGAGCACAGTATTATATGGAAACGGATCATCGATGGTAGGGATATCGAAAAATCAGGGGAGACATGGTGTTACAGATGGATGTTGAAACTGAGGTGAACTGATAAGAAAATAAATGAGATAGTTCTTCCCATAAGAACATTTGGAAAACATTGACAAGGAGAAGAGACAGGATGATGTTACGTAAGAAGTCAAGGAATTACTTCTGTGGTTCTGAAGGAGCTATAGAGAGTAAGAACTATAAGGGAAGACATAGACTAGAGTGTATCCACGAAATAATTCGGAACGTTAGTTGCAAGTAGCACTATGACAAAAACTGGCTGGCAAGATAAAGAATACACGGAGAACATCATCAAACCAGTCCGTAAACTGATAACTCAAAATAAAACGTAAATAATTAGCATTTTAGTGCAACCACAAAAAGTAAGTAATTTCTGTTCACATGTAAATATTATGCAGATAGTTTCTCATTCAAAAATCGCACTGCAATATATACGGTTTGTGTAAAGACCGCACTATTCGTCATCTAAGAAGCAGAAACTTCCACCAACAGGTGTCGCAATTCGAAAGCAGGAGGATCGTGCCCTATCGAGAATACGGTTTATGACTTTCCGATGGTGCTGTTCTTGTTGGTATTCCACCATTGTCATGCTCATGCTTACACACTGAGGTGACTGAAAGTCAAAAAGTCAGGGGACAGCGATTTGTTCATATGGAGATGGCAGTAGCATAGCGTACACAAGGTATAAAAGAGCAGTGTACTGGCGGAGTTACCATTTGTATTTTGTTCAACGATGTGAAAATATTTCCCACGTGACTATGTCCGCGCGACAGGAACTAACTGACTTCGAAAGCAGAGTGGTAGTGGGAGATGGAATCATGCAACATTCTGTTTCGGAAACCTTTAGGTAATTCAAGAACACGAGATCCATCGTGTGAAGAGTGAACCGAGAATACCAAATTCCAGGCATTGCCTCTCACCACGGACAACGCAGTGGCCGGCGGCCCTCTCTTATTGACTGAGAGCAGCAGCGTTTGCGTACAGCTGTCAGTGTTAACAGACAAGTAACACTGTTGGAAATAACGGGAAAAATAACTGTGGGTCATACGACGAACGTATCCGTTAGGCCAGTGCGACGAAATTGGGCGTTAATGGGCTATGGCAGCTGACGAGAAACTCAAGCGCTTTTGCTAACACCACGACATCACTAGCAGCGCCTCTCCTGGGCTCGTGACAATAGCGGTTGGACCCTAGACGACTGGGAAACCGTGGCGTGGTTAGATGAGTCCCGATTTCAGTTGGTAAGCGGTGATGGTAGGGTTCGAAAGTGGCGCAGGCCCCGCTAAGCCATGGGCCCAAGATGCGTACAAGGCATTGTGCACGCTGGCGGTGGTCCGTATTCATGTGATCTGCGTGTGTCCTCTGATCCAGTTGAATCGATGATTGACTGAAAATGACTATGTTCCGCTATTTGAAGACCAATCACAGCAATTCATTGACTTCACATTCCTAAACAACGATGGGATTTTTATGAATGACATTGCACCATGTCACAATGCCACAATTTTTCGTGATTTGTTTGAAGAACATTCTGGATCATTCGAGAGAATGATACTACCATTTAGATTTCTCGACATGAATCCCATCGAACATTTATGTGACGTAACAGAGAGGTCAGTTAAAATGCCGCACCAGCAATACTTTCGCAGTTGTGGACGTAGAGGCACTAAGGCTTAGTATTTCCAATTGGGACTTCCAACAATTTCTGGAGTCCATACCACGTCGAGTTTCTGCACACCGCCGGGCAAAAGGAGATCCAGCACGATATTAGGAGGTATCCTGTGTCTTCTGTACCCCAGTGTACGGTTATGTAATTTAGATGAGCCATATCCAATGCTATGTGGGATTTTTGCGGCTTCACAAGATAACGCACCAGAGACGGACAAACTGTTCACTCGGCGGGATCGAACAAGCACGTTATGTACCTCGAAACAAGACGGTGTGAAGACGTTTGCAGGTGTGCGGACTGTCAGCATAGGGACAATTGTTTCGACTTCCCTTGACGCGGAAGTAGAGACAGGCATGCCGACCGTGGTGTGTCCGAACCCAACACTGGACCATGTCGTCTTTTCAGACGAGTCCCAGCGCTACGGTTAGCATCACGGATATATTCGCGTGTCGCGTGTGGATTCACTTTGGGGAACAGACGATATCTGGCGACAGTCATCATAGTTACATTGCCTAGATACCTGGCGTAATGTCATGGGTCACTATAGCACACACAACGCGATCATCTCTGGTTCACATAACTGATAGTTTCAGCAACAGGTGCCCAGAACTGTCTTCGACGTCTCCGTCACGGTATCTTTCAGCACTGCGAAGCAGACCGCATGTTGTCCACGCTGCCCTGCCGTACCTCCATAAGAGAATGTTCCACTGTTGCCCTCGCCAGTATGTTCTCCAAATCCCTCATTCACCGAAAACGACTGGTCATGGTGGGATGCACTAAACTATTTCTTCTTGCATGCTCTCTCTTTGTCAGGGGGGGGGGGGGGTTAACTGAGTGCGTGGAATATTTTTAAAACTGGTTGCAAGTAGCCTGTTTGCATGCTCGCTGTACTGTAGACTATGTTAATGTCGCTGACAGAGCTCTGCACCTTTGGCAAGAGATTCTGTGGTTGGATGGACTAGCAGTTAGCGAGTGGTTAGGGAAGGGTATGGACATGATTTTCTTAGTGGAGACTCTGTGTTGGTAGGCATGCATTGTAAAGTGAGATGAAATGATGTGTTTATAAGGAGATAAGCAAGGAAATGTATGAAGATGGACGTATGCTTGATAATGTTTGGGTGGTGGAGCTATTGACAGATATATAATTTTTGTAACTAGTTGTCACATGAATAAGGTAAAATTTTCTAAATACATTGTTTTCTCTCAAACAAAAGCTTTCTTTTGCTAACCATATGTCCCCAAGCAGTTAGAGTCTACAGTAGTTAGAATCATTTTATTTAACTGGCCGTTGTTGCTACTTGCTGTAATTGGTGTAGTTCGTGTGATGAAGATTTTCTGTAAGGTAAGTGACTTATGAAAATGAATGGGGTTTCCACTATCGGGATTCGTGACTGAAATGAGTTTAGGCAATTAACAGAGTTGGAGGTAGTTGCATTTTTCTTTAATTTCATATTTTTAGGGGCTCGTGACCATATCGGTTGGGAGTCATGTTGTCAATATATAGCAGTCAGATTGCGTTGGGCTTGTATATTGTGGGTAATAAATGAATAGGTTAAGTCTGAGTTGTCTTTGACAGGGAAAATTCTGTAGGTCAGTGTTGAATAAAAAAATAATTAAATATGTAGTTTTATGGTTTGCTTTATAAGTGTCTATGGAACGACCCTACACCTGGCACATTAACCTGTTGTTGTTTGTAACTTCTTATAACTTGATTAAACAGCAAGCAGGATTATACAGTCATGTGGCACCTCTTGATATCGTGTTGGATCTCCGTTTCCCTGGTGTAGTACAGAATCTTGACGTGGCATGGACTCAACAAGTCGATGAATGCCCCATATAGAAATATTGAACCATGCTGCCTCTATAGCCGTCCATAACTGCGTAAGTTTTGCCAGTGCAGGATTTCGTGCACGATCTGACCTCTCGATTATGTCCCATATCGGGCGATCTTGGTGGCCAAAGTATTCGCTCGAAATGACCACGATTTTCTTCAAACTGATCGCCAACAATTGTGGCCTGGAGGCATGGAACATTGTCACCCATATAAATTCCATCATTGTTTCTGAATATGAAGGCCACGGATGGCAATAACTGGTCTCCAAGTGGCCGAACATAACCATTTAAAGACAATGATCGGTTCAGTTGGACCAGAGGACCCATTCCATTCCATCTAAACATAGCCCACACCATTATGGCGCCACGACCATCTTATACAACGCATTCTACACATCTTGCCTCCATGGCTTCGTGGGGTCTGCGCCACTCTCGAACCCTACCATCAGCTCTTACCAACGGAAATCTGGACTCATCTCACCAGGTCACGATTTTCCAGTTGTCTATGGCCCAACATATACAGTCATGAGGCCAGGAGAAGAGCTGCAGGTGATGCAATGGCGGTAGCAAAGGCACCTGCGTCGGTCGTATGCTGCCATAGCTCGTCAATGCCAGATTTCACTGCACTGTCCTTGCGGATACGTTCGTTGTACGGTTTTGGTTTGTGCGGTTATTTCAAGCATGTTGCTTGTCTACTAGCGCCGCCTACCCAACGCAAACGCCGCTGCTGTCGAGCGTCCAGTGAAGACCGTTGGCCAATGCGTTGTCCGTGATGAGAGATAGTGCGTTAAATTTGATATTTTCGGCATAATCTTGGCACTGTGGATCTCGGAACACTAAATTCCATAACGATTTCTGCAGGGGCACGTTCCATACGTCGAGCTCCATTGATCATTTCGCGTTGGAAGTCTGCGGCCATAATCTCGTCACAAACCTTTTTACATGAATCACCTGAGTACAAATGATGGATCCACCAATGCACTGTCCTGTTCTACCTTTTGTACGCGATACTACCGCCATCTGTATATGTGCATATACAGGGTGTTTCAAAAATGACCGGTATATTTGAAACGGCAATAAAAACTAAACGAGCAGCGATAGAAATGCACCGTTTGTTGCAATATGCTTGGGACAACAGTACATTTTCAGGCGGACAAACTTTCGAAATTACGGTAGTTACAATTTTCAACAACAGATGGCGCTGCAAGTGATGTGAAAGATATAGAAGACAACGCAGTCTGTGTGTGCGCCATTCTGTACGTCGTCTTTCTGCTGTAAGCGTGTGCTGTTCACAACGTGCAAGTGTGCTGTAGACAACATGGTTTATTCCTTAGAACAGAGGATTTTTCTGGTGTTGGAATTCCACCGCCTAGAACACAGTATTGTTGCAACAAGACGAAGTTTTCAACGGAGGTTTAAAGTAACCAAATGACCGAAAAGCGATACAATAAAGGATCTGTTTGAAAATTTTCAACGGACTGGGAACGTGACGGATGAACGTGCTGGAAAGGTAGGGCGACCGCGTACAGCAACCACAGAGGGCAACGTGCAGCTAGTGGAGCAGGTGATCCAACAGCGGCCTCGGGTTTCCGTTCGCCGTGTTGCAGCTGCGGTCCAAATGACGCCAACGTCCACGAATCGTCTCATGCGCCAGAGTTTACACCTCTATCCATACAAAATTCAAACGCGGCAACCCCTCAGCGCCGCTACCATTGCTGCACGAGAGACATTCGCTAACGATATAGTGCACAGGATTGATGACGGCGATATGCATGTGGGCAGCATTTGGTTTACTGACGAAGCTTATTTTTACCTGGACGGCTTCGTCAATAAACAGAACTGGCGCATATGGGGAACCGAAAAGCCCCATGTTGCAGTCCCATCGTCCCTGCATCCTCAAAAAGTACTGGTCTGGGCCGCCATTTCTTCCAAAGGAATCATTGGCCCATTTTTCAGATCCGAACCGATTACTGCATCGCGCTATCTGGATATTCTTCGTGAATTTGTGGCGGTACAAACTGCCTTGGACGACACTGCGAACACCTCGTGGTTTATGCAAGATGGTGCCCGGACACATCGCACGGCCGACGTCTTTAATTTCCTGAATGAATATTTCGATGATCGTGTGATTGCTTTGGGCTATCCGAAACATACAGGAGGCGGCGTGGATTGGCCTCCCTATTCGCCAGACATGAACCCCTGTGACTTCTTTCTGTGGGGACACTTGAAAGACCAGTTGTACCGCCAGAGTCCACAAACAATTGAACAGCTGAAGCAGTACATCTCATCTGCATGTGAAGCCATTCCGCCAGACACGTTGTCAAAGGTTTCGGTTAATTTCATTCAGAGACTACGGCATATTATTGCTACGCATGGTGGTTATGTGGAAAATATCGTACTATAGAGTTTCCCAGACCGCAGCGCCATCTGTTGTTGAAAATTGTAACTACTGTAATTTCGAAAATTTGTCTGCCTGAAAATGTACTGTTGTCCCAAGCATATTGCAACAAACGGTGTATTTCTATCGCTGCTCGTTTAGTTTTTATTGCCGTTTCAAATATACCGGTCATTTTTGAAACACCCTGTATCTGTCCCATGCCTTCTGTCACCTGAGTGTATATTTGGCGAAATAAATAAATGTCCTTGACACTTCCTGGGTACTGTTCAGTAATTATAATATTTGATTAAACCTTTGCTTACTACTATGAGTATAACGTCAGAATGAGTCTACAGTTCGATCAAGAATGCGTAAGACCAGCACACCGTGTAGATATCCAAAGTTAAATCTTGAAACCTCCTGTTGTGAATAGCTTTTCAAACACAATGAATCGATTCTGAAGTTTCACAAGTTATGTAACACGATACTGCAGTTCACGGTTTAAGTGCCAAACTTACACAAAACTTTCTCTGATGTAACAACGCTCTGTTGTTCTCATTTGAAGTTTACGAACCCAATAGTCATAAACCTCTTCAATTCCCCGAACAACTGCAGAAAATTTGCAAGTCCCTGACTTGTGGCCCGTAAAGTATCAGACATGTTTCTGATCAGCACACGTCCTCACTCGCCGACGTCTCGAGACAAACTACGCAGACTAACATGATCACTCCGCTTGCATAGACTCGATCTGTCGTTGCAAAACCGACAAAATTACACGCACTGTAGATATTACAACGGTAACTGCACTTTCTGTTTACATGATGCAAGCTTGCGCCCTGATTCCTTTGAGCTCTTACAAAATATCATTTTTATTGTCTCTTAAGGCGTAAGCCCAGCAAAATGTTAATCATTGGTTACGCATGAACATTGTTTCGAATTTTATTAATAATAATTACTAATTACTCTCTCGGCCAGAACATATACAACGGCATTTCTTACATATTTACATTTTCGCATGCGCTTCCTGTAGTTATGATCCCACTCCTGATGTCTTTTGGACTGTGCTGTATACTCTATGCGGGAACTGCGCTAAGTCTTTTAAAACTTGGCACGGACAACTTACTCAGGACTTTTATGCGTTTTAAACGTGTCTTCCTGTGTCCTAAGATGTGTTGTTGTATCAGGGTACCATGCAATGTTCGTAAAAACTGATAACTGTGTTAGCCTGCGACGATGTTTGTATGGACGGCAGCCGATGTTTTCAACACATGTTGCGCCAGCCAGTCTAAACATGCCTTAAAAAAGGAAAAACGCTTTATAGACAAAACATAAAGTAATGAAGCCTGTTTTGTAGCCAATACTGTTTATCTCTTCACAACAATTCTCTCTGGTTGCTGTATCTTCCCGTCACGAATTGGGAAAAAATTAATATTAAATCTTGACGGTCCGCAAAATTATATTTATTTGGTCATGAGCCGGCTTTCAGCTTGTTAGGGCGTCTTCAGGTGACAATTGAAAGGCGCAAACATAGATAAAACTTGTGAGCGACGTACTTTGATATTACATGTACACATATACATTGTAAACATTACATTTTAGGTTTCATAGAATTAAATGCAATTACTGAAAGAGGTGGAGAAAGAAGGATAATTTAATAGCTGAATAGAAGTAATATGAATTCTCAGTATGAATCTAGTATTTGTAACTAAATCTTAATTTAACAAAAGGCAAAGGAAAAGTGAATGATAATTAAGTACAAAGGCCTCAGCCTGTGTCATATGGTTGTTGTTTTCCAGTATTTCTAGGGGGATTGTCTTTCTCCTTTTCTTAACACAACGTAAAAGCTCACCTTCTACGTCATATGAATGGTTGCTGGTAAAAGACGACCAGCAAAGTTTTAATATTTTTTCTTTGATCTCCAGATTCTATCAAGTTGAATAAACCAGGCAGCTACAGCTATGTCTGACTGACCTCACATACTACATCTTTTCAGACTGCCTGCATGTGATTTTATATATATCAGTCTGCGCCAGGGGTTCCTATTTGTTTTTACAGCTGACTGTAATTTTTGATAAGCTATTGGTCTTATGAACTATGGGTCTGTAGTTACGAGACTTTAACTTTTTTGCAAGGTTATCTGAAACGTTGCTAGTATATTGAATTTTGCAGCAGTCTTTGTAACTGCCGACTGACTGCGGTTGGTATGCGTACAAAGTCTAATTTTAGGCAATCCCTTTTTTTTGCAAAATGTTATAAAACAGGGCAGAGCTAGAGTCATTGTTAGAAGCGATACGTTTGATGGTCTGTAGTTCTGTCTCGAGGGCTGTTTCATATAAAGGAACCGATGAGACTCGATGCACCATCGAAACAAAAGCTGTATGACTGCGGCTGTGTAGATGCTTTGAGCTTGCATGTATCTGTAACTATGTCCTTTCTGTAAATGCTACTTAAGTGTCTTCGTGCGAAAATATCAATATCAAATCGAAAAATTCATAGAAGAGCGTCCCATCTCCATTGGAAAACGAGTTTTTTTTATGTTGGGACCAAATAAACAAGGTTTTTCAGAATATTAGGAAGTACTTTTCTATTTAATATTATTATCATCTTCTGCAAAGTATTAACGAAAAATTCAGTTAATGGAATAAAAGTTGTTTGAAACATAACGGTACTAAAGGAAATATGCATGATCTAGGGCTATAATTCCATCAGCTTCTCTGTAGTGAATTTTTTTATTTTTTTTACTTTTGGTGCTGTCGGATTTTGGGTTAATGTATCGAACTTAATGAAAGAGTGAAAATTAGCATTATTCATCTTTGTCTGTTTTAAAGTATATGAGAATCAAACATTTACTCATAGTTATTGTAGCGTTTTAATTTAAATTATGAAGCTCTGTCGGGTAGTGGTGTTCAAGTGCTATCTGTTTATGCTTTATTCATTAATATCGTGTAAGGGCAATGTATTACGTGCATTCTTGTCTTCCATCGTTAATATCACAGTTGTTATTGTGTCTGCACAGTGCGTGTTTAGATAGATTTCTCTTATCATACGAGGGTTATTCGAAAAGCAAAGAACGATTGGTCGCGAAATGGAAACTACAGTGAAAATCTGATGAAGCTTTGCATAGATATGTTGGGATCTGTGTCTAGTACGCCTGTAGTTCGCATCATGTCGCTCTTTTCAGTTCTGAGCTCACAGTGAGAAAGTAAAGATAGCTAGAAATTAGCGTCTCCCGCCAAGTATGAGGCCCCAGCGAAAGATTTCGCCTGAAGCTATGCAGTCCACCTGACATAACTGCCATGCAGTTCGTTCTACACGACAATTCTTGGCCGCACTCTTCAGGGGCAATGAAGATGCTCCTGTAGCATTTCCGATGGGAAGTATTTGATCACCCACAATACAGCCTAAAATTGGCTGCACCTGAGGTTAATTCCTGCTCAAATGAACCGCTGGCTATGAAGACAATATTTTGACACAGACAACGAGCTGCAGTCCAGAATAGAAAATTGACGACAAGCACTGGCGGCTGTCTTCTATAACGAGAGAATTGAAAAGTTGGTACAACGCTACGACAGATGTCTAAGTTAGAGCGGCGACTGTGTATAGAAGTAGCTGGAAGGTGTAGCTAACCGTTGCAAATAAAACAGTTTTGATTTTCACTGTGGTTACCATTTCGCGACCTATCGTTCCTTACTTTCCGAATGGTCCTTCTATCTCTCCTTCGTTCAGTACAGTTGCTTACTCTCTATCTTTATTAGCGCGGATTTTGCTTACTCGGTGGCCACGAAATAGTTTTAGCCTCTGAGGTTTCGCCGCGGTGGCATGCTCACGCCACGCACAGGGCTGCAGCGGCCACTGGCTTGTGGAGAACCACCCGTAGTAGCCCTACAGGCTGCCTGCTGACTTCGTAGCCCTTATACTCGGCCAATAGCCGGGGCTGGTGTGTCGTCTGTTAGTCAGACGGGCGGCCCCACGCGCTACCTTCTCGTGAGCTGTGCACGCATGTGTGGGTACCGCCGCCGCGCCGCCCTACATCACATGTCAAACCAGCCGGTATTCAGTTGCGCACGTCTGTCATTTCACAATGAGTTACCCACAGACTAGAGAGCTGCTACTCCTCAACCACTAGACTGATCAGCCTTGGCACTGTGCTCTGTCTCATGAAATGACGTACCCACATCTGTCATTAATGCTCAGTTCCACTTCAGAGCTATCAGGGATAGAGTTGTATTTCCTACCAGAGATGGCAGCTCTGTGTACTCCGTTTGACACCGTGTACACGTGTGAATCACCTAAAAATTTAATAATGTATCCTTCCTACTACACAGATATGAAAAATAAACACAATTTGTCTATTTCTTATATTCATATATCTTATAAAAATGGATATATTCATGAGCGTACGTTTCACTTCTCCTCCTACCGCAGTTCCGAGTTCAACCGTAAGTGCTACACATATCACTTACTGTCAGACAACAATCGCTGTGGGTGTAAGAATCGCCTACGTATCATAGTTCGTGAGATAATATATAATGCACAACGATACGAGATACGAGAAAAATTGCCGTATGATGCATGACGTTTAAATTTATTACTTGTGTGCTACTATCTCTATTCGCAACGAATTTCAGAGACAGTATCCACATACATTGGATCTGAATGTACCTCAAAAATTATATCATTGTAAGACACGAAGATTAGGAGATACGACGTAATAAACACTCATATCCTTGAGAAACTGCCTCATCGTGCATTACTTCTTTGCTACTAACTCCATCCGCAACATATTTCCCAGATATTATACACACATGTCGCCAATGTGCCTACACGAATATATCATTGTACGACACACGCTCGTAGTTCAAGAGATATGTCACAGAGACTGAGCTGCATCACAAAATTCTGTGACATTTGTGATGTTTTCATATATTTATTGCTTACTCCTACAGTAGAGTCAAATTGAGGATATTCCAGACAACTGGCATCGCTTTTGAAAGCTTTCAGCTGCGAAACGCAAACGGCTATAGGCGAAAACAATAGCCGTCTATAGAGCTACGAACAGGCGTTGGCATTGACACGTTTACAAAATCGCGTAGTAGACACGCGAGGCAGGTGCACCCGTAATACAGAAACTCACTCACACTGAGTCTACTGCAGGAATACATATAATGCAGTAATAAACGAAAGAAAGCTCTTCCTTTTGGAAGCAGATCAAATTGGCAATATGAATACCAGGGCAATGCCGGGTTTGTCAACCAGCAGTGTTATAATTTTAATGGCTACCATTAAATTTAATTTGTAGGAATACCATATGCACCCAGCAATTCATTAGAAGTATCTCATAAGAACTGCATTTCACTTTCGAAAGAGATAGCTTACTGAACCCTCTTGTAAAGCTGATTAGTGTGCTTTGAAATCTGCATTTCTTCGCTGAGCCAGCAGCCTCAAAGAAAATATCATTCTTCACTGTAAGTCAGTAACATTATAATTAAGTATTAGTTACCATTTCCGATTCAAAATTTATACACGAGATCTCATAAAAAATTTGCAATACATAATGCTACAAACTGAAACCAAAAGTAAAAGACTATTTGTGGGCGAAAAGCTGGGCGCCAATGTTTTAATGGTATGCCATCCTGGCGCCATACTAGGTGCCAAATTATCTGTTGAACATCCATCAATAAAACTAATGATTGCCAGATGACAGACCTTGTAAACTTATTTTTATCAAATTAACAGGGCTGAGAATATATTGTGTGAAGGAAATGTGACTCTCGAGAACAACGAGCAAAGTATTTTTGATTTGTGATGCTGGCAGGTACCCTTCGTTACCCATGTCACCCGTGTCTCCATGAACGTTGCGAAGCTATTAAGGAAGGGGGACACGCGTAAGTATCATACCCGCTCTGCCTATGAGTGACAAAGAAAGAGCCAGTTTCCGCAGCGGTAATTGTGGGGCTTTCTCCAAATTGGATCGGATCGAACATCCCATAAAACGTCCGACTTGGTTACACACCAAATTTGAATAAAAACGCTTTTACTCTTTTATTAAATTAAACGACGCATATCAGGCCCTGTGGGCCCATCTTCAAGAACAAAACGTATAATGAACAATCCTAAATGTTTTGTGGTCGGAAGCTACTAGGCTCCTGGATGGTTTGTGAGTTTCTCATGGAGGCAGGTCTTTTACAGCACCTCTTAGAAACAAACCTGTGAGAAATCTGGGTAGGATGCAGCAGCTTGCAGGGGACTGCTATTAACGCTAGCTGGAGATGTCCCACAAAAGTGCTTGCATTCTGCCCATGAGGCTTGTCGGCTGCAAGTTCACAACGTTAATATCGATTTCGTGTAACCATTTGTTGCTTACTAAATGTAATTTCGTCTAAAATCCTCGTGGGTTGAAAGGCTCGTTGTGTGTCAGCTGCGCTTAGGTCGGGTTTTAAAGTGATTAATGTTTCTGATACCTGATAGTGAAGGGAAGGCAGGATTCGGTTACGATTGTGGACGGGGCCGTAATCAGTTACTATTGGTTGCCTTGTACGGTTACACACATTTATTTTTAAAACAGTAATTCCAGACTCAACAATAAATAAAAAATACCACATGTTATTAATCAAGTAATAAGTACTTGTGTAAATAATAGTGTTTTCAGTGTGTTACAATATAGCAAATCACCATAAAATACAGATACAGATAATGTTCCAAAGAAACAACAAGCCACTGTGATCTTGACTGAAGGCCTTACACGCCAAGGATGGCAGTAAATAAGGTTTTAGAGCTTACTGCTAAAATACAAACATCGAATAATTTTTTTAAAAGCAAACGACCACAATCACGGCTTAAGGCCATACACGCCACTAACGGCAATTATATAAAAAATTTAGAAAATTTCTGTAAAACAGCAAATACAAGCAAAGGTTAATTAAAAGAAACAAGCAACTGACCACCAAACGGGTGAAATAAGGTCATGATAATCACGTAAGACAACACTTACACTGCTAGATTTATTCCAGAAGGCGACCGGAACTATTAATTGGGCATTCATAACCTTTAATGTAGGCATTACAAGGTACGGTAATAAATAATACAATAATAAAACACAAGGCCCAGTCACAGAGGGTGCTCCAGAAATCGACCTCTGAGAAGGTCCGGCAACAGACACTTTGCGAGCAATGAGATAGGCAGCCAAGAGTTGCATTCACTTCAAAAGATGGTAACTCAGACTAGTGGCAGTTTAATGAATGACTAACGATAATCTTGCTGAAGCTCCCTTACGTCCACTAAACCAAATGCAAGAATTGAACAACACGCTAAAGCCAGAACCAGCGGAGTGTACAACGCCCCTAAAATACTGTGCTTAGAGCGCCCGTAACGAGAAAGGAATCATTACCACCACAGTAGAAGAATCACAATCGGCCTACAATCAAGAAAGTTGTCAAAACTACACTCCTTACCGGACAGCAGTAACTGGGGCGTTAGCGGCCACCAGGCAGGAAAAATACCGCTGGTTGAACTTAACAAACTGAAACAAGCTGAACGCAGTAACTAGTAATGAGAATTCGAGGAAAGCTAATCAGATCCGCTTTCCCCAAGCACCCCACTCGCTACTCTTCACCTCGGCGACACTACGACCAGTAACACAAACCCAAGTCAGTGGAGAATCGCGAGATGTCACAGTGGTGAAGGTTTCCCTACTTGAATTGAAATGCCCTCACCTTAAAGTCTGCAGCATCTGGTTTACGACGAGGTCGTGCTCCCTCGTGACTACAGCCCTTCCACCTGGCCGTCCACGCGCGCCGCCAGCGGCCCCATCGTATTCGCGGACTGTGCGGACCTGGCTCCTCCTGAGTCCCCAACCGAACTGCCTCACTCACATGACACGGAAAAACAATCACGTCACCCGAAAGATAGAGCAACAGTTACTACATGTCGATAACCGCCGCTGCTGCCACTAGCGGACAGGCAACGCTTGCGAAACAAGTGGTGCCAGTGAAGTCGAGAAGAGACAAACAACCGCAACCATGCCAAATAAAGGGCGGTCTGGCCTCTAACAGAGGGTGGAAGCCTACAAACAGCACCAACGGGAGCCGCAGCACGGCTGTTTCATAACACAGGAGTTAGTCATTCTCTGTTACCTACGAGTTACTTTTGCAATCAGGAGACAGAAAAAAAGTGAAAGTGTAATCTGTGCGCAGACATAGCATTCTGCTTACATACTATTCTATTTTGTGAGCGAATAGTGGAAAAGGCGTCATATTAGTGTGGGGCAACTAGCTATCTGGACGGTGGTGATTAAGAAACGAGATTCGACTGGCATCTGATCCTGTGGGAAACCAAGTGTCGTTTTACTGTGTGAATGTTTACTCATTGACTTAAAGTTATCTTGTTTTTGATGTTGTGGAGATTATTAGTGGAAGCTATCAGCAGTCTGCGGGAGGCAGTGCACTGACCGTTAGCGGTGTGCATTCTCCAGTCCAATAGGTGGGACTAGGGTTCTTTCTGACAATGGTTAGGTGGTTACAGGACTTTGGTTATTGGTACTGGAGTAGTGATAAGCTTTGCCCCGTGTCACGGGTCAAGGTGGCTCTCGTAATTCCTAATTTGATAGTATAGTAGGGAAGAGAATTAGCCTGTGCCAACCAGTAAATGTTTCGTATCAAACCTGCTGACCAGTACGTTGGGTAAATTTACTCTCGGACTAAACAACGTTCAGAATGAGTGTAGTCTAACCGAGACAGTAGGTGGTAATACACGTGGCGTCACGGTAGCTCTGATGACATGACAGCAGAAACGTTTCAACTGTTTGGGATTTTGAGGAGGTATGTGATCATTGAGTATGGTAACAAGTCAGATGGTGAATGAAAATCTGTTCGAAATGATATATGTAGCCAACTCGGATGACTGTGCAGCTTAGCGAATTTTAATTGTTGGACATGCTTTGTTTTGTACCTTTTGGACAAATGCTTTTGCCCATTTCTGTTCTACTCGTCAGAAGTAATACGTTGCTCCACCAGTGGTCACAGCTGTTACAACCCGAACATTTTATTTTCTCCCAGGCATCTATACCAGTACGTCCTAGGTGCTTTCCATCGGTTCCCAAGCGTCATTTATCTTCTTGTACAATGAACATAGAGTATGTTCAGTACAAATTGCATGCAATGCCCCATCGCATGCAATAATTAGAAAGCGAAACAGTGGACTGGTGTTCAGTTGTTCTACACAGCTTCTTCTGTCTCGATATGTGCTCGCAGATGCGGTTTCATCTGACACCTCTCTCTCGGGTGTCGGACAGAAAATCGCATTTACTGGCAGAAATCGCTAGAAATTAATGTCATAGATATGTACTTGACAGCTCCTGAAATGCTAAAATTTCTAATAAATGTACATCCCACATACGTACTTCTACGTATGCCAGTTACTGCATGATACATACAAATGTGTCCTGTGTCCTACAACCCTTTCATTCACTTGCCATGTTGACAGCATCGTAAAGCAAATTCGCGGCCTGTATAATAATCCCAAAGATGTCGACAAAGCATAAAAAGCGTTCTGTGCTGGTTAGAGAGTGAATTTTCAGAAGTCTAAATTTCGCTGCACAGAGTCAATTAGTGTCCGAGCTGCGTAATTAGGATCCAAATTTTCGAATTTATTAAGAATAAAACTAGCTTATGCGGATAACATGCTTGTAAAGCTGGTCATCTTAAACCAAATCAAATCCCCGGCCGCTGTGGCCGAGCGGTTCTAGGCGCTTCAGTCTGGAACCGTTCTGTTGCTACGGTCGCAGGTTCGAATCCTGCCTTGGGCATGCATGTGAGTGATATCCTTAGTTTAGTCAGGTTTAAGTAGTTCCAAGTCTAGGGGACTGATGACCTCAGAAGTTAAGTCCCATAGTACTTAGAGCTATTTGAACCATTTTGGAAATCAAATCAAGATACAATATTCAGAAATCTATTGGCGTAAAAGAATGACTTCCAATAACTTTGCAATTTTTTGCACCGTGTAAGTACACTACTTGATAAAATAATGTTTTATTTTACGAAATGTTCATTAAAGGTATGTTGGTTGAAGTGAAGATTACATGTTTACAAGTGACTGAAGCCTAATTTATTTATTCGGAATAGCAAAATGTACACTAAGCCTCATTATTCATAAATCAAGCAGAACAATTACGAGAGCATTAAAAGGAGTTTAATAGGTGAAAATGTACTATCAGTTTCAGTCAGTATGTAAGATGCTAAACTTTGTGGTGATTGTAGATTCATATACTGTTCAGAATTGCTTGAAGATTCGAAAAACTCAGTACCGAAGCAACCGAATTCAGATTACTATAGCTATGAGAAGCAGGTTTTTATGGCAGGTTGTCTTCCTCATTGATATTCCGTATGACTTCCTGAAAGTTACTTTTATTTTTTCTACCTCAGTATTTGTAAGAGAGACCTCTCATTTAGGGTGCAACATACGTACAAAAACATCATATTGAGCCTCTTCTTCGCTGAATATTTGTACTGAGTTTTATATGTGTAAATCATTTGATGAAACAATTTTCTTCCTCATCTGTGTGTACAGCAGAACGATTCACTTCCCCAGACTGCTCTATTTATCTTGATTGTCCGATTGTGTCTTATTTTCGTTTGCGGCTTTCTCCGCTGCAGCATCCAAGTCAAAAGGCAGTTTCAAAAATAAGTCAAATGGTTAAGTTACGTGTGACGTGTAACAAATGTCACTAATTATTTTTACTCAGGCCTCGTCTATATCAGAAGACTGGCTAAATGTTGACAACAAATTCAAGCTGAAGTAGAACTACCCCAAATATTTCGGTGATGTGAACGATAAGCTAGGGCCGGCCGAAGTGGCCGTGCGGTTAAAGGCGCTGCAGTCTCGAACCGCGAGACCGCTACGGTCGCAGGTTCGAATCCTGCCTCGGGCATGGATGTTTGTGATGTCCTTAGGTTAGTTAGGTTTAACTAGTTCTAAGTTCTAGGGGACTAATGACCTCAGCAGTTGAGTCCCATAGTGCTCAGAGCCATTTGAACCAATAAGCTAGTTCTTATCCAAGCCCCAAAGAACAGAGACAATTTGTACTTTAACTGAACCGATAATACTGTGTTGTATTAACGGAAATTTTTGTTGCCGCCTATAAATTCCTCATCCCCACAGTTGGCAGACATGGATGAGTACCAAATGGTGGAGTTTTCAGAGCGAGTGGAGTTGCAGATTTCATTGAAACAGCAAGAACAAGTTTCGAAAACACGCCTTCCTCAGGAAGTACAGTTTCGTGGGCCACATATTTTTGTAGCTGAGGGTGATTTCCTTTAAAAATTCTTATTATTAAACCATTCCATTTTTACTGGTCAAGATTCCACGAGAAAACCTACAGACACTTTAGAGCAAGCAGAACAGTGTAAAAGTCCTTTGTTATAATGTCTAGCTTATCTACAGCGTTGTGAAAAGCCATTGTCCCGGCTCCAGCACGCGTGGAGTCTGTAGTTTTCGCCGTTTTCAGTACACGTAATTGGTTATTGTCTGCAAAATATTCTGAAAATGTGTACGCTCCTGAAGCCACATTCGACCAATAAAACGTAGAAACAGTCGAAATAATAGGTGGAAGTTGGTCAAACGAAAATCTGCTAGCTGATAGCCTGCTACCACTGTCAAAACAAGGTGATAATAACTATCCAAAGAATGCTAAAGAAATACACGAAGGGCATAGGAAATATTTTGTTAGCAGCCAGGGGTAAATTCCTTGGCAATACAGATTAGCAACACTGCCACTGTTATATGGGTGTCACTTCGAAAAATACTGCAGTGCAGCATTTGCAGAAGCCAGCCAGTACAGGGTGTTGGAACGCTAGTTACAGCAATAGGGCTGTTTATGTGTTGCGAGACAGACCAGGCCTGGCCTCAGAACCAGGTCAGTGCAGTGGTACGGCTGAATTGTTACTGGTCGGGACGAGCAGTTTGTGCAACAGACAGCCACAGTAATGTTGTCAGGAATGTTAATGGAAGCGCTACATTAGCACAGCAAGTGAGCAACTGTCCTGAATAAAGCGCTGTGACTTAGTATCAGAGATATTCACAGCCCAACAGCATCTTCTGCAACAGGGGTTATGGCACCCACCAGTTCATGAGTCAGCAAGCAGCCACGGAGAGCCCCGTCAGTCACCACTGTCGCACAATCTTCTAATACCTAGCCTTTCTACTTGGAGTTGACGCTTCACCACTGATGGGCCTCTTCCAGGGTCACTCCTGTAGCAGCTCGGTTCCTGCCCAGGGACGGTGGTACAGCCACCCACCCTTTTAAGATAGTGCGGGCAGTCTTGCACATCATGCCGCCAATCACTGAAGCGGTATTTCCAGTCGGGAGACAGGTATCCTGTTCAATTGTTGTGGTCATCTTCCGCACAATTGGCACCACCTGAAAGCAGCTACGACACACCTAACTCGATCTTGTGGTGCTACCTGGCTAGTGGACATCAGAATTCCGTAATGCATGCATCACGGCGTACCAGCTAGGCACTAACCAAAACTGGGCGCCATGCGCCTACAGAACTATTACGCCGTGAGGGGTGTGGCCGTCACAACACAGTGTGATACCTACACTATGTGATCAAAAGTATCCGGACACCTGGCTGAAAATGACATACAACTTAGTGGCGCCGTCCATCGGTAATGCTGAAATTCAGTATGGTGTTGGCCCACCCTTATCCTTAGCCTTCCCCTCTCGCAAGCTTACGTGCAATCAGGTGCTGGAAGGTTTCTTGGGGAATGGGAGCCCATTCTTCACGGAGTGCTTCACTGAGGAGAGGTATCGATATCGGTCGGTGAGGTCTGACACGAAGTCGGCGTTCCAAAGCATCCCAAAGGTGTTCTAAGATGTTATTGTCGTGTAACCACTTAGCCACAGGCCGTGCACCATGAACAGTTGCTTAATCGAGTTGAAAGATGCAACCGCCATCCCCGAATTGCTCTTCAGTAATGGGAAGGAAGAAGGTGCTTAAAACATCAATGTAGGCCTGTGCTGTGATAGTTCCACGCAAACAACAAGGAGTGCAAGCCCCCTCCATGAAAAACACGATCACACCACAACACCACCGCCTCCGAATTTTACTATTGGCACTACACACACTGGCAGATGACGTCCACCGGGCATTCGCCCTACCCACACCCTGCTATCGGATCGCCACATTGTGTACCGTGATTCGTCACTCCACACAACGTTTTTCTCGCTTCCTTTCTTACTGTCATAGTACTTGCAGTGGATACTGATGCAGTTTGGAATTCCTGTGTGATGGTCTTGACAGATGAGTGCCTATTATACATTACGACCATCTTCAACTGTCGGCGGTCTCTGTCAGTCAACAAACGAGGTTGACCTGTACGCTTTTGTGTTGTACGTGTATTTTCACGTTTTCATTTCACTGTCACGTAGGATGTTTAGGAGTGTGAAAATTTCGCGTACAAACATGTGACACAATCACCTGTCCACGTTCGAAGTCTGTGAGGTCCACAGAGCGCGCCACTCTGCTCTCTCACGATGGCTAATGACTACTGAGGTCGCTGATACGGAGTACCTGGCAGTAGGTGGCAGCACAATGCACCTAATATGAAAGACGTGTGTTTTTGGGGGTGTCCGGATACTTTTGATGACATAGTGTACATGAGTTATATAACTTTGTTTTACTAAGCTCTCCGTTGTTTTCTCGTCACCACGACCCTCGACCACCGCCCAGTCTTGCGCAGAAGCTGCGTGTCACACCCGTGTCCACTTCAGTTGGTGTCAGAAGGGTACCTAGATCTGAGACACGCAGGAACATGGAAGTTACGTTAGTCAAACCACATGAACAATCTGACATGTCACCCTTTAGAGGTAACTACAGAGAGTAGTATTTGATACCAGTAAGATGTGCTCAACGTAACCTGCTAGGGCATAGTACATCCTGTATCAGTAGAATGTTTTACATTTCGCCTTACTACTAACCAGTGTACTGAATGTAGGGGGCTGATGGTAAGATGTAGAGTATAAGCTGATTGTAATTATGAGTGTGTGGGTTGTTGTTAACTAATGCCTTGTTGTACTTATTTGTGTGAGTGATGTAAGAGTGTCACAATGGCAGAGCTTGCGCCACAGTGTGTTTCCGAGTGAGAGGCACTGCTGGTGTTACAACAGTTAACAGCAGTTAAAACAAAGTTATTAGAGCCAATTACAATTAAAGATATGCATTTAGCATGCTTCAAGTAGACCAAGCCCCAGAGAGAACCCAGCTTCCGCTCTCTTTTTGGATAGGTCAGTTGAGGATATAATTTCTTTCTTATTGGTCCTGAAAACATCTGCAAGGATTGGAGGTCGTCTGGATAATCAGTTGTTCCAAGTGACAAAGTTTCAGTTGGTGGGAGAGACAAAATATTTTGCTAAGTTGGAGGAGTTTAGAAACGTACAAACATTTGGGCAATTGAAGCAAGGCCTCCTACAACTATGTAAGAAAATAATCAGCATGAGATTTTTTTAGTGGGGAATTAATGGAGTCATAATAAACAACGGTGAAATATAGGAAAGTTTTGCTGTTAGTATATGTAAAACTTATATGCAAAAATATGAGTTGAGGAGACTGATGACATGAATAACATTATACATCAGGAAGCTAAGCGTATGGCATTTGACTTGTTCCTGAGTCCTGTTACCTGATATGCTGACAAGGATTTGGGCAGGTATGCTGAAGAAGAAGTACTCTGTTTTAGGGTCAACAGAATTTAAAGAGATTGATATGGAAATGATAATGATGTGGACGAATGGGCAATGTTCAAACACAGCGTCGCCAGCAAAAATAGGGTATAAAGGTTGCGGATAACAGCAAGTGCATGGTGGAAACAATAACAGAGATAGACAAAGGGGAGAGGGCAAGCGCTAAACGCAGGAGGGAACCTCAGCATGCAACATTTTAGATGCAGCGAATACGTATGCAGGGGCGGAATGTACTGTAGTAGGGATCGTGAGAGGCAGGAATCATAGGTTTTTGCTAGACACAGGAACGGATAAATCAATGGCAGGTGGGGCAGAAGTGATTTATCTCACGCTGTATATTGCGTAGTGTGAAAAGAAGTGATGCGAGGTAATTACTGTCCATGGAATTACATTTTCATGTCGCGGCGGTTCAGTTTCAGAAACGTGTGGAAGTAATGCCTCAAGTATGATCCAAGGGTTAGACTATCTGTATGAACATTATGCCAAAACTGACATTCGATTATGTGGGACTTAATGGGACAGCATTCCATCTAGGAAAAGCTGTCACCAGTGAAGTACTGTATCGAGGTTCGCTTATCCAAAGAGGCGAATTGGTTAAACTGTGTACATACTAGGGCTTGGTTTGCATGATAATGTGCCAGAGGGGACACTAAGATACATTGGATGAGGTTTGGCTGGAACAGCCTATTGATATGTTGAGTGTAATGAAGTCACTAGAGGTTAACAATGTGTTATTTATCACATTTTTTGTTAAGAGAAACATTGTATGTGTGCAGGACAGAGACGATATGAAACTGGTACCAGTGAGTTCGACGCTGATAAAGTGAGACTAACAAAGGAGCTGTTAGTAGCAAATCGGGACATTCTGGAGGATAATGATTGTGGCACAATGAGAGTGAACCTTAATCAGCCACAAGCTGCCACTAAAACTGAACTATATAAAAAGGTGGAACATCTGAGGGGACAGAAAGGGGAGAGGTCAAGGAGTTACTACAGAAGTTAGAGGATTTGTATTATCCTCAGGGACCATTGCCAGCAACGTCCACAATACAATACTGACTTTCAAAGGGAAATAAAGCACCAGTGTTTCAGAAACCATCTCGGATACCTCGGCATTTACAATCAGTTATGGGAGAATTCTTTAATCAATAATGGGTTGATGGAGTAGCAGAGGAGGGCAGTAGCCAATATGGTGCCACCACAGTGGTCATACTGAAAAGGGTAACTGGTGGTTCCACAAAATATAGCTTCTGCTGCGACTATTGCCATCATAGTAAAGTGACGTCCGACACGTATTCCATACCCACTGTCACGTGGCTGTCAATAATCCCTCCTCTGGATTTAAGGGATGAGTACAATCAGTTTGAGGTGGTTGGAGGACCAACTGAACACAAAGTATTGTGTTCCTTGGGGGTCATTATTAATACCAATGAACGCTCTTAAGATTAAAGACCGTATCTTCAACTTTTCAGTGGCTGTTGGATGGGGTTTGGTGTAAGTCAGTGATATTATCATGTTTTTGAGGTGTGTGGGGGACCACATTTAAAAGATTTTTGTAGGATGTCGACAGCACGTTCTCCACTGAACACGGAGAAGTCTCATTTTATCTTGGAGTAAGTGGGTTACTTGTGGCATATAATTAGTTATGATGGGGTAAATACTGACCCCAAACTTATACAACTAGTACAGGATTTTCTTGTACCTAACATGCCAAAAAAGGAAGCTGACTAAAGAGGTAGCCGGCCAGAGTGGCCGAGCGATTCTAGGCGCTTCAGTCTGGAACCGCACGACCGCTGCGGTCGCAGGTTCGAATCCTGCCTCGGGCATGGATGTGTGTGATGTCCTTAGGTTAGTTAGGTTTAAGTAATTCTAAGTTCTAGGGAACTGATGACCTCAGAAGTTAAGTCCCATAGTGCTCAGAGCCATTTGAACCATTTGAAGTAAGGAGATGCAGTTTCTTATGACTCTTAGTTTATTACAGAAAATTTGTGAAGGGGTGGGGCACATACACTCAGCCACCTATTAATACAGCTCATGAAATTCGAGTGGACAGAAGATTACCAAGCTGCATTTGAGGGATTGAAGGAAGTGTTGATGAGGAGCAAGGTTCTGATTTGGCCAGACCATCAGTAGGAATTTGTATTGTCTTGTGAACATTCAGTTAGATCTTAGGCTGTGTTTTGAGTCAGGTATTTAATGGGGAACAACATTCACTGGCTTACGCTTCACTACAACTCAGTAAGATGAAGCAAAATTATTCCACAATGGTGAGGGAAATTCTCACACTGATGTAGGGAATTACGTATTTTTGATGCTACCTGTGCTGGAAAAATTTCAATGTAGTGACCAATCATGCAGCTCTAAAATGGTCAATGTGGTTGAAGGACACATAAAGTGGGTTGGCAATGTGCGCATTGAGGCTGGCAGAGTTTCGTTATCAAGTGGCGTATACGCCAGGAAGGAAACATGGGAATTCACATGGTTTGAGCAGGTAGACAGAGGTAATACAGGGTTATGGCCTGGCTTAATGACAGGCAGCAGAAGCTGCTTATGCTGACTGTTAGCTATACATGGGACAGCCACTGTTCATTATGTGTGACAGCCTGTTATGAAGGTTAACTGGTTGGGGTTGCACTACCAGCCAAGCTCAAGGGGAAGTACTGAAATAAGCTCTGGTCACAAGCTATCTGAGAATGAGTGCTATGTGGCACCAAATTGGAGTGTAGCAAAACGTTATTGGCAGAAGGGGAGGAAGAAAGATATACACCAGTACATGAAGAGTTGTGTACAGTGCGCACAGTGAGGGGCATGAACCACATGTAAATCCCACTGCAAAAGTTACTGGAGACTATGAAACCATTGGAATGATGGGGAATGGTATTTTAGGTCCATTTAACAAAACTACAGTGGGAAACCATTTTTAACGATTATTGGCAACTTCTCGCAAAATATGAGAATGATGATCAACGCAGATAAACAAGCCACTATGTTGATGCTAGCCAAGATTAGGAATTTGTTTCTCAAGTTTGGTGCACCTGAAAGAATGAGCACAGATAAGGGATAAATTTCATTTCAGACTTGATAAAAGAACTGTCATTTGTTACGGATTCGAAAATTAAGGAGTAGTCCACAGCACCCATATACTACTGGTAGAAAGGAATGGGAGCACAGTGCTTCAGGTCACTTTTTGAGTCACTACGTGAACTCACACCATACCTGGCAGCTCACAATTTTAATGCGGTATCCTCGTATGAGCTGGTGTATGGGAGTAAGACGTCAGCAAAATTTGGTATAGTTAGATAAAAAACGGCATGAGTGGACAGCCAAGTCAATGAGATGGGTACAGAGGCGTGTACAAAAGCAAATATGAATACTGTGGAATGGCAAAATGGCTCTGAGCACTATGGGACTTAACATCTGTGGTCATCAGTCCCATAGAACTTAGGACTGCTTAAACCTAACTAACCTAAGGACATCACACACATCCATGCCCGAGGCAGGATACGAACCTGCGACCGTTGCAGTCGCGCGGTTCCAGACTGACTGGAATGGCAACAGGCAATAGTAAACAGATGGGAAAGTTACCAATCTATAAGGTAAGGAAGTATATAAAGTCGTCGAGCCCGTACACATCAAAAGCTAAGACAAAAATGATTGTTGCAAGGTAGCAAGGAGCACACCAAGTGCCAATGAGATCAATGATGGCTCATCCTGGATGCGATCCTGAGAAGATGATGGGGAGAAGTAAACAGAAGAATGAGTGCAAGGATATTGCATGACCCGCATGAGAGGTACCGAATCTGAGTGGGTTGAGCTCAAGAACGTGAGGAGAAATACTGCATGCTTCCTTGATCATATATATATATATACAGGGTGATTCAAAAAGAATACCACAATTTTAGGAATTTAAAACTCTGCAACGACAAAAGGCAGAGCTAAGCACTATCTGTCGGCGAATTAAGGGAGCTATAAAGTTTCATTTAGTTGTACATTTGTTCGCTTGAGGCGCTGTTGACTAGGCGTCAGCGTCAGTTGATGCTAAGATGGCGACCGCTCAACAGAAAGCTTTTTGTGTTATTGAGTACGGCAGAAGTGAATCGACGACGGTTGTTCAGCGTGCATTTCGAACGAAGTATGGTGTATTAAACGTTGGTATAAACAGTTTACAGAGAATGGGTGTTTGTGCAAAGGGAAAAGTTCTGGACGGCCGAGAACGAGTGATGAAAATGTAGCCTGGCCTCCAAGAAGCCCTGATCTTACCCCCTGCGATTTTTTCTTATGGGGCTATGTTAAGGATATGGTGTTTCAGCCACCTCTCCCAGCCACCATTGATGATTTGAAACGAGAAATAACAGCAGCTATCCAAACTGTTACGCCTGATATGCTACAGAGAGTGTGGAACGAGTTGGAGTATCGGGTTGATATTGCTCGAGTGTCTGGAGGGGGCCATATTGAACATCTCTGAACTTGTTTTTGAGTGAAAAAAAAACCTTTTTAAATACTCTTTGTAATGATGTATAACAGAAGGTTATATTATGTTTCTTTCATTAAATACACATTTTTAAAGTTGTGGTATTCTTTTTGAATCACCCTATATATATATATATATATATATATATATATATATATATATATATATATATATATATATATATATATATATATATATATATATGGTAGCGTAGTCGCAGTGTTCAGCACATGCTGCCACTGCAAAGGATTTGTGATATCTTCCCATACATGTCACAACTTTGCTGAAGGACAAGAAAAAAGTCGAATTTGGAACTCAAATTTGTACTTTATTTTATGGTGTGGGTTGAAAACTACATACCAAAGGAAGGGTCATCCCATTGTAAGCACTGCCAGCCTCTGAGCACATGGTGAACTATTGCCACCTTCCGCCACAGTGTGTGCATTGTGCTGGACATCACAATTCTCGTAAAAGTACAGTACCGTAGATGGCTAAAACTGAAAGCCATAATTATGTTCAGGGGCAAACTGCCCTGTATAGATGCTGGTCAACGTATCAGGAATAGCTCCACACCTATGAAAGATGAGCCGCTGCCCGACCACAACCATCTAGGCGCACAACAATCATCAGGCCGACGTCCAAGGACACTCACCAATTCTCTGAAGAATGTCCTGAGCCAACCAGTCAAACACAGCAGCCTCAGCAACAACAACGCCCTCTACAACAGCGACCAGACTCCTATTAACGTCCCAGACTCGACCATCGACTCACGCATGCAGCCGCAACAACTACACAACGAACCACTCTGCGGTCGGGACAACCGCAACTGCGGTAGTAACATTTTAAAGCAAGGTATTCCGCAGTATCTTTAATAAGATCTATTAAGGCAGGTACTGTAAATTAAAGAAAAAAAAACAGGAAAGAAGATGACGGGGAAAAATCTAGAAAACGATTTCATACCCGTCGTGGGACCTATTACGCTTTTTGTCCTAGATTTTCGGAAGTTGTTAATCATGCTCCAAAGAAAACTTACAAGCGTACTGCTCCTTCTTGAAGTTTTTATAAAAACTTTCTTTTTGTATTAAAATGACCAACTGAAGAACTACCATTCACCTGCTTTTCAGGGTATGGAAGCTAACGAACTGAAGACGCAGAAGATGGAACTTCTAGACTTTATCGTCATCCACCGACTAGACATTATACCCGTACCAGAGGCAAACCTACTGCTCATTTCATCTGGGTAGAGATAGTAATTTACTTTTACCACACATTTCAAGGAGAAGCAGAAGACAATGCTTAAGATAATCTTAGCCCTTATGTCGACATTCTTAACCAACAATCTTAACCTGTTACCTAAGCTTCGACTATACAGAGAAAGTGTATAACCCACACTCCCATACGGTAGTGGAGCTTTGGGAACAAATGGCCCTGCCACAATAAAAGAACTCCAACCCGTGTAAAGCACATGCCTTAAATGGAGATCACGACTCCACGGTTAACGAGTATGACAACAATAGAAGGGTCATCACAGAAGAAGTATGTCATTGAGAAGATACGCGACCACGCATCCATTGTCTTCAACGGCACAAGAAAATGTAAGCACATTGCAAGCCTGACCGAGGCAGCGATACGAAGTGCTCCGACAAGTAACCAACTACAGGGTGTTCGGAAAGTTGCCTTACCTTTACAACAGGTGCTGGAAATGACGTTCACGGGTCGCTATACAAGATTGAACCGGCTTACTTTTATTGGAAAAGATGTTCTGAGCATCTGACTGTGATACGCTTCCCACTTACGCAGTTATTTAATTTTTTGATCTACAAAGCATGCCTGGCGACCGACATACACTAGATATTTTGCTGCTCCTCAAATGTATTGTGGAGTAAGGTCCTGCGAGCGAAGGGGACATATGTTTTTTGAGATGACATGTTCCCCAAAACAGTCTTCCGGAAGACACATAGTGTTGTTAGCTATGTGCGCCATGTTACTGAAACCATGAGTAGTTGATTTCGTCTTTCTTTAGCCGGCCAATGAAACCGTGGGTCATTAAACAATAACGTTCTCACTGTTCATAGTTTCTCCAAAAAAGGCAGTATGAGTCGTTCGGGTTGTCGGTTGAAGCACAACACGAGGATATTTATCGCTTTGTTGAAACATATGTTCAACAAGAAAATACGTTCCTCAGTTGAAAGCATCATAATTTAAAACAAACGGAACCATCAAAAACTACACATAGCATTCAATAACTTTCGTCAACTGAACCAAACTGACAGATGTCACACAGCGGTACAAATAATTAAAAAACAATCGCGTATCTACGAAAAAGCAGTTTTGCCAACTAGTGTTCTACCAACTTTTATTCCAACATGCAACGTAATGTCGCTCCATAGTCCGTATTCCAGTTCACAGTGACTTTCTGAACGCACTGCAACGCGTGAACTATCCCAACCCATTGTTAAACAGACTTTTCAGCTGCATTGTACCCCATTAGCGCGACGAATTCCACCCTTATAATTTTACATTTATGTTCGCGGAGGTGGACAGGTCCCGACTGTGTGACTCTGAAAGTCATAACCAAAGAGAAAAATTCGTGGTACCTAATATGCTAGACACAGAAACAGCAACTCTGCATCTGTGGACTGACGTAGTCGCGGCACGTCCCTTGCTCACCCACTAAAACACAGAGTTTGTTTCTTTTAGTCCATGGATCAAACCAAAGGTGGATTAGGATCTAAAAGAATGTATTAAAGAAAGGAATGAAATTCTATTTCCACACAGTTACAGAGTTTCTTCTGTGTGAAATATTTTAAAACACGGTCCTGCACATACGGAAAATACCCATTCTGCACACCGCTAAATGCCTCCACAACTACTAGTTGGCCTTTCTTCGTTGTGCTTGGCACAAATTATGAAAATTGTCTGGCTAAATGTCGAGTCGGTGTTGATGGTTTTTCTAATTGATGAACCTTATTGTGGACACGAAAAATTTTCCTTCACGATGTCTTTCTTCTGCTTTCCTGTTCATAATCATCTGCGTTTTTCTACGCACCGTTACCCTCTTCTACAGTTTTTAATTACTCATGAAGTCGGGGGAAACCTTTCTTTTTTGTTGCATTGTTCCGAAAATGTCGGTATTCTTACTCGATAGTTTGTCAGTATATATTCTTACCGACGTAAACAATAAAGTGCCATATGTATCCATAAGAGTTTCTAGATGGTTCACATGATACAGAGTAAACATGAAGTTCATGAAACACTGCAAACAACTAGCGTATAACATCATCAAATAAAAGTATATGGTTCCAGAAACCTTTCAAGTATCAAACGTCTCTTAGATATACAGGGCTGTTCGGAAACAAGGAACAGATTTCAAGCATTTATTGCTTCCAAACTACAAAAGATACTGTAAAGAGGACAGTTTAGATTTTTATGCATTCAATGTGAGCATCATGCGTTAAGCGACACATGTCAAAACAGTGGCTTATTTCCTGCCACCCACGAAGCAGCTGGTCTCTCATTATCGGATTCACAGCTTCAACAGTGCGATGTCACAGAATTTCAAGAGTGTCAGGTATAGGAGGGATAAAAATGCGGTCTCTTATGTAAACCCACAGATGAAAGTAACAAGATGGAGACCTGGGAGGCCACAGGCGATGAAGTTCATCTTCAGATCCTCCTCTTCCAATCCAGCGTCCTAGAATGGTGACATAAAAGATAATATCGGATGTGTTTAGAGAATCTCTGTTTTGATATTTGTCGTTTAACTCGTGGTGCTCACACTGAATGCATAAAATTCTGAACGTTTATCTTTCCAGGAACGTTGAAATTGTTTCTTATGTCGATCCTTGTGATTGGAGGTCTGGGGGACTTCGACCGTTGACTTATGTAATAAAATGAAACACCTATAGCCACAATGAGATTTTCACTCCGCAGCGGAGTGTCCGCTGATATGAAACTTCCTAGCAGATTACAACTCTGTGCTAGACCGAGACTCTAACTGTGGACCTTTGTCTTTCGTGGGCAAGTGCTCTACTGAATGAGCTACCCAAGCACGACTCCCTCACAGTTTCAGCTATACCAGTACCTCGTCTCCTACCTTGCAAACTTCACAGAAGCACTTCTACGAACCTTGCAGAACTAGCACTCCTTTCCTTTCTTCCAGGATTGCTAGTTCTGCAAGGTTCACAGAAGAGCTTCTGTGAAGTTTGGAATGTAGGAGATGAGGTACTGGTACTGTAACACCACAGCTCTTATGCTGTATGGATTTATTTTGTTTTTTTTTTCTTTATTTAGTGTTTCATTGTTGATCGTCTGTAAATGCGTTTGAATCGATAACATAAAATTGTGTACTCTTTTCTTTGTCAAACCTTTGATGTCGTGATTTGATTCTATGCAAAGTAGTGTATCAGTAATTTAAAATTCTTTGTCCCATTTGGAAGGAACAAAACTTACTGTATATGATTATAATTTTGTGTGAATAATTTTTTGTAGAGATGTCAATATGTGTAAAAGTTTTGTTTTATTTAATGTATTTGGTTGCTGTTATGTAAATTGCTGATCCTCTCTTACGGCTATTAGTTATTCTGTATGTAAAAGGTGTAGTGGTTCCCCTCGGGAACGGAACTGTGTAGCGTGCGCAAATTGTGGTTGGCTTAGGTAGAAAAGGTGGAACTGATAGTCAGTCGGGGACGAGCCAGCAGTCGGAGACGAGTTACGAGTCGGAGACGAGCTACCAAACTGTGCTCTGTCATGTAAATGTTGCATATCGAGCTGGTTCTGAGAGAGGCTTTTCCTGCCGCTCTCCAATGCCTCGGATGGATGGATAAATAGCTGGAACTATTCTGGAACTTGTATCTGTCGTCGCCACCAAGAAATGACAGAGTCCAGCAATTCTGCCTGCGAATCCACCTACCAACATGCAGTTGCCACCACGTTGCGCAATCACTGTAACGTAATACTATAATGATGTACAGTGAAGGATCAGCTTAATGGACGTGCTAATGTGCTGAAATATAAGGTAATTTGTATCTGAATTTGTGTACCTACCTTGATTCTTCTCCTCAGCATAACACCTCTCAGGTTCCTTTCCGTTTGAGCTAAAGTGATATCCGAGTGACCTTATTTAAAGAAATTAAAGCGTAGAGTTTTGCTAATTAATGCCTCTTGAACTTATTAAAAAGAAAGTTAAAGTTAATGTGGCAATAGAGTGAGTTAAGGTCAATGATGCTTGCTGAAACTAATTTTCCTAGTAAAACTGCTTATTAAAGTGCTGTTGCTAACTTCAAAATTAAAAGTTCTTAAGACTGAGGCTTATAAAGTAAGTAAACACATTGTTGCCTATAGTAAATTCTAAAAGGTGAGTCGGTTTCTTGCAATTTTGTCAACATTGTGTTTCGCTGTAGTAAAAGTGAGAAAGCTGCAGTTGTGAAACGTTACATTCTCATGTTTGCTAAGTGTTTGTCTCTCTTGCGTATTAGAAGTGCATATTAATAATAATGTTATAAAGACCATTCACTTTGTGTAAACCCTGAAGGTAATAGTGTGTTTCGGTATCTGTTATAATTTTGAAAATAGTTTCTGCTGCTCTAACTGTTAGTTTCAACCTTACCGTAAACGTATGTATGTGTCAGAGTTCATTGCACTCGCGTGTGACAAAGTATAGGTTGTGTTTATTCGTTAAAATTACTAATAACTATTCTCTTGAACGAGAATGTTAATCATTCTCTTGCCTAGTTAGGCTGGCGACCATTTTCTTTATTCATTAAACAGTGCAGATAGGCAAAATTCCGTTTGTTACTGTTCAAATATTTACGTAATTCTGACTTTCATTTCCGATAAGCCACCTCCATTAGAAACAACACGGTCAATTTAACAAAATTCCTCTCGGAGGGTAACACTGTTCTGTTGCTTTATACCATTATTAATCCAACAAAATAATTCTGTTTTGCAAATTGCCTCCAGTTTTGAGGTTATGGTATAGTAGTAGCAGTTAGGAGTGTTATAGTACAACTGGAACTGTGAGAAGTGGTCGCGAGCCGTGCTTGGGTAGCTCAGTCGGTAGAGCAATTACCCGCGAAAGACAAAGGTCCAGAGTTCGAGTCTCGGTCTGGTCCACAGTTTTAATATGCCAGGAAGTTTGACCTCCAGCCGTCGTTATGATGTCATTTATTGTATGGCCACGAGTTTCGGTGCTTCACTGCATCATCTTCAGATCTTAGCTGATGCTCAGGGTTAACACCATCCGTATATGGGATACATCAGTGGCCAACATCTATAACTGGTTTTCGCAGACTACCTTATTATATGTTGTGGAGGTTAACACCATCCGTATTGTTAGAGAGACAACGCCGCGGTTACAGGTAGTCTGTGAAAACCAGCATGAGCTAAGGCTTGAAGATAGCACCCTGAAGCGCCAAAACTATGGCTACCATACAAAAATGACAACATAAGGACATCGGTAGGTGTTCAGTCATGGGAGTTGTGTTTCTATCGTTTGTAGTTTAGAAGATATAAATGTTTGAATTTTTTTTGGGGGGGGGGGGGGACACGCCACCCTTTAACAGTTTAATTGTTTATTTGAGTAAACCCATGTTTCGAGCTTTTACGCCATTTTCAAGTATTCGATTTTATGTCTTTAACGTGTATTGCAGGACACTTAACATGTTGTCAAGGTCAAAGTTGGCCATAAATTAAGAAAAATTTGGGCTCCCCACTAAATGCCAGATGTAAAATCGTCATCGTGTAACAGCTTACGTTGGTAAATAAAGATGAGCAACGTCCTTAAAACGTAATGAATAGCCCTCTACATACAGACGAAGTGAAGAATGACAGTTTGTATCAAGACCGGGATTCGAACCAGGGCCGCCTGCTTACTAGGCAGATCGCTTAACTCTACGGCACTCTCACCCAGTGGCTTTGTACAACTGCATGGACAACCCTGTCACGCTTCCCTCCTCAATCCAAATACCCATTCATGCCTGTTTTATGAGGTGTGGATGACTGAGGAGGGAGGCGTGCTAGAGAGGACAGTGCAGCTGTGGAAAACCACTGTACCAGGGTGGCTTAGTGTTTAGCGCATCTCCTTAGTGAGCAGCAGACCCGGGCTCGAATCATGGTCATGGTACACATTTTCGTTCGTCGCTTCAGTCTACATATATACATCAATAGATTGATATAGTGTGTGAAAGACAAACTATGGCAGCTCTTTTACGGTGCTTGTAAATACTCTGTGTGTCCTCCGTTGTCACACTGCACACATCTACTCGCTAGTCTAATTCTGTCCACAACGGCCTCAGTGTATATTTAGTGACGGTGAGACAATAGCGTCATGGAATGTATTATTGAACGGCATGTGATCAGCACACCTGTCTCCCGGTCGTTGTCATATTTCTTGATCTTGGATACACTGCTACTCGGCCTATTAGTTCCTCAGTTGGCCTCACGAGGCTGAGAGCGCCTCATGCCAGTCTCCCACGAAGCAAAAATACCAGACAGTACCGGGACTCGTACCTGGGCCCCCTGTATGTCAGTCAGTCCATACAAAATAATTACATCTACGTCTCTTGCTATTATGAAAGGACCTGCACTGCAATATTACAAACAAGGTAATTTTTTGTATTTTTAATTTTTGTGGTGCAGTCTCTACAGCCTAGACAGCCTGATCGTAGATACGGCCCCAGATGTCGTGACACCAGACACGGAATGTCTTGCTATTCCATGTACACTGGATAATGTTACCAGAAAAGCACTGACTACGCGAGTGCCGATAATTTGTCCTAAGTGGTAGTTAACACTGTCTGACAGAAATGGAGGTCAACACGCCATCAAAACGATCAGTGGCCCACTTACGACTCTTAAGACTTTTAGAGAAGTACTAATACAAGAAGGAAAGATTCTTTGTGTTCCATGGACTTGTTGATACAAGTTAGACACAGCAGACAGTCTCAACAGAGACGACAGTTATTTTCTGAAGTTTGGCTCCAGTTTCGAGATAGAACAAATGCTTGACGAGCGCCAGTAACGAAAGATCACAAGTAACCACTCCATAACGACCTCAGAGAGAATGATAAAATTCATTATCGTCTACGATACAATTTTCCGCATTATGTAGCTTTCGTAGCACAGCAGACAGTACGCAAGTTTCAATCTCCATGTCAGGCTTAAAGTTTGTGCTGAATCGGGACTCGAATCGGGAACATTGTCTTTCACAGACAGTGCTCTAAGCGACTCCCCATTTCTCGCTAAAGAGAAGGAGTAGTATCAGTTAAAATTTGTAAAGCCAACATTCGGTCCGTTTCTGTGGAATTGATTTATTCAAAGACTAAAATTTAGTAGAGCCCAACAGTTTTCCGAGAATAGCTTGTCACATGAAACTGTAGATATAAATGTTGACACGTTTCATACCAGAGAATTTTATTACTTATAGTGACGCGGTTAAAATACGACTGTATATTATTTGCGTATGTTCTATGGTTGAGGTGGTTGAGTTTCAGAACAGGAATGCTGTAAAATTGTGTGATCTAATAGACAGCTCTTGTACGGGTTGCCATGTTTCTTTCTCCCGTTGGAATCTTTTTTTTTTTAAATGCTTGATAAGGATTCTGTGAATATCAGCACAGAGGGAGTGGAATATTTGTTCTCTGTTATGGAACGGAGAGAGCTGACTTCTGCTGAAGTTAGCCTACCAGTTGCTCTGTCTGGAGATTTCAGGTTACAGAAATACACAGTGAACGTGCCAGACGTATCACAGAGCATGGTTTGAAGTCTGCTGCAACGACCTCGGTAGACTGACTTATTAAGCGTGGTCCAGGTCAGAAACATCGGATTTGCACTGCAACGCGGGAGGGACATACTGCTGGGTAGCAGGTGCTCCAGAATCAATTGCGACAGCGTGGACTCTAGCAAATCGCCATGCTGCTGGCCACCGATCAGTTATGTCAGCGCAGACAGTTCAGGGATGGTTGCACGAACGCCACATTTGTCCATGCAAATCAATTAAGAGGCCCAACTTGACACATGTGGCCATGTTGCAGTTTGTCAGGCAGCAAGCGCAATGGGGTACGCAGTGTTGCCATGGATTGATCCTCAGAGATAATTCATTATTCTTCACAGTGGGCACGTTCCATATCTGGCATCGTGATGTAGGCGAGGGAAATAATCCAATGTCATATCCCCACAGACCACATTCGGGGATGGATATATCAAGCAACAAGCAAAATATGAAAACGCCCCTCGTCGTCATGGAACCGACAGCATCGAATGCCCAGTGCTACCGCTTAGAGATAGTGAAGCCTTACATCATTCTGGAGGCCGTAGCAATTGGACCACTTCACACTGACGCAGGACGACACTCGGCTTCTTACATCTGTGTTGTGTAACGTTGTTTTAAATTAGCGGACATCCCGATGATGGGACTGGCTGCCTACAACCATGACTGAAACCAAACTGAACATGAGTGGCATTTCATGGATGCAATGCTGAGGGACATAAATCCTTAGTCAGAGCCACTTGAAAAATTGGCCAGTGCTTCACAAAAATTGTGGAACAACATCTCACAGGGTTCTAACATTTTCTTGATCTGCAACTGTAATTTCTGACAGCAGGTGGAAAACAGGCAAGTCGTGCTACGCCAGTGCACCACCTCCCCCTGGCCGCTTGCAAAATTGAAATCTGATGGATATCGAAAGGGTTACACTGCTGGAGCCCTGTATGGGTGAATGAACGCCCATATACTGGCACAGTTTTAAGGTATCTAAAACAGTGTGCGGGTGGTATCGAGGGTATTTCCGAACTGGAGGGTCTTAGAGGGACACTTTGCCATTTCATTCACGTGGATATCAATGTAACACCTCCCTATTCCCCTCTCCCCCCCTCCCACACCTTCGTGTACACGCGACAGGAAGACGCGGAAAAGAAGATAGTAAAAAGAAACGTAAATACGCTTTTCTGCTTGACATTCGAATTTTGTCGAAAGGGTCTGAACAGTTCTACGATCACGCTACACACCAATGAAGTGAGATCACATTGATTGGGGTAGCAGCTCCACGTTGTTCTTGGAGAATTGAATCTTCAGGAGGTGTCGGCAGTGTCAAAGATAATCAAGAACGTCGTCCTAACGCACAGCGCACTGAAAACTGTCGTTTTCGGCCGCGAAGTGTGAAAATGAACGCTCCAACGAAAAGGGTGGTTTCATTGACGTCTGTATGTCACCTCCTGTGGTGGTCTTTTTCTGTCGATTCTTAGCAGCGGTCTGTCCGAAATATTCTCTTCGGTCACCCATAAGAAAATTTCTTGATTTCAACAATGAGAGTCGCGATTGTGACCTCCTTCACTGGTGATGAGAAGGAGTGAGATGTTGGGGAGGAAAAATGTGACGACCCATCCACTGTGTGTCAGGTCTACAGTGGTGTTGCGTAAATTGTGGTGCCAATGTGACGTCATTAATCCCCCTTGCACCTAACTTGAAGTTTTCGTACGTGTCGGTACCTTGTTGTTTGAAGCGCCGCCGAGGCCGACGATGATATCGCAGTGCGTCATTACAGATTTCCAGCTTCGGTGTCACATTGACAGAAAATTACAGCGTGTCAAAACAGTGGCAATTTTATTTTGTTGCGAAGAATGTACAGAAATATTTAAAATACACAAAATCACTGTTCATTGATGATACTTAAAACAACACCGAGACAAATGTTGTCCGGTATTCAAAACAGTGAGTTCCGAGAAAATTAAAGCAAACGCTGCACTATGTCCGAATTTTTAAAAACAATGATTCTCCAGAAAATTAAAACAAACATTGCCCTGTGTTACGCTTCACTAGCACTTGATAGAGGGGTTCTGCATTTAGGAGATGTAATGGAGAGAGGGGTGGTGGATTGGCCCCCGAACTAGTTAAAGAGTTTATGGAAGTATTTGGTTGAGGTAATTCGGGTGTGGGATAAGTATAACTGGGGGGGGGGGGTGGGGGGGAGGGATGGCTCATAGGAAAACATGAAGTTCAGGAGACAGATAGCTAGGATGGCAAACAGGTCAAAAACGTGAAGAAGAAAGAAATGGGAGATATATGTAGGGTGAGGAGCCCTGCAATCTAATGGGATATGGAGGAGCGGGTTACATCCGATAGGATGGACATACACTCCTGGAAATTGAAATAAGAACACCGTGAATTCATTGTCCCAGGAAGGGGAAACTTTATTGACACATTGCTGGGGTCAGATACATCACATGATCACACTGACAGAACCACAGGCACATAGACACAGGCAGCAGAGCATGCACAATGTCGGCACTAGTACAGTGTATATCCACCTTTCGCAGCAATGCAGGCTGCTATTCTCCCATGGAGACGATCGTAGAGATGCTGGATGTAGTCCTGTGGAACGGCTTGCCATGCCATTTCCACCTGGCGCCTCAGTTGGACCAGCGTTCGTGCTGGACGTGCAGACCGCGTGAGACGACGCTTCATCCAGTCCGAAACATGCTCAATGGGGGACAGATCCGGAGATCTTGCTGGCCAGGGTAGTTGACTTACACCTTCTAGAGCACGTTGGGTGGCACGGGATACATGCGGACGTGCATTGTCCTGTTGGAACAGCAAGTTCCCTTGCCGGTCTAGGAATGGTAGAACGATGGGATCGATGACGGTTTGGATGTACCGTGCACTATTCAGTGTCCCCTCGACGATCACCAGTGGTGTACGGCCAGTGTAGGAAATCGCTCCCCACACCATGATGCCGGGTGTTGGCCCTGTGTGCCCTGTATGCAGTCCTGATTGTGGCGCTCACCTGCACGGCGCCAAACACGCATACGACCATCATTGGCACCAAGGCAGAAGCGACTCTCATCGCTGAAGACGACACGTCTCCATTCGTCCCTCCATTCACGCCTGTCGCGACACCACTGGAGGCGGGCTGCACGATGTTGGGGCGTGAGCGGAAGACGGCCTAACGGTGTGCGGGACCGTATCCCAGCTTCATGGAGACGGTTGCGAATGGTCCTCGCCGATACCCCAGGAGCAACAGTTTCCCTAATTTGCTGGGAAGTGGCGGTGCGATCCCCTACGGCACTGCGTAGGATCCTACGGTCTTGGCGTGCATCCGTGCGTCGCTGCGGTCCGGTCCCAGGTCGACGGGCACGTGCACCTTCCGCCGACCACTGGCGACAACATCGATGTACTGTGGAGACCTCACGCCCCACGTGTTGAGCAATTCGGCGGTACGTCCACCCGGCCTCCCGCATGCCCACTATACGCCCTCGCTCAAAGTCCGTCAACTGCACATACGGTTCACGTCCAAGCTGTCGCGGCATGCTACCAGTATTAAAGACTGCGATGGAGCTCCGTATGCGACGGCAAACTGGCTGACACTGACGGCGGCGGTGCACAAATGCTGCGTAGCTAGCGCCATTCGACGGCCAACACCGCGGTTCCTGGTGTGTCCGCTGTGCCGTGCGTGTGATCATTGCTTGTACAGCCCTCTCGCAGTGTCCGGAGCAAGTATGGTGGGTCTGACACACCGGTGTCAATGTGTTCTTTTTTCCATTTCCAGGAGTGTATGTTAGGGCGAATTTCACTGTCAGGGTGAGGGAGTTAGCTATAATAGGGCTAGGACCGGATACGACAGTTTGTCGGAGTAGAGGAGTGAAATGTGTACATATACGTGCGATGGAAGACCGTGATTTGTGATTGGGTTGAACGGATCGACATTATGGGAAGTATAGGGTATACGTAAGTCTTTAATGTGGGCAAGGAAGAGGGAAAAAGAGATGAGATGGTAAGCAGTTCTTGCCAGGGAGAGTAAGCGAATTCGAAAACTAGGGTGAGATGTGTGGCGTTCAAGGATCCGGAGGGACTGATAGAATGTTGGTGTGACACATATCAAGGCGACATCTATGTAAGAGAGAATCGGTTACATCAAGGCTTTGTAGGCGTGAAGGATGTTAAAGGGATCCAATCCCCATGTTTGGCCAGTTAGCAGTTTTAGTCTGTTATGTCCTTTGCTTTGGAGAGTTAGAAGCTGTAGTTTCATCGTTAGTTTGCGATCAAAGGTTAGTTCGATTTATTTTAGTGAGTTGGTTAATTAGTTACCACGGTCATAGATAGTAAGGTAAAAGTCATGCAGTCGGAAACTGTGGGTCCTTTGTCTTATAATTACTGCGTGTGTTTTGGAGGGTCTGTTCTTGTGGAGCTATTGATTGCACCAGAATGTGAATTGGTTAAGATGGATACGGAAAGAAAATTCGGATTTATACTGGGTAACGTACAGGGCTAGGAAGGCTGCGCTGTTGATATACTGGAGGACATTAATGGGCGATGGTGATTAAGCAGGTCATCAGTTAAGGGATACACAGGGGATAGGCAAAAATATGGAAAGACAAAAATAACAACGCAATGTCATTGGTGATACGGTATAGGAAACCCGCTAGCATTGAAAACTGCTTCCAATCTTCTCCGAATAGAGAAATAAAGGTCCTGCATAGTTTTCAGGGGATTCTTATTCCACTGTTCATGCAAAATAATGATATGTTCAGGTGGCGATGGTAGATTATGGTAGCTATCACACGCTTTTCTCTCCATAGTGGATCAAAAAGGCTCAGTAATATTGAGACCTGGTAACTGTGATGGCCGGGGGAGATACAATACACCCTCCGGCTCGTAAAGACAGTCCAGGACGATGTGAGCTGTACGACCAGGGCCGTGTCGTATTGAAACACAGGATCACCATTGAGGAACGAACATTGAACCTTATGAAGGTCATTATCAGTCAGAATGGTCATATAATCCAAGGCAGTAATGTCACTTTGCAGAGTAACCACGGGGTCGACGGAATACCACGACCAAATCATCACCGAACCTCCGCCACGTTTCATTCTTCGAAAGCAAACTTGGCCAGAAATTGGAAACAGTGTGCAAGAAGACTCATCTTACCAAATACCTTTGCTCCATTGATCCATAGCCAAGATTTTGCGACTTCACCACCACGTTTTCCTGTTACGGGAATATGAATCGCTGACGAGTGGTTTTGGAATTCCAGCTCGATCTCAAATTCTCCGCTCACAGAGCCCCTTCCGTATTGTTTTGGTGCTGAAAGGATTCGTGAGTGCGAAATTAAATTCTGCAGTGACTCTTGCAACTATCTTCCTCTTATTTTTCGTCACAGTCCTCTTCAACGACTGTGTCACCAACACTCAAGACACAATTTCCTCGGCGATGTGACTTAATGGATGATGTTATCCCGCTTTCTCTTATGCGGTATAAATCATCGATTTGAAACACTGAACATTTCTGTGGTTGCGGAAGCATCCACCGTACGAACTCCAACAGTTTGCCTACGTTAGAGTTCTTCGAGCTCCGACGTAATCACTCACAACTGCGGAGGTCACTATTCTTACCACGACTAACACTAGCGATATATTGAGAAAATTGCGCAGTTACTGTTCGTTGCCAAATACAATTCTGCAACCTGCAGGTTTGGCGAGCATTTATGTTTAAATATTGATATCACGTGGTATTTCCACATTTTGTCCAACCCCTTTACACAAGTGGAGAAATGACAGAGCTCTGAACCATAACATGGAGCAAGACAAAAGGCACTGAAATTCGTATTGTTAATAATGACAAAGGATGGGCGACTAGATAAGAATGATGCTGTAAGGCGGACATTCGAAGCGTAAAAGTGTGGAGTCTGAAGAAGAGAATGGAGTGTTGTACATGACCATAGACCTTTTCTAGATTAAGGAATGGTGTGTTAACGATTATCACGGTGACTGGGCAGATGGGGAGTACTTGGTTATCGGAAGAGAAATTGGGTCATATACCACAAGAGTTTTTAGGCAGGAGTAGATTCTGGTTTAGGTGGATGTGAATGCATTGAGGGATAATGGATTCAATGACCTTGCCAAACACTGAGGTAACGTTGATGGGGTGGTATGACGATGTTTAAGGATGGTTTATTAGGTTTTAAGAAATGTACGAGTCTGGAGAGTTTCCACGGCTCAGAATTACAGTCTGTGCACAAGGGTTACTAGGAAGAAATACAGCTATTCCTTTAGATGTCAATGGGTGAGGTAGTAATGACTGGGAGCACTTTTGCGTTTGTGGTAGAGTACGTGTTTAATACTGTGTGCTCTGATTGGTACGTTCACTTCTATTTGTGTTGTGTTGTATAAGTATTGGAAGCTGGGGCAAGGGGTAGGCAATAGGATCTGTGGGTTCATGGATTGTAGGTATATAGGAAGTTTATATGAGGGTCATTAGGAACTCCTTCGGTATCGGAGAGGTAGTGATTAGCTTCAATCAAGTTGTCAGGCAAGGTATGGTTATTTTGGGTGAGTCGTTTCATGTTGAAAGTTTCTCTGGTTCATGTTTGTCACCAGTCCCTGCGTTTCTTACAGTTGGTTTCCTGATGTGTCTCTGCATTTGGCAGTGTAATGCGAATGTATCCCGATCACGTATCCTTAGTGAAGACTGGTATAATCGACAGAGTTCCTGGAGAAGAAGTATTGCCCGTGGAACATTGTTTGGGATATGGAAGGATACTGCGTCTAACAAGGTGCGCTGTAGAAGGGAAGCAGTATGGGAAACATCACCAGGACGAGTTTGTGGTTTCATGGATAACTTTAGCATGGAACTTGTGTCTTATTATGTGGGTTGGATATCCATAGGTGATAGAGAGAAGGTTCATAGCTGGTCACTTCCAATTGGATCGTGGGCTTCTGCAGTATATGTCCAAGGACGTTATCTGATGCCAGAACGATAGTTGTCGCGAAACTACTTTCGACGGGAGTGTGATGTGGAACAGGGAGTGTATCACCTTAGTGGTCATCAGTAAACCGAGCCCATTGATGGAGTCCAGCTTGGGAATGACCATGGATGTTGATGTCGATGGCAAGAATATAGGTGAAAAAGATATTGTTTATAGGGTAAAGGGTTACGAATGGTGTCATACAGCTGTTTTATCCTCTGAAGAGGCAATCTGGTCCACAACTGTTGTAATTGGCTCTTGATATTGCTTGCACCAGGATGAAAATGAAGTCAGAGCTGGATCCATAAGTGTTCCACTAGAAATGGCTCTCGGTTCAAAATGGCTCTGAGCACTATGGGACTTAACATCTGAGGTCATCAGTCCCCTAGAACTTAGAACTACTTAAACCTAACTAACCTAAGGACATCACGCACATCCATGCCCGAGGCAGGATTCGAACCTGCGACCGTAGCGGTCGCGCGGTTCCAGACTAAAGCGCCTTTAACCGCGTGGCCACACTGGCCGGCAAATGGCTCTCGGATGGGGATCTTGCTGGATAAGGAATTAACTCAACATAGACGGTTCTTAGAGGCACGTGTCATGTGTTGATAATAATTATCCTGCTGAAAAATGATACCACGATACTGTTGCATGAGACGTAAGACAAGAGGATGGAGGAGGAGTTCCCTTCATTACTACCACCTGCTCCAAAATACTGGAATAAAGAAACCTTTCACCAAGTCGTCGCCATAATTGCCGACAAGGTTAATCCAGGATAGTGCAGTACTACGATTCGTCACTGAACACAACGCGATGCCATTCATAATCAGTCTGTGGTTCCCTGTCTTTAAAACACGCCAAATATAGTCCGCTGCTAGTGGGATGACATAGAATGCGGGGAGTCCATTACTTGGTCTCTGATGACACGCGTAGATGTGACAGAATCACGATGCGCTTTGTACTCAATGTCCTGATTCTCTCTTGTGGTGGTCAGGTGCGATCATGAGGGACCTTGAAAACAAATATGCCTGACCTGGCGTCCCATGCACTCTAAACTCAGGCCACTGTCAGATTTAAATGCTCCACATAACCGAATACTGCATGATTCCCCAGCACAGCCAAATGGAGACCCTCATTGAGGTTCCTTTCAAATTCTGTTAGTTGCTGATATCTCTGTATCATTCAGGTACAGGACACTTCTGTGTCCTTCACAGTGATTACTCGACGTATGACGCTATTTACACTTATATGGCCTACTGGGGCTGGTAACAACAATAAACGCGAACATCACTACTGCGCTGTGGTGACACTTCCATATTTCACGCAGAATTGCAACTTAATCCTTTACATACCCGTGAATGTTGTATACATGTACGAAGCATACGCTGTCGTCTGACATTTCTTCTGACTGCTTCACGTCTTTTGTCTGGCAGGGTACATGTTGTGAGGCAGGTTATCGGTACAGCTTTGTTGAAGAGAGTGATGAGATGTTTAGCACTAGGATTTTACTGTTGTTGTTGCCAAACAGAGGTATTCTTTTGGTGGTCAGTGGCTGCTGTATTTCTGGCCATGGAGGCTCATTCACCTACATTATGTTAAATATATATGGAGTATTCGCTGTTGTGATAAGGTTAGAAGAAGTTTCATTGACAGTGGAGTTACAGACTTCATATTAGGGAAGTGTGTGCATAAATAATGGTTTGTTTATTGTAAAGAAACAGATATTGTGAATTATGATGTTGTACATCTGCCATTCAATGACAGACATTTCGGGAGAGTTGAAAACTAAGAGGAGCTTAACCTAAGGTGTTGAGGCAGTTAAAAATGTAGTGTATCTGATTGTTGAATATGGGGATTGGGTGTTTTGTTACAACACAGATGGGGCTGTAAGGGTGATTTTTGGAGGGTATTTGATGTCTGGAGGGGTTGAATACCTTGTAAGGCGAGGGGTATGTATCTGACTGCATCATTTGCGTTGAGAACTGGGTATCATTATGGATGGGGTAGTCAATGATGTGAATATCTGTAGTTAATTCTGGTTTAGTGCTCGGGGGCTGACTTTAAACTTGGGGGAATTGGCGGAACTGGACTGCTCACAGGTGGTGCTGGTGGGAGAGGAGATAAGATAGAGGTGTGGCAGCGACTTCGCTGAATATCTGAGTGAGGAACGTGGCACAAAGGGCCATTTTTATTTGGAGTGGTTTGCAATTGCGACATCAGTATGGGAGCTGAGTACATATTTCGTCTCCTTACCTCTCATCAGAGGGTCGACCTCTGTGACGACACTGGTGAGAGTGGGATGACAGCGGACATCTTATGGTGGCTTGGCCTGGAGCACTTTGGTGGGACTAGGTGAGCTTTGCGACTGAATTAAATGAGTGAGAGTTCATAGAGGAGGTTGTTGTGGACATAGGGAGAGGGGCAGTTGATCAGAACTGAATTATTCCTAGGGACAATTTGTTGTAGAGTGTCGTTTGCGAAGTATGTTATGATTCCGAGTCATAAGGTTTTGAGATTCACATATTTTTGTTCAGGGTTGAAGGGAATGGAATTGTGAGACACATGTACGTATGTTTTGCTTTGGTGTGGGGAATTTTGATAGTGATGTCACTAGTGGTGTCTATGTCATTTTGGTTACAGTAGGATGGAGGGGAGAAATAGGAGGTCGTGCAATGTAACATCATTACTGGTTACCTAAAAACGGGCCATAGACCCGTGGCCTAGAGGTGGAGTCTGTAGTTCTTATTCGAAACGTCGTTGACCCGGATTCCAAACCCGCCACCATTTAAATTTTGATTAATAATCAGCATTGGCTGCCGTAGACTTCAAGCATTAAGAATCATCCTCATTCGGCCAACGGCCTTCTCAAAGAGGGCGGAGGAGCGGCCAGAGTTTCTGGGCACATTCTTATCCTTGGGGTGGGAAACTGCCGCTAATACCGGAAGAATCGTTAATGATCAACGGCGTGAAGATGCAAAAGGCAACGGAAAGAACTGCATTAAAGACACATAATGCGTATCTGCAAGACATGAGGCGTGTAACTGAAAAAAATGTCATGATCATCTGTCCATTGGCAAAAGATTCCTTAATAGTCTCGCATTCGGATCCCCGACAGCGGACTGCCAAGAACGAGGTGATCGTGAAAAAAAAAGACTGAATAACCAACGGAAGGATAACGTTCTACGAGCTGGGATGTGGAATTCAGAAGTCTGAAAGTGGTAGGAAAGCTAGAGAAACTGAAAAGCGGAATGCAGGGGCTCTATCTAGATATAGTATGCGTCAGTGAAATGAAATGGAAAGACCAAAAGGATTTCTGGCCAGAGGACTATATGGTATTATCAATAGAAGCACACAACGATGTACCGTGAGTAGGATTCATTATTTATAGGAAGGTAGGACAAAGAGTGTTCTACTGTGAACAGTTCCTTGATAGGGTTGTTCTTATCACAATCGACAGCAAACAAATACCGACAACGATAGTTCAGGTGTACTTGCCGACGTCGCAAGCTGAACATGAAGAAATAAAGTATGTGAGGATAATCAGAGGGTAATGCTGTACATTAGGGAGATGGTCATGTCGGACAGGAATGCAGTTGTAGGGGAAGGAGTAGAAGAAACGGTTGCAGGAGACTATGTACTTGGGCCAAGGAATGAGGAAGGAGAAATACTGATTGTGTCCTGTATTAAATTTCAGCAGGTTGTAACGGAACTGAAATGATGGTGGGCTGACAGTAATTTGGAGCCCGCACGTCGGAAACGGGCGCGCTTGTGTGAGACTACCAGGGAGTGCACCCTGATGCCATCTATTGGCGAAACTGGGAATTAGCGCTACCTGTCAGACAATGTACTAAGCTCTCGGAGTCAAATGTATTCTTTTTCTTGGTAATTATGTTATTACTGTATAATTTAATGTTGTAAAGCACTAGTAGTAAATCATTATGACTGGTATGAACTCCAGGGTAATAAATATAAATATTCTTAAATACTAAATGATTTCGGTGATAAGGTGGTAGGGGAACGCCCCCACTCTTGGTGATACGAGCGTAGCTAGAGGTAGCTGGAGACACAGGGACTGAACAATGGAATGGCCTGGGGAGTGTTGACGTGATCGGACGTGTGTAACTGTGCTCACGCAAAAGTGATTGTGCAACAGCGAAGAGGCGAATATCGTCGCCGTTTTTGGAGTAAAACGCGACGAATGGTTGTTGAAGCCGCCTCTATGCCACTGGGGCTGATTGTAAGAGTTCCTGCGCCCAGATTTTATGGCAGACGTGCAGTAGCTTATACGAGTGCTACGGCTCGTAGTTCCAGCCGCCATTAAGGGCATGAGGCGTGAAGAGCTGCGTTAGCCACATGCATCTCACCACCAGCACCGACACGTCTACCCAAGGCAAGACTGCTTGCAATTGTTAAATCGAACTTTGTATGCATGTAAAAGGAGAATACCAGTTTTCTTTTATGCAAGTGCAGAGGACAGAATATAGTAATGAGTAAAATTACGATGCGTGTTGTTCATTGTCATTTATAGGACTTTGTTCCTTTTGTCGTAAGTATGTGGATGATCAGGTGTTCAATAGCCCACATCTGAACAACCTACTTAAGAAGAACAGTGTGTATATATGGACTGAGGAATGTGAAACAGCATTCAACCGGCTAAAAGACAATTTGGCTAAAAACATAAAGTTATCGCACCCTGACCTGTATGAACCATTCCACATGGCAACAGATAGTTCAGATTATGGATTGGGAGTATCCATATTTCAGGAGGTAATGATAGATGGGGAAAAAACTCATAGACAAATAGCATTTGCGAGTAGAACCATGTCTAAGCATGAAAGAAACTATACAGTTTCAGAGAAGGAGGCTTTAGCTATAGTATGGGGTTTTAGGAAAGTTCAACTTTTCTTATGGGGACATAAGACTGTGGTCCATACAGACCACAAAGCTTTAATATTTTTGAAGGACTGCAGATTGTTGCATAACAGGTTGACCAGATGGGCGCTGTTTTTACAACAATTTGATATAGAGATCAAGTATGTTAAAGGAAAAGAACATGCAGTACCGGATGCTTTGTCGACATTACCGGAAGGATGTGAGACACTAGAAAGTGTAAAGAATAGGGAAGATGTTTTTGAGGTGAATTACTTCAAAAAAGCGGAAGGAAGAGAAAAAATTAGGGAAATATGTCGGAATATGCGAAGATATCAAAGTGATGATGATGCACTCAAGTCGGTAAAGGTCAAGTTTGACAATCCGGACGCAACTAACATAAGGGCTTCATATAAAATACATAAAGGTGTACTGTATCTTCAAAGATTAAATAATCCAGGGAAGTGGAGAGTATGTTGGCCGGAACAACACACTGAAGTGCTGATAGATTATGTTCACTTGGCATATGGCCATTGTGGTGCACGGAAGTGTACCGATAAGTTAGATGAATGCATTACCTTTAACAACATGGCACGAAGGGTAGCACAGAGGATAAGATCTTGTGATCTATGCCAAAAGGCGAAAGTAACAAATGCAACTAATCAAGGGCCCATGCAATCAATAAAACCTGATGAAGTATTAGAAATAGTAGCAGTAGATATCTTTGGACCATTACCGAAAACCATGGGGGGTTTTGTGTACATATTTGTAGCAGTTGAACTTTTCTCAATGTATATAAAGCTATATCCCTTGAGAAAAGCTACTGCCAGAGCTGTGTATGATAAAATGGTGTGTGATTATTTTGTGAAAGTAGGGAAGCCAAAGAGAATACTATCAGATAATGGTGTTCAGTTTTGCTCAAAAATGTGGAAGGATGGGATAACTGAGTAACAGGTAGAAGTGGTATATATCTCAGCTTATCACCCATCAAGCAATCCGGCAGAAAGATATATGCATGAGATAGGTCGGTTATTTAGGACGTACTGCCATAGTAACCACAAGAAGTGGGGCATGTATGTGAGTGAATTCGAAGAAATCATGAATTCATTAACAAACGAGAGTACTGGATTTACTCCAGAAGAAATCCTGAAAAAGACAAGAAGTAAAAGTCTAGTGGAAGACCTACTAGAATTTCCAGATAGAGTTGAATTAGATTATGATAGTAAAAAGAACTTAGAAAAAGACAAGATGAGAAAACAAGCAGATGCGAGAGTTCGTCGTCACGACGAAAAAGTAAGGAATCCTAAATTCAAGATAGGTGATCTCATTCTTGTAAAAACACATGGAAAGTCGAGTGAAATTAATAACGAGATCAGCAAATTTAAATATATATATAATGGACCATTTAAAATAGTGTCCATACCCAATGTGAATGCTTATTGTTTATAGTACCCATTAACAGGCAAACGCCTGGGAGTAAGAAACATAGTGGATCTCAAAAGGTATGAACCACGAATTCTACCAGATTGAAAATAAATATATAAATAAATATTAAAGTAAACTAATATGTAAAAAGTTTTGTTTCTTTTGTTCTATGTGAAAGGTAAATGCTCACTAAAATATATTGCAGTATTCTAATGAAACTTCTAATTTAAGTAGAGACTAAACAGACTGGGAAAGACTGAGCTTCTAAGAAAGCCTTAATAGATGTGTAAATAAGTGTTGTGGAAGAGGAAGAAAAGTGAGGAGGTAAAGTGAAAAGGACGGGCTACAAAGTAATAGGCGCATAACATGTGTTTTATTTGGCTGAGATAAAAGAAGTGTATTTAAAACTTTGTAAAAAAGATGTTTAAAGTGTACTGTGCTTAGAAGTAAGAAAATTGGAAAGAATAAATGTAAATCATTTATGTAATGTTTAGCAGGAAAGAGAGAAAGATTTGGTGTTTAATTTTAAATATGTAATATAAGTATTGAGGTGTATCAGTAAGTAAGGGAAAACCCTTGGTAAAAAGCTTAACGAACATTTCAGATTCATTATAGGAGAGACTTCTTATTGAATTATCACTGTAAGATACTTCAATAAGAAGTGGGGCATGTGTAACGGAACTGAAATGATGGTGGGCTGACAGTAATTTGGAGCCCGCGCGTCGGAAACGGGCGTGCTTGTGTGAGACTGCCAGGGAGTGCACCCTGATGGCATCTATTGGCGAAACTGGGAATTAGCGCTACCTGTCAGACAATGCACTAAGCTCTCGGAGTCAAATGTATTCTTTTTCTTGGTAATTATGTTATTACTGTATAATTTAATGTTGTAAAGCGCTAGTAGTAAATCATTATGACTGGTATGAACTCCAGGGTAATAAATATAAATATTCTTAAATACTAAATGATTTCGGTGAAAAGGTGGTAGGGGAACGCCCCCACTCTTGGTGATACGAGCGTAGCTAGAGGTAGCTGGAGACACAGGGACTGAACAATGGAATGGCCTGAGGAGTGTTGACGTGATCGGACGTGCGTAACTGTGCTCACGCAAAAGTGATTGTGCAACAGCGAAGAGGCGAATATCGTCGCCGTTTTTGGAGTAAAACGCGACGAATGGTTGTTGAAGCCGCCTCTATGCCACTGGGGCTGATTGTAAGAGTTCCTGCGCCCAGATTTTATGGCAGACGTGCAGTAGCTTATACGAGTGCTACGGCTCGTAGTTCCAGCCGCCATTAAGGGCATGAGGCGTGAAGAGCTGCGTTAGCCATATGCATCTCACCACCAGCACCGACACGTCTACCCAAGGCAAGACTGCTTGCAATTGTTAAATCGAACTTTGTATGCATGTAAAAGGAGAATACCAGTTTTCTTTTATGCAAGTGCAGAGGACAGAATATAGTAATGAGTAAAATTACGACGCGTGTTGTTCATTGTAAAGTGTAGTAACCTCAACCATAGTATAGTGAAATCAGACCGGGGCCACAATCACCTCTTTCATTTACAATTCTTTTGGTTGTAGAATACTTTAGCGTATAAGAATGTTGAAAAGAGTAATGGTCACACCAGAATGAGTCGCCTATTTATAGTTACTTAAATTTTTCTGAGTAACCTTTCAAGTAAAGTCACTTAACTAATTCTGTATCAATTGTCCAAAGAGTAATATCCAAAACCATTAAATAAGTTGAAGGATAGAATATTGTTAACCCAAGTTGCATAAACTGTCTTGGTAGTAATTACCAAGCCAACTCACAGAAATTGAGAGAGGTTTTGCTTTGTAGAATCATCTAGAATGATCAGAAATAGTAATATTCAGAATTAAGTTTAAATTCAACTCAAGCCATTTCATTTTGAAACGAGCCAAAAATTGATTTATTCTTTTGCTCCTTCAGAGCTGGCGACCGTAGTTATAAGTATTTTCAGGAGGATTCGACGGTAAGTCTGCTGCTCTCGTCGTGCTGATAGGATTATCCACTGCTGCTAGCAGTGGTGATTGGATACGTAAGCTCACTTCCAAATTAAGTGGGTCAGGTAGGCAGTGTTACCGTGTGAACTGTAGGGCACTGTAGGCCGTGAATCAAACCCGTTCAATCATCACAGCTCTTAGGGAAATAGTCCAGTTAGGAGTGTACTAATCATTAGGTAAATACTGGCGAGTAACGGTCAAAAATGTATACGCAAGTGAATTTAGCAAGGTCCACGTAGCACCTAGTTAATGTGGTGCAATGGCGAGGGTAGGAGTGGAGTAAAAGTGAGCTGAGCTAGTGGCAGCTGTGCTGTATTCAAATATTATCAACGTGAATTCACTACTACCTCTTACCATTAGGACTGAGCTATTTACAGTTAAAATACGTAGCAGTAAGCGCAAAGGCGTGACAGCTACAAGTCCTTATTGGTTTTATACATACGGAATTAGGAAGCGGGTCATTCCGTCAGTGGAGGGGGTTAAAACAACCGAGTCAGTTGAGAACATACCCCATTTACTGATGGAAAGATTCGGCGGTTCGGTCGCAAGGTAATAGCCAATACTATCTTCATCAAGCACAAGAGGAGGATGTATACTTGGAATAAGCCGGATGATAGCGGGAGATGTCAATTAGATTACATCAAGGTCATCGAAATCAGCTACTTGCTTGTAAGGCTCACCGAGGAGCAGATATGGACTCAGATCACAATTTAGTAGGTGTGAAGATTAGGCCAAAGTTTAAGAGATTAGACATGAAGATTCAGTGTGCAAATAACTGGGATGTGGGTGCTAAGGAATGACGAGATACGCTTGAAGTTCTCTAAGGATATAGATATAGCAGTAAGGAATAGCTCAGTAGACAATACAGCTGAAGAGGAATGGACATTTCTAAAAAAGGCAGTCACAGAAGTTGGAAAGAAAAATATAGGTTCAAAGAAGGTAATTGCGAAGAAACCATCGGTAACAGAAGAAATACTTCAGTTGATCAACGAAAGGGGGAGGTACAAAAACGTTCATGGAAATTCAGGAATTCAGAAATAGGGGAAACATTTGTCCGGGCAGAGGGCGATTTAGAAGAGATAGGGGATCCTGTATTAGAATCAGAATTTAAGAGAGCTTTGGGAGACTTAAGATCAAATAAGGCAGCAGCTGTGGATAAAATTCCATGAGAATTTCTAAAATCATAGAGGAAGTTGTAACAAAACGACTATTCACGTTGGTGTGTACAGTCTATGAGCCGGGCAGTGTACCATCTGACTTTCGGAAAAATATGTCCACATACTTCCGAAGACAGCAAGAGTTGACAAGAGTGAGAATTACCGCACAATCAGCTTAACATTTCATGGATCCAAGTTATTGACAAGAATAATATACAGAAGAATGGAAAATAAAATTGAGGATGTGTTAGATGGTGATCAGTTTGGTTTTAGGAAACATAAAGTCATCAGAGGCAATTCTGAGTTTGCGGTTAATAATGAAAGCAAGACTAAAGAAAAATCAAAGCACGTTCATAGGATTTGTCGACCTCGAAAAAGCGTTCGATAGTGCAAAATGGTGCAAGATGTTCGAAATTCTGAAAAAAATACGGGTACACTGTAGGGAGAGACGGGTAATGTGCAGTAGGTACAAGGGCCAAGAAGGAATAATCTGAGTGGACGACCAAGAACGAAGTGCTCGTATTGAAAAGGGAGTTAGACAGACATGTACTCTTTCGACCCTACTGTTCAATCAGTACATCGAAGAAGGAATGATTGGTAATAAAAGAAAGGTTCAGGAGCGGGACTAAAATTCAAGGTGAGAGGATATCAATGATACGATTCGCTTATGACATTGCAGTCCTGAGTGAAAGGGAAGAAGAATTACATGATCTTCTGAATGGAATGAACAGTCTAATGAGTTCAAAATAGGTACTGAGAGTGAATCGAAGAAAGAAGAAAGTAATGAGAAGCTGCAGAAATTAGAGTAACGAGAAGCTTAACATCACAATCGGTGATCAAGAAGTAGATGAAGTTAAATAATTCTGCTACCAAGACAGTAAAATATTCAATGATGTATGGAGCAAGGAGGACATAAAAAGTAGACTATCACTGGCAAGAAGGACATTCCTGGCCAATATAAGTCTACTAGTATGAAACATAGGCCTTAATCTGAGGAAGAAATTTGTGAGAATGTGCGTTTGGAACACAGCGTTGTATGGTAGTGAAACATGGGCTGCGGGAAAACCGGAACAGAAGAGAATCAAAGCATTTGAGATGTGGTGCTACAGACGAATGTTGAAAATTGAATGGAGTGATAAAGTAGGGAATGAGGTGGTTTTGCGCTGAATCGTAGAGGAGAGGAATATTTGGAAACAGTGAGAGAGGAATATTTGGAAACACCGACAAGCAGAAGGGACCGGATGGTAGGACATCTGTTAAAACATCAGGGAATGAGTTCCATGGTACTAAAGGGAGCTGTAGAGGGCAAAAACTGTAGAGGAAGACAGAGATGGGAATACATCCAGCAAGTAATTGAGGACGTTGTTTGCAAGTGTTACTCAGATGAAGAGGTTGGCACAGGAGAGGAATTCGTGGAGAGGCGCATTAAACCCTTCAGAAGAGTGATAACTTAAAAAAAAAGGTAGTTGATGGTGTAGCTGTAATTGCTCTGTACCGCGTGTAATGATATGTCTATTTCCCCAGTGGCAGAGATCATGGTGAACAGTATATCGCTCTGTTACCCCAAGAGGCCAGATGGGGCAGATACGTGAGTACTGCTGTGGTTAAACTGGAGGTGTAGATGCACGGTAGCGTGGTAAGTAATTGAAATGACATGAAGAAGACAGCCAAGTCCAAGGGCCTCAAGGAACTGTCGTGCACGTCAGTTACTGAACGAGACCAACTTCAGCATGGCTAATACTACCATGGGGCAGTTGCTGTCTTCCTACCGGTCGCACAGCAATTCCAGTGGAGGGAAAGGAACGGTTTTGGCCTGTTATGAGGAGCACTGCCTGAGATCTTTAGCAACAGATCGTATCGTCCTCATGTTATGTGCATATCGTGCAGTGAATGTAGCCACTTGTAAATAACTTCCGGCACAAAATTGAGTATTTAACTGGTTATTTGTTAAAAATGGCACACAAGACATGCGAAAGTGTGTATGGCCGGCTAAGCTGGAATAATTGTGTTTCCACACGCTGTTTATCTGATTAAGTGTGTTATTCAAAAATTGATTATTTGTTACTGTGAGCGTAGTACAGCATGTTTCAGAAAGAATATAGATACTTGAAACACTTATATTTATTAAAACGTACGACAACCTCGTCACTGATGTTAAGGCGGTATGGATCCAGGAGGCTTCTCATGCTGGAAGTTTTCGGCTGCTTTTGATGATCTTTTTTTTCAGAATGTCAGCAGTAGCTGGGTTCGAAACCAGGACCCAGGCCATTTTGATTTCTAGTCGACAGGATTATCATCAATCATCAACTGGAGAGCGCTTGCGCGTGTTTAACATTTGGACCATGATCCGTGGAATGTCAATTGGAAGTGTATGAATGTGGATAGCAGGAGACGCATTTCCAGGGTTGCTTGCAGGAAAAAAGTATGATTTTGTATGAGTGGATGTCTTTTCGATGATCGTTGTTGTTTCCTACTAGATCGGTGACTACGCTATCTGCTACATATTGGTTAAAGAAAACTTTTGGCACATTTATTCCTTAACGAGTGTTGGATTCCGACAGTGCTGTGGCATTTATGTGCAGTGCCTGCAAGAAGTTCGTGTTTGGGTTAGGAATCAGGCATTTTACCACCACACCTTATTATCTAAACCAACGTTTTCGGAGAGAGTGATTCATAAAGTAAAAGCCACCTTCATTGCTTACCATTACTCTAATCTACTAGGTGGGATGAAATTCTGCAATAACCAATTTATGCCTTTAATACAGCTAGCCATGTGACGTGTAGGAGTACTCTGGCGACATTAATGCTTGTCTTCAAAACTAACTCCTCATTAGCTACGTTATGGTCGGTAGAGGTTCACTAACAGGCATGATATTCCTTTGAGATAGAAGTGGTGCAAAACCTGGAGTAATACTTTTGGGGCCCATGAACAAAGGGCTGAGGGTCACGCAAGTGGGGACACCCAAATCTGTTTAAGATAAGAGATCGGATATATCTTAATAATTTCGGTACGCGGTGGAGTGTGGAGGCCAAGTTGAAGAGAAAGCACCCTCTCGCTTTAAGAGGCCTTTCGAGAATATGCGGTTTGTAACTTCTGTTACTATGCTAATGAGCCCACAGCTAAGAAATGCAAGACAAACGTATCCCAGCTCAAACATGCCAATGATCTATAACTGTATAAGCGAAAACTTACTAAAACTTACTCTCGTTAGTCATCAATTATTGTTATATCACACTGCGGTTTTCCTCCCTTCTGCTGGCGAGGGAGAAGGCAATAGTTGCCGGAAGGGGGGAGGGTCAGATTGTGATATTGTGCTGTGTTGAATGATCTGGCTATTTTCCCATTGTCAGAGACTATTGTCAACAGAGTTTTCTGTTTGGGCTGCCAGAGGGCAGAAGAGGCAGAATCTTGAATGCCACGCGAGCCTCTGCAGGCAAACTCGTGGTATAGACGAGTGGTAGATTGACAAAAAGTAGACAGATGTTGGTTAAGCCAACTCCAAGAGCCTCAGGAAGCTATTGGATGGAACAATTACCGCACGAGACGAGGGTAAGCAAAAGCAGTGTTGCTCTGTGGGTTACAACCTGGTGGAGCAGACGCTACCTTTCCCGAACGGAAACGCAGCAATTCCAGTGGAGCTCAAGGAACGGCTTCAACATGTTATAAAGAGAGTTCATATTTCATAGTTTTACAAATAATGGTGGCATCCTGGTGAAATTGTGATCGCTGTGGAGCTCAGTGGTATGTGCGAACTGTGCACTTAGTGTAGCCACCTGTAACAACCTTCCTGTGAGTAAGCCTGTGGGTACTATGTAACTGGTTATTTGGTACTCACGCACACGGCATTAGCGAAAGTGTGTGTTGTGGGGCCGTGCAGGCGTAATTGTCTTGTTATGCGCTGTGCATGTGATTATGCGTATTAAAAAGAATTGGATTTTTTATCATTATAAGCAAAAATTAACTGGTTACTCCATGAGTTTTAGGAGATTATTCAGTTAATTATTCAATGTGACTTGGCCTGTGTCCCACTCTTACCACGTTAAGACTTTGTTGTTATAGCTTTTGGGTGACCGAGCGAGGTGGCGCAGTGGTTAGCACACTGGACTCGCATTCGGGAGGACGACGGTTCAATCCCGTCTCCGGCCATCCTGATTTAGGTTTTCCGTGATTTCCCTAAATCGTTTCAGGCAAATGCCGGGATGGTTCCTTTGAAAGGGCACGGCCGATTTCCTTCCCAATCCTTCCCTAACCCGAGCTTGCGCTCCGTCTCTAATGACCTCGTTGTCGACGGGACGTTAAACACTAACTACCACCACCAGCTTTTGGGTGAATAATCTTTAGCATATGGTACTGTATAACAGGATATTCAGAGATAAACGTGGATAGTGTAGTAGTGTTGTGAATTGCCCAGTGGCAGTAGAAATAGATCAGGGTGTAGTGAGAGGTTGTATTTACTGATTCTAGATAAGGTTGAGTTCTTTGGTAGTTTAAGTCTACAGTTACTATACAGAGTGATTATAACTGAAGTTAAACTTTCAAACCGCTCTAGAAATAACACCCCTGGTCAGAATCACGTCAAATTGCAACGGAATATTATCAGAGAAGGGTGAAAACGTATGGCAGAAGAAAAATTAATAGTTACAAAATGTAGCAATAGGTGGACTGTAAGCATCATTATTTAATAGTGGTCGACTACAAATGGCAAAGGCGTAAGGTGTACGTTTGACGTTAAACGAACTGTACTACTCAGTGTGCATGGGTGTACAGGTGTGATACTGTTAGTTACGTAAGTCCGTCCAGCATGTAAGGTCATGTCACAGAGAATGGGAAAAACAGATTTTTAACTGTCCTGAAGCCGGAAACCGCATAAAAAGCACTAACCACATCGTTTTTTAATTGTCCTGAGGCCAAAAACCGCATAAAAAGCATGTATCAAAATAAATCGTATTATTAATTTCCGTGTGACTGGCACTGTTCAATATGCTGTCCACCGTTTTCTGTAACACGCTGAAACCGAGAAACAGCATGTTCCATAACTGATCAAAGTGTTTCCGAGGTCCCATTCTGAATGTGTTACGCAATGCATGCCTTCAATGCAGCTACGTTTGCATTCGAAACGCTAAACACATCTTTCAGATAACGCCACAGCCAGACGTGACACGGATTAAGATCAGGTGATCGGGACGGCCAGGCTGTAAGGAAATGGCGGCTGATAATTCTAACATTTTGAGAATGGCGCTTCAGCAGCTGCTTAACTAGATATGCAATGTGCGGAGCTGTGCCATTTTGCATAAAAATGATCCCACCCACACATCCACGCTGTTGGAGAGCTGGAATGACGTGCTGGCGCAAAAGACCCTCATAGTGCTTACCAGTGGCGGTACTGGTAACAGGACACGGAGACCTGTCTCTTCGAAAAAATGTGGCCCTATGATGAATGATGCCGCAAACCTGCATCTCACAGTGAGCTTTTCAGGATGAAGTGGTACTGGTTGATTTGCGTGTGGATTTTTCGTTTCCCATGCTCGTCAATTCTGTGTACTGACATAACCTGTCAGTTGGAAGTGGGCTTCGTCTGTCCACAAAATCTTCCACGGCCTATCATTATTAACTTCCATGCGAGTAAGAAATTCTAAAGCAAAGATCTTTCTTGCTGGCAGGTAAACTCGAAGCAACTCGTGCGCATGGGTAATTCTGAGTGGATAGCAAAGAAGAATGTTTCGTAGGATTTCACGCACCGTGCTCACGTGTATGAGCAATTTTCGGGCAATTCTCCGTGCACTACACGTTTGCACATCACTACTCGTCTCCTCCTGCATTTTTGTGGCCACTGCTTCCACTGTCGTCGAATCAATTCGTTTCCTCCCTCTACCAAGTTGCACACCAAAGGAACCCGTCTTTTCGTATTTTCGAATCATTTTCTCGAGGCCCAAGGCAGTCATCGAACCAACGCCTTTTTTCAAGCCATTCATAGTCCGGAACTTCTGCAGAGCGACGTGTGCACAGTCATGATTCCTGTAATACAGCTTTACAAGCAGAGCGTGATCCTGCATTTAGACAGTCATGGTGAACGTCGCAGACGCGAAAGGAGGGGAAGGCGTGTACCCGGCGTGTTTATACCAACTTCAATGGGTCATGTGCAAGACACGTGTTTTCATTTACGTATTCTGACAAATAGAGCGCCACCTATTGATCAGTTTGCACACTGTATTCTTTTTATTCTGCTATTCGTTTTCCCTCTTCTCCAATAATATTCCGTTGCAATTTGACGTCATTCTGATCAATGGTGTTATTTGTACAGCGCTTTGAAAGTTTAATTATAATCACCTTGTATATAGTTATGCCCGAATGACATTCCCTTTAAACTGTGTTGTTGTCCGATAGTTGGTTATGGGCCAAGATTAAATTTGTTTTGTATTTGAATTTGTTCCGTTATTGCTACAAGTATAACTATGCCATTGGTTTATTTTGGCCATACTTACGGGCTGTATAAACATATATTTTATCTTACTGTAAGTGGTTAACCACTCTGTTATTTGAAGTTTGGAAGCTGAGTGAAACAAACTGAGCTCCACGTATGCACATCCCACAGCCCAAACCTTTTGAATCATAGGCTATAGTTCTTTGGGTATTGTTGTGACTCTCGATAGTTGTGAGAGCGTTGCTGCACAGGGAAATGTTGGCAGGAGCTGATTTGTAGCGAGCAGGGAAGGATATGGAAAGGGAATACAGGAAGGCGAGAGAAGTAATAAGGAGATGGGTGGAAGAAATTAGTGGAAATACTATGGAGGTGAAAGGACGAGTTCTTGTTGGTGACGAGATGTAATACAGAAAATGTTACTCGTCCACAGGTGATAAGGACGCAACCGCTACGAGATGAGTCGTCCGGCAAGGAGATGCAGACGAGCAGGTCACGACACACAACAGCGATTTGGAGACCAACACATACACTACAAGGAGACGACACACAGCGGTGACAGAGAAATGGGCGTGTTAGTTGGATGTTTTTAATAACACCTCTCCTGGGGTCACGACCTTGACGAAGGACTTTCCATGCAGGTGGAGAGGCTTACGTATCTGCGTGAAGCTGAGGACTACACTGAGGGTCGAGGCCTACTGCCGGAAAGGGCTCAGCTGGTGGATCAGACTAAGAGTGTCCCACAACGTCCCATCTTCCTTATCCACTCCTAGTCCCTACCCAATTCCCTGTCCCAACCCAAGGTGTGATGCAATTCGTGCTGAGGGGTGGGTGGGACATGGGAAAATGTGCCGGTAACGGAGCCTCAGGGATACCAGGCCCCCTCCCTGAGTAAGTAACGTTACATCACGCGGGATATTCGTGGTGTGGACTGTGCAGATCCCCAAATCTCGTGGAACCACTATGGACACGACTAAATAAAATAAATTACGACAAACTGAGAGGCAAACTGAGACCTCAGACACCCAAACATCTGGGTCAGGACCACTGGAAGGCATTCCCACTACTGAATCAGGATCTAGACCTGAGCCAGAAGTGGGAACTGTAACTGAGAAGTTGGACCAGACCAAGATTAAAGCCTTGTCTTGGGCCCAAAGGAGAAGACTATTCAGGAAACAGAGAACAAAGGAAAGGAAAGAGTGGCTTTCTAAATACAAGTGGAGGGAAATAAAGGGACTTGACCCTAACACCACCAAGAAAAAACTGTCTCAGGTTGAAGGGGATAAGCAGACACCCACAATGTCAAAGACAGGCAGCAAGAGGACAAGGGAGGAATCTAAGACTCCCTCCTTCCTGGAAAACTGAACCCAGAAAGAAGCAAGGCAAGAAATGGGGAAACAGACATATAGTACTGCAGTCTCGGTTTTTAAGATGACAGTTACACAGGAAGGTTATCCAATGGTAGCCATCATCTCACAGTAGGAGGAACTTGTACAGATGGCCCTCTTTGAAAAGATTGAGGTGGGGGAGGGGGACTCTGATCCAGCACCCAACTTCAGGAGGGTCTATCTAGATTGTGATGCCCTCATTTTTGTATGTGAGGGGGTGCACATGAGGAATGGCTTAAGGTCAAGGTGCCCGCAATATCCCCGTGGGAAGATGCGAAGTTGCTGGTCAAGACGGCAGGAGAGCTTCTTAAGACCGCAAAGGTATCAGTATAGGCACTAAAGATACTTAAGGATGTCTCTCCTAAAACTCTGTTCGAGAAAAGAGGTGCCCAGAACCAAAAAGTCTCGACAGAAGACAGGAGAGTGTTCAACCAAAAGGTTTTACCGGAAGGTCGAAGCATGGTGGTGGAGGTCAGAGAGAAGTCCCTGAAGGCGATGTGAGAGCAAGACCTGAAATTGTTTTTAGGGTTCTCACAGGTCACTGTCAGGGTTATCAAAGACCTGAAAGGCAGTGATGGCAGCAAGATGGACACTGGAGGTGTTGTAGATTAATCTGCAGCACATTAAAGGGGCCTCTGCTGCCCGGAGCCCCTGCCTGGAGAGGCAGGAAGTGGACATGGCCCTGATACAAGAACCCTATTTATACAAAGTGACATATCGGGCGTCAGTGGCCTGGAGTAAGCTGATTTATGCTAGAAAGCTAAGAAACTCCAGAACATGCATCTATGTAAGAAATGAAATTTCTTTCATGACAATGATGAATTTCTGCTCCAGGGACCTAGTGACCATTAGAACGCAGCAATGGGAGGAAAGTATCACGAGGGAAATTGTTTCGGCCTCAGTATACCTTCCTTACAAAGACAGCTCTCCTCTTGCTTTGCAAGTGAGGAGACTGGTAGAAGCTTGCCATCGCCAAGGTGACCAACTGTTTTTGGAGTGTGACGCCAGTGCCCACAACCTAGTGTGATGCAGCAAGGACACCAATAGCAGAGGTGAGTACCTTCTTGAATTTCTTTTAGCTAACAACCTGGAGGTCCTGAATAGGGGCAATGAACCTACATTCAAGAATAGCAGAAGGGAAGAAGTAATTGACATAACCTTTGGTTCCATGATGGGCAGCTATGTCAAACAATGGCATGTTGTGTTAGAGCCAGCCTCATTGGACCACATGTACATTAAATTCAGTGAAATGGGAATCAGACTGACCATGACCTATAGGAATACCAGGAAAACAGACTGGGACACATATAGGAGGGACCTTGACTTAGGATTATCGGAAATTAAAATCTTGATAAGGAATCCAGTAGAGTTTGAGGAAACAGAAGAGGCTCTGCCATAGTATCCTCCTATCAGGACAACTGCACAATCACCAAGAAGTGCACAAGTAGGAGTATGCCTTGGTGGAATAATAACTTGGAAATCCAAAGAAAACAGATACAAAGACTGTTAACCTCTCGAGACATAAAGGACAATAGGCAAAATATCGTGAGGCCCTTGTCAACTGCAACTTTGCAATCAGGCAAGCAAAAAAGGCATCCTGGAAGGCATTCTGTGGAGAGCGCAGCTGCTCAAGCCAGACTTCACGGAATCCTCATTAGGGTACCAACCAATCCAGGAGGTAAGTTGAGGGAGGAGGATGGGGAATATACAAAAACAGCATATGAGATGCTGGAACTGCTCCTCAAAACTCACTTTCGTCTGTATGCTCTGCCAGACAACACAGACCAGAATGTGATTATGGAGAGACAATGGTTCTCAGGCACTCGAAGAGAGGACTGCGGATCGGCCAAGGAGTGTGTGGACTTCAATAAAATCCAATGGGTGGTGGGAAAATTCCAACCGTTCAAGCCACCTGGTCCAAATTGAATGTATCCAGGTCTCCTGCAACAGGCAGGACAGAATCTACTGCAGGTCATTCAGGGTTAGCCTAGCAGTAGGCATCATTCCCAGTGCTTGGAGGGCAGTGGAGTTTGTCCTCATTCCAACGCCAGGGAGAATTGATCATACCAAGCCAAAGGATATGAGACCAATCAGTCTGTCCTCCTTCTGTCTCAAAACGTTGGAAAAACTGGTTTATGTTTACATTGGAGAGAGGTGCCTAATTAGGGTCCCTCTGCAATCAAACCAACACACATATCAACCAGCTAAATCATGTGAGACAGCTCTCCATCAACTCGTTGGGAAGGTGGAGAAAGCACTTCATTTCCAAGAAAAAGCCCCCTGTTTCTTCCTGAATATCGAGGGGGCCTTCAGTAATACAACCTTCGATTCCATGGTATGGGCAGCAAAGGTGCATGACGTAGGGACCACTATATGTAGGTGCACCAGGGCCATGCTTAGGAAGGAACTAAATTCCAGACAGTGCTTCTGCCAAGGATACACAGATGACCTTGTCATAGTAATACTTGGGAAATTTACTGATAGTTAGAAATATGTCACAAGTAGGATTGGATGTTGTGCAAGAATGGTGCATTAAACAGGATATGAGGTTAATCCTAAGAAGACTATCTTGGTGCCATTCACTGAAGAGGCATTTCCAACACTAAAGTTGTAATCTAAAGCTCTTCGATGAAACTGTACCTTTGAAGGGGATCGTAAAATATCTAGGGTTAACCTTAGATGAAAAACTAACATGGACCCCTCCCATTAAGAGCATCTGCTTCAAGGCGAAAAGTACTCTCGTGAGTACCAGAAGGGCTTGTGGTAAAAACTGGGGCGTAAGCCCCAGAGGTATGCACTGGATATACACCATGGTGGTTAGACCTAGTATTTCCTACAGGTCCGTAGTGTGGTGGAAGTAGGTAGAACAGCGGGATGCAGCTAAGGAGCTTGCTAAGGTTCAGAGACTGGCCTGCTTAGCCATAACAGGTGGAACTAGCAGCCGCAACCACTGGGATGGAAGCCACAACTTTGGGTCAAGTTGGAGGCAGCAGCTGGGGCATACAGACTTAAAACTGGTAAAAACTGGATCTCATCAGGATATCTAGAATCACACCGTAATGTAGTGTGTGATTCTAACATAGTGAGTGAGGTAAATATAGGAATGGCGGGGAAATGCCGGCCGACTATATAATAACTCCCAGCTGCTTCAACAAGCCTTACAGTATAATAATTGGAAGCAGGGAGCAGTGGAAAAAAACAGTCCCACACCGTACTCTGGACTGTTTGATTCACCGACTGGTTGAATTCTGACCAAGGCGTTGTGGAAGGGGTGTACGGGGTTCAGCCAAGACTAGAGGGCATCATCTCTCTAGGAAAACTGGCCTCTGTATTCCAAGCTGAAATTATTGCAATCAACGCATGTGTGGAGGAGAATATGCGTAGTTGCTACAAAGACTGTAGCATCTACACCTACTCAGACAGCCAGGCAGCCCTGAAATCACTGGAAGCTCCTGCAACAAGATCTAAGATCGTTGCAGAATGCCACAGGGCTCTAATGGTGCTAGGGGGTAGGCAATATGGTAAACCTAATGTGGGTCTGTGGCCACTCATGATCTGTGGCAATGAACAAACAAGCTGACAGATTGGTCAGGATGGGCGCAACGACACCGTTTATTGGACGGGAACCTGTCCTGACAATCACCAAGGCTATGATCAAACTAGAACTACCGAACTAGCTTAGGAAACAGCATGTAGAATATTGGACCAATGTCCATAAACAAAATCATGGTAAGGTAATGATGGTCTAGCCATGCTTTAAAAGAAGCTTTGTAATCCTGGGATTGAACACGAAAGAGTTAAAACTCAAGACTGGAATGAAGACCACCCATGGGAATTTCAAAAAACACCTACACAGAATGGGTATAATTGAAGAAGACCCTAAATGTAGGCTCTGCCATGAAGGTGAAGAAACTGCATGACACCTAATCTTCGAGTGCATGGCATTGAAGAGCAAAAGATTCAGACTCTTCGCGACAATTATATCTGAAGAAATTGTGTCTTGCAAAAAAATGCTAAAGGGACTCCTTGCACTATTTGAGGGCATTGGTTGGCTTTGCTAGATATACAGGGAGCGATACCGCACCATTAACTCGGTATTGGTGCAGGCGGTGGCGGGTTAGACCTAAGCTGTTGTAGCTTCCCTGTCAAAATCAAATCATATCAAATTTAATAACAACAGTGAAACACAGGCGACAGGATTTCCTAGGGCGCAAGTTGTGTGTATAAACAGGAAGTAATAAATGCATAAAGGTTTGAAACACGATTCATTGCAACTCTCGACCTTCCGTTCGTCCCACGATTTAGTGACATTTCTAGGTAATATCTCATTCCGTTGTAATTCATTCTCTCGGTTACAGTCTGTTTAACACGTTGTATTTCCTTTGTTACGCTTTTAATTACTAATTACTTTTCTTTCTTGTTTCATCAGAATGTCGCCATTTTGTTTTCATTCTGATCAAGAGGTGGTACCTTATTTACCCACTCTTCTAACATATGAACAGAAATCGAAATGTTCATTTGCTACTCACTTTGTAATACAGTACAGTCTCCAGTAACCAAGAGAAATAGTGGAACAGTATTCGCACTAGCGAATACGGGCAATTTCCCACTGTAAAATGGAGAGACGACACTGAAACTCTGTGTTAGACCGCGACTCGAACCCGAGTTTCCCACTTGTTACGAGCGTTCGCCTGAACCATTTGGGCTATCCGTGCTCTCTTCACGGCCAGACCCAAACTTCCGTACGTCGTCGCCCATGTCAATTAACCTGCACTCGACGCTTGCTGTAATTCCCATACTGGAGGGACCATTTAGTTGATAGTTGCTAGCGTGGTATGAGCGAGTCATGGACAGTGCGGCTGGTCCCGGCGGAGGTTCGAGTCCTCCCTCGGGCATGTGCGTGTGTGTGTGTGTGTGTGTTTGTCCTTAGGGTACTTTAGGTTAAGTAGTGTGTAAGCTTAGGGACTGATAACCTTAGCAGTTAGGTCCCTTAATACTTCACACACATTTGAACATTTTGGAATCAGTGAATAAAAAAGATATTTCAGTACCTGTGTTTGGAAGAAGTATAATGCAATTTTCCTTCGGATGTACATGTCATTTCATTCTACAGTTGAAGGTTGCCCGTATTCACCACTACGAATACAATTCCTGTACTTCATAATGGCTGTAGTCGCCATAGTGCCTGTTTCTTCAGATATGCATGTATGTCCGAAGCAACATCGCATCGTACTTCTTACAAACACAGGCACTGCCTGTAGTACCGAAAGAAATATTGTTTATCATTGTATTGGGTTCAAACTCAAGCAATATTTTCTTAAAGAGAACACTTCATTGCTTAAAAATAGACATACGTGTGTACACATATGTGAACGCCGTATGAGAATTCTTACTGTTGAAATGTTCAAGTACAACTGGAATTTGTGCAGTGGTTGCATTTAACCCCGTGTTTCAAGAAACTGTTAAAATTTAAGCAGAACTTCAGCATGTCGTTGTGTCCAGTTCATAGTTTCTCGCTTTTCGTTTTTACGCACGCCGCGTAAGTTAAATGGCCGTGAGACGGTTCGAGCAGGGCACGTCAAGGTGCCAAGCTCTTCGACATATCGGGAAATATCGGGCCCGTTCGAAAGTTAGTACGGACTTGCCAGCCCTACCGGTGCGTCCCGGTTCTCTCTTGCTGGGGCCAGTGGAGAGCGCCGTGCCGCAGGTCAATAGCGCGACGTGGTGCGGCCGCAGCCGACGTATTGGCAGGCGGGGGTGTGCCGAGTGCGCCGTGCGTGAAGGGCCAAACAGCGCGTCGCGCCGCTGCTGCGGTCTGCTGTGCGGGTTCTGTGTTTGCTTCCGGAAGCGGAAAGTGCACATCACAACTAACGTCCCTGCGTTAATCGGAACGGAAAAAAACTTCTTACTTTCCGATCCCAGGGAAAAGAAACATATCATAACAAACCAAGCTATTAACAGGCAGTGGTAAGTTGTAGTCGATTAGTGTTATGGGCAGTAGCAAAACCAGCCATGATGTAGCAACCATTAATGCATTATCAACATGTTAGAGCCTGTCACTGCAAATGTTACCCTCGAAAAAAAGTGGGGAACTGATAGTCGGAAGGTTATACCAGTCTGTGCCTATACAAATTATGATATGACTCGAAAGTAAGGAGTTTAGTGTCGGTAATTTATTTAAAAAAGTGAAGCAATGATCATAACTGGATGACATACCTTGTGTGGTGTCACTGCCAAACACCACTCTTGCTAGGTGGTAGCTTTAAATCGGCCGCGGTCCATTAGTACATGTCGGACCCGCGTGTCGCCACTGTCAGTAATTGCAGACCGAGCGCCACCACACGGCAGGTCTAGAGAGACGTACTAGGACTCGTCCCCAGTTGTACGGACGACTTTGCTAGCGACTACACGTACGAAGCCTTTCTCTCATTGGCCGAGAGACAGTTAGAACAGCCTTCAGCTAAGTCCATGGCTACGACCTAGCAAGGCGCCATTAGTCTTACAGTGCTTGTATTTAAAGAGTCTCATTTGTATCGTCAAGAGCGATGTACCACAATGATGGATTAAAAGTTAAGTATTACCGCTGCTACGTACTTTTCCTTATAGCATTAATAACGTATCCTGTTTCAGACATCACGCCAGCCGGCGTGTGTAACGTGTGCATTTCGGCTACTTCCGAGTGGCGTGGCTGTCTTGATACGCCACAACACCTTGTTTATGTTACGTTGCTAGTACGGCGCTAGTTCAGTTGGCGCTGTTCGTGATTTAGTTGTCTACAAGTGTGATTTTTTTTAATGTTCCAGTTGGCAGTTAAGTTGTAATTTTAATCACTCCAACGGTTTCGATTCAGCTACGAATAATACTGGAACGTGTTAAGTTGTCTACAAGTGTGATTTTTTTTAATGCTCCAGTTGGCAGTTAAGTTGTAATTTAAATCACTCCAACGGTTTCGATTCAGCTACGAATAATACTGGAACGTGTTAAGTGGTTATGGCCGGCCGCGGTGGCCGAGCGTTCAGTCCGGAACCGCTTAACTGCTACGGTCGCAGGTTCGAATCCTGTCTCTGGCATGGATGTGTGTGATGTCCTTAGGTTAGTTAGGTTTAAGCAGTTCTAAGTTCTAGGGGACTGATGACCTCAGAAGTTAAGTCCCATAGTGCTCAGATCTATTTGCACTATTTTGTTAAGTGTTTATGGTGACAACAGCGCGATCACACAATGAACGGTGTTAAATCGTCGTTGCCAGCTGCAGTATAAACATAATTTTGCAAATTGAATGTTTTCTGGAAATGTTCAGTTCAATAAGCATTTCTGGAAGATATCTGGCGCTTCTAGGAGTACCAACTCATTCACATTTTCATGAGCAAAACCGTAAAGTACAGGTCACTGTAATCAGTGCGTCTGTGCTGTCATGTCATTCATGATGATGGGGAGAAAAGTGGAGGCTGAAACATGGTACGGGCAGAACGTCTCCAACTCTTGAGCAGCATTACGGGATCCACTGAGGTTAGTGCTGCCTTTCGACGGAAAGGTTATTAACACTATTGTCACTGGCTTAAAGTCCATGAGACATGGATGTGTTACGTGCAATGCAACTGTATTACAGCTGGCTGTATTTAAACATGCCACTGCCTGCATTGAATTTCTTAATTTCCAAGACGAGGCTTTGCATTTACCTAAAGCCGATATCACTTTGTCTAAATTTTGGATTTTATTTAAAAATATGTCTATTTCCTTTTGCTTATTATTTTCAAACCTTTTTTCCTTCACTGCAATGCACACTGCTGTCCTCACAACTTTTTTTTCTGGTTTCACGCGGTCCGCCTCGAAATCCTCTCCTACAGTTTTTACCCCCTACAACTCCCTGTAGTACCACGGACGTTGTTCCCTGATGTCTTAAACAATGTATTACCATCCTGTCCCTCCTGCTTGTCAGTGTTCTCAACATATTTCTTCCCTCGCTGATTCTGTGGAGAATCATCCTTACCTTATCAGTCCACTTATTTTCTACATTCTTCTGTAGGATCACATCTCAAATGCTTTGATTCTCGTCTCTTTCGGTTTTCCTACAGTCCATGTTGTGCTCCAAACGCAAATCCTTAAAAATTTCTTCCTCAAATTAAGCCCTGTTTTTAATAACAGTAGATTTCTCTTGGCCGGGAATGCCCATTTTGCCAGTGCTAGTCTGCTTTTTACATCCTCCTTCCTCCGTCCGTCAGGGGTTATTTTACTGCTTAGATATCAGAATACCTTGCTTCGTCTACTTCGTGATCCCAAATTTTGACGTTAAGTTTCTACACTCCTGGAAATTGAAATAAGAACACCGTGAATTCAGTGTCCCAGGAAGGGGAAACTTTATTGACACATTCCTGGGGTCAGATACATCACATGATCACACTGACAGAACCACAGGCACATAGACACAGGCAACAGAGCATGCACAATGTCGGCACTAGTACAGTGTATATCCACCTTTCGCAGCAATGCAGGCTGCTATTCTCCCATGGAGACGATCGTAGAGATGCTGGATGTAGTCCTGTGGAACGGCTTGCCATGCCATTTCCACCTGGCGCCTCAGCTGGACCAGCGTTCGTGCTGGACGTGCAGACCGCGTGAGACGACGCTTCATCCAGTCCCAAACATGCTCAATGGGGGACAGATCCGGAGATCTTGCTGCCCAGGGTAGTTGACTTACACCTTCTAGATCACGTTGGGTGGCACGGGATACATGCGGACGTGCATTGTCCTGTTGGAACAGCAAGTTCCCTTGCCGGTCTAGGAATGGTAGAACGATGGGTTCGATGACGGTTTGGATGTACCGTGCACTATTCAGTGTCCCCTCGACGATCACCAGTGGTGTACGGCCAGTGTAGGAGATCGCTCCCCACACCATGATGCCGGGTGTTGGCCCTGTGTGCCTCGGTCGTATGCATTCCTGATTGTGGCGCTCACCTGCACGGCGCCAAACACACATACGACCATCATTGGCACCAAGACAGAAGCGACTCTCATCGCTGAAGACGACACGTCTCCATTCGTCCCTCCATTCACGCCTGTCGCGACACCACTGGAGGCGGGCTGCACGATGTTGGGGCGTGAGCGGAAGACGGCCTAACGGTGTGCGGGACCATAGCCCAGCTTCATGGAGACGGTTGCGAATGGTCCTCGCCGATACCCCAGGAGCAACAGTGTCCCTAATTTGCTGGGAAGTGGCGGTGCGGTCCCCTACGGCACTGCGTAGGATCCTACGGCCTTGGCGTGCATCCGTGCGTCGCTGCGGTCCGGTCCCAGGTCGACGGGCACGTGCACCTTCCGCCGATCACTGGCGACAACATCGATGTACTGTGGAGACCTCACGCCCCACGTGTTGAGCAATTCGGCGGTACGTCCACCCGGCCTCCCGCATGCCCACTATACGCCCTCGCTCAAAGTCCGTCAACTGCACATACGGTTCACGTCCACGCTGTCGCGGCATGCTACCAGTGTTAAAGACTGCGATGGAGCTCCGTATGCCACGGCAAACTGGCTGACACTGACGGCGGCGGTGCACAAATGCTGCGCAGCTAGCGCCATTCGACGGCCAACACCGCGGTTCCTGGTGTGTCCGCTGTGCCGTGCGTGTGATCATTGCTTGTACAGCCCTCTCGCAGTGTCCGGAGCAAGTATGGTGGATCTGACACACCGGTGTCAATGTGTTCTTTTTTCCATTTCCAGGAGTGTAGCTGCTCTCATTTCTGCTACGTCTCATTACTCTTGTCTTTCTACAATTTCCTCTCAGTCCATATTCTACATCCATTAGACTGTCCATTCCATTCAACACATTCCGTAGTTATTCTTCACTTTGACTGCTGCGAGCTATATTAATAGCGAATTTTTTCATTGATCTCCTTTCCTACTGAATTTTAATCCCGCATTTGAATATTTATTTCCGTCATTGCTTCTTCTATGTATATATTGAAGAGTAGGGGCGAAATATTGTATCCTGTATCTCTTGGTCTCCCTCTCTTATTGTTTCTTTTTTGTTCTTTCCCTATAGTTTATTCCTACATCTCTCCGAATTTCAAACATCTTGCGCTATTTTACACTGTCGAACGCCTTTTCCGGGTCAACAAATCATATGAACGTGTCTTGCTTTTTGCTCAGTCTTGCTTCCATTATCAGCTGCAACATCAGAGCTGCCCCTCTAGAGCCTTTACCGTTCGTAAAGGCAAACTGATCGTCATCTAACAGTTCCTCAGTCAATAGCGTCAGGAAATATTGCTACTTATTGTCCAGTACCAAGGTAACTTATGTGAATGACTGGTAGTTTAGGACGACTTAAACGGAAAAATGATACGCAAACGACGTCGAGTGTCTCAGATTGTGGCGTAATGAAGCTGAATTGTTTGTCATAGAAAGGGACATTTTGAATGGGAGAAATTTCTTGTACGTTTCTTTCACAAAAGTTGGTAATGGAATGTGTACTTACATCTTAGACCACTGTCGGTGGCACAGCACCTAGACACATTCTCTTCCGGTCCACGATCGCTAGAACTTGAATGACGATAATCGTTCACGGTAAGCCATATGAGGTATACAGCACGAGGATTTAGTATTTAGAAGACACATAATGTGAAAAATAGTCGCCTGTCGAGACTCGAAACTTTGAAAGGGACTCCATCAGATGTGGTTCACGTGTGTAGCCTCGATTTAATACTCTGACGCTGCGAATATTAACTCATTCTGGGAAGAAAGTAGACAAGTGACCTGTATGTACAGATATAAGGGATGTTAAGTTCTGTGTCTCGAATTCCCTCTTTTGTAAACAACGGAGATTTGCTGGGGTACGTGGCACGAGTGAAGAGTAACCGTCACTGTGACTTTTTTTTGGGGTCATCTGTGTTCTGACTGGTTTGATGAGTCCCGACACGAACTCTTCTCCTGTGCAAACCCGAGGCACTTGTACAAGTAGGCGCTTCCTGGATTTTTAATGACATCCGAGCAACGTAAGGGAGCTTGGAGAGTTCCTCCATCAGAAGTAACCACACCTTCCCCTAGCACAGGCCTCCAAAGTGGATGCGCATGCGATTCCGTCTGTGGTCGGAAGTACGAAACGCCTGAAAATATCCAACAGGATGAGACCGGTCTTACACCCACGTTTTGATGAGCCAAGAACACACGTTTAATGTCGGTGTCTATAATCGGCCATCATACATCATGCTTTGCTGACGCCTTCATCCTGGACTTGCTGAGCATCCCTAGAGTAGTAGCTTGACTATGTGAGGCCAGACCGTGGTGGAAATCACCACGTAGAAATCGGAGCCTTTTGTGGGCAGCCCTTCTCAATGACTCTGAGGCTGTAGGATTATAAGGTGGTCATGTCATTTTGGTTTTTGTTTGTTATCGATGTGCACGTCAGAGAGAGAGCAAGTTAGGTTATTGTTAAACACTCTTTGGTTTTGAAAGAGATTTTTTGGAAGGTAGGAGACGAGGAAATGGCACATGTAAAGTTGCTAGGAGGGGGCGTGAGTCGTGCTTGGGTAGCTCAGATGGTAGAGCACCTCCCCGTGAAAGGCAAAGGTCCCGTGTTCTAGCCTCGGTCCGGCACACAGTTTTATTCCACCAGGAAGTGTCAATCTTTAGTCTTGCCGTGGCACAGTCTTTGCCTCTGCGCAGGCTGATACATACTTAGTTGAAGTATGGTAGGTGTTGGACGTATTTAGTAGTGTTGTGTTGACATGTAAGTGTTTCTGTTACGTGAAGAGAGATTGATTGTAAAGGACAGCCAGGAAGAATTAGATGTATAAGTTAGACCGCGAAGAGAATATAAATTTTGAATAATGTTATAATTTTTTGAAGAGAAGGAGTTCGAGCTAAGCCTCGAGCATTGCACAGCTAGTTTATTGGGATGAGTATTGTCAGCTATTCAACTTCCTCAGAGCTGAAAGAAAGACCACCCCACTTCCCTGAGTCATGCATTAACATATTAACTGATTAAGCTGTTCGATTTTTATAGAAATTTTCTTTTAACATTGTTCACTTTCTTAAGCACAGTATTGTTCAGACCTATGTTTTGTGTGAAGATCACGTGAAATTTTACTCCGTCTTTTTAAACATACACTGGAGAGCCAAAGAAACTGGTACACCTGCCTAATATTGTGTTGGGTGCGCCTGCGCTTATGAGAGCGAACGTGGGTAGAGTTCATTTTCTGTTGCAAGCACGAAGACTGCCCTTATCACAAGCAAAGCAAGTCGCGTTCTGGAAAGACAATTTTGTCTTTTACGCGTGCAAAAATAGCGAGAACGTGACTACACAGCAGAGACACGCGGTGACACTTGTTTCCTCTGGCCCGTTTGCGGACGGTGGTTGGTCGCAAGGCCGTACCTGTTTGTGAGACTGCGCTACACAGCAAATGGGAGGCACCTCAGAGTTTTCCACGGCACTACCACACGAGTCCTGGTGTTCAATAATTTGTAACACTTGTTTCAAAGTAGGATGAGAATTTTTGAGAATTTGTTCACGAATCCTTTTGTCCGGCACATTGTACGTAATTGCATACGAATCATTGCGTCACTATAGTACTGTCCACAGCTACATTGATAACGTCACTCTCGTGTCAAACCCTGAAGTTCAGTGACCCGCTGACTTTATATCTGCTCTAGCTCTTTCCACTGTCGAAAGAAATTGAAACGTGCTATACCTGATCCGCGTAATACTTAGAGAGGGTGGAAACTAAATCTTCAAAAACTAGCAACTCTGTCCTTCTAGTCAAGAATAACTTCTGAGCGAGGCAATAAACTCCTGTGCCAGCTGTTGACAAGAAATAAGAAAGTTTCACAGTATATTGCATTTGATGTGTAGCCGAATAAGTGTTGAAATGAGCGTAGTACTCGTTGCATTCCTCTTGTTAAAAAAATGGTTAAAATAGTTCCGAGCACTATGGGACTTAACTTGTGAGGTCATCAGTCCCCTAGAACGTAGAACTACTTAAACCTAACTAACCTAAGGACATCACACACATCCATGCCCGAGGCAGGATTCGAACCTGCGATTGTAGCGGTCGCACGGTTCCAGACTTAAGCGCCTAGAACCGCTCGGCCACAACGTCCGACATTCCTCTTGTTCATTGAAAGCTCAGAATAATGGAATGGATGGAGGAGGTGCCGTGGATGTTACTGGCTGTTGTGGCGGAGTTGATGCGGCAGTGGCTTGAGTATTAATGAGCTACTGGTGTGCCGTCAGTAACTGCGATATTTGTTAGTTCTGAGACTGGATAAAAAGCATTAGATCAAAGCCAGCAGCAGACAGAGACGCAGGTGCAGGTAGTGTAGGAGGCGGGTTAGAGGCCATTTTAGCGAGAGGAGACCCGCAAGAAGGTATGTAAAAAATCCAAATACACAATTGCTAGCAATGCGCCTCTGAAAGGAAAGAGTGAAAGATTAGTGATGGAGTGGCGAAGAGCGAAGGCAGCATTCTTTCTGTAATCCTTGTTGCCAAATCTACTGTCTGCTACTGTGGAATGTCAGCACGACACAGACAAGGAAGGAGAGAGATTATGATGGCCGGTGGAAAGAAACCAAAATGATCAGTAGATAACACTTGAACATTAATTGAACTTTGTTTCTGAGAAGAAAATACTTAACTTCTTCCTGTGCCACCTACATGAGAGTAGTTCACTATTATTACTCGCAGAATGGAGGCTAAGTACCGTCTTCCTGCTGATGCCCATAAAGTCTGCGACCGAACTGGGGGCCGACCAGCGATGGGCAGCTGGTTAAATCAGTGTTGACAGAGGGCACTGCACTCTGTCTTCCTGGAGGTGTGGCACTGCCCTATCTTTCCACTGGCGCAACATCAGCGCCTTGTGATGCCAATGCGCGGCGCTACGCTGGTTGGTGTGCAGTCAATGTTTTAGGTCATGACACATTCGTGAACATGGAACATCACAGCAGGCGACTCCTACTTGTTCCCATGCTAACCCTACGACATCGACAGTTACGACTGCAAGGGGCACAGGAACATTGGGTTTCGGCTGCGGATAATTGGAAACGTGTCAGTGATTCTGGTGAATCATGCTTCTTGCTACACCAGGTCAATCGTCGTCTCCACAAACGCTGTCATCGAAGCGAATGATGGCTTCAAACATGCACCACACTAAGAGCGCAAGCTAATGGGAGCAGTGTTATTCAATGGATAACATTCTCCTACGCATGGGACCTGTGGTAGTAATCATTTCAGCTGCGGACCACCAGCATTCCTTCATGCTTGATGTCTTTCCTGACGGCGATGTCATCTTTCAGCAGTATATTTGTCCATGTCTCGAAGCCAGAGTCGTGCAAAAGTGGCTTGAAGAGCATGATAGTGAAGTAAGATCGATGTCTCTGCCACCGAATTCATTCTGGGTCGCCATAGGCCCGTTTATTCACGGGAATTGCGTGACTTGTGTGTATACGTCTGATGCCACATACCTCCACAAACCTAACAACAAACTGTAGAATCGATGATAACCAGAATCGATGCTGCATTGCGTTCCAAAGATGGACCAAGAAGCAGGTGATCACAGCGTTTTGGTTCGTCGGTGTAACTTCAGGGATGGGGAACATTAATGTAAGTGTTTATAAGTTAACTGCAGATTCATGTAGATCTAATACAGATAAGAGAATGTCACAGTCATAAAACGGAGATAACAATGTAGAAATAAGTAAATTCTGTTTAGATCAGGATATAGAAGTATGTGCTTGTGAGATAACATTGAGACATGTTATATTCATGATTGTTACATTATACTGATCTTCACAGGCTAAAATGGAAATTTAGTGAAGAATTCTGACTAGTTATTGTGCTCTCTGTTAGACTGAAAGAAGTGATTAATGATATGTGTTCATTTAATGTAAATTACCTGCTGTCATTTAATATAACTTTCTTGTGGTATCAGTCACAAACTTATCTATCGGAGGTGCTCAAGATATTAAAAACCTTTTTGGTATTGTATTAATTCAACGAAGAGGAGTTAAGGTGACACATGTCTGTTGATAAATGCGTTTTCAGATCACGTTGCACAGTGAGTTAAATTATGTATCATATCTTCATGCACAGTTCGGAAACTCTAGGGAAACAGTGACGCTCGTTAATTACAGCCCACTGAAGAATTTAAAGAAAGCATAAAAATGTTTATTGTGGTGAAGTTTACAATAGAGCTGTTTCTAACTCTAAATTCACATGTTTCCTAAAGTATTTGTGTCCAGTTTTCAAAGTATTTTAAAAAAATTTATTTCAGTACTATAATGGCAAGTCGTTAAGGAAACCTTGTATCACTGCAGTATTAGAGACTCTTCACAGCAAAAACATCCATGTACAAAACGGCCAGAACAGCCATCTTATTATAAAATGTACTCTGAATTTAAAAAATAAATTAAGAAATACGGGAATATGCACAACTTGTCAGAAATGGGAAGATTAGATAACAAAACAAAATCAGGGGTGAATACTGTTAAAAGAGAGATAGGCAAACATCCCTCACAAGAGGGCACTATTTCTGTAAAAGAGAATGGAAGTTTGTAAGATAAAGTCAAGGTGTAGCAGATATTTTTAATTAATTAGTTTTCAAATTGGATGGGAAAATGGATGCAAATAGTTCAGAAGAGAAAGCAAAACAGTACACTGAAGGGTCAACACAGAACACATTTAGTGAATTAAAAATTAATCTCTCTATCTGGAATACGAAAGACCGTCATGACTATAATAAGTTCAACGGTGTTGATCAGTATCAGTAAGGTTTGACGAATAGTGTTGCCTTTAGCTTTCAGTGGGATTATCAACAGACTTCCAAATTACTTAGTTATGTCTGATCGTTTTTGGCGTCTTCAAGATAATGGAGTCATATCGCTGTATGTCTCACAAACCTAAAACCTTTTCCCATTGCTGATGACTTAAGTCATATGACGAATGAAGTGTAAAAAATCAGGTATGTTCACACCTAAATCAGACGGAGGAGCTATTGTCTTAGCATAAGTCATTTTGGTAGCTCATTTCTAGCAGCATTCTTATACACTTCTAAATCACATTAATGCCACCACGATCAAAAGCCAGAATAACCAGCCTTTTCGGCGCAAGACGTGCAGGAAGAGAGTCAACGACATTCTGGAAAATACCCACAGGGAAGTGGAGCCATAGTCAGTTTCACTAGGTTTCACGGTTGAGGATCCATGAAACGAGCAGCCCGACAGAGGTGGTCCCAAACTTCTCACGATTGGTTTTAAATCCGGCGAGTATGGCAGCCAAGAGAGTACGCTAAACTAATCCCGATGCACTTCGAACGACGCACGTACATTGTGAACAGTGTGATACTTAGCACTGTCCAGCGGAAAAACAAACTGCATGAACGTATCGAAATGTTCCCCAAAGATAGACGCATAATTGTGATGAACCATTGTGTCTTCTGGAATGACGAGCTTACCCAGGGAATGCCACAGCAACGTTCCTAAGACCATTATGCTTCCTCGTGATTGCAGGTTTCCTGACTCTTCACGCCATACGTTTAACACGTCCTTCTGTCCGATGGAGCATAAAAGGTGATTCTTGCGGACAGGCCACCTCTGGCCTTTCAGTGGACGGCCAGTCGCTGTATTGGCGTGCAAACTGCAGCCTTCGTCACCGATGAACAGCAGCCACCTTGGATGCTTAAACCACGCATTTGAGGCCAATACGCGACAACGTTGGCCGAACGGTCGTTCAGGAGATACTGTTGCTAGCCGCTTGGTTCATCTAAGAGGGAAGCTACTCACCAGTTGCACGTATGTTCGCCTGTACAACACATCTCCGCAGCTGTCATTGACCCTTGCCGTGTACAGTCCGTGGTACACCACAGTTGCTTTGGAGCCGCTTCTGTGCAGCGCCATTTTACCATCCATGGTACGCAAACGGTAAACACACGTAAGCGTTTCGGAAATGCTTTCACACTTGGCACGAAAGCCAGCGACCACGCCCTTATCGGAGGGGGGGATCGGAGGAGGGGAGGGGAGGGAAGAGATTAGTGTTTAACGTCCCGTCGACAACGAGGTCATTAGAGACGGAGCACAAGCTCGGGTGAGGGAAGGATGGGGAAGGAAATCGGCCGTGCCCTTTCAAAGGAACCATCCCGGCATTTGCCTGAAGCGATTTAGGGAAATCACGGAAAACCTAAATCAGGATGGCCGGAGACGGGATTGAACCGCCGTCCTCCCGAATGCGAGTCGAGCGTGCTAACCACTGCGCCACCTCGCTCGGTCGCCCTTATCGACGTTATACAAATCGCTCCGTTTCCTCGTTACGACAAGAACTGCACTGTTTTCCGCGTCCCCGAAACGCTTTATTTGCTCTCCAGCGCTGTCGCTGCCATCTGCCGTCCGTGAGTAGTTATTGCATGTAGATGTTGAACATAAGCGGTGGTTACATTAATGTGACGGGACAGTGTAGGTGAGGAGGTCACACGACTACATATTCCAGGTCTCTTTTTTGGCAGCTGGAAAAATTTACTAGAGCCTCACTAGTGCCTCACATTTACTTATGAAACTTGTTATCAACATTGTATTTGAGTCTGAGAATTACTGAGATATTAAGAACACTATTATCTGGAGTACCGTTTAATGGATATACCTTTGGAAAGGTATGGGTGAAATATACAGCTACAAAACTCTTTTAGACTCTTCCCATGGAAACAAAATGTCTGACAAATAGTACAAGTACTTTTAAATATAGATTAAAGATGGTTCTTCTTAACAACACCTTTCACAACGTAGAAAAACTCTTGAGTAGAGACAATTCGTCCTTTTCAATGAAAACAAACTTGTCAGTTGCTACCATGTAGCCATATGAATTTAATTATTTAATTTTTTTATTGCATGTGTATGTTATACATTCGATTTGTAGACACTTTTTATCATGAATTACATCTATGGAAGAGGTAACTAACTAAGTAGCTAACAACGATGAAAGGTGACTCAACATGATGGAGAAATAGAGCCTGGCTCACACACATAAATAAGAAGAAAAATTAAATTTTCTACTAATTCTGCCACTGATACATTAATGTGAAAAATAGTAATTAGTCCCTAAAAGCTACAATAGTGACAGGGCTAATTAAGCAAAACGTAATTCAGGTAGCTAAGTCTGTATGAAATTGTGGTGGCCGGAGTTCTGTGTAATCAGAGAGTCCAGTTAGTTGAAATGTCATTGTAACACTGACTTCACCAAGACTAATCAGCTCCCTATCTGCTCTGATATCGTCCCCCTCTAATTTCATTGCAAGAAAGTTTACAAAGAGGGAAAAGTCACTAATTTATATTAAAGACATTTTTAAAGCCAAGATCACTTTCAAAACTGTTTTCCCAGATATGTACATTGAATAAGAATGTTTCAATATATGCTTCACTCGTCACATAAATTAAACATTGCCATAATAGTGCACTTTCACAATATAATGTGGATTTTAACAACTGATAAGCAATAAAGGAACGCTACACATGTAGACGTGCCACGTTCTACAAGATGCATTTTAGCTGTGTATATTTTTGCTTGTGAGAAACCGGCTTGTAATTTTATTTTTGATAAACCTGTGTGCAATGTGCAATATAATCTCCACTAAAATTTTAACTTGGCTTGTGTGATGAACGCACAATGGGACATGACGCACAGCAAATCAAGTTTCTAAAGATCTCAAAGTAGACTTACCTGTCGAAAGCGGTCAATAAAAAACAGTTCTAAACGCAATTTTCGGTACAAATATTTCTTTGAAGTACTTATACGTCGCTCCTTCTCATTTCTCATCATGAGAAACTTCAGCCAGTAATTTATACTTCATCGTGGAAACAATAACTCACAGGTTCAGGTACCATTTATCAGCTACACACCTATGGAAAGTACTGTAGCTTACATAATCGAAGTCCTGAACCATCACCACAACGATAAAATCAACTGATAAAAACGTTCTCACAGTAATTTTTTGAAGATAGGGAGTCGTTTCACAAAATGGCGGCGGTCATTTCGCTTATGTGGCTCAGAAACACGATAACCATCTTTACTACCGACACTGTTGCCGAATAGATCCTTGCAGCAGAGGTGCTACGAGCTAAAGTGGTCCGTAACTCTGGGTGGAGTCTCCAATGGGATCAACTTAGGTGGCGCCGTTAGCAGGGCACGGGTGTCACGTTCCTGCTTTGCCTGACCATGCCGGAGACCTCCTATTGGCTGCCACCGCCGTCCCGTATACAGCGCACACACTGCGGCGCACTGCCAACGCAAGGCAGCGTCATGGTTGCTTCTGTCACGGCGGACCCACAGTCGTATATCTTCCACCATTCTGTTACTCCCTCTAACCGACATTCTCATTTACCGTAGTACACACTACTTCGCAACATTAATTTTTTAAAAATTATTTTGAGGTTCAGAATAGTAGAAAAACTTAGTAGTTTCCTCTTTACCCGAAAGAAATCTCGTTTAGGAATAAATGTATACTTTAAATAATTCACGCAATATAACAAAAACAGTTGTATGAACTTGCCTAACAGCTGTCCCGCCAATAACAAGCTTTCTGCCTGGTATTCTTGACTCCCGTCCCACTATCTCTTTGTGTACCCTGAAACACAACTGCGCGGTATTTGGTAACTTCCGAGAAAAAAAATATTATGGACAATGTAGCAGAACTGTTATGTAGTCGCATGATAAGTTTCTGTGTTTACACGGCCTAAGTAGTTAGTGAATCAGAACTTCTATTTCATTTCCATTTCAGTTTCATGATGCGTGGATTCATTATTTCTAACAAGTGAATTTGTTTTACTTTGTAAATAAAGCTAATAATTGTGATTTGTAGTTGTGGTGTATTGGGTGGCAATGATTATATTTCTCGATTAATGTAGAACAAGTGAAGATGTACAGGATCCGTTACTGGTTTGATTATTAAAAGAAAATTTTATTGGATGTCAGATCCATATTATTATTTGCGAACAATGATACTATTTAAAAATGAGTGCATATTGCCGTATCCGCAACGCACTAAGATTATGGTCTCCATGTCATTTTAAAATGATCCTGTTCATTAGGCTGTTGTATGTTATGTGTATGAATCTGTAGATCAAACCAATGATCCGTCTGTCCCAAGCTCAACAAGGATCGCAACTATTTCAGTTAACATTCATTGTCATGACACGACTACCTTTCCATGCTACCTGATTTCTCGTCTGCCAAGCTTATATTTCCCGAAACACATACAATTGTTTACACCAACAGGTCTGAAATTCAATAACATGGCAACCAAAAGTGTTCTTCAGCACACGTTTAATTACATTATGATTATAAAACACATTTATGTCAATCGTAATTATTACAAAAGTGTTGTTTGGTTACGCGTATATTGCGTCCTTATTCGAATGTGTCTGCAAACTAAAATATCATAATCATTATGTATTTAGTTGTGACCACTACGTTTAAGTGTCTACATCACGCACCAAGCTAATAGAGTGTCTACACAGTCAATTATTCAACAACGTACGTGCACTAAAGCTACTAAAGCGTCAGAGTGACTTGCATTAACGGTGTTTCCTCTACGACGCAACTTGAAGTATTTCAACGTAAGGAACTAATAACGTCATCTACAACGCAAGGAAAGCAAAGTGTTCTAACATGACTTCCCAGCCTACGTAAAGGAACAAAAGTCTCTTCTACAAGTACAGCCCTAGTTTAAAAAAGAAGAAAAAGTTTCTGAAAAGACTGAGTCTTACGGTTTTCGACAAGGGGAGGTGTAAATATCTTAACGGGTAACTTCAGTATATTCTCGCTGTACATCGTTACCCTCCGGCGCCGTTGAAGCGCTCTATAGCGGCCTGCTCGTAACTAATAACTATTAAGTGCCTTTAAGCAGCGTCGGTAAGAGCACGTTCAAGAAAATTTTGCTCTAAGCATCCCAGTTTACAGGCTTAATCTATTTTGTCCAAGCTGGAAGAGGTGCTAAGTGGCTTTATTACGGACCAGGTATATCATCAGCGGTTATGTTCCTGCACATTATTAGTTTAAATAATTTTCTAGGAAGTAAAGCGTCTCCAGTTAATATGTTGTCTGCTAATTTCAAAGTGTTGTATTATATCCTTAAAAATTAGTTTACTTAATATGATAGTCGTGAGCAATACGTAAATGGGTATCTGAATTAAGCAGTAGTTTTCCATTAATATGTATTAAATACACAACAGTAATACTTCTACGTACAGTGCAATACACCAATATAACAATGTGACAGCAGACTCTCTTCATATAGTCTACATGTTTTGATAGCCCACAGCAAATTAACAACGGCTCGTTTAACATTAACAACAAACCGGTGACTTGACATTCAGTTATTAATTCCTTTATTATCCTTCGGAATATGGAAACGAGTTGTTGCCGATATTTTACGTATTCTGAGCGAAGATCAGTGATTTTCATATCTCATTTAATTACGTTCAGTATCGTGATCAGCTCGTAGATCAGCCACATATAGTTTCCTGGTAACCTACAGCTTTGGTTCAGCTAGAGGGTGCCTCAATTAGTCAGTATTATGAGGGTACCTGTTAACATGAAAAACATCTTGTCGATGCATTTCCGGCAAGTTGTAAGGTTCGAGTCTGAGTCTGTGCTCAGTTCTGGGAACGGATTCTAATGACGCAAAAGTATGAAACGCTGACCGTCACCACGATATTATTTGACCTGTTTCGAATTCTTCGCATTCGTTTGAAGCCTCTACGCCACCTGCAAAAGTCCGAGGAAGATTCGGCAGCGTATGCTGCGATCGGAGCGTGCCTTATCCGCGTTAAGTTTGAAACGTCCCCTTAGAACAATTTCTGACTTACTGTGCTGATAAACCTCTTACACTATTTGCTTTTCAAACGGCTGAGCAAAACTGAACGTACTCTAACATTCACTAAAGTGACACACAATATTTTTAGCGCAACGCCATCTGACTTTCAAAAATCCCTACAAAAGAATGGCCCTGACTAACATTAACCTATACGTTTCACAAATCACTTACCTCACCAAAAATCTTCGTTACTCGAACTACTGCAATACAGCGAGCGCCACTACTGCCAGCTAAATAAAAGATTCAAACTACTGAAGGCACTAACTACTAGTAGGCATAGTTAGCAAATGAAAGATTTTAATAGAGAACAAACAATGTATTTACCTTAATATTCATCAAAAGTCATAATATATATAGTAGTTCACGACATCCAGTTTTACAAATTTCAAAACTCCGCCATCTCTCTCCCCACATCCACCACTGCTGGCGGCACACCTCCAACTGCGCAACGCTACGCGCTGTTCACATCCAGCTGCCGCTGCCCAACACTACAATGGCAGACAACAATGCGAACTAGCCACAGACTGCACACAGCACAGCCAGTGATTTTCATATGCACACACTTATTGATACAATGTTGGTCAAAAGCTAAAATTTTCTCACAGTCCATAAAGATAGTCCTGATCATTCATCATAATAGTAATTACAGTTTGAGCCTCTTGCTGACACGTGCCAATTTTCTTTCATTGCTTCAGCGAATTGAAATATTGTTCCTTTCAATACAGATTTGACGTTGAGGAATAAAGCCACATGGTACTAGGTCAGGCGAATAATGCCAGTTGTATAACATTGGCATGCTGTCGTTCTCTAGAAACCTCTTAACAGACAAGTGACGGGTATACCTGCGAATGTATGAATGATGCATTTGCGTAAATTCATGGGCGGTTCCTGAAGAACCCCTCCCGCTCCCCAACAAAACCGCGTTTTTCCGCATTTTCTCGCCGTCAGCAGCGGGCCATACCCCAGTAGCGGATACCAAGACGGTTACGCACAGCATATGGCTGGAATTTTTACGGCATATTCCTAAGATTCTGGCCTCGAACAATCTTGCGTTTTGGCGTTTTTGAGATACAGATGTTCAAGGTTACCCTACTCGTGCATGTCAAATGCGTCGTGAGCTGGAAATGTACTGTATAAACTGACGTGTAACGGAGAAATATGATATAAAGCGTGTCCGTTAACATCAGAAGGGTTCTGGGAACTCAAAGATGTAGTAGTGAAGCATAAGTAGGATGTTTGTGTTCGTAAAATCCGCTCTGAGATATAAAATTCGTTACTTCAGTTTCATATAAGTAAACTATCAAAATTTTGCTGACCCATCAAGTTCTTTTCACATGAGTGACATGAAGGGAACCAGCCGGAAGATAATCTATTCATAGCACAGAAAAGGCGAATATGCGCCTATTTATTGAAAGACCCTGACTGAACAGTGGGATATCAATTGCCTCATTCTATCTTCCTTAGCACCTTTAAAAAGTTTCGCAAAAGTATTTGCATGCGAACATATTCGCACTTTTTTATGCTGGGAGAGTAGGAGACGCTGGCAGCGAGAAAGAGGCGGAAAAGGAGTAAATTTTGGAAGATATTAGACTGTACTCATGGATCCAGTTCGAATACGCTGTAGAGAGAACCACAGCTGAGAATGACGCGAAATTAGTAAAGCATATTATTGACGCAGGGGTGAACGACACGGAACAAAGAAATTTACGAAAATTTTACGAATAAATGGCGCTGAAAGTAACTTAACGTAAATGACAGATGAATCGCAATACGAAGGCTGTTGTCTGAGCTGCAAATTACACCGCACTAGAAGACGAGCCGTCTTCCTAAATGTGTAACTGAGACTTTTGATCTATATCGATTGGTCGCATGGACATTGTACAAATCGAAGGACATTGATTATTTGAATGTTGTCAATTGCTTGCGACACTTCATTGTAGAAAGGCCAGTTAAGTATTATCAACTCAGTTACTATAATACACTACAGCAAAATGATTTTCTTGTATGTTGTCTATCTACCCGAGAAAACAGCTTCCTGGGCACCCTATATTACACGAGTGGGCGGGAACCCACAAAATCCACGCTGTTGAAGGGTGGAATGACGTTGTTGTACAAAAGACTCTCACAGCCTTTACCAAAGACGGTACAGGTAACAGGACCCCCTTGATTCATCTTCCACATCTACACCTATATCTACATGGTTACTCCGCAATTCACACTTGAGTGCCTGGCAGAGGGTGCATCGAACCATTCTTATACTACTTCTCTATCATTCCACTCCCTAATGGCGGGTGGGAAAATGGAACACCCAAATGTTTCCGTTCGAGCTGTAATTTCTCTTATTTTATCATGATGATCATTTATCCCTATGTAGGAGGCTGTCAGCAAAATATTTTCGCATTCGGAAGACAAAGTCGGTGATTGAAATTCGTAAATAGATCTCGCCTTTGTTTCAGTGACTGCCACCCCAACTCGCGTACCCTATCAGTGACACTCTCACCCCTATTGCACAATGACACGAAACGAGCTGCCATTCTTTGCACTTTTTCGATGTCCTCCGTCAATCGTACCTAGTATGGATCCCATTCTGCACAGCAACATTCCAGCAAAGGACGACAAGTGTAATGTAGGCTGTCTCTATAGTCGGTTTGTCGTATCTTCTGAGAGTTCTGCCAACAAAGTGCAGTCATTTTTTCGCCTTCCCCACAATAATATCTGTGTAGTCTTTCCAATTTTATTTGCTCGTAATTGTAATTCCTAGGTATTTAATCAAATTGACAGCCCTTAGATTTGTGAGTTTTATCGTATACCCAAAATTTATCGGATTTCTTTTAGTATCTGTGGTGTCACCGCCAGACACCTCACTTGCTAGGTGGTAGCCTTTAAATCGGCCGCGGTCCGTTAGTATACACCGGACCCGCGTGTCCCCACTATCAGTGATTGCAGACCGAGCGCCGCCACACGGCAGGTCCAGTCTAGAGAGACTCCCTAGCACTCGCCCCAGTTGTACAGCCGACTTTGTTAGCAATGGTTCACTGTCTACATACATTCTCATTTGCAGAGACGACAGCTTAGCATAGCCTTCAGCTACGTCATTTGCTACGACTTAGCAAGGCGCCATATTCAGTTACTATAATCTGAACGGATAATATTGTGAATCATGAACAGTCAAGTGCGACGTTCATCATTAATGGATTAAAGTTAAGTATCAAAACTAATTACGTCCGCTTTCTGAATTCTAATTCCTTGCCATGTTGCAGACCTCAGGTCAGTATAGTCCTTCCCTCCTGACGCCAGCCTGCGTGAGCTACAACGCGTGCATTTCGGCCTCCTCTAGTAACACGGTGTTGGCTCTTCTGCCAACACAACATTGGCGACGAGTGTCAAAACGGTGTTCTTGTCTATACTGCCCTGATTTCATTGTGTCATGGCTTCGCCACAATCTCCAGGTGTACTGTCCAAATTTTATCGCTTACAGAGTCAGCAGACGCAGGCCTTACTGGATGCCCTTGGACAGCTCGTCCATGGTCAACGTGCAATGCAAAACGATGCGGCAGCCGCCGCTCCACCGCTAACGCAGCTACAACAAGCAGTTCCGATGAGCTTCAGACCTTTTGATGCTGCACTGGAGAGCTGGACAGAGTGGTCACGCCAATTTGGATTCCATCTCGATGCCTACAGAATTCAAGGTAACGAGCGGTAGCCTTTTCTTTTGTCGTCCATCGGTGTGCAAACCTACTGTGTGATAGTCAAATTATTTCCCCGACGCGATGTAGCAACTCTGTCTTACGAAGAAATTTTGTCTGCATTAGATGCATGTTTCAAACAATCAGTCAATGTAGTTGCGAAACAGTATACCTTCTTTCGTACAAAACGTACGGCAGGCCCGACTAATCGGGAGTGGGTTGCAACCTTGCAAGGCCTTACTAGGGATTGTGCTTTTGAGTGTCAATGTGGACTCCCTTATTCAGATACTATGGTACTTGATACAATCGCACAGAATGTTTCTGATGTTAGTTTATACTAACAGATTTTGAAACTAGTCAATCCCTACCTTCAACAAGTAATGGACATATTGGATCGGCAGGACACACTTGACTTTGCTCAGGAATCATTTGAAGCTTCGCCAGCCATGTGTCTGGTTAGCCGGCCCGCCGGGCGAGCTGCACGGAGCAGTAAACAGCCCGAGCGCCCGAGCGCGCCGCTGCCATGTGTGCCTCGCGGGCAAGCAAATGCAGTGCGTAAATCATGCCCGCGGTGGGCTACTCAACATTCGCGTGAGAACTGCCCGTCACGCCAAGCTATTTGCTTTTACTGTACTTAAAAATGACATGTTCAGATTGTTTGCCAGAAAAAGCTCAGATCGGAAACTCACAACCATTCCAGGCCCTTTGCTTCGAGCCGGAATCGGCATTGAACCAAGGATACTCAGGCTCGCGAAACTTCACCAATGGAAGTTCATGTCGTTCATTCCACAGCGCCCAGTGCCACTCTCTCTAACAGGGACTGTGTTCATCCCACAAATAGTGTGCGTCGACATCGCCAGAACTCCTGTCAAGTCGCAAGTGATTTTGTACCAGTGTCAGTTCACGTTGCACGAGACAGTCGCTCTTTTCGTCAGCAGGACATAAACTTTTTGTAGACTTGGACATTAACGGCAAAGTGATGCCATTCCAACTCGATACGGGAGCTGCAGTTTCACTGATCAGTCAAGACACTTACAAACTGCTGGGCACACCTCCTTTGCGTGCCTAAAATGTTCAGTTAACTAGCTATTGAGGTCAAGAGATCCCTGTGTTAGGACAGTGCAGCCTTCTTGCAACATACAAAGGACAAACAAAACTTGTGTCATTTTACGTCCTTCGTTCTTCTGCAGTGAACTTGTTTGGTTTCGATTTATTTCAGTTGTCTAACTTGTCTACAGTACATCAGGTCCTATCAGTGAAACAGACTGTGCCTTCAGACAGTGTTTCTCGTCTGTGTGAAGAATTTGCCGACATTTTTGCACCGAGCCTCAGTTGCGCTAAGAACTATAAAGCACATTTGGAACTGAAAGGACACGCGCAACCGAAATTTTTCAGAGCGCGCAATGTTCTCCACGCATTGCGTGGTGAGGTTGCAAAACCGTTACACGATTTGGAATCACAAGGTGTAATTGAACGTGTGCAGGCTTCTCTCTGGGCATCACCCTTAGTAATTTTGCCAAAACCTTCGGGAAAATTGAGACTTTGTGTGGACTTCAAGGCAACAGTGAATCCACAACTAGTGCCTGCAAAATTTCCTTTACCTCGTCCAGAAGATCTTTTTGATAAACTGTGCCCGGGCAAATATTTTTCGAAGTTGGACCTAGCATATGCATACTTGCAAATACCGGTGGACGAAGAATCCCAGCGCGTTTTAGTGGTTAACACGTATCTTGGTTTGTATCAATTCAAATGACAGCCATTCGGGTGTGCATCCGCCCCTGCATTGTTTCAGCAATATCTGCAAACTGTTTGTGCGTCGGACCCTACTGCAGCAAACTATCTGGACGATATTATGATCTCCTTAAAGACGGAAGAAGAGCATCTAGCCAATCTCAGAACTTTATTTCAGGTCTTGCGACAAAATGGTCTTCGCTTACGGAAGGACAAATGTCTGTTTTTAACTCGTGACTTGCCATACCTGGGCCATATACTCAATGCGCAAGGCATACATCCCAGTCCCACGCAGCTCCGTGCCATACAAGACTTGCCTTCGCCACAGAATTTGAAGCAGCTGCAGAGCGTGCTGGGAAAAATCAACTATTATCACAGATATGTGCCGCATCGCTCTTCCATTTCAGCTCCGCTTCATTGCTTACGCCGTAAAGGTGTTCCGTTCGTCTCGACGACGAAATGGGAACGCGCCTTTGGCCGGTTGATATCGTCGTTGCTTTCCAATACTTGCCTTACGCCATTCGATCCCCAGAAGCCCCTTTTGTTGATGGTGGATGCATCGGATTTCGGGATCGGCGCTGTGCTTGCGCACAAAGATAGCTCGCACGATCGCCCTATTTCCTTTGCGTCCAAATTACTCTCGTCTGCGCAAAGAAATTATTCACAGATCGAGAAAGAAGCATTGGCTCTCGTACTTGGCTTTACAAAGTTTCATGACTTCTTGTATGGTCGTCACTTTACCATAATCACAGACCACAAACCTTTGACATCGCTTTTTCATCCGAACAAGCCTGTACCTCCACATACAGCGCAGAAATTCATTCGCTGGTCTATTTTCCTCTCGCAGTACCGCTACGATATCCTGTATCGGTCCACTGCTATGCACGGAAACGCCGATGCGTTGTCCCGTTTGCCTGTTGCTAAGGATAGGGCATTCGATTCCTCCAAACTTGCTTGCCTGTTCATTGATTCGGAAACCGATGACGTGGTCGAATCGTTTCGATTGATGTTCGTCGTGTAGCCACAGCACAACTGTCGACCCTGTCCTTGCTACCGTTTTGCGTTTTGTTGCTACGCAATGGCCAATGTCAAAGTCACGGATCGGGGACCCGTTGGTTCGCCGATTTTTTGCTCAACAGGAGACACTTTTTGTTCGACGTGGTATATTGCTGTTGCGTTTTGATAATGATCAGTCCAGGGTCGTGGTACCACGTTCGTTACAGTCCTCTGTCCTAAAGCTTCTCCACCACGGACATTGTGGTATAGTGAGAACGAAACAACTTGCTCGTCAGCACTGCACTTGGTTTGGAATCGATGCCGCGATTACAAATATGTGCTCTTCTTGCATGGTGTGTGCCGAACAACAATCAGCACCACCGCTAAAATTCTTATTATGGCCAAAAGCCACTTTCCCGTGGCAACGCTCACACATCGATTTTGCTGGTCCATTCTGGAATGCTCGATGGTTAGTTGTGATAGATTCATTCAGTAATTTTCCTTTTGTTGTCCGGATGTCTTCGACATCATCTGCCACCATCCATGCGTTACCTGCTATCTTTTGCATTGAAGGTCTTCCACAGACAATTGTTTCCGACAATGGCCCACAGTTCATATCCAAAGCATTTCAGTCATTCTGCGAGGCCAATGGTATTCAACATCTGACGTCCGCGCCGTTTTCGCCACAGTCAAACGGTGCCGCTGAACGATTGGTCAGGACTTTCAAGTCACAGATGTTGAAGGTGACAGAGTCGCATTCTCGGGAGGACGTGTTATTGCTCATTTTGTCCTCGTATCGCTCTCAGCTCCGAGATGGTCGCTCGCCGGCTGAGTTGCTCCACGGTCGCCCTCATCGAACCTTGATGTCTTTGCTACATCCGCCGCATCAGGTTCCTGTGCAGCGGCAGACACCTGCTTTTGCCCCTGGAGACGTTGTCTACTACCGCCACTATCGAAGTTCACGGCGTTGGCTCAAAGGGCGCATTATTCGCTGCCTCGGACGCGCTATGTATCTGGTTTTGGGGGCCTCTGGTGAGGTGCGCCGGCATCTCAATCAGCTGCGCCTCTGTCATCGCATGGGATCTGCCGCTCGCCGTGTGCTTTCAGCGACGGTGGCGTCCGGTCAGCGCCCCGGGGACCCATCTACTGGCTCGCCTCAGCCCCAGCTGTGACCGACGCTGCCCTCCATTTTGCCCCATGGCGACGCGCCGCAGCCGCCGCCTGTTCTCACTTCGGCGACGCCCACAGGGGTGCGTCGCTGCAGCCGCCGGGTGCCCCCCTGGGTCACGCGCCGCCGATCGCTTCCCGTGACCAGTTGTCCTCCGACATGGAACTCTTGCCCGTTCCGGACCATCTGTCGTCTTCGCCCGTCGGGTGCCCCGGCCCGATGGAGGTCCACCCTTCGGCCCGTCCTGTCTCTCTACGGGCGCATACACCGCATGTTGGCGTGCACCCTGGACTAGGTTTTCAGGCGTTCCCTAGCTCTCCCTGGTCCGAATGGCAGGGTGCGGGTGGCACATCCTCGCCTGTTAGGCTCCTCACCTCGTCGCATACGTCAACATGGGGTCCTCCCCACGGCGGGCGGAGGCCTTATACCACAACCATCCGCCGATTTGCGGGGGAGGAATGTGGTGTCACCGTGAGACAACACACTTGCTAGGTGGTAGCCTTTAATTCGGCCGCGGTCCGTTAGTATTGTAAGTAGGCTGTTTATGTTTTCTTTATGTAAGTTTGCTGTTTATGTTTTCTTATTGGCAACGTTACGTAGCGCTCTCTGTATGAAAATCACTGGCTGTGCTGTGTGCAGTATGTCGCTAGTTTGCATTGTTGCCTGCCATTGTTGTCATGAACTGCTATAGCTGGATGTGAACAGCAGATAGCGTTGGGCAGTTGGAGGTGAGCCGCCAGCAGTGGTGGACGTGGGGAGAGAGATGGCGGAGTTTTGATAATCTGTAAGACTGAATGTCAATTATGAATATTAAGGTAAATACATTGTTTGTTCTCTATTAATATCTTTCATTTGCTAACTATCCCTATCAGTAGTTAGTACCTTCAGTAGTTTGAATCTTTTATTTAGCTGGCAGTAGTGGCGCTCGCTGTTTTGCAGTAGCTTGAGTAGCGAAGATTTTTGTGAGGTAAGTGATTTGTAAAAGGTATAGGTTAAAGTTAGTCAGGGCCATTGTTTTGTAGGGGTTATTGAAAGTCAGATTGCGTTGCGCTAAATAATATTGTGTGTCAGGGTAAGCACAGGCTTGTATAATTGTTCTAAGTGGACGTTTCACATGTAAAATTGTTCAAAGGGGACGTTTCATATGGCGACCCTGCCAGGATTCGAACCTGGAATCTTCTGATTTTTTCTTGTAGTTTGTGTATTTAGTGTAGCTTTTGTTTATAGCTAGCGCGTAATTGTAGAGAGAATCTCCTTTGTAGTTGCAGTCTTTCATTGTTGTACTGTAAAACAGTTGTGGTATGCATGTAGATTTGCACCAAGTATTTCGCAGCTGCAATTAACTAGATATTATTTTCAGTGCTATGTTAATGTGTTCTCCTATTTTTGCTCTTCAAATTGTGTTTTTCTGTATTATCGTGTGAAATATTGTCACAATAATGGCGTGTGAAAAACGTAACACTCGGCTCCAAAGTAAACTGAGAAACGACAGTGAAGACGAAAGCAATGTGTTAGCGCCACTGTGTAATGAGTTAACTAATGTTCAAAGTAGTAATTTGGTAACTGTGCATAGGGAAATGGAGCGGACGTCAAACAATGGCGTAGACAGTCAAACTGGTAGTGAACAGGGAAGCATTATCGATCGGTCGGTCGGCAACAGCTCGCCTCAGGAATCCGAAATGATAGGACACAATATTGCAAATACTGTAGATTCAGGTTTTGCGTCCTCACCGTTTTCTCAAATAAGTCAAGACACATTTTCAGCTTGTCAAAATGTGAATGTTGCCGGCGCAAATGCACTGCCGAAAAGAGTAGAGGAACAGATTCCAGACACTAATGCATTGTTATTACAACTAATGCAACAAATGGAACAAAATCAGAGACAGATGGGACAAAATCTTCAAAAGTTAGACACAATGGAACAAAATCTTAAAAAGTTAGACACAGTGGAACAAAATCTTAAAAAGTTAGACACAGTGGAACAAAATCTTAAAAAGTTAGACACAGTGGAACAAAATCTTCAAAAGTTAGACACAATGGAACAAAATCTTCGGAAGTTAGACACCACACTTGAACAAACACGTGAAGATCTAACTACTGAGTTACATAACATTGAATCGAAATGCCAAAAAGTCTGTAATGACGTAAAAACACAAATTTGTGAGCATTTTCAGCCTATTTTTTCGCGGCATGAAAATGCATTACAGAATCACGAAGCAGCCATAAAAGAGCTGCAAACTATTGTTCATGAAAATCATGAGACCTTGCAAGCTAAAATGGACTTAGTTGCATCTACCGATTCGGTTACGCAACTTGCAAAAACTCAGGAAAACTTAAAGGACACAGTAGAAAGACACATGGGGGAAATTAGTTCATTATCAGAGAAAGTAGCCGAACTTTCGGATCAGGTCACTAACTTATCTACAAAGGTAGATGATGATCTGAATGACACAAGACCCATAGCCTTCACTGACACAGAAGAGTATGAACAAATTAGAAAATTCAAACAAAATCAAAATCAAATCAATACACAGTACAAAAGAGAAATCCGGGAAGTACAAGATCAGTTGACACAGGTAATACAAGAATTACATATTTCAGAGGATACTCACGCTCCAACACGGGAAGAGGAACTTAGAAATACGGAAAAGCCACAAAATAATAGCACAGGGCATTTCGGTAATTATGAAAGAAATTGGCAAGGTACACCGAATTTTGAGATGGAACCGCCGAAACGACGTGACAATGACCGACATGCTACTCGCCGACACGATGATTTTGACTATAAGCTGTTCATTACTACACGTAAATTCAAAACATTTAAGAATTCTGGCAACGACATTCATCCACAAGCATGGCTCCATCAATTCTCTCATTGTTTTCCTCCCAACTGGTCATTGGAGCACAGATTAGAATTTATGTGTGGCTACTTAGAGAATGAGCCAGCTGTAAGAATGCGATCGGTCATTCATGATTGCCACAGTGAAGGAGAATTTTACCATGCCTTCCTCTCAGCATATTGGTCTCAAGCCACACAAGACCGCGTAAAACATAGCATCATGATGATGAAACACTTTGAACAATCTGAATTTTCCAGTCTTGTCAAATATTTTGAAGACATGTTGCACAAGAATCAGTACCTATCAAACCCATACAGCCCCTCAGAACTCATCCGCATTTGCTTAATCAAACTGCCTGAACATTTACGACATATTATTTTGGCAGGACGTTGCAAAGACGACATTGAAGCTTTTCAGGGATTGTTACAAGAACTGGAAATTGACACAGACAGTCGCGGGATGCGAAAACAGGAAAACAATCACTACAGGTCACATCCGTCTCAATTCCGTGACGACAGAAACAATAAATGGCCACGACAAACCTATTCTTACAACGTAAATCGTGACCAAAACAGACACCACCCATATGACAACCACTGGCAGAGTAATAGTTACAGGGAAATATCACCTTTCCGCGGTAATGACTATCACAGAGACAATCAGAGAAACAGACAATATGGGAACCAATATAACTATTATCAAGGGAGACAGAATAACTTTAGACGCAACGGTCCAGCACGCAGTTACGACTCAGGCAGAAATTCTCCACCACATGACCGACAAGAAAGAAACTATCGAACCTACCGACATGACGACAGACGATATGATCGTAACGACAGACCTGAATTGCATCAGAACTGGCGAGTTTTAAACAGAGCTGGGCCCTCTGGGCAAGGCGAATTTGTGGAAGTTAGGCCTCCAAATCCCAATAACGACGCGCGCCAACAAAGAGACAATAGGCGATGACTCACACCACTGGCAGCCACAAGACGTACTTATGAAACTGACGACGGAGCTGCCGTAGCTAGTAATTACGTAAAAATGGAAGACATTAGGGACATCTTACTCCAGGAACACGACGTAAAACATAACAACATTGCATATCCTGTGATCCACATTACTGTAAATGACGTAAAATTTACGGCAGTACTTGACTCTGGCAGTCCCATTTCAGTAATTAGTGAAACAGCTTTTAGCAAATGCAACAAATCGAACGATTGCCCCACACTTCCGTTACGTAAGATTAAATTACAAGGTGCAATCTTTGGAAAAAGTGTAGATGTACGCCAACAAACCAATTTAGAATTCTTTTGCCAAAGCCACAGCTTCTCTATGAACTTTCTTATTGTTCCATTATTGTCGACGGAAATTATACTGGGAGTAGACTTTTTGAATGAATATAAAGCAATCTTAAGCTTTCACGATGCTGAAATAAGTTTAGAGAAAGAAGGTATGTCAATAGCTTTGAAATTTGAAGACTGGCTCTCAAACCATGATGTGGAAATTAATCGGCTTTACCTTCTGTTAGATAACAGTTCGGAATTTTCTACGGAACTAGACACTAACAATCACTCTGCAAGTACTGACAGGGATGACATCGACGGCATATTTGAAATTAATGAGTTAATTCAGAATAAAATTCAGACAATTGAGAATTGTAATGACACTGATAGGCAGGACCTTTTTGAGATTTTACAAGCACATCCCACAGTTTTTACTCACAAAACAGGAACAATCAAGGGGTTTCAATACCAATTTCGTGTTCGTGAGCATACTAAATTTTGTGTTAGACCATACGTAATTCCAGCACATTATAGGGACCGTGTTAGAACAGAAATACAATCTATGCTTGACGAGGGCATTATTGAGCCTGCAGTAAGCTCATACAACAATCCGTTACATGTTGTTGAGAAAAAAAATGGATCGATCAGACTTGTCTTGGATTCGAGACAAATCAATACTATCATTATTCCTGAAACAGACAGGCCGAAGACGATGGAAGAACTTCTTCAAAATTTTAATGGTGTAAAAGTGTTGTCTTCCATTGATCTCAGATCCAGCTTTTATCAGATCGAACTTCATCCAGAATGTAGAAAATACACAGCTTTCCTTTGTTTCGGCGTTTGTTATCAGTTTCGGAAACTTCCTTTTGGGTTGAACATTTCTTCAGCAGCATTCATTCGCGGGTTAAATTCCATATTACCTGAGTTCTTAAAACGTCACATCACCTTATATGTGGACGATATTCTAATAGCAGAAGCTTCATGGGAACAACATAACCGCATACTCAACAGTTTGTTACGTATTTTTGCAGAATCTGGAATTACAGTTAACTTGGAAAAGTCTGAATTCGGTAGGACAAAGGTGAAGTTTTTGGGACATATTATTTCTTCTGAAGGCATTCAGCCGGATCCTGAAAAGTTAGATGCAATTAGAGCCATTCCAGTTACATCCACAAAAAAACAAGTCCGCAGTTTTCTAGGTCTCGTAAATTTTTACCGTCGTTTTCTGAATATGCAAATTCTAGTTACACCAAAACTTTGTTCTCTCACTGGAAAAAATACTATTTGGAACTGGGACGAACAAGCACAGTTGGAATTCAATTCTTTGAAAGAAGCGTTACTTCACGCGCCAATACTAGCTCATCCAGATCTGTCACAAGATTTCTGCCTTAGCACTGATTCTTCCAAAGTTGGTCTTGGTGCCCATTTATTTCAAGAAGCCATAGAAGATGACATTACTGTTCAGAAAACCATTGCTTTTGCTAGCCGAGTGCTAACAAAATCTGAAAAAAATTATTCCGTTACTGAATTAGAAGCTTTAGCTATCGTTTGGGCATTTAACAAATTTCGTTTCTTTCTTTCTGGTAAGCACGTAAAAGTATACAGTGATCATCGTGCATTACAGTTTCTTATGTCTTCAAAATTAAATCATGATAGGTTAAAACGTTGGGCATTGTTTCTGCAAGAATTCCGCTTCACAATAGTCTACATTCCCGGCAAGGAGAACATTGTTGCGGACGCGCTGTCACGCGCACCGGCTGGGCTTGAGAAAAGTAACACAGAAGGCAACCTCGAGAAAAATTTCAGTATTCTTTACATTCAGAAAGTCGCCTTTGAAAACTTCATCACCACATCTTTAAAGGACATTGCTCATGAACAAGATAAAGATCCGATTTGGAAAGATATCAAAAGTAAATGGCATGAAAAGACACACACTCAGATTCGGCACTATTACCTGGTTAGAAACAACATACTTTTCAAACGCTGCACTGTTGATGACAAGCTATGGGTACTTTGCATTCCAGACGATTTTGTTAATAAGCTCATTTGGTACATTCATTTCAGCTACGCACATTTTGGTCCACGAAAATGTTATCATATTCTTCGAACGACTTGTTATTTTAACAATATGGAAAAGCGAATTCGAAGAGTCTTGTCTATTTGTAAACTTTGTCAAAAGGCGAAACCATCTAATATCTCACATCGTGCTCCGTTGTTTCCTATTACTCCTTCCAAATTAAAAGAATTTGCTGCTGTTGATCTCTTGGGACCCCTTGTCACAACATCGAATGGATTTTCGTACGTTCTAGTCGCTGTTGAACTTACTTCAAAATTTGTTTCTTTCACTCCGTTACGTAAAGCCACTGGACGGTCTGTATCCAACGCCTTTGTTAAAAATTTCTTACGTGAAGTGGGACACGTTAGTAAAGTCATTTCAGATAACGGACCGCAATTCAGATCTGCTGTTTGGTCACGCATGCTTCGGAATCATAAAATCAAACCTGTTTTTATTTCATTGTATTCACCACACTGTAACCCGTCTGAACGGATTATGAAAGAAATCAATAAGCTTTGCAGACTTTATTGTCACAGAAAGCATCAGCATTGGGACAGATATTTACACTTATTTCAAAATGTGCTGAATGAAATGCCTCATGATTCCACTGCTTTACCACCTACTCTTGTACTGAAGAATGTAGAACCTCCGAACAGAATCAGAGAGCTTGTACCTTTCCCGAATACACGTAAACTTCGACACAAAGACATAATTGATTTGGCTCTTAAAAATATAAAATCTGCAGCAGACAAAAGGAGAAAACTACACGGTAAAGCAAATGCAAAGAAATTATGTATTGGTCAGAAAGTTCTCATTAAAGCTCATTCATTGTCACATAAGAAGAAACACTTGAGTCACAAATTCTTTCTAGTTTACAATGGACCTTACAGAATCCGACGTATACCACATGATAATTGCGTTGAAGTTGAAACTCTGCGTACTAGGAAGAGTAAAGGTTTACACCACATTTCTCATGTAAAACCATTTATTGACAGATAATCTGCTTTTTAACTTAGTCTTTGCAATTTTCACTTCACGCTACTTGTACAATTTGTCACACTGAGAATCTGTTAACATGCAACAATGTTTGAAGTTAAATATCCAGTAAGAACCAAGAGAACTTATTTAAACAGAAATTACGAATGCATTGTTATTGCGAACAGACGACACAGTGTAATTGTGTGTGTACATTCTTGCTTGTTAGTTGCACGATTAGAACATTTACCAGCACTGCTAATGAAATTTTCATGCAACATTTTGGTTTGCTTACGAGTGGATTCTGGATTTGGTGCTTTCTGTGAAATGCCAGATGACACAGTGGTTGGTTTGTGTGACAGCTACACGATTATATCACGACGCTACTAATGAGTGACAATTTACAATGTTGCTTTTGCGGTGTATCTGTTTGATATCTGCACAGTTTTTCTGAATTCTTCTGTAAAGTAAAACATGTTTTAGTGGTGACTTTTGTGCTATTGCTACAAGGAGACAGCCTTTTCCGTAGCACAACAATACTTTACAGCACAGTAATTTCTTCATCGCAACAATAAGCATAATAACTAAGTTATCTATACGCAAAGCATTTCACTTTTGTTTATCATGAGGTAAGTACATTGACTTCTGCAGAACTTAGCTTTCGGAGGACAATAACTACGACACTTCCCAGAGATTATCTTACAGCAAGACGCTCATTTAGCGTTACTGGACACGTATTTGAGTGATTAATTTTGTACTTAAGACATTTATTTTTAGAGATTTTTGAATTACAAAGAAAGTTTTTCGTGACACATTTCATTTCATTGCTGTAAGCTGTAATACCTGAGGATACAATTACAATAAACCTCAGGGGGGTACACGCCTACTTTGTGTACCATGTGTTTGGCAAGCACAAGGAGCCCTAGCTAATATGGTATTTGCGTATACAATTTAACACATCGGTACCATATTTCTCTAACACATAAATTACACACCTATCTGATCATTTAACAGAGAAACAAACATCCTTTTACTACGTCAGTGACACATGTTTACGCCATTACAGAGTTGGATTACTTCACACTTAAGAAATTGTACTTTGTCTGTACTTTGTGCACTGTTCATATTTTTTTGGAACCATTGTGATACTATGAGAACTTTGAATGATGTATTTGGTAAGGGAGTATGATTTTAAAGTACGTTGGAGGCAGATGACACTTTTGACATGAGCAGAGAATTTTGTTAGGTTTTGAAATTATTGGAGGAAGCTACGACGATTTTGAGATTTGACTGAGGTTTTATGATGTTATTTTTACGACGACGATGTGTATTATGCTGTTGCAGTAAGTTTATGATCCATAAGCTGATGCTATATGAGTTATTTGATTATGCTATGTATCTGTTATGATGAAATATGGAAAAAGTGTCGACGAATAAGGTAAGGAGTAATGAATAGTGGTTAGGGACTCTTGACTTGTGAAAAAGGATGTTGGAAACCAAGAATCGTACTTTAAGAGTTATGAAATGTGTGTGTAAATGCGTGAATGTATCACAATGCAAGCGAAAATATTTTGGACACTGTCATATCAATAGCATTTTGTTTCTACAGATTTGCAACGCTAATTCTTGACCTGTGAAATTTTGTATATGAGACTGTCACTGTAGCGGAAACTACTGTCGTAAATATTTCCGTAAGAAAGTTAAGTGACCACCTGCACATAATGTGACGTGGGCACCCAGGTGTGTCAGACACCTGGAGAACAAGCCTTTTCAGACGCTCAGGTAGAAAAGAAAGCCATTAGGGTGTGCCAGAGGCACAGGTGGAAGAGAAGGACAAAGAGAGGCCTATACCCCTGTTAATGACATTCCTTTGTAGAGGGCATCGCTAATGCGACACGCTCGCTACTTGAAAACATATGATTTTTGTAATGCGTTGTGGGCACACAGCTGTGTCAAACACCTGGAGAATAAGCCATTAGGATGTGCCTTTCATCGCTAATGCGACACCCTCGTTACTTAAAAATTTATGATATTTACTGAAATGCCTAACAAAATGACAAGAAATATTTTTACATCTGCACACCTGATTATGACAAGAGTCTTTGTACGAGAGTTGAGAGCAATTAACTTATGAAATGAAATGTCACATGACTACTGAATGACATTTTTATGCTTTGGTTTGCGTAATTGCTTATTTCATTTGATATCTGGTTTCCAGCTGTGTTGCAGCATTGCTTTTATAAAATGAGATGCATTTGCTAATGTGAACTCTTTCTGTCAACAGATCTATTAAATGATAATTTTGTAATCCACATTCTTTAAAAAAGGAGCACTTGGAAAGGAAAGAACAATAAGAAGTAACTAGTAACAGTAACACTTAATTTTCTTTTCAGGTACATGGTAATATTTTTTTACAATCAGTTGTTATGGTGCACCACTTCAATTACATAGACATTAAGATGTGAATATGCATTTCCCTTGTCTGCATTGTTGTTTTTACTGTAATATTTTTTCTGGTTGCGCTATGTCATGTTTAGGTATAAGTTGCTGCTGTTTGCCAGGCATAGTGTTATTGAATTTGACTTTTGCTAATTTATGCTGCTAGCTTTGCCAATTTGCATTTTTTGTCATTTCTGTTTGTGTTGATTTGTTGTGATGCTGCATTGCCTCGTCCCTTGGTATATATATCTGAGCTCAGTAGATTTAAGTTAGCTTAAGAGGGGGTAGACTATATAAGAAACTGACTATGGAGAATAGGTAAAGAATGCATTGCGAAGAAAGATTTGGGCCCCAATGAGTATTGTACAATCAGAAATAATTATTTTGAAAGAAACATGAATAGAATACAGGAACGAGGTATAGGTAGGATTTTCTTGTAAATAAATGATGAGGTAAGCAATATGTGAACATATAAATACAGAAAGCATGCTTGGATAGGATTTTTTTGGTGGAAACAAATGTTGAAATAAGACGAAAGATCTATCGAATGAAGTTGTGGGGTGGACTGCAGTACCAAATGTTACACTGAAAACAAACCCTGTCCTTTCCTTTTGTGTTATCCCACTATGTGTTTGGGTACCCGTGTGTATTTGTGTTTTTCCTGTCTTTATGTGTTTAGCTGATGAGAGCTATGTTGTAGAATTTTTCTAATACTCTGTTATTTTCTTTGTAAAGATGCTTAGACTTTATTTATTCTGTTTTGTTTTAATGCTCATGTGTGAAGTTGACGTTTCAAAAGTGATTCTGATCTTTTATTTTTGTACTCATGTCATCATTCCTGTAACACTGATGTATATGTTTATTTCTATTCTTTTGTAAAGCCCCTATTACTACAAATATTATCTGTGTTGTTATGTTTTTAATGATGTATTTTGTACCTTTGTCATTGTATTCTTATGTTATAGAATTGTAATTGACACCAGTTAATCAAATTAAGTAACTTGTAAGCATTCATTTCACTGCACACATTTCTGTTGGTCATAGTATATGGACGATATGTGAGAAGTAGGGACTGTTAGTGTTTGCACGTGTGTTAATAATTCAGCAAGGGACTGGATAACAGCATTGCTGGTTCTAAGGACAATTCCCAAAAACTTTGTGAATGCACAAGTGGTGGTTATGGACTTGCTCTATTATCCGCAAGACTCTTCAATGGTGATTGTGCACCTGCACAGTCACAACAGATGGCTGCTGGCCATCTCTACAAGGACTACAGTGGGTCTGCATCTTTGATGGCCCACCAATACAATACTCTCTACCAGGACTACAGTGGGTCTACTCTGTGATGACCTACCTACCAATATTCTTCGAAACGTCGACTGACTCTGCTGTGGGTTTGCTCTGTTGTGGCCCATTACCTATCAGCATGTCAAGAGTCAGCACTGTCTTTCCGTTGGAAGGACAACACTACTTCTTCAAGACTGCATGGAAATCCACTACTTCTGTGTGCAATTTCTTTTACTAATGAGACTTTGTGAAAAAAACTGTAATTACTATTATGATGAACGATCAGGACTGTCTTTATGGACTGTGAGAAAATTTTAGCTGTTGACCAACATTGTATCAATAAGTGTGTGCATTTGATATCTTTGTTATTGTAATTATGAAAAATTTTTTCAAATCTGTATTGGCCACTGGCCAAAAACATTTTGTAAAATTTTTTGTGGGGAGCATGGGGGCTATGTAAGTAGGCTGTTTATGTTTTCTTTATGTAAGTTTGCTGTTTATGTTTTCTTATTGGCAACGTTACGTAGCGCTCTCTGTATGAAAATCACTGGCTGTGCTGTGTGCAGTATGTCGCTAGTTTGCATTGTTGCCTGCCATTGTTGTCATGAACTGCTATAGCTGGATGTGAACAGCAGATAGCGTTGGGCAGTTGGAGGTGAGCCGCCAGCAGTGGTGGACGTGGGGAGAGAGATGGCGGAGTTTTGATAATCTGTAAGACTGAATGTCAATTATGAATATTAAGGTAAATACATTGTTTGTTCTCTATTAATATCTTTCATTTGCTAACTATCCCTATCAGTAGTTAGTACCTTCAGTAGTTTGAATCTTTTATTTAGCTGGCAGTAGTGGCGCTCGCTGTTTTGCAGTAGCTTGAGTAGCGAAGATTTTTGTGAGGTAAGTGATTTGTAAAAGGTATAGGTTAAAGTTAGTCAGGGCCATTGTTTTGTAGGGGTTATTGAAAGTCAGATTGCGTTGCGCTAAATAATATTGTGTGTCAGGGTAAGCACAGGCTTGTATAATTGTTCTCAGTGGACGTTTCACATGTAAAATTGTTCAAAGGGGACGTTTCAGTATACGTCGGACTCGCGTGTCGCCACTATCACTGATTGCAGACCGAGCGCCGGCGCCACACGACAGGTGTAGTCTAGAGAGATTCCCTAGCACTCGCCCCAGTTGTACAGCCGACTTTGCTAGCGATGGTTCACTGTCTACATACGTTCTGATTTGCAGAGACGACAGTTTAGCATAGCCTTCAGCTACGTTATTTGCTACGATCTAGCAAGGCGCCATATTCAGTTACTACTGCAAGAATGTATTCTGAACATATAATATTGTGAAGCATGTACCGTCAAGAGCGACGTTCATCATTAATGGATTTAAGTATCAAACTAATTACGTCCGCTTTCTGAATTCTAATTCCTTGCCATGTTGCAGACCTCACGTCAGTATAGTCCTTCCCTCCTGCCGCCAGCCTGCGTGAGATAAAACGCGTGCATTTCGGCCTCCTCTAGTAACACAGTGTTGGCTCTTCTACCAACACAACAGTATCCATGTGGATGACCTCGCACTTTACTTTGTTTACTGTTAATTGCCACTTTTTGCACCATACAGAAATTCTCTCTTGATCATTTTGTAATTGGAATTGATCGTCTGATGATTTTACTAGACCGTAAATTACAGCGTCATCAGCAAACAATTTAAGGGGGCTGCTCAGATTATCACCTAGATCATTTATATAAATCAGGAATAGCAGAGGGCCTATGACACTACCTTGCGGAACGCCAGATATCACTTCTGTTCCTCTCGATGATTTATCGTCTATCACTACGAACTGTGACCTCTCTGAGAGGAAATCACGAATTCAGTCACACAACACAGACGATACTCCATATGCACGCAATTTGGTTAATAGTCGCTTGTGAGTAACGGTATCAAAAGTCTTCTGGAATAAATACCGCCCTACGATAAACGATGTTCTCAATCCGCACCACACAGTCATCTTTGCAGAATGAAGTGGTACCGGTTGATGTAAGTGTGAGTTTTTCGTTGCCCAATGTCCTGCAGTTCTGCGTATTGACATATGCTGGGAGATGGACGAGGGCTTCGCCTCTTAACAGAATGTTCTATTGCCACTCATTGTCCACATCAATGTGAACAAGAAAATCCAGAGCGAACGTTTGTCTTGCTGGCAGGTCAGCAGGCATCAGATCGTGAACGTGGGTGATTTTGTATGGAGAACAATGCAGGATGTTCCGCAGCATTTTATGTATCGTGCTCGCACGTCACCTGTGCACTGCATGTTTGCACAACACCGCTCGTCTCTTTCTTCAGTGCTGCGACCACACCTTCGACAGATGCCGAATCAACTGCTCTCCTCTCTCTGCTACATTTCATTTGAAAAGCGCCTGCCTCTTCGAATTTCGAGATCATTTTCTCCAGATTCTTAGCAGACATCGGACCGATGCCTTTCTTCATACTCTTGAGTGTCCGGAATTTCTGCAGAACTACTGTCGCACAGTCTTCATTCATGTAAAAGAGCTTTACCAGCAACGCGCAATTATTCGGGAAAACAGCGATTCTGTACGCCTCAGACACAAACTGAGTAACAGCCGTGTGCTGTACGTCTGTTGGTGCGCATATTGTGACGCTTACAGCACCATCTATTGGGCAAATTTTCGTACATTTTGTTTTCGTTCCATGACGTTTCCCCCTGCGTCTACGACACGCTGTTGAAATTTGATGTTCTGAGAAGTGGTTCTCTTTCTACAGTGTTTTGAAATTGGGACTTTAACTATGGACACCCTGTTCTTTTATAAACCTAATTATTTAGGAGCACTTTGTGTGCAAGGAAAAAACTTGAAATGCCGATAATTTATGAATGAATTTAAGTTTTCCCTCCTGCCTGAGTATCCGCTACAAGCTGTCCAATAAACCATGCTCCAGTTGACAAGAGCAGGCAAAACTTCCTCTTTGTGTGTAAAGAATGACAGTGCTGGAAAAATTCTTAGGTTATTTGATTTTCAAACAGCTGAGCAAAACTGAACGTAATCAGACAGTTCTCTCGTTACTTATTCTGATCGTCATTAAACTAACACGCAACATATTTAGCGAAACGCAATCTGACTTTCAATAATCCCTACAAAAGAATGGACCTGACTAACAATAACCTATACCTTCCACGAATCACCTCACAAAAATCTTCGTTACTCGAGCTACTGCAATACAGTGAGCGCCAATACTGCCAGCTAAATAAAAGATTCTAACTGAAGGCACTAACTACTGACAGGCATAGTTAGCAAATGAAAGATTTTGATACAGAACAAACAATGTATTTACCTTAATAGTGTTCAAAAGTCATATATCAGTTCATCACATCCAGTCTTACAAATTTCCATTTCCTGACGGACACACGTCCAGATCGTCCACTTAACCTCTCAAAACTCTGGCATCTCTCTCCCACATCCATCACTGCTGGCGGCTCACCTCCAACTGCGCAACGCTACGCGCTGTTCACATCCAACTGCCCAACGCGACACTACCGAATATTCCAACAATGAGTCCAACCAGCCACAGACTGCACACAGCGCAGTTAGCGATTTTCATACAGAGCGCTACGTGACGTTACCAACATAAAAACCTAAACAGCCTACTTACATAATAAACATGTAAACAGCCTACTTACACAGTTACGTCCATGGGCAATCTCCCAGCGGCGGCCGAGCCGGCGAACGGGCGGCGAGCGGCGCTTACCAACTCTCCCGAAACTCGGCATTCCCCAGAGACATGGACGTGGCGCCGCGGCTGCCAAATCCTCTCAGCTCAAGCACTTACTACGTAAAGTTTTCCGGGACTACGTCACAACTTAGCGAGAGCCTGTCGTGACACCTGTTACTGCAACACACCAGTTTCGTAGGAACAGCAGCTGCAGAGCTAGTGATATACAAATGAAAAACTTACGATGATCCATCATGTGTATCTCACTTCGAGATAGGGCAACACCTTGAATTTCACTCCGAAGCTAACGGACATTCCAAAGTAATAGATATTCTCAGAACGAACCTCCAAATGCTGCATTCTTCACAAACGCAGGCGCCTGTATTCCTTCTTCGATATAGCATCTGATACAGAACATCAGACATTGTCTCTTACATTTATGTAAAAAAAGTAATTAAAAAATTAAAGGAGTCACACTTGTGGAATGGGGCAACGGCCGGTTAAGCGCTGTCGGGCATGGTCGGCACTTAGATGGGTGACCATCCAGGTCGCCTTGCGCTGTTGCCATTTTTCGGGGTGCACTCAGCCTCGTAATGCCAGTTGAGGAGCTACTCGACCGAATAGTAGCGGCTCCGGTCAAAAATACCATCATAACGGCTGGGAGAGTGGTGTGCTGACCCCACGCCCCTCCTATCCGCATCCTCCACTGAGGATGACACGGCGGCCGGATGGTCCCGGTAGGCCACTCGTGGCCTGAAGACGGAGTACACTTGCGGAATGATTACTGCAGTATAACGCGTTTCTCAAGTCTGAAGAGCAGGAATATAAACAAGCCGCTCTACCTAACTGCCAAAAACATTTTTTTTGTGGTGAGGTACTAACTAGGAGTGCCGCTTACACTTAACAGTATGTACTGACAAATACGTTCTGTGTGTATCTGAAATTTTAAAACGCACGTTGTTTTGAAGTTATTTCTCTTGCACTCCGTTAAACTCCCAGCTAAGCCTTTTTGGCTAAGGCCACATTATCTCTACAAGGAAGCCAGGTATGACGTAAAAAATAAGAAGATATCGCGCACTGTAATCGGACTGAGTAGTGGTCCATCCGCTGCACATATGCAACAATGTAGCTTTACGAATTACGATTTTCATGATATGGCGATTATTTTTCTGTTTAATATCAAGTCACACGTATCCTGTGACTCCAGAAAGTATAAACCTGATGCCCATGTTTATAAAAGTTTAACAAGAATTTAGACGTTTTTCACTGCGTGATTCGTTGATGCTGGTATTTCGTGTTTGACGCCGATGTCACAAACTATTTTTGCTCGCAAAATTCCACGTGTCGAAATATTTTGAAGGAAATAAAGTTACGAAATTGTCTCGAAACCTGAGAACGTACCATTACTTAGCAAGACTCATCAGACAGAGCAATAGTTTGATTATGTATCTGAAAATACGTCAGTTGTAACCAGAGGCGGATGTGCTTCTAGCTCATGACTTAGTGTCCAACCGAAAAACTGGTCTGACGCTATACTTGTATATATGTCTGAAAAAAACACATACTGCTGAAGATCCACAACTGTGTGAAGTATCTCGAAGTTAATTCGCCGACTGCTAATTCCTTGACTTAAGCTGTATTAGGGATAGGTCTACTAACGAACAGTGATATATGAGAATTTGTGCCGAAACAGGGTTTCGCAATTATTGCAAGTAGACGCCTTAACAACTTCGGCCATCCATGCACGCTCCATAGACCGACCAGATTTCCGTATGCCACAATGTCTATATCATTATATCGCAGTCTACTAAATTCCACACCTAATGGTCGCTACGGTAATAGCATTGGCCTAGATTCCTCGTTGTGTCATTCTCTCTGTTGCATCAATCACAGTAATCTGTACATTGAATGTGGAGGAGATAGAAAGGGAAGGAGAAGGAAGTAATTACTGTTGTCAGCATCAGGACTATGCACGGAATCAGCGAAGATGAATGAAAATTTGTGCCAGACCTGGGTTCGAAGCCGGGATCTTCTGCTGACTATATAGTTGACTCAACCACTGCGCCACCCAGACACAGTATTTGTGGCAACTGTGCGGACTTCGTTGGCATTCCTCTCGACCAACCCACACTCTCACCCAGCGCCATATATCCACAGGCTCTCTCCATGTGCTCCATACTCAATACTTTGAGATTCCCATTTGAGGAAACACAGCTACCAATTTAAGTAGGAGATCCCGGGTTCGAATTCATCTACATTTTGACTCGTCACCACTGGCTCCGTTTCAGGTCCCTATGCAGCTAACATTAGCAATCCCTTTCCTTTCCCTTCCCTTCCTGCCCCTGCACGATCAGTTTCCTGGTAATGTCTTACAGCGGGGGATTCCATGTGATATCTCGTCTTTCGGACATGCCTGAAAGACAGACGATATCCATTCACATACTCCTAGTAATGTTGCTAGCATTAGGTCAAAAATTTAGCGGACTATAGTGCAAGGATATAGACATTTTGAGATATGAAACTTCAGGCCCGCTTGTGGAGCGTGTATGGTTAGCAGACGAGGTTAATGTGACTGCTCATCATAAGATTTGAATTCCAGGTTCAAGACCCAGTCTGGCACAGCTTTCAATATGTCACTACTAAGTAATTGATCTATAGCTAATTCAGCTCATGTGAAGCTATAAGTCGTCATCCAAGATGTCGAGGGCTATGATCTGCTAACGCACTCATCAGCAGTCATCAGTTCATGGAAACTGTAAAACCCAGCCTTCATCCTTTGCCTTAGTTCATTCAAAGAGTAATGCGTTCATAGCTCCCTGCATGATGCTTGGAAGGCAAGGATATTGGCTGAGCGTAAGAATAAGGTTACGTTTCATCAAATAATGAAGATGCAGCGGGATAGACTCAGCCTATGTTTCGCAACTCACTCTGACAGATGCTCGTGCTGGAAATGTACACCTTTCGTGAAAAGTTCAATCAGTCTTCCAAAGTGCAAAAGGCGAAACGCTCATCCACTCTGATGTAGGCATTTTGATCTGAATGTGTTCAATGGGGAAGATGCTGGTAAGGAGAAGGGTGGATTTTAATAAGTGTACTACGTGTAAGCATGCAGCCGAGGACTATGTCCATAGCTCCCTATACGAGAATTGGAAAGTAAAGATAATGGACTACTTTTCAGCAAATAATGGTGATGCATTGTGATGGGTTGAAAATTCATTTCGTAAATCGTGCATATGGCTGCTTATGGTATAACCGTCTACCTTTTTTTAAATGCCCCATCAGTATGTCCAGTATGTGTCTTCTTCACCAGATATCCCATACCAAATGAGCTAGTTCACGAAACTGCCACAGAGGATGCTTGAAGTGCGATTTGCTCTCCAACCATTCCCTCTCAGAGAACCAAAAGGAACGCAGCATTCCCCCTCCCCATCTGAAAATTGGCAGGAGCCAATAGCAATGCAGGAACTTTGCTTCTGGTCATGTGATCATGACGACGAAGGTGATTTAAGGTGAGTGCAGCGGTCCACAAGTCTCAGTCAGTGGAGTAGTAGTAGCCATGAAGCGTCAACAGCAACCGAGATTCTCATCAACCTCCATCTCGCAAAAGAAGTGGAATAGTAAGCACTCATTACATGTCTTTGCTACTATTACCACATGGAGTGGTTCTTTGTTCAACTCAATGTCTTGGTTTAAGGATATCTATTGTTTCTCCTAGTCTTTGTTCAGTGGTTTCCCAAATGTCTTACCAAGCAGCAGCACCCACCAGGTTGTCGGAACAGGCAGCGACCTCCGACTTGTCCAGACCAGCAGCAGCGGCAACCAGCAGCATGTCAGGACCTGCAGTGACATCAAACAAGTCAAGATCTGCGACATAGTGGAATGCTGTAGCACATCTGGTTATCATGTTGGAGCAGGACCACAATTTTCTGATATCCATCCACCTTGTCGATTTGTGTAATGAAGACACCCAGTCAGTCCCTGAATCTCTAAAGAAGTGTGCCGGTAGTCGTACGCCATACAGTACATGTCAATACTCGTCTCTGACATGTCTCATCCCAGAACATTCCGGAGGTACTGCAAGTACAGATTATATGTGTGGTGGATGAGAAATTGCCAATTCCTCCCAGTCCTCTAAAGTTATTCAATTGAAATTATAATGTAACAGCCAGCGCCTCAAAGCGCTTAAATATAGCTACAGAAACATTGGTGAACAGTGACTGGCGTGTTGTGTTAGAGATTGAAAATGCACTGAGAGGAATTGGAAGGGGATGAACTGTGTAGTGCATAATCCTACATTAATCAGCAGATGACCACCGGCCATATCCACCTCGCTCTCCTCCATGGATATTCTGTGCCGGCCTGATGCTCTCCGTAACATCACTAAACAATTGCGCTGCGCTCATTCTGGGATCGGATTGACGTCCATTTATTTACTGTACTCTATCATTAAAAACTTGTTCAGTCTATGGATGGTGCTATCCATTGTGTAGGAAAGGCAGAACAGTGTCCTGACTGCAGCTAGCTACCCTACACTCTCTTCACCTCATCCCAATATGCTCCCACAAGCAGCATGTCACTGTCCCCCACCCTTATCCTATCACTCCACCCCTCCCATCCCCCCGAAGCCACTTCCTTACCCCATCTATCAGACTGCTCCTTCCATCACGTGCTGCTGCTTGTACTTTGGTCTCAGTTGCCCGACACTGTGGTCATGCGTGTGCGAGTTGTGTTTGCATGAACACGTGTGTGTGTGTGTGTGTGTGTGTGTGTGTGTGCCTGATGAAGACATTTTTGGCTGTTGTTCCTTGTTTGACAGGTTTTTTGGTCTATCTGCGAGTCAGCATCTCCGCTAGATGGTGAGTAGCGATCTATCCTTTTCATAATACTGGCATTACTCCATCCTAGATGTTCCAGTGTTAAATTTTCTTACACACACACACACATACACACACACACACACACACACACACACACACGCACACACACAGTAAAAAATCCAACACTTAACTACACCTTACTCAAATTATCATTTTCTCCTATATGAATTGTTGTACTGCATAGTAGCATTTCTCCTACAGAATCTGCTATGGTCTTGTTTTTAGAACCTCTGGCTTCATATTAATGTTCTTGCCCTTTAACTTGTTGTATATTGTCATCCTCATATGCTGTGGAGTCCATGCATATAATTTCAGTTGGTGCATGGATAGCATAAAAATACTTCCCTAGTTATATTTCTCCTTGAATAATTTTTGTCTGCTGTGTAGGAAGATCCATCATCATTCTCTTTGGGCCTGTGTCTCTAATCTACGGATTTGACAGTGTTAGTTGCAGAGGGCTGCCGTGTGCCCTTCCTGTCGCCGCCCCGAACCCCCAGAGACAGAGTTAGTGTACCCCAGCTGTCTGCATCTAGTGTAAGCCATGAAATAGTGCGAACGTTTTCAAATGTCTGCAAGTTGTGTAACTGAGGACTAGCCCAGTATTCACCTAGTGGGATGTGGAAAACCGTCTAAAAGCCACATCCAGGCTGGCTGGCATACTGGCCCTCATCGTTAATCCGCTGGGTGGATTCGATGCAGTGCCAGCGCGCCTACCTGTGTCCAGAAAGTATCGCATTAGCGCTCTCAGCTACCCTGACGGGTTGTGTAGGATGATTATAAAATGGTTCAAATGGCTCTGAGCACTATGGGACTTAACATCTATGGTCATCACTCCCCTAGAACTTAGAACTACTTAAACCTAACTAATCTAAGGACATCACACACATCCATGCCCGAGGCAGGATTCGAACCTGCGACCGTAGCAGTCGCGCGGCTCCGGACTGAGCGCCTAGAACCGCTAGACCACCGCGGCCGGCAGGAAGATTATAATTTCATAAATATATGTGAGGGAACAGAGTTTGCATTTTCCAAAATAATAGATTATAAGATTCTATTTGCCATTGAGTACAAACGTAACTGGCAGTTTTCTTCTGCAGTTTGGCCATAATCACATCGGAAACCTTTTCACATGAATCATCTAAGTACAAATGACAGTTTAAATGAAGTAACTGAGAGTCCAGACTCTAGTTCAATGACTACGAAAGAAGCCTGTGGTTAAAAAAGTCTCCTAGACTTTGTTTTTCTTCTCTCTGTTTTTCAAAGCATATTTTTGAAGACTACTGATTTTCAACATTCTTCAAAAACTGATGCACAGTTTTGTAACAATGCTGTCTCAGAATGCATATGTTACATGAGAAACTGAAGAAATGACACTCAATTTATTGACTTTTTAAAGTTCATGAAATGATCTACTAATTCACAAGCTGAAGCTTCCATGCTGAAATGATGGATGGAGTACTAGATAATATTGTAACACAACTGAGAATAAGATTTTCACATTGCATTGGGATCGCACTAGGAGCGCAGCAGGTCTTGTCTTAACTTGCTTCCATAGTTTCAGATCCAGACGTCGAGCATGTGGCAGAGGCAAGAGCTTCTTGACCGTCATTTACAGATTTGGTCAAAAATTTCTTAATACAACCTGCAAGATTTTCTTTTTGCCTTTCCTTCTCTCATTTCTGATACGAAACTGAGCCCCAGAGGATTTTTTCTTTTCTGTGATTCCTGAAACAATTGTTGGGTGAAACTAATGAAATTGTTTGTTGGTACTTGGTTGAACAAATTTACAAATCAGTTTTCCCGGCTTATAAGTGACTATATTCAGAACGTGGTTGATAACGCTACGCAGTGTTTCTTAATTTTTACGAAGACTTTATTAATTTAGGTTACAATTGGCAACAGCGCCAGTAAGGCGGAGCCAATTAATCTCTCTAAATAGGAAACTAATTTTACGTAGGTTAATGTAATACGGAATGTATTTAGTGTACTGTTTTAGCATTAGTAAATAGTGTAGCCAATTTGTTGGAAATGTTGATTCAATTTTTGCTGACGTTGCATCCATATGCGGTTGGGTTTAACAGTGAGACTATTGGTGATATACTGGAAATAAGAAACCAGTAAAAAACGCGACAAAATGTTTCTCTGTTGTTAATCGTCTGTTACGGAAGCCACCTCTCCTTAAATGCGCTGCTACATCATGAGGTTACAGCGTGTGGCGGCTGGTGATCATGTGTTACTGTGCACAGGGGCGTATATTAATGAATATAAAGAGAAAAGTACGGTAGATGAATTATGTTAATGGATGATGCGTGAAGGTATCGCCGTGGTAGACAGCCGTACTTCACTGTGTTGGGGAAGGGAGTGGGGTGTTCGTAGCGAGAAGTTCGGGCCAGTTCGGCTTGATTCGGTCCGAGTCGTGCTCCGCCCAGCCACATGCGCGTATGCGGACTATTGTACCACGTTCGGAATAAAGGACAATTCAAACTATCCCTCTCCGCTCCTGTTTATTTGCGTTTCTTTCAGTGTGCATACAGTCTCAGAAAATGGTGTAGCATTCAGGCTAGCTTCCGTCAACCTTCTGTAAGTTGACGTAACATGTTTCTCATCGTCCAGCTGTTTTTTAATGACATGTACATGTATAATGGATTTAAAAAATAATTTCATACGGCACGCGCAAGGGAATATATCAAAATACTCGTTAAATCGCGTCAATTCTGTTTTGCTCCAATTTAAAAAAAAAGTGATTTTTTTATCAATATTAATTTTTCGAAACATGCTATTTGTCTTTAGGTAATTGTAAAAATGTAAGCTGATTTCTCCACAAGGAATTCCTGAAAGGTGTTTTAAGAGATATTGTTCAAATGCCGTATATCTTAGCCTCGTCTGAGCTGAAGCTATGTTTGACACAGAAAGTTTTGTGATTAAGTTCTGTTAGTTGAAATATCTCCACACAAGCAGCTTAAATCGCATTTTTACTCTTTTCATTTGGGTAAGTGTTTGTAGCTGAAACATTCTTAAAATCTTGACTAATGTTTCAAATATAGTAATAGTGCCTCGCTATGTTGGTTCTCCAGTGACTCGCTTAGTTTCCTCGACGCTGTTATAATCACGAGATGCCGACTACCACGACAACGTACGGTACTTTATTGAATTCGACGTTAACGCGCTAGTTGGCATCTTTTAATCATAAAAGCAGAGAGGAAACAAGGCGAGCCACTGGACAATCATCATGGCGAGGCAATAATAACCCAGATCTTTTCTTCATTAGAGGAGAGCGATATCATCATTCATGTAACAATATGGAAAATTCCCCGCATCAGCGTATTTGATGAGCAGTGGCTGACCCTTCTAAAACTTCTGAGTGCAGGTGTATATTTACTGTTATCTTTCCATTCAAGGTAGATCCTTAATAGCCATTTCTAACGACTGGAAGCAGGCAGACATGGGTTATTAACACCTCTGCTCAATTGGAGACACCTAGGTTTATCATACTTGCGTTCCAAACCAACAGAAGAGGGAAAATAGCAGATGTTCCCATCAAATTTCGTAATTGTGGGTTAAGCAATTCCAGAGTCTACCTGAACTCTGGATTCTACCTGTGTGATTATTTACACCTGCAGTGGAATAAAAAAGTACACAGTCTAGAATCTGACATGTATACATGTTTCTGTTCTTCTTACTATGAAGAGGGAGGATGTCCACTCAGCCCATAGATATTCAAGGAGCTGGCACCAACCATCATAAGAGAACAAGATAATTAAACATATTTCGACATAGTTGTGTGATTACCTATTGCCTGCTCAGTGATGTTGTGCAATGAGCTGTATAAATGAACAAGTGTTATGCCATACCTTAAGCATCTCGCAATGACATATAGAGCTGTGGATATCATTGCTCTGATTCAGGTTGTCTGTGATGAAGAGCATGGGCAGTTCATATTTAAAGATGTTTCATCCATAGTGTACACAGAGGATGCTGATGGAGTACTAACATTCTCAGCATGCTTTGCATCACCAAAGTCTTTCAAGGACGTTAAATGTTTTAAAACACCGAGGAGTATAAAGATGCCAACACATTTCAACAATGGTATTCACTGGGATGATCCTGGTATGTACTACAACGATTATTTGACCACTTAGATACCATCATCTGTGTGAAAGGCGAGGAGAAGGTCACATGGATGTATCGAATCTTCAAGTATTCTACTATGAAAGATGTGGAACTCTATGGGTGCCATGATCTCCATCGACTCAAGAAGATGTTATTTCAAAACAGTACCGCCTCTGCTTATGAAAATGTAAAACTTCTTTCAGGGAGGATGAGAACTAAATGAATTCTTAGCTCATCTGTGTGTACTTTATTTCACACTTCGTCAATATGTAACTTTACCCAGACACCAGGCCTATGGTTCTCCTCAAGCACAGGAGGTATAATTTTCGACATTTTTCTTGTATGTCTTTGGAAGTGAACACAGTCGAATGTCACCTGTTCCCACCACGAAACCTTTGTAGTTATGTAGGCTTAGTCCCATGCAACCATTACATGTATTTCGTTATTCTCCATCTTGGACATCCCCTTCTTAATAGGACTTATGCTCAGAACCAGGTCATTTGTCTCCTACACATTCTTCATGCAAGCAATTTGGACAGGTTTCCTGTAAATAACGACAACAAAGACGTATGGTAAGGAATTTCTTAGTTTATTCAGTTCTTGCAGTTATGATTTGATTCTTGAGACGCAATTTAGTTCTTGAGATACAATTCAGTTCTTTTAGAAACAAACACAGATGCATCTCAGTGCTGAGTAGTTTCTACTACACATTGATTCTTGTAATACAATTCACAGATAGAATTAGTTTCGTGTGATACAGAATAGTTTTTCACAAAACAGATGTATTTTTGATACTTTGCTAAACAGTCACAACTGATACAATGTGGTTCTTGTATACACAGTCCAACAAGGACTAGCCCTACTGAAGGCACTGTTGGAGATAATGGTAATGAATAATATACCTCTGCTTGACTCCCATTGTTGTAATCAGCTTCAGGATGGAACTTGTGCCTTGTAGAAATTGTTGCGCTGGGCGCCGGAACGTGCGTCATGCAAACTAACAGAGTATGTGAGGTCTGTCTACACATCATGCCATACATCACACTCCTCTACCTTTTTCTTTAAATATCTCTTCTAATCCTCTGAGATCTTCTTCGGGCTCCCATTGAACTCCACCAATTGGCTGTGACTGTTGCATGGCGTCGCCATATAAGTTATTCATATCCAAATGCATGACATAACAAGACTCATTGGATGCACTGAAGATCACACCTATCTGCGGGTTATTAGCCTTGGTGTGCCTATGGACACATTGGAAAAATCTCCCATGGATCTCTCGCTCAAAGAAAACAAGTATGTTCACATCAGTCAATAGCTCTATGGTTTTGTTCGTTCTCTTGAGCATTGCATCCGAAGACAACGAGTTCTGTGTAATAAAATGCCGGATCAAGTTTATGAGGTGCGTTTGAAAAGTCCGTGCAAAGTCCGAGACATGGCACCACCGGCGCGTATCTAGGTCATGTGTAGTTAGTAGCTTCTTTGGAAAGAACGTACACCAAGTTTCAGCCATATTGGTGTATTCCTTTGTGTTTGGCATTCCCGTGAATCAAGGAAGTCGAGTGATTGTAAAAAAATGGACGAAAAAGAATTTCGTGTAGTGATTAAACATTACTCTATGAACGGCAAAACGCCTCAGGAGACTAAAGAGAAGCTTGATGAACATTACGGTGACTCTGCACTTTCGATTAGAGCAGTTTATAAGTGATTTCAAAATTTTAGAAGTGGCCATATGGGCACAAGTGATGTTGAACGTTCTGGACACCCTGTGGAGGTTGCGACTCCAGAAATCATTGATAAAATCCATGATATGGTGATGGATGACAGAAGAGGTAAGGTGCGTGAGATTGCTAGTGCTGTGGGAATCTCGAATGAACGGGTACATAATATTTTGCATAAACATTTGGACTTGAGAAAGCTATCCACAAGATGGGTTCCGCGATTGCTCACGCTTGACCAAAAACGGAATCGTGTGAAGTGTTGCAAGGATGGTTTGCAGCTGTTCAGGAAGAATCCACAGGAGTTTAAGCGTCATTTCGTCACTGTGGATGAAACATGGATACATTACTACACTCCTGAGACCAAACAACAATCTAAACAATGGATTGCCAAGGCAGAATCTGCACCAGAAAAGACGAAGGCCATTCCTTCGGCCAGAAAGGTTATGGCGACTGTCTTTTGGGATTCGCAAGCGATACTCCTCATCGACTATCTGGGAAAAGGTAAAATTATTACAGGTGCATGTTATTCATGGTTATTGGACCGTTTGAAAACCGAGCCACAAGAAAAACGCCGGCGAATGGACTGCAAAAAAGTCCTTTTCCATCATGACAAAGCACCAGCACACATCTCAGCAATTGTCGTCGCAAAATTAATGGAAAAAGGATTCCGACTCGTTTCGCATCCCCCTATTCTCCAGACTTGGCTCTCTCAGACTACTATTTGTTCCCAATTTTGAAGAAATGGCTGGCAGGACAAAGATTTTATTCAAACGAGGATGTGATTGCAGCAAGTAATAGCTATTTTGCAGACTTGGACAATTCCTATTATTCGGACGGGATCAACAAATTAGAACAGCGTTGGATGAAGTGTATAAGTCTGAAAGAATACTACGTCGAAAAATAAAAAAGGTTTACCCCAAACACGTAATTAGTTTTTATTTTTGCACGGACTTTTCAAACGTCCCTCATATATGGTCGTACATACAGTTCAGAATTTCTGGAAAATGTCAACAAGCAAACATACGTCCGAGTGCACATACAGTTTTGCGTAATGGCTCAAAGTTGGAATATTAAATTCCTGCAAGACGTTCACAGCATGCTCATACTGTGCATCCATTAAGACATCGCCGGTGGGATTACTGGAGAATGCAATAATGATAAGTGGTTCTGTTTCACTGAGTTTTGCCGTGGTATCGAAATACTCATGTGGGAAACCTGCTTCCTAGTTACAAGTTGGAGCTTTCCCTCGTCGGGATATATAGATTGGGTGATTTGCATATCACTCAGAGGGAGAGTTTCAACAAGTTTCCTGAGTGGTGCTTGCATGAAACATTGTGAATCGAGGATGCGGAGCGTTATTCTAGATGTTATTCGTTTGGAGAATGAAAAATATTTCTGAACTCTCTCACGCAGGACACTGACCTGATCATCCTCCACACTGAATTTAGCCAAGTGCTCAGCCAGAAATTGAGCATCTTACCTGCTCTAATTATGGAGGAAAACTATTATGTGTCATGGTAACTGATACTTCAGGTTGCATGCATTGTGAGCTGCGCCGTGAAATTTCCCCATAAAATGACAATCGTCCCTATGAGGAGTTTCAGCTTTCCAGTCTAGCCACAACCCACAAATATGAAAGTCAACCACGCTGTTGTACAGATCAGTGTTCTCCTCCGATTCAGTCATGAAAATAATAGTGCTGTAAAGCATATCAACCTCCCATGAAACTTTCTCAAGTTCGATGAGGAACCAAACCGCAGGCTCATCCCTGATAAATGACTCACAAGTAACATACCACCTGGAACACCACCATGCTCAGTAGTTGTTTCTCAGTGAAGGTCGTATGTGAAGCTGTAGGTCCCCTTCACATCGTGTCAAAGAAGCGGGGAGGTACTCAATCAGCACAAAGTACAAAGGGACATCACTGCTGGTGATGGTGGTTCTTAAGCTTTAGACATTTTGTTTTCCTCTGTCAAATTTTCAATTCACATACTACATCCACCAAAAAGCAATCAATAGTATGCTCTGCTAATGACTCACTTGAAGAATAGTATTTGACGCAACCACAGAAAATGTGCCTTTTATTCTTGTGTTTATTCTGTTGGGAATAAATGAGTTGGGAATATCCTTAACCTACACGTAGTATTGATTTTCGTTCTCATCTGAGATTAGCAGCATGTTAACATGCACCTTGTACTGACCTGTAAAATTGGGTAAATGGAGGGGTCCGACTTTGTGGATGATTATACTATTGTTATCATCATCATCATCTGGCTTGTTCTTCTCAAGACCCTCAGTTTGCCTCTCGAAATATGGTATGCCCTGACATTTGACAGGGAAATCAATACCATCAAGTTTCAATACCCATGAGCATTATCACCTACATGGTATCTTTTAAGACGTTTCAGAGTTATATTATAACTTCTTTTAGAAGTCAGGATTGACCTCGCGAAACAGGCATTGTCTGTTTCATTCTGGACATTAATACGAGCCTTCCTGTCACCTGTATCTTTCGGTAGCTTGATATAGCTGAGCCTTTTATTTATTGGGTCATGGTGATGTGAGTGGCTGTCGATGTGTGAAACTTGACTGAGTGCTTTACCAGAGCTTCTACTGACCATCGCTGAAAGCCTGGTTCTAATAGTACCAAAGGTGAAGTCACAGAACCACTAAGTGATCGAGGTGCTCTGTGATATCACGGCGTCTCCCCCAGAGATATACAAATACAACACTTTTCTGTTCGAGAGGGCCTTCCTCTTTGGGAGGATGCAGTATTTCGCAGCATCGTATAGGACTACATTTGACTGAGGAATATCGCGGATCATTTACGACTTTGATGATCTCTATTCATGACGGGGCGATACATCAACAGGAAAAGTGTAACAGCCCTGTACCGCCCTGCCGGATTCTCGATCCATGTAAACGAGAAGTACTCATGAAACGCATCCTTGATAGTCTAGTTCTGGAGTGATGTTTGCAATCTGCTGTCCTGCAATAGGATGGATGAGGGGGCTGCTACTAGTAAGTAATAGAACCCAGTACGTTTTCCTCGATAGTGAGTGTTCATCGGAGGTGAGTGTATCATCTGGAGTGCCCCAGGGAAGTATAGTAGGTCCGCTGTTGTTTTCTATCTACATAAATGATCTTTCGTATAGGGTGGATAGCAATGTGCGGCTCTTTGCTGATGATGCTGTGGTGTACGGAAACATGACGTCGTTGAGTGACTGTAGGAGGATACAAGATGACTTGGACAGGATTTGAGATTGGTGTAAAGAATGGCAGCTAACTCTGAATATAGATAAATGTAAATTAATGTATCCATTAGTAGCGTAGCGCTTGACGCAGTCACGTCGACTAAATATTTGGTCGTAACACTGCAGAGCGATATGAAGTGGGACAAGCATGTAATGGCAGTTGTGGGGAAGGCGGATAGTCGTCTTCGGTTCATTGGTAGAATTTTGGGAAGATGTGGTTAATCTGTAAAGGAGACCGCTTATAAAACACTAATACGACCTATTCTTGAGTACTGCGTTTGGGATCCCTATGAGGTCGGGTTGAGGGAGGACATAGAAGCAATTCAGAGACGGGCTGCTAGATTTGTTACTGGTAGGTTTGATCATCACGCAAGTGTCACGGAAATACTTCAGGAACTTGGGTAGGAGGCTCTAGAGGAAAGGAGGCGTTCTTTTCGTGAATCGCTGCTGAGGAAGTTTACAGAACCAGCATTGGAGGCTGACTGCAGGACGCCGGTGCAGAGCAGTGGCACTCTGGCATGACCAGAACGAACAGCCAGGTAGCTGAGACGCTAGCCGTCGCGGATGTGGCTGTGGGTTGCGGCGCCGCTGTTTCTCTGGCTAAGGGGTTTGGGCTGATCTGTGATGGATAGAGCTGGCTTTTGCACAAGCTGTGCACATGGTGACCACACAGGGGAGGTAGCCCTCCCACAGATACTGCCAGTTGACTAGCTATATCACATTAACGAAGCACATTGATGAGTCGGCTGTAGAGGGAGGAAGAAAAATGCATTCATTAAAAAAATAAATTGATAAAAAACATAGATACACTTCAGTTTACCACCAAAAATAAATAAATTACACTAACCTAATCTTCTTCTCCAGCAGCTGGACAGAGACTTACTATTTACCACCATCTCCAGGAGTGGGGTTGCGGTGGGGGTTCGGTGACATCACAGGAGAGAGAGGGGTGGCGGAGTCAGGTCTGATTTCTCCCCAAAACATTTCCTTCCATGATAACAGTGCAACACTGCCAAAAATTATTTGTTACTTTTAATCTCTACGATCGTCACATCCTAATACTAACGTTTTAATGTAGCTTCCATCTACTTTTTCATTATTTAAAACACTTCCTTGTTCTTCGCTTCCTTGTTTGCACCTTATTGCATACGTAGGAGTATGACACCGTTTGTTTTCTACCTTCTGTGGCGTTTTCATGTTGTAAGTGTGAAACACAAAGTACTTTTTCTTGTTCTTCTCTTTCTTGTTGGCACCTTATTGCATACTTAGGAGTATATGACGCCCTTTGTTTTCCAGCTTCTGTGGCGTATACATGTTGTAAGTGTGGAACAGAAAGTACTTTTTCCGTAGTAAACATATGCAGCGAGGCAGCAGGTGCCTGGTTGGGAAGTGTTAAGGTGCTGGGTTAGCTAAACTGTGTTTACTTAAACGGTAGTTTATTATCAAAAACAATTGAACACTTTATAGTTAGTGAAATCAACAATTAAATAGTGGAAGCTCTAATGACTGGTAAATAAGACACTTAACACGTAAGTAAATACAATTAAAAGTATTCATGGGTACAAGGTGAGATTAAAAAAAAGTAAAAAAAACAGGTACGTTTTCTACAAATGTACGGGGAGTTTACATTACCAAAAATTATCTGATAAAAGCCAAAAGCCCAGCTAATGCATACAGTGAGGCCCCTTTCTGGGTTCGCTCTTGAATTCAACAAACAAGGTATTAAACAATAGCTAATCTGTTTTGTAATATATATATTAGTGAAATAAAGCACATCAATAAACAAAAAAGAGTGAGAAGCATTTAATATTTTACCGAAAATGGAGGCTTGGGTAAACAATCAGCCATGCAGCACTATCTATGTGCAGCACCATCTATGTGCTTAGTTAATGTACTATAGCTAGTCAACATGGTGAGTAGCAATAAAAATCAAGAATACAAGTCCAGAAAATCGGTTAAACAGAGCCTACCAGAAAAATGCAAACAAGACCTTCGCTCACAACAGAATATTGGAGGAACGACCACAATTACCAGCCATTACCAAAAGGAGCAAGGATGTAATGGGTCACATGTCAGTTAAGAACAAAATTACTGCCTTCCACTCAGGCACGCTTCCAGCGACAGTCAAATAGCTGGCAGCTTAACAGCTTAACTACAACCGGCGTGCCGATAACACGCCACAGGCTAGCACACCACCTCCTAGCTACCTGTATGTTCGGCCCAACGGAGTTCTCACACGTCCTATGTAAAACGGAACCTTCAGTCTCCAAACTGCTGCCAGCAAATCTCTTCTTTGTTGCCGCTCACACCTCTAAATCCCCACCCGCCACTTCTCACGTGCTCTCCTGTGGGCCGATGTCCTCCAGTTTTGCAGTAACAGAGCTGACACATACAGAAAGGAGATACTATTCCAGAGTTGTCCGGGGTGTCTCCAGGTACGTCTTCGTTGGTCACAAGAGTTCAGTTCGAAGGGGGACTCATCATTGAAGACAATTTAACTCCTGGTCCAAGACTCTTCTGGAGACGCCCTGAACAGCAGTGGGATACAGACCTGTCTATCGCCCGCCTTACAGCCCGACATCCAGCAGTGATGGTCAGGGGTGCAACTTTTTCGCAGGACCTCTTTTTTAGTCAGCCACGGCGCTCTGGTAGCACGGCGGTACGTTGACGATATTCTATGCCGTTTGGTTGCCCTTTATGCCAAACAAGCGCGGTCTTCCACTTCAGTATGAAGCCCGCCCGCACTCGGTGAGAGTTTGCACTGCATTTCTTCGTGTTTTCCAAACCCTCTCTTGTCCAGTAAGGTCGACGGATTTCAGCTGAGATCATTTGGAACATTACGGGCAGGACTCTACAAACAGCTCGGTATTTTGACGATCTAATTCGCCGATTGGACACAATTTGCACGAAATCCCTCAGCAGGACATCTGACAACTCTGTCGATCAATGCCATGCCGAATAACTGCTTCCATAAGGGCCAGAGGTGGATCAACATGTAACTGACTCGCTCAGTTTTTCAAGCTCTTACTTTTGACTAAATCATCAAATATTTCTGAAATGGTAATCATTTGTTTATATATACATGTGCATCACATGTATCGATTTCCGTCTCATTCGGACATATCCTTCGTGGTGCGTCACCTTTTCTTCTTTTGCTGTCATATCGTTTATTTGCATTAATGAAATCGTTTCCTTACATGATCTGTTATTCTGAGTACGGATTTCTTTTCATGTTGTCTGAACACCACAGGTGTAAGAGTTTCATTCTCTTGTGAGAAGGCCGGCTGGAGTGGCCGTGCGGTTCTAGGCACTACAGTCTGGAGCCGAACGATCGCTACGGTCGCAGGCTCGAATCCTGCCTCGGGCATGGATGTGTGTGATGTCCTTAGGTTAGTTAGGTTTAATTAGTTCTAAGTTCTAGGCGACTGATGACCTCAGATGTTAAGTCCCATGGTGCTCAGAGCCATTCTTGTGAGAAATAGTAAGCGATTTACTAACATTTTAACGATGTTTGCTTGAAACTGAGTTCCGGTGTAGATGACAGCTATGAACATGAGATTTGGTAAAGCGTTGTCATACGTTATATTCGGGAAGTTAGTGTCATGTGACCACAGTAAGCTGGCCGGAGTTGCCGTACGGTTCTAGGCGCTACAGTCTGGAGCCGAGCGACCGCTACCGTCGCAGGTTCGAACCCTGCCTCGGGAATGGATGCGTGTGATGTCCTTAGGTTAGTTAGGTTTAATTAGTTCTAAGTTCTAGGCGACTGATGACCTCAGAAGTCGCATAGTGCTCAGAGCCATTTGACCGGAGTATTATTTTTTGCGTTACTGGTCTCTGTTTCCGATTTACTTATTTACCATGAATTTTAATCGGTGGTCAAAATTATTAATGAAATTGTTTGTCAGTTTGAATTATAAAACTGTACCAAGTTCGTGGTCCTTCAGACAGAACACACCGGATGTAAGGATTTTTGAAAGATCTTATAGCAGTCACAAACGTAAAATTTGGATTTGGTGTTGACATCGGTATGGCTGGATTCTCAGACATATTGACCAGGAAAAGCTTAACGACTCAATGAATACTTAACGTTTTCCTGTCCAATAGTTGCCGAGAAGTTGTGGTGGACACTGCTTGTAGCTGAAGTCAGAGTGAGATGCGGTAGTGGAGAGTGTTGTTCCATGTTTTATGCAGTGGTTTGATGGGAGAGATGATGATGTTCTAATGGAGATATTGTCATGGTCAGAGTGCATTTCGTCAATATATATGGAGGTATTTTCTTTTATTCTTTTATTCTTTCAGTGACCTGAATAATGTGTCATTACAGGTTCAGTCAACAAAGCATCTGGCATGTGTTCTTGTATTAGAGTGTAATTTTGGTTTTCTTGCACAATTATAGTATTTGTAATTTTCTTTTATCACGTCAGTATAATTGGTATTTAAAAATTCTTGTCTTGTTGAAGAAGAACCGTGCCAGATGTGCGTTGAGTCATACTACCACATACAGAACAGCTACACTTGTGCTTTGTTGGTTTCGTAGGTTTTATAGTTGCTGGGGACTTAATTAATTATTTGTATTAACTGAAATTTTCATTTCATTCTTTGTGGTTGTTACATGCAGTCAGATTGCGTACAAAAACTAGTCAGGGCCAGCCGTTTACGAAACAGCGTAATCGGACATACAGCGACAGAAAATTAAAAAGTATTTGCATTGCATTCTTATATCTTTATTTTAATTAAGCACCCATGCACGTGGCGACCCTGCCAGGACCGTCCCTTGGAATTCTTCTGATTGTAAAAATAGTAGACAGTAGTATTGTTGTAGTAATTTGTAGTTTAGTAATTGTAATCTATTTTGCATGTGTAGATTTGGTAATTGGCATTCTTCTAATGGTATTTTTCAAAATTTAATTTTTATTGCCTTGTATACGCGTTTGACGATTTGGTGCAATTATTTCAATTGTTCGATTAATCGTGTTTGAGGGAAATATTTCGTGTGAATGGTATTGTTGAAGATAAAGAGTCATTGTGTGTAATTTTCATATAGTGACGAATTTTGTATGTTTTGTAAATGATTACGCGATCGATGAAAAAGGCAAAAATGATGAATAGTGAGAATGACGAAATTGTTAACATGGCGAACTCGCCAACAGAGGAAAACAGTATGATGGATAATGAAGTGGAAAACAATGTAATAAGTCGGGAAAATAGTCCGGAACCATTTCAAAATTTTTCTCAATCAGAAAATTCACAGAATCCGAGATTAACGACAGAAGATTCTGGAATAGTATCGAACTCAGATAGCTTTACTGCTATGACGAAGGAAGTTAGTTTTACGGGAAATGTTAGGGGCGAAAAGAATTTCGAACAAGTTAATCTGGAGCAGTTGATGAGTGCAATATTAAATTTACGATCTGAATTAAAAACAGATAGGGGAACAATGGAGCAGTTTCGATCTGAATTAAAAACAGAGATAGGAACAATTAAAACTGAGATGGGAACTTTGGGATCTGAATTAAAAAATGATATGGGAACAATGGAAACACAGTTTAGATCTGAATTAAAAACACAAGTGGGAACAATGGAAACACGGTTAGACTCACGAATAGGGACATGTTTCAAAAATATGAAAGATGAATTAAAGAAAGAAATCAGAGAAGAAGTACAACCGATTTTGAATTCTCACAATAATAGATTAAGTGCAGTAGAGATTAGACAAAGGGAACAGGATAGAGAACAGGAAGAAAGAGATCGCGTGATAGTACAGAAATTTTCAGAGTTAAATTTACAACGTGCAAAAGATAAGGAAGAAATATTTGAGAGAATCGAGGAATCCGTACCAAATGACAGATTAAATAACCTAACACAACGGTATGAACAGTTAACTACTAAATGCGTTAATACTGAAACGCGAGTCGCGACACTTACGGAAGACGTAAATAAACAGAAAGAACAAATTGGTGACTTATCGGAAAGAGTGGAGGAGATTTCAGATAAATTGACAAATCTTAGTTTAAATGGGGACAGAGATTCAGATGACACAGCTCCATTGCCATTTTCAGAAACCGAAGAGTACCAGAGCATAAATAAACATGTTGAAAATCAGGGAAAATTTAATGAACGCGTGAAAAGGGAATTTGAGGCATTAAAAAAGCAAGTCAAACAAAGTGAAGGCGAAATCGTAGGAAAAGACGGCAAAAGAAATTTAGAATCACAGATACCAGAGGGGTTTGAAGAAAATAATTTGTTTCATTTACGGGATGCAACAAGAGAGCGCCAGGCGCGCGAACTTGACAATAATCGGCATTGGGACTGGGACAGACGCGGTAGGTCTTTGTCGCCACGAGGCGAAAACTTTGACTATAAACACTTTTTGACTGTTCGGAAATTTAAGATCTTCCGCAATTCTAAGAATGACATACATCCATGTTCATGGTTAGATCAATTTACGTACGCACTTCCGCCAAATTTGCCACTAAGTCACAAACTGAAATTTATGTGCGGCTATTAAAGTCCTCAGGGGATTCACTACTCTTAAGTGAATATGTGCTGTAGCGAGCATAGGGCCCCGAGCTGTAGTGGTGCTATTTCTCTTTTAGTTTTCTGTACCGCTGCATACTCTTTCACTATTCTTTGCATCTATCGAAACAACTCTTCAACTATCAATCTATCTAGACAGCGTGTAAAAAAATAACCGGATATGACTATTTTACCCAAAAGTGACTTCAGAAATTACCGTTTTGACTTACTGTATCTTCGGCAGCATTCATTCGTAGCTTAAATGAAATTTTACCTGTTTATCTTCGTGACAATATTACTTCATATGTTGACGATATTCTTATTGCTAAACGTTCTTGGAGTGAGCACAACAAAATTTTGGATTCATTATTACGTATTTTTGCAAGAGTTGGCATTACGGTGAACTTAGAAAAATCTGAATTTGGTCGTTCTCAGGTGAAATTTCTCGGTCACATTATTTCTACAGAAGGTATTCTTCCTGAACCAGAAAAATTAGACGCTATTCGTAATTATGCTGTTCCTACCACAAAACGTGATGTTCGTAGTTTTCTTGGTGTCTGTAATTTTCTAAGACGCTTTGTTAGATTGGACGATTTGGCCACACCTCGTTTATGTGAACTATCTGGAAAGAAATCTAATTGGTGTTGGGATGAGGAAGCTCAGTCAGAATTTGAACAACTCCGTGATGCTTTAGTTGCTGCTCCACTTCTTTCACACCCGGATTTATCTAAAGATTTTTGTTTGGCGACGGACTCATCATACAAAGGCCTAGGTGCACATTTATTTCAAGAGATAGAAGAAGACGGCGTTGTAGTACAAAAGACTATTGCATTTGGAAGTCGTGTTCTCTCTAAATCAGAAAAGAATTATTCGATTACGGAACTTGAAGCTTTGGCTGTTGTTTGGGCTTTTACAAAATTTCGCACATTTTTGTTTGGCAGACATACTAAGGTTTACACCGATCATCGAGCTCTTGAGTTTCTTATGTCGACAAAATTAACTCATGCCAGATTGTCACGATGGGCGTTGTACTTACAGGAATTTGACTTTAGTATTGTTTACATACAGGGTTCTTCAAATATTGTTGCTGATGCTTTATCACATGCACCTATGGGTTTGAAACAAAGTGCTGAAGAGGACTGCAAGGAAAACAATTATTGTTTGATGTATATTCAAGGTGTTGCGTTTGAGAACTTTATTTCGTCTTCGCTCCAGGACATCGCTAAGGAGCAAAATAAGGATCCAATCTGGAAGGACATTAAGGAGAAGTGGAAGAGAAAGGAAAGCGTAGCGATTAGACAGCATTATTTAGTTCGCAATGACATTCTTTTTAAACGAAAATCGGTCGACAACTCTGTTTGGTTAGTTTGTATTCCTGATGAGTGGGTTAATAAGCTGATTTGGTATACGCATTTCAGTTATGCACACTTTGGTCCCAGAAAATGCTTTCATAAATTACGAGAAAATTGCTACTTCAATAATATGGAAAAACGTATTCGATTTGTTCTTGCCAAATGCAAATTATGTCAAAAGGCTAAGCCGCCGACAGTTTCTCAGAGAGCACCGTTGCTTCCTATCATTCCAGCAAAATTAAAGGACATGGCTGCAGTTGATTTGTTCGGTCCAGTGGTTCGATCTACTAATGGTTTTGCGTACATTTTCGTAGCAGTGGAGTTGACATCAAAATATGTGTGTTTTACACCGTTACGCAAAGCAACAGCTCGTTCAGTATCTAATGCCTTCATTAACCATTTTCTTAAAGAAGTGGGTCATGTTGATAAGGTTATATCAGATAATGGATCACAGTTTCGTTCTAAAATTTGGCTTCGTACTCTACGGCGTCGTAAAATTAAACCAATTTTCATTTCACTTTTTCACCCTCAATCTAACGCTTCAGAGAGATGGATGAAGGAAATCAACAAATTGTGTCGTCTTTACTGTCATCAGAATCACAGAACTTGGGATCAGTATCTTCATATTTTTCAAAACATTCTGAATGAACTTCCTAACGACTCAACTTCTTTACCACCTATACTGATATTAAAAAACAAAGCACCGACAAATCGCATTTCTGAAATCGTTCCTTTTCCGCCTACACGGAAACTGCGGCATTCTGAAGTTGTCAACCTGGCTCTACAAAATATTGCATCTGCGGCTGCTAGAAGAGAGAAATCAGCTAAGCGTCCTGGCCGTTTAAAAATCTTGTCAGTTGGTCAGAAGGTGTTAATTAAGGCTCATCGTTTGTCTCACAAAGGAAAAGGCTTGTGTCGGAAATTTTTTCTGCTTTATAACGGTCCATATAGAATTCGCAAAATTATTCATGATAACACTGTCGAAGTAGAAACTCTTAAATCACGACGCTCTAAGGGAATACATCATATATCTAACGTTAAAATTTTTGTGGAATGATATACTTTTGAAAAATTTTTGTAGAATGACATACTTTTGAGAAACTAACAGTTGTATGTAAACACACGGAGAGTACAAGGATACCGCGCTGTGTTTTGGCGGCGGCATATACTCAAAGCAACAGTCAAGTCTGCGCGCCGCACAAGGCAGTCATTGACCGCAAACAATCACTTCCTACGTCACGCGCCTACAGCTGATCGAGCGCTCAGTGCGAATGCACTGACAGCCGTAAATAAATACACAGTCTAATTTCTCCGACTAAATTCAGTATAAAGCTATAGTGACTTGATGAATTCTGTTATTAACATTCAGTATTTTTCAGGATACGGTTCTATAAAATATTTAAGAACTTCAGGTAAATTCTGTGCGTGTCCGACGTTAAGACGACTTGCTATCGAGAAAATTTCAGGAAAAATGTCATTTCGAAGAAGAAAGTAATAAACTAAAAAGGTAATTATTAATTGAGTTTATTTTTCAGGTAACATATTTCCACTTAGGTACGTACTTTAGACGTAATTTGCTGCTCGCGATTACGTGATTCATACTTTGTGCTAATTACATGTTCAATGAAATTACTTGTGAAGCGACGTGCTTGCGTACGTTAACTGATTTTGACAATGATTATTAATGAACTGAATTGTTACTTGTGCATATTATGCATCGCTTGGCTGCACTGCTTTTTCACTGATGTCATATCTTTAATTATGTGCCTGCTGTGCCTATTTATTTAAATTATAATTGTCACCTGATTAATTGTGCTGATGTGGTTAGGTATGTAAGTTATACTTTGTGATTTATCTGCTTGCGCCTTCATGTTTACTTATTAAGATACGATGCTAATGACCTGTTTAGTACGTAAGATATATGTTTACTGCTATGTGTATGGATTGCACATTTACACATTTCTGCTTGCTGTCATAACTATACTTTAATTTGGTATATAGCAATGCTGATGTACAGTGTACGGACATGGAGTGTGGGTTACGATGTGGTATTGGTTACGGATTGTTCTCTTGGCGAAGCCTCGTTATAGAAATTGTGCTGCATCCACTTGTTGACATTCTGTTCACTACTGGTATATTTACTCGCTATTGCTTGCCTTGCTTACGCTCAGTGCCTTATATTTTTAAGATAAGAAAATGAACTGCTATAATTCGACGAACGACATTAGTCCAAGAAAATTCATAGAAGTCACATGAGCTGGAGGTTCTATGAAAGCTGTATAAATGTATGCCAATAGGAAGGAAGCTAACGACATGACATACCAACACAGTTATTACACTGCATTTTTCGTGAGCAATTGAAATAGGAAGTGACACTTGACACAAGAAATACTCCACATGTTTGCTTCTGTTTGCCATAATTCTTGAAGTGGTGTACACACTGTGAAATATTAGGATCATTCACACTCCGTAATCGTACTTAATTACTGAGAGTTATTCGAACTAAGTCTGTTAGAGGTCATGTATGCATTCTTTGTTTATAATTCATAATGAGTAGAAGATTTTGGTCAGATGGATTACACAGAGGTTGTGTGTTGACATTGTGTCTTCGGATTGTATGGGATGAGGAGGTTTGCATTAGGATTTTATCTGTACTCGATCGAGGAGACTGACTAGAGGAAAGAGTTGTTATGGAAGTGAAATGATACTGGCAATAAGGTTTATATGTATCGACGTATTGGAGAGGTATTATGGAGGTATTGAGATTATATGAAGTTGATTGGAGTTATGGTGTATAAGAGGTAAAATAAGTGAGGTGCATTTTTTTTTTTTTTTGTTGTTGGTCTATATGGAACAAGGAGGATGAAGATAGCAGACTAGAACACTAAAATGGAAGGAAGATTGTCTACACACACTTTGTTAAATCACTAAGCAGTATGTACTTTTTTTTTTTGGATAGAGGAAGTTGCATATCTTGGCACACTGACAGTTGTTCAGCAACCGTACATTTTGATCTGGCTTGGCAAACATTGGTCTTGACATGATGACTATGACGTTGACTTAACTATTATTGACTGTTATACATTGCTGTCACTACTACTTGATACACATGATGAACATGAAATTTTGACAGAAGTGGATTCACACAGTTAACACAATTCAATTACACAGTAGTACTTAATGTGGATGAAAGATGAGTGAGTGTGTTTTGTGTGTTTTCCTGTCCTAATCCTACCCACCTATCTCCTAAATATTATTTTATTTGTTTGTAGTGGCTTGCACTGACACCCATAAATATTATAGGTTTACTGATGTTTGTGTATTTGTAATAGTAATATGACAATTATCTGATATCATTTGTGTGTTTGTTATGATTTGTATGTTTAGTGTAAGAGCATTGTAAAAACATTTGTATGTGCATTCAAACTATTGTTCATGCTTGAAATGTCTGATTAGTGATAGTAAATATTATGGACTGTTACTTGTACTTTTTCTACATGATTGGTGCCACTAGAACATGTTTAATTTCTGCTGATGAACTGTGTGATCAGTGATAGTGAATATTATGGACTGCTGTCTGCACCTACTCAACATTGCTGGGTGCCACTGATGGACTGCTTCTACTGAAATGATGTGACCTGTTGGAGTCTGCACCTGTTCCACAATGCTGGGTGCCACTGATGGACTGCTTCTACTGAAATCATGTCACCTGTTGGAGTCTGCACCTACTCCACAATGCTGGGTGCCACACATGGAGCTACTTCTATGGAAATGATGTCATCTGTCGGTGTCTGCACCTACTCAACAATGCTGGGTGCCATTGATGAACTGCTTCTACTGAGAAATGTGACTTGTTGCTGTGTGTACCTCTTCAACATTGCTGGGTACCACAAATGGAACTGCTTCTACTGAAATGATGTTACTTGTTGCTGTCTGTACCTCTTCAACATTGCTGGGTACCACAAATGGAACTGCTTCTACTGGAATGATGTTACTTTTTGCTGTCTGTACCTCTTCAACATTGCTGGGTGCCACTGATGGACTGCTTCTACTGAAATGATGTCACCTGTTGGAGTCTGCACCTGTTCCACAATGCTGGGTGCCATTGATGAACTGCTTCTACTGAGAAATGTGACTTGTTGCTGTGTGTACCTCTTCAACATTGCTGGGTACCACAAATGGAACTGCTTCTACTGAAATGATGTTACTTCTTGCTGTCTGTACCTCTTCAACATTGCTGGGTACCACAAATGGAACTGCTTCTACTGAAATGATGTTACTTCTTGCTGTCTGTACCTCTTCAACATTGCTGGGTACCACAAATGGAACTGCTTCTACTGAAATAATGTTACTTCTTGCTGTCTGCACCTACTCAACATTGCTGGGTGCCACTGATGGACTGATGATTCTACTGAGATGATGTCACCTGTTGCTGTTTGCACCTACTCAACATTGCTGGGTACCACAAATGGAACTGCTTCTACTGAAATGATGTTACTTCTTGCTGTCTGTACCTCTTCAACATTGCTGGGTACCACAAATGGAACTGCTTCTACTGAAATGATGTTACTTCTTGCTGTCTGTACCTCTTCAACATTGCTGGGTACCACAGATGGAACTGCTTCTACTGAAATGATGTTACTTCTTGCTGTCTGTACCTCTTCAACATTGCTGGGTACCACAGATGGAACTGCTTCTACTGAAATGATGTTACTTCTTGCTGTCTGCACCTACTCAACATTGCTGGGTGCCACTGATGGACTGATTCTACTGAGATGATGTCACCTGTTGCTGTTTGCACCTACTCAACATTGCTGGGTGCCATTGATGAACTGCTTCTACGGAGAAATGTGACTTGTTGCTGTGTGTACCTCTTCAACATTGCTGGGTACCACAAATGGAACTGCTTCTACTGAAATGATGTTACTTCTTGCTGTCTGCACCTACTCAACATTGCTGGGTGCCACTGATGAACTGCTTCTACTGAAATGATATCACCTGTTGGAGTCTGCACCTACTCAACATTGCTGGGTGCCACTGATGGACTGCTTCTACTGAAATGATGTCACCTGTTGGAGTCTGCACCTGTTCCACAATGCTGGGTGCCACTGATGGACTGCTTCTACTGAAATGATGTCACCTGATGGTGTCTGCACCTACTCAACATTGCTGGGTGCTACTGCTGGAACTGTCAACCACTTGTTATGAAAACATTTTATGTGAATATTTGTATAAACTGATTTTTTGTGTATTACTGTTTGTGAAAAGTTATAAGACTCTTACCTGCTCATATTCGTCATTGCTGACGCTATCGATTGAATTGTTTAACCACATGATATTTGTGTAAACTATTATGTAAAGTCATATGTATGAAAGAATTTGTATTCCTTACTGTATTTTATATATTAGGCTATTGTAAGGTCAGTGCAAAGCTAAAATTTTATCTAGTTATATGATACTTACGTATTAATATTATCTTTTATTTTTGTCTGTATTTTTTTTGACGAATTTGGTGGTATTTTCACCACCAATGCTGGCAAAAATACCATCAAATTCTAGCCCGTGGAGGAAGGGCATATGAAAGGTGGCTACACTGAGCCACAGCGCCAGAAATCGCGCCAGAGAGTATTGTTCCGCCGCCTCCACTGGCAGTGCTTATTGAGACGTAGTGGCAGGAAGTTCTTGCCGAGAAGTTGTGGTGGACACTGCTTGTAGCTGAAGTCAGAGTGAGATGCGGTAGTGGAGAGTGTTGTTCCATGTTTTATGAAGTGGTTTGATGGGAGAGATGATGATGTTCTAATGGAGATATTGTAATGGTCAGAGTGCATTTCGTCAATATATATGGAGGTATTTTCTTTTATTCTTTTATTCTTTCAGTGACCTGAATAATGTGTCATTACAGGTTCAGTCAACAAAGCATCTGGCGTGAGTTCTTGTATTAGAGTGTAATTTTGGTTTTCTTGCACAATTATAGTATTTGTAATTTTCTTTTATCACGTCAGTATAATTGGTATTTAAAAATTCTTGTCTTGTTGAAGAAGAACCGTGCCAGATGTGCGTTGAGTCATACTACCACATACAGAACAGCTACACTTGTGCTTTGTTGGTTTCGTAGGTTTTATAGTTGCTGGGGACTTAATTAATTATTTGTATTAACTGAAATTTTCATTTCATTCTTTGTGTTTGTTACATGCAGTCAGATTGCGTACAAAAACTAGTCAGGGCCAGCCGTTTACGAAACAGCGTAATCGGACATACAGCGACAGAAAATTAAAAAGTATTTGCATTGCATTCTTATATCTTTATTTTAATTAAGCACCCATGCACGTTTCATTAAATCTATTTTCTAATCCCACGCTTTCACTAGTTACGCTTTACAAAATTCCGATGATAGCTCTGACGAACTCCTGAGCTTTCTTGGTATTCGTAGTTTCCACGTCTAAACAGCGTGAACTCCTGGAAACTGGCTGGCGTAATGTCCTTTTCGGTGGCATACACAACAAAATTAAATCGTTTGACTTGGTGCATGGAGGTGTATGCCCTCGTAAATTACATTTTGTGCATTTACCGGAGGTAATGGCTCAGCCCTGAAGCCTTTACGAAGTGCAACTATAGCATCTGACCAAGACATTGTGAAAAACAGAACGGCAGGAATATCAAAGTACAGGGACGCATGGATAAAAGGCCAAAAACAATTCCACGAGTTGAAATACAAAATCAGAACGGCTACTTATATATGTTGCTGCTACAGTTGAATCACCATTAAAATCTCCAACAGCTTTTATCATGAGAATGAAATGTACGTTGCCGTTTCCAAGATATCCCTCTTCTGACACAGCAATGTAGCGGACTTCTGGGGCCATACGGCTTGCTGAGGGAGAGATATGTATCCTAGAACTGCTTTCTGTCGGTTGGTCGTAACAGCAAAGAGCTTGCACTAGAAGGGATGTGTTTAGTAGCAGCCAAGATGAGCAAGCGCTCGCAGCTCTTAAACTATGCACCTTAGAGCCCATGTTTAATGGAACTTTATGGTCTCGTATACGTCCATACCACTATCTCAAAATATGGAATGCCTTTCTTCACACTCGACGTATAATACTTGGCATCCAGATTCGGAGAGTTAGTCGGCAGTAAAGCTACGCGTAATCGACGTCGCTTGATTTTGTAATCAGGGCAAAGCTACCAGTTTGTTGGCTTAAAATATATTCGGTTAAACAGTGAAGTGCAGAAAAAATATAAAACTTTTTCAATGTGTTTGGGACTGCTTTTGAAAGAATGGTACTGTGCAGAAGACATTGAGTAACAACTGTGTGAACCGTGCTGCTATATTTCAACTATACCCTCCTATTTTTCTACATTGGGATCAAGTAAGGACTTTAAATAATTTTGGTTGACGTATTTAAGAGCGAGACTAGAACATCTTCGTACCAATTCCTTTTTGTGGTATACAAACTTTGTTGCAACATAATTGTGATTGACATGCTGATGAATGGCACCCACAACATTTTCGTATGCATTCTGTTCCGTGGTATCAAGACCACGTTGAAGAAATAAAGTATTTCAAAATTACGGTCCGTAGTATTTTATGGAGAACAAACACTTTTAGAATTTCTACGGATTTTCATTCTTCAGCCGATGGGATGTTACGATTTTGACAGCTCTCTTTTCGGTTATTTCGAGTAAGAAATGGTGTTTCAGTACAAGAATACATTGTTTATTGGTCATGAAGAATGTTTTCAGTTACAACCCTACATCATTGTGCGCAAAATAAAATTTAGTACTTGCGTGGATGATCTAGCTAGCAACAGTGCCTTGTCGTTTCTTCTTACGACTTTGTCGTAAGTTATGCAGAATTCGTTGGACGCTTATGGGCAGCAAAGAATTAACTGAAGAAAAGGCAATGTTATATCATTTTTAGCAATAAAGTTAATCAAAAATATTTAACTGCATCACGGAAAATTATTTTCTTTTTTCCCGATTCATTTTGTGAGTTCCTTATCGCTTCCTCCCATACGGCATGTCGAGAAACAGTCTGGAAAGCTTGTAAGGGTGTTCAGGGGAGGTTGCGCTAAGAAATACAAAGAAAATTTGATACGCTGCGCAGTTTCCGAGTTACTTAGCACTGGAGCTCTTGAATGAGGTCATGGAGCGCAGAGTTTGAAGCAAAACCTGCCAAAGACGGCGTCGCCAATCGTGTTTTTCTTTTGGGTTCCTCAAATCGAACAAACGTAACTTCTGTTCAACTATGTAAAACCTATGGCCTCCGAAGAAGGCACATTTTAACAGGTAATGAGCCTTTGAACAAGTGGTAATTCACGGACCCACAGATCTGCAGTATTACTTGGCTTTGTTTGTGCAAGTGCTTGAATTTGGCGCGCAACTACCTGATTCTCTAATTGCAAAGCCAAATGTCAAAGAAGCGACGCAACGTATATATTTTTTTAACAGTTGTTTCTCAGCACAGCCGCCTCTGCAACACCTTTACAAGCTTTTCAGACATGTTTGTACATGTCATATTTAATGAATTTTTCTTGTTGTTCGCTTTTATTTTTACTACGAGACTACATTTGTTGATGACGCTTTAAACCTAGTTCACTACTCACTTTTCTTGGTCTCTTTTATGTCTAGATGTCTGATATCGCACGATCTCAAGCCGATAGTTTGATTAGAGTCCTAATCCCAGAGAAGTATCTCTTCTCCCCTACGATGCAATTTTCCATCTTTTTGGATCCTTGACTGTTGGAAGTAGAGGAGACTCTTCAGTACAAAGAATGAACATGTACTTTTGCGTGCTGTCTACAAGTATGAGTGATTCTCTGTGAGTCCTTTACATTCTTCATTCAATAATTTGTAGGTACCACCTAAATACGTCTAAAGTGGTGGTCAGGAAGTAAACTTGAATGAGATGCTGATGCTCTTGTAAAATTTTACCAAGGTCAAGAGGAAAAAGAAAATATCAGATCCAGGTACATATTTGTTTTTAAAAATGGCTTAAGCTTATTCACAGAAACTTACAGCTTCACTTATATTTTTAATTTTCTCTTAAAAATAATATAAGATACGCAGGTTTAGAAATTAATCAGAGAAATTATTTTTCGCCCTTGACATAATTTTTATAGTGGAATTTTTGTGAGCAACAACTTACCGCGAGCAGTGTCTTCAGAGTAGGCATTCGCTAACATTTAAGGACATTTAATTTTCGAAAAATTACTTTTTGAGAAAAATACTTTACATAATTAGCAGGAAAATGGGGTAAAGTGGCCACGGCGGGAGAAGTGACCATTGAATAGATTCTGCTCTGAACATAACTGTTGCCTTCAGAGAAATGGCAGAGCTAGATTAAGCTATTGTGAACTCCAGTTTGTGTCTCACAGTTTTCACTTTCATATTTGATAATTTATAAGCTGCGACCATTTTGCTTAAAAAACTGACGCGAGCAATGGCAGATTGGTGTACTGAACAGCGTGGACTTCCTATTGTTGTTATTGTTCTTTCACTTTAAAAAGTAATAAATAATTCATTACCACCGTATAAAAACAATTTAAGCCGACAATGTAATCTACATGCGAAAGTTATGAGCGTTAGTAAGTATTCTCGGCGACTAACCCATCGTAGTCTAAGTGGGCGTATATTGGCAAAAGAGTTTTTGAACAGTGCTTTGAGAAAACTATGACGGCACTTCAACATGAAAACATAACATTTAACTACGCTCTCATACCTTCCTGCTTGATGTTGTCGGAGCTTTCCGTTATTATCGGTTACACAGATTACCTCTCGTGACAGCTGATGCGGCTTGTTCAGTTGGGTTGCAGACCTGTTACAAGTTGATCGAAGAGATTCCATTCCCAATGAAGGCTGATAATAAGGTGAAAACATTGAGAGTGAAGCCGACTGATAGTCATTAGGTTCCCCACTAGATACAGTGGCTGTATTCACATGCGACGTTATAATAGAAATCTTGGAAATACGCTCTGGTATAAATTAGCCTGCAACTAGTTTCACTGAAGGGGCACAGACTGTACAATGATTCCGATCATTGTGATGAATCACACTGCTGAGTCAGACCGAGGCATCGACTGGAAAAGAATATGGTGTCTTGTAGGTACCGCACAAGTTGCTAAAATCTGGAGTGCTTATACCCTAAAATTTCAACTAATTATTGCTAATCCCGCACTAGGAAGAAACTCTTCACACGATGCAGGTTACCTATCCAGTGCGTGGGGTATTTCGAAGTTTTATTGGCAATCCAAGTATTTTTCCCACTTAAACTTTCATTTGTAGTATTCTGGCAACGACTGTTGTGGTCTATGTTGCCCAGCAGAATCATCGCCTCAGAAAAAGCTGTTTCTTCTCGTAAGATACGCTAACCAATTAATCCCAACGCGCCACATTTGAAAGGCGAGTGAGGAGTTTACGAGACGACACAAGTGCTAACTGTGGTACGCAACCAGAGCATCGGGCCTCTTACAGATGATCTCAGTGGCTTTGGCATCCGGCTAGGGTCCGTTACACACTTAAACGTGTGGCCCTTACTCCGAACACGGCTGTCGCACCCATGTAGAACGTTTTCATAATCGGGATGGTGCACTTGGTTCTGTGCAGTCGACGGAAAATTTCTAGTTTGTGTGGTGAAGGGCAGTTAGCTCTAATTGTAGAAAAATGTAAGTTAATGCGGATGAGTAGGGAAAACAAACCAGTAATGTTCCGGTACGGCATTTGTAGTATCCTGCTTGACACAGTCACATTGTAACGTCTTCGCTCGGGCGTACGTTAACTTTTTAAAGCCTGTACTATGGTAAGTTGACGGGCTTCACCTTATAAGAAAGGATTTTAGTAAATATGTTGACCGCGTGTACCTGAATGGAGGCAAAATCAGACTTACACCCACTCAGCAACAACAATGATACGCCAATCAAGTCTAAAGTGCAATTACACGTTTGGATGGACAAGAAACATACACAGCAGATGCTACCAATTATTAATAATACGGTCGCCAACCTAATTAGGCATTAACTGAGTTCTTTCCCTGTACAAGTGGATGTACGTGCAAGCATAACAACACGTAGTAATACTGCATTATATGGTAAATTTTGAACCAGAAATATCTACTGAACTAATATTTTCACTTTCTGTACTAATTTGGACAAGCTATAAATACACAACATTGCACTATAATGATTACTACAAACTGCGTATTGTCTATTGATCCGACTGAAATCGGGCATAGGTTACCCTAGAAACAGCACTTTTGAAACACACATACAATGTCAATTTTAAGAAGGGTAAAACACTGATAAATTTAGGTTTTATATTGACTTTAACTTTGCTGGTCAAAGCAGTTCAGTACACTTCACGATTTAAATAAATAGAAAAGAAAGAAAGAAGAAGGGGGGGGGGACCCTGAAACTGTTATGATTACAGTAGTGAAAGTTTGATCATTGAGAGACTTAAGCATTCTAGATTTCCAATATATGATTTACCACTCTTTTTGTCTTATTTCCTGCTCATTTAACTACCGTTATTTTTGTCTAATTTTAAATAAACTTCATTACTAAACCAATTTCAATATTATCTTCCAACTTGGTCAGACCTATATCATTCGTCCAGTATTTCATTAACAACAAAGTTCTTTAAACATCATTCTAACATAGATAGGTCTGCAGGTAATTATTATTAACATAAACTTTAAATCTTCATCTTTGGATACTCGGATTGCACAACATGTGGAAAGGACCCTGTCTAGGTTAGTTGTGAGGATAATTAATTGATAGGACAATTCTGGTAAAATTTAAGTTGTTATTGAACAGTATGTAGCAAAGGTGACACTGGTCCACACGAATACAGTACTGAAAGTTTCAACCTGTTCGTATCGATGAGGCGGTCGGCAGGCGGCGAGATGGCGAGGCACAAAGCACACGTGCAATTACAGCAATGGCTCATGAAATATCGGCACTTTACTTCTTCATGGCGTCGCAATGCTTTTCCATTTAGTGCCTATGGAATATTGTCATGCTGTATAGACGTCGGAAACAGCGCATCCGAGGCTCAACGAAACCACTTTTTCCAGGAGAGCCTCCTCGATCGAGCACGTGTTTCTCAGATCGATGCCCAACTCCAACTACTCCGGCTGCTGAGCCCGTTATGCCGTACCGTGCCCGTGTGCATTTTCCCGCGCTCGCCTGCCTCCACCTTTTACCGCTACCCTACAGACAGGGTATTCACCAAAGGTTTTACATTCCGAATATTCTAATACATTGCCTACGTATGGACCAGGCGTACAAATACAACTTTCACATCTTACAATAGTTTCAACATTAGGTACACTTCCCTTCGATTACAACATTGCTTGAAATTTGACATAAATATTAAAATTTACATCGAAAATTGTTTATAGCTTCTTCGACATAATGGCATGAAACAAAAAAGAAATGAAACCAGAATATCGATTATACTAATTTATCGAAATTCAGAAGACAAAAATTTATTACATATACAGTAGGATAGCGTTAGTGTTGTTACAACATCGTTTAAGTATCTGGGCGTGGTGGTACAAAGTGACATGAAATGGAACGAGCATGTTAGGATTGTGGTACGGAAGTTCAGTGATCGACTTCGGTTTATTAGGAGAATTCTAGGGAAGTGTGGTTGATCTGTAAAGGAAACCTCATAGAGGACGCTAGTGCGACCTATTCGTGAGTATTGCTCGAGTGTTTGGGTACCGAACCGGATCGGATTAAAGGAAAAAGTCGAAGCGGTTCAGAGGAACTGCTGCATTTGTTACTGGTTGGTTCGAAAAACTCGCAGATATATTGGGACATGCTTCTGGAATTCAAATGTGAATCACTGGATGGAAGTTGACATTCTTTTCGAGGAAAATATTGAGGAACAGACAAAAAAATTCTTCTGCGTTTGAGGCCACATTGTCTTCTGTAAAATTTCGACGTTTCGGCGAGTATTGCAAGGAGCCTTCCTCAGGGTGTATTGCTAACTGCTGAATGTGCACTAGTTTGGATAGTTATATACTATGGAGGAGTGCTGTCATTGGATGTGAGGGTGAAGAGGAAGCGTATTAGGAGTTCATTTTATTGGTCATTGCTTTGCGTGTTGTCATTGGCGGAAATGGGCGTTTTCCATTGTAGTTTCCTTTACTGCTTGCCATTGGTGGAAATCGGCGAAAAGGAGACTGATCGGCGGCTACAGCGCAGCGTTGTTTACTAACTGCCTAGTATCGACTAGGCCGCGTCTGCACTCTGTGTACCGTCCACAGCTGTGGCCTACCGTGCACCTGCTGCTCTGCGAGAGCTGTCCTTACGCCAAACTGTCACAGCTGGTAGCCGAGACGATGGAAGTCGGTATCCGTCTTCTCTATTCATATTGTCGAGTCGCTTGGCTATTTCTATAGCCTCTCTAATCTTCCTCCTCAAACTAAACGGTTGGTTCTCCAATATGCGGGCCTCTCGAAATTCGATCTTCATCCTGCACTGTTCCGATGTTCTGCCACCGCTGATATGTTGTATTGTTTGAGGCGGAAATATCCCTTGTGTTCAGTTAACATTCTGCGTATTGGACACCCAGTCTCATCTACATACACCAGTCCACATTCGCACCCGATTTCATAAACTCCGGCGGCATGAAACTTGTCAATTGTATCTTTAGCTGAGCCCAGAATGTCTTTTATTTTGTTGTTGCTACGAAAAATCGGCTTAAAGCCTCCCGACGGAGAATTTTGCCCAGACGTTTATTAACCCCTTGTACACATGGTAGCACGACGGTGTTCTGTGCTTCGTTATACATTTCCCTGTCGCTCTCCAACGGCGCCATGGGTTTGTGAATCATCCTCATGTCGTAGCCATTAGCTTCAAAAATAGACCTCAGGTTCTGTAGTTCAGCTTGCAGGTTGTCTTCATCACTAATTTTGTAGGCTCTCTTAGTTAAAGGTTGCAGGGCCGAATTCTTTTGCGTAGGATGGTCGTGGGAGGATGCATGCAGGTACCTGTCCGTGTTGGTGGGCATCCTATGAACTCTGTGTCCAAGCTTCCTCTCTGGCTTACGGTAAACTTCCATCTCGAGAAAAGGCAATACTCTGTTCTTTTCTATCTCCCTGGTAAAGTGAATTTTACTATGCTGCTGGTGGAGATGTTCGTGAAAGTTCTGAAGCTCTTCTTCTCCGTGTGGCCCGATAACAAAGGTGTCATCAACATATCGTAGCCATCATTCTGGCCGTAATGGTGCGGACTGGAGTGTTGTTTCTTCGAAAGCTTGCATAAAAATGTCTGCTGCTGCCAGCGAAAGAGGGGAATCCATAGCTACACCGTCCATCTGCTCATAAAAATCCCCTTTACACCTGAAATAGGTGGTCGCCAAACAGTGCCTCACTATCTCGCAGATATAAGGGGCCATGCGTTCCTCTAAGATGATTCGTGGTGTCCGTCACGGGTACATTCGTGAACAAACACTTCACGTCAAACTGACCATTAGATCTGTATCCGATACACGCTTTTCTTTCAAAAGTGCTTTAAAATAAGTGGTGTCCTTGACGTCTGAATCCGTATGGCTCACTAAACGTCTAAGCTTCGGAGCCAATTGTTTCGCTAATTTGTATGTCGGTGAGTTAATACTACTCACTATCGGCCGTGACATTGGCCGCGGTAGGCTACGTTTACAATATTTAGGAAATTTAGAGAACCGGCATCTGAAGCTGAATGGAGGATGATTCGACTGCCTCCAACATATACTGCTGGTAAAGACCGCGAAGATACAAGACATTAGGGCTGATACCGAGGCATATAGACAGCCGCCTTTCCCTTTCTCTATTGGAGAGTCTAATGGCTAGTAGTGGTAACCTCCGCCAAGCGCCATGAGATGAATTGTGGAGCGTCTGTGTAGATGTTGAAACGCGTACGTTTCATATGTATTCATTACCAGCGATGGCGAGGCATGACAGAATCTCTGACCAGAGAGTTATTTATCGTTGCTAGTCTGCGCTTGACCGCGCGAGAGTTCAGTTGCTAGTTGTCCTCAGTAGTAGCGTGTTGCGAGTCGGCAACAGCGGTTGCTAGTTGCACTCTGTCGGCAGTAGATGTAGTGAGTGGACGGTTGTACTGAGCGGGCGTCGCCATGCGTCGGCGGCGTGCTCTCCCTCCATCTCTGGTCACGATTCAGGACGAGGTATATTGTTATCGAAGGTAATGAAGCAGCATTGCGCTGAGCTAATAACATATGTTAATTGTAATTAATTTGTTCAAGAATTGCCCCAATAATAATTTTCTTTTAAAGTAACTGTTTTAAACAAAAAGATTCATTCCAAGTTAAATAATATTTCCCATGCATTCCCTCCAAGAATCAAAATTAAACATGGGCCAGCATTGCACGGAGCTGTGCCGAAAAATAAGAGCAGACAGTGATACAGTTTTTCTGAGGTAAGAATTTCGGTTTCTCTATTCAGGTTTAATTATTGCACAGGGCCGAAGGTCAGCGCAGCTGCCATTATAAAATTTATCAGGTTCATTTTAGCGTTAATTTTGTGGGGACTTAACATTTTTGCACATTTTTATTATCATTGACTTTTATTACTGTGGGGAGTTTACATTTGGGCCATTATTATTCTTTAATTTTGGAAGCAGGTTACGCTTGGTTCATTTTTATTATGCAGTTTTGTGGGAAGACAACGTTTCACTTAATGTTACTTTCATACTCTTGCTGGGAGGTTACGATTTCACTAATTATTGACTTTTAAAATTCTTGCGGAGAGGTTACAATGTAAGTGTGGCTTTCTGTGATCTGTGCTCTGGCACCTCGTGCGAGTATAGAGACGGGCTCACTGGAGTTGAATGTGATTTCAGCTTAACTGATACACCAAAAAAGAAATTCCAAACAGTAGACAACATTCTGGGTGCATTCTACAGTAACACAAAAATGTACGGAAAGATCATTCGTGACACGGTATTCTAAATTCCGTAACGAGGAAATGAAGTTCTATAATTATTTTCATATACTTATTCGTTCTTTTGACGAGCTTGTCGGTCACTTGAAAATACTCTGTTGAACAATCTTATTACCAGGCTGGTGAAATACTTTTGCTGAAATGAAGTTTATCTGTTTCCTCAGCGAGCGATATCCGCGGGACTGTGCACGCACCGACTTATTCCTGTGTCTTTAACTGACGCAGACAGTCCTTAGCGAGAATGACTGGGTGGAAGTCTCCACCAAATGTGAACCGTCTACGCAACTGTGACTGTTACTGTTAAGTGCGTGCGGAACAGGGAGCGCCGACCGTCCACATACGTGTGCAATGGGCCTAAGCATGAAGAAAAAGCATTTCCCCTCATTCCAGATACATCTAGGCATTTTTTCTGCACAAAGTAACGTGTTGCTATAACTACCGTAACAGACTAGGGGTCCTATTTGTACCCTGGATACGCCCATTTGTATTCTGCACTTATTTGAAAAGTATTCCTTTAGTATGTCTACGTTCCTGAACATGAAGACACATTGTTTCAACACTTGCAGAACGCATAAGGGCCATTACTTCAATTCGACCCCATATTACAGAATACAACGGTTAATTAACAATTTCACTTGTCAATTATTATAACATGACAAAAAGGAGGCCTGTCATTAGACGAAATAATATAATAGTTATTTCCCTGCACTATGTGGAGAACACGTGTAAAAACGCTTACATTTTAAGGATAAGTGGAATAATTTAATCACTTGAAATTTGCCTGTTGCACATGATTGTACATAACATGGCTAGACACATTAACACAAGCGATCACTCATTCAGTTTACACATCGCTATCCCAAACGCGAATCTGAAGTTCATGTGATCCATTCACTTGAAATATGTGATTATTTACGGGTAGTACAAAGTACCAGTAGATCGTGATATTCAACGTATTATCACTTGTTTAAAATTTTGTTTTATTTTCTATAATCATTTTTTGAATGTATTCATTGAATGCAGTTCACACGAGAAAGTAAAATAACTAGGTTTCTTAAGTATGGAATAAGCTCTCTGCAACAGCACTTGTGTAGGATTACAACACTAGATGATGCTTTGAATGAATCTTGTCAGTTTGCAGGGACTAAAGCTGGGGTAGGCGGAACAACTGTATTTAGTCTCAATTGAATCTAAGTATCGGATATGGGGGCTAACTGTGATATTACCCAGTTAGAACAGTCATGGCTTGAAATATAAGTTAAATTTCCAGCTACTTTTGTGGAAAGTCTCACTTAGAAATTTGAGAAGTGGTGTATCATCGTACTAAACTTTCATAGTATTACCTGAAACCATCAAATAAACACATTGTTCAACATTCCAGGTGATTATATATAGAAATGATAGTAGCTCGCACATAGTATCAAAATTTACTAAGTAAATTCATGTATAAATTTCTCAGAGACGTTTTCCTAACTACGGATATAACTCTTAATTCGATTCTTATTTAGCATTGTTTATTTATTGCTCATGTATGCTGTTGGAATATATAGAAGTCGATGGCTATAAGAGGCAACCAGCGAAAAGTAAACTAATGTAATGCTGTCTGTAGCAGATGGTCGTCTTGGTTGGTTAAATGGTAGACATGGACAAGGCACTCTTGTGAAATCGGACGAACTTTGTCTCGAAAGAATATAAAAATAAGTAAAATGCCAGAAAGACACAAGAATGCTATTGTTTAAAACGGTGTTGACATTTAATAAAAAGTCTAATGTGTTTGAAATCTTATGGGACTTAACTGCTAATGTCATCAGTCCCTAAGCCTACACACTACTTAACCTAAAGTATCCTAAGGACAAACACACACACCCGTGCCCGCGCGAGAACTCGAACCTCCACCGGAACCAGCCACACAGTGCATGACTGCAGCGCCACAGACCGCTCGCCTAATCCCTAATTTACAATAGAGGGGGAAGAGAAGCTGAGAATCACGAAGGATAGGGAAAGAAGCCAACTGTGTCCGGTTCAGTGGAACCATTCTGGAATGCACCATAGTTGATTCAGAGAATCCGTCGAATGTCTGAACGATGGCTACTACGTGGGGGTTTTAATTGTCTCATATGAAATCAATGATTGACCACTTGGGCAAGTCACTCGGTAAGAGACATATTAGCAAGGACTGCACAAAGCAGTAAGGCTTTCAACAAAAATCGACTGCTACTAGTATCCTGAAATGTAAATTCCATTACTGAGAGAGATTCATGACACAGTGCAGTAGGTGCATAGCTCTAAATGTGCACAGAATGTTATCAATAGTGGAAAAAGATATGAAACGCTAGAAACTTGCTAGAGATGGCTGAGAGGGATTGATCGATTAAGGAAAAGTGGAAATGAGCGAATGGCGTCGTTGGCCGGGAGGCCCCATCTGCGGAAGTTCGATGATGAAGACAACACAGCACCCAGTCCCCGAGCAGACAAAATCTCCAAACTGCTTGGGAATCAAACCCAGGCCCGCTTACATGGGAGGCGAGCATGTTACTACCCAGCTAAGCAGGCAGACCTCAGTTAACGACATTTTGCCACGTCACGAGTAAGAACGATAACTGAAGGGATGATGGAACCATCTTAGGATGACTTTAATAAATGGTTGTCTAAGGTAGATCGCTGATGATATAGAATGAACATGTACGCTGAAATTACGTGGGATATTTGGAAAGTATGGTCCGATCACGTGCAAAATAGAAACGACAATGAAAATCCGATTAAGCGTTGGACAGATGGGTTGAAAAGTGTCTCTAGTGTGCCCGTCTATCGCGTCAAATCACTCTTTTCAGTTGAACAGATAAGGACGATTAGAACAATAAAGTCTCCCACCAAGTTTGAAGGCTTGGTGACAGATTCCGCCTGATGTCCTGCACCCCACATAACATAACTGCCATGCCTTTCCTTCATGAAGATTCTCCACCGCACTCTGCAGGGGCAATGAAGATTCTGCTGAGACGTTTTAGAAGGGAAGTGTTTGATCACCCACAATACAGCTCGTAACTGGCTCTCCTTGACAATCTTCTCCACCGACACGAGCCGCTGGCTATGAAAACAACGCGGACAATGAGATGTAGACTAACGTAGAGAATTGGCGGAAAGCACAGGCGGTTGGTTTCTATAACGTGGGGACGGTATGACGAGTTTCTAAGTCAGAACGGCTACTGTGTAGAGGAGTAGCTGAAAGGTGTACCTAAGTATATCAAATAATACATTTTTGATTTTCATAGTTGTTTCCATTTCACGACCGATCGGACCTTATTTTCCGAATAGTTATCGTAATAGGATATCTAACACACGACAGATATAAGGAAAGGATCAAACAAGCTTTTTGACTGATGACCAAAAAACCGTCTACACACTTATTCAAAGTCATAAGTCGCCAAATGTGTGGATTGACTGTTTATATATCTATGATATGCAGCCAGTCGCTTTCTTGAATTTGATACGATTTGTTGTACCACTAGGCTTTCCCATGACACTTTGTCTGTGTATGCATTTGACAAATATATTAAACAAACCTTCTCCTCTCGCTCCGTGTCCACCCCTTCCTATATCGGCCTTTCCACCTAATCCTCCCACCTCTACCTGCTTATCCCTCCACCCCACTCTCTCTTTCTATTTATGTCTTTCCCCCACTCTCTTTCTTGATTTCCTCCACACCCTCCCTTTAACCACATCATTCTCCCACTCCTTCTGATCATATCTTCCTCCCCCTCAGGCCATATCCTCTCCCCCTCTCCCTTTTACACCGGTCCACCACCCCTTTACACCTTCCACCTGCCACATACACCTTCTGCTCTTCCCCTCTCTCTGTCTATTCTCTCCTCCCCCTCACTGTGTCCATCGCCTCGTCTATCCACCTCAATCTCTCCCCAGCCAAGCTCATCAGCACATGTAGTGCTTGCAATACAGTACAATAGAGATGGCCGAGCTGATACTGCTCCTTCAAAAAATATGTTCAAATGTGGTTGAATTCCTAATGGTCCCTAGACATACACACTACTTAATCTAACTTAAACTAACGTATGCTAAGAACCCCCATTCCTGAGGGAGGACTCGATCCTCTGGCGGGAGGAGCCACGTAATCCGTGGCATGGCGCTTCCTTCAACAGACTTGTTATGAAGAGCAGGCTAGACACCAAGAAAAAACACCTGTCATTACGGACAGCCTAAATGTTGGGACCTGAAAAACTGTTTCTGGCCATTTGCAAGTGGGTTGCCCTGCTAATGAGATTGATTTGGCAAGTTTATAATATTCCCAAGCAACATACCTGTGAGGCTGGGTAGCCTATACGCCAGGGGCTGAAAAGAACATGTTGTTACCTCTATCTCCACTCCTATTGCATCTAGGAAGTTACAAATCCCACACAGCTAATACTCGTGACACCCATCAGCTGTTTCTGTGCCAAATTAGGTTCAAATCGATATATATATATATATATATATATATATATATATATATATATATATATATATATATATATCTGTGTGTGTGTGTGTGTGTGTGTGTGTGTGTGTATGTGTGTGTGTGTCTGTGTCTGTGTAGTGTGTGTGTGTGTGTGTGTGTGTGTATAGTATATAGTATTATCTAAGTTGCCTACATTGCGGAATGTTGATATGTTTAGTTCTCAGTTTCTTGATTGGCTGATTATATTTCACTTTTGTTCTGCTGCCAGTCACATCATTTACGATAATTAGCCAACACATGGTGGTCACTGTTCACCGACACATTAAATGTCGCCTGGTGGCTCTCGGGGCATGTGAAGCGATAAAGAAAGTATGTGGAGGGGAGCAGGTGAAAGGGGAACATAACAATGACGATACATGTCGCAAATAAGGAAATCGACCAGCATGAGCGACTCGACAAAGGGCAGATTAAGCCTCGACGCCTGGGGACGAGCACATTAAACACGGCGAAAGTAGTCGGTTGATCGCGAGCAACTGTCGTGAGAATCAATGGGAAGTGGTTAATGTACAGAGAAACGACGGGTAAGCAACAAAGTATTGGATGTCCATGTCTCATTCCAGAACGTTGAGAATCTCTATTTAAAGGAGAATAAATGGCGACCTGAGGCAAATATGACAAAACAGTACAATTCATATGCAGGCAGAAGTGTTTCAGGACACACCATTCATCGCACATCGTTGGCGATGGAGCTCCAGAACAGACGAACGCTTAGTCTTGTCTTCTTGACTGACGACATCATTGCAGTGAGCTCTAGATTATTGAGATTGGACCGCGGATCAATCGGGGCATGTTACCTTATAGGATGAATCACGTTCCTCCCTTAACCAGGTCGATGGTCGGTCTAGATACTCCTACACGAAGGAGAGCGGCTGCTCTAAACATGTGCCTCACAACGCACCGCAGGCCAATGGGGGCAGTACTATGGTAGTGGGGCATCCACCTGAGCTTCCATGTGACCTGCAGCAGTTACCGAATACCGCATGGCATGACAGCTGTGGACTACGTGAACGTTTTTATGGACCACCTGCATCCCTTCATGTCCAATGTTTCCTTTGACGGCGATGACATTTTCAGGAAGGAGAACTGTCAATATCAGAAGGTCGGAATCGAGCTTCAGTGGTATGAGGAACATGATAGTGAACGCATGGTGTTTTGTTGGCCATCGTATTACGCTCATATGAACCCTAAGGAACAATCTGAAACGCTTTCGAGCATCAGCTTCGTGTCCACACACTACTGGGACATAATTTAAGGTAATTGCGTAACGCGTGAGAGGCATTTGATACTATTGACATGCCGAATCCATGCCGCACAGACTCTGCTGTTTTGCATTCCACACATAACATAATGTAAATTCAAACATTGGTACGCCTTCAGAACGTGCTTTCTCTTCAACAAACCCTTTTTACTGCTTTCGTCTAAAAATAAGCTTCTGAAACATTTTAAAATTTATGTTTTTGACAATTTACAAAGCAGTCACGTATTGTGAGAAGGTGGGGTGCGGAAAGAAATGGGGGAGGGGTGGACGTGCAGAGATATAAAGTGACAGCCAGTGAGGTTAACTTTTTTTTGTTACGATGTTGGGCTGCATCTCACTGGATTTGTGCAACATAGACAGTGCAGAACTAATGAAGATATTTTGGCTTCAGTGCAGTTTTACAAGTACAATAAAACTAAGTCAACGTCTAAAAAGCGGCAATTTTGATTTCTTTTTTTGTGGTAGTTTAAAAAGTGTTTATAACCAGTTATGATTCCTAGAAATGTGTCCATGACCGTAAACCCAGCAGCTTTTTACCATCTTTATGACGCCAGCATGAATGGTTTTCCTAATTGCTGTCTGGTTTAAATAAGAAAGTTCCATGCAATTTGAAATTTGTTACCATCATGAGTATAAGCAAATACTTACATGTACCAAATTCGGATTTATATATATATATATATATATATATATATATATATATATATATATATATATATATGTGTGTGTGTGTGTGTGTGTGTGTGTGTGTGTGTGTGTTGTAAACACCTTCTCATCTGTACACTGCCAGTGTAACATTTGTGGATATAAAAGTAATCGTGCCACCACGTTTGACTGGTACGTTTAATCTACGTTAATGAAGCTCAGCTTTCATGCGGTAAATAATCGGTTATCTACGTGACACGTTCATTAACTCCAGTGAAAAGGTCATTTGTCATCGGAGTTTGTATTTTACTATGCCTTTAGAAAACTGTGTTAATGCCCAAATCTGTTTTTTAGATTTGTGTGTGTGAATGCCCAAAAAAGCGGCGGATATATGCCATAGCTCAGTGATGTTACTGTTCTTTAGTACTGGATAGCTTTACATTAGTCTTCATGAGGTAGTTTCAACGAAAGCGCATAGCGTTAGGGCTGTGACTCGTTCTCTCTTTTAATCGTGCGAATCCTGCAGTTAGTGACTGCTTTAAGTATGCAGACTTAAAACCCTCGTTTTCTGACACGTTTAATGACTATTTAAACTCGTAGTTTACCAAAAAGCTTCTCAGGTAAATTTTACTTATATGTTTACGACTTTTACTGTTTATTCCGCAGTTGTCTTGAATTGCCCTAAATACTTCAAGTGAATATGTACTTAAGAATGCGTTGGACGACATGAAATAGTAATCATGAATTTATGATACATCCTTCCATATACATCCTCATGTGTCCAAAAAACTGTCTTGCATTTGGAATGTTGACGGTGTAAGAGGTCCGAGCAGACGTAATTTCGATGTCTTGCTCATGCGCTGCCTGCGATATGCAAGATATAAAAGAATCGCTGACCAGAGAGCTGTGTTGACTGAGTAGGAACTGTGTAGCTGTAGCAGTAAGTTGTTGCTAGTCTGCGCTAGTCTGGAGTCTGCTCTGGTCTGGTATGGTGTATCGTGTTGGCTGGCCTGTCGCAGTGCAGCGATGCCGGAGCCAGAGTATTATTGTATAAGGTAAAAAGCAGCGTCGCGCATATCTAGTAATATTATCTGAACTCCCATGTAAATGTTTTAAAAATGTCCTAATAATAATCTTTGTCATGTAAAGTAATTTCTTTAACAAGCATTCATTTCAATTTAAAGAAATTACTTATTTCTCCAGTCTATGATCATTCCGATTGTTGCAAAAGAAAAATCAGTTGCTTTCTTTCATAAATGACAAATCTATCGGCCAGCATTGCACAGAGCTGTGCCGGAAAAACGTATTGTAAGAGCAGATATATTCGGCAATTTTATTGAGGTAAGAATTTTTTCCTTTTTTTATTCAGAATGATCTTACAGTGCCATGACGGAGCACTGCTGTCGTCCAAAATTTTCCAGGTTAAATTCACAGTGAATTATATAAAAGCCATAAGTGAGCGACAATTTAATTGAGATGTTAGTTACATTGTTTTATTACCAGGTTACTGAATTTATTTTTTATTACCAGGTTTAGGAATTTTTCTGTTTCGAGCTTACATTAAATGAGAAAAGAATTCAGTGGGCACATTAAATGGGAAAGAAATTTTGTGTGGAGGTTAAATGTGAATGAATTTGTGTAGGGAGGTTATAAATGGGAACCAATTTTGTTCTGAGGTTACACTAAATTAGAATCATATTATTATTATTATTTACTCAATTTTGTGGGGAAGTTACAACGGGCAAACATCAGGGTTGTCAGTAGGATCACATAAACTATAACTTTAACTTGACAGACACTTTCAGTTACAGTAAGCACGTTAGGCAGTACAAACATTAGGTAAATTGCAATTCAGAGCGACAATGACAAATATGTGATTTAGGAAATTATATTCTTTTAGAAAAGTCAAATACGACTGGCAGAGAATGATAATGGACAACCGCAGTGGTCACTGTTATTATCTACGACAATTGTGTTACAAATTACCCAGTTACTAAATAGTTTAAAACAAATGAAGTGATATTCGTGATAAGATAGTATGAAAAACTATGCTGCACCCGAACAGGCCTCGGAAAGGTCCACCCGAACAGGCCCAATGGTACCAACCGACTGCCGTGTTATCTCAACCGATAGGTGCACTGGTCGTGAATATGGCGGAGCATGTGGTCAGCACACCGCTCTTCCATCCGTCTTCAGTTTTCGTGACCATAGCCGCCACTTCTCAGTCAGGTAGCTCCTCAGTTGTACTGACAAGGACTGACTGAACCCCGCTTGCCAAGAACAGTCGACAGATTCTCACGATGACCCATCCAAGTGCTAGCCAAGCCCGACACCCCTTAATTTCTGTCATCTGTCGGGAACCAGTGTTGCCACTACAGCGAGACAGTTGGCTCAAATAAAAAAGGGGTCTCTTATTCGTTATCAGTAAGATAGCTTCATAAATTACAGGTATGAAGCTGGACATCCATTATGCTGTTCTGCCTATGATAGTTAAAAACCTCTTTCGTGTTAAAGTTTTCCACAAGTAGTAAGTTTTATCGCAAAATCGGTACGCAATGCCAGAAACCAGTTAAAGTCTTTACAATAATATCTTATTCATCCCTGTACGATTAGTGAGTGTTGAGAAAGAGGAATGTTGATTTGAGAAATAACATTTATAATTGTTTAAATGAGTCAAAATACTTTCTTCAAAAATATACGAATACCACAAAAACTCATTGCTTTTTGTATAATTTTGTTTGCGACTCTCAAAAGGTCAATTTTGCCATAGCCATTTCTGTCACCAGTTTGGTCTTTCTCTGACTAAAACTTTTAAAGAATATCTCAAATATTAATGAGAAGATGTTGATAGGCCTGTAGTTTCTTATGACTTTCTATCTTTATGTCTATGTGGTATAATAATTACAGCTTGGCACCAGATTTGGAGAATTTTCTTCGTCCACAGATACTCTGTTATCTTAGTCACCAGCATTCTTTATGCACTTTTGCCAGCGATGAACCAGAGCCTGCATTCCGCAATTGTAAAAATCGGGAGAAGCTGAGGCTAACCACTTCTTTACACCTTTGACAACTGCATCCGAGTCTTGAAAATGTTCGCCACGAAGTCAATCTTTCAGAGGTCCAAAGAGATGAAAGTTCGAAGGTGGTAATTCGTGCATGTACGGTGGATGTGGTAGAAGAATCCAATCCAATTTTGCAGTGAGTTTCTTGGTCGCAAAGCTAGTGTGGGGCCTGGCGTTATCGTGTTGCAGGTGAAAGCTGGTCTTCGTCTCTGGCCTTACCGTGGAAATTCGGGCTTTCAGCTTCGTCAGTGTCGTCTTGTAGCGTGCTGAATTGACAGTTTCTCCAGGACATCAAGAAGGACTACACCCTGATTGCCCCAGAAGACCGTGCACTTCACTTTGGCTGCACACAGCTGTCTTGAATTTCTTCTTTGGTGGAGAATTCACATGTCGCCATTCTATGGATTTTCTTTTGAATTCCAGCTCGTCTCCGGTGACGATGCTATTCAGAAAATTGTCACCTTCAGCTTCGTATTTGTCCCGACAAATTTTCATTCTATGAGTTTTTTGTGCTGTAAGCATCCGCAAAACCAACTTGCACAGACTCTGTGATAACCAAGATGTTCCAATATTGTTTCCAAGACATTACTGCCGACATTCAGCTATGTACACAATTCTCTGGTCGTTATCTGGCGATCAGCACTGATGAGTTGATCAAGAAGCTCTTTAATGCGAGGGATGACAGCTGTGCAGGGTCGACCGGGCCGTGGCTTGTTATGTACACCCTTTTCACCACCTAAAATGCCGTACCCATCGTCTCACATTGCACACGTCTTTTATATCGTCTCCATATACCTTTAGTAAGCGTCGATGGATTTTAATCGGCGCAATTTCTTCATCAGTGAGGAAATCAGTCACACATCGTGTTTTATATTCTCGTCCATATCAGACAGCATTTATCAATACCCCTCTGGTGGCACTGGGTACCACAGAACAACAGAACCACCTGCAATTGAAAGAGGAACGTTCAGGCATCAGCACTACACCAATTACATACGGCGTGGACATCCAAAATCACCACAAAAGAATAGGGGGCGTTACTTTTGGATAGGCCCTCGTATATTACTAAATGCATGTCCCGCTTGATGTTTCTGGTTAATGATTTATGGTTCACAGCCCCAAGTTGTCTAAATGGCCTCTAGTAGAAAAAAATCAGCATTTCGTGTAATTAATAATTTAAAACGCTTTCATAATCTACTAATAAAGAGGTATAATTTTATATTAAAGATTCATCACACTAAGACAAATATTACAGTTAGAAATCGTGTGTATGTCTTGAGGGAGGGTAACTAAATGAGCGCAAACTTCTCAGTTTATATATCTCCAATATTGGAGAAGAGCATTTATTATCTTGCTACAAAACTTACACGTCAATTCAAACCTTCGCGAAACTTTTTCTCTCTGGTACTTCCCACCAAATAATGAAAGAAAAAATGTTCATTGTTTAGTACTTTTTGTCTGTTCATGCAGTAAAGCTGTTGCAAAAGTCATGGCGAATTAACTTATTACTTCATTACCATCAACTCTATTGTTAACGCATTTTTCGGACGGTATCCACATATACCACTGAATATACCCACAAAATTATATCATTGTATTATTAATGGTTCAAGAGACATGCCGACCTAACCACTAAAACGTGTGAAAAACTCTCGTTTGCTTTTAAAACAGAGGGCAAATTACTCACACTACACTCATAAATTGTTTGATAACCAAGCACTTAGAGAGTCCTATTAAACTTTTAACACAATTTCAAACCTTTTCTAAGCTATTTCTCGTTTAGATGCAGAACGTCATATATTTAATTACTTAACTCATTTGCAAAGTTATCAGAAGTTTGAAACTGTTTTATACGTGGGTGTAGGGATCTTTAAAGAATCTAGCATATACCGGCAACTTTCGAACAGTCTTTGAAAATTATCACTGATAACTACATTAGCCGTGGCGCAGCTATAAATCAACTAGTCCAAAATGAATACAGTACAACGACTGATCGTTACAGTCTCATATTCTTTTTTCCCAGACAATCGGTAGTGAGGATGCCGTGTCTCATACACCGCTACTTTGTGTCCACACTACACCGAAATTTGTTTCCCGGTACTGTATTACCCTAAACACGGAACTGGGCTGCGGCTCAGGTGATTTTAGTAGTGAGTATGAAACAAATGTCCTCAAAAATTAGAAATAAAAAATTTTTTCCGCCTTGTTGCCCCTCTTTCAACACTCATCAACCGTTTCTAGTCATTCTCCTAACCTTATACACAGGTGGACAAAAAGATGAAACATCCAGATACGGAAGAGGAAACGAAATGAAACTTAACATGTTGAGGCGGTATGTGACGTTACGTCAGTCACTCTGATATCAAGGCAAATTTAAGAAGAATTTGGAAGTATGAGTCCAGTTATTAGTATGAAGTTCCGCCCCTATCACCTGATGCACGCACTGATTAGGTTGGGAAAAGTGTCAAAAAGCAATTGTACTTTCCCTTCCCGTAACTGTGGCAACTGATGTTAAAATCCTACATATTGGCGTTGGGATGGATTTGACGCACGAGATGATCCCACAAATGTTTCTCGGGGAAAAATATTGGTATCCCAGCTGGCCACGGGAGTACCTGAACGTTTTGCAGACAGCTTACAGAGACCCATGCCGTGCGTGGACAATCATTATCCTGTTGAAAAATGGCACTATGAGACATTTCACATAGGATGCACGATGTGCGTGATGTACCGTTGCACCATCGGATTTCCCTCAGTCAGTACCAGCCTTGACTTGGCGTCTTTCCAGGTGACGGCCGAAGGCAGTGAGTGCAGCACCGCTGTGCAACTCCCAAACTTTGGAAGAACGGGACCTACCTACAGGTCCATACTCGCCAACGATGGTCATCCCGGGTAGCGCAGATGCGTGATTCAGCGCTGAACACAATACGAAGCCATTCATTACCAATCTATCCTTTCTAGTAACGATAACATTCCAAACGCATCTGTTTGTATCGTGGTGTTACCAGCATCCTATTCTGGGGACGGCAATCACCTCGACCGGTTGCTGCTAGTCCAATGGTACGAGATGGCAGAGAATACTGCTGAGAGCCCATTACTTTTTCTCGGACGGCAGGCGCAGTAGAAGAGGTTTACAATGCGCGTGGTGCACAGTGCGGCATTCCTCCCTTGTGGTGGTTGACGGGAACCTTGCGACGAGTATATCAGGCCTCACGTTCCCAAGCAATCCAACATGGTGCCACTGCCACATCCAAATGTGCAGCAAATCTGGATATTTCACGACTCAACCAGCCGACTGAACGGAGACACACCAAGAAGTCCCTTTAGAACTGTGCCAGGTGCTGATAACGCAGTCTCAAGAGAGTACGTGGTACATCAGTATCTTTCACAGTGCTTGATAGGGGGCTGTTCTACTCGCCACGACGATTTCCAGGAAGATTTAACCATAAATGTGATTAAAGTTGTGCATTTGATAAATGTACTCAATATCCGAAATATTATAGTCTTCGTAAGACACCAGAAATTTTGGTAAGAGAGGTTACTTATTTTGAAGAGTAGTAACAGAGTGTATTGGACAGTGTGGCTACGTATTCGGTTTCAAAAGGATGGAATCCGTCCTGTCGTGTAGTGGATGCTGCTTTATTTGAAAATAATTTTGTGTTGATATGTTTTGAAGGAAGAAAATCAGATTATATTAATGGAAGATTGTCAAAAGCCAGTTTTTAGGGTAATCCAGTTATTTGATATTTTTTTAACAGTGTATCTTTTAATTTTGGAACACTGCTTATGGCTGAAGTTTACTGCAGTCGAAACAAGTGTCAAGGAAAGTAACTATACACAAGAAAGTTACTAAAAAATATTTTGGTAACTTGTCTGTGAGAACGTTATGAGAAGGTGTATTGTTGTAATGGCTTGATGAAATGTAGTTAAACTTGGAGTCTTGGTCTCATTTATCAGTCGTTCAGATTAATTCTCCATTTTCATTTACTTTCATTTGTGTGTGAAAACTCGCATTGTACAAAGAAGAATTTATGAAAATTGGTAAGATACAGCCTTGCATGAGCAGACGATTGTTCCGTGCGCCCAAGTAGACCAACAAATATAATTATCGCCACAGTTCATGTCCACTGTGAGCTACAGTGATTGTCAGAGTGTATTTGTGAAAAATACATCATACCAGTTCAGAGGCTTAATACCAGCAGAAGATCCCAATAAAGTGCTATCTTGTGAATTTTCAAGCAGTTTTGACAGTCAGAAACGTTAATTTTTATCTTCAATTGCTGTGTAGCCACATTAATAGTTCTTGTGCAGTGATTGTTTGCAAGACAAAAGATAAAGATTAGCAATACTCAGGGGCGCCATTTTAGCCTGAGTCGTTTGTTTTGCAATGAAATAGCGTATCTAAATTGCATTGAAAACAGATTGCCTTCTCGCAAATAAATTGTTTGGTGTACCGGATAGCCTAGATTTCTTAACGCGTAGAGGTGGTTGTGTTTCACTGGACTGAGTTTTACGTATTTCGATATCAAAATAAGTTTTACAAATTTTTCAAATACCAACTTGAGACTAAAAATACACTACTGGCCATTAAAATTGCTACACCATGAAGATGACGTGCTACAGACGCGAAATTTAACCGACAGGAAGAAGATGCGGTGATATGCAAATGATTGGCTTTTCAGAGCATTCACACAAGGTTGGTGCCGGTGGCGACACCTACAACGTGCTGACATGAGGAACGTTTCCAACCGACTTCTCATACACAAACAGCAGTTGACCGGCGTTACCTGGTGAAACGTTGTTGTGATACCTCGTGTAGGGAAGAGAAATGCGTACCATCAAGTTTCCGACTTTGATAAAGGTCGGATTGTAGCCTATCGAGATTGCTGTTCATCGTATCACGACACTGCTGCTCGCGTTGGTCGGGATCCTATGACTAATAGCAGAATATCGAGCCGGTGGGTTCAGGAGAGTAATACGGAACGCCGTGCTGGATCCCAACGGCCTCGTATCACTAGCAGTCGAGATGACAGGCATCTTATCCGCATGGTTGTAACGGATCGTGTAGCTACGTCTCGATCCCTGAGGCTACAGATGGGGACGTTTGCAAGACAACAACCATCTGCACGAACATTTCGACGACGTTTGCAGCAGCATGGACTATCAGCTCGAATACCATGGCTGCGATTACCCTTGACGCTGCATCACAGACAGGAGCGAACCTGGGTGCACGAATGGCAGAACGTCATTTTTTCGGATGAATACAGGTTCTGTTTACAGCATCAAGATGGTCGCCTCCGTGTTTGGCAACATCGCGGTGAACGCACACTGGAAGCGTGTATTCGTCATCGCCATTTTGGCGTATCACCCGGCGTGATGGTATCGGGTGCCATTGGTTACACGTCTCGGTCACCTATTGTTCGCATTGACGGCACTTTGAACAGTGGACGTTACATTTCAGATGTGTTAGGGAACAGTGGACGTTACATTTCAGATGTGTTACGACCCGTGGCTCTACCCTTCATTAGACCCCTGCGAAACCCTACATTTCAGCAGGAAAATCCACGACCCCATGTTGCAGGTCCTGTTCGGGCGTTTCTGCATACAGAAAATGTTCGACTGTTGCCATGGCCAGCACATTCTCCAAATCTCTCACCAATTGAAACCGTCTGGTCAATGGTGGCCGACCAACTCGCTCGTCACAATACGCCAGTCACTACTCTTGATGAACTGTTGTATCGTGTTGATGCTACATGGGCAGCTGTACATGTACACGCCATCCAAGCTCTGTTTGACTCAATGCCCAGGCGTATCAATGCCGTTATTACGGCCAGAGGTTGTTGTTCTGGGTACTGATTTCTCAGGATCTATGTACCCAAATTGCGTGAAAATGTAATCACATGTCACTTCTAGTATAATATATTTGTCCAATGAATACCCGTTTATCATCTGCATTTCTTCTTGGTGTAGCAATTTTAAGGCCAGTAGTATACATGAGTTTTGAACTATAACAATAATCTCTCATGATCACCTAACATCTGACGCTCTTCCAGCCCATTATATAGGCTGTTACAAAAAGGTACGGCCAAACTTTCAGGAAAAATTCCTCACTCACAGAGAAAAGATGTTATGTGGACATGTGTCCGGAAACGCTTAATTTCATGTTAGAGCTGATTTTAGTTTCGTCAGTATGTACTGTACTTCCTCGATTCACCGCCAGTTGGCCCAATTGAAGGAAGGTAAGGATGACTTCGGTGCTTGTGTTGACATGCGACTCGTTGCTCTACAGTACTAGCATCAAGCACATCAGTACGTAGCATCAACAGGTTAGTGTTCATCACGAACGTGGTTTTGCAGTCAGTGCAATGTTTACAAATGCGGAGTTGGCAGATGCCCATTTGAAGTTTGAATTAGCACGGGACAATAGCCGTGGCCCGGAATGTTTGTATTGAGACAGATTTCCAGAACGGAAGGTGTCCCGACAGGAAGACGTTCGAAGCAATTGATCGGCGTCTTAGGGAGCACGGAACATTACAGCCTATGACTCGCGACTGGGGAAGACCTAGAACGACGAGGACACCTGCAATGGACGAGGCAATTTTTCGTGCAGTTGATGATAACCCTAATGTCAGCGTCAGAGAAGTTGCTGCTGTACAAGGTAACGTTGACCACGTCACTGTATGGAGAGTGCTACGGGAGAACCAGTTGTTTCCGTACCATGTACAGCGCGTACAGGCACTATCAGCAGCTGATTGGCCCCCACGGGTACACTTCTGCGAATGGTTGATCCAACAATGTGTCAATCCTCATTTCAGTGCAAATGTTCTCTTTACGGATGAGGCTTCATTCCAACGCGATCAAATTGTAAATTTTCGCAATCAACATGTGTGGGCTGACGAGAATCCGCAATTGTGCAATCACGTCATCAACACAGATTTTCTGTGAATGTTTGGGCAGGCATTGTTGGTGATGTCTCGATTGGGCTCCATGTTCTTCCACCTACGCTCAATGGAGCACATTATAATGATTTCATACTGGATACTCTACCTGTGCTGCTAGAGCATGTGCCTTTACAAGTACGACACAACATGTGGTTCATGCACGATGGAGCTCCTGCACATTTCAGTCGAAGTGTTCGTACGCTTCTCAACAACAGATTCGGTGACCGATGCATTGGTAGAGGCGAACCAATTCCATGGCCTCCACACTCTCCTGACCTCAACCCTCATGACTTTCATTTACGGGGGCATTTGAAACCTCTTGTCTACGCAACCCCGGTACCAAATGTAGAGACTCTTCGCGCTCGTATTGTGGACGGCTGTGATACAATACGCCATTCTCCAGGGCTGCATCAGCGCATCAGGGATTCCATGCGACGGAGTGTGGATGCATGTATCATCGCTAACGGAGGACATTTTGAACATTTCCTGTAACAAAGTGTTTGAAGTCACGCAGGTACGTTCTGTTGCTGTGTGTTTCCATTCCATGATTAATGTGATTTGAAGAGAAGTAATAAAGTGAGCTCTAACATGGAAAGCAATCGTTTCCGGACACATGTCCACATAACATATTTCCTTTCTTTGTGTCTGAGTAATGTTTCCTGAAAGTTTGGCCGTACCTTTTTGTAACACCCTGTATAACTTACAAGACTTGGAAGCAACACTCCATACGAACAACACTAATGGACTGTGTTGGCTGCTGTACTTGTCACACTGAGTTGAACTCCAATCATGTACTTATCCACAGATGGCGTGTATGTGTATGAAGTTACATTTACAGCTAACGACGTCTCCAGGGTGTTTCACTTCTGTTGCCAGGACCGTATTTGAAATTAACATTTTAACTAGGAATAAAGAAACTGTGCAGGTTGAATAGAATAGGCATAAATTTAATTACTGTATATTCAAATAACTTTTCAAACGTTCATCAATATTTATAACACTTTATCACTATCATCACTAAGCTGTCATTTCGGAACGATGTATAGTACCACACAGACGAGTCTTCGATCTTTTTACTACTAACAAATAATATATATTAAATCTTTTTGTGCCTTCACTATAATCATTGACATTTGAAAATGTTTCTCAATGTTAATCGCTTATTATTCAGGAATTACCAATAAACCGCGCTGTAGATCAATATCGCTAATGGCTGCGCTCCTTTGCAGCTGATGAGAAAACATAACATTTATGTAGAACGAGAATTACAATATAATAAAACTTTAAACAAAAAGATTCATTTGAATCACACAGAAATTCTATTTTTCAAATATTAATTAACAGCCTAATACAGTTCTTGCAGACCTCTGTATTACGAGACATCAATCACGTCCCATCATTACAACAGTTCGAACAAGAACAAGGATTATTGTAGAAGAATCACAGATAACATAAGATGGAGATTTCCATTATCTTTTTCCACCAGTATTGTCTGAGATATGATTTTCACAGAAAATCAAATTACGTCACTGACAGTAATTATTTATTATTGTTTTAGTATCGATGAAGTCCTTTTCTATTAATATCACGAGAATTTTCTTTGAAATTCCACACACAATGCTGTCGTGAATATTGTTCTGAATAAAATATAGTCTTGGATATTACACAGCACAGTGCCAATACATTATTTTAGTGGTATTATCTTTTGTTATATGATTATTCCTTGTAAAAAACTGATTGTAAAAATAATAAAACATATTGTTTTAGGACATTTCACAATACAATAATAAGTCACTATATAATTATAACTCGTCTTTCAGTTCCCACAAATAGGCTTAAAAGTCATTTCTGGAAATATATTCATCACTTCATAAATATCGAGCACTGTCGCATACAATGGTGACACAAAAAATTGGCGTTGTCATTACAAGCGGGATTCGAATCCGGATTTCCCGCTTTAAGTGAGCGGGTCGTGTCAACTGCTTCGGCTAACTGAACAAATTTTCAGTCTGACGTCAATTCTTAGCATCTCGCACTGTACTGAGTTGCGCCCCTGTCCACGTGCCTCATTTGCTCGCAGTGTTTCCTATATTCCCGCAAGAGGTTCGGACCATATTGTGCATCTGCATTGAGTATATCATATACGTCAAGCTTACTGATACCACGGTTTTTGATACAGTGGCTGTAAATATCAATATTTCGACCTAGGTACTGACATCAGCCCTAATGGGGCAATGCAATAATTCAATGGTGAAAGTGGAAGTTTTGTGCCTGCCCAGGGTTCGAACCCGGATTTCCTGCGTTACGCGAGCAGCCGCCTTAATCATTTTGGCTATCATGCACACTGTAACTCTGACCGAAACTCTCAATTTATCGCACGCTACGTATATCAATTGAATTACACCGGTTGCACAAAAATATGGAATCATCGAAAGAACGTCATCTGCTAAACTACATCGAGGACGAAAGCATATGATGAGTGCTCGTAACAGATGGTCATTCAATAAAATTTTGACGAAAAAACAAGAGGACGACAGCTGCAAAAGCCTGTCACGCAAATGCCCATAAGCCATAGAACCTGGAACAACGAAAGAAAGTCGTTTGGTCGCATGAGCCTTCTTACACAATGTTTCCAACTTCTGGTCGAGTTACATACGAGGAGTGAAACATGACGGGCATCGGTGATCATTTTGGCCTATGATTAATTACTTCGCAAGGTCGCGTTACAGCCAATGGTTATGTTATCATTTTGGCTGATCAGGTCCATCCCATGGTACAAAGTTGATGCTGTATTCCGAGAGGACAGGCCCCCTGTTCATTCACACATGTCACACTGTCCAGGACTGGTTTTGTTAGCATGAAGCACCTTCCCTTGCCACCACTGTCGCCAGATGTCGATATTACTGAGTCTTTGTAGTCTACTTTGGAGAGAAGGGTGCGTGATCCCTATCCACCTACTCCACCTTCACGTGAAATTGCCTCTATTTTGCTGTCAAAACGGTACAACATTCCCTTGGAAACTGTACACGATCTGTACTTATGTATCCCAGAAGTCTGAAAGCTGCTTCGAATGCCAACTATTATCCTACACCGTATGAGGCATGGTAAGATGTTGTGTTCTTTGCGTTTCCATATTTTTGTCCACCCCTGCACATTATCTGTTGTGAAATTGTAAGTAGGCTGTTTATGTTTTCTTTATGTAAGTAGGCTGTTTATGTTTTCTTATTGGCAACGTTACGTAGCGCTCTATATGAAAATCACTGGCTGTGCTGTGTGCAGTCTGTGGCTAGTTTGCATTGTTGTCTGCCATTGTAGTGTTGGGCAGCGGCAGCTGGATGTGAACAGTGCGTAGCGTTGCGCAGTTGGAGGTGAGCCGCCAGCAGTGGTGGATGTGGGAAATGAGATGGCGGATTTTTGAGTACAGAATGGATATTATGAACTGCTATGTATATTATGCTTTTTCAACACTATTAAGGTAAATACATTGTTTGTTCTCTATTAAAATCTTTCATTTGCTAACTATGCCTATCAGTAGTTAGTGCCTTCCGTAGTTTGAATCTTTTATTTAGCTGGCAGTAGTGGCGCTCGCTGTATTGCAGTAGTTCGGGTAACGAAGATTTTTGTGAGGTAAGTCATTTGTGAAAGGTATAGGTTAATGTTACTCAGGGCCACTCTTTTTTAGGGATTATTGAAAGTCAGACTGCGTTGCGCTAAAAATATTGTGTGTCAGTATAAGCACAGTCTTGTATAATTGTTCTAAGGGGACGTTTCAAAATGAATGGAATGAATAGATGATATCAAAGGGTATAAAATAATGTGTGAAGTTGTTACCGAAATTGATGCAGAAGCGCTAAATCTGCAATCTACTAAAAATATCCCCATTTTAACATAATTTCTACACTAGTGATAGCTCTCACGATTATCACGAGCAGTCTTATTTTGGTCAACTGATAACGGTTACAAGATTGACACAAATCTAATCACTGACACTCTTTTATTTCTCTCTTCTGGAAAAGCACTGTCTCACTAAATTATTTACAATATCATGTGACAATCCTGTTGGTTTGTCGGTTGGGTTTTTAAAGCTTCCTATTCGAAGAGAGAGTGGTGATCGACCGCAGTTTAAACCTGAGGCAGTGGACCATGTTTTTATGTACTTAGCTCTACAAGACCTTTCCCATGTTCAGAAGTAATAAATTTTATTAAGACTCTTGTTGAATTTCAGTGGCTGCAGTCACATGCCTGGTTTCTGACTTCAGAATTTACTTGTGCTATCAGATTTTTCTAGTTATGTAGCATGTACATACTGATAAATGAAAACATGTCTTCACAACGCAATATTTATTACGCAGACAAGTCACAAAGGAGTTAACGATATCAGGACGAACATCTTTTATGATTAGTTTACAAGAGACTGCATGGAGATGAAATTCATAGTGAATTAAATGCTGACAGAAAATTCAGTCTAACGCATGGGAAATAGTTTCCTGCGTAAGCTATTCAGAAAGGTCAGTAAACAAACATGTAAAAATTCCTGGTTGCTAGAGGGATTAAAGTGTTTTTTGAATGCAAAAGGAAATGTATCTCAACGCAAGAACAGGTAACAGTCCTGTAATACTAGCACACCACAAAAAACCGTCGTCATATGCTCTACTTAAAAGAAAAGGGAAACTGGATAAAACTACTTAGAAACTAAATTACAACGAAAACTAATTTCTATACTCAGGGTTTAGTCCTTCAGCGAAACTGCCTTTACTACGCCTCTCGCGCTCTCCCTGCGCTGTGCTGCGGACACACACTGTCTGGCTTCTCTACCAAGCGCTGTTCGGCTTGTGTGTCCCTACCAGTATCTAAGCTACCGCCGGCATAGCGCTCGACTTCGTGGAAGCGCGCAAAACGTGCTCCACAACACTGAAGCTGCTTTCGGTAAGATGGTGTCCTAAGCGAGGGTACAATACATTCTAGAAGGTGTAAGGAGAATTGGTAGACTTAAGAGAAGGTGAGAAGGCGGATAGCTCAAGAAGTCGTAGCGGATCAAGTGGTTTAATGATTGAGATAGAGAAAGAAGGAAAAGAACTATATGTACTTCAAAATATTACATAGTAAATGATCAACCAAAACCGCCACAGGAGTCGCTCGCAACGCTGTTAAATAAGATATTGAATTTTTTTTAGGTGTGCAACAAGCAGACGTCTATTATTCTATATTTGTTACAATTCAGGTGAAAAATATAATCAGTAATTTTTAATTAAATAAAACAAAAAAACACAGTATCACATATGTCACAGAGAAAATTACCAAACTATATTTAAACTAATGCCCTTGACTTATCAGACATTACTCAAAAGTTGGAACGTAAATAGGTCAAATTATAGTAACTGTGAGAGGCTAATAATTATTGTTCCACAGTTCGCGCTAATTCTGTACTCTGCGCATTGTGGTGTGTGTGTGTGTGTGTGTGTGTGTGTGTGTGTGTGAGCTTGTGGGTGGGAGGAAACAGCTGAACTGCTACCTCGAACAGTTATTTAAAGCACTGAACTATAAAGCTGTTAAAATGTGAATCTCTGTGCCCCAGGAAATAAACTGGAAACGGTGTCTTACCACGAATGTTTAATGGAATAATCACAGACGTCCAAACTTAACATAATCGAAGCGCAACTGAAAATGAAGTCTGCATAGCTACCGTTACGCATTAAAATAACCATATAGTTACTTTTATTAAATAATAATTAATTATTCAACTGGAAATTGTCCATGAAATGAATAGTGCGTTTAGCTTACAGTTGGAAGCAACGCATACGAGGATGTTCCTTCACACGTGTTCTCATTGACACTGTATTTGTAAGAGCAATTAAATAAGTACTTGCTTGAAGTACTGATGTCAGATTACAAGTTCGAAGCGTACATTCCACCCAGTATTGTATTGAGAAAGTTCTTTGCTATTATGTATTCCATAATGTATATCTCACTATACTCTGCAGTATACTCCACTATACTTTGCAGTATATTTAGAGAGTATTGATCACCGAAAATAGCAGCCGTCGAGCTACCTTGCCCTATCTGAAACATAATTTCATGCAAAAAAGTGAAATTTAATGGTAGTAGTTTGTAATTTCAAAAGGTAAGGAAGTCAGTTAACTGACTAAACCATCTTATAGTATTTACGCGCTTCATTCGGCATCTTCAAGTGCAGTCAATACGGCGGAGAGCCCGAATGCAGCTGTTTTAAGTAAATGTAATAAAGTACGTGTGATCAATACACTACAGACAACAAAGATAATGACTCATTTACAGCTCAGTAGAGAGGAGGGGGGGAAGTTTGAATCTACAGGACGACAAACGAAGAAGCTAATGTTCGCCCCTACAATCAGCCTCCATTTAATAACAACTGAGAAACGTGTGTGGTTCGATCTCGTTATGCTGAAACATACGCTAGCAAGTCAGAACGCGGATTATTCAAGTTACTGTTCAGAACTTCTAAAATAATTGACCGTTGTCTTCGAGCGCAGAACAAAATATCTTGAGTACCCAATAATTACATTCAGCATCAAGAAAACTTAAAATGCATGCCCATTCTCGCTTGCCAATTTAACTGCATTGACGTGTCTGTGGAAGAACGACGGAATTGTTGCTACCGACCTTTCTGCTCGGTGGCGTATTCTGCGGCATTTTAACGAAATAATATCGATTGATTATCGTGCCCAGGCATCCCCCACTCGGTATTGTAGCTGTAATATGCGCTCTGTGCGTTGGTCATTCTTAACCAGCGCACAGAGCACGTGTTACAGCGGCGATATGTTACTCATATAACCTTAGGTCAATCAGTGGCGCACTGCTAATTTACACAATTAAAACTGTTAATAGTTTGACATAGAAGTACTGAACTGTCAGATGATACTATAGTTTCTCTCTGGTGGCTGAAACCAGACTCCAAATATACCAAACGCCTTAGTGAGCATAAAAACAGGGCGCCCAATGAGCTCATTTCGATTAATCGAAGCTGACCACAGTAGAAACTCCCAAAGTTTTACAAAGATAATGATGCGATTTAAGAAAAGCAAAAATATGTTGATAAAAAAATGAAGTACAAATGAACGCGCAACGTTTAGCACGTGGCTGTTGCAAAGTACTACGTTTACATTGTAAGCGTAAATGTATTCCTTGAATTCAAAATTTCTGCCTCCAAAATCTTTACAGATCCCTAACGCAGAGATGTTACTCTCTCGAGGCATGTTGACTGTTGCATTTGCCCGGCTTGCTAATTAAAAAATGTCAACAGATCATGGTTCCGTCGCCTACTAGCTTGTTTCAGTAGCTCTCTCTTATGTGCTGTCATAAGAATCAAAAGAAAAAAAATGTTCACTTTCTCAAACATTTTCCTATTCCTGTTCGAAATTACAGTTTCGACTTTTTATTTAATTTATAAAGAGCAGTATGTAGTCTAGAAACTTATTTTTGAAGTGCATTCGCGGGTTAACATTGTTCCTGCAAAAAATAATCATGTGGATTTCAAGACTAAGTGCTTCCTGACAATATAGAAGCAATATATAAGTTTCTATAAGCAAGCATATTTCTGCAAAACATAACAAGCTTATTGAAAATCGTCTGCTATACAGAGCGATAAGCTTCAGTTCTGTAGGATGTAATACGTTTTTTGTGTCACGTACAAAATTTAGGTTTCATGGAATCACAAGCCTCAATATCCACCAACTAATTTATATCAGAAATGGATGGTTTGAAATTTTTAGGGATTAATTTCCGCGCACGTCAGTGGCAGTGATATTATCCACTTTCCGGAAGAATTTATTGGTTATTAGTAAGTTCGTCGATTGTCTATGGAGCCATTTGAGTAGTTAACATTTCAGAATTGAAAAAAATATAAAAAAACAAACATTTAGCTTAAACATCAACATGTGTAAAAGAAGACTATCTTGCCTAATCAATTGGAGATGCAGCCCTTGCCGCGTTTAATCATTTGTCATTTAGCGATCCACTAAAATTACCTCATACTACGAATGAAAGTTTCTGATATGTGATATTAACATAGATTGCATTTGTATCATCTGTCAGGGACATGAAAGCGAGTCGACAGCAGCAGTTGCACCCGGTGACAGATAATGAACGTGAAACCGTCAGCAGCTGACGCACTACGGCACCGACATACAAATGAGGACCGCCTTGGCCCAATAAACCAGAGCCCCTATCGGTTTCCGATAAAACTATTAGCGCCAGCCTGTGTCATTACACGCTCTGTAACGGCGCAACCTCATCACTTTCAGTGAGACAGAGGACAGGGTGCCAGAACCGCATGTAATTACTGGCAGTATGAATTCTATCTAGCAATGAAATCAGAACTTTCACTGTGTGTTAAAGGATAGGGCATTAGATTTGTTTAGAAGGGACGAGAAACACATCATACGTGGCTGATTCTGAGAAAGTGAAAGACACATCTCGGTCACTACAAGTGTGAGATGGTTCCTGATATTCTGATCTATAAAAAAGTAAAAAATAAAAAAAATTAAAAAGAAATAATTTTAGGTTACTTTCTCCGAAAGTTTATACTAGCGTTATCTATGGCGTTGTTTTGTTGACACGTTACTGAATAACTGCAAAGTAAATTTAAAATGCCACGTAAAACCAACAAATCGAGAATACATTTTCTTACATATCGGTAGAAAATAAGTTAGCTGAGTGATGTGATGGCAGGTCTGTGTCTGATACGGGACACGCCCTTTGTTTTAAATGACGGCGATCAGTATAGTACATGTTTTAAGGATTCATACATTCTCAGGACTCCTTACCATAATATTAGGTAAGGGATATTTTTGTGCTTCAGACTGTCTGGTCACAAGTCAGCCTTTAGTCTTCTGGCAGTCATAGTAATATGGTCCCTTTTAATGTATTAGTGTTTTATGACTGATTTTATCTATAGTTATTCTGCTGTCTTATCTGAATACCATGGATTGTCGTTTCTGACCTTCCAAATGTCAGCTTTATACTTTAAATTCTTGTTTACTGTGCTGTGTTTGTTCATACAGGTAGGGTTTAGAAATGAATGGCGTTTTAGCAGATTTTAACCAACCTCGTCTACACTTATTTCACGCCAAGGTACTGATAACCTCGAAGTTTTGCACTCTTTAACACTTAACGCTAACTAATTGCCGTTATTCTTTGCAGACTATTTATGTTCAAAATAGCATTTAGGTTGGTCACCACACAATGCCAATGAGGCAACATTACGTATTATAATTGAATTCGTTACAGAAATTTCTGATCAATATGTAAATAAGTGAATTGGCATTTGAATTTAGGTTAGTACCTCATAACTTATGTATTGTTCATAGTTTTATTTCGCAGGTTCGAATCCAGCCTCGGGCATGGATGTGTGTGATGTCCTTAGGTTAGTTAGGTTTAAGTAGTTCTAAGTCTAGGGGACTGATGACCTCAGATGTTAAGTCCCATTGTGCTTGGAGCCATTTATACCATTTTGAACCATAGTTTTAATACGGATAGAGCGAGGTAACCTCTATTGCTTTTGCGCTGTATTGCAGTAGCTCGAGTAACGAAGATTTTTGTGAGGTAAGTGATTCATGAAAGGTATAAGTTATTGTTAGTCAGGGCCATTCTTTTGAAGGGATTAGTGAAAGTTAGATTGCGTTGCGCTGAAAATATTGAGTGTCAGTTTAGTGTGATCAGAATAAGTAAAGAGAGAAATGTCTGAGTACGTTCAGTTTTGCTCAGCTGTTTGAAAATCAAATAACGTAGAAATTTACCAGCACAGTCATTTATAATTTTCCAAAGGGGACGTTACATATGTGAGACAGCACGGCGTTGGTTTCGGGACAAGTGGCTTTGGACGATGGTATTTTGCTACAGTCGATGTTTGGGACAGGGAGTTAGAGACGGGATATAATGTTCAGTGCCTTCCAAGAAGACCAAAGATGGTGTTAGTCACTGGCGTCTTGCGTAATCGCTCTCAGCGAGAAATGTTTCAAAGATTGGTCTGTCGGTAGTATCTTAAAGCGAAGAAGTAGCACTTTCAGAGTCATAACGGGTTCGCGACACGAAAGAACCCGAATGCAGGTGAATCTCTGAATCCACTTCCTAAAATTCAGTTTCTGTGAACGATCGAGAGGTCACTTCTAGGCAGAGTTGGAGTGAAGATGTGTTGTAAGACCGTCTCCATGAAAGGTCGTTTTTGGCTTGAAAAAGTGTACATGTTAATAACAGTTTCAAATGTTTAGTAATTACAGTGCAATTGTTTCTCAATGACGATTCCTGGAGGTGACGTACGCAACTTGCTTGGGATCTCATAATGACTCTGGCCACCACGTAAAACTGAGATGAACATGTAGGGCTGCACAAGTCTGGCTGCCGTTCGTGCCGTTCTATCGTTCTGTCGGATACGATGGCCATTTCGTCTTTAGTACGGAGAGTCGCCACCGCAACCAGTCGTTGACATATTTACCGATTACAGAAATTCCGTTTTAGGATCTCTCACCATTTTGGTAAGGGAGTTGTCTTCAGTATGTCTAAATACCCAAGGAGCCAGAGTTTCGTCCTCCTGTTGGCAATATTTTGGGAGTTATTAATGCTTTATCGAAATTTAACTGAAATTGAAAGAAAGGCTCTGGATTAAATCTGTGAACATCATTTTCTCATGATGGCCTAAATAAACATATATTCACGGAGTCAGTGGTACTTTGTGATCCGAGTAGTAGTTTGGTGTTATTCATGTTTGTTTACGTTTTTGATCTTGTAACTGCAGGTTATGTAGTACCAGTTTGGTTGCGTGTCAAAATGATTAATAACATTGGGTAAAGCACTTCAGATGAGTAAGTTATGGCGAGCTGAGATCCTCCGTACCGGCAGCTCTGGCGGTAGGAATTTTTTTAAGCACATCGTGTACGTCGCTAAACAAAATTTGGTCGGAAAAATTTCCACGGCCACAGTACGCTTTCCATTGAGACAAAGTAAGTGATTTACTTTCAAGGGCAAATGACGGGCAGCTGCTGCCTGATTTGGGTAATAGAAAGCAACTGAATATTTCATCACGCGAATTTTACCATTACGAATTCTGTGTAAGTGTACAAATGGACAAGCGTTTTGCGTGTGCACCGGGCTATAAAGGCGCAGGAATTAAAGGACGGGAGACAGTCGCCAATAAAGTTGTCGGAATATACTTCCCTCGATTGTGTGATTCATGGAACGTACTAACTTACGGAGTTTAAAAATTTTATGGTGAATTTTGGAAACCGATCCTGGAGAGTTCCTCACTGAAGAGACTTAGAGTAACCCTGTAGTGTGAAGAGTGTCGGCGGATGTTAACTTTCACCTTCATATTGGACTTTGATTTTCCACTATTTATATTGTCAGGAAGCATTCAAGTGTGTCACTCTGAATATACCAGTATGAATTCCGACCCGTGGTAACAAAAACGCGTGGCAGGTCAACCGTATTTCTGCCACGTGTGAACGCTGGTGTCGTAAAGACTTTGTGAACTTATACTACTGTTCAGTATTCAGCTAATGGTATGTTGGTAGATTTGAATGACTAGTGGTTCCAAGTAAATATTGAGTGTATTTTGGAGACGACCATATAAACAGTTTGATTATAAACGGTGTCTACTAATTTTAATGCAAGAGCAGCTGTTCTGCACAGGAATAATGTTTTGCTTCTTTTTTCTTGGGCCCTTGCTGCAAGCTTGGTGGCAAGCATCACATGCCCCTGGGAAGTTCAAAATTAACCGAAGTTAAATGTTTTTCAACTGCACACCCATGTTCCTACATAAAAGTAAATAATCTCGTCGTTGAACTTTCCGCGTTCTTTTACTCCATTGCACATCATTGTAAATATAACAGCTTTAAAATATTTCCCATCATTGGCTTAGGCTGTATGAAACATTCCTGGACTTCTTGTAGCATCAGTGCAGAATAAAACCTCAAGCTTTCGACTATTTCCACCATATTTTCCGTCACAAGCATTCAGTTTTACCCTGAACTGACGCTTCAAGAAGTCCGAGAATATTTAATATAACATTACCGTCGCGAAAGACTTCCTTCTCATTCGCTTAGGCTGCTGTTGTTATACAGTTTACGTTCTGAAAGGTTAACTTTAATATCCCTCTGACGTCGTCTACTGACCAGCCACAGCACGGAGATTTGAGCATAAATTTTTGAAAAGGTACGCATGAGCTTAGCTTATAAAATAGAATATTTGTAACTTTCAAATGCAAGTGTATAATTTCAAGAAACGTGTAGGGTATCAGTTTGAACGTAGAGTAAATGTTCTTTTAAGTATAGTGGTTTATACTGTATTTTATTGTTTATACCGAATAAAGATTGAGAATCAGTTGCAAAAGTACAAATGACGGTAGTTTTATGATAGTGCCCAGTGCAGAATGGGAACGGATTATGGACTATGAACGTCATTAGATACCTCCTCATTTCATGTGACTTGAAAGAACACTGTGAAAATTAACAAACAATTTCGAGAATTTACATACGGAAGCTAGGTTGTTGTAGAAACGAAAAATAATTAAACACAGATTTCGATGACGTATTGGTCAATAAAGGAAGATATTTAACCGTAGCGTATGAAGTGATTATACAGCAGTTACAGGTTTGCATATCAGACAAACACTTCGGTATTTGGGAAGGAGCAGATAAGAACAAATCTCGTGTAGTGTCTAAATAGTGATGTATCAACACAGTTTTGGGAAACTTGCGCATTACGTTGTGTTGTCTCCAGAGTATCAGATGTGGTTTTGTATTAATTCTATAATGGGACTGTGAAACCCATTAGTTAATTTAGCTTTCAGAGGGAGCAGGAAAGGATTCCACTCATTTCATTCCGTCACAGAAAAGAACTAAATAATATGACTGAATTTCACGGCACATGCAACGATGGGAAATGAGGATTATTTTGTGCAATGGATGTGACATGAAAGTTCCATTATGATCTCTGATGTCTGCACCTGGCTGGGATTAATAAACCAGTGGCGCCCAGTCAGGCAGAAAATAATAATGAAACGTGAATAGTGAAGACTTTGAAGGATCACCCTTCACAGTAATAACCCAGAACAATAAGGTGTTATTTTGCGTGTCTGTTGCTCATTGCCGGCCGCAGTGGCCGTGCGGTTAAAGGCGCTGCAGTCTGGAACCGCAAGACCGCTACGGTCACAGGTTCGAATCCTGCCTCGGGCATGGATGTTTGTGATGTTCTTAGGTTAGTTAGGTTTAACTAGTTCTAAGTTCTAGGGGACTAATGACCTCAGCAGTTGAGTCCCATAGTGCTCAGAGCCATTTTTTTGTTGCTCATTATTACGTTTGTAATAATTGACTCCTAAAACAATATCTATGAAAAAGAAAAGAGTAAAGTTATTGAACGTCATCCGGAATATGTTAACATGTATTCCACTGCGTACTGCTTGTATGATGTACGTATCTAGATGGTAAAAAAGACAGGAATTTTATATATGTTATGTAGAGCAGTTTAAACTCCTACAATGATCCACGTGTTTCGTATGAAGTAAAATCACAGCTTTAAGATAAGCTCTAGTACCTCTAATAAGTAATAATCGTTACATGTTCCTTTCTCGTCTATTCCAGTAGTAGCCGATGGTACTCCACGGTCAACAATAACTGCTCGCCATACGATAACCACTGGTACGAAGCGTGTGTTGCTTCATTGATGCCATCGATTACGATGCAAAAATGTGATTATGCTGTAAATAAATAAACAAGAACATACCATTTATTTTAAATTTTTGATTTTGACTGTGTTTCAAACAGAATACCGCTCTGTATAAGAAATGAACAAATATTTTCTTCACAAAACAGCACCGTACATTGACTTGAAAAATGTCATCGGATAGAGATATGCACATGTACAGACGGCAGTAGTATCGCATACACAAAGTATGTAACGGAAATGCGCTGGTGGAGCTGCCATGTGTACTCCGGCGATTCACTTGAAAAGATTTCCAATGTGACCATGGCGGCACGGCGGGATTTTACAGTCTTCATGGTTATCAATACTCAGAGATCTACAGTGTAAGAGTGAGCCGAGAATAGGCACTACCTCTCACCGCGGACAACGCAGTAGCCGTCGGTTTTCACTTGATGACCGAGACCAGGGGCGTTTCCGTAGTGCTTTAAGTCCTAAAGACAAGCCCACTTAGTAAAACAGCCGAAGAAATCAATGTGAGACGTACAACGAACGTATCGGTAAGGACATTGCGGCGAAATCTGGTGTTAATGGGCTACGACAGCAGACGACTTCGTTAACAGAACGACATCGCAAACAGCACGACATCAACTGCGACGGCTCTCGGCTCGAGACTATGTTGGATGGATTCTAGACGACTGGAAAACCCTCATATAGTCACGTGAGTCCCGATATCTGTCGGTAAGAGTTGATGGTAGGGTTCGAATGTGACGCAGATCCCATGAAGCCACGGACCCAAGTTGTCAACAAGGGCCGGCCGTGGTGGCCGTGCCGTTCTAGGCACTTCAGTCCGGAACCGCGTGACTGCTACGGTCGCAGGTTCGAATCCTGCCTCGGGCATGGATGTGTGTGACGTCCTTAGATTAGTCAGGTTAAAGCTGTTCCACGTTCTAGGGGACTGATGACCTCAGATGTTGAGTCCCATAGTGTTCAGAGCCATTTGAACCATTTTGTCAACAAGGCACTGTGCAAGCTAGTGTTGGCACCATAATTGTGTGGGCCATGTTTACATGGAATGGACTGGGTCCTCTGGACCAACTGAACCGATTATTGACTGGAAATGGTTATGTTCGGCTACTTGGAGACCTTTTTAAGCCGTTCGATGATGTAATGTTTATAGACGACAATGCACCATATCAGCGAGCCACAATTTTTCGCGATTGGTTTGAAGACCATTCTGGACAATTTGAGCGAATGATCTGATCACCCAGGTGGCCCGGCATGAAGCCCATCGAACATTTATGAATCATAGTAGAGAGGTCAGTTCGTGTTCAAAATCCTGCACCGCAATTATGGATAGCTATAGAGCCAGCATGGCACAATACTTTTGCAGAGAATTTCCAATGACCTGTTGTGTCCACGCAACACAGATTTACTGCACTACTCTGGACAAAAGCAGTTCCGACACGATATTATCGGGTCTCCCATGACTTTTGTCTCCTTAGTTACGTATGATGTAGACAGTTACAGCAAAAGAGGCGATCCTGTAACACTCATATGTAATGCTACGGAACTGAAAATCCAAAATAGTCTTCACCATCACTGTGAACTAAGTCACAGACTTTGCACGTGAGTCTGCGACGAATTTTTTACGTGCGTGATTGCGATGCACCATTTGCGACAGATTATACGTTGCTGCTGCAATGCAATTTCTTGTATAATTTTTGTTCACCTACCTCTTTACAGTGGTAGATCTTCACACGTACAACTCCTGACTGCAGCTACTTACGAGATCACAGAAAAGCAGTGTTGAGGAAACTATAACCCCATAGCTACACGCCGGAGGCCGCTATAAGTAAAATTTGCTGAAATTTTTCTATCTACTTTAAAGAAATGCTTGGGAAAGGGGATGTCACTCGTATTTTAAACATGAAGTTCAAATTCAAACCTTCAATAGTTCTTTATTGCCTTTAAGCAAGATAATGAGCCCACATTTACGAAAATTACTAAAGTTTCTGCTCGCAGTTATCACCACACCTAAAACAGCCAGAACTTTTACCTTCCCAAATTCCGAAACCTTGTAACACAGTCAATGATCGGCCAATTACTTCTGCAAACGATATTCAGTGGTTGTCTTTAGTAAAAGTTTATGCTCGCCATAAAATACTCAGTAAGAATATACTCAGTAGCGCCACGCTATATAATTCTAAGTTCACTCTCGATTTTCGTCGGACCGAATTATCACTACACTCTGAAGTTTTCATAAACAGTTTCTGGTCACTACCAGATACCATTGACACTGGACCATAACGCGGAAGTCATCCCAAGATTTCATCTAACACATAATGCGAAAAGTCACATCCAGCATAACTGCCTCCAATCAAAGTTAGCTCGCGACTTCCCTCACTCTCCCACACTCAAAACTATATCTCCTCGCTAGGCGGCCAACCGTCTCGCTTCGCATTGGCTATCGGCACTTACAACCAATGAGAACTCACTTCTAGGGCGCGGCTCGCGTCAAAATGTAGCAAGCACCAACCACTTCTCTAGGCTCATTCACGTCATCAAATTAAGTAACACAAAACTCCGTAATTAAATAAACAGAACAAAATAACCTATAAGCTTTGCTCTACATCTGGAAATTTATTATGTAGTCGCGAACGTTGTGGCTGTCTTATACATAAGCATACATACTGGGACATCCGACATTCACTACTAGGGGAACCACTAGTGGATTCGTTCCCACGTTACTGAGTTGGAACACTTGACAGTTCCTGTAGAGAATTACATGAATGATTTTTAATAATGCTTAACTTCCCACATACTCTCACGCACGCATTCTCATTCACATGCACCCTAACACACAATACACTTATTTACTTAGAATTCTTGAAATTATTATTATAGAAAAGTCACAGAGGTTTTCTGAAACTAAAAACTTTCCAAATTTATGTATGAACACTGAAAGTGTTATCAGATCAACGTACATAGTCACTGAAGGTGAACTATTACATCACTGTATTTATTTGAATTCTTGACTGTCGGAAAATTACTTTTTTTTTTTGGACTTTTACTTACTTCCAAATTACAACTATTTTTGATCGCAGACTTTGACATATTGTTGTTTTTTTTTTCAAAACACAAGGTTGGACATCAAATATGAAGTTCCTCAGGTTATTCCTTTATTAGTTATTAATATTTTTAGTTTCGTATAATGTAAGTGGCCTGCCAGCACTACTCCACTGCTTTCACACACGCAGCTGCAACAGATGGTCGTGACGTCACTCTGCAGGACACAACTCGTCCGTTACTGACCGTATAATACTCTACCGGCTTACATTGCAGCCGACATACATTCTGAAGTAAAGCTTTTAATTGGCAATTGGGCGATCGCGCACTAGTTGCGACGCCACAAGTGGTACGTTATAGACAATAAATGCGCATGGGAAAGCTGCTAGTGCGCAAATACATAGTAAATGTTTTTCGAGATTACATAATTATTTACAATACAGAAATAAATACCAATAAATGAACTAACCATTGTTAGAAATGAGTGGTGTTGCTACCGAATACACGTTTACTTGTTCAAAGAGTGAAAGACGCTCAAAACGAACAGCGTTAACTCTGCCTTTAACGTGATGGTCTCCATCAAAGTCCTTCTGCAGTATCACACCAAAGCTGTTAAGAATTAAACTACTGACTATTAGGCATTTTATCTATATAACAACCTGTTATTCTTGAGTTATAATGTCTGTACTAAACACACCAGGTTGAGGGTTGAGGCGCTGGGCTTGCTCCTCAGCACTCAGAAAATTTCATCCTGCAGTCAGTCCAAGAGTAGAGCCTCCGAACCAGATCGGAATTAAACGGAATCGACCCAGAAAGCGGAAAACATATGAAATTTGGTACATGTACGTTCAATGCGTCGTGACTAAGAAAGTAGCAGTATTGACAGATACCTATCGTAACAATGTAGATGTAATAGAAGTAACAGGAAAAGGAGTAAGGGAAATAGACGATTATGTTCATATGTATAGCAGAAAGAAAGAGAGAACCAAAAGTGTTGGACAAAGAAGGAGCAGGGAGGATGATTTGAATCATAATGGAGAGAGACTGGCAGAAATGTGTGAAAAGAACTGTCTTAATATATGGAATTGTTTTTTCCAACACGTCGAGGTTTACCAATTTATATGGATACAGTCCACAAGGATGCTGGACTCTATAGCTGTTGTGTTATGGGAAAAGAAAGTAATTGTACTAAGGCGCAGGACTGAAAAGTCTACCCGGAGCAGAATGTGGATCCGACCATTTTCAGTTCCGCTGTGCACTTTAGTCCCCCTTTAAAAATTAGTAAATGCCAAAACAATTGTAAAGAGAATGGAGACAAACTACGATAACCAAAATATAAATTACATTTATCGCTGGATCAGTCAGCTACCTTCTTATACAAGTTGAGATTGTGTGCAAAGCTACATCAGACTAATGATACGACACTAGAAGTAGTGTATGAACCATTTGTGACAACTATCCATGAAGCTGCTTATGAAAGTATCGGAGTAATTGAGAACACGTCTGGAACGACAGTACTGCAGCAAAGGTGAAGGAGGGAAAGGAGGCCTGTAACAATTGGCTTAAGAGAAATATGTCTGATGATAGGTGTGATGATAGGTTTTAAGGCAAAAAACCCGTAATTAGAGCAAAAACTGCTATGTCGGAACTTAAATGCAAAGAAATCAATAAAAATTCAAATGGCTCTGAGCACTATGGGACTTAGCATCTATGGTCATCAGTCCCCTAGAACTTAGAACTACTTAAACCTAACTAACCTAAGGACAGCACACAACACCCAGCCATCACGAGGCAGAGAAAATCCCTGACCCCGCCGGGAATCGAACCCGGGAACCCGGGCGTGAGAAGCGAGAACGCTACCGCACGACCACAAGATGCGGGCTGAAGAAATTAATAGCTACATCCGGAGTTCAAAGTCCAAAAAACAATGGAAGGTAGCAAAATATCAACGTAAAAGTTGCAAAAGTAACATAAACATACAACTGATAAACCTAGTTAAATGGAAGTACTACATACCATTAAGTAGCATTTAAAGTAGATCGATCGAATTTCAAGACATGTGCTACTCTGATTGGCATCGAAGATACCACAGAAATACAGGAATACAGGAGGCGCTTACACAATTCAAAAATGGCTAAGTACCGCAACCTGGAGCTATTTATTACACCTACATCATACTCCGCAAGCCACCTAATGGTGTGTGGTGGAGCGACCTTTCTGTACCTCTATCTGATCACTCCAACTCTGTTCCACTCGCTGATAGTACGTGGGAGAAAGATTGTCGGTTAAATTGACTGTAAAGTGATTTTCAAAGAGTCTACTCTGGGACGCCCTAAAATTTTTAAATGTAAACTCATTATAATTTTAGATACAACCTATAAATTCCAATTGTATTCCCTTTTTGCATACATTTTAATGTATTTTCTTTTTAGTATATCAGTTTCGTTTTTCATATGAATAACTTATTATTTAAAATTCGAAATCCAGTATTGAAACTTAGCTCATTACCACGCCCTATTGTAAATCTAACTGTATAATAATTTCTGTCATGAAATTCTTCTTACTCACATCTTCTTCTGTGTACTATTTGATGATCGATTTAAAATTATTGTTAACATAGTTTGGTTTTTTACCTTTGTTTAATTCCTTTAGCCGCTGCGATAATGAAATGAGAACAGCCTATTGAGATGCACATCTGCTGAGCAATGCCTCTGATTGCTGCTAATCAGTTCCTCGACTCCCTGAACGTTGCCGTTTTTGGTCGATGTCGACGGCCTTCCATCTTCATCAACGTTATCCGTGGCTGTGCGGTCTTGAAATTGTTGGCACCGTTTCACTATGGCTGGATGCGACATCACACTTGGTCGACATATCGCAAGTATTTCACGGTAATTCTACGTGCAATTTAGACGTTTTCTCCATAATAAACGTACTGTCCTACATACATCAGTTTTGTGGTATGTTTCCGGTTGCCGTGTTATGTTATTTCTACGCCGCGATGCCTATCTTGTCCGTCAGAATTGTTCCTAGAGGAATCCGGGAACGTGTAGTACCCCACTCGTCTAGCGCATAGGTTTTAGCGTGGCACGACATTAACTTTCCTTTTGAAGTACCTACGTACATCCGTGTGTATGTTTTAAGCTACACTCCGCAAGCTCCCGTACCGTGTGTCACAAATCGTACTTACGTGTCACCCTCTATACCTTCTCCGTGTTCCATCAAAATTGCGAATTGTGTGGGCAGGAAAAATATCTGAAATTTTATCTTTATTGACTTTTCGCGCTGTGTTTCTAGGAGGCAGTAATATGTAGCCTGAGACTTCTAGAAAAAGGTGGTATTTGAATTTTAACAGAAAACCATGCTGTAATTCTGACACCTCATTTAGCGTCTGCCATTGGAGTTGGATCATCATGCCAATGCTTTCACGCATACTGATCGAGCCCTTGATGAACTGCACTGTTCTTCTGTGGAGCGTCTCTGTTTCCTCCCTCATTTCTACCAGGCGACGTCCCAGTGAGAAACTATATTCATTTACCAGAGTGAAAAGATTTTATTTTAAAGTAGCTTTTTAATGTGTGACTTGTAGCTGCTAGTGGTTCTTCCAATGAATTACTGTCTCACATCTATTACACAATTACTTTAATGTGTCCGTTACCCATCTAATTATGCAGAGTCTTCTTCTTCTCATAGCATTAAAACCATGTGTGGGTCTAAATCCCCTACAGCAAGTTTCCTCCATTCTGCCCTCCCCAGTGCTGTTCTCCACCATCCTTTGACTCTAAGATACTTCATACCCTGTTCTGCGTTGCCTGTCCACCACTTTCGTTGCCTTCCTCACTATCGCCTTCCAGTTCGCTTTCATACAAAAACCTTTTTAGTCGTCCTTCCAGTCTCCATTCTTAGGATATGTCTATGCCTGGCCATTCTCCAACTTTTTATCAATGTTGCAATGTTAACTCCTTGTATGAGACGGTCAAATTTGTTCTAGATCTTCGGAAACCATGGTAATACTGAACTGCCCTATTGATCTTGCACAGAACGATGTGTTCCTTTATTCTGAGATGCTGCTCATCAGCGAAAATAATGTCCATACGTATATATGACTGGTTCCATCGGCAGTCATTCACTCAAATAATGAAGGGCGTCCCAACTTTTTTGTGAGATAGCGTTGCTGAATGTCACATGTAACATTAGGAGAGAGACACCGGAAGTGGTAGAGCGCCTATCGTCGCTAAGCGACCAAAGTACTCCAGCCATACGTACCCTCGCCACAGCGGCACTCGACCGGCAATTCGGCAGCGTCTTCATGCCATAGCCATCGCTTAGTCTACAGTCTCCATCTTGATGTAAGGATTTCGGAATAGAACTATCATTACGACTCTGTTTTTGCCATCCGGTGACGAAATATAATGTACATGTGTCCGACAAGTGTAAAGCTAGTTCCCCTAGCGGAACCTGCCAAACTGTTCGGCACTTTGTGCTTACCGAATTAACAAATGTAGCCAGCGCCTAGATAACAAGGGTCAACTGCTCTTCCTCGTTATGGATAACCCTACCGTCGCCGCTACAATGTCACTGATTTTTAGGTGTCAAGTTCCACACATGTTGCACAGTGAGAGAACATTATGTACACTCTCCAACGGAGAAATAACTTTATGGTCCAAAAAATGGCTCTGAGCACTATGCGACTTAACTTCTGAGGTCATCAGTCGCCTAGAACTTAGAGATAATTAAACCTAACTAACCTAAGGACATCACACACATCCATGCTCGAGGCAGGATTCGAACCTGCGACCGTAGCGGTCGTTCGGTTCCGGACTGTAGCGCCTAGAACCGCACGGCCACTACGGCCGGCTTTATGGACCATGTCGACATTGAATTTAGTGCGCTAGCTGTATCACGTTTGGAATTGGCTTGATAAATTGCTGTCACCTTTTCGAGCTTACCTCTATGAGACATCAGTACTTCGCCGGGCGGAGCGGCCGAGCGGTTCTAGGCGCTACAGTCTGGAACCGCGCGACCACTATGGTCGGAGGTTCGAATCCTGCCTCGGGCATGGATATGTGATGTCCTTAGGTTAGTTAGGTTTAAGTAGTTCTAAGTTCTAGGGGACTGATAACCTCAGAGGTTAAGACCCATAGTGCTAAGAGCCATTTGAACCAGACTTCAGTACTTCCTCTTGTTAATAGATGTATTCTCTATCGAGTAACTCGGCATTTCCACTCTTGTCGTACCCACGAGCGATATCTTGCTTCTCAGTAGTTGTTACTTTCCTATTTGCATCACCAGCACGTAAGTCATATAAATTTGATTCTTTCTCAACGGAACACAGTTTTCGAAAGAGATAACAAGCTTGAAAAGGCACAAAAAAAAGATGTCGAACCATGTGAAACGTAAATGACAGCGTGCGTTTTTATTTATTAGCGACAGCGGTTCGGTGTCCTAAAGTATGTAACATAATTAAACAGCTAACAAATATATCTGTATCCGTTCTATTCGAATTTTGAATATGTAGAGCAATGGAATGGAACAGTCTTTACAAAAATCAGTGCGAAAAATAGAAACAATGTCTGACTCAAACATGTAGCGGATATTTATGTATGTAGCCTCATTCCTTACCAGATGGAGACGAACAATCACATGTTTACAATACAATTGAATTCATCTAGTACGTGGTAACAAAGCAGGGGGCACCGTCCACATTAATAGGGCTACACTGTATTTGGAAACATTGACTACAATTAAATATATCTAGCAGCAAGCATCTAAAGCGAGAAGTCATTTGCATGGAAGTAATCGGCAAGCTCCTATTTGACCACCTTGATATGCGACGCGATTGAGCTACTGGAACTCACAGACAGTCAAATGGCGTGGAGACCTCGTGTAGTGGTGACGAAGCCATAGTTTTGGAAGAATTTTACTGGAATTTGGATGTATTTTACTACACATTTTGACGCAGTTTGGAAGTATTCTGATATTCTTTTTGTAGCATGTATGGTGTGGAGTGTTATGTAGTCTCCACTGATCAGTTTCCTGAGACACATAAATTCTTCAGATTATTCTTTAATAACCAATGACAAGCAAGTTTTCACTTTTTGTGTAAAATATATCACCGGATAAACATTACATGATGGGCAGCAACTCATAGAAGCAGCAGTCAATGTTGCATACGGTGCACTCTCAATAGTGCTAAGAAGACTGTGACATCAGTTGAATTACCGAAATCATGCATATGCACAATGACTATCCTTTTACCACGAAATGTAAAGCACACAAAGTAGCTTTATGATCAACACACAACATACAGTGTCTCGATAATGTAGTGATTATTCATACCTGTCATCCATCAACGCCATGATATTTACAGTTCGATTGTGTGCACAATGACATTTTACAGGCTTTATGTTTGGCCTTTATGAATCTCAGCCACCAGTAGCAATCAGCCAGATAAAGCCTGAAAGTAAGCATTTGTCAACTCATTTTCTTATTAGCAATGTTGACTGTGTGTGACAATAGTTTCTAACATTGTGCTGCCTCCATGCATTGTGTCTTTTTACAGATGAACTGACCTCTATGTGATAAATTAATAACGTTATGATATTCTCTGTTTATAGTTGGGGTTGTTGCTATTGTTAGAGTCCAAGGACTTTCCGGTCAGGAAGTGAGAGATGGTTTAAGGGCTATATCCAGCAAGATGCACGTTATGTAATTCGGATGGCCACCGTGCCCTAAGCACCATTAGTTTTTGCGGCATTTTGTATGCATGATATGTGGGAACTAAGGTTACTTGCCTAGTGACTGCAGCGAATGAGCATGGCTGGCTCTCCAAAAAAGAAAGAAGTAAGTAGTTTTCAGTGTATATATGTGGGTAAATAAATGTATAACCTATACATTTTTTTTAACCACATGAGAGCTTGAAGTAACCGCTGTGCAGACAACGATATGTTTTGAGAAATGACCTGAGCAGAAAGTAGTGTGATATTGTCACCAATATTTTAGCTAAAGCTATACAGTGGTGGCGATGCATGGTCAGAAAATCTGTTTATGCCTAGGATGAATTGCATGCCATTGCTCTAATGCCTCATTTTATATATTGGTGAACTGTCAATGATAGGTCAATGTTAGAGATGTAGATGGTGGATAAAGCAACATAACACTGTAGCTGCTCCTGAGGGAGGGGGGGGGGGGGTCAAGAACTCGGACCGAACGCCTAACACGGCACACCACGCTAGCAGAACGTCTCAATTCACAGAAGGACTCAAATGATGACAATCGGAAGATAAAACGTCTAGCACAGCTTGGACGACATTCAGAACTTAATTCATCTGTATTGACACCGGATAATAGCCTCAAAGTATGCAAGTATGCGCACAGCGTCCGGAACAGCCGCGGTTAGAAGAAAACGATACAGCCGTTGCTATTGGTCGGCGTACACCACGGACAGAGCGCCAGACCCGGCGCGGACCGCAGAGAGAACGCCTAGCACAACGTAGGCATCAGTACCGGACTTGTTCCACGCTGGAATCAGTATCGGACAACACCTGAAGAAGACTGCGAGTCATGCATTTGAAATATCGTGCAGGAAAGACGCTAATAAGCGGCAGAAACCCGATTAATCAACATGACAACGCCTCGCTGGGAAAACCTGAAGAATTACAACATGTAACCAGTTTACTGAATGGGCAACATAGTCCGAGGTGCTGAATCAGATAGTGTTGTCGGCATACACTTACTCTCATCCACTGGATCGTTCGTTCTGTAGTGTTCTGCTGAGGTTAGGAGTGTTGATGCATTGATGTAGCTTTTACCTACTGAAAAATCCTTTTACCCTGAGATGTGTAGTTTAGGTTTGCTGCCACCAAATCGACATATGGCACCAAACAAGTACACTACAAGCTCATAGCTGCTAAATCAGTCACAGAATTCCAGTATTCAGTGCAAATAGATGTCTTTCGCCATAGTAGTTGCTTCACAGTTACACAGATCTCCACTACTTTGCTGCTGGGCACAAAGGCCATTAATTATGCTAATACTGTATGTTGTTGGCCGTCCGTAGTGGCCAACGGTTCTAGGCGCTTCATCCCGAAACCGCGCGACTGCTACGGTCGCAGGTTAGAATCCTGCCTCGGACATGGATGTGTGTGATGTCCTTAGGTTAGTTAGGTTTAAGTATTTCTAAGTTCTAGGGGACTGGTGACCTCAGATGTTGAGTCCCATAGTGCTCAGAGCCATTTGAACCACTTGTGTATGTTGTTGCCCCTGCTACAGCTGTGAACCTTGCTATAACGCGTCATAGAAAGCCATGTCCATTAGTTATTCCAGCATTGGATCAGATTTTCCTTGGGCTGCTGATGTTTGCCGCTGCTGTGATGGTTCACACAATACTGGGTTTCGTAACATAACAGTGTCCCAATCCAACAGTTCTGCCAACACTTGATCAGAAGTCTGTATGGTTGTGGATGTTTGCTGATTTGCTTCCTAAAATGACACTGGGTCATGTACTTGCTGTGTAATGTGGATAACCCCCAAATGTAGAGTCAAAATATGTAACAAAATAATGTCAGGTTACGATTTTTAGAAGTGAAGAAAGTTATTAGTAGCATATGTTAACTTTGTGCTTGAAAGTACAGAGGTGATTTTTAATTACTAACAAATGGTGTTTACAACACACTTCCATGTAGTGCCAGCTAATGTGTAACAAACAAACAGCTGCTGTGCTGACTTAACAACGCTCTGCACTTTATCTATTTGTCTACCGGTGTATAGGTAAAGCACCCGGCCACTAATCATTATTACTATTAACAACGTTCTGTCTACATTCAGCCTTTAATAAGCTCCCATGACTTCAACAAATATCACATATAAGTGGTACATTAAAGCAGGAGGAACAGATTATCTTTACCGCAATATCCACAAGCAATGTTACTATGGCGATGCTGCCTTTCCCATGTGTGTAATTTAATATTTCACCATCTCAACAACTTCTATAATTGTCAATATTTTTAGCAGTCACTGACTCGCTAGAACAAGATGTTTAGGGAAAGGCAGAGACTTGAAGAAACGCGAGTGCTGTCGAATACATTAATGTACATGTTCACAGGGGGCAGTGCAAGACGTGTTTTCTGATAGCAATGATTTTGATATCGCCACCGAAACCCTGAAACTCTCAGCACAGACCACAGACCTAGAATGGACAGCTTATTGGCTAAGAACAGTGGAGCCCTATAGTGCATGCGTGGTAGGTAATTCAGGTACTTTTGAGTACAGCCTATGTTGTGACATAGGGACTGGCTTCTGCTCTCGGGTAGTGTTTGGGATAAGACCTACTCTTAGCGCCAGGCAGCTAATTATTTACATTTACAGCATGTATTTCCCGCATTCACACACTAGGCACACACACACACACACGCACACGTTTGCATATAGTGCTCAATTTTTTATTCCCTGGCACAACTGCAGTTAGGCGTATCCTACCAGGTTCTTACCAATTTCCAAATTTGTCATTCAACAAATTTATCTATGCCAGAGCCAACACCTCCAGTTTGTGGATTTCATGTCATTTGACTGACATTTCACAGATCATTCTATGATATTGTTTCATAGTGTGAATATATCTAACTTCACCATTTTCATTTTACTCTGCTTCTCTGTATAGCACCTACTCGTCTCATTACAAATGGAGAACAACAGCACGTGGTTGATAAATAACACAGGTACTTTTCAGCATTAAATTAATTCATGGTACGTCCATATTGTCATATATGATTGTCGGACACGACTGTTGCATACAGGATGTCAAATCCAACAACTTTCTGCCGTCTAGTTTCCTAACATACACTCCTGGAAATTGAAATAAGAACACCGTGAATTCATTGTCCTAGGAAGGGGAAACTTTATTGACACATTCCTGGGGTCAGATACATCACATGATCACACTGACAGAACCACAGGCACATAGACACAGGCAACAGAGGATGCACAATGTCGGCACTAGTACACTGTATATCCACCTTTCGCAGCAATGCAGGCTGCTATTCTCCCATGGAGACGATCGTAGTGATGCTGGATGTAGTCCTGTGGAACGGCTTGCCATGCCATTTCCACCTGGCGCTTCAGTTGGACCAGCGTTCGTGCTGGACGTGCAGACCGCGTGAGACGACGCTTCATCCAGTCCCAAACATGCTCAATGGGGGACAGATCCGGAGATCTTGCTGGCCAGGGTAGTTGACTTACACCTTCTAGAGCACCTTGGGTGGTACGGGATACATGCGGACGTGCATTGTCCTGTTGGAACAGCAAGTTCCCTTGCCGGTCTAGGAATGGTAGAACGATGGGTTCGATGACGGTTTGGATGTACCGTGCACTATTCAGTGTCCCCTCGACGATCACCAGTGGTGTACGGCCAGTGTAGGAGATCGCTCCCCACACCATGATGCCGGGTGTTGGCCCTGTGTGCCTCGGTCGTATGCAGTCCCGATTGTGGCGCTCACCTGCACGGCGCCAAACACGCATACGACCATCATTGGCACCAAGGCAGAAGCGACTCTCATCGCTGAAGACGACACGTCTGCATTCGTCCCTCCATTCACGCCTGTCGCGACACCACTGGAGGCGGGCTGCACGATGTTGGGGCGTGAGCGGAAGACGGCCTAACGGTGTGCGGGACCGTAGCCCAGCTTCATGGAGACGGTTGCGAATGGTCCTCGCCGATACCCCAGGAGCAACAGTGTCCCTAATTTGCTGCGAAGTAGCGGTGCGGTCCCCTACGGCACTGCGTAGGATCCTACGGTCTTGGCGTGCATCCGTGCGTCGCTGCGGTCCGGTCCCAGGTCGACGGGCACGTGCACCTTCCGCCGAGCACTGGCGATAACATCGATGTACTGTGGAGACCTCACGCCCCACGTGTTGAGCAATTCGGCGGTACGTCCACCCGGCCTCCCGCATGCCCACTATACGCCCTCGCTCAAAGTCCGTCAACTGCACATACGGTTCACGTCCACGCTGTCGCGGCATGCTACCAGTGTTAAAGACTGCGATGGAGCTCCGTATGCCACGGCAAACTGGCTGACACTGACGGCGGCGGTGCACAAATGCTGCGCAGCTAGCTCCATTCGACGGCCAACACCGCGGTTCCTGGTGTGTCCGCTGTGCCGTGCGTGTGATCATTGCTTGTACAGCCCTCTCGCAGTGTCCGGAGCAAGTATGGTGGGTCTGACACACCGGTGTCAATGTGTTCTTTTTTCCATTTCCAGGAGTGTATTTTATTTGGTTACCTATTTCAGCGATTTACTGCGTCATCTTCGACAGATGATGGTCGAAGTGACCACTATAGCAATCAGAAATCCACTAATAGCAGTACTGCTGTCACCTTTTTTGACCAGAACCGAGGTGGAGTCTTCCTACGCGTGGTCAGAGGCCTCAAGATGGCGTAGTAAATCGCCGAAACTGGTAGCCAAATAAAATAAGTCTGGAAACCAGACGGCCGCAAGGCATTTGATTTGACATCCTGCATTAAATTAATTGTAGCGTTGATGCGATATTGCGTAGCTGTGTATTACGTGTCAGATGCTGAGCTTACGCTGACATGACGCATGTACGGTGCTGCTGCATTGCCGTCATGGTGCAGATGTGACGCCGTTGCAATGCCAGTGTGACGCTGTTGTGACGCTGGTGTGATGCTCTCAAATTGTTTGAATATTCTAGAGCAATAAATACTAATTTATTGTAACAGGTAGCACTGAGCTAGACAGGAGAGCACATCACTTAAAATCAGTGCGAGGCCCTTCGCCCTCGAAGTACAGACACCAAAAAAACGACAGTGATTCTCCAATAAAAGTAAACAAATTAAACTTACTCGAAGGGTTGGGGTCCTAGCATGCACGTCATTGGTGTCCTACAGCCCCTCAGCATTTTTGAAATAACATACAATGATTAAACGGAGGGGGGGGGATGTGGATGGAGAAGAGGAAAGGTACTTTTGAGCATTCAATTAATTCTCGGTACGTCCAGATATGGTGGCCGGACTCGACAATTAGATAGAGGATGTCAAATCAAACACGTTTCTGCTGTCTAGTTTCCAACTTATTTTATTTGGCTATCTGTTTCAGGGAAAAATATCATTACCCAAGCGCCATATGCTAGCGTCAACGATTGCGAGAAAGCTGATACTGATGTCATCAATTCCAGGAATGCTGATGCTGAGGTCAATGATTTTCTGCTCATACAGTGCAGTGCCGCTCTACTGATGAGAGCATATAGAGCAGCCTAAAAGCAAGCGGAAGAACTTTGTAGGTGCAAACAGCTGTGGCGTTTTATTTGTGTCGGCTCGATGGTGATGGTTGGTCCAGGCTGGCTGACGTGGAACAGTGTCCGTGGATCACGACGACTCCGATCTGTAACTGTTAAAAAAAAAAAAAGCACTCCTCGCTTGATTAATTAGTTTCAGACACTATCTCCCTTACACTGACATCAGCGTATCTATGGAGCAGCACTCCGGAATGTGTTAGCAGCCCTTGTTTAAGATTGAAGCAATGGTGTTCGAAGTCTGTCGGTCTTCATTAGTTCGAAACCACAGTGACTGCACCACTCGGTACCGCAACAACTCCCTTGATCTGAAACGATTAACCGAATATGCTTCGCGCGTTCTCGGCAGGCTGATACGCTTACGCGAACTTGATAACTTTAGTTCTTATACCCGGTTTGCGAATGATTGTTCAAACGCAGATAATAGCATATCTTGAATTATTAATTCCATCACTCAAGCCGATGCCACATCATAGTTTATCGAGGATGTTGATTTATTAATTAATACAGCGTCGTCAAGGCGTCGCTACCGTGTTAATTCAGCAACTAATACGACGTAATTCCAGAGATAAAATGCTCTTGGGGCAACGTACAGGAAGCGTCGTATTTCGGTGTAAACTTGCTGTTCACTGTTAATAAAATCACCAAATCACCTCAAACTTCTGGGTTCTCTCACGAAATAGTTAATCTCACAATCACACAGTAAATTTCCATTAAATAACGTGGCCGACAGGAAGCATTAAGGTTGTACTGGAGTTTATTGAACATCGTTATTATTTAAATCTGCACTGAAAACGCAGCGATCTGTCATTCAGGGTCTTGAATCTATTTGCATCAGCGATTCTGACATAGACTGGAGCTTCCGACAACACGGCGTAACTATAAATTCTTCGTGATCGCGTGGAGCTGTTTCCTACTCAAGGCTAATAAGAGAGTTTATGTCGGCGGTTAGTACATTGCTGTGTCCTTTGAGGTTCGTGACAATCACAGATCACGAAGACTAAGTCCCAGCGTTAATCAGGTATCACACGATTTACTTTTCTTTCACATATAATAACTGCTTCGTTGTCTGGCTATACCGTAAATGATATTTTACTTCAGTTAGAAATTCCGACTAGTACATCAAGTCGATACTGTAAAACTTTTAAAACTTCAGATTGGTTTGAAACAATCTAGTAGCGATCAATAGGCTTACTACTATTGCGACGTCTTCAAGAGAGACTGGATTAACGTCTCCAATGCAGTGTTACATTGTAGTCGCATCGAACTTACAGCACGATGCGGCTACAACTCTCTTCTTGGATAAATATTATCTGTGATCTGTTTATAGTCTGGGCTTTAACCTTCGTATACAATATATTTTGAATTATTTATTTCAAGTTTCAGGCTTTGTATCATGTGATAGTCTTTCATTTAGTCCTTTCTTTATAATGATCGTTATTACTTATACAGCATTCCTGTTAGTCAAACTTGCAATAGTGTTAATTTAGTTATCAGTAGCTCCCGTCAATTTCAGGAGAAGTAATTTTGCTATGTCTTTTGCTACCAAAGGACTTTGATTATGGGTTCCATATTTGGGGTGTTACACAGCATATCCAGTACCTGCACGATCTTGCAAATATTTGGGGATCCACAATGAAAGTAGCTGGTTTCACGATCTGGCCCATCGCACCTCAACTGCCGAGCCATTTGCCAGTACGATCTGTGACGACATGCCAATCATGTGAAAAGGCCTAGCTACCTCATTTGTGATAGCTATGAAAATCTGTTTCTTACCCCGTAGCAATCTCTAACACAATTAGTAAGCACACCAGACAAAATACAAGTCTGCACCACGAAGATGATGATGATGATGTTTGGTTTGTGGGGCGCTCAATAGCGCAGTCATCAGCGCCCGTCCAAAGTCCCAATTTTTTCACAGTCCTATTTTTTACACAGTCCAGTCGAGCCACTGTCACGAATGATGATGATGAGGATGAAATGATGAGGACAACACCAACATCCAGTCCCCGGGCAGAGAAAATCACCAACCAGTGTCCCCGTGATCCAGAGGCAGCGACGCTAGTCTCTAGACCGCGAGCCGCGGACTCATCACCATGAGACACTCCTCTAAGACCATTTAAACACCTCCTGTAGCCTTCATAATCTAGCAAGGAGAAGAGTCAACAAGTTTCTCCACATGTGATCATACGTAAACCATTCTTTAATGATTACATCCCATGGACCCATCAGGCTGAAGTATTCTTGATTGCTAGGCTTCAGCCACTATTCCAAATACATCCAGACATTTGCCACGGGGTTAAGATCAAATGATTTAGGGGACCATTCGATGTGTGATAGGGTGACTGACTCAGTTAACCCAGGAATGTGTGTGGAGCAGCCCTTTGAATACAACTGTAGTCATCTCGCAAGACGGCAGTGTTCACAGGATGCTCGTCATGGATGCGTAAAGGAGAGGGAAACATTTGACACCGAAATTGTTCAAGTGAATACATGACTGATTGTGTCAAGGTCGTGGTGCGATACGAAAAACCCACATCATACAAGCACTTCCGGTCTGTGCTGTGTGCTCTACACACTCTGGATTAAACGCCTCATTGGCGCGTGTGGGCAGTCATTGCCGTACACTACCTCAAAACAAGAAACGGCTCGACGCATCGGAGCACATTACATGTCTCCAGCCAGCAACTGCCTATTTTCTGTGTTGTGTAGCCCGTTTGAGACGTGTACCCTTATGTGCTGCTTTTGCTAGACACCTAACGCTAAATTTCCACTGAATGCTATTCTCTTCGCGGTGTTTGCTCGGAATCTGGTTCACTTGGTCCTACACTCGCAAACAGCAGCACTTCAACTCGGCTTTCAACGAAATTTTCATGAACAGAGCGTGACACCTGCCTCCAGTCCCTGTCGGTTAGGAAGTTTTTTAGGACCACTATTCTTAAGCCGTGTTACACGAATATGAGTGGTACAGTATTCCTCGCAGACAATTTTGAAAGTCCTCACTGATACATCAAGAACTTGGGCAACTTCACAAACGGTGTGGTCATTATCAAGTCCGAATCTGATAACGTCTTTTAGCTATTCAGTCATGCCCCTCGTCTTTCCATCTTACTGCACTGATTCCATACAACCGAATGGTACATACACAGTACCTCATTGCCATGAAGCAGATCCTTAACCCTTAGGATTCCGTGCTGAGACGGCTATTGTTATAGTGCTACTGTTCGTCAAATATTGGTATCCGTGCTGAAAGATGGCGCTCCAGCCTTCATGAAAAACTTGTCAAATTTCCAAAAACTACTTCATGAAAAACTTTGATTTTCTTCACTCTATAAACAACTGAATTTCTTTGCGTTATGTGTCATTACACTGTCTCGTGGGCCCCTACCACCACGGCACAGCGCGTCCCTAGGTTGCGGATAGGGGATACGGCCTTCAGATATGAAGGGAAGCTGCGAATACAAAAAATAAGCAGTCGCGGACAGCCGCTGGGGAGCAGGCGATGGCGTGATGAACCATCCCTGTTTCTTCTTTACTATCAAATCTATTCATCAAGAATCAGCAACATTAATGGGCATGGGTCCCTTTGAAGTAAAATATTCCGGAGGTAAGCTAGGTTCCCATTCGGATCGCCGAGCGGAACTTACTTTAACGAAATCACTGCTATCAATTTCGTTAAAGAATAATTATTAATTATTATTTATTATGGTTGCTTTTAGTTACTTAATTTGCCTCTCTTTAACTTTCTTCTGTAAGTACGAACTTGTAGAACCTCTCTCTTATTTACGTGTGGTAATAAAAAATTCACTTTCAAAAGAATTACGTACATTTAAAAATTACGTGAACACATATTAACTGATTAAGAATATTTAGTTGAAATTTAAATCCTTTACATCATTCGGTCTTGGCACACATTTTCTAAGTGCAGTGGTTTTTTTTTTTGTTAAATATTTACTGAATTCTATCCCGGCGTTAACTATGGAGCACAAGATTATCTCTATTATCAGAAAGTGGTTAATTATTGCCAAGCCGACATTTAATTATCGCTGATCAAACCTACTTCGCTATACATTTAAGTTATTTGAAGGAACCAAAATTGTTTAATTTCAATGTTAACTAACATTAACTATCCGCCTACGAATGCACAAACGTATAATTAGTTTAAAAATTCATCAGTCTCAGGATCACTGTAAAAGAAGAACAATTTCTTAATTCACTGTTAATTTTTATCTATCTGTTCCCGATTTACGGGTTTGGTTGATTTTTCCTTTAGCGGAACAATTTTTCAAATGTGCCGCCGCTGCAAATTGATCGGTCGCGGCACAGCCCAGCAACACCGCTAAAAATGCTGAAAATTCTTTAAAGAAATTTTTATAGATGATATGGGCAAGCTAATTTACATTAATAATACACACTTTTGATAAATTCTGATATATTTAGATCAAACAATAATTCAACTCACATTAATTTGTAACGCCTCCTCTAATGGCGGCTAAATCTAGACAGAGACAAAAGAAGTCTACCCATTCATAAATCGCTTCGACACAGCTTCCTCTCGCTTTCAGCTCTAGACAGAGAAGACCAAAGAATACACAATACGTTGTGCTTTTATACTACTGCTGACTATTAACATTTCTTTGTAATTTGACAATATTATTCTCCTCTGGCTAAATTTCACATCTCTGTTATCGCAGATACTGACACATTTCACAATCACATAATAAATATAGAAAAATTACTATCCTAAATACAGAGAGAATATTACTACAAAAAATATTACGATAATAACAAATGTCTTTTACACAAAATTCAATAACATATTTTGTTCAATAATTACGGTATATACAACTTGCTCAGAGGGGCGTATATGGTACAAATAAACTCTTGTTCATTAATAGCGTGAGTTTGCCAGGGAACGTTACATTGCCCCTTGGCAGCATTTGGCAAAGAGTTTCTATACTTTGACACAATGGTGCCAGTAACGTTCTTTACAATTCTGTATTTTTTATGGAATGGCTCTTTTAATTAGTCCCAGGGTTATATATGTTCATGGCTCCTCCATTTGGGCGAAGGCAGACAGGAAACCTGGGCAAAACTGTGCCGGAGCCCAGCCATCCCAGTTGGTTCATGATTAATATTGTCTCTTTAACAGTCATTCATTTGAATTAATTTAGCAGTTTGTCACCAACGGTTACATAATATCACAGTCACATACAGTTCAACGAAAGTTTTTTGTGTGTGATTAACTACTCGTTATTATTAATTTTGGGATATACTGCAAGGTCACTTGTCCTAGAATATATCACTTAGTTTTTTTTTAAATTTAAATCACTTAGCACAGGATCACTTTTCATAATGTTTCCACTACCTCCGTGTTACAAATTCATCTCTTGCACTTGTTAGTGTGCATTTTCTCTTATCAGTTTACGGACATACATAATAAATGTTCAATGTTTATCAATATGGAGTCATAGACATGTTATGCAGTTTATGTAAATATTCTGGAAAAAGTCAATAATGCTGTAGTTGGTGAGCGGTGCGGAGTGATTGCTGAGCGGCGCTCGGCGCGGCGCGTCGGCTCCGTGTAGGTCACCGCCCCCGGTGTTGACAGCTACGGCGCGGAGAGGCGTGTGGCTGTCTGGTCTGCTACGGGCTGCTGCGGCCGCTGCATGGCTGATGTAGCCGGATGCGCGTTGTATATCAGCTCGCCCGTGTGTCGTCTTCTTGCAGTGCTCCAGCAAACATGCAACAAGTTCACAAACAGTGTACTATCCTTATGGGCATTTTTCCTGCTGTGGGAAAAAAACGCACACAGTTATTGGCAGTTATTATTCAGTAGGCCTTCACTAGTCTGGTTTGCACAATGTTTCGTTGTTACAGTAACACGTTTTATGGGCACACAATATTTTTCACCATGTCATGACTTGTCATTAGTCACACGCAAGTTTTCACCTTAGGACAAAATGTATCTCTGTAGTCAATGCGCTTTCCTAGCGTCCCTTGACACACAAAGAATTAAAGTTTGACACTATCTTGGTCCACCGTCCGTTATCGGCTCACTGTTCGTGTCGTGCTAGTTCCTTGTCCACTTGCACACACGGCGATGATACAGTTTTTTATTACTTATACACAACAACTTCGTGACGTATTGCTGCAGGTTTAACAGTCACTGTCTGTCTCTGCCACACAATACTGCACTTTTGTTTAAGTTCCTTAATTTTTATTTACAATGTCCGTTGTGCAATTTTTTGTAACAGCACATTCGTAACTCTTTACCAAGGTGTGTGATATTTGCGTACATGGTAACAAATATTAAAATTTCGTATTAGGTTGCCCAAAAATCATCTATATTCGTGTTCGAGTAGATTTTATTTGTGCATTCCAGCCGGATTCAGGCGTATTGTTCAATAACTCCTTTGAAATTATGTCTTACTTCACTTGCAAGGTCCTACGTAACTACAGTGTAGTCTCTGTAGGCTAAAATTGACTTGGACTGTATCAGGCTAGCTCCTTTTTTACTGATTGAATCTGCACATGCTTCAATTGAAGCTTCTTTGTGCGTGACTTTGCGCTACTTAAATTTGCAATAGGTTTGCCTCCCATGGTGCCCTCGGGTCACTACTGGGTGCATTATTCTCTCTGATAACATTGGTTAGATAATAAAGTTCTCAGGGCCTCATATTATTGATATTATTCTGGGTTCGAATCTGTCAATCTGACAGCTACACATATATACATATATACACATACAATAGAAAAGATTGTACAAGAAATATTTCAAGTTTGACACACATATAGAATATTATGCAGTACACAAACTAATCATTACTAAAGTGTTCCTCCTGACTGATCTCTGTCACAGTTTAACACTATAAATAATTGCACTAATCAGGTTATCTGTGCAGACATTTAGAGCATGTTTAAGCTAACATTAATTAAAAGAAGATATAATACAAATATTCATAAACAAAAGAGAAAGTCAATCATATTCTTATAACTAAATACTTCTACACTAGTACATTATCTCTACAGATCACACATCATTAATGTTCATTCATTTACAAAAGAATGGTGTCCACATAGGACTATTAGTCTTTTACTGTAGGAATATTTTTACATCCTTACGCGGATACAGTCCCCGTACTCTCCCTGAGTGGGGATCTGCTAAGAGATAGCTACACTCATGTGGCACACTTACTACTCTAAAAGGTCCATTGTACACCAATTGCCACTTGCTATTCTGTTTCAAGGATGCCGAGGACTTAGGATGATATTCAGGCCGAAAGGATCTTTCAGGTTGGGAACATGGAACGTTAAAAATTTGAACAGGCGAGGAACATTCCAGACATTATTAGACGAATTAGATAGATACGATGTAGACATTACAGCTATTCAAGAAACTCGGTGGCAGGGGGAGGGTAGCATAAAGAGGGGTAACTATACATTTTTCTATGGAGGTGCGGAAGCTCACAGTTTCGGAACAGGTTTCGCAGTACAGAAAAAAGTACTTCACACAATCAGAGATGTAAGGTTCATTAGTGACCGACTATCTGTTATAGTGTTGTCCGGAAGGTGGAATAGACTAGTAGTAATTAATGTACACCCACCAACTGAGGACACTGAAGAGGTTGTTAAAGATGGCTTTTATGAAGAACTAGATCAACTGTGGGATGAGTTCTGCTCGTATGATACAAAATTAATCATAGGTGATTTTAATGCGAAGATAGGGAAGGAGGAAGCATTCCGGCCTAAAATTGGGAAAGAAAGTTTGCATAACATTTTGAATGATAATGGCACAAGGGTGGGTAATTTCGCTGTTTCAAAAGACATCACTGTTGAGAGCACATATTTCAAAAGGAAGGACATTTATAAAGCAACTTGGGTCTCTCCAGATGGACACACCCGAAACCAAATTGATCATGTTCTTGTAGATAGAAGATGGCACACTAGTACAGAAAATGTTAGGACTTTCAAAGGAGCAGACTGCGATTCTGATCATTTTCTTGTAGTTGCCAAAGTTCACCAACGGCTATCTACAGCAACATCAAGGTGTCACAATGCAGAACGTGTTATGTTCGACACTGTCAAGCTAAATGATGAAACCTTTAGAAGAAGGTACATGATAGAAATTTCAAATATGTATGATGCTCTCAGGACACACGAAGATCAAGACGAGGATGTAAATAAACAGTGGATCTCTGTGAGGAATAATATCAAAGAGGCAGCGAAAGTCACAATAGGTACAATTATGAAGAACAGGAGGAAATCGTGGTTTAATGATGAATGCAAGAAATTGGTAGAGGAAAGGAGAAAAGCGCGATTAGATTGGGATAGAATAGGAGACAGAAAACGAGAGGAGTTCTTGAACTTGAGAAGGGAAGTTGGTCGTAGGCTATGGGCAAAGAAGAGGGATTATTTGAACAATCAAATTACAAAACTTGAAACAAACAGTAAAACAAAAATCATTAGGGAACTTTACCTAGACATAAATGGGTATAGGAAGGGCTTCAAGGCTAGGACAAATACACTTCGAGGAGATGCTGGGGGAATACTGACAGACCCCAGTGCTATATTAATTAAATGGAGGGCGTATTTTGAGCATCTGTTAAATGTACACCAGGAAGCAGGAAATGAGCAGGCCTACGAAATACATACAGCTGAACCCCAGATACCTGAGCCAACGTTAAAGGAAGTAAGAGACGCAATCAACAAATTGAAACACCATAAAGCATCAGGATCAGATTGCATAACTGCAGAATTAGTTACAAATGGGGGACAGAAATTGGTGGAAGTAGTTCACTAAGTGATAACTAAAGTCTGGAACTTAGAGATGATACCTGAAGAGTGGCAGGAGTGGATTCTGATCCCAGTTTTTAAGAAAGGTGACAATATGGATTGTAGTAATTATAAAGGGGTATCGCTATTACCACTATGTTCCAAAATTTTCTCGAATATTCTGCTAGCAGGCTTACACGATATGCAGATGAAATTGTGGGGGATTACCAAGCCGGCTTTCGGAGGAACAGATCAACTATAGTCCATATATTCACCCTGCGTCAAATTTTGTAAAAGAAATGGGAATACAATAAACCAGTGCATAATCTTTTCATAGATTTTGCAAAAGCATATGATTCAGTATTGCAGTCAAAATTGTACAGAATTCTTTTGGAACTTGGAATACCAAAGAAGTATGTTAGACTTATAGAACCGAGTTTGAAAAACACAGAAGGTAGCGTACGCGTGGGGAAATTGGGGTCAGAAGAATTTGTAATAAAGAACGGACTTAAGTAGGGAGATGCCCTGTCTCCGCTACTTTTTAATTTAGTTCTAGAATATATTGTACGAATGGCAGCAGATAATTCAGAGGGTGTGGAGTTAAATGGAAATATTAAGATATTAGGGAATGCAGATGATCTAATCATCATTAGCGATAGGAAAGAATCTGTAACAGCAAATGCGAGTGCGTTAATCGAGGCTAGTGAAGATGTAGGTCTAAGGATAAGTGAAGACAAAACTAAATACCTGGTTACTACTAGAATGCCAACAGCAGTAGAACAGGAAATGTTAAGAGTTGGAGACATGCAGTTTGAAAAAGTGAACACATTTAAGTATCTAGGCGTGGACATCACTTCGAGAAACGAGAATGAATCCGAACTGGAGAAGAGATTACGGGCGTGAAATACGTGCTACCTCTCACTGAATAGATTACTTTCATCACGGATATTGTCTAGGAATTTAAAGATTATAAAATACAAAACTATTATTCTACCAGTTATGCTGTATGGGTGTGAGACTTGGTCTCTCACTGAGCAAAATGAAAAGCCGTTGCGAGTATTTGAAAACAAAATTTTGGGGAAAATTTTTGGAGCAAAAAGGGATGACATTAGCGGAGAGTGGCGAAAACTGCATAACGAAGAGGTTCACGTACTCTATTCAAGCCCTGACATAATCAGTATTATTAAATCACGTAGGCTGCGATGGGCGGGTCACGTAGCTCGAATGGATGAGGGCAGGGCAGCGCGCAGAGTACTGGTAGGGCACCTAGAAGGGAAACGTCCTGTGGGGAGACCGAGGCGTAGTTGGGAGGACAATGTGAAGGCTGATTTGAGGAGCCTAGGTATTGAAGGTGAATGGAAGGAAATAGCCCAAGACAGGGACAGATGGCGAAAATACTTTGCTGCGGTAATGGACTCCCGAGTCCGGTATGACCAGTGAGTGAGTAAGTAAGTAAGTAAGTATGCGTCATACCAACTTCTCTCCGGCAAATTAAGTAAAACATTTGCACGAAATCGTAAAGATATTGCAGAAGTAAATAAGCAATGCATAATCTTTCCGTTTGCTTGATTTTAGCTCATACAGTGATGGAAATGGTATGTAGATATCGACATTTTATTTAAATTTTAGATTAGAAGTTATCTCATTTCTTTCTCGTATTATTGGGTTTTACATCCTAAAAAAACGTCCGCGCGACGCGCCCATTCATGCCCTTGCACATCGCGACTCATGTAGTCATAACAATCGCCATATATCATAAACGGTTGAAGGTATCTAAACGAGGTATTTGTAAATCATAGCACGCAGTACTCAAAACCTTTTATTCTCCGATATGTGTAAGTTGATCTTCGACAGCAGTGAGAGGTTCATAGCTCAAGACACATTCAGGCGTCCAGAGCACAGTAGGGAAACCCAAGTCCACAGCACCTGTGGAACGGCGAGAAGAACGTGTAACCACGCATCCAACAACGAATTCTGTAACCTCACTTTGCAGTGTAATATAACACCGTGGTATCACGTCTGCACCACGTACGGTACTCCGACCAGAAAAATCATTTAAGGATGGGTGACTAATATTTTCTCCGGTCATTTCAACCCTCTTTTTTTAAATTTTTATTTCATCTCTTTTTTTAAAAATTTTCAGTCATAGAAGCAGCTCAGATAATGTTATAACCTGTGTGTGAGCACAACGTAATTAGGATTCATTCTCATCGGTGATGCGGTGAGCGAACTACCACTCAGACTGTGTCACAATTAACTTTTTTTAGCTGTTGGATCTTAGTTATTTTTATCATATGAACAACGTAGATTGGATATTCCAGACTGATAGCACAAATAAAAGTATTTCCATGATGCGGTTTGGTAAAAACAAAATACAGTCTCGCGCTGAAAAAATTTCGCAGAGATGACAAATAACTAATTTGCGGAACCCAATTATGCCGTCTATCACTTTTTAATTACTTCCGCAATTTAAGACATCCAAACCCTATATTTAAATCAATTTTTACAGAGGTTACCCGAAAATAAACTTGCTGCAGATAAATGCCTGGCAAATTACTGCCAATTATTCGTAGTTATTAATTGCATCAATTAGCTTACTGCAGTTACCGTATGTGTGCCCAAGCAAATGAATGGCGAAAATATTTTCGAAACAACGAAACGAAAACATCTCTAACTTTAATTTAAAATCAACATGGTTACTGCAGCTACTCGACTGGACGTCCAAACGCAATCGTTCTTTTCCTTCCTTTTCCAATAATTACCCTTTGGCAAATGAAATGTGTTCGGTGTACACAATACAACACGTGTTATGTGTCTTTTAGGCATGTAGATGTTTGCGAGGTTTTCTTAATTCCTCATTAAAAACTTCTTCTTGTAACCTATGAAGCTAATTGTAGGTAAACCTGTTCAGGTGCACATGTGGAACGTTAAGTGATTTTAATTAATATTGGCTGTGCTAATCATCCGCAAAGAAAGTCGCAAACAAAACAGTGAATTACCAAAATGTTACAAAGCGCTAGTGTGTTTGACATCTCCACCAAACTGGTCTGAGAAAGTGGTACATCGGAGTTGCAATGATTTTCAAAGACCACACTTTCATTACGACAGTGTTTCGTAAATCCCTACGTAATTTGTTGCTCTCCGATACACACGATCGAACAGTGGAGGAGTGGTACTCAATCGTCAACTTGAGGTTACAATGTCTCCGGATGTAATTAACATTTTACAATGCAACAAACGGCACTGATTACGTATTTGTTTATATGTTCAGATGTGCTAACAAAACTAACGGGGTTCCATTTAAAAAAAACGTAGGTTTGTGTTAAAAAACATACTTCCGTGCATTTTTGTATGGTTTTTATTAAACAATTACACTAACCCCTCTCCTCACGTTCTGTCTGTGGAATCGGTTCGTCAGTATTTGATGTGGTTTACGAAATATATCCAGCGGTGACGTTAGGTGACTCACCCTGTATAAAGAGATTAAGAGATAAATGCTGCTATACGCTTCAAGAGACCAAGAGATTAATGCAAGATAGAAAGAGATCGTGAACCACATCAAACAAGTCGAAAGCCTGGTTATTTGCAACAATATTAAGTGTTAGATAAATGAGGTTATAAACTGAGGTGACAAAAGTCGCAGGACAGCGATATGCACGTATAGAGCTGGCGGTAGTATTGTGTATACAAGCTATAAAAGAGCAGTGCATTGGCCGAGCTGTCATTTGTACTCAGGTGATACATATGAAAAGGTTTCCGACGTGATTATGGCCGCATGACGAGAATTAATACACTCTGAAAGACAGAAATCAGTGGCGTTTGTGTTGTCAGTGCTAACAGACAACCAACATTGCGTGAAATAACCACAGAAAACAATAGTGTTTCTAATTTCCTTATGCAAAACGCCACAGTATAGTTTTTTCAGATGCTTGCTTACTGGCACGTATTGAAAGGAGCGAAATTAAATGGCTCATGATAGGACAGTGCAGTGAAATTTGGCGCAAATGGGCTGTAGCAGCAGAAGGTCGAACCGAGTGCCTTTGGTAACAGCACGACATCGCCTGCGGCGTCTCTCCTGAGTTCTTGATGAGGTATGTTTCACGATACACTACTGGAAAACCGTAACCTCTTCAGATGAGACCCGCTTTCAGTTGGTAAGAACTGCTGGTAAGGTTCTAGTGGTAGCAGATCCCACGAAGCCATGGACCCAAGTTGTCAACAAGGCACTATGCAAGCTGGTGGTGGCTCCATAACGGGGTGTGCTGTGTTTAGGTGGTTCAAACTGGGTCCTCTGCTCCAGTTGAATCAATCACTGACAGTAAAGCTCATGTTCGTCTACTTGGAGACCATTTGTAAGCATTCATGAACTTCACGTTCTCAAACAACCAAGACTCTCACCGGACCACAATGCTTCGCGATTGGTCTGAAAAACATTCTGGACAGTTCGAGTGAATGGTTTAGCCACCCACATCGCCCCACAGGAATCCTATCGAACATTTATGGGGCACATTCGAGAGGTCAATTCGTGTACGGAATCCTGCCCCGACAACACTTTCGCAATTATGGACGGCTATAGATACAGCATGGCTCAACATTTTTGCAGTGGACTACCAACGACTTGTTGAGTTCGTCCCACGTCGAGTTGTCGCCGGTCCGACACGCTATTAGAATATATCTCATGATCGTAGTCTCTCAGTGTAGAAAGAATATAATTTTTTTATTTCAAGTAAAGTAGACGTAATTAATAACTCTCAACTTGGAGTGTAACATAACAGAGAAATGCTAACCAAAAAGAACGAAATAATACAATTAAAACTGGTGATCACTAGGGCCCGGATTTTAATGACAAGTCATATTTTTTTTCTGAACTATAGGGTGAATTTTTGTGGTGTCACCGCCAGACACCACACTTGGTAGGTGGTAGCCTTTAAATCGGCCGCGGTCCGCTAGTATACGTCGGACCCGCGTGTCGCCACTGTCAGTGATTGCAGACCGAGCGCCGCCACACGGCAGGTCTAGAGACACTTCCTAGCACTCGCCCCAGTTGTACAGCCGACTTTGCTAGCGAAGCTACACTGACAAATACGCTCTCATTTGCCGAGACGATAGTTAGCGTAATCTTCAGCTACGTCATTTGCTACGACCTAGCAAGGCGCCATTCACATTTGTTATTTATCTATGGATGCCTGTACCGTCAGACCGATGTTCACCAATTATGAATTAAAGTTAAGTATTCCAGAAGCTATGTACTATTTTTGGCTACTATAATTCCTTTTCATTTTCCAGACCTCACGCCAGCCTGCGTGAGCTTAAACGCGTGCCTTTCGGCTACCCGTCCTAGTGGATTGGCTGTCGGGTCAGTCCACTACAATTTTAGAACAATTTATACACAAATCTAGGCATTTTAGTGACGAAAAATGTATTTTGATTTGGCATGTAAAGTCATATATCAACAAATTTTAGTAAGAGGTCACATTGCGGCTAACTATTAATGTAACAGGTCATATATCTGTCAAGATTTACCGAAAATGCATAAACAGTTTCTCTCGTATCTGACGGGACACACGAATGAGAAAATGAATATGTTGCTCACGAGACAATATTTAACTTGCTATTATGAAAGATAAACAGATAAATTAGTACACAGTTTTATTTCTCAGGACTCTAGCAGAAAATTGGTGTACCGCAACAGTCGTTTCGCAAACATAAAACATTGTTGTGCAGAGTCAACAATACGCTCTCAGAGCCAACAGAGTCGGCTTCTGCCGTAATAATCATCGCAGTCGCACAGGTGTTCCCAGTAACCAGTTTGAATACAGCCTTTGCCTTGTTCAACATGCCTAAAGTAAAGTGCTCGGACAGCGTGAAGTTGCGAGGATATGTTCGAGAATTTGGAGAGAAGTTCTTTAGTAGTGATGGGAAAATATTATTTTGTAAACTGTGTGAAGTTAAAGTTTTGATGTGCAACAGCACTGTAATACCGCTAAACACAGCAGCTGTGTGAAACGAAGTGCTGAAAATGACAGCAGGCAAATGCTGTTATTTGAACAGACAGGTCAATCGTCAACCGTGCAATCATTCTGCACGGATTTGTGTGAGATGATGGTGTCCTGCAACACCCATTGGAAAAGCTGAAGAATCCACGCTTCAGACGGTTCTTGGAGAAGTACAAAACACCCAGTTCCAGATGAATGTACACTGAGAAAGAACTATTTACCCGTATGCTACAATGATGTGCTCAACAAAATACGAATTACTATTGCTGAGAAAAAGATCTGGCTGTCAATAGATGAAACTACGGATATTAGTGGGTGATATATTGCAAATGTTGTTGTTGGTGTTCTCAAAGTTGATGGCCCTGGAGATATGTTCCTACCAACGTGTGAAGCTCTCGATAGAGTAAACAATACGACGATTGCTAATTTGTTTGACAACTCTCTGAAGCTACTGCGGCCGGATGGTGTGAAAAGAGACAACGTTTTGCTGCTAGTAACAGATGGTGCTTCATATATAACTAAAGCAGCCAAAGGGCTTCATATTCTCTACCCCAGTATGGTGTACGCCACTTGCCTTGCACATGCGTTGCACAGAGTTGCCGAAGAGATGCAATCATATCACCCTGAGGTGGATAAATTAATTTCCTGTGGCAAGAAAACCTATGTGAAGACTCCGCTACGGGTGCAGAAATTCAATGAACAAGCACCTTCAACGCCTCTCCCACCTAAACCTGTTCTTACACGATGGGATTCTTGGCTTAATGCTGCTGAGTACTGCTGCACCAACTACACCCAAGTAAAGACAATCTCCCGTGAGCTTGATAGCGATGAATAAGTGTTATCAAAATTGTGGAAGTAGTTTTTACAGATACATTGTTTCGAAACTTGGCATATACCAACGCCAATTTTTCAGTGATTCAGCCATCAAACGACTGGAAGCTGTTGGCACTCAGCTATGTGAGGCCCTGAGTATTGTTCAACATGTGCAGAGTGAGTTGGGTCGAGCTCGTGGTCATGTAGCTGACAAAGTGAAAACCAAATTGCAAAGCGTTCTCTAACGGAATCCTGGATATTCCACACTGTGCAAAATTAGTGACAAATCTTCGCCATCTACATCTACATCTACTTCCATACTCCGCAAGCCACCTGACGGTGTGTGGCGGAGGGTACCTTGAGTACCTCTATCGGTTCTTTCTTCTATTCTAGTCTCGTATTGTATCTTTCAGGGAATGCCGCAACGTTTGAAGATACTGAAACAAAGCTGAACTCCAGTGACTTGGCTGCCTTCAAATACGCTCCAGTGACGTCTTGTGAAGTGGAGAGGAGCTTTTCCAGGTACAAAACTATCCTCAGAGACAACCGTAGATCTTTGACAATGGAAAACCTGAAAATGCACCTTGTGATCCAGTGAAACTTTGCAGATCCTGAAGATTGACATACGGTATTAAATAATGTGAAACGCTTTAAATACTATGTAGAAATAAAAACAATGTTTTACTGTTTCGATAGATGATCTTTTCACTGTACTTTATGTTTAGAAAATAAAACATTCAGACATTCAAAAAATAGGTGCAAATTAGCCACAAACCCTACAGAAAGAAAGAACTATGCTTACAATTTTTTGAGAAGTGAATTTTGTATTACTTTATGGTGAATAAAAAAATTAAATAAACAAACAAGAATGCTTTAAATAAACTTCTATTAAGTCATATTTTACTTTTTAAAGTCATGTTTATGTAAGTTTTAGGTCATAAATGCTTGCATATTTCACTGTTTTTTAGGTAATTAAAATCTGGGCCCTAGTGATCACCTATCATTGAACTGTCTGTCGTGAGAGCAATAAGCGTCGACATATATTTTGAGATATCATGATTGCCGAAGCGATTACTGGCAAAATTGTCTGAACTGTTTTCCCTTTATTCGATCCTCTACAGCTTCGTCAACACGTCAACAATAATATTTTATTAGTTAATGTTATTACCGTAACTTTTTCATTACGTGAGGGCGCTCTTTCACGCCAACTTTCTGTAAAGTTTGCTGCATTTTTCTTCGACAGCTTCTTGTGCACAAGCCATTCTGAAGCATTCGCTTTCCAGTTCTATACGTGTCCAATATTTCACAGACTTTATTTTCTCTTAGATTAATTTCTAACTCCGACTAACTTTTTTTGAGATTGTGGTCGAATTTCTTTCTTCGTGTTTGTTGTTGATCATATTTCCCTAAGAAAGAAGTCTCATGTTTCATTATGGTTGTATTTATTGACTGAAAACAACTTACGTTTATAATTATCAAGGGTCATAAATTTAAGTAGCAGTATGTACAGACATATATTTGCTACTGACAGCAGCCATCGCCGCTTTTTCTCACAAACGCCTATAACAGTTAAAACACTGAAATTTTAAAAGTAGACGTCTTCTCAGTAAATATAGATTCATAAGAGAATACTATTTTGGTGCGTTTGACATGCCGCACATTACTTGGGAACACGAAATTTACTGAATCGGAAGAGCGAGGAGAGGATAAGATTGAAGCTTAACAGACTTGAGGGGCTTCGGCATAAAATCAATATCGTGAAGGCTGCATCCAGAAACCCATTAAGCTCTCAATAAGCTGTGCTGCGCCCTGTGCTGCAGGAGGAGAACGCTGAACGAATATGTACGGGAAACTTAGCAATGCTGCCTGTTGGTGACAGGTTGACTTACCGAGAGCTCGATGGGATGTTTACTGAGAAGATGGCCTACAGCAACAGTACAACTGCGAGATATCTTCCAGTAATGGACTTCTGTGATTGATTAAAGACATACGAAGACTATCACTGACATTCTAAGGCCGTATGTGACATTAACTGAACATTTTACGTTAGTATACCGCACGGAATTCGTGGAATATTGTCTTCATAAAGTACCGTAATTTCGTTTTATATTGATTTATATATCGTAATAGTCTGCAGGACCTGTCTGTCTAGAGTTAAAGCACGTGTCGGGAAAGCGAGAGGTCGTGGTATCGAATAACGATCGAATCATGGACGTATTCACCCTGCCTTTAAATTAGGCTTCACCTTTCTGTAAAGTGAAGATTCGCCAGGAAATCACGTGGTTGACGGTGAGTTAGGGACACTAAAGACGACAAAGTTTTCATGTCAACTAGTCTTATCTGTTATGGAATAAGCCTTCACAGCTGCGATCTTTCGCAGGATCACCAACTGAAAGCGCTGTTGTGGGACTTATCCTTAAAATAGTAGCCAGAAACTTCTTCTTAATTTCAAAATTGGAAATTTACCAACCTTTAATCACGTTTCCAAGATCCTAACGGTGATGACCAGGTCTATTCGGGTCTCTAATAATGTTTACAGACAGATAGGACGGACATATGTCGAGCATATTAGTTCTTATTTCGTCAAAATGTAAGACTTCACATAATACAGATAGAGTAAGGATATGTTCCTTGACATGCAATTAAGTTGAAAATCTCATAACTGTTGCTCAAAAATTTTGTTCAAAACACGCAATTCTGCTTGTCTATTACTCATTACTATAAAACATGTCCTCTCAACAACCCGGTTTACGCGAACGGAGATGCATCTCAAAAGGTTCCCGTGGCTGGGCTAAAGAATAGACTAGACTATACCTACCGAAGGCTAACAAAGAAATGAACAGATTGGCTGAATATGGCACGTGCTTGGTCCTTATAAAAACTCGCACCAGGATATAAGTGAATTTTGTTAATTATAGCAGTTTACAAATTCCTCTTGTCGCAAAAATTTATCTTTTATTGGCCATTGATTTTCTGTTTATATTTTGTTTGTATATTATTTCTCACGAGCAATATGTATTAAAGTTCATGCCTACACATTGGGAGCCCCTGGTTTATAACCATTTGATCCATCTTGTATTTTAAAATTTAGTTATTGAAAAACGATCAATTTTTATTTATGTACTCTTGCTCTTTAACATGGGTACCAGCACATTAAAAAAAAGGTGATATAAAGTTTATTAACAGATACCGGAAGTTTACAATAATTGGGATAAAACTGGCACTTGAGGTTTGGATCATGTGAAATCTTTAGGTATGAATATCTTTTAAATAATTAAGTTTGAGTTGAAGTAAATACTTTACAGCAAACAGAAAAAATTGCTCTTTAATTTCGAAGTGGTTTTTCCTTTCTAATTTAACTAGCTCATGAGATTTTTCCCTGTGACTACATACACTCCTGGAAATGGAAAAAAGAACACATTGACACCGGTGTGTCAGACCCACCATACTTGCTCCGGACACTGCGAGAGGGCTGTACAAGCAATGATCACACGCACGGCACAGCGGACACACCAGGAACCGCGGTGTTGGCCGTCGAATGGCGCTAGCTGCGCAGCATTTGTGCACCGCCGCCGTCAGTGTCAGCCAGTTTGCCGTGGCATACGGAGCTCCATCGCAGTCTTTAACACTGGTAGCATGCCGCGACAGCGTGGACGTGAACCGTATGTGCAGTTGACGGACTTTGAGCAAGGGCGTATAGTGAGCATGCGGGAGGCCGGGTGGACGTACCGCCGACTTGCTCAACACGTGGGGCGTGAGGTCTCCACAGTCCATCGATGTTGTCGCCAGTGGTCGGCGAAAGGTGCACGTGCCCGTCGACCTGGGACCGGACCGCAGCGACGCACGGATGCACGCCAAGACCGTAGGATCCTACGCAGTGCCGTAGGGGACCGCACCGCCACTTCCCAGCAAATTAGGGACACTGTTGCTCCTGGGGTATCGACGAGGACCATTCGCAACCGTCTCCATGAAGCTGGGCTACGGTCCCGCACACCGTTAGGCCGTCTTCCGCTCACGCCCCAACATCGTGCAGCCCGCCTCCAGTGGTGTCGCGACAGGCGTGAATGGAGGGACGAATGGAGACGTGTCGTCTTCAGCGATGAGAGTCGCTTCTGCCTTGGTGCCAATAATGGTCGTATGCGTGTTTGGCGCCGTGCAGGTGAGCGCCACAATCAGGACTGCATACGACCGAGGCACACAGGGCCAACACCCGGCATCATGGTGTGGGGAGCGATCTCCTACACTGGCCGTACAGCACTGATGATCGTCGAGGGGACACTGAATAGTGCACGGTACATCCAAACCGTCATCGAACCCATCGTTCTACCATTCCTAGACCGGCAAGGGAACTTGCTGTTCCAACAGGACAATGCACGTCCGCATGTATCCCGTGCCACCCAACGTGCTCTAGAAGGTGTAAGTCAACTACCCTGGCCAGCAAGATCTCCGGATCTGTCCCACATTGAGCATGTTTGGGACTGGATGAAGCGTCGTCTCACGCGGTCTGCACGTCCAGCACGAACGCTGGTCCAACTGAGGCGCCAGGTGGAAATGGCATGGCAAGCCGTTGCACAGGACTACACCCAGCATCTCTACGATCGTCTCCATGGGAGAATAGCAGCCTGCATTGCTGCGAAAGGTGGATATACACTGTACTAGTGCCGACATTGTGCATGCTCTGTTGCCTGTGTCTATGTGCCTGTGGTTCTGTCAGTGTGATCATGTGATGTATCTGACCCCAGGAATGTGTCAATAAAGTTTCCCCTTCCTGGGACAATGAATTCACGGTGTTCTTATTTCAATTTCCAGGAGTGTATATGAAACTTTCTAATCGCAAAAAGTCTGGTCGCCACTATTACTGATGAAACTAATTAGCTCATTGCAAACGGGACAACATGCTTAATATTCTGAATAATGAAGTTTTGTTGGGAGAATTTATTTCCACCATTCTGATAATTTGCACGATATGTGCTTAATGTAGGAATTTTAACCTCGGAATTTGAAAAGGAAATTAGGAAAAATTTCACATGGCCCTTATTACATAAAACAGTAGTGCCTACGAAGCAGGATGTTGAGGGGTCAACCTTCTCTGTGGCAAAGTGATGTCCAATGAAAGACTGCCACCAGGCCGCTGAGGTAAATGAAAATATTATTATCGCAACAGTCTAATGAAAATTATTTTGTAAACATGTGGAAAAATGGTGTTTATATTACAAATTAATACTGATGTACCGCAAATTTTGTGTATAGCGTAGTGAAATGCATGTGACTGGGGTACGTTTTACGTATAGCAAGTATCATGTTTCACATACGTAGGAAGAAGACGGCCAGCCTTGGTGGCCGAGCGGTTCTAGGTGCTACAGTCTGCAACCGCGCGACCGCTACGGTCTCAGGTTGGAATCCTGCCTCGGGCATGGATGTGTGTGATGTCCTTAGGTTAGTTAGGTTTAAGTAGTTCTAAGTTCTAGGGGACTGATGACCTCAGAAGTTAAGTCCCATAGTGCTCAGAGCCATTTGAACCATTTTTTTAAGACAACACTACATTTCCTGCTAAGATGCATTTCAAATACGAACCGTTTATCAGTGTTGCTAATTTCCTGTTGCAAAACGCCTCAGGATAGTTTTTTCAGGTGGTTGCTTGCTGGCACGTATTAAAAGGAGCGAAATTAAACGATTCATGATAGCGAAATGTCTATCAAATGTACAAAATTCAAAGCGAAGGGCATAAGACGTTCAATTAAAATTACATTAAGACATTTCGGTTGTGTCTTATATTCAGCAGCCAAACAACACTTACTCAGCCATTTTGTAAAATCTGGTAACACGATAATTTAAGAAAGGCTATAGGATGGCAATGGATAGGTTAATGAAGTGAAAGATTAAATATTTACTTCCTAGTGACCTAAAGAAATGAATGAGTCAGCCGTAGTGAAGAGGAATGAAGATCTTCTTACTAACAACTTACGGAAAAAACTGCTTATTTCGTAAAATAATAATTTTTCCATTTTTTCACAAAATGGTGAGACGAAAGGAATACAATCTGGTAACGTAGCGTTTGTTCTGTTAGGTAATGTGGACTACAATCCGTGAGAATATTGAACACCATAATCGGACAGCACACAAATGGGCCGACGATTCTCGCCGAGGATCAGAAGTCGATGCATTGGAGAGCAGTGTCCAATACGGAGCGTGATAAGAAGACTTATTTCTACCTCGTGGCCTGATCGATCTTCAGGCAAGCTGGACAGTTCGCGTTACCAGCCACATCTCTTCACTGCTCACTTCCACCCACGCTTCTACGAAACCTTTTTTTGAGTCATCAGTCTTCTGACAGGTTTGATGCTGCCGTCCACGAACTCCTCTCCAATCCAACCTCTTCATCTCAAAGTAGCACTTGCAGCCTACGACCTCAATTATTTGCTGGATATGTTCTAATCGCTGTCTTCCTGTACAGGTTTTGTCACGGAAGTCATTCCCTATTGTCTTAACAGGTGTCCTATCATCCTGTCCCTTCTCCTTGTCAGTGTTTTCTTTACATTCCTTTACTCTCCAATTCTTCGCAGAACCTTCTCATTTCTTACCTTACCGGTCCACCTAATTTTCAACATTTATCTGTAGTGCCACATCTCAGATGCTTTGATTCTCTTCTGTTTCGCTTTTCTCACAGCTCATGTTTCACTACCGTGCTCCATACGAACATTCTCATAAATTTATTTTACAGTTTAACACTAATAGATTTTCTTGGCCTGGAATACTCTTTTTGCCTGTGGTAGTCTGCTGATGATGTTCTCCTTGCTCCGTCCAGAATTCTGGTGCCTACGTAATGGAATATCTCAACTTCATCTACTTCTTGACCAACCTAAGCGCGATTATGTGTTCCGACGGCCAGGATACGATGTACAGTGGTGCATTAACTGTACCGCAGTAGATATTCTACAAGTCTGATTTGCTCTTCTGCGACTTGCATTGGTAACTTCATGCTTTTCTTCAGCAGTTTTGAGGATCGGACAGAGATGTAATCTCTCTGGAGGTTTTCTGTTGTGACATGGGTCCTACATGCTGTGCTGTGGACCTCTGCCGTCATACAAGCCTTCCCACCTCGGAAGAAAGCAGAAGTGACAGAAATGCAGCTTCTCTTAAGCTGTGTGATCTACATCTACATCTACATTTATACTCCGCATGCCACCCAACGGTGTGTGGTGGAGGGCACTTTACGTGCCACTGTCATTACCTCCCTTTCCTGTTCCAGTCGCGTATGGTTCGCGGGAAGAACGACTGTCTGAAAGCCTCCGTGCGCGCTCTAATCTCTCTAATTTTACATTCGTGATCTCCTCGGGAGGTATAAGTAGGGGGAAGCAATATATTCGATACCTCATCCAGAAACGCACCCTCTCGAAACCTGGCGAGCAAGCTACACCGCGATGCAGAGCGCCTCTCTTGCAGAGTCTGCCACTTGAGTTTGCTAAACATCTCCGTAACGCTATCACGGTTGCCAAATAACCCTGTGACAAAACGCGCCGCTCTTCTTTGGATCTTCTCTATCTCCTCCGTCAACCCGATCTGGTACGGATCCCACACTGATGCGCAATACTCAAGTATAGGTCGAACGAGTGTTTTGTAAGCCACCTCCTTTGTTGATGGACTACATTTTCTAAGGACTCTCCCAATGAATCTCAACCTGGTACCCGCCTTACCAACAATTAATTTTATAGATCATTCCACTTCAAATCGTTCCGCACGCATACTCCCAGATATTTTACAGAAGTAACTGCTACCAGTGTTTGTTCTGCTATCATATAATCATACAATAAAGGATCCTTCTTTCTATGTATTCGCAATACATTACATTTGTCTATGTTAAGGGTCAGTTGCCACTCCCTGCACCAAGTGCTATCCGCTGCAGATCTTCCTGCATTTCGCTACAATTCTCTAATGCTGCAACTTCTCTGTATATTACAGCATCATCCGCGAAAAGCCGCATGGAACTTCCGACACTATGTACTAGGTCATTTATGTATATTGTGAAAAGCAATGGTCCCATAACACTCCCCTGTGGCACGCCAGAGGCTACTTCAACGTCTGTAGACGTCTCTCCATTGATAACAACATGCTGTGTTCTGTTTGCTATAAACTCTTCAATCCAGCCACACAGCTGGTCTGATATTCCGTAGGCTCTTACTTTGTTTATCAGGCGACAGTGCGGAACTGTATCGAACGCCTTCCGGAAGTCAAGGAAAATAGCATCTACCTGGGAGCCTGTATCTAATTTTTTCTGGGTCTCATGAACAAATAAAGCGAGTTGGGTCTCACACGATCGCTGCTTCCGGAATCCATGTTGATTCCTACATAGTAGATTTTGGGTTTCCAAAAACGATATGATACTCGAGCAAAAAACATGTTCTAAAATTCTACAACAGATCGACGTCAGAGATATAGGTCTATAGTTCTGCGCATCTGCTCGACGACCCTTTTTGAAGACTGGGACTACCTGTGCTCTTTTCCAATCATTTGGAACCTTCCGTTCCTCTAGAGACTTGCGGTACACGGCTGTTAGAAGGGGGGCAAGTTCTTTCGCGTGCTCTGTGTAGAATCGAATTGGTATCCCGTCAGGTCCAGTGGACTTTCCTCTGTTGAGTGATTATGAAGTTTGTAGCGGTGGTGGGGAGTAGACTTTGCCTGCTATGTAACAACTACCAAATACACTGCAGTGCCAAAGAATCTGGTATGGGCTTGAGTATTCAAATACACAGATATGTAAACAGGTACATTACGACGCTGTGTTCGGGAATGCTTGTATAAGACAACAGGGGCGCAGTTGTTTAAATCGGTTACTGCTGCTACAATGGCAGGTTAAGTGAGTTTGAACGTGGTGTTACAGTCGGCGCATGAGTGATGAGACACAGCATCTCAGAAGTAGCGGTGAAGTGGGGATTTTCCATACGACAACTTCACGAATGTACCGTTAATATCAGGAATCCGGTAAAATATCAAATCACCGGCATCGCGACGTGTGGAAAAAGATCCTGCAAGAAGGGGGCTAACGACGACTAAAGAATATCCTTCAGCATGGCGGAAGCGAATTGATGCAGATTTCAATGCTGGCCATCAAAAAGTGTCAGCGTACCAACCATTCAACAAAACATCTTCGAAATTGGCTTTGGGAGCTGAATGCCCACTCGTGTACTCTTGATGATCGGACGACACAAAGCTTTATGCCTCGCCTGGGCCCGTCAAAACCGACACTGGACTGTTGATGACTGAAAACATGTTGCCTGTTGTCGGACGACTCTCGTTTCAAATTGTGTCGAGCGGATGGACGTGTACGGATATGGAGAGAATCTCATGAATCCATAGACCCTGCTTGTCAAAATGGGACTCTACAAGCTGGTGGAGGCTCTGTAATAGTGTGGGCCTGTGCAGCTGGAGTGATGTGGGACTCCTGATACGTCTAGATACGAGTCTCACAGGTGTCACGTACGTGAGAATCATATCTGATCACCTGCATCCAGTCATGACCATTGTGCATCCCGACGGACGTTAGCATTTCCAGCAGGACCAAGCGACACCCCACACGTCCATAATTGCAACAGAGTGGCTCTAGGAACACTCTTCTGAGTTTAAAAACTTGGCCGGCCACTGTGGCCGAGCGGTTATAGGCGCTTCAGTCCGGGACCGCGCTGCTGCCACGGTTGCAGGTTCGAGTCCTGCCTCGGGCATGGATGTGTGTGATGTCCTTAGGTTAGTTAGGTTTAAGTACAGGGCTATTACAAATGATTGAAGCGATTTCATAAATTCACTGTAGCTCCATTCATTGACATATGGTCACGACACACTACAGATACGTAGAAAAACTCATAAAGTTTTGTTCTGCTGAAGCCGCACTTCAGGTTTCTGCCGCCAGAGCGCTCGAGAGCGCTGTGAGACAAAATCGCGACAGGAGCCGAGAAAGCGTATTTCGTGCTTGAAATGCACTCGCATCAGTCAGTCAATAACAGTGCAAAGACACTTCAGGACGAAGCTCAACAAAGATCCACCAACTGCTGACTCCATTAGGCGATGGTATGCGCAGTTTAAAGCTTCTGGATGCCTCTTTAAGGGGAAATCAACGGGTCGGCCTGCAGTGAGCGAAGAAACGGTTGAACGCGTGCGGGAAAGTTTCACGCGTAGCCCGCGGAAGTCGACGAATAAAGCAAGCAGGGAGCTAAACGTACCACAGCCGACCGTTTGGAAAATCTTACGGAAAAGGCTAAAGCAGAAGCCTTACCGTTAACAATTGCTACAAGCCCTGACACCCGATGACAAAGTCAAACGCTTTGAATTTTCGGCGCGGTTGCAACAGCTCATGGAAGAGGATGCGTTCAGTGAGAAACTTGTTTTCAGTGATAAAGCAACATTTTTTCTTAATAGTGAAGTGAACAGACACAATGTGCGAATCTGAGCGGTACAGAATCCTCACGCATTCGTGCAGCAAATTCGCAATTCACCAAAAGTTAACGTGTTTTGTGCAATCTCACGGTTTAAAGTTTACGGCCCCTTTTTCTTCTGCGAAAAAAACGTTACAGGACACGTGTATCTGGACATGCTGGAAAATTGGCTCATGCCACGACTGGAGACCGACAGCGCCGACTTCATCTTTCAACAGGATGGTGCTCCACCGCACTTCCATCATGATGTTCGGCATTTCTTAAACAGGAGATTGGAAAACCGATGGATCGGTCGTGGTGGAGATCATGGTCAGCAATTCATGTCATGGGCTCCACGCTCTCCCGACTTAACCCCATGCGATTTCTTTCTATGGGGTTATGTGAAAGATTCAGTGTTTAAACCTCCTCTACCAAGAAACGTGCCAGAACTGCGAGCTCGCATCAACGATGCTTTCGAACTCATTGATGGGGACATGCTGCGCCGAGTGTGGGAGGAACTTGATTATCGGCTTGATGTCTGCCGAATCACTAAAGGGGCACATATCGAACATTTGTGGATGCCTAAAAAAACTTTTTGAGTTTTTGTATGTGTGTGCAAAGCATTGTGAAAATATCTCAAATAATAAAGTTATTGTAGAGCTGTGAAATCGCTTCAACCATTTGTAATAACCCTGTAGTTCTAAGTCTAGGGGACCGATGACTTCATATGTTAAGTCCCATAGTGCTTAGAGCCATATGAACCATTTTTTTAATTCCCTTCCGCTAACCACCATAACCCCCATACATGAACATCCTTAAGCATATCTGGGATACCTTGAAACGTGCTGTTCAGAAGAGATCTATATCCCCTTGTACTCTTACTGTTTTATGGATAGCCCTGCAGGATTCATGGTGTCAGTCAGCTGCAGCGGTAGTTCAGACATCAGTCGAGTCCATGGCACGTTGCTCTGCGGGACCTGCGTGCTCGCGGGGACCCTACACGTTATTAGGCAGTTTCTTTGGCTCTTCAGTGTGTAACAATATTGTCGTTAAAAACTGCAACACCGCGAAGGATATGCGATATTAATTATTGTGCGCAAATGGTATGTAGGAAGAATGCGCATTTAATTCTGAAGGCGATTTGTGGGTGTAGGGAGCTTGAACTTACGTTCAGTGAGCCGTCACCCCTGGGAACAGCAACAGCTATACCTTGGCTGCTCATCGAGTGCAGCTGCGCTTCGATGACAGATACGGACACGTGTACATCTACATCTACATCTATACTCCGCGAGCCACCTTACGGTGTGTGGCGGAGGGTACTTATTGTACCACTATCTGATCCCCCCTTCCCTGTTCCATTCACGAATTGTGCGTGGGAAGAACGACTGCTTGTAAGTCTCCGTATTTGCTCTAATTTCTCGGATCTTTTCGTTGTGATCATTACGCGAGATATATGTGGGCGGTAGTAATATGTTGCCCATCTCTTCCCGGAATGTGCTCTCTCGTAATTTCGATAATAAACCTCTCCGTATTGCGTAACGCCTTTCTTGAAGTGTCCGCCACTGGAGCTTGTTCAGCATCTCCGTAACGCTCTCGCGCTGACTAAATGTCCCCATGACGAATCGCGCTGCTTTTCGCTGGATCATGTCTATCTCTTCTATTAATCCAACCTGGTAAGGGTCCCATACTGATGAGCAATACTCAAGAATCGGACGAACAAGCGTTTTGTAAGCTACTTCTTTCGTCGATGAGTCACATTTTCTTAGAATTCTTCCTATGAATCTCAACCTGGCGCCTGCTTTTCCCACTATTTGTTTTATGTGATCATTCCACTTCAGATCGCTCCGGATAGTAACTCCTAAGTATTTTACGGTCGTTACCGCTTCCAATGATTTACCACCTATGGCATAATCGTACTGGAATGGATTTCTGCCCCTATGTATGCGCATTATATTACATTTATCTACGTTTAGGGAAAGCTGCCAGCTGTCGCACCATGCATTAATCCTCTGCAGGTCTTCCTGGAGTACGTACGAGTCTTCTGATGTTGCTACTTTCTTGTAGACAACCGTGTCATCTGCAAATAGCCTCACGGAGCTACCGATGTTGTCAACTAAGTCATTTATGTATATTGTAAACAATAAAGGTCCTATCACGCTTCCTTGCGGTACTCCCGAAATTACCTCTACATCTGCAGATTTTGAACCGTTAAGAATGACATGTTGTGTTCTTTCTTCTAGGAAATCCTGAATCCAATCACAAACCTGGTCCGATATTCCGTAAGCTCGTATTTTTTTCACTAAACGTAAGTGCGGAACCGTATCAAATGCCTTCCTGAAGTCCAGGAATACGGCATCAATCTGCTCGCCAGTGTCTACGGCACTGTGAATTTCTTGGGCAAATAGGGCGAGCTGAGTTTCACATGATCTCTGTTTGCGGAATCCATGTTGGTTATGATGAAGGAGATTTGTATTATCTAAGAACGTCATAATACGAGAACACAAAACATGTTCCATTATTCTACAACAGATTGACGTAAGCGAAATAGGCCTATAATTATTCGCATCTGATTTATGACCCTTCCTGAAAATGGGAACGACCTGCGCTTTCTTCCAGTCGCTAGGTACCTTACGTTCTTCCAGCGATCTACGATAAATTGCTGATAGAAAGGGGGCAAGTTCTTTAGCATAATCACTGTAGAATCTTAAGGGTATCTCGTCTGGTCCGGATGCTTTTCCGCTACTAAGTGATAGCAGTTGTTTTTCAATTCCGATATCGTTTATTTCAATATTTTCCATTTTGGCGTCCGTGCGACGGCTGAAGTCAGGGACCGTGTTACGATTTTCCGCAGTGAAACAGTTTCGGAACACTGAATTCAGTATTTCTGCCTTTCTTCGGTCGTCCTCTGTTTCGGTGCCATCGTGGTCAACGAGTGACTGAATAGGGGATTTAGATCCGCTTACCGATTTTACATATGACCAAAACTTTTTAGGGTTCTTGTTTAGATTGTTTGCCAATGTTTAATGTTCGAATTCGTTGAATGCTTCTCTCATTGCTCTCTTAACGCTCTTTTTCGCTTCGTTCAGCTTTTCCTTATCAGCTATGATTCGACTACTCTTAAACCTATGATGAAGCTTTCTTTGTTTCCGTAGTACCTTTCGTACATGATTGTTATACCACGGTGGATCTTTCCCCTCGCTTTGGACCTTAGTCGGTACGAACTTATCTAAGGCGTACTGGACGATGTTTCTGAATTTTTTCCATTTTTGTTCCACATCCTCTTCCTCAGAAATGAACGTTTGATGGTGGTCACTCAGATATTCTGCGATTTGTGCCCTATCACTCTTGTTAAGCAAATATATTTTCCTTCCTTTCTTGGCATTTCTTATTACACTTGTAGTCATTGATGCAACCACTGACTTATGATCACTGATACCCTCTTCTACATTCACGGAGTCGAAAAGTTCCGGTCTATTTGTTGCTATGAGGTCTAAAACGTTAGCTTCAAGAGTTGGTTCTCTAACTATCTGCTCGAAGTAATTCTCGGACAAGGCAGTCAGGATAATGTCACAAGAGTCTCTGTCCCTGGCTCCAGTTCTGATTGTGTGACTATCCCATTCTATACCTGGTAGATTGGAGTCTCCCCCTATTACAATAGTATGATCACGAAACTTCTTCACGACGTTCTGCAGGTTCTCTCTGAGGCGCTCAACTACTACGGTTGCTGATGCAGGTGGTCTATAGAAGCATCCGACTATCATATCTGACCCACCTTTGATACTTAGCTTAACACAGATTATTTCACATTCGCATTCGCTAATAACTTCACTGGATATTATTGAATTCTTTACTGCTATAAATACTCCTCCACCATTGGCGTTTATCCTATCCTTGCGGTATATATTCCATTCTGTGTCTAGGATTTCGTTACTGTTCACTTCCGGTTTTAACCAACTTTCCGTTCCTAATACTATATGCGCACTATTTCCTTCAATAAGAGATACTAATTCAGGAACCTTGCCCTGGATACTCCTGCAGTTTACCAATATTACGTTAACTTTTCCTGTTTTTGGTCTCTGAGGACGGACGTTCTTTATCAACGATGATAATGTCCTCTCTGGTAAGCCGTCAGGTATTTTATCGTTTCACCCAAGGGGGGGTCCCTCTAACCTAAAAAACCCCCGTGTGCACGCCACACGTACTCTGCTACCCTAGTAGCTGCTTCCGGTGTGTAGTGCACGCCTGACCTGTCTAGGGGGGCCCTACAGTTCTCCACCCAATAACGGAGGTCGATGAATTTGCAACCATTATAGTCGCAGAGTCGTCTGAGCCTCTGGTTTAGACCCTCCACACGGCTCCAAACCAGAGGACCACGATCGACTCTGGGCACTATGCTGCAGATATTAAGCTCAGCTTGCACTCCGCGTGCGATGTTGGTTGTCTTCACCAAATCAGCCAGCCGCCGGAAGGAACCAAGGATGGCCTCAGAACCCAAGCGGCAGGCGTCATTCGTTCCGACATGTGCTACTATCTGCAGCCGGTCACACCCAGTGCGTTCAATAGCTGCCGGAAGGGCCTCCTCCACATTACGGACGAGACCCCCCGGCAAGCACACCGAGTGCACACTGGCATTCTTCCCCGACCTACCCGCTATTTTCCTGAGGGGCTCCATAACCCGCCTAACGTTGGAGCTCCCTATAACTAATAGGCCCGCCCTCTGTGACTGTCGGGACCTTGCCGGAGAATCGGCCACTGGCCCAACAGGCGAGGCATCCTGTGGTGGCTCGGAAACGATGTCATCACCACTAGGAAGCACCCCGTACCTGTTGGAAAGGGGTAAGGCAGCTGCCACGCGGCCAGATCCCACCTTCGCCTTTCGGCCAGGCACGCGCGAGCCCACCACTGTCCGCCATTCACCCTGGAGTGATGGCTGACCGGTAAGATGCTCACTGCCGGAAGACGCAGCGACATCAGGGGTTCCATGTGATTCCAAGGCCACCGAAGTAGGCATAGGTCTCACCACAGTTGCCCCAACGCCTCTACGAGCCGACGCCTGCGCCTCGAGCTCGATGAGCCTAACAGACAAAGCCTCCACCTGCCCCCGAAGAGTGGCCAATTCTCCTTGCGTCCGCTCACAACAACCACAGTCCCTACACATGACTATGTTTACCCTACCCTATACGGTGACAAATTCCCAAGATAATCTTCTGATGAGCTACTCTGATAATCAAGAAACACTCACTGAACTACGAGACGCGAAAACTACGCTAGGTTTTCCCAGAAAAACTATTTAAAAGCTAAGCGCAGCAAATAAGTACAAAAGCGCTTTATACAAACAGTACTCGCTGCTACTGGTGCTCTCGCTCTGGCTGTCACAAGACAACTGCTGATTCAAGTGACTAGTGGCTAACGGCCGCGAAACAAACAAAAGACGGTTTTAGGGCGCTTTCTGTTCTAAACGATCAAGAAAACACTAAGAAATCTAACACGAAAACTACGTAAAGTTTTATCAAGAACTGTTAGTTACTATGCAGAGCAGATAAACACAAATAGAATCCCTTCCTTAGTGGAAGGTCGTAAACAAAATGCAAAATAAACGCTTTGTACAAACAGTACTCGCTGCTGCTGGTGCTCTCGCTCTGGCTGTCACAAGACACGTCATTCAGTGATGCCAGAGATCAATGGCGTAGCCAATGAGCGAGGGGTAGGGTGGAGGGAGAGTCAATGGGTTCCGGACCGCCCACCCTTTCCCATCACCTACATGAAATTACACACGACCCAATTGCCGTGAACGCAAATTTAAAAATACAAAGGGCTATTCGATTTTCCATTTGAGGCGTTGCTGCGGCGTATATGCAACGTAGCCCGAATCTGATGCGGGCGTATAAACAGCATCATGTGGGCAAGAGTTTACTGTGGCCTTCGTGTCTTTGAGACCTGCATGGGGGAATTTGGAAACATGAATTAGGGCGACGTTATTATAAAATGCATCCAAAGAGGACCAGCGTGCTGTTATTCTTTTCTTGGCTGCGGAAGAACCAACAATGACAGACATCCATCGGAGAATGGAGAATGTGTACGGGGAAGCCTCTCTGTCGTGTGACAAGGGGCTGCTGCTCCGTACGGCCGTACATCGCAAATGTAAAGCAGACGTTACGCCAATTCAATTGGGAGACACTCGAGTACCCGTAATATAGTTTTGATCTCTTCCCGTGCTATTACCACGCCTTCCGTCCCTTAAAAAATGGCACTGAATGATCTGACGAGGATGGGCAGCAGGTAGTTAAAGACTTCTTCACTTGATGCATCAGTGGGATAATTGCCTCAATTCCTACGGTGATTTTGCCTGGCTGGCTTACTAATTCTTAACTGTAAGGCCTTCGAAAAGAAACTTTTTGATGCCCCTTGTATGTTGATGTTCAATCGTACGACCGGAAAGGAATATGCACCACCGACAGTCAACAAGGCCATCGATAGGCTTAAATATTATATATCAATAGCACTCTCCGCTATCGCCTATCCCTAATTTAGCCAAGACCATCCATCGAAAGTTGTTGATCTTACGTGGCTCCAATTCTTGTCTTATTATTCATTTCAGTTCTTGCTTGCAGTTGTATTTAGTGTAAGTGCTGTCGTGTACAGTTTCAGGCGGTGTGCTGTCCTGATAATTTCTAATCATGGGTGAGTTTGAAACAAGAAAGAAGAGGAAAACCTATTCTGATTCGTCCACTAGCGTTAAGAAAAGTTAAAAATATGTATGCACTATAATGGCTTAATTACATTTGTACAGCAGTTTAATGTTAATGCTGGAGTCCTTATTTGGAAAGGGGCAGAACTTCGTGGTTGCAATATTTCAGCAATTGACAAAGGCAGAGGTACGATAAAGATTATTACAAACAACATTAAATTAAAATCAGTGCACACTTAGATTTGTCAGTGTTGCCCAAAACTCGCGTTGACAACTAAAATATCGGCCTAGCAGTGATGGTTGTATTTCTTTAACGAATGTGCTCAGAATTCTGCCATTTTTAGTGTTAATGGCCAAATATCGCCCAATCTGGTCGCCAGGCGGTACTCAGTACTCAGTTATTAAAACTGGTTCCCATACGGAACGACGGAGTGGGGAGATTGGTGGTCGGGGGGGGGGGGGGGGGCGGGGGATCCAGGGGGGGTCGGAGGGTGGGTCGGGGGGGGGCTGTTTGTCGAGAGTGCAAGTGGTAGGTGATGACAGCACATTCTGTAGTTTGCTCCTTTCTAAACCCTCCACCCCTCCCTCTTTCGCCCAAAATTTATTTATGCTTTTGTAGAGACATAATAACCAAAGCCATGAATTCGCTGCACAGCTAAACATTAAAATATTCATGCTTTCATGCACTGTCATATGACGAAACATGTATTATTAAAGGAAAGACGTGTAATACACTACTCGCCATTCAAATTTCCATACCACGAAGATGACGTGCTACAGATGCGAAATTTAACCGACAGCAAGAAGATGCTGTGATATGCAAATGACTAGCTTTTCAGAGCATTCACACAAGGTTGGCGCCGGTGGCGACATCTACAACGTGCTGACACGAGGAAAGTTTCCAACCGATTTCTAATCCACAAACAGCAGTTGACCGGCGTTGCCTGGTGAAACGTTGTTGTGATGCCTCGTGTAAGGAGGAGATAAAAGGTCGGATTGTAGCCTATCGCAATTGCGGTTTATCTTATCAACGGATGGGAACGTTTGCAAGACAACAACCATCTGCACGAATAGTTCGACGACGTTTGCTGCAGCAATGGACAATCAGCTTGGAGATCATGGCTGCGGTTACCCTTGACGCTGCATCACAGACAGGAGCGCCTGCGATGGCGTACTCAACGACAAACCTGAGCGCACGAATGCCAAACGTCATTTTTTCGGATGAATCCAGGTTCTGTTTACAGCATCATGATGGTCGCATCCGTGTTTGGCGACATTGAAAGTGTGTATTTGTCATCGCCATACTGGCGTATCACCCGGCGTGATGGAGTGCCATTGGTTACACTTCTCATTTAATTCTTGTTCGCATTGACGGCAATTTGAACGGTGGACGTTACATTCCAGATGGCTCTACCCTTCATTCGATCCCTGCGAAACCTTACATTTCAGCAGGATAATGCACGACCGCATGTTGAAGGTCGTTAACGGGACTTTCTGGATACAGAAAGTGTTCTACTGCTGCCCTGGCCAGCACATTCTCCAGATCTCTCACCAATTGAAAACGTCTGGTCAATGGTGGCCGAGCCATTGGCTCGTCACAATACGCCAGTCACTACTCTTGATGAACTGTGGCATTGTGTTGAAGCTGCATGGGCAGCTGTACCTGTATACTTCATCCAAGATCTGTTTGACTCAATGCCCAGGCGTATCAAAGCCGTTATTACGGCCAGAGGTGGTTGATCTGGTTACTGATTTCTCAGGATCCATGCACCCAAAATGCGTGAAAATGTAATCTCATGTCAGTTCTAGTATAATATATTTGTCCAATGAATACCCGTTTATCATCTGCATTTTTTCTTGGTGTAGAAATTTTAATGTCCAGTAGTGTATCAGAATTTCATCTTTTTATGTGATTTTATTTTGTTTGACAAGAATGTACAACAACGCGTTTTTCCAAATTCTCCAACGATCAGCGTCCCACTGCGGCTTGAGGTGCTGCTCTAGCAGTCCCTGGATTCGGGAGGCAAGGTGATTTGTCATGTAGGCTCAGGATGGCTTGGCATGAAGAGCAACTAATTTCGTCGACGAACTGCAATGATAAGGGCTGCCAGAGATGACAACCAAAAGGATCCTTCTCTGAAAAGAAATGGCACCCCAAAAAGCACACCTGTTGCCGGGCCGAATGGAGGTGACAGACAGGTTGATATCCCACCGTCGTCCGGGGCGTCTCCAGACATGTCTTCGGTCTGGAATCTCATTGACAGGTGTGTAATTGTCTTCAGTGAATAGCCCCTCTTCGGACTGAGCTCCGATGACCAGCAACACGTGTCTGGAGACGGCCCAGATAGAGGTGGAATACCAATCTGGCCGTCGCAAGCCACGTAGCCCAACGCCGTTGTGTGATTGTCTGGGGTGGCATTTCTATTCGTAGCTGGACTCCTTTGGTTGTCTCCGTAGGCACCCTTACAGCACAGCTGTACATCGACGACATTCTATACCCTGATACGTTGCCCCTCGTCGCAAGCTACCTGGACTTACATTTCAACAAGATAATGCCCGCCTGCACACGACGAGAGTTTCTACTGCTTATCTTCGTGCTTGCCAAACCGTACCTAGCCCAGAAAGGTCGCCGGATATCTCCCCGACTGAGAACTTTGGGAGCATTATGGGCAGGGTCCTCCAAGCAGTTCGGGATTTTGACGACCTAAAGTGCCAATTAACAGAATTTTGTGACGATATTTCTTAGGTGGGCATCCACCAATTCTATCAATCAATGCCGAGCCAAATAATTGCTAACATAAAGACCAGAGATGAACTAACGCTTTATCGACATGCTCAATTTGTGAAACCTCTTTCTATTGAATACATCACCCAATCTATGTGTACTTATACGCACATCAAAAAAAGTTTTGCATCATCCCGGTTCCCAGAACTCCTGCAGATAGACGTTGTCTACGGATATCCTATCACAGACACAGTCTCTTTGACTGTTCAGAGATGTCATTAAACCCGCACAAAGATATAAACAACCGTGCATGAGAAGCACATATTAGACGGAGGGGGTCCGACAGCCGATCAGGTCCAGTCATTCCACCAGGAACTAGGTACACGGCTCGTGTTGTCTGTAGTTCAACCATGCCTAGACGGTCAATACCGTGGTTCGATGGCGCCGCGTTGTCATTTTGTGCCAGAAAGGGCTTTCAACAAGAGAGCTGTCCAGGGGTCTTGGAGTGAACCAAAGTGATGTTGTTCAGACATTGAGAAGATATGGGGAGATAGGAACTGTCGATGACATGCATCGCTTGGGCCGCCCAAGGGCTACTACTGCAGTGGATGACCGCTGCCTACCGTTTATGGCTCGGAGAAACCCTGACAGCAACGCCACCATGTTGAATAATGCCTTTCGTGCAGCCATAGGACGTCGTGCTACGACTCAAACAGTGCTCAATAGGCTGCATGATGCGTAACTTCACTCCCGACGCCCATGGCGAGGTTTATATTTGCAACCATGAAACCATGTAGCGCAGTACAGATGAGCCCAACAAAACGCTGAATGGACCGCTCAGGATTGGCATCACGTTATCTTCGCCGATGAGCGTCGCATATGCCTTCAACCAGACAACTGACGGAGAGGCGTTTGGAGGCTACCCGGTCAGACTGAACGCCGATCGATAGTGAAACCATATCGGCAGCATGTTGGCGAGGCATTCGTCTTCATGGACGACAGTTCGCCCCCTCCCCCCCCCCCTTCATCGTGCATATCTTATGAATGACTTCCTTCAGGATAATGACAAAAAAATGGTTCAAATGGCTCTGAGCACTATGGGACTCAACTGCTGTGGTCATAAGTCCCCTAGAACTTTGAACTACTTAAACCTAACTAACCTAAGGACATCACACACATCCATGCCCGAGGCAGGATTCGAACCTGCGACCGTAGTGGTCGTGCGGTTCCAGACTGTAGCGCCTTTAACCGCTCGGCCACTCCGGCCGGCGGATAATGACATAGCTCGACTAGAATGACCGCATGTTCTCCAGATATGAACCCTATGGAACAAGCCTTTTGACGAAGGGCTGTTTATGGACGACGTGACCCACCAATCACTCTGAGGGATCTACGCCGAATCGCAGTTGAGGAGTGCAGCAACCTGGACCAACAGTGCCTTGATGACCTTGTAACCTTCCCGTATAAATAATAAAAAACTATTAAATATGATGTGTAACCTTGCCGAATAGAAAATAAAGAATAAAAATAATTAAATTTAGATGATTTAATTCTGACGTATGAAAAGTGATAAATCTTAACTCATGAATAACTGATAAATTTTGACGTAAGCAGAGCTACGCCATGGCCCTGTGAAATCGATCTGAATCTGTCCGTGAGAAGTAAACTGAAAAACTCTTACCTCGTGATGGTGTCGGCAGATAACGCTGTCTATATATCTGCTCATAAATGGCACAGCTTAGAGCAATGCTAGCCTATCTACTATTACTGGATAACATTTGTCTGAATTATTAGAAAAATGGACTTCAATTAGTGACACAACTGCACAGCTGCTCGTTTGACTACTAAAGAGCACATGACTATGATCTGACAGACAAAAATTCTGGAATATTTTCATTTAGATGAATGACTGGATCGGGACTGGCAATGACTTAAGGGGAAGTTATACTTTTATAGTTGACTGGTAAAAACAATTATATTCTGCAAATTTTTTACGTTATTGATAAAGATCTACAATCCATTAAAACGGGAAAATTGAATATATTACAAATCTGGGTCAACTGGTGCTGACGAATCACAAAAGAAAAGATTTAAACAAATTCATATTAACATCCCAGACAAGTGATGTAACTACTAGCATGCCAATAGAGTCAATAAAGTTTACCTTACAGTAGATGGTTGACTTAATTACGCTGTTGATTTGTCATTATATTAACAATTGTTCATTTGTTCGTCATCATCTCATTCCATGGTACCATTTAGCTCTGCAGCTGATCTCAATTATTATTCAGTTGCATATAATAATGTTTAACAATTTATTCTGCACTGTAACTTTAACAACTACTAACTACACTCCTGGAAATGGAAAAAAGAACACATTGACACCAGTGTGTCAGACCCACCATACTTGCTCCGGACACTGCGAGAGGGCTGTACAAGCAATGATCACACGCACGGCACAGCGGACACACCAGGAACCGCGGTGTTGGCCGTCGAATGGCGCTAGCTGCGCAGCATTTGTGCACCGCCGCCGTCAGTGTCAGCCAGTTTGCCGTGGCATACGGAGCTCCATCGCAGTCTTTAACACTGGTAGCATGCCGCGACAGCGTGGACGTGAACCGTATGTGCAGTTGACGGACTCTGAGGGAGGGCGTATAGTGGGCATGCGGGAGGCCGGGTGGACGTACCGCCGAATTGCTCAACACGTGGGGCGTGAGGTCTCCACAGTACATCGATGTTGTCGCCAGTGGTCGGCGGACCGCAGCGACGCACGGATGCATGCCAAGACCGTAAGATCCTACGCAGTGCCGTAGGGGACCGCACCGCCACTTCCCAGCAAATTAGGAACACTGTTGCTCCTCGGGTATCGGCGAGGACCATTCGCAACCGTCTCCATGAAGCTGGGCTACGGTCCCACACACCGTTAGGCCGTCTTCCGCTCACGCCCCAACATCGTGCAACCCGCCTCCAGTGGTGTCGCGACAGGCGTGAATGGAGGGACGAATGGAGACGTGTCGTCTTCAGCGATGAGAGTCGCTTCTGCCTTGGTGCCAATGATGGTCGTATGCGTGTTTGGCGCCGTGCAAGTGAGCGCCACAATCAGGACTGCATACGACCGAGGCACACAGGGCCAACACCCGGCATCATGGTGTGGGGAGCGATCTCCTACACTGGCCGTACACCACTGGTGATCGTCGAGGGGACACTGAATAGTGCACGGTACATCCAAACCGTCATCGAACCCATCGTTCTACCATTCCTAGACCGGCAAGGGAACTTGCTGTTCCAACAGGACAATGCACGTCCGCATGTATCCCGTGCCACCCAACGTGCTCTAGAAGGTGTAAGTCAACTACCCTGGCCAGCAAGATCTCCGGATCTGTCCCCCATTGAGCATGTTTGGGACTGGATGAAGCGTCGTCTCACGCGGTCTGCACGTCCAGCACGAACGCTGGTCCAACTGAGGCGCCAGGTGGAAATGGCATGGCAAGCCGTTCCACAGGACTACATCCAGCATCTCTACGATCGTCTCCATGGGAGAATAGCAGCCTGCATTGCTGCGAAAGGTGGATATATACTGTACTAGTGCCGACATTGTGCATGCTCTGTTGCCTGTGTCTATGTGCCTGTGGTTCTGTCAGTGTGATCATGTGATGTATCTGACCCCAGGAATGTGTCAATAAAGTTTCCCCTTCCTGGGACAATGAATTCACGGTGTTCTTATTTCAATTTCCAGGAGTGTATAAACTGTGCTGTACCAGCCACAGACTACAACTACACTGCAGCAGCGGGCGACTGCAACTGCGGCAGAGACTGCTCTCACCTGCGACTCTATTGCAGCTCTCCTTTAACAGGGCAAAGATATTTTATGTCTCAGGCAGCGCCTGTGAACAGTCGTTCTAGCAAGTGACTAACACATCGAGATTACATTTGCTGCAGCAGTGTGGTGAATCCCTTACAAACTTGCGGCTAGTATGCCACGACGAATACAGGCATGCCTCAATGCAAGACGACGTGCTACTGGGCATTAGAGGTACCGGCTGAGTACAGCAATCTGGACCACCGCCTCTGAAGCTCTCGCTGTATGGTCGTACAACATGCAGTGTGTGGTTTTCATGAGCAATAAAAAGGACGGAAATAAAGTTTATGTTGATCTCTATTCGAATTTTCTGTACATGTTCCGGTACTCTCGGAACCTAGGTGATGCAAAACTTTTTGATGTGTGTACATCACATCTACTGACTGACGTCTCATTTGCGTAACTCCTACGTGATGCACCTTTTCTTAGACTTAAAGTGTAGTTGTTGGAGCATATCTGCTACATGCCTAATATTTCGGAAATCCTCCACAGTTTTTTAAATTCAGTAATTTTTTTTTAATTATTTCATCCCTAAACAACTCAAGGACCAACAATATAGACTTTTCACACACTAACTCATGCGTGAGATGGATAAACAGTACCCGTAAGCTTGAGTGTCAAAATTATACTGTCGGTGGAGAATTCTAAAATGAGTGAGCTGAGATGAGGATGTAATGGTCGGAAATTAATAAGCCAGGGATGCGAGGTATTGAATGAGCAACCCATGTAAAGTATGTTTTGTAGCCTGCGCATGTTTCATAACAAACAATGACACGCCGCATCAACTTTGGTGGCCGTATCTTAAATAACAATACGTCATACTGTCTTCTATGCGGAGCCCAGTGTGAAGATTATCACTGTTTACACTTCATGACTACTTATCAGAGATGGTGCGTTACCCGTTACAGGAACTGGCAAACACTCGATTAAAGTACAGTGGAGTAGGATTCTGTAACTGGGAAGCCAAATGAATGTACAGAGAAAAGTTTTGCAACCGGGGTCGATAATAGAGGGTCGATAGTAGCGATTGTTTTCGGGTGTGGAAGGATGTTTTACGAACCAGTACTCGCAACTTGCCCGTGAAATACACTTCAACAACACAGTGTGGGCAAGTTGATGTTCGGGGCAACGGAAGTTGAAACGTCCCCTTAGAAAAATTTATGAATGATTGTGCTGAAAAACCCCTGCGTTATTTGATTTTCAAACAGCTGAGCAAAACTGAACGTACTCAGACATTTCTCTCTTTACTTATTCTGATCAGCACTAAACTGAGACACAATATTTTTAGTGCAACGCAATTGACTTTCAATAATCCCTACAAAAGAATGGCCCTGACTAACAATAACCTATAACTTTCATGAATCACTTACCTCACAAAAATCTTCGTTACTCGACTTACTGCAAAACAGCGAGCGCCAATACTGCCAGCTAAATTAAAGATTCTAACTACTGAAGTTACTAACTACTGAGAGGCATAGTTAGCGAATGAAAGATTTCGATAGAGAACAAACATGCACCACTGCTGGCGGCTCACCTCCAACTGCGCAACGCTACGCGCTGTTCACAACCAACTGCCCAACATTACAATAGCGAATATTACAACAATGCCAACCAGCCACAGACTGCACACAGCTCTGCCACTGATTTTCATACAGAGCGCTATGTAGCGTTACCAACATAAGAACCTAAACAGCCTACTTACAAAGTGCAGACCAACTGGCGAATATGGTGCAGCATGTACTTCCTTCTGACATAGCATCAATTGACTATCATAGTATACTCGCCCAAAAGGCAAGAATGGAATGGCATTTGATAATGGGTGATTTAATTTGTCTATCGGCGCTCACGAGAAAAACTATTGTTAATAGTAACAGAATAATACCGTCTTCAAGGTGTTATTTTTGCCTCGTTGAGGAGGACATTCAACGCTTGCTAATAGACATTGATAAATAAAACCACACAGGAACAATTATGGTGTAGAATCCCCGTATTTTAAAATAAATAGGGTTTATTTTTCGATTAGAGTAGTTGTCAGCTCTATGAATAGGTCCGTTGCCAAATGTATTTTTTATTTCCCCCTTATTTATGAAAGGCCGCTTTAAAATTTGAGGCGTTTTTGTTATGTTATTGATTGAACAAATCGGAACACCTCCTCCGCCCCCCCCCCCCTCCCGTTTAACAATATCCTGGCTAGGTCCGTGCTGATATCATCAAACGTTGTGGCAGGCGATCAGTAGAGTTCCAGTGTCTCCATCAACCCAAGACCAATGTTATTTATGTTTCAAAGATGTTAAAATGGTGCTCGGTCAGGCAACAGAGAATACCTTGTGTACAGAGATAGGTGAGGACAGTATGGACAATGTGCGGCCTTGCGATATTTTGTCTAAGACGGACATTTCGGAAACTGGGCAAAATCAGAGATCTAAACACGTCATAAATGTGACGACTGCTGTCCAAATTACCAACTATGTAAAACAGTGGTGATGTTGCTGTGCGCTCTTGCGTTGCAGTTTTCACTTCAACCAATGTTTGTGGAAGGAAATGCAAGAACTGGATTTGATGGAGGAGTACGGGATTGAGAAGACGTCTGACTGTTTTTCCGTATATAAGCTGTAGTGGTAGAGCTTTCACCAAATGCAGATGATGAAGCGTAGATGGTGATTATGGAGAAAATGTCCAGTGGGGAAAGGGTTATGTAATTTGCACATTATTTGGTCAAACAATGGATGGAAAATCGTAGTATACCAACCAAATTGCGGAATATCTTAACCAGTGGCACAGGTCCACGAATGCTATCGAATGTTGGTGTAGGAAACTTAACTCGTCAGTAAATTAAAAACGTTATTAGATATACTTTCTGATCAATAAGCCGTAGGAAACAGTAAATGCTATATCTGAAGTTCAAAAAGATTCTACTGGTCTGCCTGTTCAAAATGGGAAGATGAAGATACGTACAGCTAGAGAAAAGGCTAAAAGCCATTCTAAGAATAAATATAACGGCTCGAGGAATTTAAGAAATTTAAATATCTGGCTTTTTGCAAAAAAATTGAGTGAAAAATCAAAATTCATGAAATAAGAGAAGAAGTTTAATCATTTCCCACAGTAATGTTGTAGAATGAAACACGGTAAAAACAAAACAAAAACAAATGAAAATTTGAAGGAAAGTCCTTATTACAAATCGGTTGACAGAACCACCCTCACTGTTGTGTCTTACTTTCAGTGTCGGGAAAGCCACGACTAAAATATTTATAGTCGGAAAAACTACGTTGACATCACGGGTCACTAGGTCCACGGTCGAAAAACAACGTTGCATGTTTCGAGTGGTCTTTCGCCTAGATGTCTATGCATGTGGACACGACCATCAATATGCTGTAGCAAACTTGTTTCGTCCGAACATACAAGACGTTTCCGTTAATTCAAAGTCCTATCGATGTGATACCGTGCCCACTGGGATCGTAATGGACGACATCTTTAGGCCAATATGGAAACACCTACTGGTCGTCTCCCCTGGAGCCCTATGTTCAGTAAAGAGTGCTGAACGCTGTGCTGCGACACATTTGAGTGTGCTCTAGCACTGTACTCTGTTGTCAGATCTGCCACAGATCAACGTCCATCCAGGTTTACAGAGTGGAAATCCTCCAACCTCCACGATTTGTACTGACGCGTGCACATCCAGCTCCTAGTCGGCTACTCGTGGTTTCATCGTGCATCAATACTTACCGTATATTCTCACAACAGTAGCACGCCTACATCCGTTACGTTTTTCCAGCTCGGTGATGCTCGTTCGTAGTCGGAAGTCCATATAAATCTTCCCTTTGTCAAAATCGCTTGTATTAGTGGATTTCCCCATTGTCTCCACGTATCTCTGGTCCGCTTACATACTTTCCTTTCCACGTCATGCCACCAGGGAGCATTCTGTATCGCTGTGGGCAGTGGTCATAGTATTTTGGCTCATATGGTGACCGTCTGACTGTCTTGAAAGAATAAGGAAAGTGCATCGCTGACCTAGAAAACATGTTGTAGGGAAGAATCGCTGACCTACAAAACATGCTGTAGGGAAGAAGTGGTAAGACATCTTTGCAAAATATTTCACGCCTCCGAGTTCGGAAGAGACACGCGATCTACAATCAGTCTGAAAAGTTTTGCCATATCTAGTGGTGCATAGTCTAGTTAGCTTTTTGCAAACTACTGTGGGGCGTTAGATGAAAGACAACTAGTTAGTGGTACTAAAAAGAGCTGTTCTTGTGTTCTTCTTCTTCTAAAAGACTGTGCCTTATCTCTTTCAGTGGTCCTCTACATCGCCATTTATGAAGAATATCTCGTCATATTTTTTTGAAATAAGATGTTATCGCTCGTCCTTGTCTTAGAAAATGTGCTTTGGAAGAATATCATGTCTAAGGTCCCAACAGTTTCACTTCCATTGACCTGTAAGTTTCAATTGTTCTTTCTTCTCTTCTGTTTCTTGTAGTACCATCTCAGTCGTCTTCCTGTGACTCCAGCAAGGTTTTGTAATTTTACTCCGGATCCACATCTCCAAAGCATCGCGGAGAGCTTTCTCTTGCTTTTCTAACGTCCAGGTTTCACACCCCTGTGTCACGACACTTCATACAAAAGTTTTCGCATGTATTTTCTTGGTGTGGAAGTTGATGTGCTTCTTCAGTAGAAGAGTCTTCTAATTTGAAAGGTGCTGTGGACAAGTGATGTTCTTCTCTAGCTTTTCTTGATACATTTATTGTTTTTCTACGCAATGCTATCGAGATACTGAAACTCGGTTACCTCCTCGAAGAGGTCACTACGTTGTCTCCACCTCCTTTCTTCTGTGTAACCATGGTTTTTGCCTTCTTGGTATTTATTTTTAGTTTCACTTAGTTATCTTTAAAGGCCTTAACCATTTCATATAGTTCTTCTCTATCGCTATTGCAATGTCATCGACAAATCCGATACAGTGGAAATGGATACCATTTATTTCGTTTCCAGTCGTCTTTTCTTTCATTGGTGTTACGCCTCCTCAGCGAACAAATTAAATAAGTAATGGTATTGAGTGCACCGTTTTCTCACACCAGTTCTTATTTTTCCTTCTTTCTTGCTATATTAACATCCAGTTCAGTATTTTGACCTTTGTTTATACTCAAAATTTGTAAAGTGCTACTTTGTGCATTACTTTAAATAATAACTTCCAGTCAGCAATATCAAACGTCTATCCTAGGTCAATAAATGCGATATTTGTTTATATGCTCACTTCTAATCTTCTTAACGACATCTGACGTAATCACATTATTGCTTCCCACATCTGTTTCACTAATCTGAAGCCAAACTGATCACTGGATGAGTTCAGAAATAATATCTTTTTAGCTCTAATTATGGTTGGTAATATTTGTAATGCTTCTCACAGAAGGGCTAGTGTATTAGAACCTTCATTATCGAATCCATTAGCCTTTGATTTGACCTGGATCAGTAGAAATTGAAAGACTACTATGAAACGAAAGGGATATAGCAATTGGTATAAACGTGATAAGGACACATCTTGTAATAGTCTTTCTTTTTTATTTACAATTTTTATTTGGCCCCAAACTGCCCGGCTGTGCAGCATAGTCGCAACAGTTTTCGGAGATTCTATGTGATCGCCACAGCAAATTTAGGACGAATGTATCTTTGATTTCCCAGCTGCACTCCGTAGTCCAGTAGAACGATGTTACATACGACCGAATTCTGAATTGTGGATTCTGATAACTGTGAAAAAAATCAACATTATTTTTTATTTTAGTAGCGAATCTAGAGTGACTGATTGTAACTATAGTGGTACCGTGTTTGTTGGAAGAAGCTTTGTGGCCATTAATGAATTTGCGGCTGCAAATAATTATAGGATTTTAAATTCAATTGTAAATGAATATTAGAATGCAAATTTTAACGTCCAGGCAGAAAATGTATTTCTCACTAATTCTGTGGCTTACCATGAACAAGAGTAATATTGCGACAATGGAACTTCTATTAAAAATGAGGACAGATAGACAGAAATGACACCAGAAAGGTATTGAGGGATGGAACTCAGCCAATTAACAAAATTAGCATGCTCATTTGCAAGAGAAAAATAAAATGTGACGTGAAATTCATGAATTTAATTGTGAAGTCCAGCGTCAGTAACAGCATGCAGAAACGATTTTGACTGCATTTCGGTTTATATGCAAATATTCAGAAATTAGGTAAAACTATCAAACATGATAAAATATGTAGTTCGCCTATTGATGTAAATCTAATACACATGGAAGTCAAGGTAATACTTACGGTAATAACACTAAATGTGCGAACAGTACTATTCACAATCTTCCAAGTACTGGTAAGTTTAAGGATCTCGATTCGCAGAAACACTTGAAATCAGTAGATTTCATGAAACATACATAATTTGGATTTGGACATATTCCGAATGACACTGAAGAAATTTATCTGTGTATATGACATATGAACAACTGCAGAACAACACTAGGAAATCCAGATGCCGATCAATATGTAAATTTTGTGAGGTTGAGAATGCATTCAATAGTAAAAACTTGTTCAGGACAAAACAACGAAATATTAAAGGAAAGTGATTTTTTCTCAGTGATTAGGAACGAAATGAAGAGACAATGATGTGTTTGTTGGAAGGCTACTGTGGCCAAACCAAGTTCTGGAATGAAAATGTTAATGAAGACAAAGAGACCATTTTCCTGACCTAAGATGTACCGTGAAAGTACATGAGGAACTGGCAGCGTAAATTATTACGAGCTGCTCATAGTTGATTGATCGAAAGAGGAAAATTCCGTTTTAAAAAAGACGATATATGCTGTGGACATAAACAGCGTGTGATAAAGTAGTGCAAGGTATGTCGGTTTCGGTACGGATTAATGAGGTCAAAGAAGAATAAAATATGCACCTATTACGCTCATACTACAGCTTTAGGCTCGAACTGCGCTGAGTTAAATCTACACAAGCTCATGACACGTCGCATACAGTGCACGTCAGAACAAAAGCAACCAGGATCAAATGAAAGTCAAAGCCGAAAATAGCTGATAAAATCCACTTCTATTTATATATTCAGAAGTGAATTTATTAACAGAAAAAATTATACCAGACAGGATGTACAGAAAATTCATTGAAATGAGCGAAGCAAATATTTAACACTTCCGCAGTTCATCAAGTAGAAACACATCGAGATGGACTGCACTACAGAATCCTACATATTGTTACAGACGATCTCTCTTTCGTATAGGCTGCCCCGATTTCGGCCTCATTGAACATAATCTGGTTAGACATAAGGCTTAATGGTCATAAGTCAGCGCTTAAAGCGCTAAACATCCAATTTTCTAATAGATCCAATTCCTAATCATATACAAAATATTTATCATAATATGGCCACAGTAACGGCAATTTAATTTACATCAGAGAAAGTGGCAAGGAACTCCAGCTGACCTTCGCACTCTAGTTCACGAAGCAATAAATATACGAAAGCTAATTATAGTAAAAAACGGTGAAGTAAAGTATTCATGCGATGAATAAGCAAGGTAAAGTGATAAGTAATTGGCAGACTGAGGGTAACATCAGAACAGAAGATGTGTCACTGAAGAAAATCTTCTAGTTGTTACAGTTATTACTTCCACAAATCAACTGCCGAAATCTGTAATGACAAAACCCTCATGCGAGTTTACTGTGCCATAGCAAATATCACCCAGGTAATCCAGAGTGGCGACATCTTCCACACAAATGAGCGAGCCAACGGATTCTATGTTCGCCAATTTCCGCCAAGACCAATACTGTGCAGCCCAAAGAAAACTGATTCCCCTGTGGTCACAGATTGTTCACATTCGACCGTTACTTGTCTTACACACTCAAAGTTAATCTGAAATTTTCTATCAACGCAGTAGCCTCACTGTATGCGAGAAACGAAAAACCCTTTAAGAGAATTGGAAAGCGATCTTTCCGCTTACGCATGCCTTTTGCACATGCGGCATGTTTTAAAATCGGTACAAATACTAATACGCCGGCCGCGGTGGTCTAGCGGTTCTGGCGCTGCAGTCCGGAACCGCGGGACTGCTACGGTCGCAGGTTCGAATCCTGCCTCGGGCATGGGTGTGTGTGATGTCCTTAGGTTAGTTAGGTTTATGTAGTTCTAAGTTCTAGGGGACTTATGACCTAAGATGTTGAGTCCCATAGTGCTCAGAGCCATTTGAACCAAATACTAATACAAATCATAATAACGTATAATAATTTGGTTATACGCTGCTACAGAGTCAATCACAATTTGCAGAAATCTTCCATCCTCCCTTCCCCGCTCCCACCACGTCGTTCAAAACAATAATGGGTAACAGTTCGGTATTTTCGTCCAGATTACAGACAAGTGAAGAAATGAAAGGTAACCATGCTTTTGGTGAAAGGAAAACATTTAAGTGTAATAAAATACTTGAGGTTAATGAACACGATAATTTTTGAATGACAAAACATAAATTATATGACCTGACAATAATGTATTTAAATGATCCTCAGAAGAAATGTATAAAACACACAAATTAAAAAAAAAATAACATGCTCACATATTTGACATGTGAAATGAAATACAGAACGAACGCATATTTGCAGAGATGCAGTGTAAAGGTTGTTCTTTCCATACAGGCGAAAAAAATTGGTTGGTAGAAAATAATACACAGTGGGATCATAAGTTAGATTTATTTTAGAAAGGCTATTCTCGTAAATGTTTCTGGGTCATGGGTCAGCTGGAGTCGGCACAGGGGTTGCACTGTGTCATCACACACAGTTAAACACTGGCAGAGTCATGAATATTACAGGCGGTTCTTATTGGGCGGTGTAAGGCACAAAACAAGGTACATGCCCTACTTGAGTTGTTGTGAGCTTCCCGAGTGACATACCGTTGACAGGAATAGTTTGCTACAGACATATAACTTCACTACACTTCATCCTGTCGACGTTGTACAATTTACTGCTAATATTCAGCCATCTTGTGATGAAAGCAGCACGTCCTTGTGCGGACCTTGGCACAATTGTGCATCCAAGCGTCAGTTCATTATGATGGTTACACTCAATGTCCATGTCAGTGTGTTTGCCTTCAAACTCCCTACATCAACTCTAGGTAACATGGCGCTTATTGGACTGTAATTCATCTGCACGTCAGAGACTAATCTCCGCCTGTCAGCGTTCTATGATCACAGCAGCAAGCTCAAGCAGTCACTCCAGCGGCATTCCCAATCACGTTAGCTCAGTCGACTAAGGCTGTCTTCAGCAGTGCACGAGTAGAGAGACCGGCCAACCATACTATACCACATGAACTCCAGTGAAAGGAGTAAACAAAACACATACTGCAGAAGTACCAACAAAATATCATTGTTCTTCAATTTATTTTAATATAAATGAATGACGACCAAATGAAATACTCATTTATGCATAGCAAAAGGATCAATGCATCAAAACATAAAAATGTTTCTTCCCTTTCACAGGTAAGTAGTAATTTTACTGGGAGCACAGATAGATCCAATTTCATATAATTATAGTTATCACACAGTAAATTTCTTAACACATTCTTTTAAAATTAATATATTTATTATGACATATGCCAAAGAAAGTAAAACAATTACACATATATTGCTTAAATTATATATTGATGAACTTTGAAATTACTGTTCTTAGTCTATGCCGCAGCTTTGAGTCAGAAGTACTTAATACTGGTGGGGATCAAACATAGTATGACGAAAAGAAAAAAGAACAAAAAATTACTAAACTCGCATATTCATAAAACCACTTAGTAACAAGTTTCTGACTTCTACAAATAAATGCAACTCTATGTCCTTCAGTATCGTGTAAAATAAGTAGGAAAACCTTAATTCGCTGTACAAAAACAAGGGCTCATTCGAGCTTCTAATACAATTTTTTGGCTCGCCTTAAGTTGTATCTAGTAGAATATCAGTCAGATTAATAGAAATATAATCATAATATGATATTCTTAAATGTATCATGCTACACCTCCACTGCATTTGCGTCTGTTCTAAGGAAGAGGAACATCGAAGAATTACACAGAGTAAAAGTTCTTCATGGAAGGGTGAGTGACACGCCAGTATACTTTACAGGATCAACACACACACTGCAATTGATTCAAACAACTGATAGTTGTACTCGTCGTTTCCGAAAAGTGAATATGTGACACTTATTATTACAAGAGAAATATATGAATGAGGAGACACAAAAGATAAAGATTAACTCAGACCTATACTCATAATCACCAACTTATTTGAAAGAAAACACCGAATACACATAGGGATTTTGATACACAAGAAATATCTGAGATTACATGAACATTTCATTAGCTTACATACTCATTTCACTTGTGCCCAGGAGCTGAAACATATATACAGACTATTATCATAAAAGGGAGCAATCAGTAGAACCACATCGTCATATTATGTCTAATACCCAATGTTCGCCAGTTTCAGCTAACACCTTAGTTCTTTCACACATCTTCCTTCCAGGAATCTCTAACATTCGCGATGCGGTGCACACCATGTAACTTGAAAGTGTTTAAAATCTCCTCTTCGACAATGTGAAGATGTGGCACCCACTGTAGCAGGTATGGCCCATCGAATACACTAAAAAACTGCCCAGATAGTGCATTTCATCATTACATAGCTGGTGCGACTACACAAATACTTTCTGTCCCAGATGACAAGGTCACTGCTTTGTGCGTCGTCGATCACAGTCCTTACAAAGTTCTACCATATAAAACTTCCTGCCAGTTTAAAACTGTGTTCCGGACCGAGACTCCAACTCGGGACCTTAGCCTTTTTCGGGGAAGTGCTCTACCAACAAAGCTATCCTAGCACGACTGGTTACTTGTCCTCGCAGGTTTACTTCCGCCAGCACCTCGTCTCTTACCTTCCAAAGTCCAGAGTGCGGCACGTGGTTTTAATCTTCAAGTAAGCTTCTGCAGAGTGAAAATCACATTCTGAAAACATCCCCCAGGCTGTGGCTAAACTACATTATGTGATCAAAAGCATCCGGACACCCCCAAAACCATACTTTTTCGTATCAGGTGCATTATGCTGGACCTACTGCCTCGTACTCCATATTAGCGACCTCAGTGGTCATTAGGCATCGTGAGACAGCAGAATGCGGCGCTCCGTGGAATTCACGGACTTCGAAAGTGGTCAGGTGATTGGGTGACACTTATGCCAAACGTCTGTACGTAAGATTTCCGCACTCCTAAACATCCCTAGGTCCACTGTATCCGATGTGATACTGAGGTGGAAACGTGAAGGGACACGTACAGGACAAAAGCGTACCGGCCGATCTCGTCTGTTGACTGAGAGAGACCGCCAACTGTTGAAGAGGGTCGTAATGTGTAATAGGCAAATATCTATCCGGACCATCACTCAGGAATTCCAAACTACAGCAGGATCCACTGCAGGTACTATAACAGTTAGGCGGGAAGTGAGAAAACTTGGTTTTCATGGTCGAGCGGCTGGTCATAAGCCACACATCAAGCCAGTAAATGCCGAACGATGCCTCGCTTGGTGTAAGGAGCGTAAACATTGGACGACTGAGCAGTGTAGAAACGTTGTGTGGAGTAACGTATCACGGTACACAATGTGGCGCTCCGATGGCAGTGTGTGGGTATGGCGAATGACCGGTGGACGTCAGCTGCCAGCGTGTGTAGTGCTAAAATTCGGAGGCGGTGGCGTTATGGTGTGGTCGTGTTTTGCGTGGCACTATAACAGCACCTTCTTACTTCCCACTGTTGAAGAGCAATTCGGGGATGGCGACAGCATCTTTCAACAAGATCGAGCAGCTGTTCTAATGCACGGCCTGTGGCGGAGTGGTTACACGACAATAACATGCCTGTAATGGACTGGCCGGCACACAGTCCTGACCTGAATCCTATAGCTCACCTTTGGGATCTTTTGGAACACCGATTCTATGCTACGCCTCACCGACCGACATCGATACCTCTCCTCAGTGCAGCACTCTCTGAACGCTGAGCTGCCATTCCCAGAGAAACTTTCCAGTACCTGATTGAACGTATGCCTGCGATAGTGGAAGCTGTCATCAAGGCTCAGGGTGGGCCAACACCAGATTGAATCCAGCATTACCGATGGAGGGCGCCACCAACTTGTAAGTTATTTTCAGCCAGGAGTCCAGATACTTTTGATCATATGGTGTATGTCTCCCCAATATCCTTTCTTCCAGCAGTATTAATTCTGCAAGATTAGCTGGAGAGCTTCTGTGAATTCTAGAATACGAGAGACGAGTACTGGCGGAAGTAAAGCTGTGAGGACGGGTCATCAGTCGTGCTTGGGTAGATCAGTCGGTAGAGACTTGCTCCGGAAGGACAAACGTCCCGAGTTCGAGTCTAGGTGCGGCACACAGTTTTACTCTGCCAGGAAGTTTCATATCAGCGCACACTCCACTCCAGAGAGAAAATTTCATTCTGCCGTGTGCTTAATATTGACAACCATTATGTAAATGATGACTGACCTCTCATGTCCATGATCATTCCTTTGTACAACCCAACGGCGCGCAACAAATATCAAAATCGGGTAGGCAGGATTCGATTCCCGAAAACGCTCAGATCAGATTGTTGGAAAGACTTTGCACCGCATTTCAGTTTAGATTGGATCATCAGTAGCATCCGCTCACGAAGTCAGTACAAAACCTTACAAAATAACGGTAGCGCATCGCCTCACCAATGCAGATACTCATCGTCAACGCTGCAACTTGTTATTGTAGTGTGTGCACGGTGTAGAGGTTACACCTGAAACTCTCTTTTTTTTAACGGAGCCTGGCTGCATTTATCGCGATACCCAAGTTCGCAAAGCAGTCGACGTTGTTGTAACGGAAAGGCTCGTCATTTGGGTGAAGAGCATCTGTACGATGTGAAAACAGGATCGTCGTGTGCGATTAGTGCAGATAGGAGAATTTCAGCTTCTCTTCGTCGTTCTCAGTCTCAACTTCTGTCTCAGTTTCTCTTGATTTTGATTATCGCACGTTCAACTTGCCGACATGAGTACTTATTCCTTTGGACAACTATTTATAAGCGTTGTGATTCAACGGCAAGACTTGTCTGAAAGTTTTCGAGCTGCTTGGACCAGCGTCTTTAGCACCGAATTTCTTTGTTACGGATAGTGATGGCTCGAGGTTTTGTATATTTACTGTGACGCAGCAATGCGTCTGTTCTTCTTTTAACTAACTTCTTTTTCAAGTTCCATCGTGAATTTTATATTAGCTATGGATGGATCTAAGTTGCCGAGGAACTCTTAAAGCTTTACTGCTCCATGTGGCCACATTGCCAGTATGTCGTCGAACTACCCCTGGAAACACGATAGTTTCAAGACGACGGATTCCAGTATGCCATGTACACGTCTCCACGGCAGGTGATGAAGGTCTGTCTATAGCCACGCCGCCTGTTTGGTCATAATATTTTCCGTTGAATAACACGTAAGTACACCTCAGAATGTGCCTAAAACGTTCTGCGAGAAGGTCCCTGAATTCTTCCAGGAGTAGTTCGAAAGAATCCGAAAGCGGAACTGTCGTAAAGAGAGAGATTACGTACAGACCTACCGTATCCCGGAGCAGCAATCAACTGAGGCGGTATACGTGGTCTTTATAGTTCCGGATGAGGTGTAATCACTTCCTCACAAAATTCGCTGAGGACTCGTTTCAGGTAGTTTGGCAGCTGCAATGTAGCTGCACAAATATCACTAACTACGGGTGTTACAGGAATTCCTTCCTTCTGTACCTTAGAAAAGCCGTATGTCCGTGGTGGCACTGCTGCTCGCTTTTTAAGCCCCTGAATGATGTACGCCCATTGAGAGGAATCATCATCTTCCTGTGGTACGCAGCGTCATTCAAAAGATTGAAAATCTTCTTTCTGTAGTGCAAACGTGATAATAAGAGCGTAGCGCTGCCCTTGTCGGTTGGCAGAACTAGTTTCCTGCAGAACACTCAGTGCTATTTTTCCCCCTTGGAGGTTTTTGATGTTCGCCTTGGCGCCTTACTAAGTGCTCTATAGGCTTCGCGACGAACCTTTCCTGCTGCTTTCGGTGGGACAGAAACTTCGGCATGCTCCATGGAACTGACGTAATCTGCTATTGGCAGCAATTTTACAGTGTACGCGAAATTTAGCGCTTTAATAAGGATCTTCGCGTATCCTCGACCCAATAATTCTCAGTGACATAAATTATGTCACATCTTCTAGCATTTTGTCTTCGCTTTTTGTGCAAGACTATGAATTTTGCTTTCTGGTGTGCAGAGGTTCTCGGCTGCATTCATCCTGCTCGTGATCAACCCATTCTCATGAACTTACAGAGAGTTTAGGCGATACGTGAAGATGGAGATTAAGAACCTCACCTGAAGTGACATCTAGCATTCGTCGGGATCAGGAGTTCCCTTTAGCACTAGTGCCAGGCGTGCAAGGCGCATAATACTGTTCGCCGCTGGCGTGTTAATGTGATGTATAACCTGAGCGAGCGTAGGTACAACTCGTCCTTCATCACCTATTCAGTTTGATGCTACCAGCATCAGATTGATTCTGGTAGCATTTTTCCAGTGGACGCGAAACTAAGCCTTTTAGAAAGAATCATTTCTATATTCTCATCCACATGTTTCTCAGTGAGAAATATTGTCGTACGACTCCCTACAGATTGTTTTCTCATGTTATATAGATGGTAGAATTTAGATTGATAATGTGCAGACATTTTCAGCTTCATTAATTCTGCTTCTGACCATGAAGTAATGACAACCCATTCTCAGGAGTCTAAAAAAGACAGTAGGCTACATGTACAGATGGTGATGAAGCAGATCATTTGAAGTTGTATCAGCTCCATGGTGCATGTTGTAGCTTCTCTTCCAGAGGAAGCTAGAGCGGAGACTCACCGCGAAGCTTGTAGAGGACTTAGTGAAGCAAAAAGCTAACATCTAATATCTCCAAGGTAGAACCGAGTAACACTGAGAATGCTGCGGGAGGACAAATAAATTGTAGTTCTGCTAAAAGACAGGGACAACGCTACATCTCTAATGTCAAGTGTGGACTACAATAAGAAGATTTTCGATCATTTCAATGACGTTACATGCAGCAGATAGATGTATATTCTACGAATAAAATCGAGAGGAAGACGATTTACTACAATAACATCATCAAGGTTCTTAAAACAGGAGCTGCAGCGCCACCACTGCTATACGGCCTTCCTTCTGAGATTCATAGTAACAATGGCGCATCTAGATACCAGTTGACAAAATACCTGAAGCCACTTACCTTCTAAGACTCAAGGATAGTAATCATGGCGCATCTAGATATCAGCTGGAAAAATACCTCAAACGCAGTCTCAGCGAATGTGCGGAGAAGTGCGAACGCCCTGTCCACAACTCCGCCGACTTTGTACTTCGCCTCTGGCAACTGCGGCTACAGCACACAAACATTACGACATTTTCGACTTAGTTTCCTCTTTGCGAGAATTCCGCTTTCCCATTCACTGGAATTAATCGCGGAAAAGATCGACTCATATTTCACAGAACTTTTTAGGCAAGTTACGATGTCTACTGACCTCCTATGAACAAACCGATGGCGTGGCGATGGACAACCCGTTATTACCTGTCGTAGCGGACCTACACATGGAACACTTTGCAGCAAAGGCCCTAGAATCCGTCAAGTTTATACTAACGCGTTTCTGTGGGCATGTCGCAGGGTGGCCAAATTGAGCAGATAAGAGTCAAGAGTTCCTGAAAGGCCGGCCGAAGTGGCCGAGCGGTTCTAGGCGTTTCAGTCTGGGACTGCGCGACCACTACGGTCGCAGGTTCGTATCCTGCCTCGGGCATGGATGTGTATGATGTCCCTAGGTTATTTAGGTTTAAGTAGTTCTAGGTTCTAGAGGACTGATGACCCAGATGTTAAGTCCCTAGTGCTCAGAGCTAGTTCCTGAAACATTTAAACCCCATTCACCGTAAAACTAGTTTATGAAGGATCGTGGAAAAGAACTCCTAACACCTTGCTCGACATCTTAGTTGAGCGAAGAACGTATGGATGCCTGGGTGACAGTCTATATAGAAAGCCTAACGTTACCGAATTCTATATCCACGGCTTTACAAAGAAATTTGGTGCTAATGGCCCTGGGCCATAGGATTTGAAATCTTTCAGACAACACCTACGAATAGTTACTGGAAGGAATGGCAGCTCAGATCATCAAATAGAACGTGACATGCTGCCAAAATCAATAACGCCTAAGAAAGGGGTTGAGACCGAGCAGCAGAAGCCAAAAATCACCTCTCTACCTTACACTGACTCAATATGCAGATAGATTTGTAAACGGCTATGGTAACAAGATTTCCAGAACGCTTCACCCGCTTCGACTAAGAAGTATTCATTGAAATTTTAAGAAGATCTGGGTCTCCAGAAACCCAGTGTGTATTGCTTTTTATGCGAATGTGGCGTGAGTTACATAGGGTAGAGCAGCAGAACAATCGAGGAGAGATGCAAGAAACATCAGCGACACACTGACTGAAACAATCAACCGAATGAAGTGTCGCGGAGAAGTGCCTCGAATATAATCATGAAATTACATGTGATGAGGTCAGAATCCTCGTGCAAACGCAAAGTATCTGGTACAGAATAATTAAGGCGACTATCGAAATAAAGATGAAAGAATACCAAATAAATAGCGACTGTCGTTTCAGTTTAAATAACGTTTAAGGACTGGCACTTAATTAAAATTTAAGCGGCCATCACATCAACCAGAGTTGGAATACGCTGAGAGAATCTGCGTTTACGGGATAGCAGTGTGAGTTCTGAAAAATTAAAGAGCATCAGAAGCCGTAATGGGTGTCGAGAATCGAACTGAGCTAGAAAACGGCGTGACATCAACTATAGTTCACAGCCTGCTTGGATTCCATTCTACGACTATATGTAACAGAAAAACTCGCATCACCTGTCGATCGCCGAAAATTTTGAATAAATTGGAAACATGGGTTTGGCAGGTGGTCCGTGAGGTAGGGTAAATATTCTGAGACATGACAGGAACGATCATTCGAACCAAGGCAGTGTAGTATTAAATTGTATTGTTTGTTAACCGGGGACCTAGAAACGACGGAGAGGCTCCGTCCCCGCCGCAAACGCAGTGCTCCACAACCCCACGACGACTACCGCAGTCCACTTCACCCCTCCGCACTCCCACACCGAACCCAGTGTTATAGTGCAGTTCGGCCCCCGGTGGGCGCACTAAGGGAACGTCTCACACCAGACGAGTGTAACCCCTATGTTTGCGTGGTAGAGTAATGGTGGTGTACGCGTATGTGAGAACTTGTTTGCGCAGCAATCGCCAACATAGTGTAGCTGAGGCGGAATAAGGGGAACCAGCCCGCATTCGCCGAGGCAGATGGAAAACCGCGTAAAAACCATCCACAGACTGGCCAGCTCACCGGACCTCAACACAAGTCCGCCGGCGGGTTCGTGCCGCGGACCAGGCGCTCCTTCCCTCTCCGGAAAGTAGGGCGATAGACCGATCGGCTAACCGGGAGGGTCCCAGTGTAGTACACATGCGCTCTAATATGCATATCTCAAGAGCGACGAGTACTTCTTCATCCATGATACTACGAAACAAATCTCTTCTTCTGCTAGCTGTCTGGTTTCCACATTTTAGCTGACATAGTATGGAACAAGCAAGAAAAAAAGTGTAATAAGCATGAGCTCTGAAACACGGAGCTTAAAAATCCGACCACTTGTTCAGTAGAAGAGACGTGTTTCACACAAGCAAAGATCCAAATGTGTACACTGCTCTTAAGGCACACATTTTAGAGCCCCGTTTAATGGACTTCTTGCTTTGAACGATTGTCATATACCTGAATAGTGAACATTCGTCCAAGGATACTCTGTATGTGAAGAAGTTTATTTTCAAAATGTGTCTTTATGAAAATGCATTCGGTTCATAACGTACAGGGTGTCCCTCCTAGGAGTCGTCAGGCGCATTTTCTCTGGTGTTTCGGCAGATGTTTTCAAATTCTGCTTTTGCAATGAGTAGCTGAAGTCGATCCAAATAAATGCTGCTGGTAAAGTCGTTTATGTGACACCCAGTCTTAAAGGAAAGCGTCAGTTTGTTACCCGTTACAGCTAAATGATTTTTAAAAGTGGAATTTTACATTCCCAGTCGATAGAGTGTTCCCAAGTTAGTTTAATGCGATATTCGTTTATCAGATAGCGTCAGCAGGAGCAGTAACACACGAAGAATAATCTAGTACTTAAGTAGCGATTGAGCAGCGCTGCTGCATTGTGGTAGCAGTCACGTGGGTCAGGGCTGTGCTGTCACTGCTGGAATAATCGTTACTTTCTATGTAATATCCCCGTTAATGCATATGGACTAAATGAATAATCCAATAGACTAATTTGCCACTGGTCTACTGATTGGGAACGCTAAATTACACTTTAAAAATCACTTCTTTTCGTAACGGAAAACAAACCAACGTTTCACGTTGACACTGAGCATCGTATGAAATACGTGATGAGCATATCTGTTTGGACTAGCTACAGCTACACAACGCAAAAACAAAATTGCAAGTATCTGTGAAAAAACAAGGGAAAATATTTATGCTGTGTATTGAAAAAAAAAAAGTTGAATGGCGAACAGTACAGTAAACTAGAAGTGATCTCTCTGGTTTTGGAACAGTTCACCGAGATGTATTTCAAATATAGTAACTGGTGTTTTATAAAGACGAAGTGAGATATTAATCGGATGTGAACGGAAGTTATGTGTTTACTTAAAATGGAAATACGGTACATTAAGGGAAGGTTTACTAACTCTGGTCCGAAAAGAGCATGTTCTTTGAGAATTTGTTTCTCGGTTCAAAAATGGCTCTGAGCACTATGGGACTTAACTTCTGAGGTCGTCAGTCCCCTAGAACTTAGAACTACTTAACCTAACTAACCTAAGGACATCACACACACACATGCCCGAGGCTGGATTCGAACCCAGACTGTAGCGACTAGAACCGCTCGGCCACCCCGGCCGGCTTGTTTCTCGGGATGTGTTATAGATATCAATGTCAAATTTGGTCAAAATGTTTATTGGTATTTCCTCTACAAACTGGAATTTTTGGGACCGGAAATGTCCAACAGCAAATGCGGAAGTGCCGTCGGAACGAAACAAAATTTCGATGTAGACCTCCACGCTCGGTATGTCACCAGTCAGCTGGCTCATCTGAAAGCAAAATTGAGTTGACGTTAGTGAAGTATATAAGATTCTTTAGGAGTTGTACCTCACTTAAGTTATTTGGACCATAGGAAACAAAATGGTGGCCATTTGAAAAAAAAGGGTTTCGTTCATCAATTTGTCGACTTTATCGACCAAGTAAAAATATTTATAGTTGACGGATCGGGATAAAAGTGGTACAACTCCTAGACAAGTTAGATAGCTTCATCGGAAACAAAGAAGCATGCCAGTTGGCTCAATAGATTTGAAGTTACCATACCGCTCGATAAAAAAAAAGTCGTTTCGAGAAAAACGCGTTTGAAGTTTTGACTACATATAAATGCAATATTGTGTAACTTACATTCAATCTGCTATTCCGGGTCCACGAACTAGTCCTTCCTCTTCCTCACAGAGGGCGTTCTGCTCGATATGGGCCATTCTGCGCTGCTCCAGAGCCGCTCGTACAGTGACAAGCGGTTTTCGGCCGCTTGAATTCGGCGGTCGTCCGAATGCTTCGCGAACTGTGTCGAATAGAGGCCCAGGGTGACGTCCGTCGTTGTCATGGTCTTCAGAATTGCTGAATACCCTTCTTTGAAGCTGCTCACTACCAGGAAAGTCGCAATCTCCACAGTCTTCGCACCAGAATGCAAATTCTTGGGGGCTAAGTTCCAAACACACGCGTTCAAACTTTCATTTGAATTTTATGTGTTTCCTCCCAAGCACCGGCACAATAACTCGTCTTCCGAAAGAAAAAAACTGGTGCTTGAAGAAGGCCGATTTCATGAGGTGCATTTTTTTGTTCAACCGCGAATAACAAATCCGTTCCGTATTCGGAAAAACCAATTCAGGGGTGGATTCTAAACACTTTTGTGGATCCAAAAATGCAATTAAAATTGATTTTTGGAATCAAAAGATAGTAATACTCCCCTTAAGGTGGAAACCACTTAATTTAATGTTGGAGTGCTTGAGCGGAAACTAGAGGTTGAGCGAGTTCAGCGGAGCGCAACATCAAGCATTACCGTTCGCTCTCTGACCAATGTCGACAAAAAACAGCTTAACTAAGACGATTTCAGACAGAAATCTTATTCAGAAATATTAACGTCCTCGCCCTATTCCATTAGAAAAGAGACGAACCAGCAAACTATTAAATATCTGCTCAAGTGGTAGTGTACACGAAGCAATACACATTCAAAAATAGCAGTTTTAATACTTTAATCTATCACGACAACATAACATCAGTAATGCACTACGAATGAATATACAACAGGATACAGTGTTTGAGATACAGTGTAATTTGGTGCAGTATGTATTACTTCGACGGTTATACATAATAGTGTTATACGGTACAAATGAGTCGTTGACAGTATTTCTGATCCTACTCAACCCATGGCTTGTCAATGTAACACAATCCAACATCTTTTTACTTGGTCACATTTCGTCTACAGTGCCCACTGTCGATAGTAACCTACGTTTGATTTCTAACGAGAAGGAAACGCAATTCGAATTGTGGTCTTGGTCTACCGTTTACTAGGCTGAGAGAAGATCTTACCTGACGTTCGATGTTCATGTCGATGATCATGGTCTTTTAATGAACTGTCTCGACAACATGTAGTGTATGCTGTGTTAATTCATGGATTGTGCTGCTGATTTGTGCGAGGATTTAATACCGCTTAAAAATTTAATGGGGATACAGTACGCCGTAAATATACAGGGTGACACAGAATAACGGGAATGTTTGAAATGAGTAGTGGCAGCCATGAGCAGGTGGCAGCCCTGAGGGTTCATGACAGCTAGTAAACAGACTGCCATTTCAGCAATCATGGGTCAGTGGAACGGATTACAGCGTTATGTTTTATAAAATGAGTGACAGTTTGGTAGCGGCAGAGAGGGAGTTTCGTAGTTTTTATAATTTACGACGTCATGATGCTGTTACGTCGGAACACGCGATAAAATGTTCGATTAATAACTTTTAAGGGACTGGATCTGTCGTCAAGAAGAAGCCAACACGACGACCAAGAAGTGTGCGTTCTCCGGCGAACATTGATGTTGTACGCGAGTCTGTCTTACGGAGCCCACGGCGCTGAATTCTTTAGCAAGCAGCAGTGGTTGGAATGTCCCGGGAGAGTGTTCGCAGAATTCTTCGTCTCGACTTAAAATTTCATCCGTTGAAACTACAGATGGTGCAACAATTGAAGGACAACGATTACCGGTTACAATTAGGATTCTGTCAACAAATGATAACAAAAATAAACAATGACGGTGAATTTCTAAACAAGCTGTGGATATTAGATGAGGCACAGTTTCATCTTACTAGTCATGTGAATAAACAGAACTACCGTTACTGGGCAAACACAAATCCTAACGACGTTCATGAGCGCCCTTTACACGCTAGTGAAGTGACAGTATGGTGTGGTGTTTCATCACATAGGATTAACGGACCGTATTTTTTCGCAGATGAACAGGGAAAGACAATAACTGTCAATGCCGATGGTTACGTGGAGATGTTACAAACTTTCGTTACACCTACATTGAACAACTTTCCAAGCGTTCAAGAAGCCTGGTTTTAACAGGACGGCAATCAATATCACATGTGCGAGAATTGTTAGGCAACCGTGTGATCTCACGATTCAGTAACATTCCCTGGCCTCCTAGATCGCCAGCTTTATACGTTTGTGATTTTTTCTTGTGGGGCTACCTCAAGAGCAATGTCTACACGACTCGAACAAGAATCCTGGATGAGTTGAAACAAGGAATTTGGGATGCAGTTCACAGTATCCCAATTAAGATGTTGCAGTGGTCAATCAGTAATTTCAATTGCAGATTTCACGACTGTATTCGTACAAGAGGACGCCATCTGAAGAACGTAATTTTTAAAATAAATGTCGTCAGTGTTTCGTAAATTGCAAAGCTGTAAGGTTTCGATTACTATGAATGTAATTTCTTTCCTTCAACACTTGAAGTTTTATTGGAATTTGGAAATGTTCCCGTTTTTCTGTGTCATCCCGTATTTTATTAGCTAAATTACAGTTGATTTTTTTGGTCCCTTCATTTCTCCCAATGAGGGTGGGGGAACTTCAATTGTGAAACAAACAAATTAATGTATGTTCGTGACTTAATAAATTCGCGAATGTAGATACTTATTTTTGCCCGTTTGTATGTATGCGTATTTTAATGCGTGGTACCGTGACCATCATTATTCATTCTACAGTCTACGTAACTCTGTAGCGTCTCTCAAAAGTTAGTAGATGTTACTCTTATTAGGCAAAACGAATGGAATATAAATTTCACCTTTGCTTCTTGTAGATTTTGTCAAAACGAATGCATGTGGAGACTGCTTACCTTCTAGGTTGCAGGGACTTCTCTAAACCCGTCAGGGCGATTTGCTGCTTGATACTCCTTTGACGCTTCGTGAAATCAGTCGGGCTGTGTTTGCGATGCATCCACGTTGAGCCCTGCCAATATTAATGTGACGTGCTCGCCTCGCATATCTGTCGCGCCCGCGTTATTGACCCTGCGGCCTCCCGTACGATGTCACAGGCGCTTCAGAATAGACTACGGGTGCGGTGGGTGTTTTTGGGCCGGTTTATACGGCAACGTGTGATGAAGGGGAATTTGTAGGTGGAGAACAGTGTCGAGGGGCGAGAGGCGGGGTCGGGGATGATGTGGCCAGTTGGTCCCTCCTCTAACGCGTCGCGTGCCACTGGCAGCATCTCCCACCCTTCACTGTAACAGCATACTCCTACTGTGTTGCCCACAATTCTGAGTGCCACATGTGCCAATCTCTCAGTCACAGCTCGTCATCCTGCTACAAACCAGATATGTTTTCGACAAAATAAGATAAGTCGGGAATGATGTTACTTTCTGGGTGTCATACTGACTGAATCTATTAGCGTGGCCACTACTCCTAATTTCAGACCTCGCGTGGAGTCTGAATGCTGATTGCGACAGTGGCTTTAATGTGGAATGCTTGCTAACCATTTTCGCATCTAGAGATTGACATAGTGAAAGGCTTCAAATTTTAAAGTTTTCGAGGAAAATAAAAAAGTAAATCTGCTATCAGGTCAAGAGGACCAAGTGATATTCAGCTAAGTCTGGAACCGCGCGACCGCTACGGTCGCAGGTTCGAATGCTGCCTCGGGCATGGATGTGTGTGATGTCCTTAGGTTATTTAGGTTTAAGTAGTTCTAAGTTCTAGGGGACTGATTACTTCAGATATTAAGTCCCATAGTCCTCAGAGCCATTTGAACCATTTTTTGCCAGATGGTGCCATTTGGTATGGGGTCAGCACGTCGCTCTACCTACCGTCGTACGCGTTCCAGGACTTGTAACCGCTACAGATCCTCATGTAGCTCCCAAATGGTTCAAATGGCTCTGAGCACTATGGGACTTAACAGCTGTGGTCATCAGTCCCCTTGAACTTAGAACTACTTAAACCTAACTAACCTAAGGACATCACACACATCCATGCCCGAGGCAGGATTCGAACCTGCGACCGTAGTGGTCGCGCGGTTCCGGACTGCGCGCCTAGAACCGCGAGACCACCGCGGCCGGCATGTAGCTCCCAATTTGGCCTCGGGACGTTGAGTACATCCCGTTACAGGCCGTCAAGCAAGGTCCTCCGCATGGCAGACAAACGCACTTTCCGCACCGCTACTGAGTTGGAGTTACCAGGATAAATAGAAGTAGCAATTAAGAGCATTTTTACATCGGTTTGGGTTTGGTGTACTTTTAGTTCCAGTACATCTATGGTGACGAGATCCTCCACCATATAAAACATGTAGGAAAAAATTATAGACAGTAAACATTTACCAAGAAAAAGAAGTATGCTAATGTACCTTCAACAGACCCCAAGTCAAATCGTCCGAGTGGATGTGAAATACGCCAAAAAGATTCTACTCATATTTTCATTGAAAAGGTAATATATAGCTTGTCGTAAAACACTTATATTTTATAATTCTTAGACTACACTAGTCATGCATCGTCATATTGAAAATTTGTTTCAGAACACTTATTTACAACTAAAGCGTTACTCCACTGAATTTGTTCAGAAGTCAGATTGTACTCGTACTAGCGTTATTTCATAGTATTGGTAACATAAAAACTGTTCAGGATTTCGTGATGACCTGTTGACAAATTGCCTGTTCTCTTCTGCCTCGGCTTCTTCGAATGATGTTTGTTAGATAATGATTTTTCTGACGTTTCGCCAGCACGAGTGCATGGCATTGTCAAACCTTCACTATCCATTGTTGGTGGTGGACTGGAGTCGAGCTCGCGGCCACAGATTGCCATGTGTGAAGGAATCGTTGATGTCAATGCTGAAGTTGAGTCGGCATCCACAGAAGACTGCTGGTCCATCCAGTAGGGAGTGTGCGGCGACAGACTTTATAGTATTCTTTTTCTTGTCTGCAGCAGAAGTTGTCATTTCCACGTCTTCAATTGTTTTATATATTGTCTGTCTTGAACGCGGCTCATTCGCGCTGCTGCTGCTGCACAGGCAACTGCATTGAACGCTGCCACCATGCCTTATACAGAAGATATCGTCGACGTTCAAGACAGACAATATATAAAACAATTGAAGACGTGGAAATGACAACTTCTGTTGCAGACAAGAAAAAGAATACTATAAAGTCTGTCGCCGCACACTCCCTACTGGATGGACCAGCAGTCTTCTGTGGATGCCGACTCAACTTAAGCATTGACATCAACGATTCCTTCACACATGGCAACGGATGGTTAACTGTTGCTATAGTACGAGGTGGATCTGGAGTTCCAAACGTATCCGGCCTGGAGAGCTTTGTGGACCGTGATGTCATCGCATATAGAACTTACCATGTTACTGAGAACGCTAATAAAGACTTTGGCAAATCTACCTATATGTCACCCTCTCCCTTTACTTTATATACTCGTAATAGACGTGCCAACGACCAACGACTTTAGTGTGGTCATTTTGGATGCGGTTCTGCCCTCGCTGCCTGCAACGATCGTTCTTTGTAGCACGAGAATCCACGACCCCTTCACCTTGAAGCTTCTTCTTTCCTGTTGAAGCTGTTGTCATATTGTGTATTTCAGTAGCTTTCCTGAACAAACAGGTGAAATAACTGTTCTCTACTGAAAGAAATTCTGTGTTGGCGAATTTTACTACGCTACTGGCCATTTTAATTCCTAGACCAAGAAGAAATGCAGATAATTAACGGATATTCATTGGACAAATAAATTACTCTAGAACTGACATGTGATTACATTTTCACGCAATTTGGGTTCATAAATCCTGAGAAATCAGTACCCAGAACAACCACCTCTGGCCGTACTAACGACCTTGATACGCCAGGGCATTGAGTCAAACAGAGCTTGGATGGCGTGTACAGGTACAGCTGCCCTTGCACCTTCAGCACGATACCACAGTTCACCAAGAGTAGTGACTGGCGTATTGTGACGAGCCAGTTGCTCGGCCACCATTGACCAGACGTTTTCAATTGGTGAGACATCTGGAGAATGTGCTGGCCAGGGCAGCAGTCGAACATTTTCTGGATCCAGATAGGCCCGTACAGGACCTGCAACATGCGGTCGTACATTATCCTGCTGAAATGTGGGGTTTCGCAGGGATCGAATGAAAGGTAGAGTCACGGGTCGTAACACATCTGAAATGTAACGTCCACTGTTCAAAGTGCTGTCAGTACGAAGAAGAGGTGACCGAGACGTGTAACCAATGGTACCCTATACCATCACGCCGGGTGATACGCCAGTATGGTGATGACGAATACACGCTTCCAATGTGCGTTCGCCGCGATATCGCCAAACACGGATGCGACCATCATGATGTTGTAAAAGGACCTGGATTCATCCGAAAAAATGACGTTTTCCATTCGTGCACCCGGGTTCGTCGTTGAGCAAACCATCGCAGGCGCTCCTGTCTGTGATGCAGCGTCAAGGGTAGCCGCAACCATGGTCTCCGAGCTGATAGTCCATGCTGCTGCAGTCGTCGTAGAACTGTTCGTGCAGATGGTTGTTGTCTTGTAAACGTTCCCATCTATTGACTCAGGGATCGAGACGTGGCTGCACGATCCGTTACAGCCATGCGGATAAGATGCCTATCATTTCGACTGCTAATGATACGAGGCCGTTGGGATCCAGCAAGGCGTTCCGTATTACCCTGCTGAACTCACCGATTCCATATTCTGCTAACAGTCATTGGATCTCGACCAACGCGAGCAAGAATGTCGCGATACGATAAACCGCAATCGCGATAGGTTACAATCCGACCTTTATCAAAGTCGGAAACGTGATGGTCTGTATTTCTCCTCCTTACACGAGACATCACAACAATGTTTCACCAGGCAACGCCGGTCAAGTGCTGTTTGTGTATGAGAAATCGGTTGGAAACTTCCCTCATGTCAGCTCGTTGTAGGTGTAGCCACCGGCGCCAACCTTGTGTGGGTGCTCTGAAAAGCTAATCGTTTGCATATCACAGCATCTTCTTCCTGTCGGTTAAATTTCGCGTCTGTAGCACGTCATCTTCGTGGTGTCGCAATTTTAATGGCCAGTAGTGCATGTGGTCGGTCCTACACGTCGCGTGCTCCGCCACGGCCGATTTCGCCACCTGCCCCATCGTGCAAAGCCTTTTATGTACGGTGACTTTTGTGTTGAATGATCATCCTATCTTTCCAACATACTCTTTTCCACAAGTACATGGTGTGCTGTATGTTCGCGACTCCGCAAGTGGATTCCTTTCCTCCTTTGCTGATCTAATAGTCTTTGATCTTCTTTGTCGGATTTTAGATATTTTTTACGCCGTGTTTGCACAATGTACGGTCGATTCACTGCGAACGTACGGCACAAACGCCGTATCCGACATTTCTTTTTCCGATGTATCACTTTGCAAAGTGTTTGATTCTTACGAGCTCATCACAATTCATGTCGTTTTTCAGAGTTATGCCTAGATATATAGTCAATGTAACTGTACGAATCAGTATGTCACTCATCCTGACTTTCGAAAATTATGTGAATGATTTTCCCATTCATCTGCTTTAACATACATTTTCTATATTTAGAGCAATCTCCCTATTAGAAGTGCAGAATTTTATTTCTACACTAGAATCACATGGATTTGTGTCGAATAATTTTTGTTGAATATCTCATCCACGTTTAATATGTTTAGTTCTACAATCATCTCCTTTAACACAGTTCCACTATCGTATTTCTTAAATGTTCTGTCGCTTGACAGCTACTTGAAGGGAAAAAGTGATACCAGAGAGCATCCTAGCTGCAGGCAGGCGGTCGATAGAAGTGCGAAACTTATTTTTAATTTCCTCTGTCACGAGGTTGACGAAGGCGTCGGCGACGGGCTTTGTTCTGCTATCGGCGTTCCAGCAGCAGCTGCCTGCAGGGTGGCCGCTTTCTGGAGACGTTTCACTCAGCGCTTGCGATGAAAGCGCTTCTTAAGTGGTCCGCGCAGCCTCTTTAGGTGACGTGCGTGAGGTCTCAAAACCCCGATGAGATATAAGGGGTGAGAAACGGTGCCACTGTCACCATTCAACAGGTATTCTGCACTTGAGATGTAACCGTTGCCTTCCATGTTACGCGAATATTCAACAGTCCGTACTGTTAAGGATTTCTAGACGCTTATATGAAACGTTCGTAAAATTGAGATTCAAATTTTTCTCCATCAGTGATTTTTATTAAACTTGTTTTATTCGTAGAACAAGAATCGTATCAGATACCTCACAGACAAATGGTTATTGATTCAGAAGACTAACGATAAACGGTAGTACCGTATTTCGGACCGAATTTGCTCCAACTGCATATTGCTTTGTATAAGACTTACACTACTGGCCATTAAAATTGCTACGCCACGAAGATGACGAGCTACAGACGCGAAATTTAAGTGAAAGGAAGAAGATGCTGTGATATGCAAATGATTAGCTTTTCAGAGCTTTCACACATAGTTGGCGTCGGTGGCGACACCTACAACGTGCTGACATGAGGAAAGCTTCCTACCGATTTCTCATACACTAACAGCACTTGACCGGCGTTGCCTGGTGAAACGCTGTTGTGATGCCTCGTGTAAGGAGGAGAACTGCGTACCATCACGTTTCCGAGTTCGATGAAGGTCGGATTGTAGCCTATAGCGACTGCGGTTTATCGTGTCGCGACATTGCTGCTCGCGTTGGTAGAGATCCATTGACTGTTAGCAGAATATGGAATCGGTGGGTTCAGAAGGGTAATAAGGAACACCGTGCTGGATCCCAACGGCCTCGTATCACTAGCAGTCGAGATGACTGGCATCCAAATCCATCAATCGTCACATAGGCAACAACAATGTGTCGTCATCTCAGTGACGGAGATTTTATTTTATTTTATTTTATTTATTTATTTTTTCAAGTTTCCAATAGTGATTTTGAGTGATTCGTTTGCTGGCTGCTGTCTAGTGCTGTTCGGCGCACGCTAGCTCGTTTTTGGAGACATGTAAGCTGATGATTGTAACAGTACCTTCCACATTCTGAACACCTACCTGAAATACTTACTTGTTACACAATGTCTGTAGCTTAATTTGTTGTAATTTGTGGCGTCCTTTCGCCTCATTAAACTTTCAATACGCGAGCTGCCTATGTAGAGATCTTATGCTTTCTCCACACAGTCTTTCATGTAATTTGATACATTATGTGAAAAATAGTATCCGCATACCTGGCTCAAAATGACTTACAAGTTCGTGGCGCACTCCATTGGTAATGCTGGAATTCAATGAGGTGCCGGTCCACACTTATCGTTGAAGACAGCTTCCACTCTCGCAGGCGTGCGTTCAATCATGTCTATTAGGTTTCTTGCAGAATGGCAGCCCATTCTTCACGGAGTGCTACACTGAAGGGAGGTATCGATGTCGATCGGCGAGGCCTAGCACGACGTCGGCGTTCCAAAACATCTCAAAGGTGTTCTGTAGGTTTCAGTTCTGGACTCTGTGCAGTCCAGTCCATTACAGGGGTGTTGCTGTCGTGTAACCACTCCGACACAGGCCGTACATTATGGACAGCCGTGTTGAAATATGCAGTCGCCATCCCCGAATTGCTCTTCAACAGTGGGAAGCAAGAAGGTGCTTAAAACATCAGTGTAGGCCCGTGCTATGATAGTGCTACGCAAACCAACAAGAGGCCCAATCCCCCTCCATGAAATATACGACCAAACCATAACACAACCACATCCGAGTTTTACTGTTGGCATTAAACACGCTGGCAGATGACGTTCACCGGTCATTCGCAATACCCACACCTGCCAACGGATCGCCACATTGTGTATGGTCATTTGTCGCTCCACACAACGTTTTTATACTGTTCGGTCGTCCAATGTTTATGTTCCTTACACCGAGCAAGGTGTCGTTTAGCATTTACCGGCGTGTTGTGTGGCCTATGAACAGCCGCTCGACCATGAAATCCAAGTTTTCTCACCTACCGCCCAACTGTCATAGTACTTTCAGTGGATTCTGATTCAGTTTGGAATTTCTGTGTCATGGTCTGGATAGATATCTGTCTATTACACATTACGACCCTTGTAACGTCCCCTTAGAAAAATTAATGAATTACTGTGCTGATAAACCTCTTACATTATTTGATTTTCAAACAGCTGAGCAGAACAGAACGTACTCAGACATTTCGCTCTTTACCTATTCTGATCAACACTAAACTGACACATATTTTTAGCGCAACGAAATCTGACTTTCATTAATCCTTACAAAAGAATGGCCCTGACTAACATTAACCTATCCGTTTCACAAATCACTTTCCTCACAAAAATCATCCTTACTCGAACTACTGCAATACAGCGAGCGCCACTACTGCCAGCTAAATAAAAGATTCAAACTACTGAAGGCAACAACTACTGATAGGTATAGTTAGAAAATGAAAGAATTTGATAGAGGACAAGCAATGTATTTACCTTAATAGTGTTCAAAAGTCATAATATATACATATCAGTCCATGATATCCAATATTACAAATTTACTCTTTCTGATGGACACACGTCCAGATCGTCCGCTCTCAAAATTCCGCCATCTCTCGCCCCACATCCACCACTCCTGGTGGCTCACCTCCAACTGCGCTACGCTACGCGCAGTTATCATCTATGTGCCCAACACTACAATAGCAATACTGCAACAATGCAGACCAGCCACAGACTTCACACAGCACAGTCAGTCACTTTCATATAGAGCGCTACGTGGCGTTACCAACATGAGAACCTAAACAGCCTACTTACATAGCCCCCATGCTACCCACAAAAAATTTTACAAATTCTTTTGGACTGTGGCCAATACAGATTTGAAGAAATTTTTCATAATTAGAATAACAAAGATATCAAATGCACACACTAATTGATACAATGTTGGTCAAAAGCTAAAATTTTCTCACAGTCCATAAAGATAGTCCTGATCATTCATCACAGTAAAATTGCAGTGTTCTTCTTTCTCAAAATGTGAGCAGTAAAAGAAAATGCACACGGAAGTAGTGGATTTCCATGCAGTCTTGAAGAAGTAGTGTTGTCCTTCCAACGGAAAGATAATGCTGACTCTTGACGTGCAGACAGGTAATGGGCCACAACAGAACAAACCCACCGCAGAATCAGTCGAAGTTTTGAAGAATATTGGTAGGTAGGTCATCACAGAGCAGACCCACTGTAGTCCTGGTAGAGATTACGGTATTGCTGGGCCACCAGAGGTGCAGATCCACTGCAGACCTTGTAGAGATAATGGTATTGGTGGGCCATCAAAGATGCAGACCCACTGTAGTCCTTGTAGAGATGGCCAGCAGCCATCTGTTGCGACTGTGCAGGTTTCACAATCACCATCGAAGAGTCTTGCGGAGAATGTAGCAAGTCCATAAACCACCACTTGAGCACTCACAAAGTTTTTGTAATTGTCCTTAGAACCAGCAATGCTCTTAACCAGTCCCTTGCTGAATAATCAACACACGTGCAAATGCTACCAGTCCCCCTTTTTTTCTCGCATATTCTGCGTCTACTATGACCAACAAAAACGTGTGCAGTGAAATGAAACTTAATTTTAAGAACTGGTGTCTATTTATAAATTTACAACATAAGAATACAATTACAAATGTACAAAATACATCATTAAAGAACATAACAATACAGATAACATTTGTAGTAATATAGGCTTTACAAAAGAATGGAAATAACACATACATCAGTGTTACAGGAATTATGACATAAGTAAATACATAAAAGGTCTGAACAACTTTCGAAACATCAACTTCACACATGAGCATTAAAACCAAACAGAATAAATAATGTCTAAACATCTTTACAAAGTAAATAACATATTATAAATGCAAATTATGTTTGAGGATAACAGTATTCCTCATCATAGTGAATGTAGCTGAGTATTAGGAAAATTCTACAACACAAATCTTATCAGATAAACACACAACTACTGGAAGAACACAAATACACAAGGTACACAGACACATAGTGGAATAACACAAAGGACAGGTTAGGGTTTGTTTTCAGTGTGACATTCGGTACTGCAGTCCAACCCAAAACTTCATTTCAAAGATGTTTCCTCTTATTTCACCTTTTTTTATACCTTGTCAAAGCATTTCTTCCAATTCATCACAACTCATTCTCTTATATAGCCTACCACCTCTTAAGCTAACTTAAATCTACTGAGCTCAGATGCTAAACTAAGGGATGAGGCAATGCAGCAGCACAAAATAAAATAAAGCAAACATCAATAAAAAAAATGCAAATTGGCAAAGCAAGCAGCAATAAATATAAATTAGCAAAGCAATTGAAATATTACAATTAATATAAGGCAATGTGCAGCAAACAAGAAAAATAAATCAGTAGTAAAACTGGCTTAACAGAGTAGTACAAAGAGAAATTGAGTAGCACTATGCCTGGCAAACAGCAGCAGCAAATGCAATAACTTATATCTAAACATGGCAAACCCACAAGCAGTAAAAATAGTACACTACAGACAACAATGCAGATAAGGGAAATGTCTATTCACATCTTAATGCCTATGTAATTAAAGTGGTGCACCACAACTTATTCTACAAAAAATGTTACCAAGTCCTTGAAAAGAAAATTATGTATGCAGTTACTGTTATTAGTCCGTTCGTATTGTTCTTTCCTTTCCAAGTGCTCTTTTTTCGAAGAATGTGGATCATAAAATTATTATTTAATAGATCTCTTGACAGAAAGTGTTCACATTAGCAAATGCATTTAATTTTATTTTATAAAACCAATGCTGCAACACAGCTGGAAACCAGATATCAAACGAAATAAGCAACTATGTACAAAGTAAAGCATAAAAATATCATTCTATAGTCATGTGGCATTTCATAAGTTAGTAGAAATTCTCTCAACTCCCATAGAAAGACGCTTGTCATAATCAGGTGTGCAGATGTAAGTATCTTTCCAAATAATGAGCGTGTCGTATTTGCGATGCTTTCTAGAAAGGAATGTCATTAGCGAGGTTAATGGCATCTCCTTGTTTGTTGTGCCTCTGAAAAGCACAGCTTTTTTATTCCAGGCGACTGTCGCATAGCTTGGCGCCTACAGTGCATTATGTCAAGGTCACTTAGCTTCCTTACCGAAATATGTACGACACCAGTTTGCACTACAGTGACAGTCTCACATAAAAATTTCACAGGTAGAGAGTTTGCATTGCAAATGTGTAGAAACAAAATCCTATAAATATAACAGCGTCCAAAAAATTTTCGATGGCATTGTGATACATTCACGCATGTACACACATTTCATAACTCTTAAAGTACGATTCTTGGTTTCCAACATCCTTTTTCACAAGTCAGAGTCCCTAACCACTACTCTTTATTCCTTACCTTATTACACATATACATATTCGTCGACACTTCTTCAATATTGCATCATAATAAATACGTAGCATAATCAGATTCCTCATATAGCATCAGCTTATTGATCATAAACATACCTCAACAGCCTAATACACATTGTCATCATAATAATAACATCATAAAACTCAGCCAAATCTCAAAAACGTCGTAGCTTTCTGCAATAATTTCAAAACCTAAAAAAATTCTCTGCTCATTTCAATAGTGTCATCTACCTCAATCGTACCTTAAAAATCGTGATCCCATACCAAATATATCATTCAAAGGTCTCATAGTATCACAATGGTTCCGAAAAAATATGAACAGTTCACAAAGTACAGACAAAATACAATTTCATAAGTGTGAAGTTATCTAACTCTGTATTTGCGTAAACATGTGTCACTGACGTAGTAAAAAAATGTTTGTCTCTCTCAGTTAAATGATCAGATAGCTGTGTAATTCTGTGTTACAGAAATATGGTACCGATGCGTAAAGTTGTATAAGCAAATACCATATTAGCTAGGGTTCCTTGTCCTTCCCATACACATGATACACAAAGTAAGCGTGTACCCCCCCTAAGGATTAATGTAGTTATGCCCTCAGGTGTTACAGATTACAGCAATGGAATGAAATGTATCACAGAAAACTTTCTTTGTAATTCAAAAGTCTTTAAAAATAAATGTTTTAAGAACAGAATTAATCACTCAAATATGTGTACTGCCGCGCTAAATTGTGCGTCTTGTTGTAACGTAATCTCTGTCATTACTTAAGGGTAAAAAATGTGCCAAGTGTCGTAATTATCGTCGTCCGTAAGCAAAGTTCTCTAGAAGTCAATGTACTTACCTCGTAATAAACAAAGTGAATTGCTATGCGTATAGATATCGTAGTTGTTACGCTTATTGCCATGATGAAGTAAGTATTACTGTAACGTATTGTTGTGCTACAGAAAAGGCTGTTTCATTGTAGCTATACCACAAAAGTTACAACTAAAACAAGTTTTCTTTTCCAGAAGAATTCAGAAGAACTGTGCAGAGATAAAACAGATACACCGCAAAAGCAACAATGTAAATTGTGTCACATATTAGTAGCGTTGTGATATAATCGTGTAGCTATCAAAGAAACCAAATGCTAAGTCACCTTTAATCTCACAGAATGTACTTCAAATAAAGAATATATTTTCAAGTAAACCAAAATGTTGCATTAAAATCTCATTAGCAGTATATGTTCTAAGTATTTAAGCCGTATATTCGTTACGTAATCGTGTAACTAACAAGCAAGAATGTACAAATAACAACACAATGTCGTCTGTTCACTATAACAATGCATTCGTAATTTCTGTTTAAATAAGTTATCTTGGTTCTTGACTGGATATTTAACTTCAAACATTGTTGCATGTTAACAGATTCTAAGTCTGACAAAGAATACTAGTAATGTAAAGTGAAAAATTTTATATCAAAGACTAAGTTAAAAAGCAGATTATCTCTCTATAGACGGTTTTACGTGTGAAATGTGGTGTAAACCTTTACTCTTCCTAGTACGCAGAGTTTCAACTTCAACGCAATTATCATGTGGTATACGTCGGATTCTGTAAGGTCCACTGTCAATCAGAAAGAATTTGTGACTCAAGTGTTTCTTCTTATGTGACAATGAATGAGATTTAATGAGAACTTTCTGACCAATACATAGTTTCTTTGCATTTGCTTTCCCGTGTAGTTTTCTCCTTTTGCCTGCAGCAGAATTTATATTTTTAATAGCCAAATTAATTATGTCTTTGTGTCGAAGTTTACGTGTATTCGGAAAAGGTACAAGCTCTCTGATTCTGTTTGATGGTTCTTCATTTTTCAGTACAAGAATAGGTGGTAAAGCAGTGGAGTTATGAGACATTTCATTCAGCACGTTTTGAAATAAGTGTAAATATCTGTCCCAATGCTGATGCTCTCTGTGGCAATAAAGTCTGCTAAGCTTATTGATTTCTTTCATAATCCGTTCAGACGGGTTACAATGTGGTGAGTACAATGAAATAAAAACAGGTTTGATTTTATGGTTCCGAAGCATGCGTGACCAAACTGAGATGAACAGCAGCAAATTCTTTTAATTTAGAAGGAATGATAGGAAACAACGGAGGACGATGTGAACCAGTTGATGGTTTAGCCTTTTGACAAAGTTTACAAATAGGCAAGACTCTTCGAATTCTCTTTTCCATGTTGTTAAAATAACAAGTCGTCCAAAGTATATGATAACATTTTCGTGGACCCAAATGTGCGCAGCTGAAATGAATGCACCAAATGAGCTTATTAACAAAATCGTCTGGAATGCAAAGTACACATAGCTTGTCATCAACAGTGCAGCGTTAGAACAGTATGTTGTTTCTAACCAGATAATAATGCCGAATCTGAGTGTGTGTCTTTTCATGCCATTTACTTCTGATGTCTTTCCAAATCGGATCTTTATCTTGTTCATGAGCAATGTCCTTTAAAGATGTGGTGAAGTTTTCAAAGGCGACTTTCTGAATGTAAAGAATACTGAAATTTTTCTCGAAGTTGCCTTCTGTGTTACTTTTCTCAAGCCCAGCCGGTGCGCGTGACAGTGCGTCCGCCACAATGTTCTCCTTGCCGGGAATGTAGACTATTGTGACGTGTAATTCTTGCAGAAACAATGCCCAACGTTTAAACCTGTCATGATTTAATTTTGAAGACATAAGAAATTGTAATGCACGATGATCACTGTATACTTTTACGTGCTTACCAGAAAGAAAGAAACGGAATTTGTTAAATGCCCAAACGATAGCTAAAGCTTCTAATTCAGTAACGGAACAACTTTCTTCAGATTTTGTTTGCACTCGGCGAGCAAAAGCAATGGTTTTCAGAACAGTAGTGTCATTTTCTATGGCTTGTTGAAATAAATGAGCACCAAGACCGACTTCAGAAGAATCCGTGCTAAGGCAGAAATCTTGTGACAGATCTGGATGAGCTAGTATTGGCGCGCTAAGTAGCGATTCTTTCAAAGAATTTAATTCCAACTGTGCTTGTTCGTCCCATTTCCTAATAGTATTTTTTCCAGTGAGAGAACAAAGTTTTGGTGTAACAAGAATTTGCATATTCAGAAAACGACGGTAAAAATTTACGAGACCTAGAAAACTGCGGACTTGTTTTTTTGTGGTTGGATCTGGAATGGCTCTGATTGCTTCTAACTTTTCAGGATCCGCCTGAATGCCTTCATAAGAAATAATATGTCCCAAAAACTTCACCTTTGACCTACCGAATTCAGACTTTTCCAAGTTAACTGTAATTCCAGATTCTTCAAAAATACGTAACAAACTTGAGGATGCGATTATGATGTTCCCATGAGGCTTCTGCTATTAGAATATCATCCACATATAAGGTGATGTGACGTTTTAAGAAATCAGGTAATATGGAATTTAGCCCGCGAAGAATGCAGCCGAAGAAATGTTCAAACCAAAAGGAAGTTTCTGAAACTGATAACAAACGCCGAAACAGAGAAAAGCTGTGTATTTTCTACATTCTGGATGAAGTTCGATGTGATAAAAGCTGTATCTGAGATCAATGGAAGACAACACTTTTACACCATTAAAATTTTGAAGAAGTTTGCGTCCTGTCTGTTTCAGGAATGATGATAGTATTGATTTGTCTCGAATCTAAGAGAAGCCTGATCGATCCATTTTTCTTCTCAACAGCATGTAATGGATTGTTGTATGAGCTTACTGCAGGCTCAATAATGCCCTCGTCAACCATAGATTGTATTTCTATTCTAACACGGTCCCCATAATGTGCCGGAATTGCGTATGGTCTAACACAAAATTTAGTATGCTCACGAACACGAAATTGGTATTGAAATCCCTTGATTGTTCCTGTAGCGCAACGCAATCTGACTTTCAATAATCCTTACAAAAGAATGGCCCTGACTAACATTAACCTATACGTTTCACAAATCACTTACCTCACAAAAATCTTCCTTACTCGAACTACTGCAATACAGCGAGCGCCAGTACTGCCAGCTAAATAAAAGATTCAAACTACTGAAGGCACTAACTACTGATAGGCATAGTTAGCAAATGAAAGATTTTGATAGAGAACAAGCAATGTATTTACCTTAATAGTGTTCAAAAGTCCATGATATCCAATATTACAAATTTACTCTTTCTAACGGACACACGTCCAGATCGTCCGCTCTCAAAATTCCGCCATCTCTCTCCCCACATCCACTTTACTGGCGGCTCACCTCCAACTGCGCAACGCTACGCGCTGTTAACATCTAACTGCCCAATACTACAATAGCAATACTGCAACAATGCAGACCAGCCACAGACTTCACACAGCCCAGTCAGTGATTTTCATATAGAGCGCTACGTGGCATTACCAACATAAAAACCTAAACAGCCTACTTACACCCTCTTCAACTGTCGGCGGTCTCTGTCACTCAACAGACAAGGTCAGCCTATACGCTTTTCTCCTGTACGTGTCCCTTCGAGTTTCCATTTCACTATCACATCCGAAAGAGTGGACCAAGGAATGTTTAGGAGTGAGCAAACCTGGCGTACAGCTTTATGACACAAGTGACACCCAGATACCTGACCACGCTCGAATTCCGTGAGTTCCACGGAGCGCTCCATTCTGCTCTCTCACGGTGTCTAATGACTACTGGTGTCGCTGAAATGGACTACCTGGTAGTAGGTGGCAGCACAACGAACCTAATATGAAAAGTATGTTTTTAGGGGTGTCCGGATACTTTTTGTCATATAGTGTACCACCCCACATTTTTTAATGCCATTTGTGCATTTAGAGGACTTCTCTCTGTCTAAACTTTATGTGAATTATGTCAGTCATTCAGAGCAGTCTGCACCTAGATATCAAGATTCCTTACTCTCCTACGACTTTTCTGTGATTATGTGACCCACAAATAGTAAATGTGATCTATTGTACTTCTAGGTTGTTGATCGTCCTGTGACGGTGTTTTCGTTGTGCAGAAGTGCTAAACTCAATGATAAGTTACTTAACATTTTAGACAAAAGAACAAGCATTGCATTCGATATCCTTGTAGGATTATAGATTTGGTTAGTAACCAGAGAGAGTGGTTTCAATTTCCTCTTGGTTTGTAACATGGCATTGTGTTGTATCATGAAAATTTCGCTAACGAAATGTATGACAGAGTTCACAGATAAGAAAAATACTAATCAAATCAGCGTTGATTTAAGTAATATAAGGTATAAAGAAGGGAAAGCAGAAAGGTGGAAGGAGTATATAGAGGGTCTATACAAGGGCGATGTACTTGAGGACAATATTATGGAAATGGAAGAGAATGCAGATGAAGATGAAATGGGAGATTTCATGATACTGCATGAAGAGTTTGACAGAGCACTGAAAGACCTGAGTCGAAACAAAGCTCCGGGAGCAGACAACATTCCATTAGAACTACTGATAACCTTGGGAGAGCCAGTCCTGACAAAACTCTACCATCTGGTGAACAAGATGTATGAGACGGGTGAAATACCCTCAGACTTCAAGAAGAATATAATAATTCCAAGCCCAAAGAAAGCAGATGTTGACAGATGTGAAATTTACCGAACTATCAGTTTAATAAGTTACAGCTGCAAAATACTAACGCGAATTCTTTACACACGAATGGAAAAACTAGTAGCAGCCAACCTCGGGGAAGATCAGTTTGGATTCAATTGAAATATCGGAACACATGAGGCAATACTGCCCCTACGACTTATCTTAGAAGCTAGATTAAGGAAAGGCAAACCTACGTTTCTAGCTTTTGTAAACTTAGTGAAAACTTTTGACAATGTTGACTGGAATACTCTCTTTCAAATTCTGAAGGTGGCAGGGTTAAAATACAGGTAGCGGAAAGCTATTTACAATTTGTACAGATACCAGATGGCAGTTATAAGAGTCGAGGGACATGAAAGGGAAGCAGTGGTTGGGAACGGAGTGAGACAGGGTTGTATCCTCTCCCCGATGTTATTCAATCTCTACATTGAGCAAGCAGTGAAGGAAGCAAAAGATAAATTCGGAGTAGGTATTAAAATCCATAGAGAGGAAATAAAAACTTTGAGGTTCGCCGATGATATTGTAATTCTGTCACAGACAGCAAAACACGTGGAAGAGCAGTTGAACGGAATGGAAGGTGTCTTGAAAGGATATAAGATAGACATCAACAAAAGTAAAACAAGGATAATGGAATGTAGTCGAATTAAGTCGGGTGATGCTGAGGGAATTAGATTAGGAAATGAGACACTTTAGGTAGTAAAGGAGTTTTGCTATTTGGGGAGCAAAATAACTGATGATGGTCGAAGTAGAGAGGATATAAGATGTAGACTGGCAATGGCAAGGAAAGCATTTCTGAAGAAGAGAAATTTGTTAACATCGAGTACAGGTATAAGTTTCAGGAAGTCGTTTTTGAAAGTATTTGTATGGAGTGTAGCCATGTATGGCAGTGAAACATGGACGATAACTAGCTTCGACAAGAAGAGAATAGAAGCTTTCGAAACGTGGTGCTACAGAAGAATGCTGAAGATTAGATGGGTAGATCACATAATTAATGAGGAAGTATTGAATAGGATTGGGGAGAAGAGAAGTTTGTGGCACAACTTGACTAGAAGAAGGGACCGGTTGGTAGGACATGTTCTGAGGCATCAAGGGATTACCAGTTTAGTGTTGGAGGGCAGCGTGGAGAGTAAACGTCGTAGAGGGAGACCAAGAGATGAATACACTAAGCAGATTCAAAAGGATGTAGGTTGCAGTACGTACTGGGAGATGAAGAAGCTTGCACAGGATAGAGTAGCATGGAGAGCTGCATCAAACCAGTCTCAGGAATGAAGACCGTAACAACAACAACAAGATATATAATTGCTCATTTAAACCACCCATGAATCTTGGACATTGCCACTGGTGGAATGGCTTGCGTGGCTCAGCGATGCGGATAGCCGTACCGTAGGTGCAACCAAAATGAAGGGGTATCTGATGAGGGGCCAGACAAACACGTGTTTCTGGAAGAGGGGCAGCAGCTTTTTCAGTAGAATCAGGGACAACAGTCTAGGCGTTTGGCTGATCTGGCCTTGTAACCTAACCCAAAACGACTATCTTGTGCTAGTATTGCGAACGGTTGAAAGCAAGGGAAAACGAAACTGTAATTTATACCGAGGACATGCAGCTCTAGTGTATTGTTAAATAATTATGGCGTCCTCTTGGGTAAAATATCACCCAAGGTAAAACAATCCCCCGTTCGGATGTTTGGTTGGTGACTACTCAGGAGGATGCCGTCATCTGGAGAAAAAAACGCTGGCTTTCTACGGATCGGAGCGTGGAACGTTAGATCCCATAATTGGAAAGGGAGGTTAGAAAATTTAAGAAGGGAGATGAATAGATAGAAGTTCGACATAGGGGGAATCAGTTAAGTTCAGTGGCAGAATGAACAGGACCTCTGATACGGTTAATACAGCAGTACAAATACAAAGTAAAAATGTGGTAAAGCAGGAGTGGGTATAATAATAAACAAAAAAATAGAAATGTAAGTAAGCTACTTTGAACAGTATAATGAACTTCTTATCGTAGACGAGAAAGAAACGAAAACCACGCCTACCACAGAAGTACAAGTTTACATGCCAAATAGCTCCGCAGATAATGAAGAAATTGAATAAATGTAAACTACTGGCCATTAAAATTGCTACACCGCGAAGATGATGTGCTACAGTCGTGAAATTTAACCGACAGGAAGCAGATGATGTGATATGCAAATGATTAGCTTTTCAGAGCATTCACACATAGTTGGCGTCGGTGGTGACACCTACAGCATGCTGACATGAGGGAAGTTTCCAACCGATTTCTCATACACTAACAGCACTTGACCGGCGTTGCCTGGTGAAACGTTGTTGTGATGCCTCGTGTAAGGAGGAGAAATACAGACCATCACGTTTCCGACTTTGATAAAGGTCGGATTGTAGCCTATCACGATTGCGGTTTATCGTATCGCGACATTGCTGCTCACGTTGGTCTAGATCCAATGACCATTAGCAGAATATGGAATCGGTGGGTTCAGGAGGGTGAGACGGAACGCCGTGCTAGATCCCAACGGCCTCGTATCACTAACAGTCGAGATGACCGAGATGACAGGCATCTTATCCGCATGGCTGTAACGCATCGTGCAGCCTCGTCGCGATCCCTGAGTCAACAGACGGGGACGTTCCAAGACAACAACCATCTGCACGAACACTTCGATAACATTTGCAACAGGATGGACTATCGGCTCGGAGACCATGGCTGCGGTTACCCTTGACGCTGCATCACAGACGTGAGCGCCTGTGATGGTGCACTCAGCGACAAACCTGGGTGCACGAATGGCAAAACGTCATTTATCGGATGATTCCAGGTTCTGTTTACAGCATCATGATGGTCGCATCCGTGTTTAGCGATATCGCGGCGAACGCACATTGGAAGCGTGTATTCGTCATCGCCATACCGGTGTATCACCCGGCGTGATGGTATAGGGTACCATTGGTTACACGTCTCGGTCACCTCTTCTTCGTACTGACAGCACTTTGAACAGTGGACGTCACATTTCAGATGCGTTACGAGCCGTGGCTCTACCCTTCATCCGATCCCTTTGGAACCCTACATGTGAGCAGGAAAATGCACGACCGCATGTTGCAGGTCCTGTACGGGCCTTTCTGGATACAGAAAATGTTCGACTGCTGCCGTGGCCAGCACATTCTCCAGATGTCTCACCAATTGAAAACGTCTGGTCAATGGTGGCCGAGCAACTGGTTCGTCACAATACGCCAATCACTACTCTTGATGAACTGTGGTATCATGTTGAAGCTGGATGGGCAGCTGTACCTGTACACGCCAACCAAGCCCTGTTTGACTCAATGCTTAGGCGTATTAAGTTCGTTATAACGGTCAGAGGTGGTTGTTCTAGGTACTGATTTCTCAGGATCTATGCACCCAAATTGTGTGAAAATGTAATCACATGTCAGTTCTAGAACAATTTATTTGTCCAATGAATATCCGTTTACTATCTGCATTTCTTCTTGGTGTAGCAATTTTAAAGGCCAGTAGTGTATGATGAGAGAAAAGAAATTAATCAGATAGCAAAGGAGACCAAAATTGAATAGTCGTGGGGGACGGAATTCGATAGTAGGAAAAGAAAGAGAAGGGAAAATAGTAGGTAAATATGGGCTTGGGGAAAGGAATGAAAGAGGTAGCTGGCTGGCAGAGTTTAGCTCAGAGCATCATTTAACTATCGATTGGTTTAGGAACCATTAAAGAAGGCTGTATATAAGGAAGAGACCAGGAGATAAGGGAACGTTTCAGATTGATTATATAATGCTTAGACAGAGATTTAGGTACCAGATTTTAAATTGTTAGATATTTCCAGGGGCAAATGTGCAAGGAAATGAAAAATGTTAGAAAACGATGGAGGTGGGACCTGCATAAGTTAAAAGAACTAGATGTTGCTCAAAGCTTCAGATTGAGTATCAGGGAGAGGTTGACTAGAACAGGGGAAAGAAAAACAGTAGACGACGAATGGCTAGCCTTAAGAGGTGAAGTAGTGAAGGCAGCAAAGTATCAAATAGGTAAAAAGTGAAGGCCTAGTAGGAATCCTTGGATAACACAAGAGATGTTGAATTTAACTGCTGAAAGCGAACATTTAAAAATTCAGTGAATGAAGCAGGCGAAAAGGAATAGAAATTTCTACCAAATGAGATTGACAGAAAGTGGAAAATTTCTGAGGAGAAATAGCTTCAGGACAAATATAAGGATTTAAAAACACATTTAACTAGGTGAAATGGTTCAAATGGCTCTGAGGACTATGGGACTTAACATCTGTAGTCGTCAGTCCCCTAGAACTTACCACTACTTAAACCTAACTAACCTAAGGACATCACACACATCCATGCCCGAGGCAGGATTCGAACCTGCGACCGTAGCTAACTAGGTGAAAGATAGATACCACCTACAAGAAAATTAAATAGACCTTTGGTGAAAAGAGAAGCATCGTCAGTGTCGTCGTAACTGCCGTCTGTGTCACGTCTGGTGTGCAGCGAGCTACATTAATTTAAGTATTAACTGTATTTTTCTTACTTGTCACTTCGTCTTCCGTGTGTTTTTGCTTTTAGGAAGCTTTAATTGTCGAGTGCTAGTAATAGTGTTCCATAGATTTCGTGTTTGTTTTGAATATAGTCAGAGAGAGTCTCTTTAGTCAACCATAGTGCCAGTAGTGCTAGTGTTTGTTTTCAATACAGTCCAGAGACAGGTAGTGCTATTTTCATTGTTTTCTACAAGAAGTGGCTAGCAACCACAGTTTAGTAAACAATCAGCCGCCTTTAGTGAATTAGCAGTCTAGTTAAAAGTTGATTAAGTCTCTACAGTAAATTGATTTCTTAGGATGGCTAGGATGTGTGACTGCTGTGTACGGACGCAGGAGGAGCTGGCCACTGTTCGCGAACAGCTGAACGTGTTGATGGCCGCGGTCAGCCGTCTTCAGGCTGCTGCCTCGGAGTGTAGCGGCAGTGAGGAGTCTGGTGCGTCGCATGGTACACCCCAGGTGTTACATGCTTCACCCACTGTCCCTGCTGTCGAGACATCTTCGCGGAAACCGGGCGCGGTTGGGCTACCCTCTCCCCAAGGGGAGTGGCGGGTTCAGCGGCGTTCACGGCGCACGAGGCGGAGGGTTAATGTCGAGGCTGGCGGTGTGGCATCGACCGCTCTGCCTGTGAGTGGACATGTGGCCGCTCCTTCAGCAAGGTCCGAGCAGGCACACGGGGGGAGGGGTTTATTAGTTATTGGAAGCTCCAACGTTAGGCGGGTGATGGAGACCCTTAGGGAAATAGCGGAAAGGTCGGGCAAGAAGGACAGTGTTTACTCTGCCTACTTGCCGGGGGGTCTCATCCGAGATGTGGAGCAGGCCCTGCCGGCGGCGATAGAGATCACTGGGTGCACCCGACTGCAAATTGTAGCTCATGTCGGCACCAATGACTCCTGGCGTCTGGGTTCAGAGGTCACCCTCAGTTCGTACAGGCGGTTGGCGGAATTGGTGAAGGCGGAAAGCCTCGCTCGCGGGGTGGAATCAGACCTAACTATTTGTAGTATCGTTCCCAGAACCGATCGCGGTCCTCTGGTTTGGAGCCGAGTGGAAGGCTTAAACCAGAGGCTCAGACGATTCTGCGGAAATCTGGGGTGCAAATTTCTCGACCTTCGCTATCGTGTGGAGAAATGTAGGGCCCACCTGAATAGGTCAGGCGTGCACAACACGCCGGAAGCGGCTACAAGGGTAGCGGAGTACGTTTGGAGTGCACATGTGGGTTTTTTAGGTTAGAGAATTCCCTCCCTAGGCCCGACAAGACACATCCTGAGACGTGGCAAGGTAGGAGTAGGCAAAATGTAAAAGGGAATAACAATATTAATGTGCTAATAGTAAACTGCAGAAGCGTCTATAGAAAGGTCCCAGAACTGCTCTCATTAATAAACAGTCACAACTCCCATATAGTACTAGGGACAGAAAGTTAGCTGAAACCAGACGTAAACAGTAATGAAATCCTAAACTCAGATTGGAATGTATACCGCTGAGACAGGCTAGGCAGTAAAGGGGGAGGCGTGTCTATAGTGATATGAAGTGCAATAGTATCGAAGGAAATTGACGGAGATCCGAAATGTGAAATAATTTGGGTGAAGGTCATGGTTAAAGCAGGCTCAGACATGGATGTCTCTATAGGCCCCCTGGCTCAGAAGCTGTTGTGGCTGAGCACCTGAAGGATAATATGGATAATATTTTGAGTAGATTTCCCCACCATGTTATAGTTCTGGGTGGAGATTTTAATTTGCCGGATATAGACTGGAAGACTCAAACGTTCATAACAGGTGGCAGGGACAAAGAATCCTGTGAAATTATTTTAAGTGCTTTATCTGAAAACTACCTTGAGCAGTTAAACAGACAACAGACTCGTGGCGATAACATATTAGACCTTCTGGTGACAAACAGACCCGAACTATTTGAAACAGTTAGCGCAGAACAGGGAAACAGGCATCATAAAGCGGTTACTGCGTCGATGATTTCAGCCGTCAACAGAAATATTAAAAAAGGTTGAAATATTTTTCTGTTTAGCAAAAGTGACAAAAATCAGATTACAGGGTACCTGACGGCTCAACATAAAAGTTTTGTCTCAAGTACAGATAGTGTTGAGGATCAGTGGACAAAGTTCAAAGCCATCAAACAATATGCGTTAGATGAGTATCTGCTAAGCAAGATCGTAATAGATGGAAAAGAGCCACCGTGGTACAACAACCGCGTTAGGAAACTGCTGCGGAAGCAAAGTGAACTTCACAGCAAACATAAACATCGCCAAAGCCTTGCAGACAAACAAAAATTACGCGAAGCGAAATGTAGTGTGAGGAGGGCTATGCGAGAGGCGTTCAATGAATTTGAAAGCAAACTTCTATGTACTGACTTGGCAGAAAATCCTAAGAAATTTTGGTCTTATGTCAAAGCGGTAGGTAGATCAAAACAAAATGTCCAGACACTCTGTGACCAAAATGGTACTGAAACAGAGGATGACAGACTAAAGGCCGAAATACTAAATGTCTTTTTCCAAAGCTGTTTCACAGAGGAAGACTGCACTGTAGTTCCTTCTCTAGATTGTCGCACTGATGACAAAATGGTAGATATCGAAATAGACGACAGAGGGATAGAGAAACAATTAAAATCGCTCAAAAGAGGAAAGGCCGCTGGACCTGATGGGATACCAGTTTAGTTTTACACAGAGTACGCGAAGGAACTAGCCCCCCTTCTTGCAGCGGTGTACCGTAGGTCTCTAAAAGAGCGTAGCGTTCCAAAGGATTGGAAAAGAGCACAGGTCATCCCCGTTTTCAAGAAGGGACGTCAAACAGATGTGCAGAACTATAGACCTATATCTCTAACGTCGATCAGTTGCAGAATTTGTAACACGTATTATGTTCGAGTATAATGACTTTTCTGGAGACTAGAAATCTACTCTGTAGGAATCAGCATGGGTTTCGAAAAAGACGGTCGTGTGAAACCCAGCTCGCGCTATTCGTCCACGAGACTCAGAGAGCCATAGGCACGGGTTCACAGGTAGATGCGGTGTCTCTTGACTTCCGCAAGGCGTTCGATACAGTTACCCACAGTCGTTTAATGAACAAAGTAGGAGCATATGGACTATCAGACCAATTGTGTGATTGGATTGAAGAGTTCCTAGATAACAGAACGCAGCATGTCATTCTCAATGGAGAGAAACCTTCCGAAGTAAGAGTGGTTTCAGGTGCGCCGCAGGGGAGTGTCATAGGACCGTTGCTATTCACAATATACATAAATGACCTTGTGGATGACATCGGAAGTTCACTGAGGCATTTTGCAGTTGATGCTGTGGTGTATCGAGAGGTTGTAACAATGGAAAATTGTACTGAAATGCAGGAGGATCTGCAGCGAATTGACGCATGGTGCAGGGAATGGCAATTGAATCTCAACGTAGACAAGTGTAATGTGCTGCGAATACATAGAAAGATAGTTCCCTTATGATTTAGCTACAAAATAGCAGGTCAGCAACTGGAAGCAGTTAATTCCATAAATTATCTGGGAGTACGCATTAGGAGTGATTTAAAATTGAATGATCATATAAAGTTGATCGTCGGTAAAGCAGATGCCAGACTGAGATTCATTGGAAGAATCCTAAGGAAATGCAATCCGAAAACAAAGGAAGTAGGTTACAGTACGCTTGTTCACCCACTGCTTGAATATTGCTCAACGGTGTGGGATCCGACCCAGGTAGGGTTGATAGAAGAGATAGAGAAGATCCAACGGAGAGCAGCGCGCTTCGTTAGAGGATCATTTAGTAATCGCGAAAGCGTTACAGAGATGATAGATAAACTCCAGTGGAAGACTCTGCAGGAGAGACGCTCAGTAGCTTGGTACGGGCTTTTGTTAATGTTTCGAGAAGATACCTTCACCTAAGAGTCAAGCAGTATATTGCTCCCTCCTACGTATATCTCGCGAAGAGACCATGAGGATAAAATCAGAGAGATTAGAGCCCAAACAGAAGCATACCGACAATCCTTCTTTCCACTAACAACACGAGACTGGAATAGAAGGGAGAACCGATAGCGGTACTCAGGGTACCCTCCCCCACAGATCGTCAGGTGGCTTGCGGAATATGGATGTAGATGTAGATGTAGAATATCAAGAGCTCAGATGGTAAACCAGTCCTAAACAAAGGTGGGACGGCCGAAAGTTGTAAGGAGTGTATAGAGCATCTATAAAAGGGAGATGAACTTGATAGCAATGTTACAGAAAGGGAAGAGAAAGAAGGTGAAGATGAAGATATATACTGAGAGAAGAATTTGACAAAGCTGTGAATGGTCTGAGTCGAATGAAGGCCCTGGGAGTAGACGCCATTCCGTCAGAGCTACTAGCTTTGGAACAGACAGCCATTATAAAACTCTTCCATGTGGCTTTCGAGGTGTATGATAGGCGAAATACCCTAAGACTTCAAGAAGAATATTGTAATTCCAATTCCGAAGATATCAGTTGCTGATGGGTGTGAAAATTAACGAGCTATTGACTTAATAAATCGTGGTTGCAAGACAATAATACGAATTATCTACAGAAGAAAGGAAAAACTGGTAGAAGCACACCTCGGCGAAGATTAGATAAAATTCCTGAAAATTGTAGGTACCCGTGAGTCGATACTGACCCTACGACTACGGAAGGAAAGGCAAACCTACAGTTGTGACTTTTGTAGACTCAGAGAGTGATTTTGACAATGTTGAATGGATATTCGTTTTTAAATACTGAAGGTAGCAGGTATAAAATACAGGGAGCGAATGGCTATTTACAACTTGTACAGAAACCAGACGGCAGTAAGAAGAGTTGAGGGGCACGAAGGCAAGCAGTGGTTGATAAGGAAGTAAGACATGGTTGTAACCTATCTCCGATGTTATTCAATCTGTACATTAAATTAGCAGTAAAGGGTATTAAAAAAAATTTGGAGTAGAGATGAAGTTCACGGAAAAAAAAACTAAATTTTTGTTGTTTGCCGATGACATTGTACTTCTGTCAGAAACAGCAAAGGACTCGGGAGAACAGTTGAACGGAACGGACAGCGTTTTGAAAGGAAGATACAAGATGAACATAAAGAAAGCAAAACAAGGATGATTAAATGTAGTCGAATTAAATCAGGTGATATTAAAGGAATTAGATTAGGAAACGAGACAGTTAAAGTAGTAGATGAGTTTCGCTAAATAGGCAGCAAAGTAACAGATAATGGCTAAAGTAGATTGGATATAAAATGTAGAGTGGCAATGGCAAGAAAAGCATTTTTCAGGAAGAGATATCTGTTAACATTGAATATAGATTTAAGATGGTTGGTTGGATGATTAGGGGGATGGGAACCAAACAGCAATGTCATCAGTCCCATTGGGTTAGGGACAGGTGGAGAAGGAAGTCGGCCATGCCCTTTCAAAGAAACGATTCTGATATTTGCCTGAAGCGATTTAGAGAAATCGGAATGACTGGACGCAGGTTTGAACCGTCGTCTTTCCGAATGGTTGTCCAGTGTGCTAATAATTTAAGTGTTAGAAAGTCTTTTCAGGAAGTGTTTGTCTGGAGTGTAGCCATGTATGGACGTGAAACATGGATGATAAACAGCTTAGATGAGAAGAGAGTAGAAACTTTCAAAACGAGGTTCTACGAAAGAATGCAGAAAATGAAATGGGTCGATCACGCAACTAATGAGGAAATAGTGAATAGAATTGGGGAGACGAGAAACTTGGGGCACAACTTACGAAAAGAAGGGATTGGCTTATAGGACACATTCCGAGACATAAAGGGATCACCAGTTTAGTATTTGAGGGTATTGTGTGGGGTAAAAATAGCAGAGGGAGACCAACAGATAAATACAGTAATGAACTACAGAAAGATGTAGGTTCCAGTAGTTATTCGGAAATGAAGAGGCTCGCCCAGCATAGAGTAGCATGAAAAGCTGCATCAAATCCGTCTTCATACTGCAGACTATAACAACAACAATTGCTTGGTAACATTTACTTTTTTATTTACTTGAATTATTTTCCAGTGGTATACAGATTACCCCAATTAATAAATTAGCTGCCTTTTTGCTTACTTTAGAGAATATGAATTTCAAATAACACTTTGTCGAACAGCACTGATAACTTGATCTTTGTAATTCTGCTTGTCAGCCTGTGGACCCAAATATGTCCTTAATTACCACATATTCTTATACTTCTCTGCAACTGGCGTACTAGATATAGTTCAGCACTCACCAGATCACACTATTTACAAGATTTCATTGCTACAAGGGCTCAGTAACCATCTTGTTGTGAACGGTATCCAATGCTGCATGTTAAAATCACTGATGCTTAAATGACAACTTCTAATACAGTATTTATTTAATTGTGTCTTGAATAAATAGAGTGAGTTAGTTATTCTCACACTGTTTCCAAAGTACTTTTTTATTGGGCTATCCAATATTAATGTGTCATTCTTGCAAGTATTACTTTCCTATGAATGTGCTGGTAATTGCTGGTGAACAGAGAGAGTCCATCACGTTTTGTCTTGACTAAGGAATACAGACATTTGTACCAACCTAATTAGAACTGTATAACGGTGGTAGAGTGTTTCAATATTTGAAAAACTTTTGTTTTAACATAATAATATTGTGTATTGAACAAGACGGTGCAGCTGCAGTTGGTCAGGAATTGTAGTCATAAAAACAATTTACTGATAGTCATATTTCCCTGTGATCTATGATTAATTTTGAATTTATTGCTGAAAGGAGCTAAATCGTATTGTACGGTATTATTTTGCTTTGTTCCTTGTCAAGTCGACTAAATGCAATTAGATAATGGTCTGTCCTAATGATTGTTTACATTAACATACATTATGACTGGTGAGATGACAGTAACATCATTAGTTACTAAAATGCTTATATAATGAGATTAATGTACACTCCACTAAATTTATAAACATTCAGAACCTATTTTATGTTTTGTAGCTATTTACACTATTGCCACAAATAAGCTTCACCATCATGTGATCAATAATATATAATGTAATTTAACTCTACTTCCTGTAGAAAATAACATTTTATAAAGTAGGTTAACTGTAGTTTGTAGCTTATACATTATCTCGAGCTAGGCTACTTGTGAATGACTGAGTAACATTGCATTAGGAGAGACGTCATATGTGTTCTTCTTTCATGACTACATGCAGGACAGGAAAACATATATGTGGTGTTGCTGGTATATTGATGTTACATTCTGAAAATGACCTGGATGTTGAGTAAGTAAATTAATTGTGATATTGTGTGAAATTTTATGTGCAACATTTGGCAAGAGTTGTATTGCATCAAGTGGTCAGTCTGTAAGGGTATGATTTCAATGATGCTTATTTGTCTATGTTTAATGTATTACTACATCTTTGTTTCCACGCATCAGTATATGAGTATGCATGTTTTGACATTTTTATTATCTTTGTAATACAGCTAGCGTGAAGGAGGTCCACTGTAGACTGAAAATACTTGCTAAATAATATATAAACACAAGTGTGACTGTTTATAGTGAAATTTCTTAAAGAGTGAAAAACTCATATTTTCATTATCTGATTACTGGAACAGGTTTTAATCAATTCTTTTCACATGTGGAGAAACGACATCAAGTAATAGTTAATATTATTGATGAGATATCTCTCAGAGTTATCTGTTGTCAAACAACCAGATAAGTTTCAGTAAAAATTCTGTAAATGAACATTTCCCATATGCGCATTTTGTTTGTTGTATCATGAACAACTGCTTCGATGTTCAGTGGCTGTTCGTAGTTCATCTTCAGCGATGTAATATTACCCAGTACTGGTATAGTATCGGTTACAAACTTATTTTGTATCATCAGATACTATCACACTACCTTAAGAATTTATTTTCCATTGCTAGGGTCAAGATTCAAACAATCTTCTATACAATGCCATGTCATCTTTAGGCAGTACAGTTGGCAGTGACAATAGTAGGAGTTCTTAGTGCACTGTATTTTGTTACCATGCATCTAAAAAGAAACATTCATCACAAACAAGTTATAGAGGTACATAGTAAATCAACATTGTTACAATACACTACCCACTTTGTGCTATCTGCATTATTACCTTTATTGTGGAAAATCGCTGTGTACCTGATAATTTTTTGTATGTAATGCATTCAAGGACCTGAACTGACTAGTGTCTTTGGAATCCTTGCTGTTTGGCATGCAGGAGGTCATTCTGTATTATCCACGAAATAAATCAATACCTTTGAGTTCAGAGTACAAATAATGTTATGCAACCGACAGAGACAAAGATACTCAGCTTTGGTCTTCTGGGTTGCAGCTTCTACCGTTTTTGTGGATAAATGAGACCTGCGCTTTCTTCCAACTACCCTCCGCCACACACCGTCAGGTGGCTTGCGGAGTATGCATGTAGATGTAGATGTAGACGAAGCACGTGTCCGTGCGAGAGATTTATTACGTGCTGTGGTTTAAAGTGGAGATAACTCAGCGCTAATTCCATGTATAGCCTAACGATGGTTTAGTGAGGCCTTGTAGATATTTTACTTATCTCTAAGTGTGTTATCCCTTTGCTAACTGCAAAAAAAATTACACATTTCCATCGTCAGATGTTGGTGAGTATACTCCGATCTTAGCGACAATTACTACAGTAGTAACTATATACCGATATTTATATGTAAATATGTAAATTTTCAGGTACTTTTGATGCCAAGAGGGACACAAAAACATGGTGCGATGCAGTGAATGGCGTGTCATAAGTTGGGCGTGAGAAGCTGGTTGACGAGTCTTGAATGGGACAATACGTGGCCACGGAGCGCCGAATGGGACCGGAATTTTCTCATTCCAACGTGTCTCAAGCTCACCCAGGCATCTGCATCGATCAGAGCCCATCACTGATGAGAGAATCTTCTAGATTCCGGCGAGCAATAGACCGCTGAATGCTGAAGCCACTCTCAGACGTCCTGCATCACTCACCATGAAATCATCCACCATCTCATATTAGGTCGTCATGAGGTAGTTCTGTAACACTTTAATACTGGAAGAGTCGTTTGCTTGGAACCATATATCTTTCCCGTATTGCAAAAAGGAATTTTATATTGAACTTAGGTGCTATTAGACATGGTCTATCGAAAGCACCTTAAGTAAGATGTAACTGTTCTCAAATATGTAACAGTTATTGTAGCCCATTTTAGACACAAAAGGCTTTTAAAGTTTCATTTGATCCGATGTGATATCAGGAATTATTCTAAGAACACATAGGGACTAATTATCGAAAACAATTTTAAACAGTCTTAAGATAAACAGTTATTAGTAATTGATGGGTTGTACGACAAGATAAGATGATGCCGAATACAATCAACTCCGTCTATTAGCTGCATCTTTTAAATCTTTCCCGTTAAGAGCAAAGAAGCTTAATCGATACCTTAAGACTAACGATCATGAAACTTCTCATTTATGTCTCTACGGAATTATGTGCAGTGTCGAAAATGAGAAAAATGAAATGATGAGGCAAAGCTTCCAGCTATCTAACTTACTTGTACCTCGATTATTTTCCCCCTTTCCTAATAAATTCGTGATATGCACATGATCGATGAGGTCCATTATGCGCTAGGATTTCTCTGATTTTATCGAGACTGTCAGTGCCCGACAATTTCGTTGTAGGAAAAAATATATTTTCTGACGCGTGGTACTTGCATTTTTATAGTGAAGTAGGTAGTGCCACAAAGTGCCTCTCTTTTAGCACATGCATGACACACTTGTTACTAAAGTAGCTGCTCGTATTTGGTTCTCTTCAAGTAATCCCATGCGATAAATATCCCAAATGATATTATCCTCTGTGTTGCGTCTTCCGCGGGTGGTTTATATTTCCTTAGGATATTTCATGAGAATGGCAGACCTAATATTACCTTGCTACTTTGGACGTTTATTGCACTTTTCTCATTATTGACTCCCTTCAGATTTTGTTCGTGAACGAGGCTCTGATTTGTATAAATCTTTAATGAAGATCTTGTTTTCGTAACAACGTTCGAGTACAGCAGTTGGACTAATGTGCTTAGATAAAATGTGACTTTGTATATTCGAGTGATAGCCAATACTTGCCAAACATGAATATTTCCTTGCCTTCTTTTAACATACACTGTCGTTGTTAATGAAACAACCGTATGGTTATCGCTCCTCTAAAGTTAATGAATTGTTCTTCATGAGAAATGAAAAGGATTACTGCAAATTATCGAACTCCCTTCTGAAATCATTTTTTCAGATTAGAAGACTAATACAGTGTCAATGAAGTTACTATCCGATGATCTTGTTCTAATCGCATTACTATCCCGGTATATAGCTGGCAAGTTAACACCTCCCTCTATTAGCATATTACATCCAATACATTAACTTACGACTAGCTTTCTTTAAGCTTTTGCATCAAATACGCCGGTGCTGATGGTAACGTCCCTAACCACACGATTTATATACCAGTCGTAACTATGGCTTTCTCAGATGTTTATTTTGGGTTTCACCTTTAGTGCTGCTTCTATGTCTACGTGTGCCTCATTAATGTAGTATGCTATGTGAGGATTGTTGTCTCCTGTAATGAACTAACATCACGCTAACATTATCTCTTTCTACACAGAAAATTTTTGTCAGTGTGTATATAATGTGGTTGATCTATTTATCTCTGTAAATATGACAGTAAATGGATCACTGGGCTGAAGAAAGGGATTGTGTAACCGAAAAATACCGCATATATGCGCTATATGTTTTCTGCTGCCTTAATTTCCATTTTCTTTGGGCAGCGCTAGTTTGAACTTCTATCTGGAATCTATATTATTCTCCACTCAACACCTCAGATCAAGAAAATCACACACAGAAAATGGCAGTACCATTCAAGCTTTTAGTTTAAGCACCTTGATTTGATTCAGACCACGAGATATTGTTTCCGGAACTATAAACAAAAATGCGGGTCATGAGTCCGCCGTGCATGTTACACTTTATCCAAATTTTCTGTCTGACAATAATCAATGACAGCCTTTAGACAGTATGGGCAAACAGATGTCTTCATCAGTTCAACTTATCAAATAAAGGGACCAACCATAACCTCTAAGCCAGGGATAGCCAAGAATCTGGCATATGAATAGTGCTCTTCCACACGGGCATATCTCTCTCACCTGGCTGCATACTTCCCCCACCTCCAAGCCAAACTCTATGTGAGGACTTGGAAGAGAGGGAATCTGCATATGCACCGCATTCAGATAACAATGCAGTACACAGCATACAACTCCGTTTCATATTTCGTGTTTCTCAACAACGTAGATCACACACAAAACAAATTTTCAGTGATATTTAATTACATTTAGAGAGCTGAAAAATACTATGCGGGCCGATACAGACAATTTCACCACCTTTCGCATTGGGGTTTCCATGTAATCGTGACGTATCTAGTTACATATGCGAAAAAACCATTTCACACACATATGTTGATCTAAATGTTTTACCACGTGTTTAACCTTATTAAGGTTATACAGGAAATCTTCCCAACAAAAAGCCAACATAGGCCTACGGGACAGTTTTAACGTAAAAGATTTTGTTATTTAAATGAGAATTACAGTGCACATCAATCAGCTCCATCTGAACATACACAGAGGAGCTTTCAGTTGAAACGGTAAACAGTCTCTAAAGAGACTTTCAACATATGTACGATTCGCAGTGTCCTCAAAACGTTCTTTGAAGGCCACCATTATGTTCTCCAAACTCTCGTGTTACTCAATACCAGTGAGCTTAGGGAAATGCACGTTGTTCTATTCAGAATTTTTCCCTTCCCTGTGCGATATTCTTTTTAAATGGATTCCCATCAAACCACAAATATGGTGTTTCTCAACTTGCATTTTCTTACAGTGGGCAGTTGCCAGTCAAGTGCACATTAAATGTGAGGTCTACAATCCATTCTCGATGCTCTAATTTTCGTTCCTGCTTTCACTTTTATTTCACATATTCAACAAAGGGGGTTTTAAACAGAAAAATCGTTCCAGGCACGTCCCATCATTTAAATAAAGTACTTTGCATTAATATATACAGTCTGTTCATTCCGTTTTATCAAAAACTGTTTCAGCTGACATTGTGACAATGCGTTTGACTTCAGAAAAGGTACTATAATTACTAGATATTTCATGTCCCTTGCAGAAAATGCTTGCTGATGCACAGATCAATGAATCATATCATTCGATCGTTGTAGCTTTGTGATCTTTCACGTCAAATAATTTTTAAATACATTCAGCATGGTCTTGCAATATTGTTAGGTGGCAAATTTGCGGTACTCGTCGATTACACCACCGCATAATGCAGATTGTGAAGCCTCATCCTCTTGTCATTCACATTCATTTTAAAGACTTGTTTGCCCGCATCTCGTGGTCGTGCGGTAGCGTTCTCGCTTCCCACGCCCGGGTTCCCAGGTTCGATTCCCGGCGGGGTCAGGGATTTTCTCTGCCTCGTGATGGCTGGGTGTTGTGTGTTGTCCTTAGGTTAGTTAGGTTTAAGTTGTTCTAAGTTCTAGAGGACTGATGACCATAGATGTTAAGTCCCATAGTGCTCAGAGCCATTTGAACCATTTTAGACTTGTTTAGGACAACGTCTTTTTGTGCAAACAGCCAACAGATCTGCGAAATTTCTTTGTACAATAACAAATAGCGGATAGTAAACACCACTGACACCGCAAACTGCGAAACTGAGGAACGTCATGTCGACCGAAACATGGCACACACCAACGCTAAATGTCGTACTGCACTAGTTCTAAGTTTAGGGGACTGATGACGTCAGATGTTAAGTCTTATAGTGTTTAGAACCATTTGAACCATTTTTTTTATGCGGAGACAGGCTGAGCCTCGGTGCAGCCCATTAAGTTTGCCTGCAGTTTTGCACGCCGACTCTCCTCTAAACTCAAGCGGCAGGCACGTTTGGAATCGTCATGTGCTATGATCTGCTGCAGGCATAACGTTCCCCAAATACCAGCGAGACTCCCTGTGAGTTGGGAAGTCTTTGCAGCAGTCTTAGGCTGTCGAGTGGAACAGGTCTGGTGTCTTAGTTAACACAAATTTGTTGCAAAGCAAAATGTAAGTATAACGAGAATAAGTTTACTCTCATCAGCCAGAGCATTATGACCAGCTACCTAATAGTCGGTATGTGCATCTAGTAAGAAGGCTTTTTTTTCTTTTGATGATGTTAATGGCTCTGTTAATATTTGTAAAGGAAAATCATATAGTTGAAGAATTGTGCTCAGAGAAACAGCTGTTAGGCAAAGTATCTGTGCCAGCAATGGTAGCACTGTGGAGTCCTAGACTCTTCGTTAGTCAGTAGTGGATAGCAGCGGTGTGCAGCAGGTTGGAATTCGTGGAATGTACGGTGTAATGCATTGATGCACTTTTGGAACTACATGAGATGCAGATTTCTTACGAGGACCAATGATGATTCAGAACAATGGTTGGCTAGCATTCTGAAAGAGAAAAAGGTTTTGAAATTAAGAACCAGACATTATTTGAGTGTCCGAGGGCTCATTTGGTTCAATTTTAATTTACAAACGGTCACTGAACTAGGCAGCCATGTTTAAAACTTTGAGATTCACAATACGTCATTGTTCCGTTTCCTTTGAACAATTTAGGTTGTGCCAGTTTCTTCATTTTACCAGGGCCATATGACAGTGCAGCAATTTTCGTGTCTTTAAGGCTGCTTTTTTATATAGGTGGACATTATAGCATGGTTCGCTATTTTATACAGTTATGTTTTGTTCCAAACCGTTTGCACTGATCAAGTCTACTAAGCGTGAAATTATGGGTTTGCATATTTATTTGCTTGTGAATGAGATCAGTTTTCGCGCACAAAGGACTGTTTTGAATTTTATATAACTGATGTGGCTTTGGACTCAGTAGCACATTTAGGTTGTCAGTTCACATTCCCGGGTTCGTATTTACAATAACAGACACACCAAGAAAGGCTAATCGCTCACACCTTTGGTACAAATAACAGCTGCGATGCGTCGTCGCATGGAAGCAATGAGGGCTTCGTAGGATGCTGGAGGGACGTGGCACCACATCTGCATACACAAGTCCCCTAATTACAGTGGAGGGAGAAGATGAGTTCTGACGCCACGTTCAATCACATCCCAACTGCGTTCGATTGGGTTCAGATCTGGCGAGATGGTGGCCACCGTATCAACTGAAACTCGCCACTGTGTTCCTCGAACCACTCTGTGGTCATGGATGCCCATGTTCTGGATGACAAGTGTATATACAGTGTAAGAAATTTCCCTCTTTTATAGAAAAAATACTAATAAAATTAAAATAGAACAAAATAGCGAACATAGTTCCTGAAATTCTTTAGATATCTAAAGTTAAACTTTTGAGGGAACTGTGTCAGCCATTTGAAATAAAACGTGGTGTTAGACAAGGGGATGGTTTATCACCTTTACTATTAAACTACATTATTGTAAAAAAACTGTAAGCAATTAGAATTTTGAGCTAAAAATCACAAAACCGAACCACTAATTCTAAGAAGGAAAACAAAAGAAATTAAAGTAAACAGTACGGCTTTTGCCGACGTATTTGCAGTACTTTGATAAAATCTCAGATAAATAAAATAGGAAATAAATTTTCCGGAACAAGTAGCAAATAGAACTGGTTCCAAAATTTGAGCTGGAAAAACAAAATTAATGACAAAAATAAAAAATGCACCAAAACCGTGCAAACAGAAATAGATAAAATTGATGAGGTAAGTAAATTTAAATATCTCGGATAAACTTTACAACAGAATGGACTAGAATAGTTTTGAGTAGGGTAAGAGTTAACAAAATGGAGAGAGCGTATAGTTTGACAAAGAATATGTACGTCAAGATATGCTTATTTATAAAAACAAAACTAAAACACTATACCACCATTTTACGACCAGAATGTTTATATGGATGTGAATGTCTAGCAATTAACTATAAGCTGGCGATAACAGAGATGCTTGAAAGAAAAATAATGGGTGCAATATAGACTATAGATGGCAGGAAAGTGAGAAGTAATGGGGATCTACAAAAATATTAAAAAAAATTTCGAAAGTAATTGCTAAAATAAAACTTATCTTCTTAGGATACCTCTACCGAGTGAATGAAAACAGGCTCACGAAACAAATATTCGTACACTTCTGGAAGAAGATATCTATGATAGCATGGTTTACTGAAATAAGGAGAAAACTAAAAAGTAGCAACATTGAAGAACCAGAAAGAACAGACAGAGGATTTCATTGCAGAAGAATTAAGAAGTGGAAACAACATGGACAGAATAAAGCAAAAGAGAACATGGGAAGAAGATGAAGGGCACTGAAAAGATAGGAAACAACAAGGAAAGAAGAGGAATTGGAGCTGTCAAGTGGCCCTAGTTGGTCAATACGAAATTTTAAAAGTAAATAAATAAAACATAGTCAGATTCTTCACTTCCTGAAACGAATTAAAGTAAAAAAAACGGAGTGCGTTCTGCAACTAGCTTCAACAGAAGATCCGATCCAAGGCACTGCTAAATTCAATTAATTGAACCAAAATACGTAATCAGATGGCACCTACAGGACAATTAATGCAGGAAAACTTCGACAGAGCAGAGAACTGTCGACTGAATGGAAACGTTTCACTGGGTAATTTTAAACACGGAACACATACACGCTACAAGGCATTGACATTGCCATAGCTCTTCAACCAAAAGAATTCTACAGGGACTAGGAACAGCATCAACAGGAACCCTTCCGTCGGCACACCTCCGTGTGGTCGGCGCCGCCTTCTCTGTTCTGTCTTCTCAAATCGACGACCATCACGCCGTCCCGCTGCTCGCTCGTCTTACCGTTAAGACGCCAGTCTCCCAGCGTTCCTTCATGCCAATGACCCCACTAGTTCCGCTGTTCCTGGTAAGACCCACAGCAGTTCCTCTGGTCGCTACCTCGTGCCCATAGCATTGTGGCTCCCACTGATGTTTTCAGAGCCCTCTAACCCTAGAGTGAAAACTGACTGCTGGCACTGGTGCCACCAGCTGAGTTCCACAGTGCCGCTATATCTGGAACACCTGCAGACCTATCACCTACACTGATTAGCCAGAACATTGTGACCACTGCCCACCGTGACATTGGATACCTCCTGGTGGCGTTGCGGGCATGTGACAACAAAAGTATGCAAGGGGGAACAGACACGGGCGGGAGAAGAGCGAAGATATGGCCTGCAAATGGAGAAATCCATTAAAATAAGCCGGCCGGAGTGGCCGTGCGGTTCTAGGAGCTACAGTCTGGAGCCGGGCGACCGCTACGGTCGCAGGTTCGAATCCTGCCTCGGGCATGGATGTGTGTGATGTCCTTAGGTTAGTTAGGTTTGATAAGTTCTACGTTCTAGGCGACTGATGACCTCAGAAGTTAAGTCGCGTAGTGCTCAGAGCCATTTGAACCAACCATTAAAATAAGCGGCTTTGACAAACGGCAGATTACTATCACGCAGTGCCTGTGAACGAGTATCTCGAAAACGGCGAAGCTGGTTGAATGTTCACGTACTGCTGTCGTAAGCATCTACGGAAAGAGGTAGAAAGTCAGTGAAAGTACAATTAGGCGCTAAATAATTGAATACACACTACTCTTCACAGAATGTGGGGTTCGGAGGCTTGTCTGCTCTATAGAGTAGGATAGATGGTGATCTGTGTCATATCTGCCGAAAGAACACAATGATGGTGCACGCACAAGTGTCGTCTATCACGACTGTAGTGGACACGGGACCATGGGGAATCGATCGGCGATCAATGGGTGAATTACATTGTTGATACACTAGGTCACTGTTCGTCTCCACAAACGTCGTCATCGAGGTGAACGGCAGCTCTAAACATGCAGCGCTCCACGGACGAAGGCGGTTGGGAGCAGTATTATTTTATGTGAGCCACTCTCCTACTTTTGCATGAGACCAGTGGTAGTAATCGAACACACGCTGACAGTTGCGATCCATCTGTATCCCTTCATGCTTGACGTCATTCCAGAGGGCAATTCAGTACCAAAATTGTCCATGTCTTGGAGCAAGAACCATGTTACAGTGGTTTGAGGAGCATTATAGTGAATTCACGTTGATGTCTCGGCAACCAAATTCTCCTGACGCAAATTAAACAACTATCACAATAAACTCAGTTTGTTACATTAAAGTGCGTGATAAATATTTGAACATCTTTTACAATGGTAAACTAATGCCTTCGCAAGACTGGTCAAAGGATCTGGGGTCTCGTTCTAAAAAACACGTAAAAAGATAAAACAAATTTGGGAAGTTATATTGCGATTGCTAAAAGATTAGTACTAAATGGAGCATAGCGCTATAAAACGGTATTGGAAACATATTGATCGTAAAACTGCAGGCCACACTTCGGAATGAAATTACTGAAATTTTGTGAAAATGTCTTGTCTGTCCCTGTGGCTAATCTCGACATCGCAACTGACTCTCACCATGATAATCTGAGGTGCAGGCTGATGTGGCTGGAAGGTCCCCTGCTCAAAAACTCTGCTCGAAGAGTCACCTATCTGCAGAGGTGCTCGGCCCAAGAGATGGTGCCCTTATGGCTCCTGGCTGCAGAGTAATGTCGCCTTGTCTGCTTCCTAAACGAAAGACTCACCTCTCAACGTTTTTCTTTCGTCACATTCTTGTGACTAGGTGAACTACAAAAATGGTTCAAATGGCTCTGAGCACTATGGGACTATACATATGAGGTCATCAGTTCGCTAGAAGTTAGAACTACTTAAACCTAACTAACCTAAGGATATCACACACATCCATGCCCGAGGCAGGATTCGAACTTGCGACCGTAGTGGTCGCGTGGTTCCAGACTGTAGCGCCTAGAACCGCTCGGCCACCTCGGCCGGCTAGGTGAACTACAGATAGTGCATGTGCTGATCAGTGAAAAGATGTCTTAAAAGAAGCTGTTCCCCTTCCATGACTCTTTTTTCGGGCAGTTAACTGTGACAAGCTGCTTCAAACTTGGCAGTGAAATTTGTGACCTTCTTCCTTTATGTCACTGCGTACGGCCAGTAAGGTTGGATCCTTGTAACACAGACTGGTTTCTCTCTGTATTTCTAAATTATTTATGTTGCTCAGTGGTTGCGACTCGTACATAGTGGTAAACGGTTTTGTTGGGAAGTTCCTGAGCTGGATGGCATCCCACGTCTTCAGAGGTATACTAATTTCCCTGGACTTCAGTTTCAGAGACTTTGTCTGTCATTGCTGTCAATGGTTTCTTGGTCAGCGCTCAATGGCATTTGATGAACTTATAAAAATAAACCCCAACAAATACGCACATCATCATCAGGGCAACAACAAGCAATAATCAGTTCAAATAACTTACTGGAATGCAGCTGGGTAGGTCGTCGACGCCCGCTAATATGCAGACACGAGAAAGCCCTGACATTTCCAAGACTAAACTGCAGCAAGTAAGTTCTGTGCAAGAGAATTAAGACCCTCGGTTCAGACGCATTCCGTAAAGATAACACACTCTGACTGTAAACATCAGCTTCGTCATAGATTAAAGACGACTGACGTCAGAAAATATCAATTCTGCCAAGGGTACAAATCATTATTTTATTATATTAGATACTAACCTAATAAGCTCTCCTTTCATTATGTCGGTGTAAAGTGAATTTCTTTTAGCGAAAATGTCTGCTTTATTTAATGTACGAGTTCACAGCTCATTCACATCTATTTAGCACTGACATTACAAATTCACACTAAGTGTTTTTTATAAAACAGAGTAATATTACATGACGTGTACATTAATTCAATGGTGGGTTAAACAAGCTCATGCTATGGATCCTTTGAACATCAAATGATTACTCTTCCTCACTGCAAACAATTATCAACATTGAACTCACTCACACTTTCGTAAAATATATAGGTTAAATATAACAACGTAGCAAGGCCCTTGAAAAATACATCATCACACAGTAATACGCTTGCCACAGACGGCCATGTAGAATTCAAAAGATGTACTTGTTGCAAGATGTACGTAAGAACAAGGTACATTGGACAACATATTTAGCACAAAATAGTGTAAACTTAGGCACACAAAATGCCAAATTGAATTTTCCATATAGAAGTCACGCTTGTGTCACTGCACGAAATGGTGTGAACATTTGTAAATAATATTTCATCTGGCATGATCAGATATTAAGAGAATGGCTGTACGAACTGGTGAAGCCAGACTACACAGCATAGGAGTTCTCCACGTAAGATCCTTACTACATAAATTAAAACAATCAGAGTTTACAGACGTCATCAATAAAGTTCACATCAAACTTACAGCTTAGGTTGTGTTACGTAAAATGTGAGACACACAATAAAGAACAAAATGTCCCTGTAAAAGAAGGACACAAAAGTTGTCGTCTTTTTGAGGTTCAAAATGTGTTTGTCACACGAGATAAGAAAAGTCTCTGGCTCAGTACGGGGATTTCGGGATTATTTACTGTGCACAAGGTTCATACGAAGAAGTCTATTTGGTTCTACCATATTGACCCTCGTTGGACATAAAAGCTATCTCTCTGTGATGTAAGATTGTCCTCAGCATAAAGTTTATTTCTATTGTCTTTGTCGCACACACATACCAAATCAGAGTTTCAGGTGGTCACAGCACTAGTGACCATACTCTGTCTTATATAAGTACAAGTCTGTGGTCATAGCTGTGCCTATTGATTTTGAAGTACAGGCACAGAAATAAGGCGGAAAAATGTATAATCTTCCTGAATAGTATCACAACATACACCAACATAGGGTAGCTACTGTCCTTACACTCATTCATCATAGTGACTTGTGAACAATGTTCATTTGAGAAGCGGTCAGCGACCTCCTCTCACTCCAAAAACTGTCTCACTGTTCATTTGGTACGAAGACTGTCACTTGTCATTAGTTATGACACACAGTCTCAGTGTCCTTTCAGTGCTTATACGAATACAAGAGTACTTTTATCATCTGGGCAACACATAGTGGTTTGTCCACATACTGCATGAAGTCCTCACATGCCATCATTACTTGCAAATGCAAACAGGGCAGCTGGCAGCCCGCTTGATGCGTAGTGATGAGGCCTCAGGACATCCCACTGTGCTAACTCAGCGAGGCCACGTGGCTTCCGGGAGGTCCCTCGGATGTGTGTGGCGGGCCCATTCAACAGCATGCAGGTAAATCTGGAGCGTATTGTCCTTGCAGAAAACTGTTTCGGACAGCAGGCGGCAACCTCAGGCAAGTGCCACAGCTTTCCAGCAGGCAGACCATTTTAAGTGTGTTATTTGCGTTAGTGTGACGTTGGATAGATCATTGTTCTTCTTACGTGTTCCACTCTTCTGTTCTGCCATCTGCACCACTGCCATGCCTTACTGCAACGTGTAAGCAGTGGGACTCAAGCAATTTACAATAAGTACTTTAGTAATAGACTCCACATAAATATAATTACATTCCAGACCCACAATTTTGTTTCTTAATAACTGTTGCAATTACACTTCATTAATAAAACGTTCTCCTTAGCCATTAGCTCAAATAAAATCTACACAGTTAAGAAGTCAATTTCATTTCCATTACTGTGAATAAATGTTTAACATTCCTTTAACGCTTAATCTTTACATATTTAACTTGCATCGTTCTTATCAAAGCTTAATTCTTCGTACGTAGTTCTTTACATTTACGTTAGTATACGGAAGTAAATTCTCAACCAGAAAGATTCTAAAATTAGTTTTTAGGAAGTTCTTTCGTTCGGGAGCTAAGAATAGGCTTATGTTAGTTGTTATTTTTCTGTATTGTTATTTATAGCCGGCCGAAGTAACCAAGCGGTTCTAGACGCTTCAGTGTGGAACCGCGCGACCGCTACGGTCGCAGGTTCGAATCCTGCCTCGGACATGGATGTGTGTGATGTCCTTAGGTTAGTTAGGTTTAAGTAGTTCTAAGTTCTAGGGGGCTGATTACCTCAGATGTTAAGTCCCATAGTGCTCAGAGCCATTTGTTATTTATTGTTTGTTTGCACTATACATTACCCCAGATAGGTCTACTGATACTCAGTAGCTGTCTCTCGATTATCCATGCATTTGCCTTGCTTGCCAGTCACCCAAGACTACTGTGGCGACACTACATCCTGTAGAATTTTCATCTTTTTCCTTGTATTCTAATCTCTAGATTCGTTACTGTTCCTCCGATAAATTAGACCTTCCAAACTTCCATTCGTTTATTATTCTTACTGTAGGTTATCTAAAATTGTGACGATTGCAAATTGCAAGTATAATATGGCTATCGACACGTGACATACACAGTACAATAATTTACGTTTTTTATATATCTTTTACCAATGCTGTTCCTCACGTTTTTTCGCCCGGGTTCCCGGGTTCGATTCCCGGCGGGGTCAGGTATTTTCTCTGCCTCGTGATGACTGGGTGGTGTGTGATGTCCTTAGGTTAGTTAGGTTTAAGTAGTTCTAAGTTCTTGGGGACTTATGACCATAGGTGTTAAGTCCCATAGTGCTCAGAGCCATTTGAACCATTTGAACCTCACGTTTTCGTCTTTTACCCGTACTTGTTACCTTTATCCACGCTTTCCATAGTACGAGGTCTGTCTCTCTTGAAGTGTAGAACGAAAAATAAACTGATTCCTTAATTCTACATGGGTCTTGTTTAGTTTAATGCTTTTGTATTTTCTTCTGTTTTCACTTTTGTCAAGGTTGATCTCAAAAGTTCAGCCATCTGTCCAGCCAACGGTACTTGGAGATCTATAAAACTGTCACCTAATACTCTCATCAAGTCGCAAAATGCTCATATAAAGCAATGTCTGGAACTCTTATCAGTCATCCACATACGACAGAATTCCTTCATGTCAGCTAAATCTTAATAGTGCAGAGTTTTTTCCCTATTCCCAAATCCTCATAATGCAACGATTCTTCTCGTCTGCTGTCAATGGTTTCTTGCTCAGCCCTCAATGGCATTTGATGAACTTATAAAAATAAACCCCAACAAACACGCACATCATCATCAGGGCAACAACAAGCAACAATCTGTTCAAATAACTTACTGGAATGCAGCTGGGTAGGTCGTCGACGACCGCTAATATCCAGACACGAGAAAGCCCTGACATTTCCAAGACTAAACTGCAGCAAATAAGTTCTGTGCAAGAGAATTATAACCCTCGGTTCGGACGCACTCCGTAAAGATAACACACTCTGACTGTAAACATCAGCCTCGTCATAGATTAAATACGTCTGACGTCAGAAATTATCAATAGTGGAATTAATACTTCTCAGGTGAGGTACCACAAACTCTGACTCTCTGTTTTTCGACAAGTGAGAGAGCAGGATTCCATGTAGACTTTAAACAATAACCACCATCTCCATTTACAAGTTTACTAGCTAATTTAATTTCTACATATTCTTTATGAACACTAACCCAATAGATGGAAGTGCTTGCCAGAATCTCCGTATAACTGTAATGTGTAGGATGACCGGAGCCAAGACAATGTTCTGCAGAGCGGATTTGCTCGCTGTTGTTAGTGTGTGCCCCTTATGATCATTAGACCAGTCCTTCACAGTCCTGGTAGTCTGACCAATAAGTGACACTTCACAACTGCAAAGAATATGGTAGTCGCCTCCTTACACAAACCAAGATCATCCTTTACGGAACTTTAAAGGACCCTGACCTTAGATGGTTGTCGAAAATGACGCTTCACATCATATTTCCTCAAAATACGAACAATCATCTTCGAAATGCTCCCTGTGTAAGGAAGAAAGGCTGGAGACTTTGTTGCCACCTCGACATTATCATCAGTTGATCGATAGCGCAACGTACGTATAATCTGTCTTTTACTACAATCATTCTGAACAAAGCTGTTTTCGACCTGGGCTAACACATCTAAGAAACTCTCAGTGTCCAAGATAATATGGTCCCTGTGAACTAAGCTACGAGGTAGATGTCGAGGAACATGCCTTGGAGTCGGTGGCTTTGTAGCCTGCATGGTTTTGTTGATGTTGTTGTTGTTGTGGTCTTCAGTCCCGAGACTGGTTTGATGCAGCTCTCCGTGCTAATCTATCCTGCGCAAGCTCCTTCATCTCCCAGTACCTACTGCAACCTACATCCTTCTGAATCTGCTTACTGTATTCATCTCTTGGTCTCCCTCTACGAGTTTTACCCTCCACGCTGCCCTCCAGTGCTAAATTAGTGATCCCTTGATGCCTCAGGACATTTCCTACCAACCGATCCCTTCTTCTAGTCAAGTTGTTCCAAAAACATCTCTTCTCCCCAATCCTATTCAATACCTCCTCATTAGTTACGTGATCTACCCACCTAATCTTCAACATTCTTCTGTAGCAGTTGTTGATATGTACACGAAAATTTTGTTGTTTGGCCCGATGGCAGTAAGAATTTGCACGTATTTTTAGAACACCTAAATTCATTGAACCCAGATATCCGTTTCTCGATGAAGATTGGAAAAATCTCTGTCTTTACTTTCTTGTTGTCTTGGTCACGAGGAACGTGGATGGTACGTTGGGACATGCCGTTTATAGGACGCCTACTCACACTATCTGCAGGCTGATAGTTGTCACCATCCGGCTCAACGTGAAGGGGTACTTCGCAGCTTGGTTCACAGGGCCAATGTCTTCGCGAACACTGAGAGTTTGTTTGCTGAGTTATCCCATGTCGAAGTTACCTCTTCTCAGAATGGTTGCAGTGAGAGACAGATTAGACGTACGTAGAGCTATCGAGCGACTGTGCATCCGGTGCGTGATGCTGATACCGAGGTGGCAACAAAGTCTACGGCCTTTTTGCCATACGCAGGGAGCATTTAGAACAGGTCGTATTTTGCGGAAATATGATGTGAAGTATGCTTCTTGACCACCGTGTGAGATTAGGGCCCTTTTAGGTTCCGTAAAGGATGATCTTAGTTTGCGTAAGGCTGGTGTCTAAGAAATTCCTTGTGACATGGCATGTCATGTATTGGACAGATTATCAGGACTGTAAAGGACCGGTGTATTGAACGTAAGCAGCACACACGCTTGCAACAACCATGCAGAACCTTGTCTGGGCGCCGGTCATCTTATGGATTATAACTACACGGAAATTCTAGCATGCACGTCCAGCTACTGGGACATTGTTGTTAAGGAGGCTGTTGAAATTTAAAGTTGCAAGTAACCTTATAAACAGAAATGGTAGTTTTTATTTAAATTCTCCGTGGGATCCTGCTCTCTCACTTGTCAAAAAACGATGGACAGAGTTTAATTAATTTCACTGTCGATAATTTCAGACATCGTTAGTGTTTGTGTGAGTTATATCTACGGACTTTCTCTGAAAATTGAAGTTTTAAATTCACTTGCACAGCACTTATTGGCTGCAATTTAGTCTTGAATGCGGCAGAGAGTGCTCCTGTCGAAATGTAGGCCGTTGTCGACGAGGTTAAACAGAAACATTCCCGTAAATTATTTGAACATTGTATACAGGTGGAGAAACTAAGAAGTAAAAAATGGCTCTGAGCACTATGGGACTTAACTTCTGAGGTCATCAGTCCCCTAGAACTTAGAACTATTTAAACCTAACTAACCTAAGGACATCGCACACATCCAAGCCCGAGGCAGGATTCGAACCTGCGACCGTAGCAGTCCCGCGGTTCCGGACTGAGCGCCTAGAACAAACTAAGAAGTAAAAATCTGTTTAATTCTTCTCTTCGGAGTGTCTCTTACACCATCTTCCCGACTCCTTACGATGATAACTGAACTTGTTCTATGTGAAACTCTCTTATATGATGTCACAACTTTTATATTTCTCCGTAAGATCACTTCATGTTATTACTACACCTCCTTCAGGCAGACGTGAGACTCAGTTTCGTACCTCTATTTCTTGAATGCTTCTCATTCTCCAACTTGCTTGATGTCTGAATTGTCGAGGTTTTCAAATGACTTGCGAATTGGTAGAATATCTAATTCTAAGATGTTGTGGTGAACAATTCTTCGCATGCTCAAATGCCCACAGAATACATAAAAGAATTTTCTATTTCAGAATTGACTCTTCTTCCTTGATCGAAGCAAAATTTTATCGCCCACAGTAAGCGTCATCTCTCTTATTGGTAGTTTGCGGTCTTCCTTCCTTTTCACCGCTTTTGCTCGAACCACTTCCGAAGTTACTTTAGTGATTTCTTTGTGGCATTTTCGTCTAACCTGTGGGTAATCCATAATTTCTCTTATCCAGCCTCTAGGTGGCTGTCGGAATTAATCTGTTTGCTATTCCAGTAGCCCCGTGTGTTAAATAATTTTCTACATCCTGAAAGTCCTGCAGATGCTTGTACCACAATCTTTGTTGTATGTGACAATACAAACGACACAGCTTAGCAGTTTGTCTCATTAGCCTCCAGGAGGGCTTCGGGGCCACATGGTACCTTGATATAGGTATATTGTTTCGTGAAGTCATTGAAATACTTGGATCTAAACTGAGGCCAGTTATCTGACACAATCTTCCTCACTTTTCCGACAATGATAGAAGAAAGTAGTGGTTAGAAGCTCAGGTCAATGTATCTCTGGCGCTCTTTAATGGAGCAGACGCGACAAATTTAAAAGTCAGCTCGACGATCTTCAACGTTTATCAATATCCGCTGCACTGGATCAGAGTTAACCCTGAAATACCCGTGACTGCGATGCTCTGAATCCTTTTATTGCGATCAGTAGCCTGTTGCGTGACAGTGGTCCATTTTGCTTTTCGACGAGGTGCCTGTTGTTGTTGTTATTTTACATAGTCAAATAGGGATGAAAGCGATTTGTTATATTCAAATGTGTAGATTAAAAATCCGAGGTCAAAATTGCGAAAATATCTTTATTAATAACTAATTTCAGATCATTGTTGAGCCGCCTTCAGATCAATATATAATTATTATTTTGTTCACTGTGCATTTCGGATACCAGGTATGTACTTTCCCATAAGGTCCTTCAATTAAATAAGAGGGAATCCGCTCAACAAATTGTGACGATGTGTAATGTCTTGTGCCTGATACACAAGAAAAAAATGATAATTTTATATTGATCTGAGGATGTCTTATCAGTTATCAATAAAGACATTTCTACGATCTTGATCTAGGATATTTAATCCATACTTTTTAGGTGCACGATTGCTCAGTGTCTTCCTTATCCTCCTGCCCACATTACTAAAGTACCCACACCCTCACTCAACTGTGTGCAACACGTGTGTAGTCCAAAGTGAGCGTGAATGAAGTGTGCATAACAGATCAGCTTTCTTACAAATTTCTCAGGTATACGCAACAGCTAATTGCTGTCAGTTGGGCTGGTACAGACAGTTCCAAATAAAATAGTATTGTCGATTACTTCCTGTACGTCTGTCTTTCCACTTCTCTTTGAATATCTTTAGTATCTGGTCCCTGTCCTACTCTCTTCCGATACTAGTAAACATACTAGACACGAAATTTTCACCAGTCGTTTTCTTCAGGTTGAGCTGGTCAAAATTTGCCTTCCTAGCCTTGCAGTCACTCTCGCCCATCATTCCCCGTGCCGTTGAAAGTGCGTTCACTACGATGTTTTGCGTTCCTGGTATCTGTGCCACAATCAATCTAAACTCTCTTAGACATCGTAAAAGTCGTCATAGGGCAATTTCGCTGGCATTAAAACGTAAAAAGGCTTTGTAGTCGTTGTACACATTTGTCATTTGTCTTGCCAAAAAGAATCTTATTTTTCCGATTCCCGATACAACAGCTAACGCTTCTAATCCTGTTATGGAGTATCTTTTTCTCCTTTGTTCCAGACACGACTTCCAAAGGCGATGAATTTATTCACTATACCCCCATACTGTTCGACGTCTTGAAGCAGATCAATGCCAAGGCCTGTCGTTGATTCATCAGTACACATGCAGAATTCCTCACTTAGGTCTTCGTGTAACCAAAGGGCGACCTTAGTAATGATTGTTTCAAATCTTCGAGTTCACCTTGCTCGGATTCAGTTCGTTAACAAGCAACACTTTTCCTGTCAAACCACATAAATTGGGTCTAATAATGTTGTCTTTTGCGAAACGTTTGTAGAGGTTTTCTAGTCATAAAAATGCACACATTTCATGATTAGTTCTTAGTACTGTGTATTTTTAAAAGTGAACTGAGATGAACTGCATAGTTTGTTACCAGTACGTGGGTTTCTAGTCGCGTCAGTCTGGAACCGCGTGTCCGCTACGGTCGCAGGTTCGAATCCTGCCTCAGGCATGGATGTGTGTGATGTCCTTAGATTAGTTAGGTTTAAGTAGTTCTAAGTTCTAGGGGACTGATGACCACAGATGTAAAGTCCGATAGTGCTCAGAGCCATTTGAACCATTTTTTGTTAACAGTAAGTTCGAACAATACACACATAATGACAGATGTTTCTGGAACTCCAATGGGAGTCCCGGGGGGGAAGGTGATGTTCTTTTAGAGAAACGCTGCTAAGAGAATTTAGAGAACCAGCATTTTAATCTGACTACAGAACGATTCTATTTCCACGAACGAACATTTTGGGCAAGAGCACGGGGATAACAAGAGACATCAGGGCTAGAGACATGTAGATAGTCGTTTTTCCCTCACTCTACTTCTGAGCGGAATAGGAAAGCAAATGATTAGTAGTGGTTCAAGGTACGTTTCGCCGCGCACCATACGGCTGCTTGCAGAGCGTATATTTAGATGTAGATAAGATACCCACAATAGCGATGGTGGAGATTAATATAACGATACCCCCATAATGCGATTATCATCCGTCGATAAGCTCTCTTAACTCTTCATACCTGTTTCTTTCTTTCTTGCTTTTGATGGTTACGTTATCTGTTCGAGTACTATTCACAATTCTGCAACTCACCTTCTCTTTCATGAGTTCGTCTTTCTCTCTATTCCTTCGATTGATGTTGGCTTGGATCCCCTGAAAGTTTTCAGTGGTATTGTCCTAACGGATGCGGTTTCGTTATGTGTCGCTAACTGCGCCACTGTGATGGTTAGAAGTTCAATACCTTTCCTAAATCTGTCTTTGGCTCCCTTGGTATTTTCCGTTAATGTCTCTACAATCGTGACTAATTCTTGGGCTCCGTCATTTATTATCTTCATTTATGTACTGGGTAACCTGGCTGTCAGCATTCTTACTCAACGTACTGATCTGTTCATCGCATTTTCTTTATCTCATCATCTATTTTTTGATTCATGACCCATACTTCTTTGCTTAGATTTCCTTATAAATTTAGAAATTGCTTCTTATGTTTTCAAATTGTACGTCCCTTCTTTTCAACTTTTCTTAAATGTTTCAAAACTTTTGTTTAACAAATTTCCGCTTTTCTAATGTTTTGGTGGACGAAAAAGCACTCACTGGTAGTGTGGTGCGCTCTTAGACTTAATTCTGGAGGAGGTCCAGTGGATACCACGTTATACAAAAATTATTAGCTCACTTTATTATATCTTGAACAAGATGAAAGATTTAACTTCGAAACAATCCATGTCAGTAGGACTGTCAATCAATATTTGTTTATGTCAGTGAACACTAATGTAACACTTGATACAGTCAAGAATAATAGGTTTTTCGCTCAATGTACAATTAACTATAAAGTTTGCTTCATATTTGTCTAATACAGCCTCATGCTGCCGCTCTAGTGTGAGACAGTACCGTGGTCTTCGGCGATGGTTGCAGAGTGGGCTGACATGGCATTCTGCTCCAAGTCTTCTGCAGCAGCAGCGTATGGAAACTATTGCCGACGTCTCTAATTCAATGCTTCGCCCGCCAGCGACTGCACTTACTTGAGTTTACGTCGTGAGGTACCGACTTCGTCATGGTACCTCGTCCTTAGGACGATATCACATCTCAGATCATTCACGTAGTTACTTCCGTGTCACACGTAATTACTTTCTTTCCTTTTCATAAATCTCGCGCTATTGTTCTCGTCGCGTTAATTTAGTATATGTTCGTTTTTCTTCAATCGCCGTAAGTTTTGATGAACTGTTCGATCAGAAAGCTATACACATCCGATGCTACAGCCGACTGAGGTGGGGACTTACGAGCACCATATCTATGTGCTTCTCATTCTTGTCCTATTTTCGGCTTTCGCTGTTGTGAAGTATTTCTCCCATCTTCTCTGCTAAACTGCACATCGCGGACTTCGTCATTACTCTATTTCTGACCTTGCACATTTCCCATGTTAATTTCGGTTTGTGAGGCTGTTTCCCGTGGCTCACTAAACTCTACATTCTGAACATTCTGCTGCGGCATTTCCATGTTTGAACCAATTTCCACTGCTTCTAACCAGTCGCAAAGCTCTCTTTACCTGAGTTAATCTTGCTAAAATTCTAGTTCTCATTCGGCTTGCCCTGACACAGTGGCTAAACTTTAACACACCTAACGTTCGAATAAAATCTCATCAACCTACATTTCTCAAATCTCGCACAAAGTCAGAAATTTAATCTTCACAAAGTGCACTGATAAATAATTAAGATCACCTCCGGAAATTCAGTGATGATTCTTCAACTGGACAATGAAGAGTATTTACCAGCCTCACCTTCCTGAAAGGAATACATAAATGGTTACGCGCCACCAACTTAAAAATTACATTTAGTTGTTACAGATTTCAATGATTTCCTTAAATGCCAAATGCAATTAATCTGCCACGAGTAATGAGTATGATGGGCAAACATCTATTAGGCGCACTACGAATGTAGTGGTGTGGACATGTTGGGAATGTGGATCTCACGGGGAGCGTGCAACGGATAAGTCCTTGCAGACGCACTATCCTCTGTGCCCGCGGTGGCTCAGATGGATAGAGCGTCTGCTATGTAAGCAGGAGATCCCGGGTTCGAGTCCCGGTCGGGGCACACATTTTCAACATGTCCCCAACATGTTCTTTCGGGAACAGATACTACCGTCATGTATAATCATTCTTTAAAATTTAAGCCTGAAATGAAAAATTTTGCAGATCTGACTGCAGTAACAGATCGCAAGTCAACCGATCGTGCACAGGGATCACCAAAATATGAGACTATAACTGGAGGATGTTACTTAGCGATATGCGAAGTGGCTCAGTTGTTCTGACATAGTTAATCGTTACTTTCTAAAATAAAGAAAAAGCAATTTGTTGTTTACAAAATTACGCAAGAACCACTTATAATTCTGTTTATTACGTTCAAGTTCATGATAAATATTTTTACATGCATGACATCGTTAAATTAAAACCTTGGCAAGATTCTAATGAGCACGTTTTACGACAAATCAGTTACATTTTTACGCCATACCGTTGCTGCCGAACGGTTAGTAATCATCAGATAGTACTATAGAAGGGTATGCGTTTGTATATATGGCTGGAGTTGAACGCATTTTGATCGTAAAACTGCAAGCAAGTCTTCAGAATGAAGTTTGAATTACTGAAACTCAGTCAAAATGACATGACTGTCGTTAAGGTCGGTCTTGCTGTCACGGCTAGATGTCACCATGTCAGTCAACAGGCGAAGGCTGAAATGGCTGCAGAATCAGTCATTGGTTTCATGTCAACTGCTTACCTCTGTGACTCTGTACCAGTAGGCCAGGAAAATTTCTAGGTCCTCAGCCTAGAAAGTCCACTCGAAGAGGTGCCGTACTACAGAGACGTTTGACCAAAGAGATCATCCCATGGTGGCTCCTGGCTGCAGTGCAATTGAGAGCAATCTGCTTCCTACACTGAAGATTCACGTCTAAGCATTTGTCGTTCGTCACATCATTTTTATTGGCTGACCTATGGCTAATGTGTGTGCAAAACCATAAAAAGATCTTAATAGAATCTGGCCTCCTCCCTGACTCCTGTTTCAAGTCGTTAAGCAGTAACAAGCTACCTCACACTCTGTACTGAAAACTGTGTCCTCTTTCTGCCCCTATCTATGGCCATTGAGGCCGGACCTCTGTAGCATAGCTGTCTTTTTTCCCTATTTTCTAAGTTATTTATGTTACCCTGTCATTGTGGCTCTTACATCGTGTTTTAAACATTTTTGTCGGCCAATGTCTGAGCTTGGTGGCATCCCACAACCTTAAAAGATGTCCGAAGTTTCCTATTCCTCACCATCAGATTATATCTACAGCGGTCCCTGTATTTCAGAGAAGCCGTGCTTTCTACGCTTCTGTTCACAAAAGCATTCTTCTCGGTCCTTCTCAAAAATTCACATCCCCTGTCTCTACATGCAAGTTGTTAAAACAGACTTCAACAGCGTGCTGGCACCATGTGATGTAGTATCTGCGTTGTGAATTTTGGAGTCAGACGCCCATGGACCCCCTACCTCAGAGCATAGACCATTCCGACTGCATGGCGTTGACCTCCGCAGCTGTTCGTCATACCCTTCCGTGAAATTTTCTGTGGTCGTCTACCTGTTGTCTAGCATAACCAGCCTCGTGTCTGCTCACTTACAGCCTAACGAAACGTGCTTCCATAGTGACCTCTTACGTGGATGCGTATGAAAATGTAATCTACGTTAGGTAAGTACTGCCAATGATGGAAATAATACACATCTCATTTACCCATGGGGATTAATTACTACGCTATGACTTGACTTTTTGATTGTGAATTTGTCAGTTAGGGATGAGATCTGGAGAAAATGGTCATATAACTATTTTAATGGAATATATGCAGGATTTATTGATCCTACCATATATATGTACTATTCATCCAACTTTCATCTTCTCCAGTTGAAAGATCTTGTCATGGTGTAGATAAAAACATTCACATAGTATCAAAAGTTCACATTATGACATATTTGCATTTTTTAGCTCCCACAGAATTCCCAATTGAACTTGAAATGTTCTGAAAGAAAGACTTTGTACAAAGCAATATGTCTCACATGTGTAAACACATCATCTCGCAGGACATTCTTTAATGAGGAGGAACAGGCCTTGTTCAACATCCCACCAATACCTACGTTATAACAGGAAATGTTATGGCCTCAGAGTAATAAGGATGTGGAAAGCAACTACCTACGTCCTTATCGAAGGATCGAGAAGGGGACTAGAGTCCTTGTAGTTAACGATTTTAGTAATCCTGTGACACTTTTAAAGTCACTCTTACGGCTAGTATCTTCTCACTGCTTCATTAGTCTTACCAGATATATGGAAAATACTGAGTCTATATTTACCAGAAAGAAAGAAACTGAGCAATGCAGACATGTTGCCACTGGCACCTATGTTATTAGATTAACAGACGACCTCTCTTGTGTCTGTATAATCACAAATATACAGAATGTTTCAGATGAAGCTTATGCCTCTGCAATTTTCAAAATAACGGACAAAAATATTTCTAATAGATCCACATAAAGAACGTTACATTTTCTGCAGGGTGACGAACTAAATTTATTGAATTACTTTCCAGAGAATTACAGCATGATATACAATTTTAAATAAAACATTAGTTTCTTCTAGCATGTAGCTGATGCACTTAAACCAGCTGCGTATAAATCAGTTTAAATGACATTTCTGTCACGTACAGTTTGGGAGCTTTAAGCCTTCATAGTGTTAGGGATGGATGCAACGCATTGTACATAGTATTTGTCAGAGTGCACCTGTATGTTCAAATGGGAGTCCATGTTCCTGAATCCACAATGCAATGTTCCTAAATGGAATCGGATGAGATGTAATGTCGTCGGTGCCACAGAACGACGACCACTTGAAGTTGTCGTGGTTTCAGTGACATAAACACGATTCCTTAGAGATCCACTCAAAAAGAAATCGGGTGAAGGTCGGGGCTATTCGTGAGGACTATGGCACCCCAACCATCTTCCAGGGAATCTGTTGTTCGGTTCCTGGACAACACCACGCTGAGAATGGACTGGGTGACCATTGTGCTGCGTCCACATACAGCGACTAATGTCTAGAAAGACACTATCATGGATATAACCCAAACTTTCGACGTTAAAAGCTGGATACATGTTACCTGTCAGTGTACCTGCGAAGTAGTATGAACCAATGATTTCGTCACCAAAGATTCCACACCACACATTAATGGACTATCTCCATTGAGGGTCGACGGGGCGTACCCACTTAGGATTTCCTGTGATATAGCAACGTATATTATTACCGTCCGTTGCAGCCTAATTTGCTGATGTGGAGTCATCGGAGAACATCGTAAGGCGTCCAGAGTGAAGTTAAGCGTGACCCATTCGCAGAAACTAACTCACGAATTGAAATCGATCCCATGCAGCTCCTGTGTCAGTGGCAAATGGTATGGGTGAAACCTGTGACCCTGTGCTATACGCCACACATAAGTAAGTCTGAAACCAGTGACTGCAGCAGCATCTCGCAAGCTGACGTGAGGACCACGGTGCATTGCAGCTAAAACGAACGCCTACATCTCCTCACGTCTTGTTGATCTTCATCTGGTATTGCCGCGCCTTCTCAAACAACTTGTTTGCCGAAGTCGCTGTTCAGCTCGTAGATCTTTGACCAGGGTATCTCACGGCATTCACCATGGCTGCTTCATTTGCACCGTGTCGGCATTCGACGAGCATCAGCAACATGTCAACATACTTGATAGATATGTGTACCATGTTTATTCCACGTTGTTATCGCAGGTCACTGAATTCTTTTGTTAGCGCCATCCAGCCTGCCTTGTATACGGCGTTGTAAGGCTAAACAGCGCATTGGGGAAGCTTGTTGCTCCCTGACACCTGCAACATTACATCCTGTCCGTAGGTCGTTTGGAAGGTGCATTGCTTTGTGCATTCAGGAACTTGAACACAGATTTGAACACCTCAGTTACATCAACATTCCGTCAGCAGAACATTCATCTGCACTCAGCAAGTATTATTAAGGCATGTTCCACCCACCCATAAATCTAGCTACCAAATTAAAAGTGGTTTTTACACAGCTGGTTTAAATACATCAGCTACATGATAGAATAAACTAGTGTCCTATTTAAAAATTGAATCTCGTTGCTGTAACTCTCTCGAAAATAGCTCTAAAATTATGTCCGCAGTCCCGTATAAAATGTAACCTTTATTATGTGAACTTACCTCAGTAAACATTCCTGTCACCTATTGCTTTGTAAGTTACAGAGGTACACACTTTACCTGAAACACCGTGTACATAGTTTCATTGCTTTCTTGCATACATGTCGTATTTCTACAGAAACTTTTCACATTGACGAGAATACTGAAAGGGTCACTACATTCTGAAGACGGTTATTAGTCTGTCTCGTATTACAGACTTGCTCGAAATGTTGTGCTCCAAAACTAGACAAATATTCTGCACAGTGTAAACAATGCTAGGTTCTACATCACCAGAATACAACGTGGATGAGTGATGAAAGTGTGTGTGTGTGTGTGTGTTTGTGTGTATGTCAGTGTGTGGCGAGGGGATGGAACTGAGTGAGGGAAGGGATATAGCGAGAGGCAGTCCCCAAGTGATCTCGTCATTAATATCTCAGAACGGAAGCAGACGTAGTCCCAGCTGTTAGCTAATAGAGGCTTACCACAGCAGTACGCATCGCCCTAATACGTGTGTATGCCGTGAGAGTAAGTACACAGAATCCGTGAGCTAAAATTAACTCTGTTCCTTCTCAAGCAGCTTCACGAATGGTCAAAGGTCACGTACAAGGAAAACAGTTGGTAGAATATGGCAGCTTCGTTTGTCGACGTGATTTCACTGTCGAATGTATTTCTGATGTTAGTCTTTAGTTAGATACTATTTACAAAAAAATGGTTCAAATGACTCTGAGCACTATGGGACTTAACATCTGTGGTCATCAGTCCCCTAGAACTTAGAACTACTTAAACCTAACTAACCTAAGGACATCACACACATCCATGCCCGAGGCAGGATTCGAACCTGCGACCGTAGCGGTCACGCGGTTCCAGACTGAAGCGCCTAGAACCGCACGGCCACACCGGCCGCCGTACTATTTACATTGTCGTTGTATAAACAATACAGAGAAAATAACAAACTAGGGTATACTCTTTCTTTAAAATTCGCTTATACCAGACGGTTTTTAAACTGACAGAAGTTATGGATCTTCAACCACATGCGTACCGTGCAAGCCACCGTACACCGTGAGGAACACAGCACACAGCGGACCAGACTCACATTGCCTCCTTCCTCTTCCACAAGCTGTACCCTAAGTGGTCGTGGCCTTTAACCCTTAAGTGACACAGGTAAATATAAATGCCGCTGGCATTAATGCTGTTTATTACTTTATTTACTATAAACAATTGATCTTATTGCTATTGGTTTATTCACAGTTCCCTGCTGTGATAAGTATGAGTATGATTTTTATGTTTATTAGTCAGTGATCTTGAGCTATCAGCGAACAAATCGTTAGTAGTATGAATATTTACCGGCGGCCTTCTGGGCACTTGTCTTCAGAGCAGGTTTTGTGTTGAGGTAACATTTGTTACCAAGGACTTCTTCTTTTGATATCTTTACATTAAAACGACAGTAAGTTGTTTACAAGAACATTTCTTCCATTATAAAGTAAAAATAATACGGGTGTCCTTCGTTAGGATACGTGGAGCTAGTTTTCTATAGCGCTGTATATAGGAACGTACAGGTGATCGTGAAATCAGTTCCTTGTTACATAAAGTTCTCATGATTGTATGCTGTGAAATGATTCTGCTAATGAAAAATGAACTCTGCAGGTAATATTATTTCAGAGATTAACACGATAATGTTAGCCGATGATTAGCGAAAATGTGCGACATGACGAAAACATTTTATACACACACTTGAATGTAGTAGGCATATTATTTACTCATTTTTGACTGCTTTTTAAAATTTTAGTGGTGATACTGATATTCGCGAATATTTATTTATATTTACAAGAACGACTTCATGGAAGTGGCGTATATCCATGGCAGATGAAATTCTGGTAGATCGTGTAATTAGCTGCTGGCAATACGTTATAGAATAGCTCGCACAAGATTCAGAATTTGGAGGAGAGTCTGATACAGATAATGCAGGTTCTACTTCTACACTTTCAAACACTGCTAGAGTAACTTGTGGTAGTCTAGGTAACACATGTCAAATGGACCAATGGGTTAAACATCTAGGCCAGATGCAGAAGGTAGAGTCGGCTGTTATCCTATGCTTCAAGAAGAGTTTCACGAAAGTCGCGAAACTGAATCTGACGCAGAAGTTGCTGGAAATATGATTCATATGTATGGTCTAAATTTGGGATTTTTTTTTTACCTCCTTAAGCCATAATTACTCGTACAATATCGGATGTTCACACTGTTTATGGCCGGCAGATTTTTCAGACTTTTTCAGCACGTATTTTGTATTCAGATTCATTGGTATGAATATTAACCATCCCACAACTCATGGTGGACTTAGAAATAAGTACATATTATAAAAATCTGAGAGTGTGTGTGTGGATGTGCACGCGTACGTATGCTCCACATCTCCTCCTGAACCACTGGACCGATTTCAATTAAACTTGGTACACATGTACCTTACTGTCAGGCAACAATCGCTGTCGGGATGAGAATCACCTATCTGTCGAAGGGATGGGGGCAGGGCTTGGGGTGAAAAAGTAGCATATCCCGCGACATGTGAATTCCCGAACTTTACTGATCGAGTATCTGAGAACGAAAGTACTTAACGGCTTGGAAGAAACACATAATTTCAAATATTTACGAAATGTTCCCTCGCTGATAACCCCTGAAAATGATGAAAGGAAAAACGTTTATCACTTACTAATTCTTCGTTGTTCAAGCAGTGAAAGTACATATGACGTATCACCTTATAATTTACTACTTAGTTACTACTAACTGCTATCGCAACACATTTTGCAGAAATTGTGCACATATACCAAATTTAATTGCTAAGTAAGATCATTGTATGGTATATAATTTGCGAGATATTGCGGCATAAACAATGTGATGCGTGAAAAAATGCCGAATCACGGATGAAAGTTATTACATCTTTTCTACGAACACTACTCGCAATGAATTTGGCAGACAGTATCCGCATGTTGTTGTTGTTATGGTCTTCAGTCCTGAGACTGGTTTGATGCAGCTCTCCATGCTACTCTATCCTGTGCAAGCTTCTTCATCTCCCAGTACCTACTGCAACCTACATCCTTCTGAATCTGCTTAGTGTATTCATCTCTTGGTCTCCCCCTACGATTTTTACCCTCCACGCTGCCCTCCAATACTAAATTGGTGATCCCTTGATGCCTCAGAAAATGTCCTACCAACCGATCCCTTCTTCTGGTCAAGTTGTGCCACAAACTTCTGTTCTCCCCAATCCTATTCAATACTTCCTCATTAGTTATGTGATCTACCCATCTAATCTTCAGCATTCTTCTGTAGCACCACATTTCGAAAGCTTCTATTCTCTTCTTGTCCAAACTATTTACCGTCCATGTTTCACTTCCATACATGGCTACACTCCATACAAATACTTTCAGAAATGACTTCCTGACACTTAAATCTATACTCGATGTTAACAAATTTCTCTTCTTCAGAAACGCTTTCCTTGCCATTGCCAGTCTACATTTTATATCCTCTCTACTTCGACCATCATCAGTTATTTTGCTCCCCAAATAGCAAAACTCCTTTACTACTTTAAGTGTCTCATTTCCTAATCTAATACCCTCAACATCACCCGACTTAATTCGACTACATTCCATTATCCCCGTTTTGCTTTTGTTGATGTTCATCTTATATCCTCCCTTCAAGACACCATCCATTCCATTCAACTGCTCTTCCAAGTCCTTTGCTGTCTCTGACAGAATTACAATGTCATCAGCGAACCTCAATGTTTTTTTTTTCTTCTCCATGGATTTTAATACCTACTCCGAATTTTTCTTTTGTTTCCTTTACTGCTTGCTCAATATACAGATTGAATAACATCGGGGAGAGGCTACAACCCTGTCTTACTCCCTTCTTAACCAATACTTCCCTTTCATGTCCCTCGACTCTTATAACTGCCATCTGGTTTCTGTACAAATTGTAAATAGCCTTTCGCTCCCTGTATTTTACCCCTGCCACCTTTAGAATTTGAAAGAGAGTATTCCAGTCAACATTGTCAAAAGCTTTCTCTAAGTCTACAAATGCTAGAAACGTAGGTTTGCCTTTCCTTAATCTTTCTTCTAAGATAAGTCGTAAGGTCAGTATTGCCTCACGTGTTCCAACATTTCTACGGAATCCAAACTGATCCTCTCCGAGGTCGGCTTCTACCAGTTTTTCCATTCGTCTGTAAAGAATTCGTGTTAGTATTTTGCAGCTGTGGCTTATTAAACTGATTGTTCGGTAATTTTCACATCTGTCAACACCTGCTTTCTTTGGGATTGGAATTATTATATTCTTCTTGAAGTCCGAGGGTATTTCGCCTGTTTCATACATCTTGCTCACCAGATGGTAGAGTTTTGTCAGGACTGGCTCTCCCAAGGCCGTCAGTAGTTCCAATGGAATGTTGTCTACTCCGGGGGCCTTGTTTCGACTCAGGTCTTTCAGTGCTCTGTCAAACTCTTCACGCAGTATCGTATCTCCCATTTCGTCTTCATCTACATCCTCTTCCATTTCCATAATATTGTCCTCAAGTTCATCGCCCTTGTATAGACCCTCTATATACTCCTTCCACCTTTCTGGCCGGCCGAAGTGGCCGTGCGGTTAAAGGCGCTGCAGTCTGGAACCGCAAGACCGCTACGGTCGCAGGTTCGAATCCTGCCTCGGGCATGGATGTTTGTGATGTCCTTAGGTTAGTTAGGTTTAACTAGTTCTAAGTTCTAGGGGACTAATGACCTCAGCAGTTGAGTCCCATAGTGCTCAGAGCCATTTGAACCAACCACCTTTCTGCTTTCCCTTCTTTGCTTAGAACTGGGTTTCCATCTGAGCTCTTGATGTTCATACAAGTGGTTCTCTTATCTCCAAAGGTCTGTTTAATTTTCCTGTAGGCAGTATCTATCTTACCCCTAGTGAGGTAAGCCTCTACATCCTTACATTTGTCCTCTAGCCATCCCTGCTTAACCATTTTGCACTTCCTGTCGATCTCATTTTTGAGACGTTTGTATTCCTTTTTGCCTGCTTCACATACTGCATTTTTTTATTTTCTCCTTTCATCAATTAAATTCAATATTTCTTCTGTTACCCAAGGATTTCTACTAGCCCTCGTCTTTTTACCTACTTGATCCTCTGCTGCCTTCACTACTTCATCCCTCAAAGCTACCCATTCTTCTTCTACTGTATTTCTTTCCCCCATTCCTGTCAATTGTTGCCTTATGCTCTCCCTGAAACTCTGTACAAACTCTGGTTCTTTCAGTTTATCCAGGTCCCATCTCCTTATACTCCCACCTTTTTGCAGTTTCTTCAGTTTTAATCTACAGGTCATAAGCAATAGATTGTGGTCAGAGTCCACATCTGCCCCTGGAAATGCCTTACAATTTAAAACTTGTTTCCTAAATCTCTGTCTTACCATTATATAATCTATCTGATACCTTTTAGTATCTCCAGGGTTCTTCCATGTATACAGCCTTCTTTTATGATTCTTAAACCAAGTGTTAGCTATGATTAAGTTGTGCTCTGTGCAAAATTCTACCAGGCGGCTCCCTCTTTCATTTCTTAGCCCCAATCCATATTCACCTACTACGTTTCCTTCTCTCCCTTTTCCTACACTAGAATTCCAGTCACCCATGACTATTAAATTTTCGTCTCCCTTCACTACCTGAATAATTTCTTTTATTTCATCATACATTTCTTCAATTTCTTCGTCATCTGCAGAGCTAGTTGGCATATAAACTTGTACTACTGTAGTAGGTGTGGGCTTCGTATCTATCTTGTCCACAATAATGCGTTCACTATGCTGTTTGTAGTAGCTTACCCGCACTCCTATTTTCCTATTCATTATTAAACCTACTCCTGCATTACCCCTATTTGACTTTGTGTTTAGAACCCTGTAGTCACCTGACCAGAAGTCTTGTTCCTCCTGCCACCGAACTTCACTAATTCCCACTATATCTAACTTTAACCTATCCATTTCCCTTTTTAAATTTTCTAACCTACCTGCCCGATTAAGGGATCTGGCATTCCACGCTCCGATCCGTAAAACGCCAGTTTTCTTTCTCCTGATAACGACATCCTCTTGAGTAGTCCCCGCCCGGAGATCCGTATGGGGGACTATTTTACCTCCGGAATATTTTACCCAAGAGGACGCCATCATCATTTAATCATACAGTAAAGCGGCATGCCCTCGGGAAAAATTACGGCCGTAGTTTCCCCTTGCTTTCAGCCGTTCGCAGTACCAGAACAGCAAGGCCGTTTTGGTTATTGTTACAAGGCCAGATCAGTCAATCATCCAGACGGTTGCCCTTGCAACTACTGAAAAGGCTGCTGCCCCTTCTTCAGGAACCACACGTTTGTCTGGGCTCTTAACAGATACCCCTCCGTTGTGGTTATACCTACGGTACGGCTATCTGTATCGCTGAGGCACGCAAGCCTCCCCACCAACGGCAAGGTCCATGGTTCATGGGGGGGAGTATCCGCATATGCCGCTGAATGTTCCTACGAAATTATATGACTGCGCTAGATGCGGTTCAGGAGATGTGATGTCATTAACACGAGGCTAGGCGCTGCGTGATTAGGGCGTGTATGTATAGCTCAAAATAAACACTTAGGTAACACCGGGTTTCTCTGCTAGTACATAATAAAATCAGAAGCTTTACAGATTACTACTCCCAAAGAGTGCATACTGACATGCATTCCATTGCTTTCCTGATGAAACATCTTGTCGTTTGAAGGGTTAAGCGGAATGTTTACTGGTAGATGCGATATTCTTGACTAGCTTCATTGACTCTCGGGATAAATTCAGAAATGCTCTCGAAGATGCACCACACCTACCATGAGTAGTAGGTAGATGGGGTTTGTAGGATACTTTTGATATGAAATTGATATGCAAATTAATTCAATTAATGAAGAAATAACTTCCTCCCCCGCCCGCCCCCGCCCCCGCCCCCGCCCCGGACCACGACCACCCACACCCCCAGATGACATCACGTGTCTTTCACAGCTGCATGTGTGCCCCAACCCCCTCATCCCCCTTACCCTCCCCCCCCCATCCCCCCCGACCTACCCTCTTAATGGGAATTTCGAATTTTGGTGAGAATTTCGTATTTTGGTGAGAATTTCGAATTTTGGTGGGAATTTCGAATTTTGGTGGGGATTTTGAATTGTGGTGGGAATTTTTTTGTCCCAGGGCTGTGCTGACAGGACTGTGCTGACATCCCACCGCTCCCCCCACCCGGTAATTGACAGGGAATTGAAATTGGCGGTACCCATTCCAGGACTCAAATCCTGGTCCTCCTGGGTGAAAAGCCAAGTGTACCCCACTAATATAATTAACCACCAGAGGCCCTTGAAATCGACGGGAAATTAAAAACAGCTGTACCTTTTCTTGGACTCGAACCCTTACTCTACTGGATGGAAAGCCCAAGTGCACCCCCTAACACATGGAAACTGTCCAGATACGGTAGAGGAAGGTTAGGTTAGTGTACTTTATTTATTTTGGTCAGGAAACTGACGCAAGTATCGATTCATATTACGTAATTAATCACAAAGATTGGGCCTAATTGTGAAACTATATGCAGACAGCTACACAAGGACGGCAAAAAAGCGCAATTCAGCTGCAAAACTGATGATACCGTACAACTGGTGTTATACTGCTGGGAAAAATTTCACATACCGCTCGAAACTAGCGAGACACATTCAAACTTTTCCCTACAACTACGAGCTGTCGGGAAACAGGCAGGGGTGTAAGGTACTATCTTTATTCTTTTCTGATGGGAAACATTTTCAACTTACAAAATGCTCGTGTTGGACACAGAGAAGTTTAAAAAGTGTATTACCTCTTAGCATATACTATCTATCGCTGTTTGACGTCAAAGTTCGCTACAGATCCTTGCTCAAAAACCATCAAGCAGCCCAGGTAATCGAACCCAATACACGCTACCACAACTGATGGAAAAATGCATCACAGTTCTAATTACACTTTGAATCTGACGTGAAAGAACCAGCACTCACAATGAACGGGTCATAATGCAGCACATGTACTGGGGAAAATTGCCATCCTAAAAGACTGCAGAGTGCAGAGGAAGTGGTAGTTGAACGTGTGGTCTTCTCAATGTACAATCACAAACTGCCGAATACCAAGGCCGTCTCACTTCCCCTCATGCCTCCGGCTCCCCCTCCCCCTCCCCCTTCCAGGTCTTCGATGCTCCGCCATGTGTCTTATGCCCCTGCTACCACCCTCTAAGGCCACGGCCCGCACTCAGTTCTCCACCATCTGGCGGCCAGCTTGGGACGACGCTCCTATGCCAGCAGAACAGCGTGTATAGTCAACCAACCAATAGGAGACAAAAGGACAGCGGCCTCAAGTACTACCCGTTTATCTAAAATATAGCGACAGAGCCTCACGCACCAATCACTGGACAGAGAGCGGCTGTGTCCGGTGACCGCTCACAGCAGACGCACCCTCTTAGCGCCACTTGCGATATGCGGCACGCCTTCAGACGACGGCCCTAGGCAGCCCAAAAGGCAAATTAAGCAGTATAGCCCCGCCCAACCGGAGAACGGGCCAGATGACATGCAAAACGAGGAATTATCTGCGTGCCGCCTTAAGGTAACGCTCCTACGCCAACAGAGTAGAGTGTATAATCAACTGAACAACAGGAGATAAAAGGAAGGCTGCTTAAAGTGCAACTTGTCCGTCTCAAATATACCGACAGAGCCCACACACGCCGCCCCCTAGACAAATGTGGCGGTGTCTGGGGACCACCACAGCAAACACGTCCAAACTCCCCCTCGCAACCCGCTGTTCAGCGATGGAGAAAAATTGCATTTGGCATCAACACATGTGTAATCAAGCATCTATTTAAAAAAGCAAAGCAAATTTTTGACCATAATAAATGTCCTCCATCCACAAGAATATGAAAGTCAGTTTTCTTATAGTTTCATGAGCAAAACCGATATACCTGTTATGTTCGTCTGCAGTGGCATCTCATTATTTTGTGACGTCCAGGGAAGTGTACCGCCACCGATAACAAATGATCAGCAGAGACATGCCCACACTGCGTAAAATCAGGAAAAACCCTTCGACTTATTCTATGTGAGAACTACCGATCATCGCAAAATGTCCTCGTTATTTCGAAACCGTCATCGCAGTAAGGAAAAATAGAGAATTTAAACTCCAAAGAAGAAAAATCTATAATAAGCAATTTCTTCAGGCTTGAACAAATTACACGACCTGAGAGCGTCTCTCGCGTTCAGTATATGCAAATAAATCTCATACACGTATGTATTACAAGCATTTTAGACAATCTTTCACGCCATTGGCACACATGTCGGAATAAAAACAAATTCATTTGACGTTTGACAACAAGAAGCTATAATTCAAGAGAACGTAGCTGTTTGGTACACTATGACAGGTCCCCTATTACCAGTGCAATGCTATATCATACTAGCATTTACGAAACCAATCGTGAGAGCCTGTCTCGCTCTGTGTAGGTGGGAGATAGAAATTTCGTTAAAAGATCTCGCCGCAAGGGAACGCTTGTGAAGAATCATTCCGTGGTGCCCTAGCCATCTCTTCCACCCGGAGGGGGACACGTCATTGATATAAATTTGATAGGGTAGTTAATTAAATTAATCATGAGCGTCACTTTGTATGGCGAATATTTTTTTCTCAACAGTCGGATTACACTCCCCAAGGAGGACAACTGGGAATCTATAGCGGGAACACGATGTTCTTTTTGAGTACCACTATTGAGAAATGAAATCTGAAGATGACCACAGAGGGAGTCTACAACCCACAACATACATTTCGCTTTAGGACCGCGCTATTAAAGCTCGCGACCATAACGCCTATGTTACCGTCATCCTCCATAAAAAGCGGTCTTGAATCTACTACCACTGATAGTGTTACACTTTCAGGCAGAAATGCTGTCCGAAATGCTGTCCACAATTTGGAATCCAGTCAATTTAACCACATATTTGCATTGGATACTGTAGAGACGTCTTTTAATGATTACAGCCACTGGTGAATCATATTCGTGCCGCTCTCGTATCTCGAAACGAGGCACCCTGTTTTCTTTTGAACCTATCTGCTAAGGATCCCGTACACTATGAACTCCAGCCCTGTTTTTAGAGAGTCCCTCTGCATCTTGTAACTGCTCTTAAGTCTCTGCCCCGCCCTACCTGCAGCTTAGTCCATGTGACCGTCCAAATTTAAGTCTGACCTGTACGGAAGTCGGAGAGCGCTATATCGAACACCTTCTGCATCCTGTGAGGAAACAGGACGGCTTGAGTTAAGGTGACAGGAGCGCGTTTTGACCCCTCGATGGAAATGGGAACATTGTGTCATAGCTCCACGAACCATGTACAGCGTGTAAGGCCAGCTTCAAACGAAGCTTTCCCCTGCAGAAGAGATATTACGAGCAGTTACGGTGGTGTTTCTTGTTGGGAAAATTAGGAAGACTTCACATTATACATGGCATGGAGGAAGGAGGGCGAAGATTTTGCTACTGCATTGCGACACATCTCCAAACGACATATAGGTAGTCCGAAGGAGATATGTGTCTCTCTGGGTGCTTTCATGTCTATCATCCAAACATTTGTGGCGATCATATTTAATTTACAGATAATGGTTCACTGGAGCAGATGGCTTCGTGATCACAGTCGCTTCCACAGACTGGTGTAAAGTTTCGTCACCTGTAGTGTAGGATTACCATATCCCACAGACTATCAATCACACGAGAGGGTTCCTGTATTGCTTTTTCATAAGCAGTTTAATTTTTTTCGGTTGTCACACAGCCATACACTTTGTTTTTCCCACCATCACTTAGATTCCCATGTAAGCTGTTGCTAAACCGACATTACCCATTTCGATCCTCTGGCTCACACAGAAAACTGAACATCGCATGGTATTAACTATACAGCTACCACAGCACAGGCCGGTAGAAATAAAACACACAAGTGATGTTTCTCATTGACAAAAATGTGGAAAACTTCGCAACGCACGGAAACTGGAAGATTTTGCGGTCAGGATTGGAAACGTCCACCAGCGGAAACGTCATGAGAGCCTTCAGCGACACATGCACAGATACATTCAGAAAACATAGCAAACGTGCTGCAACTGTAGAATATGCGGTTGGACGTGACTGGTTGCATTCGGGTACGGTGCTATACTATGCCGCCTGACCAGACAAACAGTGCGTTTGCTTTAAGTGTAGGCAGCAATTTTGGAATACAGAACGGTAAGTGATCTCGTGATCATACGGAAAGAAGTGCATAAAATCGATAAAATGACGGAAAATACGTATAAATTGAGGGAAAATACGCCGAAATGTGTGGAAATTGGGGGAGTACCTGTTTGTCTTCGGACTGCTGCAGAAATATTCTTGCGCATGGGAACGAGTATACGACACCAAGAGGAATACGGGAAAACGGCGAGCTGGAAGGGCAGGGAACTGGGGAAACCATCTTTTAGTTTTTCTCGAGGCTACATTCTACTGTATGTCTATTGAGGTAATAGGGACACACGCGAGTTGAATGCTGTCTTTGCCGCTTTTCTGGAAAAAAGAGCCGGCCAGTGTGGCCGAGCGGTTCTAGGCGCTTCAGTCTAGAACCGCGTGACTGCTACGGTCGCAGGTTCGAATCCTGCCTCGGGCGTGGATGTGTGTGATGTCCTTAGGTTAGTTAGGTTTAAGTAGTTCTAAGTTCTAGGGGACTGATGACCTCAGATGTTAAGTCCCATAGTGCTCGGAGCCATTTGAACCATTTTTTGGAAAAAAGACAACCATCTGCCTCTAAACTTACTTGCGAAAACGTTAAAGGATGACAGAGAGTGGATGGAGTGATAGGGTGAGCTGGAGCTCCCACGAGGTAGGATTTAATGGCAGAGTAATGAAGCATTCTAGAGAGAGAAGGACATATTGCTGCAGGTCATTTGACCTTTTATCCGTTGCTCTGTCGGGATGCATCATTTGTGTGACATAAACTGCATTTGACTTGCATACAACTGCGTTGTCGGTTTGTGGCGTAGAGGGCTGTCTATTAGCGATCGTTAACAGCAAACCTCTCCGTCGTCAGAGGACTTCCATCCTGTTTAGACACATTCCTTTAGCCCAACGAAGATTTACGCGACGTACTCCATTCCCCTGCCTCATCTTGGTATAAAATCGAGTCTTCAGGTTCATAACTACGGTGATTCTAAGTTAGCAGTAGGTGTTTGTGAAGTACTACAATCTCCCTGTATACATCTGCTTGACAATGTCCTGTTCATGGAGTTAGGGGCGGAGTGACGTGTAATTTCACTTTTCAAACACCACTGCTGTGTGTTTTTCCCTTTTTTTGTAAGAGGAATACCCCGTTACTAACGATCATTTTATATAGGACTGATGCTAGCATACTATAATTTCTGAACCGTGATTGGATATGTGTAGTGGTGACTACACACCTCTGGAAAGCTATAATGTATCACTAGGAATTGATTTTTTAAGCAAGTAGTTTTTCATTTTACCATTTGTCACCACAGTTTATTGTAGCGAAACCTGTAAGGATAATGTATGCCATGCGTTGGAAATACATTTCTTACATTCTGATAGTAACAGTGTTGTATTTCATACGACTAATAGGTTGGAAACAGCAACGATCTAATATTATAGCGTGTTTTAAGCGCATAACATTGTAGCCTTTAGAGTGCACGTGTTTATATGGTCTCTCTTACCAATACCTTCTTGGTAATGGCCACAGACACAATAACAATACTTTAGAATTGCTAGCACAGTTGATTTACATAAAACGCAGCAAACTCCGTCCTTCTGGACCACCATCATACATAAAAAAAATACTTGTTTCTTGTTCTCATCGTCAAGGTTACATCGACCACGGCTGACCACCACAAAGGAAGATGATAGTGTTGTGCAGCAAACACATCGTAACCCCTTCGCATATGCGTTTGCCACCCCTGAACAAATAATGTACTCTCTGCAACATTCAGTGTCATCCCATAACAGCAACCGTACTGTGGAATTATCGCGCCGTGCGTAGGCCCCCGTTCACACCACAATGCAAACGGTTACGTTTGGAGTGGTGACATGACTGCGACGCAGGGCTATTGATGACTGGTCTCGTACTGTGTCCAGCGATGAATCATGGTATTCCACTCTCCGCGATGAAAATCGTCGGCGAGTGGGCGGCGATCTGGGGAGAGGTCTAATTCTTCTGATGTTCTGGAGAGGCACAGCTGTTTTACTCCTTGCATCATGGTGTGGGCAGCCATCGGGCATGTCACGGCTTCATGTCACGGCTTGTAGTGAGTGAAGGTACAATGAGAGCACAACAATACGTCACTGACTTCCTGTGTCCTCATGTGCTACCTCTCATGTGACAGTGTCAATGTACCGTTTTTCGACAACGCAAGTCCACAGTTGGCACGTGTCTCCACGAATTGTCTGCCTGATTCCCATTGGGAGGATCCCCAGATTCGTAACCAACAGTAGATGTATTGGACGAGCTGCGCCGTCAACTCTGTCCACGTACCACTGCCCAGGATATCAGTGACCAGACAGAACAATAAACTGTGGGCGAGCTTGGCTTAGGGAGAGATACAACGGCTTTTAATGTCACCCTCTCCGACCGAATGAGTCCATTCATCCGACCTAGACTGAGTGCAACGTCATTCTGAGAAGTGGGGTCATATATCCAAGTTAGTTGTAAATTAGATATTTTTGTAATCAAGGAAATAACCCCATATACCCTCCGAAAACTGGAAGCTCCATTTCAGCTGCCACTCCTCTTTTTGGTCCCTCCTCTTTTTGGTGCTTGACTGTCTTTGGCAGCCAGTGTATTTATTCATTTTGAATTTTAAAAGATTATTCCTAATTAATAAAGATTCGGTCTCTGACCTGTCTGTTTCTGAATATTTTTGAATCTGGAATCGCTGATCTTTATCATAAAGCAGCTAACTTAAGAAATGCTAATTTTTCTTTTTGTACCTGCAACGTAATTACCGCACCCCACGCTAAAAAGTTGCATTTTTCTCGTAACCTAGGTGCTGTATTAAAAATCATACTTTCAATAATATTACGTATTGCTCAATGAATCTGATTAACATCATAGTATTATATTTCTTCCCAAAAATTTGTGTAAGAATTGGCGGTAACTTCTTGCGCAGACCACGGAAAACAGTATCGCATGTTGTTGTTGTGGTCTTCAGTCCTGAGACTAGTTTGATGAAGCTCTCCATGCTACTCTATCCTGTGCAAGCTTTTCATCTCCCAGTACCTACTGCAGCCTACATCCTTCTGAATCTGCTTAGTGTATTCATCTCTTGGTCTCCCTCTACGATTTTACCCTCCACACTGCCCTCCAATGCTAAATTGGTGATCCCTTGGTGCATCAGAACATGTCCTACCAACCGATCCCTTCTTCTAGTCAAGTTGTGCCACAAAGTTCTCTTCTCCCCAATTCTATTCAATACCTCCTCATTAGTTATGTGATCTACCCATCTAATCTTTAGCATTCTTCTGTAGCACCACATTTCGAAAGCTTCTATTCTATTCTTGTTTAAACTATTTATCGTCCATGTTTCACTTCCATACATGGCTACACTCCATACAAATACTTTCAGAAATGACTTCCTGATACTTAAATCAATATTCGATGTTAACAAATTTCTCTTCTTCATAAACGCTTTCCTTGCCATTGCCAGTCTACATTTTATATCCTCTCTACTTCGACCATCATCAGTTATTTTACTCCCCAAATAGCAAAACTACTTTACTACTTTAAGTGTCTCATTTCCTAATCTAATTCCCTCAGCATCACTCGACTTAATTCGACTACATTCCATTATCCTCGTTTTACTTTTGTTCATGTTCATCTTATACCCTCCTTTCAAGACACTATCCATTCGGTTCAACTGCTCTTCCAAGTCCTTTGCTGTCTCTGACAGAATTACAATGTCATCGGCGAACCTCAAAGTTTTTATTTCTTCTCCATGGATTATAATACCTACTCCGAATTTTCTTTTGATTCCTTTACTGCTTGCTCAATATACAGATTGAATAGCATCAGGGGCAGGCTACAAACCTGTCTCACTCCCTTCCCAACCACTGCTTCCCTTTCATGTCCCTCGACTTTTATAACTGCCATCTGGTTTCTGTACAAATTGTAAATAGCCATTCGCTCCCTGTATTTTATCCCTGCCACCTTCAGAATTTGAAAGGGAGTATTCCAGTCAAAATTGTCAAAAGCTTTCTCGAAGTCTAAAAAAGCTAAAAACGTAGGTTTGCCTTTCCTTAATCTTTCTACTAAGATAAGTCGTAGGGTCAGTATTCCCTCACGTGTTCCTACATTTCTTCGGAATCCAAACTGATCCTCCCCGAGGTCGGCTTCTACCAGTTTATCCATTCGTCTGTTAAGAATTGGCGCTAGTATTTTGCAGCTGTGACTTATTAAACTGATAGTTCGGTAATTTTCAATCTGTCAACACCTGCTTTCTTTGGGATTGGAATTATCATATTCTTCTTGAAGTCTGAGGGTATTTCGCCTGTCTCATACATCTTGCTCACCAGATGGTAGAGTTTTGTCAGGACTGGCTCTCCCAAGGTCGTCAGTAGTTCTAATGGAATGTTGTCTACTCCCGGGGCCTTGTTTCGACTCAGGTCTTTCAGTGCTCTGTGAAACTCTTCACGCAGTATCATATCTCCCATTGCATCTTCATCTACATCCTCTTCCATTTCCATAATATTGTCCTCAAGAACATCGCCACTGTATAGAACCTCTATACACTGATTCCACCTTTCTGTTTCCCTTCTTTGTTTAGAACTGGGTTTCAGTCTGAGCTCTTGATATTCATGCAAGTGGTTCTCTTTTCTCCCATTTCTCTCTAATTTTCCTGTAGGCAGTATCTATCTTACCCGTCGTCGGATAAGCCTCTACATCCTTACATTTGTCATCTAGCCATCCCTGCTTAGCCATTTTGCACTTCCTGTCGATCTCATTTTTGAGACGTTTGTATTCCTTTTTGTCTGCTTCACTTACTGCATTTTTGTATTTTCTCCTTTCATCAATTAAATTCAGTATTTCTTCTGTTACCCAAGGATTTCCACTTGCCCTCGTCTTTTTACCTACTTGATCCTCTTCTGCCTTCACTATTCCATTCCTCAAAGCTACCCATTCTTCTTCTACTGTATTTCTTTCCCCCATTCCTGTAAATTGTTCCCTTATGCTCTCCCAGAAACTCTGTACAACCTCTGGCTCTTTCAGTTTATCCTGGTTCCATCTCCTTAAATTCCCACCTTTTTGCAGTTTCTTCACTTTTAATCTAAAATTCATAACCAATAGATTGTGGTCAGAGTCCACATCTGCCCCTGGAAATGTCTTACAGTTTAAAACCTGGTTCCTGTATCTCTGTCTTACCATTATATAATCTATCTGAAACCTTCTAATATCTCCAGGGTACTTCCATAAATACAGCCTTCTTTCATGATTCTTGAACAAGTGTTAGCTATGATTAAGTTATGCTCTGTGCAAAATTCTACCACGTGGCTTCCGCTTTCATTTCTTACCCCCAATCCATATTCACCTACTACGTTTCCTTCTCTTCCTTTTCCTACTATCGAATTCCAGTCACCCATGACTATTAAATTTTCATCTCCCTTACTACCTGAATAATTTCTTTTATCTCATCATACATTTCATCAATTTCTTCATCATCTGCAGAGCTAGTTGGCATATAAACTTGTACTACTGTAGTAGGCTTGGGCTTCGTGTCTATCTTGGCCACAATAATGCATTCACTATGCTGTTTGTAGTAGCTTACCCGCACTCCTATTTTTTATTCATTATTAAACCTACTCCTGCATTACCCCTATTTGATTTTGTATTTATAACCCTCTAATTCACCTGACCAAAAGTCTTGTACCTCCTGCCACCGAACTTCACTAATTCCCACTATATCTAACTTTAACCTATCCATTTTCATTCTTAAATTTTCTAACCTACCTGCCCGATTAAGGGATCTGACATTCCACGCTCCGATCCATAGAACGCCAGTTTTTTTTTCTCCTGATAACGACGTCCTCTTAAGTAGTCCCCGCCCGGAGATCCGAATGGGGGACTATTTTACCTCCGGAATATTTTAACCAAGAGGACGCCATCATCATTTAATCATACAGTAAAGCTGCATGCCCTCGGGAAAAATTACGGTTGTAGTTTACCCTTGCCTCGATTTGTTAAAATTTGTCTTGTTCGGAAGCTATATTTGAAGGAGCAAGCTGTTCTGACGATATTACTTTTGTTGGATGCAAAGCCATAGTTTTTGAGCAGTCTGCAAGCCAAGCATTGTGACCGGTAAGTCGGTGGGTTCAGGAGGGTAATACGGAACGCCGTGCTGGATCCCAACGGCCTCGTATCACTAGCAGTCGAGATGACAGCCATCTTATGCGCATGGCTGTAACGGATCGTGCAGCCTCGTCCCGATCCCTGAGTCAACAGATGGGGACGTTTGCAAGACAACAACCATCTGCACGAACAGTTGGACGACGTTTGCAGAAGCATGGACTATCTACTCGGATACCATGGGTGCGGTTACCCTTGACGCTGCATCACAGACAGGAGCGCCTGCTATGGAGTACTCAACGACGAACCTGGGTGCACGAATGGCAAAACGTCATTTTCTCGGATGAATCCAGATTCTGTTTACAGCATCATGATGGTCGCATGCGTGTTTGGTGACATCGCGATGAACGCACATTAGAAGCGTGTATTCGTCATCGCCATATTGGCGTATCACCCGGCGTGATGGTATGGGGTGCCTTCGGTTTCACGTCTCGGTCACCTCTTGTTCGCGTTGACGGCACTTTAAATAGTGGACGTTACAGTGTTACGACCCGTGGCTCTACCCTTCATTCGATCCCTGCGAAACTCTACATTTCAGCAGGATAATGCACGACCGCATGTTGCAGCTCCATTATGGGTCTTCCTGCATACAGAAAATGTTCGACTGCTATCCTGGCCAGCACATTCTCCAGATCTCTCACCAATTGAAAACGTCTGGTCAATGGTGGCCGAGTAACTGGCTCGTCACAATACGCTAGTCACTACTCTTGGTGAACTGTGGTATCGTGTTGAAGCTGCAGGGGCAGCTGTACCTGTACACGCCATCCAAGCTCTGTTTGACTCAATGCCCAGGCGTATCAAGGCCGTTGTTACGGCCAGAGGTGGTTGTTCTTGTTCTGGGTACTGATTTCTCAGGATCTATGCACCCAAATTGCGTGAAAATGTAATCACATGCCAGTTCTGGTATAAGATATTTGTCCAATGAATACCCGTTTATCGTCTACATTTCTTCTTGGTGTAGCATTTTTAATGGCCAGTGGTGTATTAAACCCCGTATACTGAAGCTGCCTAAGCAGTGTCTTAGAGGTACCAGTAAAATAAATATTCAAGATGTTGAAAAGGGAAAATAAGTTGTGAGGAAATAAAAGAGCCAACAAACATGCACCATTATAGTTATTTAAAGACAAGCTGACGAAAAGTGTACAAAATCCAGCAATTTCTCCTGATAGAGACATGCAAGCCCAAAAGCAATACATTTCTATACATTAACGGCTCCGTAAGTGAAAAATAATTCTTAGTATTGTTTGCAGGCTGGGTTTAAGGAACCAAAAGAGAATTCTAAGTCAGTAAATAAAATAACGCGCACCGCGAGAAAATATTCTTGTTCTGTCATTAAGCGTGACCCTGAACTCACTGACTCTTCGCAGAATCTCCACTGAGTCAAGGAGCATACGACCGATATTGAAGGAGCTCTAGTGGACGAGGAGAATATTTTAGCGGACATAAATGCGACTTGTGGTCTGACGCAGCTTGAGCAGTCGACCGTACTAGATTTACACTTCCCTGCATAGCCTGAACGGAGCTAACAGATATCTCCACCTCCTGCCCTGCACTTCACGCTCTCCATTTGTTACTCCTCGAAGCTCTTACTGCTGCCCATCCTCCTTCCTCTCTCTCTCTGTCTCTTTCCCTATTATCTATCTCTGTTTACCTCTCTCCCTCTTTCGCTCTACCACACCACATTTGGTGATCTGTCTCTATATCGGATTGTCTCTAGAAAATAGATCCCATTAAAATCAACTGCTACGGACGGGTAGAGAAAACGCCTCCACAAAGATTACACATGACGTCGGCTGGTTACAACACGCATGTAACCATGTGAAACAAGGGTGAAATGTGATAGGTGTACTAAAACCACTAAAGAGTATCAGTCCGACAGTAAACAGACCAATGTAAGAATATTATTTTATAAGCGATTTCACTAAAAGTAGGGGCCTGTTTTGATAGCATGAAGACATTGATTTAAAATCTGCTTTGGACCGTCATTAGATCATACTCTGCAGTAAGAGTAAATTTAGGACGTCTACACAAGAACTGCGACTTAAATATAAAATTAACAACAACAATCAGCTGTTGTATGTACGAGACACGGATGTGAACTGTTGGATAGCGCCTTGCAACTGACGTCAGTAATAGCCAGTCAGGTACAGTGTGGAGAGAAACGTGAGAAACGTCCTTTACATATATGTTTGTAGTACACAATGTTAGTACGAAACATGTAATTATTGGTATAGTGGAGAAAGTATTTACTGCTTTATGAAGTAGTTTAACAAAACATTTATGATTAATATTACAAATAGTGAACCTATAGTAACAGATTCTACTAATAATAGCTGCTATCTACGGGAAATAGATGTTACTGCAAAGGTCGTAAGACCAACAAAAGGCAATCGAGAAGATGCCGTCGGTAACCAAGGTGACGGCGTGTGGAGTAACTATACGGTCTGTTTGCAGACACCAAGGAGGCGACGGTGACTAAGCGCTTTATTTTGCTGACATGGAACCGAAGATATGGTTAACCCATAGTGTACCAGCTGCATGCTGTCGTCTGTAAAAGACGTCGGCAATATATGGTGAATCATCAGAAATACTGAAAAGAAAGTGCAAGCTGTGACGTGACGGCATCGACACGAAAAATCATAATATACTGATGAGCCTAAATTTTCGGACACCATGGAAGCACAAAGCTAGCAGGTGAACACGTTTGAACAGCCCCAGTGGAATAAGAATCAGCATAAATGGTTGACGAAATCATATGCAAATAAGAGACATATAAAACAGTAATAACAAATAACGTAGTGTGTAATAAGCTCCAAAAACTGGCCCAAAATGACCTACATTAAAAATGATTTTGCTCATAATTAATTTGCTAATAATTAATAATTTGCTCCCTGAAGGATTAAAAAGTATGCATAAGGAATAAAGCATAATGGCTTTGATTAAAATACCTAGAAGTGGCTATAAGTGATGGTCAGAAGATATCCAACATTAATATGTAACATAAAATAATTCAATAAGGTAAAAGGTAGTCATAAAACACAAAACAGTAACTGAGAAAACTGAGATGAAAAAGTGGTTTAATATTTATAATCTGGTAGCTAAGTTTGACTCGGGACAATAAACATCTAAAGACGAAAGCCGCAGTCAAAGGAATAAGAATAGCCGATTATAAGCATTATGGCTGTGAGCACTATGGGACTTAACTTCTGAGGTCATCAGTCCCCTAGAACTTACAACTATTTAAACCTAACTAATCTAAGGACATCACTCACATCCATGCCCGAGGCAGGATTCGAACCTGCGACTGTAGTGGTCGCGCGGTTCCAGACTGTATCGCCTAGAACCGCTCGGCCACCCCGGCCGGCTATAAGCATTATGATAGAAATTACAAGTGAGTCTTGCAGTTTTGAAACAACAAAGGAGCGTATGACATCAGAATAATTCATAGAATACGTTAAAAAACTATTTCTCTCTAAAATCCAACTGTTTATTCAGCAAACTATATGCTCGATTTTATGATATACTAAAATATCCATTTCTATAAAGGTATTCGACTGATGCCATTTACGCATATTGTGATGAATTTTTTAATTATTATTAATGGAACCTTCGGAATCCTTAGTTTACTACATGTATTCGCTGAATAGTGATTTACAGCAGATTATATCTGATCTGTGTTCTCGGAACCGAATGTTAAAACTACGACTAGTTGACATCCTTGTATCGCACATACGTTTCTTGTTACACTTCACTGACTCCACCTGTCACTTTTCGTATATCATCATTGATTACAGTTGTTTCTTTCAGATTCGTGTTGCAATTATTGTGAAGACATCCCTCCAAGTATGGTCTCATAAAGGCCTAATACAAACGGAAACAGGCCACCATTTTTAAATAAATGTGATTTTGCGTTCGAAACTGTTTTATTGCATATTGTCCACAATGTTGAAATACCTGCACCATTCACACCATCTGGTGGTATGTATTAGCCTATGAAGGGATTTTCAAGAATTCCAGCACAAATGTCCACTGAGAATTTCACCTGGAAACTTCTCGGACAGATAGTGCGTGAATTTGCGACAGTCCAGTGGTGGCTGTAGAAACTGTGTCTAATATTTTCGGCTATAGATTGGTTATAAGAAAACATTCAAAATTTCGACCACTACATTCTCCCAAAATTTTAGAAAGTCGTACTACACTACTGGACATTAAAATTGCTACACCACGAATATGACGTGCTACAGACGAGAAATTTGAACGACAGGAAGAAGATGCTAGGAAATGCAAATGGTTAGCTTTTCAGAGCATTCACACAAGGTTGGAGCCGGTGGCGACCCCTACAACGTGCTGACATGTGGAAAGTTTCCAGCCGATTTCTCATACACAATCAACAGTTGACCGGCGTTGCCTAGTGAAAAGTTGTTGTGATGCCTCGTGTAAGGAGGAGAAATGCGTACCATCACGTTTCCGACTTTGATAAATGTCGGATCGTAGCCTATGGCGATTGCGGTTTATCGTATCACCACATTGCTGCTCGCGTTGGTCGAGATCCAATCCGTGCCTAATATCTCACGAAATAAGCATCAAATGAATAAAACTACAAAGAACGAAACTCGTCTAGCTTGAAGGGGGAAACCAGATGGCGCTATGGTTGGCCCGCTAGATGGCGCTGCCATAGGTCAAACGGATATCAACTGCGTTTTTTGGGATAGGAACCCCTATTTTTTATTATATATTCGTGTAGTACGTAAAGAAATATGAATGTTTTAGTTAGACCATTTTTTTCGCTTTGTGATACATGCCGCTGTATTTGTCACAAACGTATAAGCACGTGGTATCACGTAACATTCCGCCAGTGCGGACGGTGTTTGCTTCGTGATACATTACCCGTGTTAAAATGGACCGTTTACCAATTGCGGAAAAGGTCGATATCGAGTTGATGTAGGGCTATTATGATCAAAATGCCCAACGAGAGTGTGCTATGTATGCTGCTCGGTATCCTGGACGACATCATGCAAGTGTCCGGACCGTTCGCGGGACAGTTACGTCATTTAAGGAAACAGGAAGTGTTCAGCCACATGTGAAACGTCAACCACGACCTGCCACAAATGATGATGCCCAAGTAGGTGTTTTAGCTGCTGTCGTGGTTAATCCGCACATCAATAGCAGACAAACTGCGCGAGAATCGGGAATCTCAAAAACGTCGGTGTTGAGAATGCTATATCAACATCGATTGCACCCTTACCATATTTCTATGCACCAGGAATTGCATGGCGCCGACTTTGGACGTCGTGTACAGTTCTGCCACTGGGCACAAGAGAAATTACGGGACGATGAAAGATTTTTTGCACGCGTTCTATTTAGCTACGAAGTGTCATTCACCAACAGCGCTAACGTAAACCGGCATAATATGCACTATTGAGCAACGCATTCATTCCAATGCTCCAGGTGCTCGATCCACGTCGGTAGGCACGTTAAGATATAAACATCTCTTCGTTGGGAGGTTTGCCTGATGCATTTTCCGTTTGCGGTAGGTTGCACATAAAGTAGCGAAATTTTTAAAACTTCACTTATTAGAAACTCAAATTCTGTAAAAAATATTTTAAGTACATGAATCTCTGTAGATAGTACTGAGGGAATCTGCGAAGGATTGACTTGCTCTTCCAACAGCTGATCTGGATTATAAGGCCTATATCTTCAGTCACTGCACATTTTGAGAAACTGTAGCAAGATTTCGACTTTGCTTTCATAACATTTTAGAATTTCGGAAAATCTTCTTTTTCGGCGGAGCTCGTTTATCCGTTCCTCATAAATCCGGATCTACAGCGCGTTCAAATGGTTTTTCTGAAGTGCACGAACTGTATACAGTATTTACTAATCAGGATGTAGTAGTGGGAACAATCGACGACGGAAATAATTTTAGATTTATTTAACTTTCATACACAGATCCTGGCACAGTGTTTATTTGCAGTTCTAGGTGCTACAGTCTGGAACCGCGTGACCGGTACGGTCGTAGGTTCGAATCCTGCCTCGGGCATGGATGTGTGTGATGTCCTTAGGTTGGTTAGGTTTAAGTAGTTCTAAGTTCTAGGGGACTAATGACCACAGCAGTTAAGTCCCATAGTGCTCAGAACCATTTGAACCATTTTTTTGTTTATTTGCGGTGGTACATTCTTGGTGTTCGTAAGTTTTTAGATTCAGATAAATTTGAGAGTGTGAAATTAATAGCATTTGCTGCATAGCAGTTACACTTATTAACGAATTTATACATCTACAGCCACTGCCAATAATAATAACAGCATGAATAAAAACATTAAAAATAATAATAATAATAAGATGCGTAACTTATTTGACAAAAGAAGGGATTGTTTTTACGAAATTTTGTTGTTTTGAATATAATAAAGTACAGTTAAGGGCAACAATTAAATAATGTGTAAGCTCATGAAACTTTTCATTCCGCATTTTTGTGTAAATGAGAGCTTTCGTGCTTTTCCGATTTTTCGGACAAATGTACAAGATCCCTAAGAGATGTATTACTACATGAATTCTCTTCCGGATTGAACATCCGATGTTCTTTCCCTGCAGCCAGGAAGAAACTTGTGCTAACTGTAAACGTTCCTTCTTAAACGTTCGCTTGTAGTCACGCTTGTTTGATTTCTTCACTCTCTCAATCAAAGGATCTGTTCTTGGAGGCCCCAGTTCCTTTGCAGCTAACTTTTCCTTGTAACATACCTCTCTGTTCCCAGAATGAGTGTGCACTGATTTCAAACTTCCCGATAGATTAAAGCTGTGAGCCGGACCGAGACGCTAGCTTAGGCCTTTACCTTTCACGGGCAAGACGTCTGCAGACTGAGCTACCCAAGCACGACTGATCACTCGTCCTCACAGCTTCACTTTTCTGTTAACATATTTAAAACAGATGCAACATCGTTCACATTGACATTGCACACGAAAACCGATTCCCGCACCGTAAACAAAGAACATCCAACACAGAGCGCCGTTTGTGGAAATGATTTAACTCAAGTACAGTTTTTTTCTTCCTGTATTGAGTTTCGATTCCCCCCAAAGGGGGCGGGCTGGCAGCTGCTAAGTACACCGCTCTCCACCCTACAGAATTTTTAAAACAGAAGACGAAGTTAATAAACAGTAAAAGCAGGAGATAAAAACGGTGACTTAAATTGTAAAATGGTGGAAAATTGTGGAAGGTAAAACATAATACAAAGGGGCAATGCTAATAAAATACACAGGATTGAGACTGGTGAAATACTAGACAGACTATTAAAAAAAACACGGCCGCAGTCTGGTTTCTGTTCGCAAGAGGGATAAAAATCACACCCAGCGCCACTACCATTTCTGTTAGCAACACTTCGGAAAAGATGCACAACACTTAACACTCACTTAAAACACTCCACTAAGAAGTTGGCATGGAGATGTCGCACTGCAGCCAAGGGCATATGGGGGGACCTGGACAGATAAGGGGAAAAAAAGGGGGAAGGAGAGGAAAAACGAAGATGGGGGGGAGGAGCTGACTGATGGAGTGGACTCATAAGGGGGGGGGGGGGAGGGGCAGAGCAGACGCGAGAGCGAATGGGGAAAGGCAGAAGATGGGAATGCAAAAGGACTCAGGAGAGAGAAGGGAGGCAGAGAGAGAGGGTAGGCGGGGAAAAAGCGGGATGGAAAGAGGGGGAGAGGGAGCCTGGGAAAAGGACAGAGGAATGGAGGTGTAGGTGAGGATCAGAGTTGATAGGAGGGATAAATGGAGGGGGAGCGGGCATCATCTGTGAAGAGGAGTCGACAGAAGCCACCTTGGGAAAGGAGATGAAGGGTATAGAGGTGGAGGGTATGGGGGGACAACAGTGAATTCGTGGCAGAGGGCGGTGGTTGAGAGGAGCAACCAGGGGATGAAGGGGATCAAAGCAGCAGGTGGTGCAGAGGACACAGATACGTTCGAGGAAAAGGAGCAGATGGGGGAAATGAATCATATCATAGAGGATCCATGTGGGGACGGGAGGTGTATACAGAAGGCGAGGCAGAGTGCATGGTGCTAGAGGATCTTGAGAGGGTGGGGGGGGGGGGGGGTGTCGTATATCCAGGCAGGAAGGTCATAACAAAGGATGGGACGGATAAAGGATTTGTAGGTGTGGAGGATGGTAGAGGGGTTCAACCCCCATGACCGGCCAGAGAGGATGGTTAGTTGGTGGGGGTTGAAGGGACCAGACTGCAAATGCCATCAGTCCACCAGAGAGGAGTTTGAGGAGCCAGAGGTGGTTGTGCGCTTTGGATTGGATGGAGGAGAGATGAGGGATCCAGGTGAGGCCAAAGTTGGTGAGGGTGGGGGAGAGGCGGACAGGATGGACGCAGATGGCAAGGGAGAAACCAAGGAGCCGGAAGGAGCGAGTGGTACGACCTACGATGCTTGCCTATCAGGTATAGTGTCTACAAACATGGTCACTTGACTAGATTACAAGTGAGGCGCTGAGATCCATAATGGCCCAAAGCACATTTCCGTCGACCCGACATTTAAATGAATATCAGACAAACCAGTGATACAGCTTTTCGTGAATGTTGCTACACACAATGTGACCTACAGCACAGATAAACCTATATCCCTATAAGATCTACGGATTTCAGAGGCAAGAATAAATGCTACAATCCCACAATCGAAGATGTGCTTTAGGCACCTAAGATGGATTATTACTTTATGATAAAATTCGTAACTTAACATACTATAAACCATTCAGAAACCCACAAAATAGGTTTACTGTCATTACAATTTTAACGTATACTGACGTCCGATCTAATTTTAGTACAGTATATAGCGAGTGAATAAGAATACCTGAGGATTGTGCTATTATCTAGCAGGACTTATGCCGAGGAACGGGGATAAAAGTCAGCTGCAGTGTGGTACCACCTGGTGGCACAGAACTTAAACTTCTAGGTTTGTTGATTGGTTCTTTTTGGGGAAGGAGACCAGACAGCGAGGTCATCGGTCTTATCGGATTAGGGAAGGACGGGGAAGGAAGTCGGCCGTGCCCTTTGAAAGGAACCATCCCGGCATTTGCCTGGAGCGATTTAGGGAAATCACGGAAAACCTAAATCAGGACGGACGGACGCGGGATTGAACCGTCGTCCTCCCGAAAGCGAGTCCAGTGTCTAACCACTGCGCCACCTTGCTCGGTCTTAAATTTCTAGGCAAGGGCTAGCTGCGCACATAGAGAACCGTTCAAATCCGTATATATTTGGGCCGTAAGGCAATTAAAAGAGCAATAGATTTAAGTGCCGTATCTTTCGGATTGCTGCATCTATGTTACGTTTAACAGCATCCAAAGAAAAATAAGCAAGGTGTCTACAGTTATGGTGTCCAGGTGCTCTTGTGGTTTTACAAGACAACAGCCGCGACTGTTTGTTTACTACTACTCTACACAGACTTGCCATGTGTCAGAGTGCGTACGTGCACGCCCTTGCGAGGCTTCTTGCAACGGATGTAATTAATAATTAATACAGATTTAAATTGAGATCCTGGACCCTCTTCCAGAAACCAACCCATGTTGGAGCTCTAAATTTTATTACGAGCTTCGTAATATTTCGATTACAGATGAACTCTTAGTAACAACTCGAAGAAGCGGTAAAAACTCGATGAGGTAGTGGACCGGAATAAACAGAATTATGTAGTACTAAGGAACTGAAACATTATTTTGTATTTTAGTTGCAGTGATTCAAAGAAGATAATTTACTCGAAACGACTTCCACCATTAAAAAGGTAAATAAAATTTTAAACAGCTTCTTCTCCATCTAGAAGAAGCGCAGGGTAACAGGCCAACTGTTTCCGATTGTTGGTATTGAGGCGGACTGAGAAACCCCTGTCTGCAAAAGACGTGGTCATTTCCCTACGCCACAACCGATGTTCCTTGTCCTCTGTTTCTGCTAGTAGTTGGACACGGTCCTACGTTTTGATGTCGGTATATCATTGAGGTGCAGCGTCACCGAGGTCATAAAAGTCCGGACTGCAGCCCCCACCACCGCTCGTTCTCTCAATCGCAAGTACACGCCTGCATCATGCAATGCCAGCGTGGTTTGCTCCTGAGATTCGCCGCCTTGCAGCTGAACACAATTAGCTCTTTCGCGGTCAGAAGCTGCCGTTTCCACACGGCGTAGACGGATACGTCATTCCTCGGTCAAACACGGACGGCACTAGGCATGTGATACCAACCTATTTCGTCACATAGATAACGACCTTATGAGTTTTGTATTCTCCACCCCGCACATTAGAAATTATTTATGCGCACTCCATAGAGCTAGTTACAAGTGACGTTTCGGTTTAAATGCTCTTCGTATGTTTTTCTAGGTAGAGGCTACTTACCTCTGATTTGGATCTCTACTGGTGTACACTCCATAAACTGGTATTAATTTGTATTCAGTTATAACTGCTCTCTGCTCATTGTCCTTAACTTTAGTCTCAGAAAAAATGCTATTGTTAAAGCTAAATGTATGGGACGAAATGGAAACTATGGATAGAATTTTAATGCAATGAAATGTGTAGTGCTGGTGACAACAGGGAATAAGATGTGAGCGCACGACAGAAATTTGCTTAGCGCCAATAAAAAAATGTTACAAGGCGAGTGTCGATAAAATACACTTAAAAGAATTATGAAACTTCAACTACAATCAAAACAACTGAACACCGGAAAAATGCGTACAAAAACACATAAATACGTAATGTACTGCCAGGACTAAAGTATATATGCGAAGAAAGTAAAAGGTAATGGAAAGTATTTAAACGCCATAGCAGATAGCTGGGGATGACTAATCACTTGAATGAAAAGGATGAGCCAGCACTCTACAAAAGATGAAGTCTTAAGCCCGAAAACGTAGGCTGGAGGCCAGACACTTTACAAAATTAAAAATCTTCACTTATTTCTTCATAAGTTAAAATAAAGAGCAGATCTCACCTAAATCTGTTTCAGTGCATTTATCACAATGTAAAACACACTCAGGCAAAACTTGCACGTGAAGTCATAAGTGACAGGGGCATCATTTCAACAGAATAGGAAGCCATGTGTGAGGGGACAGTGCCTAATTCGGAGGCATGTCAGGACCACTGCATCCCACCAGCATGACTAGCAGGAGGAACACCACGGCTGGATACTTGGTTTCACAACCCACAGGTTATTGTCTGTCCCTGTCAGCCACTCCTCCTCCCACAAATACAAGAATATAGGACTAACCCGCGAAATGAGAGTCGGTAAGGTAATAGCATATTGTGCAATGTCATGTTCCCTGCAGGTGGATAATTGGCTTCACCATCAACAGGTTATCGTCTGTTACTGTCAACCTCTCCTTCTCCAACAAATGTACGGATTTGGGACTAACCAGCGAAATGAGAGACGGTAGGGCAATAGCGCATTGTGGAATGTCATGTTCCATGCAGGTGGATAATTGCTTCACCACCCACAGTTTATTCTGTCACAGTCATTCTCTCCTTCTCCCACAAAGGCATGGATTTGAGACTAACCGGAGAAATGAGAGTTGGCAGGGCAATAGCACATTGTGTAACGTCATGCTCCCTGCAGGTGGATAATTGGATTCACAACCCACAGGTTATTCTGTCACAGTCAGCCACTCCTCCTGCCACAAATACATAAATATGGGACTGACCAGCAATATAAGAGTCCTTAAGGCAATAGGACATTGTGTAACGTCATGTTCCATGCAGATGGATAATTGGCTTTGTAGGGAAGCAGCCTACTCACGCTGTAGTAAATTCACATCAGTTTCCATTGTGTGCCAGCCAGTCTGCTGTAACTAGCTCTGACGTCATAAATGTTGCGCAATACATTAAAAATCAAGCAAATGACCTAAAACTTTTCTAGCATGTCAGGAACAATACTAAATTAATATGTGTTAAATATTAGTTCGATAACTTCAGCCATTTTTGAAATTTGGACGTTTTTCTGAAAAAATCATTGGCGCAACAGAAAAGAGCTAGAGACTTCAAAATTTATATTTAGATTCATCTTTCATAATTATTTAATAAAAACAGTACTTTGGATTTCACAGATTAAGACTTTAGTGGAAATTCATGATTTTCTGGTTTTCGTCTCAAAACTGAAGGAAGCAAGATAGATTAAGTAGGCTAATAAATAAGGCTAGGATGTTTAGATTTAAATAGGTTGGAGGTCCGCTACGACTGTGAAGATGTGAAAAGTTTCTTTTGAATACCTATAAAATTATAGCGATAGCGGATCTCAAAAGGGCCAGTTCAGAGCTCATCTACTGCGTGCAGTGTAATTTAATTAATTCTCTCGCCCAAAATATTTAACTTAGCCACGTCAAAATTTTATTATCAATACTTACCTGCGTGCTGAATGCACGTTTAAATTAAGAGCTTCATCGGCCATCAGCAAAAGAAGCTATAAATTATTATGTAACTTGAAGTGGTGCGTTACTAGCCCAGCGGCTAGTCGGGAGAGCCGATTTGATCAGGCGTTCTCTTAGCCGTCCGCACCGCGGCTATATATATAAGAGCGCTGCGCGAGGAAGGAAGGCCCCAGTTCTTTCCAGACGCTGAATAACACGCCATCTGTGTCGGAAGTCGCGTCGCCTCGGTATCACTGCTACAAACAGCCTCGGGTGCCGTATTAAGTTACTAGAGATACGCAGAACCGTGAAATCATTTCAAGTGAAGGGTTAATTCTGGGATGATTTTCATTATCTAGCTTCAGTTTGCGAATTTGTCGTATTTTCACGTGCCGTCGCGGGACAGACATTCTACCAATTATTTAGCGTGGCGTTTGATGAAATATTCTCATCAAATCTTGGCGAGCATTCTTTTTAACATTTAATTCGGACATTTATAGTTGCATCAGCGCATTAGACTCTGAACTGCTCTGTTAGTTAGGTTGTAGGGATACTTGTGTTTTTATCAGTGAATTTCAGAATATACTCAACTATTTTGGAAAATCGTTTTTGATTAGAAATCCCGGACAATCTCCTAATTCCTCAGAGCTATAAGCTGCAGCTATAATGGTGTTCTCAGATGAAGTGGGCACTAGGAACTCTAATTACAGGCTTCACGTATTATTAAATCACTTTCTGGGGGCTAAAAAGTAAATAGAGAGCCAGTGTTGAGAACGGCGAAAGACAGCATTAACAACATTCTAAAAGCCTGAAACTGATTCAACATTCAAACATTTGTATTGCAAGCATTTATACAGGAAAACTTTATTTTCACAAGTTAACCGCTGCCCCACATATGGTGCATCGGCCGGGAAATCAACTAAGTGAAAGTGATTTTTAACTATTCGGATTCGCGAGTGAAATGCGACACGCAACTGAGTATAGAACAGTGAATGTGTTACGTGTGCATGTGGACGACGCAATTGGATTAACAACGCATCAGGATTGACGGAGCTAGCACTGAGTCTAGCAGTGCTGCCGGCATCGCGAGAAGCCAGTTTTGCCGTACCGCAGTCGTCCGCTGGAGCAGCCGGCGCAGCGCCTGCAATTGCGGGCCACGCAAACACACAACAGCCGTCGGAGAGCCGTCTGCAGTTCAACGTGCCACGTCGCATCAGGAATCCTGGTACGCCGCGCCGGCAACGCCATACGTCATGCAGAAGGAACTAAGTTAAGTGAAAAGCTGTTAAAAATTTTACTAACCTGCACTAAAAGACTGTCGGCGATGGAACCGCCAAAAGAAACTGAGGTTAAACTTATATCAGAACCTATGTCTGTTGAAGGAACTGTAAATCCAGACAACGGTTCAAGTGTAAATATGCATGAAAGTAGTAATGTTAAAGTAAAATATGAAGTATTGTCTCCTGAGAGTAGTGTGCGAAGGGGCAATGATTCAATAATAGATACCCCTGTAGTAAAGCAGAAAGTAGAAATGGTAAATTTATTGGATGATAGTTTCTCTGATGAATTAAAAATGAAACAGTCATCAGAGATGGTAGAGTTTAAGAAGGAGAAGTTAGATATGACTAATCAATCAGAAGTTTCATTTAGTTTTGATGATTCTGGTGTTGGAGCTAGTTTTTCGTCACCTGAGTGTGATAAAAAGCCAGCTAGTGAGCAACCCAAAGATGCTGGGGCTGTTGATTTAAATGTTATATTACAAGCAATAGCTGCCAGTAATGCAAAAAATGACAGCTGATTTAAAATCTGATATAATTGAGGTAAATAACAGGATTGTGGCCAGTCAAACTAATTTTAATAAACGATTGGAGGTAATGGACGATACCTTCAAGGCTGGTTGCAATAAGTTGAAAGAGGGTCTAGACAGTTTGAATTGTAAAATTGATTACAATCATGAGGATATTAAGAAAAAGGTTGCTCAACAGTTTTCTGAAATGTATAAAACAGTTAAATCCGAAGTTGCTGAGGTTCGCAAAGACTTCCAAATGGAAGATGCGAAGCTGGAGCACAAGTTAACAGAAAAGATCGAGGCGGAATCTGAACTGTGCTCAGATAGATTTAAAGATGTTAATATTAAAGTAAACATATGTCAAGCAGACATAGATGCAGTTAAAACTGATACTACTCATATTGTACAAAGAGTAGATAATGTTGAATTGAGAGTAGAAAATATCAGTACTAACATTGCTAACATTGAGAGTAAAGTAGCTTCAGTACCTTCTGGTAATGGTAATATACAACAAGTTGTAGCTGCAAACGCCGCTTTTATCGGGTGTCGGCAGTTCTTGCGATTCGATCCAGATAAAAATATCCACCCGCTAGATTTCTGGAACGATTTTGAAGATGTGATTCCACCAACTTGGTCTGAACGAGAGAAAATCTCATTTATTAGAAGCCATTTAGCAGGTGACGCCATGCGTTGGTCAGCTGATGTTATGTTGAAGTGTAAAACATTAGCGGAGTTTAAAACAGCTTTCATTAATGAGTATTGGTCTAGTAACAAGCAAAATGAAGTGTTGAGAGAATTTTGGAGTGGAAAACGCTTCAATGCAGGCAAGGAATCAATTAAAGAGTTTGCTAGGTCATGGATTTCACGTTTGTCTCATTTGGCGGAAAAGCTAAAGCCAGAAATGATTATACTAGGTCTTGAAGCCAAACTGCCATGGTATTGGCAAACTAGAATTATATCTGCCCCTAGAGACAATCTGGATCGTTTCATTGAGTATCTGGAACGTGTAGAACGTGTTGCGGCCAATGAGGAGCAATCACGTAATAACAGAAATTCTAATAATAATAGTAATAATTTTAGGAACGAGCAAAATGGCAATGTAAACATCAGAACAGTAGGTGTTCGCCATCCTAAGAGAGGTAGGAATTGGGGAAATAATTATCAGAACCAACAATGGCGTCCAAGGGATAATAATTTTGTTCCAAACAGAAATATGCATGTAAACAGCAGTACGGAAAGTAATGCTGTGCCAGTCAACTATAATGAAACTAAAGGAAACAGCAGTAGGCCGAGGCAGGAAAACTAGTTCCCGTCTATGAGGACACTGGCACTCACCAGGCGGTTACTTTTCCTAAGCCAGTAGTTAAGGGAATTGGTAAGACAGATCAGAATACTCAAACTGAACATGTGGATGAAGAGTCGTTAGCATCTAAGGATACAACAGAAGTATTAGATCACTCACAGTATTTGATAGATACCGTGTTAGAGACGCTTTCTAAATGGGAAGAGAAAGAGAAGGCGCAGCAGTGTAACGATAGGGAGGAGCTACAAAATACTGAATTAACAGGTGAAGAAGCACACTAAATTCATGCTAATATTTACGATGAGGATGATATGCTCTTATCTAAAGTGCCTGTGCAGGATGTTGATACTGTACTAATAAATTTAGGACAGGAGATAAGTGAGAATGTAGAGGGTAGGCTGTTGAGGGTCGATGAACCCAGTAGCTGTGACCACTTGTCACCTGAGAGGGAAACCGACGATAATGGTGAAAGTGGTTTAGCTGTAACTAGTGTTATGCCCGGTCTGGAGACGCAGAATCGCTCAGACTACAGTAATTTGGGTTATGTTCAGCAAACTAAATGTAATGAAGTCGTGCGGTGTTTCGATTTAAAATTAATAGACCGACTGGAAAAGGCAGCTGAAAATGTAATTCAGGAAACCCCTACACACTGTGACCTAAATGTAATGAAGACAGATGTCGATCACTTTAGTTGGAGACAAATCGAAAAGGAACTATTAGATGAATTTGAGGAACCACCTGTACAACCTAGAATAAGCCACCCTATAATAATAGTGAATATGTTGGGTATCAATGTACGTTGCCTCTTAGACAGTGGAAGTGAGGTGAGTGCAAAATCTCAGTCCTTCTTTGATGCATTACCTGGTAAAGACAAGTTTACAGTAATGAGGGTATCAGGACTAAGAATAATTGGTGCTATTGGCAAGGTTTCAAAAACGGTAAAGCAAGAAGCTTTACTACCCTTTAACATTAATGGTAATTAAATTGATCATCCATGTTTAATTGTAAACAATCTCAGTATTGAGGTTTTAATTGGCATAGATTTCTTGTCAAAATATCAGAGTGTTATTGACTTTGAAAGAAGCCAGTTAAAAATGGTCTTGCCAATAACCGGAGTAATTATAGTACCTTTTAGTGATAAACATGTAGTAACTGATGATGAAACTTGGGAGCTGCCTATAAGAGTTCTGAAAAATAGGAGGTATTGGGACGAAGATGTTAATCTTAGTAACAATAAGCTGAACACAGAAGAAGAAGAAGAAGTAATTATTTTAGACAAAATAGAAGCTAAATTGCAGGAAATCGATAAGATTTCAGACAATCAAAAGGAAGAACTGAGACAGGTTCTAAAAAGGCATCATAAGGTATTTTCAGATCGACCTGGCATAGTCCAAGGTTATGAATGTCAATTAAAAGTGAAACCCGGCCAAGTGTTTTTCAGGAAGCCATACCAAATACATGTAGCTAGGAAGGAGGCGGTTCGAAAGGAGATACAGAGAATGCTGGAGTGGGGTGTGATTGAGAAAGCGGTCAGTGAGTACAATAATCCTCTTGTTGTTGTACCTAAAAGAGACGGGAGTGTCATGTTGGTCTTGGACGCTCGTTGGTTGAATGAAATAGTGGTTAGGGAAAGTGATAGACCGCAGAACATGGACGAGTTATTGCAAAAATTCCGGGGAGTAAAATTCTTAACTTCTATGGACATCACGTGTGGATATTGGAATTTGCCACTGGCGGAAAGATCAAGGAAGTACACAGCTTTCTTGTACGAAGGAGTTTGTTACCAATACCATGTGGTACCTTTCGGACTTAATATCTCTGTTTGTGCCTTCGTACGTGTGATGTGCCATGTCTTAGGACCAGCTTTAAGTAGTAAAATAACAGTCTACGTAGATGATCTGTTAATAGCAACTCCTACCTGGGAAGAACATATAGCTTTATTAGAGGAAGTGTTAGAGGCTATTGAGAGAGGTGGCATGAAACTAAAGATTGAAAAGACAGAGTGCGTTAAAGAGGAAATAGGTTTCTTGGGATATAGGATAAGTGGAAAAGGTATTCTGCCTGACCCAGGCAAGCTAGCAGTCATTGAAAAATTTGAGGCGCCCAGAAACAAGAAGCAGTTGAGATCAATGTTCGGTCTGTTCGGCTTCTATAGGCGTTTTGTTAGTGATCAGGCTTTTAATGCTCCCTGTCTTCACCTGCTGCTGAAAAAGAATACCCCTTGGGTTTGGACAGCAGAATGTCAACAGGCGTTTGAGGTGCTTAAACAATCTTTAATTAATAGTCCAATTTTACATCATCCTGATTTTGAAAAACCATTCTGTATGTCTGTTGATGCTAGTGGCTATGGTATAGCTGTGGAAATATTCCAGGTAGAAATAGAGAACGAACAGGAAGTACACAAGACTATAGCTTTCGCAAGTCGATCTTTACAGGCAGCAGAGAGAAATTATGGCATCTCAGAACTAGAAGCATTGGCAATTGTATTTGGGGTACAGAAGTTTGAGCAGTATTTATTAGGTCACGAGATAATTGTTTACAGCGACCATAAAGCGTTGACCTTTTTAAAGACCTGTAAGTTGAGGAATTCTCGTTTGGTAAGATGGTCATTGTATCTCCAGCAGTTTGACCTTGAGGTTAGATATATTCAAGAGAAAGACAATCTGGTAGCTGATGGGTTATCTAGAAGTGCGGAGCTCTGTGATGACGCGGGAATTACAGCAACAGACCTAAATGAAGTTCGAATGTTTGCATTGCACGAAGTAAAGGAAGAAAGTGCATTAAAGAGAGTGATTAAGAACTTGAGACGTGAGCAGAATGCAGATGACCAACTGAAATTAGTGAAGAGCTATTTAGGAAATGCGAACTATCCTAAGGTTTCGCAATACTATTGTTTGCGTAAAGGAATTCTGTTTAGGAGGAAAAAGATAGGTGTTTCTGAGTGGAAGCTGTGCTTTCCCTCACAACATGTAGACTTACTAATCGACTATGTACACCTGAGGTATGGGCACTACGGTGCAAAGAAGTGCATTGGAAAATTAAAAGAGAAGGTTGTGTTTGACAACATGTACCGCCGTGTGGCCGAGCGTCTAGCATCTTGTGTAGTGTGCCAGAAAGTCCGTGCTGCTAACACCAGAATACAAGGAGATATGCATTCAGTAGAGCCAACTGAAACCCTAGAATTACTGTCTTGTGATTTGTTTGGCCCTCTTCCTGTTTCGAGTGGTGGTTGTGCCCATGTTTTTGTTGTTGTGGATGGATTCAGTAAATATGTTAAGCTATACCCAATTAAAAGAGCAAATGCAAAAACATTGGTTGAAAAGTTGGAAAAAGATTTCTTCGTGAACGTTGGCGTTCCGAAGAATTTGCTGTCAGACAATGGGCCTCAATTTACTTCCGATAGATTTAAGGAATGTCTAGATAAGGCCGGCGTGAAACAACTGAAAATATCTGCGTATTTCCCCCAACGAAATATGAGTGAACGTATTATGAGGGAACTGAATAGGCTTTGCAGAACTTATTGTGCTCGGAAACACTCAAGTTGGGCAGAGCACATTAAGTATTTTGAGAATGTAATTAACAACTTAAGACATGACGCAACTGGTTTTGCACCTTGCGAATTGATGTTTGGCCAAGAACCGCACAATGTGATTGCAGATATGGTAGAATTCCCTATTCTAACGCAAATATCCACAGACGAGAAGAAACTAAAGGCTAGGGCTAATATGAGAAAAAGAGCGTTGGAAAGGAAGAAGCGTCATGACGCAAAAGCTGTACCTACTAGCTTTGAAATAGGTCAATTAGTCCTTGTTAAAACCAAAGAAAAATCAAAGAAAGTAAATGCAGAAACAAAGAAATTCATGTTCGTATACCAAGGACCTTTCAGGATCATAGGAAAACCACATGCCAATGCATATAGGCTAGAGTACCCTAAAAGTAACAAGCTATTAGGCCTCAGGAACGTGATCGACCTATAGAAATTCATAGGTAGTGAATGAATGCTGTAGGGAGGAGGTTGTTCTGTAACCTCTACACAGTGTGGCAGCTGTGCAGTCCCAGCTGTGTGAGATCTTCTTTCCCTTTCAGGTCTCACTCTTTCTTCATCTTTTCTATCCACCAAAGTTTCGACTCCTTTTTCTGCAATACTAAAATTTTCCGTCATGACTATCAAGTCAGCATTCAGCCAATGAATGCTGTAGGGAGGAGGTTGTTCTGTAACCTCTACACAGTTTGGCAGCTGTGCAGTCCCAGCTGTGTGAGATCTTCTTTCCATTTCAGGTCTCACTCATTCTTCATCTTTCCTATCCACAAAAATTTCGACCTTCTTTCCAGACATGAAATTTTTCTGTCATGTCTATCAAGCCATGAGTTCTGTAACCATTCTATCCACAGATTAGTGAAGAAAAATACCTAATGTGATAAACCTAATAGTGACAAACAATAGAGAAGTATGATGTAATTAAGATACAATGTATTTGAGTAACAAGTCTGTATAGAACCCTGGTACTATGGTAAGTACAAAGTGTTGTTTTATTGGAAATGGTTCACCAACTGTAATTTATAAAGATATATGATTTCATATACAAGCAGGATCTGAAGTGGTAGTGAAACCTAGTGTATGCATTAGAGCTAACTAATAAATAGTAAGAAAGAGATTGCTTAGTGTTGTGAAAAATATGCAGATAAGTTGTAAAATTAAACTCATCTGGTGTAGCAAGGAAAGGCAGTGTAATAGAATTGAGCAGTGTTTGTGGTTGAGACGTGAAGGACACGTCCCTGAAGTATTTATAAGGTTGGAGCTGGCCTTTATTTTAGTGTAGTGTGTGACAGGATACACCTACACGTATTGAGGTTATGAGTTGGAGGCGTGAATGCGACCATAGGTACCCTTATGTTAGATGAGACAGAGCAGCTCATGGTGTCCTATAGGTTTAAGGAATTTAGCATTACGCTCGTCCATAATTACTTGATGCACTTTAGTGGTAGGTCGAGAGAGACTACCTGAGGTTTCAGCGTCCGATCGAGTGGAAATGGATTGCCACGTGAGCAAACTAATCAGCTGCAATACACTGTGAATATGAAATAAATGTGCTATCCTATGCTTTAAATATTAATAGAGTGAGTGTTAAATAAGTACATACACTAGCAAAATAAATAAGTAACATACTGACAGAAGTGAAACATTAATTTTAGCTCAGCATAAATACACTTCAAAGTAAGTAAGTACCTAATTGCAGATGTGGAACTAACACAACAGCAGAGGACCAATAAGTGGATTTTGTAGTCAACTAAACGTAGTGTGTTTTGAACACTCAGAACTGTACTATTACCAAAAGTTACTCGCATGTACAAAGAAGCTGAGAAAACAACCACTAATCAAATATACTCATACTATCTCTAAGAATAAGGTAATCAAAAATGGTTCAAATGGCTCTGAGCACTATGGGACTCAACTGCTGTGGTCATAAGTCCCCTAGAACTTAGAACTACTTAAACCTAACTAACCTAAGGACAGCACACAACACCCAGCCATCACGAGGCAGAGAAAATCCCTGACCCCGCCGGGAATCGAACCCGGGAACCCGGGCGTGGGAAGCGAGAACGCTACCGCACGACCACGAGATGCGGGCAAGGTAATCAAAGATGAGTCAGTTAAGTAAATAAAATGCAGATTTGTCAGGAATGTACCGAGCATTGGTTCAGTGTTCCGGCCCAGAAATAATAAATTGAAATTAAATAGGATTCATGATTGTATGCCTAGAGCATAAATTTTCTCTAGTACGTGACTAACGGCGTTTTGAGCCATTTGTTTACCGATTTTATGACATTTAAGTAACCGCGAGAGTAATGTTGAAAAAGTTCTGTTAACTTTGTTCCAGCAAAATATTGAAGGATAAAATGTATATATACCCATTTCATTGTGACCCACCCTTAAATGTTAAGTGAACAGAGTCTGAGGCACTCTTTTTGTTTGTTCTACAGGACAAACCAGATAATGGCAGCCTGGTAGCTGCGTGAAAGTGTGGAGTGACTTGGACACAACTCACAGTGACCTCTCACTTCCCCCCATGTAATTTAGAGAGAACGTGAAGGACGCACACCATAGCAACTTCCCCTCCTCTACCCTTGTGAATGGAAGTGCAGGACGCCAGCTAAAGCGGCTACAACCACGTGTGTAAAAAAATTATTTGTGAACTTTTCTTTCAGGTTTAGAAAAGACTGCTAAGAGATAATCATATGTTCATGTATCATGTTATTTTCTTTGAATTTGTGTATGTAAAAATGTATTTAATGTATTTAATGCATCAGAGATTTTCATAATTTTTCAATTTGTATGTGTTTGTTTGTCTAAGGCAATATGTATGCCAAAATATTTCATTGACTTTGCTTAAAATTTTGAGTAATGACATTGTTTAAAAGGCAGTGAACATGCCCACAATTTAAATAATTAATGTAGGTAATCAGTTTTCTTTAATGTTTCTACGTGTTTATATTTCAATTTTGATTTTTATAGGGAGTTAAACTGTACTCTTGTTTCCCTTTTTGTAATTAATTTTTTTTCATTCATTAACATTCATAAACAAAAAAAATTAAGTAGAGGGTGATGTAGGGAAGCAGCCTACTCACGCTGTAGTAAATTCACATCAGTTTCCATTGTGTGCCAGCCAGTCTGCTGTAACTAGCTCTGACGTCATAAATGTTGCGCAATACATTAAAAATCAAGCAAATGACCTAAAACTTTTCTAGCATGTCAGGAACAATACTAAATTAATGTGTGTTAAATATTAGTTCGATAACTTCAGCCATTTTTGAAATTTGGACGTTTTTCTGAAAAAATCATTGGCGCAACAGAAAAGAGCCAGAGACTTCAAAATATATATTTAGATTCATCTTTCATAATGATTTAATAAAAACAGTACTTTGGATTTCACAGATTAAGACTTTAGTGGAAATTCATGATTTTCTGGTTTTCGTCTCAAAACTGAAGGAAGCAAGACAGATTAAGTAGGCTAATAAATAAGGCTAGGATGTTTAGATTTAAATAGGTTGGAGGCCCGCTATGACTGTGAAGATGTGAAAAGTTTCTTTTGAATACCTATAAAATTACAGCGATAGCGGATCTCAAAAGGGCCAGTTCAGAGCTCATCTACTGCGTGCAGTGTAATTTAATTAATTCTCTCACCCAAAATATTTAACTTAGCCACGTCAAAATTTTATTATCCATACTTACCTGCGTGCTGAATGCACGTTTAAATTAAGAGCTTCATCGGCCATCAGCAAAAGAAGCTATAAATTATTATGTAACTTGAATTGGTGCGTTACTAGCCCAGCGGCTAGTCGGGAGAGCCGATTTGATCAGGCGTTCCCTTAGCCGTCCGCACCGCGGCTATATATATAAGAGCGCTGCACGAGGAAGGAAGGCCCCAGTTCTCTCCAGACGCTGAATAACACATCTGTGTCGGGAGTCGCGTCGCCTCGGTATCACTGCTAAAAACAGCCTCGGGTGCCGTATTAAGTTACTAGACATACGTGGAACCGTGAAATCATTTCAAGTGAAGGGTTAATTCTGGGATGATTTTCATTATCTAGCTTCAGTTTGCGTATTGTCGTATTTTCACGTGCCGTCGCGGGACATTCTACCAATTATTTGGCGTGGCGTTTGATGAAATATTCTCATCAAATCTTGGCGAGCATTCTTTTTAACATTTAATTCGGACATTTATAGTTGCATCAGCGCATTAGACTCTGAACTGCTCTGTTAGTTAGGTTGTAGGGATACTTGCGTTTTTATCAGTGAATTTCAGAATATACTCAACTACACTCCTGGAAATGGAAAAAAGAACACATTGACACCGGTGTGTCAGACCCACCATACTTGCTCTGGACACTGCGAGAGGGCTGTACAAGCAATGATCACACGCACGGCACAGCGGACACACCAGGAACCGCGGTGTTGGCCGTCGAATGGCGCTAGCTGCGCAGCATTTGTGCACCGCCGCCGTCAGTGTCAGCCAGTTTGCCGTGGCATACGGAGCTCCATCGCAGTCTTTAACACTGGTAGCATGCCGCGACAGCGTGGACGTGAACCGTATGTGCAGTTGACGGACTTTGAGCGAGGGCGCATAGTGGGCATGCGGGAGGCCGGGTGGACGTACCGCCGAATTGCTCAACACGTGGGGCAGGGGTCTCCACAGTACATCGATGTTGTCGCCAGTGGTCGGCGGAAAGTGCACGTGCCCGTCGACCTGGGACCGGACTGCAGCGACGCACGGATGCACGCCAAGACCGTAGGATCCTACACAGTGCCGTAGGGGACCGCACCGTCACCTCCCAGCAAATTAGGGACACTGTTGCTCCTGGGGTATCGGCGAGGACCATTCGCAACCGTCTCCATGAAGCTGGGCTACGGTCCTGCACACCGTTAGGCCGTCTTCCGCTCACGCCCCAACATCGTGCAGCCCGCCTCCAGTGGTGTGGCGACAGGCGTGATTGGAGGGACGAATGGAGACGTGTCGTCTTCAGCGATGAGAGTCGCTTCTGCCTTGGTGACAATGATGGTTGTATGCGTGTTTGGCGCCGTGCAGGTGAGCGCCACAATCAGGACTGCATACGACCGAGGCACACAGGGCCAACACCCGGCATCATGGTGTGGGGAGCGATCTCCTACACTGGCCGTACACCACTGGTGATCGTCGAGGGGACACTGAATAGTGCACGGTACATCCAAACCGTCATCGAACCCATCGTTTTACCATTCCTAGACCGGCAAGGGAACTTGCTGTTCCAACAGGACAATGCACGTCCGCATGTATCCCGTGCCACCCAACGTGCTCTAGAAGGTGTAAGTCAACTACCCTGGCCAGCAAGATCTCCGGATCTGTCCCCCATTGAGCATGTTTGGGACTGGATGAAGCGTCGTCTCACGCGGTCTGCACGTCCAGCACGAACGCTGGTCCAACTGAGGCGCCAGGTGGAAATGGCATGGCAAGCCGTTCCACAGGACTACATCCAGCATCTCTACGATCGTCTCCATGGGAGAATAGCAGCCTGCATTGCTGCGAAAGGTGGATATACACTGTACTAGTGCCGACATTGTGCATGCTCTGTTGCCTGTGTCTATGTGCCTGTGGTTCTGTCAGTGTGATCATGTGATGTATCTGACCCCAGGAATGTGTCAATAAAGTTTCCCCTTCCTGGGACAATGAATTCACGGTGTTCTTATTCCAATTTCCAGGAGTGTATTTTGGAAAATCGTTTTTGATTAGAAATCCCGGACAATCTCCTAATTCCTCAGAGCTATAAGCTGCAGCTATAATGGTGTTCTCAGATGAAGTGGGCACTAGGAACTCTAATTACAGGCTTCACGTTTTATTAAATCACTTTCTGGGGGCTAAAAAGTAAATAGAGAGCCAGTGTTGAGAACGGCGAAAGACAGCATTAACAACATTCTAAAAGCCTGAAACTGATTCAACATTCAAACATCTGCATTGCAAGCATTTATACAGCAAAACTTTATTTTCACAAGTTAACCGCCGCCCCACAGCTTCACCATCCACAGGTTATTGTCTGTCACTGTCACCCACTCCTCCTCTCACAAATACATGAATATGTGACTGATCAGCGAAATAAGAGTCCTCAAGGCCATAGGAGATTGTGTAACATCATGTTCCCTGCAGGTGGATAATTGGCTTCACCATCCACAGGTTATTGTCTGTCACTGTCAGCCACTGCTCCTCCCACAAATACATGAATATGGGGCTAACCAGTGAAATGAGAGTCGGTAAGGCAATAGCACATTGTGTATCGTCATGTTCCCTGCAGGTGGACAATTGGCTTCACCATCCACAGGTTATTGTCTGTCACTGTCAGGCCCTCCTTCTCCAACAAATATATGGATTTGTTACTAACCAGCGAAATGATAGATGGGAGGGTAATAGCGTATTGTGGAATGTCATGTTCCCTGCAGGTCGGTAATTGCTTCACCACCCACAGTTTATTCTGTCACAGTAAGCCTCTCCTTGTCCCACAAAGACATGGATTTGAGACTAACCGGCGAAATGAGAGTCGGTAAGGCAATAGCACATTGTGTAACGTCATGTCCCCAGCAGGTGGATAATTGGCTTCACCATCCACAGGCCCCCCAGGGGGTCCACAACTCATTTGTGGATACGTGCGCAGCGAGCACAGGACCCCTAGCTAATGGGGCCCTCCTTCCTTTCTGGGCTGCATTCCTTCCTTTTCTGCATCCTTCCCCATCCCCCATCTTCGCCCCCCCCCCCTCACCTCGACTCTTTCCTGCCCCTTCTCCCTCTCTGGGAGTATGTTTTGTGCCTACAGTTGGAGACAGACGCTCGAAAATGTAACACATTCTTCGCTTTCTATTCTGCCAAGTCTTTGTCCTTACTTTGGCCTTCTCTTTTCCTTATTTCTCCTCTTTACCCTTTTCTCTGCTGTGGCGTTTGAGACCACTCTTCTTTCCTTTCCCTTACTTTGTTTTTCCCTTTCTCTTTTTTCCTCCCTGCACGTGTCTGAAGGCCGACCCACGCATTTCGATGCATAGCCGGTGACGGGGTAACGCATAATTCCCCGACCCAGGTAGACAGGTAGGACACGTACGCACTCCCTGGTAACGGCCAGGCCCAGGGAGGAGTGATTACCCGAGCTGATACCTTCCGAAAGTGCCAATTGGTCCCGCCGTCCGTTTCTCGGGAGGTGTGACCTGAGGCGTGAACAATCACCTATGGCGGGAGTGCCCTCAGAGAGGGCCCCCACAAGGGAGGAGTGCGCCATCGGAGACGCCGGTAATCACGGGTGATACTTCCGCAATGGTTTCCTCATCTTCTACTATGTCTGCTCACAAGTGTAAGTTCAATGAGTCTGAGCCACAGACAGTTCTTCCATCGTTGCCACAGTTCCTTGTTGTTTCTCAGACTGACGAAGGTCACGACTTCTCCACGGGCAACCCTTGCATTATTCAGAAAGGTGTTGGCGCGGTTGCAGGTCCTGTAAAGTCTTGTTCCAGATTACGAAATATCACCTTGTTGTTAGAAACAGTCAGTGCCCTCCAGGCACAAAACTTCCTACGTACTTCACTGCTACACATCTTCCCTGTCCGGGTGGAAGCGCACTGCACTTTAAATTCATCACGTGGGGTCGTTTATACACGCTCCCTCGAAGGATTGTCCGACGAGGAAATTCAACACTACCTGTCTGACCAGGGCGTAACGGCTGTTCATCGAGTCATGAAAAGGGTTGACATGAACATCGTTCCAACCCGTAGTGTCTTCTTGACATTTGACAGAGTTCAACACCCATCGAACATAAAAGCGGGCTATGAGATAATTTCCGTTCGCCCTTATATCCCAAATCCTATGCGTTGCTATCGGTGTCATGGGTTCAATCATACCAGCCAGTCCTGTTCCAATCTGGCCAAATGTGCTACGTGTGGCAAGGATGCCCATGAGGGTGCTTGTCCACCTCCATCCGCTCGTTGCATCAACTGTATGGGTGACCACGCTGCTTCCTCCAGAGATTGCCCCATTTTTAAAGACGAAAAGCTCATTCAGGAAATCAGAGTAAAGGAAAAGGTGTCGCCCTTTGCTGCTCGAAAATTATTCGCCAGTCGAAAGCCCACTGTGCCTCAGACATGTAAATACAGCACTGTCCTTGCCTCTCCTCAGCCAACAAAGGAGGCGGCCACGTAGACTTGTGATCTCACCTTTAGTGCCACGGTCGTCAGATCGGCCAGCACAAAGATCACCCGTTCAACCTCTCCACTTTCGCCTGCTCACTCTATGGCTCACTCTTCATCGGGTTCTGCTAAGTCTCGAGCCCAAAAGTCAGACACCCGACTTCCAAAAAAGAGCCTACTCGTGAAGATTTTTTACATACCCCAACTTCACAACCATCGGTTCCTCCTTCGTCTAAACATCCTGTTTTCAAGAAGGCTAATAAGAAACCCAGTTCCTCTCCTTCTCCGCCACGGCGTTTCTCATCTACGGTACCACCTGGCGGTAGCCGCCCTCGGCCGTCTTCTGTGTCGCCGAGGCGCGCTGCTGGCGGCCTATCACCCGGCCGATCGCTGGTGGCAGGAGCTGAATGCCGTTCCACGCTGTCGGTCGCAACTTCTGGGCAGTCATTGAGTTGAGGGCAACCTTGGTCACATTCTTCCATTTTCTGTCCACCCTATGTCCATTATCCATTGTAATATCCGCGGCATACCAGCCAATCGGGATGAATTGTCCATCCTCTTACGATCCTACTCGCTGGTCATCTTCTGTCTTCAGGAAACAAAGCTGCGTTCCCACAACCGCTTTGTTTTCCCCCATTTTCAGTCAGTCCGATTTCAACTCCCCTCTGTTGAAGGCACTCAAGCACATGGAGGACTCATGATTCATATCCATGATACTCTCCATTATCACCCAATCCACTTAAACACTTCCTTCCAAGCAGTCGCTGTCCGTCTTTCCCTTTCTGGATACACCTTCTCTCTTTGTACCGTATACATTCCATCGTCCACACCAATGGCACGGGCTGATCTCCTTCATCTTCTTGGTCAGCTTCACCCCCCTATTTGCTGCTTGGGGACTTCAATGCCCACCACCCGCTTTGGCGATCTCCACATCCTTGTCCGCGTGGCTCACTATTGATAGACGTCTTCCACCAAGCGGATCTTGTTTGCCTAAACACTGGGGACCCTACATTTTTGTCTGCCTCCACGGCAAATTTCTCTCATTTGGACCATTCGGTCGGTACTGTTGCGCTAGCTCGGCGCTTCGAATGGTTCGCCCTTGCTGATACACACTCGAGTGACCACTGTCCATGTGTCCTTCGATTGCAGCCACAACTGCCATATATGCGCCCGCGACATTGGAAGTTTGCCCAAGCCGATTGGACACTTTTTTCGTCTCTAGCGACATTCGATGACCGTCACTTTCCTAGCGTCGACGATTGGGTCACTCATATTACAGACGTTATTCTTACAGCTGCGGAACGTTCAATACCTCGCACCTCCGAATAGCTCCGGCGCCCCCCAGTTCCTTGGTGGAACGAGGCATGCCGTGACACAATACGTGAGCGGCGAAGTGCTCTTCGCGTTTTCAGAGACCATCCTACTTTGGCCAACTGTATCCGCTATAAGCAGTTCCGTGCGCGATGGCGTCGCGTCATCCGCGATAGCAAGAAGACAAGCTGGGACTTCTTTACTAGCTCATTTAACACCTTCACTTCCTCCTCGGAAGGTTGGAGTCGGATTCGACGGTTATCTGGCGCACCTAATTTCTCCCCGTTCTCTAGACTCACTGTCGCGCATGATACATTAGTGGACCCCGTCGCAATTTCTAACTGATTGGGTCAACACTTTGCTGAGATTTCGAGCTCTTCAAATTACCCGCCAGCGTTTCTCCCGAAGAAACGTGCAGCGGCAGTGCAACCTCTTACTTTCTCCTCTCAAAATCGCGAAAGCTATAATACTGGTTTGCCAGCCGGAGTGGCCGTGCGGTTATAGGCGCTACAGTCTGGCACCGCGTGACCGCTACGGTCGCAGGTTCGAATCCTGCCTCGGGCATGGATGTGCGTGATATCCTTAGGTTAGTTAGGTTCAAGTAGTTCTAAGTTCTAGGGGACTGATGACCACAGTAGTTAAGTCCCATAGTACTCAGAGCCATTTTTATAATACTGGTTTCTCCAAGCGGGAACTCCAACATGCACTCTCTTCTTCTCGCTCCTCCGCCCCAGGACCGGATGGTATCCACATCCAAATGCTGCTGCATTTATCATACCCTAGTCTGCGTTACCTCCTTCGCCTTTGTAATCGAATTTGGGCCGACAGTACTTTTCCCAGACGATGGCGGGAAGCTATCGTCGTTCCTTTTCCGAAACCTGGAAAGGACAAACATCTCCCCTCTAGCTATCGCCCCATTTCTCTCACGAGTAGTGTATGTAAGGTTTTGGGCATATGGTGAATTGCCGTTTAGCTTGGTGGCTGGAGTCCCGCAGTGTTTTAACACCTGCCGAATGCGGTTTCCGAAAGCATCGTTCTGCAGTTGACCATCTTGTTGCTCTCTCCACTTATATCATGAACAATTTTCTCCGGAAACGCCAAACAGTAGCAATATTTTTTGATCTGGAGAGAGCATACGATACCTGTTGGAGGACAGGCATCCTCCGCACAGTGTTCTCTTGGGGCTTTGGAGGTCGGCTGCCCCTTTTTCTTCGCGAATTTATGGCAGAGCGCACATTTAGAGTTCGGGTGAACACTGCTCTTTCCCGTACTTTCTCCCAAGAAAATGGGGTACCCCAGGGCTCCGTGCTAAGGGTTGTACTGTTTGTCATTGCCATAAATCCAATTATGAATTGTCTCATTCCTGATGTCTCGGGCTCCCTCTTTGTGGACCGTTTTGCGATCTGCTATAGCTCTCAACGGAGCAGCCTTCTTGAACGACGTCTTCAAGGATGTCACGATCGCCTCCGCTCTTGGAGCATCGAAGCAGGCTTCCGCTTTTCTCCCAGTAAGACCGTTTGTGTTAATTTTTGGCGTCGTACGGAGTTTCTTCCGCCTTCTTTACATCTAGGACCTGTCAACCTTCCGTTTTCGGACGTCGCTAAATTCTTGGGTCTTATGTTTGACAGAAATCTGTGCAGGTCCTCCCACGTTTCCTAACATTCGGCTCGCTGTCTGCGATCCTTCAACACCCTCCGTGTCCTGAATGGTACCTCCTGGGGAGCGGACCGAGTGGCCCTTCTCCGCCTCTATCGCGCCTTAGTGCGCTCGAAATTGGACTATGGAAGCCTAGTTTACTCCTCTGCTAGGCCATTCTTCGACGTCTCGACTCTATCCACCACCGTGGATTACGTTTAGTGTCTGGAGCTTTTACACCAGCCCTGTGGAAAGCCTTTACGCTGAGACTGCTGAACCTCCGCTGTCCAATCGGCGAGCAGTCCTTCTGAGTCGTTATGCTAGCTATCTGTCTTCCATACCTGCTAATCCGGCCCATGAAATTTTTTTCGACGCCTCCTTGGATTTAGGGTATGCAGGCCGCCCTTCCTCCCTACTACTACCGGGAGTCCGCTTCCGTCAACTGCTCCATTCTCTTTTCTTCCGCTTTCCTAAAACTTTCTTGACAACTTGGGGTACAGCACCGCCTTGGCTCCGTCGCCGGACCTGCCTGCTCCGTGACCTTTGTCAGTTTCCCAAGGATGGTACCCCTTCACTTGTTTATCGTCGGGCATTTGCTGCTCTATGTGCACAAATGAAGGAAGCCACATTTATTTACACTGATGGCGCAAAAACATCGTTTGGTTTAGGGAGTGCCTATATTGTTGGCGACACCCCAAATCGATTTCGACTTCCCGACCAGTGTTCGGTTTATACTGCAGAGCTTTACTCTGTTCTCCAGGCTGTCCAATACATCCATCGCCATCAGCAGATACAGTAAGCTATCTGTACAGATTCTCTCAGCTCTCTCCTCAGTCTCCAAGCTCTCTACCCTGTCCACCCTCCGGTCCACCGGATTCAAGACTGCCTCCACTTGCTCCACTTGGGGGGCGTCTCTGTAGCGTTCCTCTGGATCCCAGGACACGTTGGTATCTGTGAAAATGAGGCGGCCGATATAGCGGCCAAGGCTGCAGTCTCTCTTCTTTAGCCAGCTATTCGCATGATTCCCTTAGCCGATCTGCGGAGTGTTTTATGTCGTCGTGTTGCTCTTTTATGGCACGCACATTGGTCGACACTTCCCAATAATAAATTGCGGGACGTGAAAGCTGTTCCCTGTGCTTCGACCTCTTCTCCCGAACGCGTCGTCGAGAGGAGGTAATTTTAACTAGACTCCGGATAGGGCACTGTCTTTTTAGCCACCGACATCTTTTAAGCGGCGATCCTCCCCCACTCTGTCCCCACTGCTCTCAGCTGTGGACGGTAAGACACCTTTTACTTGAGTGCCCCTATTTTACTCCGTTACGCGCCCGTCTACAGCTGTCGCCTGATATATCTTCCATTTTAGAAGATGACATGCGCTTAGCCAATCGCGTTCTCGAGTTTATTAGTGCCAGTGAGATGACGGCAGTCATTTGAAGCTCTTTTTGGGGACAACCAACCCCCTTCTATAATGGTTTTTAAGCTTTCCTTCTGTTTTTAGTTTCTCCAATTTTTTGAGTTTCGTCCCCATTGCTGCTGGTTTCCAGTTTCGTTTTTTTACCTTTTTCTAAGTCACACACCAGGCGCTAATGACCGTAGCAGTTTTCCGCACTAAAACAATAACAAAAAAAAAAAACAACATAAAACACCATCCACAGGTTATTGTCTCTCACTGTCAGCCTCTCCTTCTCCAAGAAATGTATGGATTTGGGACTAACCGGGGAAGTGAGAGACGGTAGGGCAATAGGGCATTGTGGAATGTCATGTTCCCTGCAGGTGGATGACTGGCTTCACCATCCACAGTTTATTCTGTCACAGTCAGCCACTATTTCTCCCACAAATGCATGGATCTGGGACTAACCAGCGAAATGAGAGTCGGCAGGACAATAAAATTCATGTTCCCTGCAGGCCACGTTGACAGCTCAGGCGGCCTATTTATTTCAATGAATCCCAACATGCTGTGGTACACAGCCGAGTGATACCCGCTTTCCCCAGTGTTGAAGGAAGTACCATTGGTCATGTATTAGCTGCACCATTTTGTCTGGTGGAAAAATGTACTAAAATGGTAGCAGGTCATTAAGGGAATTGGGACTGATGCGAACATTTTCGATCTGAAGACGCCTCATCCACTGTAGGGCTTTAAGGATCGCATGGAGCTCTACAGTAAATACATTATATTTACAGAAAAGATGAATCCAGAAGACACGGATAGGAACCCTTGTGAATAGCATAGGATGTCCGGTTGTTTGGCGCCTTGAGTGCAGAAGAATATGAGGAGAGTAGCAACGCGTCCAAAAATTAGTGGGAAAGTGCTATGGAAACTGGAGAGTTTCGTGCACCTGGAGAGTGCAATAGATAACAGTGAAAGGAATGGTAAGGGGATAAGTGAAAGAGCAACGAAAGCATCTGATTTCCTGCGGAATGAATCTGGAGAAAGGATGTAATGCCAAAAAGGAAGCAAATCTTACAGCGTGCCCATTATGATACAGTATTAACGTATCAATTAGTAATGAAGAAAAGGCAAGTGAGCGCCATGCACGGTTTTGAGACGTAATATCAAAGAAGGGGAATAGGGTTTATTCTAATGAACAAACTTACGAATGAGGATCGTTAGAGAAATAGACAGGTACATGATCCAAGACCCACAGAATAGACATGTTTAAGGTAGAAAGCATGTCCTGAAGGTAGCTATGTTTTGAAAAAAAGTCTAAGCAAAATTTATTTCTACAAAAGGAGCATTTCGTAAACTATTTTAGTACATAGTTGCCACCATTGTACAAACATTCTTTGTTAAAGAAAAACAACTTTTTTACGTCCTCTTCATAGAAAGATGCCGTCAGTGAAGGGAGTCACAGCTGAACACTTGCGTCGTCCTCGCTGTCAAATTGCCTTCCTCCAAAATCACGCTTGTTTCAAGAACAAGTGGTACTTAGAATTTGGAAGATGGCGTTCAACGTCGGGTGATCGAACTACTACCTACTGAATTACTGAATAACGTTTTGAGTTAACCCTTGGAATGGGTACGTGCGTTGTCACGAAGCAACACAATGCCTTGACTGAGCATTCCATGCCTCCTATTTAAAATTGCACGCTGAAGTTATCTCATTATCGTGCCCCATTGATAGTTTCACCTCTGGAGAAAAGCTCAACAAGCAGAGCGCCCTGTCTGTTCCAGATCACATTGCATTTTGTTTTCCAAAGTTGTTTTGAATTTTTGTTTATTTGGTGGTTCGTGAGTAGCTCCACTCTGTGGACTGTTGTTCTGATTCTGGAGTGACGTGGTTTAAAAGTTCATCTCTTTCATCGCTATATAGCGTAAAAGTGCAAATGAGCGTTTGGCGTTGCCTGGGAGGCTCCATTCGGGGAAGTTCGGCCTCTGAGTGCAAGTCTTACTACAGTCGACGCCACATTGGGCGACTTGCGTGCCGTTGATGAGGACAACACAACATCCAGTCGACGAGCGAAGAAAATCTCTAAACAGGCCTGGAATCGAACGCGAGTTCGCTTGCACGAGAGGCAAGCACTTTGACACCCAGCTAAGCAGGCGGACACTTTATACGGTAAGAAATATCAAACCACTGCTAAATCGCTCCGTTTCGTGAACATCCTTAAACACTTCGGAACGCAAATGGAACACAATTATCGAAGATGTAAGCGATTTTTGACAGTCTCATGGAAAAAAGTTTTTGAAATTTGCGTAAATTCATCACAAAGCATTCTCATTGTGAAGCGTCTCTTTTCATAAATTTTCTCATTCCCTTCCTTAACTAAAGTAGTGTTCACAACAGAAGCCCGCCCACTCCGTAGTTCGTCATGAACACTTGTCCGTCTGTCAATGAATTGTCTCACCCACTTTCTCACCACTACATCAGTTATTACTTTTTTGCCATATATCTCTAGAAGCTGAATATGTATTTCAGCTGGGTTAACATTCTTTACGTTCGAAATCTGTATTACAGAACTCACTTCACGGACAGCGAGCTCAGAGATTGTCTTATACGTTTTGAAAGATCACTAACAAATGTAAACACAGTACAGTCCGGCTGCAATGGCATCAGCGTAAAGACAATGAACAAGAACTGGGACAATAGTGCGGAGATTGGGGTAGAACGGAACGGTACTTGTTTTCCGGACACGACTTCTAGTATGGACATTTTAGAAGACTGTCAGGACACAGAAAAAGGCCCATAAAGTGGCAAAAGGGGGCAAGAGAACTAGACAAACACCGAGAGACAGATGGGTGGTGGGTGATCAGAAATATGTAGTGAAGAGAGGCGAAACCTGCGTCGGAGCGAAGAGAGAAGCATGTTGGGAGGCCAGGAAAAGATGGAAGGGCATATATTCCACACATATGAAGCCAGGGCCTAGAAACTGAAGTTAATTTTTAAGCATTTTTTTCAGATTCGAGTGATAGGCCCCATCCACATAGTTGTCTCATTATGAATCAGGCACCCCTGCAAGAAGACAGGAAGCCAATGCTCTCCACCGTCAAGAGAGGGCGTGAAGCTAATCTACACTCCTGGAAATGGAAAAAAGAACACATTGACACCGGTGTGTCAGACCCACCATACTTGCTCCGGACACTGCGAGAGGGCTGTACAAGCAATGATCACACGCACGGCACAGCGGACACACCAGGAACCGCGGTGTTGGCCGTCGAATGGCGCTAGCTGCGCAGCATTTGTGCACCGCCGCCGTCAGTGTCAGCCAGTTTGCCGTGGCATACGGAGCTCCATCGCAGTCTTTAACACTGGTAGCATGCCGCGACAGCGTGGACGTGAACCGTATGTGCAGTTGACGGACTTTGAGCGAGGGCGTATAGTGGGCATGCGGGAAGCCGGGTGGACGTACCGCCGAATTGCTCAACACGTGGGGCGTGAGGTCTCCACAGTACATCGATGTTGTCGCCAGTGGTCGGCGAGAGGTGCACGTGCCCGTCGACCTGGGACCGGACCGCAGCGACGCACGGATGCACGCCAAGACCGTAGGATCCTACGCAGTGCCGTAGGGGACCGCACCGCCACATCCCAGCAAATTAGGGACACTGTTGCTCCTGGGGTATCGGCGAGGACCATTCGCAACCGTCTCCATGAAGCTGGGCTACGGTCCCGCACACCGTTAGGCCGTCTTCCGCTCACGCCCCAACATCGTGCAGCCCGCCTCCAGTGGTGTCGGGACAGGCGTGAATGGAGGGACGAATGGAGACGTGTCGTCTTCAGCGATGAGAGTCGCTTCTGCCTTGGTGCCAATGATGGTCGTATGCGTGTTTGGCGCCATGCAGGTGAGCGCCACAATCAGGACTGCATACGACCGAGGCACACAGGGCCAACACCCGGCATCATGGTGTGGGGAGCGATCTCCTACACTGGCCGTACACCACTGGTGATCGTCGAGGGGACACTGAATAGTGCACGGTACATCCAAACCGTCATCGAACCCATCGTTCTACCATTCCTAGACCGGCAAGGGAACTTGCTGTTCCAACAGGACAATGCACGTCCGCATGTATCCCGTGCCACCCAACGTGCTCTAGAAGGTGTAAGTCAACTACCCTGGCCAGCAAGATCTCCGGATCTGTCCCCCATTGAGCATGTTTGGGACTGGATGAAGCGTCGTCTCACGCGGTCTGCACGTGCAGCACGAACGCTGGTCCAACTGAGGCGCCAGGTGGAAATGGCATGGCAAGCCGTTCCACAGGACTACATCCAGCATCTCTACGATCGTCTCCATGGGAGAATAGCAGCCTGCATTGCTGCGAAAGGTGGATATACACTGTACTAGTGCCGACATTGTGCATGCTCTGTTGCCTGTGTCTATGTGCCTGTGGTTCTGTCAGTGTGATCATGTGATGTATCTGACCCCAGGAATGTGTCAATAAAGTTTCCGCTTCCTGGGACAATGAATTCACGGTGTTCTTATTTCAATTTCCAGGAGTGTATATCCCAGCGGTGTGCTGATGTTATCTGCCCTGTGGCCCAGGATAGGCACTTTGTAAACTGCTATCTGGTGGCAACAACTAATAACGGGGCTGTCACACTGGTGTCACTCAACAACTTAATTTTTAGTTTTGCCACTGTTTATTGGAGTGTCAAATGACATCTGAGAGAATACACGCAGTAGTGTTCACGCACAAAAGTTAGACGCAATGCGTAGGAAGGATAAAAGGGAGTTGTTGTAAAGCGATTTAGTTCAAGGATTGGCGACCATTCCAGGATGCTAAGGTATATATGTCAATGACGTAAAAGACTGGTAATGAATTGAGAATTAAGCTGGCTGCGGAGCAAATTCTGATTGCGAAATTATCCCAAATTCTGCTCCTGCACGCCATGATGACAGTAATAATGGATAGTTGGCGAGGTGTGACGCTCAATTTGATGATATTACGACATGTACAGAAATCACGACGCAACTGGAGAAAGTAGTGGCTTATTTGGAAAGCAAGGCGGAAACAACTTCGGCTGCGCTAATGCTGCTGAAACACTTGAGTAATTCCGCTGCACGTAAGTTGCTGATTGTTTCAGCATATAAACCTCGTTGCATTTTAGAATATTTGGCCAAAATTAACATGAAAATAATGTATGAGTTTACGTGGGAAAAAGTGTTACTTATGGTATTTAACCCACGCCACTTTAATTTTGCTCTGAATTTCTAAATTTTCGATACTCCAGATGCTCCACAGTTCCACATGCGTGGGATAAATAGGCTTCATCTCCAGTACTTTTTTTATTTTTGAGGCTGTGTGGATGACAAAAATATTGAAATAATTTCTGTTAGCCAGACAGATAATGTGCTCAGAAGAAATATTTAAACGCAGACCTCTCTATCCAGAGCGATAGTGGGTCAAATCCCCGTGTTCCATCTAATGATTTAAATTTATATAGTACCCCTGAAACAAATAATCTTGATCATTTCGTGCCTCCACAGCTGAATAACGTATATGCTAATAAAAACTAACTAAGATGTATTTCAGGGCCATTTATGCCTTCACAACCGGCTTCGATCTAAATGAAAACCTTTAGGCAGTAATTTTCGAACAAATTCTCATACAGTGGCAGAAATGTGCCAGTGGAACGTAAAAGGCTGTATAATGTTGCGTTTCCAGCATATAATGCCGGCTGTGCGACCCCAGGTGGTTAGCGAAATGTTTCAATGGGCTCGTCGTGATCCAGAGTGAGCCCTTAGCATTGTGTTTGGCGATTACACACTTTTGAGTTTTGACATCGGCACATTTCTTCCATCTTGTGAGAATTAACTACGAAGTCTCTCAGCTGAAGTTTTCATTTAGAACGAAATTCCTTGTGGAATAATAAACGCAACGGAAATACAGCAGTGGTGGTTTTCGTTAGCCATTTTTTATCCCTGAAACCCTTTATGATAATAATAGGATGTCTCCTTACAAGAGTACTTGTACTTTAGTTGTCCTTTCCAGTTGGTCTCTACTTCTCCCACGGCTTGGCACGATACCAAATGATCTTTACTTCGGGTATCATACTTCGTTTGGGGATGCATAAGTAAAGTAGCGCTTGTGAAGTATAATCAACTCCTATACCGTTGACGATTGCGAATCTCCATCACGTGGGAAAGACAAGCGGCTGGAAAGGTTTCTTTTCTCGCACACGTAGCACCCTCCGTTGCAAAGTGCGGCTGTTGTGGCCCTGTCGTGTTGTAACGTCGATAAATATAACGTATAAACGTGTACGTAGTCTGTGATATCGCGTTTATGGTAGTGTTGTTGATGAAATGATGTTGCTGTGGGAGACACACTGTGTTGGCCTTTAGGCTAACACAACCCAGCGACCCCAGCAATTGGAAGAGTACCTCAACGAGACGTGAGATCTGCTTATGTTTTCTTCTCAAATTATGATTCCATCCTGCAGTTAGTAGTCTCTCAAATCCATAGCTGCTGTGGATGTACTTGTGGCTGTTATTTGCATATTTGTCTGATGGGGGGAGGCACCTTTACTCATGTATATTACGTCTGGAGAATTTAAAGTGGTGTCTTATAAAATAGCGAGAAATGTATGGCGATGCTTGTGGACGCTGAATATATTCAAATAGGCAATGCTGATGTCCCCGGGTCTACATTCTTCAGTTACAACCATCTTCTTTCTGTTGTATTGATGGCTGTTGCTGACACTGACTGCAAATTTATTTATATAAACATACTGATCTATACTAAGGACAGTGAGTCTTGAATTGTTAAACTTCCATCCTTGTGAATGCAATTTACAGAGAACACCAGACAGATTGCCATTGACGAACATATCCCAGGAGCAGGAAACCGCTAACATACGTTAGTTTTTCCGTTGACGACAAAGCATATGAGATTCACAAGAATTGCCTTCGATCTTGTGGTGGCTGACATATCACTATGTATATAAAAGTATTTTATATTACCCACTTGTCCAGAGTCCACTGATGCGAGGCTTTTTAAACCAAAAGTGGTAAATTTTTAAATCAGCATTTAACTTAATACCCAGTTTTTCAGTGGACATGGTTGCTTATTTCTTTTCAAATACATTCGTAAAAGAGATGTATATTGGTACAAAGGCCAAAGAGAGTAATAGATGTGGAAGATGTGTGCGGTGACGAAACAATCCGAAGATGGTTAGCAGGCAACCACATTGGGAATACTACAACTTATTACTTCATGATTATAGCTGGAGTTAAGAAATGCCAAGAGACAAGAAAGTCATACATATGCCTATCGACTGTCTTTCGTCCCTTGAAACATTCACGAACGGTACAGGGAATGTTGAATATGATAGTGGTACAAGAAGTACCCTCCGCCATATACCGTAAAGTGGCTTTCGGAGTAGTGATGTGCAGGTAAATTTTGAGCTAAAAATGTGTGTGATTCGAGGCGTTGTGAACTATACCTATGAATCAACTCGCCCATTCTGTCTTCCTATGTAAATCACCAGCATCTGAAGTGGATAATCTGAGCACGGCTTCATTTGAATCATCTGAATAATAAGTGCTTCACTGCATTTCTTAATGTATATCACTCTGGTACCCTCGGTTCCTAGTATTAACCTTTTAGACCTTCAGATGATGTTTCAGTAGTATCAACCTCTGCATCGTTATTTGTGGCAGGACAGTTTCCCTAATTCATTCAAACATCCAATACTCTAGTGTGACACATACGACATTATCCTCACCCATTCTCTTCCTCACACCACAGTGTCACTAAGTAAACAGTTATCGTAGTATATCTACGTTGTGCTTCTCCGGTACCCTTGTTTGAACACAGAGATATACACTCCTGGAAATTGAAATAAGAACACCGTGAATTCATTGTCCCAGGAAGGGGAAACTTTATTGACACATTCCTGGGGTCAGATGCATCACATGATCACACTGACAGAACCACAGGCACATAGACACAGGCAACAGAGCATGCACAATGTCGGCACTAGTACAATGTATATCCACCTTTCGCAGCAATGCAGGCTGGTATTCTCCCATGGAGACGATCGTAGAGATGCTGGATGTAGTCCTGTGGAACGGCTTGCCATGCCATTTCCACCTGGCGCCTCAGTTGGACCAGCGTTCGTGCTGGACGTGCAGACCGCGTGAGACGACGCTTCATCCAGTCCCAAACATGCTCAATGGGGGACAGATCCGGAGATCTTGCTGGCCAGGGTAGTTGACTTACACCTTCTAGAGCACGTTGGGTGGCACGGGATACATGCGGACGTGCATTGTCCTGTTGGAACAGCAAGTTCCCTTGCCGGTCTAGGAATGGTAGAACGATGGGTTCGATGACGGTTTGGATGTACCGTGCACTATTCAATGTCCCCTCGACGATCACCAGTGGTGTACGGCCAGTGTAGGAGATCGCTCCCCACACCATGATGCCGGGTGTTGGCCCTGTGTGCCTCGGTCGTATGCAGCCCTGATTGTGGCGCTCACCTGCATGGCGCCAAACACGCATACGACCATCATTGGCACCAAGGCAGAAGCGACTCTCATCGCTGAAGACGACACGTCTCCATTCGTCCCTCCATTCACGCCTGTCGCGACACCACTGGAGGCGGGCTGCACGATGTTGGGGCGTGAGCGGAAGACGGCCTAACGGTGTGCGGGACCGTAGCCCAGCTTCATGGAGACGGTTGCGAATGGTCCTCGCCGATACCCCAGGAGCAACAGTGTCCCTAATTTGCTGGGAAGTGGCGGTGCGGTCCCCTACGGCACTGCGTAGGATCCTACGGTCTTGGCGTGCATCCGTGCGTCGCTGCGGTCCGGTCCCAGGTCGACGGGCACGTGCACCTTCCGCCGACCACTGGCGACAACATCGATGTACTGTGGAGACCTCACGCCCCACGTGTTGAGCAATTCGGCGGTACGTCCACCCGGCCTCCCGCATGCCCACTATACGCCCTCGCTCAAAGTCCGTCAACTGCACATACGGTTCACGTCCACGCTGTCGCGGCATGCTACCAGTGTTAAAGACTGCGATGGAGCTCCGTATGCCACGGCAAACTGGCTGACACTGACGGCGGCGGTGCACAAATGCTGCGCAGCTAGCGCCATTCGACGGCCAACACCGCGGTTCCTGGTGTGTCCGCTGTGCCGTGCGTGTGATCATTGCTTGTACAGCCCTCTCGCAGTGCCCGGAGCAAGTATGGTGGGTCTGACACACCGGTGTCAATGTGTTCTTTTTTCCATTTCCAGGAGTGTAGTTACGGAGAATAGTCAATTAATTATAACACACCAGAAGTAAACAGAATACTTTCTTTATCACTGAAATAAATCTTATCTTTGATAGCTCTCCAATCTGCTGTGATTGTAGACGACCGCCGTGAGAGTAGACACTTCTCAGGTTGCCATAAGAACACAAAGAAGTAGCCAAAAACAGGTGCTGCGTAATAATGAAGATTTCTGAATTTTCTAGACTGTTACTTAGACTTATCAGCTGGATAGCAGCTCAGTACTCAGTGTACACTAGACCGATGTGAGTCTGGCAGGACGAGGATTCCACGACTCCTTCAACAAGCTCAAGCTACCAGATGACGCAGTAGACCTCCTCTGTTCCACATCTGTGGCCGTATTTAATAGAAGGCTGCACGGCGGTGCTGCGTTGGCACACAGAATCTCTGCTGTCTTCGACTGCTAGCGCAATGTCTATCAGTCGTTTATATCTTTTTTTCTCAATAAATACACTGGTGTATATGATATGTCACTGCCAAGTCATATAGCTCGAAGAAACGTACATACATGGAACTGTTGTAAAATAGTACCGAAGACAATTAAAAGAAATATACAAAGAGGCGAACAGAAATGACACTTGTAGTGCTTGAAGACAATAATGACACCGAAGCCTCAGCGATTCATTATGGTCGCCTGGGCAGTGGACATTACAAAACACGGTGTATGGTTCTTCATAGGAAATGTGATCATCGCGGACGCCATTGCATGCTCTACGACGTGCTCAAGAATGGTTCAAATGACTCTGAGCACTATGGGACTTAACATCTGAGGTCATCAATCCCCTATAACTTAGAACTACTTAAACCTAACTAACCTAAGGACATCAAACACATCAGTGCACGAGGCAGGATTCGAACCTGCGTCCGTAGCGGTCGCGCGGTTCCATACTGAAGCGCCTAGAACCGCTCGGCCACCGTGGCTGGCACGACGAGCTCCCATGCTAGCATTCGTAATGAGTTCTGGTGATAGGACGTTCAGTTCCTCCACCACCACCGAAGTTGGGAACGGCTTGTCGGTTATTGACTCATGTGGACGTCGTGCATTACGCTTCATCCAGGACGGTAGTTATGTTCCCCGGGGGAACGGACAGCCCATTCGTTGAATATTCACTTGTTCCAAAAGCTCCTACACCTGCGTTGTTCTATGTGGTCGCGCATTGTCATCCATAAAATTGTCAGCACCGAATGTACCCCTGAAAGGACGCATGTGGCGCAAGAGTAATGTCTCACAACGTTGGCTGGTCAGTGTAAAGCGTTCAAAGATCTTGAGGCGCCACGTCACGGACTGCGCGGCCCCTCCCGCCGGAAGTTCCTCCCGCGGGCATGAGTGTGTGTATTGTTCTTAGAATTAGTTAGTTCAAGTTAAATAGTGCGTAAGTCCAGGGTCCTATTACCTCTCTAGGCGCTTCAGTCTGGAACCGCGTGACCGCTACGGTCGCAGGTTCGAATCCTGCCTCGGGCATGGATGTGTGTGATGTCCTTAGGTTAGTTAGGTTTAAGTAGTTCTAAGTTCTAGGGGACTGATGACCTCAGATGTTAAGTCCCATAGTGCTCAGAGCCATTTGAACCATTTTTTTATAACCTCAGCAGTTTGGCCCTTAGGAATTCACACACATTTGAACATTTTTGTCAGCACGCCCATGCAACACTATGCCTCCTCACACGCTTACACATGGGCCATGAAGATGATCATGTTCGACAGTGCTGGTTACGCTCATATGGCTAGCCGTTTGAACACATAATACACCGGTGACCGCTGCCGAACGTTATCGTTTTGCTAGTCCATGTGTTATGGTGCACAAAGTCATAAATTGGCGTGCGTGTACTGACATCCAAGTCTTTGAACACGATACACTCACTGGTCTGCTTTCTTACGAAAGTGTACTTCTCGTTCTGCGTCTTTTCAAAGCAGCATTCGCCTCCCACTTCATTTCACGGATGACAATGCGCAACCGCATCGAACTGCGTAGTCGGAGGAGCTCTTGGAACGAGAGGATATTTCGCGAATTGACTGCCCTCCCCGTTACTCCCAATTAAATCTCTCCGAGCACGTGTGCGATACGTTTGGGAGACGAATTACAGCACGCTCACATGCACCAACGACCATCTGTCAGCGGCCCTGGTGGAGAAATAGGTCGCCCTACCACAAGAACTCGTTACCAACTTCGTAGCCGGGATGGGAGCAAGTAGAAAAGCAAGCAGTGTCATTTGTGGTGATCACACGTCCAGTTAACAGCCATGTATAGGACCTTGTAATGTCCAGGAAATCATCACAAACAGCGGTGATTTTGAGCAATTATTGGCTTCGAATAATAATATTATTTCTGGTCGTCTCTTTGCATAGTTCTTTCATTGATCTGTATTGTACTATACTGTATTATAGTACAGGATTCTTTCTACGTATGATCCAGTTTCATCTAGCTTTATTTCTTCGCAGTGACACATCATACGACAGTTAATTTCATCCTTAAGTTATCCACAGCTATTCTATTACAATTTTGACGTCGTCATCGACATGTACCCCCCCCCCCCCCCAGGAACCATGGACCTTGCCGATGGTGGGGAGGCTTGCGTGCTTCAGCGATACAGTTAGCAGTACCGTAGGTGCAACCACAACGGAGGGACATCTGTTGAGAGGCCAGAAGAGGGGTAGCAGCCTTTTCAGTAGTTGCAGGGGCAACAGTCTAGATGATTGACTGATCTGGCCTTGTAACATTAACCAAAACGGCCTTGCTGTGCTGGTACGGCGAACGGTTGAAAGGAAGGGGAAACTACAGCCGTAATTTTTCCCGAGGGCATGCAGCTTTACTGTATGGTTAACTAATGATGGCGTCCTCTTGGGTAAAATATTCCGGAGATAAAATAGTCCCCCATTCGAATCTCCGGGCGGGGACTACTCAAGAGGACGTCGTTATCAGGAGAAAGAAAATTGGCGTTCTACGGATCGGAGCGTGGAATGTCAGATCCCTTAATTGGGTAGGTAGGTCAGAAAATTTAAAAAAGGGAAATGGATAGGTTAAAGTTAGATATAGTAGGAATGAGTGAAGTTCGGTGGCAGGAGGAACAAGAATTTTGGTCAGGTGAATACAGGGCTACAAATACAAAATTAAATAGGGGTAATTCAGGAGTAGGTGCAATAATGAATAGAAAAATAGGAGTGCGGGTGAGTTACTACAAATAGCATAGTGAACGCATTATTGTGGCCAAGATAGACACGAAGCCCACGCTTTCTACAGTGGTACAAGTTTATATGCCACAAGCTCTGCAGATGACGAAGAAATTGAAGAAATGTGTGATGAGATAAAAGAAATTATTCAGATAGTGAACGGAGACGAAAAGTTAATAGTCACGGGTGACTGGAATTCGAGAGTAGGAAAAGGGAGAGAAGGAAGCATAGCAGGTGAATATGGAATGGGGTTAAGGAATGAAAGAGGAAGCCGCCTGGTAGACTTTTGCACAAAGCACAACTTAATCATAGCTAACACTTGGTTCAAGAATCATAAAAGAAGGCTGTATACATGGAAGAAGCCTGGAGATACTGGACAGGATTCAGATAGATTATATAATGGTAAGACAGAGATTTTGGAACCAGGTTTTAAATTGTAAGACATTTCCAGGGTCAGATGTGGGCTCTGACCACAATTTATTGGTTATGAACTGTAGATTAAAACTGAAGAAACTGCAGAAAGGTGGGAATTTAAGGAGATGGGACCTGGACAAACTGATTACGTGTCTGAAGAAGATAAATTTGTTAACATCGAGTATTGATTTAAGTGTCAGGAAGTCGTTTCCGAAAGTATTTGTATGGAGCGTTGCCATGTATGGAAGTGAAACATGGACGATAAATAGTTTGGACAAGAAGAGAATAGAAGCTTTCGAAATGTGGTGCTACAGAAGAATGCTGAATATTAGATGGGTAGATCACATAAATAATGAGGAGGTATTGAATAGGATTGGGGAGAAGAAAAATTTGTGGCACAACTTAACTAGAAGAAGGGATCGGTTGGTAGGACATGTTCTGAGGCATCAAGGGATCACCAATTTAACATTGGAGGGCAGCGCGGAGGGTAAAAATCGTAGAGGGAGACCAAGAGATGAATACACTAAGCAGATTCAGAAGGAAGTAGGTTGCAGTAGGTACTGGGAGATGAACAAGCTTGGACACGATAGGGTAGCATGGAGAGCTGCATCAAACCAGTCACTGGACTGAAGACCACAACAACAACAACAACATCTACATGTGGTATAGGAATCTCCTCAGGTGTAGGAAGCAAAATATTTTTACATTCTTCACATGTTCTTAACGGTATGTACAGTTAACTCATACGCATTAAATTACACTGAGCCTATGGTAACAATAGTTAACCTATAGGACTAGCCAGATTTGGGCTGTTCTGTTTTCCTTATGCTAGAATAGGGAAGTAAAACAAATGCCACTTTCTTCCCCGTCTTTATTTTATCGGAATTAGTGCTCCCACAGTAATGACATTGTTTTCGGTAGAACGTGAAACTGTCCTTTCTACTGTAATACACAAAGTACTTGGTCCTCTATCTATGGTTAGTACACTAGATTTCTGTAAGTTGTTCTTTCGTCGCTTCTCTTGCCGTCAGATTATCACTAACGAACGGAAATATTATGACCACTGCCGCCCCCCCCCCCCCTGTCCGTCCTTGCGGCGTTGATCGCACGTGACAAATGGGGAAACACTGTAGTGAAGATACGGGACAACAAACTGAGCAAATTGGGTAATCCACTTACATAAGCAACTTTGACAAGGAGTAAATTATTACAGCAAGGCGCCTGGGAAGAATCTCCTAGGAAACGGTGGACTGTTGGCATCATCAGCATCTGTTCAATGCAGTTTACCTTGAAACCATGACTAGGGGACAAAGTATTGGGACAGGTCTGATCACAGAAGGTGCAGGCTAAAGGCTGCTCGCTGCGAAAAGCTGTATAGGCAGTGATGTATGACAGATCTGATGACAAAGTTAAGTGCTGGAGTAAGCACAAATGATACGAGATACATCATTTATCGCAAATTTTTGAACATGGGTCTCCTTGATAGACGATCCCCACATGTTATCATGTTAACCAAACGGCATAGTATATTACCATTCCATTCGCAAGAGATGATCGAGACTAGACCGTAGAAAAATCTAAAAATGTAGCAATAGATGATCGGGACTAGACCGCAGAAAAACCTAAAAATGTAGTCTAGTCGTAGTGGGATGAATTAAGTTTTTTGCTACACCACGTCGAAGGTCGTGGCTGGAATCACCCCTTCATCTAAGTGAAATGCTGCCCAAAACATCTTCAGCGCCTCGGATGCTAGCCGGTTGGGACGTTACTGTGCAAAGGGGTATATTTACATGGTCTTCTCCAAGACTCAAAACAAGCTCTTCAGGTCAAGTCAGATGTCAAAGCCATGCTGATAGTTTTGCTTTCATTGACTATGAAAGGTTAGTTAGGCGGCCCCTGTGGCCGAGCGGCTGTAGGCTGTTCAATCCGGAACCGCGCTGCTGCTACGGTAGCAGGTTCGAATCCTGCCTCGGGCATGGATGCGTGTGATGCCCTTAGGTTAGTTAGGTTTAAGTAGTTCTAAATCTAGGCGACTGATGAACTCAGATATTAAGTCAGATAGTGCTTAGAGCCATTTGAACGAAAGATTAGTTCATCATGAATTCGTGGAACAGGAACAAACTGTTAATCGATGGTACTATCAGGACGTGTGCTGACGCCTGCGAGGAAATTTGAGAAGGAAACGGCCTGAAATGTGATGAGACAATTCATGGCTCTTGCATTGCGATAACGCCCCGGAAAATTCAGGAACATTCGTAATTTCGCGCTAATGGTGTGTTGCAGTTAAATGCGGTTGGCATCCCTGCACACGCCTGTGTTTAGCAGTAGTTCGTCCCACAGCTCGTGAATCAAGACCAGAAAAACCTTCGCCTCGCAATCTGTTAAAAGCTTCTGGATAGCGCAAATGAGAACGAGATGAACCTTAAGTAAATCAAAACTGTTAGTGAGGCAAGGGTCTATGGTTGTAATGTTGAGACCAAGGTTCAGTCTTCACAAGCGGTCACGGAAGGTTCTCCAAGATTCAAAAAAAGCTCTTCAGGTCAGGTCAGATGTCAAAGCCATGCTGATAGTTTTGTTTTCTTTTACTTTGAAGGATTATTCATCATGAATTCGTGCCACAGGGAGAAACTGTTAATCGGTGGTACTATCGGGACGAATTGCGACGCCTGCGAGGAAATGTGAGAAGGAAACTGCCTGAAATGTGGCTCTAGCATTACGATAACGCACCGGCACATTCATCCCTGTTGGTACTTAACAATTGTACAAAAAACGAAATCACTGAGCTGCCTCATCCTTCGTACTCTGCAGACCTGCCCACTGCGGACTTTGTTTTATTCTAAAGTCTAAAACCTCGTTGAAAAGACGAAGATTTGCAACGATAGAGGCGAAACGAGACAGCTTCCGGAAGTGGAAACGGCATTGAGAGAGGTGTATCAATTGTGGAGGAGAGTATTTCGAAGGTGACCATGAACAATAACTAAAAGGTAGCCTAAGCGAAGAAAAATTTGTGGATAAAGTTCCGGAATATTTTGAACAGACGTCGTACATTATTATTTATTATCTATTATGTTTATGTTACGTCTTCAGAAGCAGCAACCAAAAACATTCAGGTATTTGACGTTGAGGAACGTTAACTTCATTCTTTGTTAAACAGTGACTTGCAGACGGCCACTTGACCAGAATAGGATGTCTCTGCATAACTGTTCATTATAGCATCATTTTTTCGTTGCATGATGCCGTTCTTTAAATATATTGAAACCGTGCAGCTCTGCTTTCTAGATAATAGTATTAATGCAAAAGGGTTCTTTGTAAAAAATGGAGCAACTACTTGAATCCAACCATATGAATTCTGATACTGAAAGGCACTTCAGTTGAGTTATAAGTCTATCACACTACTGAAGATCGGATTATATCATTAAACAGAGGAATCAAATGATACTGAAGCGAGTCTGCAGGAATAAATAGCTAATGAGGAACGTAATGGAACGAAAAGAGAGAATTGATTAGTGCATATTATATATACGAAGACAGTAACTTGTTCTCGAAAGAACAGTTACTGTTGATGACCGTGCAGCTTTTCCCTGGAATAAATGATGACTAACTGATAACCTCAGCTGCGACAGGTGTTGTTGATATACCTCGATGTGGACAGCTGAAAATGTGTGCCCCGACCGGGACTCGAACCCGTCATCTGCCATGTAAGCAGGAGATCCCGGGTTCGAGTCCCGGTCGGGGCACACATTTTCAGCTGTCCACATCGAGGTATATCAACAACACCTGTCGGCAGCTGAGGTTTTCAGTTAGTCATCATAGCGCATATTACTACATGAGTCGTTGCGAAATATAGAACTTATGGGGATTCTGAGAGAAAAGAATGGTTGGGACACGCCAGCATTGATTGTCTTTGTGATCTTCAATCCGAAGATTGATTTGATGCAGCTTTCCATGCTATTGTTCCCACTGCAAGCCTCTTCTTCTGCGAACAACCACAGCAGCCTACATCAATCAGAAATTGCCTAATGTAGTCATCCTTTGTTGTCTCTCTATCTCAACCCTCCAGTATCAAACAGATGATTTCCTGATGCCTATCATCCAATCTCTTCCCTCAGTCAAGTTCTGTCTCAAATTTCATTTTTCCAACTCAGTTCGACACCTCCTTTTCAGCATTCTTCTATAGCGCCATTGAGAAACTTTTTATTCTCTTCTTGTCGCAATTATTTATCGTCCATGTATTACTTCCATTCAAATCACTTTAGAAAAGATTTTCTATTATTTGAATTGATATTCGATAGTAACGGATTTCCATTTTCATAAACAGTTTTCTTGCTAATGCCAGTCTAGATTTAACATGCTCTTTACTGAGACCATCATCAGGTATTTCCTGCCCAAATAACGAAACCCACAGACAAATTTTAGTGTCTCATTTCTTGATCTAATTTTGTCAGCATCACAAGATTTAATTTACTGGATTCCATTACCCTTGTTACACTTATCTTCTTATTCCGTAATACCTCTTTCTAAGACACTATTCCGTACGTCCAACGTCTCATCCAAAACCTCAACTGTGTGATAGAATTACAACATTACTGGCAAACCGCAAAGCCTCTAATTCTCCTCTCTGACCTTCGAAGTTTCTCCGTCTTTCCTTTACTGCTTGGTTAATTTAGAGATTGAATAAAATTGGGGATAGACTAAAATGCTCTCTCACTCCCTTCTCAACCATTGCTTTCGTTTCACGTTCGTCAATTCCTATGACTACAGTTTGGTTTCTGTACAAATTGTGGATAAAATTACACTCCTTGCATTTTATCTAATGCTACCTTCAAACTTCCAAAGTTTATATTTCAGTTAACATTGTCAAAAGTATTCTTAAAATTTCTTCGCCTTGTGACACAGTCAGCAGTCCTGCTGACATCAAGAATGTCGTCCGCCTTCTTCTACCAGTCTTTCCATTTTTTGGAAATAATTCACTATCGGGTTTTTTAAAGAATGGCTTATTAAACTGAGAGTTCTGTAGTACTGACACCTGTCAGCACCTGTCTTCCTTGAAATATGAATTATGACATTCTTCCTGAAGTCTGAGGGTATTCCACTTGTCACTTGTACCTTGCATACTAGGTGGAATACAGCGGTTTTGTCATTTTGCCATGAGTTGCTCACCTATAGATCATAATCATTTGAGAATGCCATTTACTCCAGGGGCCTATTTTTGACTTAGGTCTTTCAATAGTCTGCGAAATTACTCTCCAAGCATCATATCTTACAATATATCTTCGTCTGCCTTTCCTTCCTCATTCAAAAATATTTTCTTCATTTTCGTTTACAATGTACGGTCCTTCTATATACTCCTTCTACCTTTTCGTTGTCCCCAATTTGCTTAGTACTGGCTTACCAGTCGAGCTGTTGATACTCGTACAGCTGCTTCCGTAACCCAGATGCTTCTCGTCTTTCCAAAAATCCCTTTAACTTTCCTATAGGCGGCACATATCTTGTCTTTCAATTATGCATGATTCTACATTATTTCATTTTTCGTCCTTTAAATTCTGCTTAGTCCTTTTGAACTTCCTGTCAATCTTATATTTTATATGTCTGTATTCGCCTTACTGCCTACTTCATTTGCTGCACACCAGAAACAGAGTAAGTAAAGGTTATCATCAATGATATGGGATGTAGCACTATGCTGAAATGACGAATGAAGCTGTCGAGCTACTGCAGTGGATAGCTGCGTGGGTTCAGCCGTAGAGTTGATGACCTGAACAACAAACAAACAATGGAAAAAAGAACAGCAATCGATGGTGAAATCATTAGATCGTTGCAGCAGATTTAGTTTTCAGCTCTTACATAATCATATTCACTGCATTCAACACGTTCATGTTAGAGTCCTTTACGCTCTGCCCCAACCAATACTGTATATTAAGTGACAATTTGGACTAACGTCACCTGTTGTTATATGCACTGTAGATGACTATGTAGTAGTTGAAATACATTGTTTACTCCACTACCTATATTCAACTATCGCTGCGTACAGGAGGATCATATGGATTCCAGCCTGATTGATAAATAAACTTCCATAACAATTACCTTAAGGCTTTGCCAGAATCGTGTCTTTCCTCCTCTGGGTCCGTGATTCTATTCTTAGACAATGTGATATCAAACGGAGAGAGATAAATCCATTTAGTGCATACTATGGAGTGACAGAAGTTATGGGATACCTCCTACTATTGTGTCGGACTTCCTTTTGCCCTGCGTAATGCAGCAGCTCTACATGACATGGACTCAGCAAGTCGTTGGGTGTCCCTTGCAGAAGTATTGAGCGATGCTGCCCCCATGCCATTCACAACTGTGGAAGTGTTTGAGGTACAGGGTTTTGTTCACGAACTGACCTCTTTATTATGTCTCACAAATGTTCGATGGAATTCGTGTAGGGCGATATGGGCTGCCAAACCCATTCGCTCGAAATGTCTTGAATGTCTTGAATGTTCTTCAAAGGAACCGCGGGCGACTGTGACCCGGTGGCTGGATCATTATTATCCATAAAATTCCTTCTTGCTTGGAAATGTGACGTTCATGAATCTCTGCAGGTGGTCTCCAAGTATCCAAACATCCAGAAGATGCACTCCATGCCAAATAAACACACCCCACACCATTATGGAGCCACCACCAACTTACACAATACGTTGTTGACAACTAGGTCCGTGGCTTCGTGGGTTCTGCGTGACACTCGAACCCTAGCATCATCTCTTACCATCAGAAATCGGGATTCATCTGATCAAGCCACGGTTTTCAAGTCATCTGTGGTGCAACCGAAATGGTCACGATCCCAGGAGAGGTCGTGCAGGCGATGTCATGCTGCTAGCTAAGACATTCGCGTCGGTCATTTGCCGCCATAGCCTAATAACACGTATTTCGCCGCGCTGTCCTAACGGTTTAGTTCGTTGTACGTCCTACTTCTGTTTCTGCGGTTATTTCACGCAGTGTTGCTTGTCTGCTAGCACTGCCAACCCTACTCAAACGTCACTGCTCTCGGTCGGTAAGTGAAGGCCATAGCACACAACATCTTCTGTGGTGAGAGGTAATGCCTGAAATGTATTATTCTCGGTATGCGCTTGACACTTTTTAGATGTAGGCAGTCAGGGCGAACAGGCTTAGATGGTGGGGTCATGTTACACGCATGGGAGAAGCAAGGTTACCCAAGAGACCCATGGGTTCAGCAGTAGAGGGTAGGAGGAGTCGGAGTAGACCAAGAAGGTACCTGGATTCGGTTAAGAATGATTTTTAAGTAATAGGCTTAACATCAGAAGAGGCACCGATGTTAGCACTGAATGGGGGATCATGGAAGAAGTTTATAAGGGGTACTACGCTCCAGACTGAACGCTGAAAGGCATTATCAGTCTTAAATGATGATGATGATGATGATGACACTTGACACTGCGGATCTCGGAATATTTACCTCGCTAACGATTTCTGAAATGAAATTTCCCATGTGCCTAGCTACAGCTACGATTCCGCGTTCGAAGTCTGTTAATTCCCGTCGCGCGGTCATATTCACGTCGGAAACCATTTCACATGAATCACCTCAGTACGAATGGTATATCCACAAACACAATGGAATTTTATACATCGTGTACGTAACACTACCGCCATTGTATGTGTGGATATCGCTATCCCATGTCTTTTGCCATATCGGCGTATATTGACAATAAATCCTGTAGTTATATTACGTCTCTTTCACTATAAAACAATACTTTTGACATTTGTGGTTCTAAAAATAACTGTAAAAAAGGCAAAAATTCCTTAAGTAAACATATTTTGAAACTGCGAGGAATATACAGTTTTTATGACTTGGATAAAAACGCATAGTAACATTCTACATAACTAAAAGGCTCGTGAGCTATCGAAACAAGTGGTACTCCATAGATTCCAAAATGCTAGTAAGGCTCCGTCTCCTGATTTTATGTTCAATGTAATAAGAGGTAATCACTACATCAACCAAAGTGTTCTTGCTGGAAGGGAGTACTCACGAACCCAATTCAGTGTAATCGCAAAAACAGGACAGTGGATAACGCTTGTATATGTATATTTAGTTACACAAATGGACATAAATGACTCTACTGTGTACCAAGAACAATAATAATATTTGATACGTTATTGTTTGTAGATATACAAAAGAATGGCAGGCAAGGACTAAAGAAAGACGAAGAGAAATAGAAAGAGTGAGAGACTGTTCCTTCGATAAAAATTTCATTGATGTCTCTAAAGACAATATTTTCATTTACAGAAAGTATCATGGAATGAATCTGTTCGTATTCCCACAACGGAATATTTAATGTTTCTTGAAATACATCAAGTCAGATAAAACTCATTTGTTGCAGTGTTGGAACTCAGTAAAACATATTTTCGGTTATGTGTTCAAGGGATAATTTTTATATTTTCTTTATTATCTGTTATTTGCTAAGGTAATAATCGTATTATTTTCTTCATTCTGATACTGGGAGTTAACCAACGTAAGATAGAAATATTTGTTGGATCATTTGCAGAGAGCGAAATGGTTCATATATGAAGCTGAAATTGGAGCTGAGCAATAAGAGGTGTCCATTCACTACGTGAAATCGACTCTTTCACGACTGGAAAAAGATAGCCTATGAGCAATCAACGTGAAAATCGTGAAGTAAGCCGCTTTTAACAAAATGAACACTTTTACACGAAATTTCCTCTTATACTTTCTTTCTTGATTACGTGCAAAAGTTTTTAACAGGCGATGTAAAGTTGCGTAAGTAGTATAATGGCACTGTAGAAATAGAAAATATTTCACACATAAAATATACTATACCTTTTCCTTTCACCTATCGTGTCCCAGAATCTGAATTTTAGTGCGTTAGTTGTCATTCTTTTTGTCATGCAGGGCTAGGGCGCTTTAGCTTGAAAAGGGCAACTGATGATTGTGATGCACTTGAGGAATATTTATTTAACCCCAAATTACCGAAAGCTGAAGCAAAATATATTGCACATAATGGATAATCCGCTATTCTGAAATCTGTCGGAAGACGCGCAGTCGTGAATATTTTCGCACTTGTGTAATTTTTTCTGTGCTCCACCTTTATTCGTTAATTCTTTGACCACTGCAACACACTTAAGATCCCTATTGCTTGAGTTGTAAGTAAACGTGGCAAACGGAAACGACTTGGAGTAACAGCAGGGAAGGACAGCGACTGGAAGGGAGAGCGGCTCGGAAGCTTCAGTTGCTGGCGACTGCTTACGCATGCATCAGTGGATTCCTCTCCGGAGATTAATTCTTAACTTTCGGCTCTTGGAAGTTTGCAGGATACCTCTTTTCGCAGGAGTACCATCTCATCCGACATTCAAGAAATACTGAAAAGTTAGATGGGTCGTTTTCTTTTAATTGTGTTCGACATGATTGTTTAACTTTGGGATTTGACGCTTGAGTCGTTGATTGGGGAAGACTTGCAACGAACAGATTTTGCGAGGGGATAAGATATCGTTGAGGAAACACTGAAGAGGCACAAATAATCGCACCCTCTGCAAGAGTTCGTAGAATTTCGATTAGAAATGTTTTATCAGGATTCACTGGAAATGAAGTGCATTCCAACGGGTACTTTTATAATGAGACCAACGGTCAATTCAGTTTCAAACTAAAGCGTTAGTGGTAATCATTTTAAGCTATTGTGTCACTAAGAAGTGGATAAAACAATGGTTTAACCTTTTTCTGTCTCCAGGTGTGTTACAATTCAAAACATCAATATGAAAGTTGTTGATTAACGAAGTAACTATAGAAATACTATATGGAAAAAAATGTGGAATACTCTAAACCAGGATCGGCCACAGATTACCAAATTGCACGCGAACACAAATTGCGTGCTGCATGCGGTCATAATCTTAGCCTGCTTTGGTTTTGTTCGTTACTTATTGGAAGTACGCTCTACTGTGTGACATTTCATTTAGTACTGCACAGCGGCATTTTTCCGTCAGCACGATTTTCTTCGGTTAGGCAGAATCGTGGTGTCAGCACAGTTTATCGTTCTTTGTTTGTTCGAGGTATAAATGAATTTCACAGATCCACTTGTTATTTGTACAAAATAGGCAGTCTAGTGATCTGTCATCACAAGCCTTAAGAAATGAATGGGAATGACGAAATAATAAGAATTATTAATGTCTTTAAAGGAACGTATAATCGATATGTACCGCAAATTTGCTGTGCACCATGCAGAAGGAATTTTAAGATTTAGTCGCCGATGAAACATAAAAATCTTACAACGATCGACACACGGGATTCATATTACTACACAAATTTGCCAGCATGGAGCATGTAGTGCAGTTGATGGTACGAATTGAAATTTTCTAAAGTCGCACACATATTCCTCTGTCATCAGCGACAGGTTTCGATCGAAATGAACAAAGAGTATGAGAACTTCACACATTACTGCAAAGTACGCTGTCTGAGGCAGCATTCCTGGAACGATTTTACGATCTCAAGTAAACAATCGTCAAATTTATGAAGAAATAAAGTGAGCAAGAACGAAAGTTAGAACATCTGCAATGGATTACACACCTCAGATTTTATGTGGACTTGATGTCACACGGTGCATGGTGAAACAAGAATTCTGATTTGCTGGGAATTCATTTAAACAGAAAATCATATTGAGGAAGGGATGTATTCTGAATAAAACACCCTCCAATTCCCTAAGCTCACTGGCGTTAAAGATAAGAATTTTCAGTAATTCATTGTGGCCTTGAAAGAATCACAAGCGCAGTTTGAAAACATTTTGAGCACACTGCCAGTTTTACAACTGTTTTCGAGCTGTTTTAGAGACCTTTGCCGTGCCAGTTGAGGGCGACCCTGTGCATTTCCGGATGGAAATGATTAATCTGCACTGTAGTTTCCCTATAAAAGACAAATTATTTTACGTTAAAAGTGTCCAGGAGGTCTACGTTGCTTTCCTTGGGAAATTGCTCCAAATCTCCGTAATGAGGTTGCAAACGTAACACGTTAAGATCATCATACGTGACTGGAAAGCTTTCTACGACTATGAAACTAAACAAATTATGATTATGTGGCAAAGCGTGTGCAAAAATCTGTGAAATTTTCTGTGTCGGTTTCCAACAGTTCGTACCAGATGAAAGTTATGACTTCAACACGCCAGAAATAACTAAATAACATTACAAACTGGTTTTCTTTGTGATGTATGATTAGAAATGAAGTCTTATGCACTGCGATTGCATTGCCACTAAAATGCGGCACTTTCTCGGTTTACCCTCTTTGCCCTCATCGCCCTCTGACAGCGTGGCATGGCCATGGAGTAGGCGTGCAGTCGGTGTGAGATATGAGATCCGCGTGCCCAATTCTTGGCCGCTTATGATGTAAAATTGTGTGAATTCCACCAATTCGTCTCGTTTCTGAGATCGTGTCTTACTCACTCTGCAATCTCTGTCGATGAAAACAGGCGAGAGAATGCTTTCCTCAACAACCGAGTAAGTCAGAACTTTTATTAAATTAGAGGAGCTGCACTTGTAGAATCGGTAATGTTATGGATGTCACTCACAACTCAGGTGCTGCACCTTTAATTTTGAACGTTTTGTAAATCAACCAATCATATCGTTAAGAACTGTTATGTTTCTTATTTGGTAATGATTACAGTATATTTGAAAATGCTCCTAATGGTTTGATGCGTACACATAGTGAATAAAATTTAAAACAAGCTAAATTTTTACTTTGTGTAGGTGGTGCTATACAGCTTTAATGAAGATCAGAAACTGCATTATGAAATAAAGATGTATCAGTATATTTTAATTGTGACGATCGATTTCGGCCTAAGACCGGACCATCATCCAATGCACCAGAGAAGGGAAAACAAATATAACAAGTGTGTAACATTACAATACAGAGCTGTTACGTTAGCAAACATTAAAGGTATCACAATATATAACAACATAAAAGAATACTTACAAGAATATCTCAGCTGCATAGCATTTACAAGACTGGAATGACAGTTATCAGTTGTAGGCTTTTCAGTCACTAGTATTAGCTATATGTGCGTAATATATATGTTCCATTATACTCAGCCGGCCGCTGTGGCCGAGGGGTTCTAGGCGCTTCAGTCCGAAACAGCGCTGCTGCTACGATTGCAGGTTCGAATCCGGCCTCGGGCATGGAAGTGTGTGATGTCCTTAGTTCAGTTAGGTTTAAGTAATTCTAAGTCTAGGGGACTGATGACCTCAGATGTTAAGACCCATAGTGCTTAGAGCCATTTGAAACATTTTATTAAATTCAGCGACACTTACGTCTGAGTATTATCGTCTTGGAAAGTTAATCAAAATTCATTTAGTTTAAGTTTCAAGTCAAGTTTCACAACTGCGAGCTGCTTAAATTCAGAGTGTACATCATTCGCAAATAAGCGTGGTAAAGTTTTAAAGTTCAGACAAGTTTGCCTAACGCGTTATATTCGATATACTTGATATATATCAACGCCCGTTAGCAGCTGAAGGCTGGAAAAAAGAACACATTGACACCGGTGTGTCAGACCCACCATACTTGCTCCGGACACTGCGAGAGGGCTGTACAAGCAATGATCACACGCACGGCACAGCGGACACACCAGGAACCGCGGTGTTGGCCGTCGAATGGCGCTAGCTGCGCAGCATTTGTGCACCGCCGCCGTCAGTGTCAGCCAGTTTGCCGTGGCATACGGAGCTCCATCGCAGTCTTTAACACTGGTAGCATGCCGCGACAGCGTGGACGTGAACCGTATGTGCAGTTGACGGACTTTGAGCGAGGGCGTATAGTGGGCATGCGGGAGGTCGGGTGGACGTACCGCCGAATTGCTCAACACGTGAGGCGTGAGGTCTCCACAGTACATCGATGTTGTCGCCAGTGGTCGGCGGAAGGTGCACGTGCCCGTCGACCTGGGACCGGACCGCAGCGACGCACGGATGCACGCCAAGACCGTAGGATCCTACGCAGTGCCGTAGGGGACCGCACCGCCACTTCCCAGCAAATTAGGGACACTGTTGCTCCTGGGGTAACTGCGAGGACCATTCGCAACCGTCTCCATGAAGCTGGGCTACGGTCCCGCACACCGTTAGGCCGTCTTCCGCTCACGCCCCAACATCGTGCAGCTCGCCTCCAGTGGTGTCGCGACAGGCGTGAATGGAGGGACGAATGGAGACGTATCGTCTTCAGCGATGAGAGTCGCTTCTGCCTTGGTGCCAATGATGGTCGTATGCGTGTTTGGGGCCGTGCAGGTGAGCGCCACAATCAGGACTGCATACGACCGAGGCACACAGGGCCAACACCCGGCATCATGGTGTGGGGAGCGATCTCCTACACTGGCCGTACACCACTGGTGATCGTCGAGGGGACAGTGAATAGTGCGCGGTACATCCAAACCGTCATCGAACCCATCGTTCTACCATTCCTAGATCGGCAAGGGAACTTGCTGTTCCAACAGGACAATGCACGTCCGCATGTATCCCGTGCCACCCAACGTGCTCTAGAAGGTGTAAGTCAACTACCCTGGCCAGCAAGATCTCCGGAACTGTCCCGCATTGAGCATGTTTGGGACTGGATGAAGCGTCGTCTCACGCGGTCTGCACGTCCAGCACGAACGCTGGTCCAACTGAGGCGCCAGGTGGAAATGGCATGGCAAGCCGTTCCACAGGACTACATCCAGCATCTCTACGATCGTCTCCATGGGAGAATAGCAGCCTGCATTGCTGCGAAAGGTGGATATACACTGTACTAGTGCCGACATTGTGCATGTTCTGTTGCCTGTGTCTATGTACCTGTGGTTCTGTCAGTGTGATCATGTGATGTATCCGACCCCAGGAATGTGTCAATAAAGTTTCCCCTTCCTGGGACAATGAATTTACGGTGTTCTTATTTCAATTTCCAGTTTTTACCACAAAAACTTCATTTGAAGCTATCTTCTGCACATGGTCACCAACAACAAAAACTTCCGAAACAGGAAGCACTGCCTGGCCTGCTCACTATTAATCTCAATGACGTCACTGTATTATGGAAAGTTTTGTACATCTGTACGAAAAAAACTAGAGTCAGGCATTTCTACTCTTCATTTTGATCATTATCAGTTTTTTCTTCTTCTTCTGTAAAACTACAGCCCTTTTTGGGCCTTGCTTCTTCAGCTACTTGCTTCCATGCTTGTCAGTTCTTTTGCAGCTTCTTTTCACCATTGGACTCCCATGCTGGTGAGATCTTCCATTAATTAGCCCACCTTCTTCTTGGTCCCACTTTCCGTCTAGCAGTATGGATCATATTTGTTATCTTTTTCTATGGTTATATCTTCCGCTATTCTCTTCACATGTCCTAGCTATAGTATCCATTGTGGTTTGGCAATGTTTACTATATCTCTTGCTTATATTACAGCTTGGAGCTCAGTGTCATAAAGTAACCTCTAGACTTCTTCTTCACTTTTTAAGCGATAAATTTTACGTCGCAGTTTACACTCAAATATTCTTCCGTCATCATTCATACCTCTGACTCGTATATGACAAATGGGCAAACTAGGGAGCTATAAAGCGTGTTAGGACCATAAGTACAGATACTGTGCTCATTATGGTCTTAACACATACCCACTTCAATGCATGAGTTATTTTCTCTAAGAGTTTACATCTAAGAGTTTTTCTGCAAACACATAATATATTTAACTACCTAATATTATTCAGCACGGTCATAGCTGCGTCGCAAAGTGGACTACGTCTGTCATCATAGACTAACGGTCTTATATCCATGTGTACAGCCTTCAGTGCCTGACTCGGTGCCCAGGGAAAAAATATTAATGACTGGTTTGTGACATTTATACTTGGAGGTTCTAACCAACCTAAAAACTTACTATTTATAATAGCTATAACCGTTAGTGTAAAAATGAAGTAAATAATGATGTAATGTTGTTCAGAATACTGTCCTCCGTCTTCAACAGAAATGTCTGCACCTACCTGTATACTCCTAATACTCTGTATATTAGGAGTTCTGTTCTCTTAAACAGTTGTGAATTTGCAATTTAAGGTCTGAGCCCTGCTTTTATCCTTTCGCTTATAACCTTTGCAGTGCTGTTGCCATTTGATATTAATGGTCCCAAGTATCTGAAAGAGAGGACACTCCTTTGAAACATTTCCTATTTATATCTACATCTCTAGGGGTTATTATGACCTCAGAGCGTGACATTACCATATATTTTGTTTTACTTTTATTTACTATAGGGCAGGTTTTCAATGCTTCTGTTTACATTTTCGGATATGTTTCTTTAATTGTTTTGGGATTTTTTACTACTATTGAAATGTCATCAACGTATACACATGTCTGGGTAGTTTTCAATTTTACTTTTTTTCATATTCTATTTTCAAATCACGAATCGCCGGCCACTGTCGCCGAGCGGTTCTAGGCGCTTCAATCCGGAACCCCGCTGCTGCTACGGTCGCAGGTTCGAATCCTACCTCGGGCACGGATGTGTGTGATATCCTTAGGTTAGTTAGGTTGAAGTAGTTCAAAGTCTAGGGGACTGATGACCGCAGATGTTAAATCCCATAATGCTTAGAGTCACTTTTAACCAAATCACGAATCATTCAGCAGAATTGATCTTCCATGTTCTTCCCATATCTGACTAAAAATCAATGTCATTGGCAAACTTTAAACTTTATTGCCATACCAAACAAGAAACGCTATCGACAGAGAAAAAGTACCGATTTCTGTAGAATGTAAATGATGTAGGAAACAAACAGTGGAACGAACGACACAATTTGACACCTGCATAAATGTCTCTTGGAAGGGATTACACACGTTGTTAACTCAAGGACCGTACTGCTTGTGAGTGATATAAAATATAAATAATAAACAGACTGACAAACATGGTAGATATTTCGTTAACTTTAACGTACAAATGATATCTGTGAAGAGTTTTTCCGGGTGCGCTGCAAAATATTCAGACTTTCTGTCTAGAATTTCGTACAGCAGTGCAGAGACCAGAAGAAGAGACACCGCTAGCGGCAAAAAAAGCTGCGCCAAATGGCTGCAGTGGATGGCTCCGGCAAATTGGCCTCTCCGAGAGGGCTGGATAGCACCTCCACCGCCACCCCCAAACCCACCCCTCCTCCTCATGTGGCTGGTATCTGCTAGCTGGACGTGCGGGGCACGGTTCCTCTTGTATGTCACGAGCAAAACAAGAATACCCTTTCTAGAGTGTACGGTAATGGCATTACGCCTCGCGTCACGTGATCAATAAAAGAGACAACATACCCTTCCAGCATGACACAGCAACATTACTGCTGTCGTTTAAGTTCAAACAAACGTTACCAAGCAACAATCAATATACACTGCGATATATCTTCCATAAAGCCTTCTTAGAAAGAAGTTTATCGAACATGATGACAGAGTAGTTGAAACAAATCAAGGATAATTTTTGCGTGATATAGAAGTAAAACCTGTCAAACTAATGCTAAGTATACGGTCCATTCCATCGCATAGTCACCCTTTATTTTCTTAAGATTTGTATTGTTTTTGGAATTCAATTTAAACAAAATTACTAAGAGTTCAAATCGAGCTTTATTCATCACTAGCTGCGAATCTTTTTCTTCAAATGCATATTGTTTTTGTGGTCTTCATTCCTGATACTGGTTTGATGCAGCTCTCCATGCTACTCTATCCTGTGCAAGCTTCTTAATCTCCCAGTACGTACTGCAACCTACATCCTTTTGAATCTGCTTAGTGTTTTCATCTCTTGGTCTCCCTCTACGATTTTTACCCTCCACGCTGCCCTCCAATACTAAATTGCTGATCCCTTGATGCCTCAGAACATGTCCTACCAAACGGTCCCATCTTCTAGTCAAGTAGTGCCACAAACTTCTCTTCTCCCCAATCCTATTCAATACCTCCTCATTAGTTATGTGATCTTCCCATCTAATCTTCAGCATTCTTCTGCAGCACCACATTTCGAAAGCTTCAATTCTCTTCTTGTCCAAACTATTTATCGTCCTTGTTTCACTTCCATACATGGCTACACTCTATACAAATACTTTCAGAAACTACTTTCTGACACTTAAATCAATACTCGATGTCAACAAATTCCTCTTCTTCAGAAACGCTTTCCTTGCCATTGCCAGTCTACATTTTATATCCTCTCTACTTAGGCCATCATCAGTTATTTTACTCCCCAAATAGCAAAACTCCTTTACTACTTTAAGTGTCTGATTTCCTAATCTAATTCCCTCTGCATCACCCGACTTAATTCGACTGCATTCCATTATCCTCGTTTTGCTTTTGTTGATGTTCATCTTATAACCTCCTTTCAAGACACAGTCCATTCCATTCAACTGCCCTTCCAAGTCCTTTGCTGTTTCTGACAGAATTACAATGTCATCGGCGAACCTCAAAGTTTTTATTTCTTCTCCATGGATTTTAATACTTACTCCGAATTTTTCTTTTGTTTCCTTCACTGCTTGCTCAATATACAGATTGAATAACATCGGGGATAGGCTACAACCCTGTCCCACTCCCTTCCCAACCACTGCTTCCCTTTCATGTCCCTCGACTCTTATAACTGCCAGCCGGTTTCTGTACAAACTGTAAATATTCTTTCGCTCCCTGTATTTTACCCCTACGACCTTCAGAATTTGAAAGAGAGTATTCCACTCAACATTGCCAAAAGCTTTCTCTAAGTCTACAAATGCTTGAAACGTAGGTTTGCCTTTCCTTAACCTAGCTTCTAAGATAAGCCGTAGGGTCAGTATTGCCTCACTTGTTCCAATATTTCTACCGAATGCAAATTGATCTTCCCCGAGGTCGGTTTCTACCAGTTTTTCCATTCGTCTGTAAAGAATTCGCGTTAGTATTTTGCAGCTGTGGCTTATTAAACTGATTGTTCGGTAATTTTCACATCTGTCAACACCTGCTTTCTTTGGGATTTGAGTTATTATATTCTTCTTTAAGTGTGAGGGTATTTCACCTGTCTCATACACCTTGCTCTCTAGATGGCAGAGTTTTGTCAGGACTGGCTCTACCAAGGCCGTCAGTATTTCTGATGGAATGTTGTCTAATCCCGGGGCCTTGTTTCGACTTAGAACTTTCCGTGCTCTGTCAAACTCTTCACGCAGTATCATATCTCCCATTTCATCTTCATCTACATCCTCTTTCATTTCCATGTCATGCCTGTCCTGAAGTACATCGCCCTTGCATAGACCCTCTATATACTCCTTTTACCTTTCTGCTTTTCCTCCTTTGCTTAGAACTGGGTTTCCATCTGAGCTCTTGATATTCGTACAAGTGGTTCTCTTTTCTCCAAAGGTCTCTTTAATTTTCCTGTAGGCTGTATCTATCTTACCCCTAGTGAGATAAGCCTCTACATCCTTACATTTGTCCTCTAGCCATCCCTGCTTAGCCATTTTGCACTTCCTGTCGATCTCATTTTTGAGACGTTTGTATTCCTTTTTTCCTGTTTCATTTACTGCATTTTTATATTTTCTGCCTTTAAATGCATACGTGCATACAAACCAGACATTTACATGTACAAAATAAATAAAATAAATGAAAGACACTGTTTTCACACATTTAAATAAATTTCTAAATGTTAATTTAAGTGCGTTGGGATGTAGAATACTTTTTGTCTAGCTTTTTGAACACGGCTTCGTCCGCTTACATGTGTATCTCTACTATACATATTTTTAAGGAGCCCTACCTTCTCAACATTGCTAGACTTAGACAGATATAAGTTAAAACTCCTGAGTAGCATTAATTATAAATCGTTTATTTGTTATTGCTTCTAGATCTACATCTCGATCTACATTTATACTCCGCAATCCACCCAACGGTGTGTGGCAGAGGGCATTTTACGTGCCACTGTCATTACCTCCCTTTCCTGTTCCAGTCGCGTATGGTTCGCGGGAAGTACGACTGCCGAAAAGCCTCCTTGCGCGCTCGAATCTCTCTAATTTTGTATTCGTAATCTCCTCGAGACATATAAGTAGGGGGAAGCAGTATATTCGATACCTCATCCAGAAACGCACCCTCTCGAAACCTGGACAGCAAGCTACACCGCGATGCAGAGCGCCTCTCTTGCAGAGTCTGCCACTTGAGTTTGCTAAACATCTTCGTAAAGCTATCACGCTTACCATATACCCCTGTGACGAAACGCGCCGCTCTTCTTTATATCTTCTCCGTCAACCCGACCTGGTACGGATCCAACACTGACGAACAATACTGAAGTATAGGTCGAACGAGTGTTTTGTAAGCCAACTCCTTTATTGATGGACTACATTTTCTAAGGGCTCTCCCAATGAATGTTAACCTGGCACCCGCCTTACCAACAGTTAATTTTATATGATCATTCCACTTCAAATCGTTCCGTACGCATACTCCCAGATATTTTACAGAAGTAACTGCTACCAGTGTTTGTTCTACAATCATATGATCATACAATAAAGGATCCTTCTTTCTATGTCTTGGCAATACATTACATTTGTCTATGTTAAGGGTCAGTTGCCACTCTCTGCACGAAGTGCCTATCCGCTGCAGATCTTCCTGCATTTCGCTGCAGTTTTCTAATGCTGCAACTTCTCTGTATACTACAGCATTATCCGTGTATTAAATACTTCAGACTATATGAGTTGGGAACACTGGTCTGATCGTCACTCTGATAACCACAAATGAACAAATGAGCGACATGTCCCTGTCATAACCAGTGAAAGAAATATAGCTCGTTCTCTCAAGATATGATACTAGAGTCACTCTCAACACAAATTCCAATATTATGTACTCCATGTTTTCAATACAGTAGTAGCAGACTTATCAGACTGCCTGATATTGTCTGATACAAACAACTTTCAAACGGCCCCTTCCGACTCAGTGGTGCCTGAGTGCACAGTATTACATGCCGAGACCCCTGGGGCTGCCCACGACAGACTGTCTTTACGATTGCCCCTCTTTCTCTCTTTCAAATACTACAGGCTCACGTGGCATGACCACGCCTTAGCCGTTCATTGGCCGAGCTACCGTCTCCACAGACCACAAATGAAACTATTACAAATGTAACAGAGATAACATATCGTAATAGATCAACGTGCATCGAAAAATAATCGATACGAAAATGCGTGATCAAAATTAATGGTGGCTGAACCAACAGACACCTTTCGTATTTCACTCCTAAGCTTCATCTTATGTTTGTATGCAGCTGAAAAAAAGCTTCTTCGCTTGGGCTTTCTTTCCACTTTCTGAATTTGAAAAAAGCGTGTAATTAATCATCCCATTTGTATAAAATGCCAACGGCCTTGCCGCAGTGGTAACAACGGTTTCCGTCGTATCACCGAAGTTAAGGGCTGTCGGGCTGGGCTTTACTTGGATAGGTTACCATCGGTCTGCCGTGTGCTGTAGGCAAACGGGGTGCCCTCAGCCCTTGTGAGGCAAACTGAGGAGCTACTTGACTGAGAAGTAGCGGCTCCGGTCTCGGAAACTGACACACGGTCGGGAGAGCGGTGTGCTGACCACACGCCCCTCCAAATCCGCATCTAATGACGCCTGCGGGCTGAGGATGACCCAGCGGCCGGTCGCTACCATTGGGCTTTCAAGGCCTATTCGCACTGAGTTTAGTTTTTTATTTGTATAAGATAAAGGTCAATTTTTTAAATTTTATTTTATTATTTTTTTAATGCAGTAACTTTTAATTCACTTATTCTTGTGAACCACATTTCGTTTTTTGCTTTCAGATGCAAAATCGAATAAATTTTTCAGTTATTCGAAACCCAGACATGCAACATTACCGTCTCCCTGCTTGTTTTTGTTAGACTTCAGGCGTTTTTCAATGTGTTGCTTTTAAAATTCATTTGGACTCGTAACTTCAAATTTTTTCAGGCAGTCTGGGACTCAACCATGATTAAGCAGGCTTTGTCATTCGCATGTGGCTTTCATAAGTCTTTCAGTCCCGATTGGGGCAATCACTGCACATCCATCCGCAAGTATGTCTCTTTCAGAACAACCAACTAAGACGACACCTACTCCCATCTCATTTGTTCCTTGTGGACATGGTCACGTCAGCCTAGCACTAGTTTCAATTTGTTTCAATTTTCACAATTGATAGTTCGTGTCACTTTGTATTTTATGAATCACGTTCAAGTTTAATAAGTGCTTTATTGTTAATGTAAGTGCTCCCAAGACAGTAATTACAAGAAACTTGGTTCAGTTTCAGCAATTAATTTTAATTCAGTAAGTAGACAAAGCCCCTTCTAAGTTTTAAAACTTTAATGCATTATGTGAGAACTACACCTTGAAGTCATTTAAGAAGGTAACAATATTCTTACTGATAAATCCATTCTGTGACAGATTCATTTCTGTGTCTGAGTTCATAGGAAGCAATCTGTCACTGGGTTCATCCAACTGGTGAAGATTATTATAGCAGCCTAATGACTATTGTGTTGTGGCCTAAAGCATGATGGGTGCACGGGGTAAGTGTTTCTACTGTCTCGTCAGGTATACACAAAAGTCATATGTTGCTGCAGGAAGCCTCCTATTGAACAATAATCCTGTATGCAGTTGGTAATGTTCTCATAGCTTGGTCAGTGGAATGCCTGATACAAGCTGCTCAGCTCATTGGCTGTTTACATAATCATCATGAAGCTGAGACCTGTTTCTAGATAAATGAAAAATGTACCTCCTATTTACCTAGTCTTTCATAACTTAAACATTAACTCCAATTTCTAACAACAGCAGTATCACTTACACATTAAGGCAAGATGTTACAACGCTGATGGAAGCATGGAATTACGTCTGACGTGGATAAACGTCCAGTTTACGTTCGTATCCTAGGGAGATTCCAGGGTGCTCGTCGAATATAGGCTGTTACCAATATGGGTTGTTAACACCTGCTCAAATTGATCTCACTGGGTGGCCTGAAGGTAACCTGTGTCTCGTTCTTTGGTATGAATAATATCATGCACCTGTTGACACTGTATTTCCTTATACAGCCATAACCTGATAGTTGTCCGCCCCTGGTAGTTGAGTGGTCAGCGCGACGGAATGTCATACCTAACGGCTCGTGTTCGATTCCCGGCTGGGTCAGAGATTTTCTCCGCTCAGGGACTGGGTAATGTCTTATATCATTATCATTCCATCCCCATCGACACGCAAGCCGCTGAAGTGGCGTCACCTCGAAAGACTTGCACCAGGCGACAGGTCTACCCGACTGGAGGCCCTAGCCTCACGGCAATTCCATTTACCTGATAGCTCACCAACAAACATCTTTCGTACTCCCTTACAATCGATTCCTGCAATATATTCGGTTCTTAAACCGTCGACTACGAGAAATGAGTACTTACACACGAATTACCCAAGCCTGATTTCACACAACGGCAGGAGTTTTTACTGGCTTGTATCTTCCGTTAACAACTCCAAGAATCTTACACCGAAGAACTCTTAATGACGGGACTTTTTCACGATCATGTATCCTATCGAACCGTCTGACTGAAAAGGTATTTAGCTGCGTGGCAATGTCCAGTATGGCGGTTAAAGGTAAATTATTTACTAAAGCGCTTGTGGGTTACAGGCGTTGTGCTCATAGCACAGTTCATCCAATCATGCTCACGCTTTCGTTATAAAGTAGCAACTGTAAGTTGGCATCAACGCCATTACAAACCACTGACCCAGCAGAAGCCATGCTGGTCCCAATGACTCTGCCAGTTTAATGAGAGTCTTCTCGGAGTGAACCTCCACTACGTGCACTCCACCTTCAAGGTTGCGTGAATGGCTTCCACGTGTTTCCGCATGGCGGTTATACCACTGTCAATTAGGTCGCCCGTTATTGTACTTTCGTCATGGTGTTGATTACATCTCTCGTGGTGACAACTATTGTCACAGTTTTCGTTCCCATCAAGAACCTATGAGTTGTGACTGCTTAAATGGGGCTGGCTGTTAGATCTGCACCGCTCATACACTCCTGGAAATGGAAAAAAGAACACATTGACACCGGTGTGTCAGACCCACCATACTTGATCCGGACACTGCGAGAGGGCTGTACAAGCAATGATCACACGCACGGCACAGCGGACACACCAGGAACCGCGGTGTTGGCCGTCGAATGGCGCTAGCTGCGCAGCATTTGTGCACCGCCGCCGTCAGTGTCAGCCAGTTTGCCGTGGCATACGGAGCTCCATCGCAGTCTTTAACACTGGTAACATGCCGCGACAGCGTGGACGTGAACCGTATGTGCAGTTGACGGACTTTGAGCGAGGGCGTATAGTGGGCATGCGGGAGGCCGGGTGGACGTACCGCCGAATTGCTCAACACGTGGGGCGTGAGGTTTCCACAGTACATCGATGTTGTCGCCAGTGGTCGGCGGAAGGTGCACGTGCCCGTCGACCTGGGACCGGACCGCAGCGACCCACGGATGCACGCCAAGACCGCAGGATCCTACGCAGTGCCGTAGGGGACCGCACCGCCACTTCCCAGCAAATTAGGGACACTGTTGCTCCTGGGGTATCGGCGAGGACCATTCGCAACCGTCTCCATGAAGCTGGGCTACGGTCCCGCACACCGTTAGGCCGTCTTCCGCTCACGCCCCAACATCGTGCAGCCCGCCTCCAGTGGTGTCGCGACAGGCGTGAATGGAGGGACGAATGGAGACGTGTCGTCTTCAGCGATGAGAGTCGCTTCTGCCTTGGTGCCAATGATGGTCGTATGCGTGTTTGGCGCCGTGCAGGTGAGCGCCACAATCAGGACTGCATACGACCGAGGCACACAGTGCCAACACCCGGCATCATGGTGTGGGGAGCGATCTCCTACACTGGCCGTACACCACTGGTGATCGTCGAGGGGACACTGAATAGTGCACGGTACATCCAAACCGTCATCGAACCCATCGTTCTACCATTCCTAGACCGGCAAGGGAACTTGCTGTTCCAACTAGACAATGCACGTCCGCATGTATCCCGTGCCACCCAACGTGCTCTAGAAGGTGTAAGTCAACTACCCTGGCCAGCAAGATCTCCGGATCTGTCCCCCATTGAGCATGTTTGGGACTGGATGAAGCGTCGTCTCACGCGGTCTGCAAGTCCAGCACGAACGCTGGTCCAACTGAGGCGCCAGGTGGAAATGGCATGGCAAGCCGTTCCACAGGACTACATCCAGCATCTCTACGATCGTCTCCATGGGAGAATAGCAGCCTGCATTGCTGCGAAAGGTGGATATACACTGTACTAGTGCCGACATTGTGCATGCTCTGTTGCCTGTATCTATGTGCCTGTGGTTCTGTCAGTGTGATCATGTGATGTATCTGACCCCAGGAATGTGTCAATAAAGTTTCCCCTTCCTGGGACAATGAATTCACGGTGTTCTTATTTCAATTTCCAGGAGTGTATATACAGCAGTGGTAGTCAGAGCGATCGGTATGCTGATGGTTGTCAGCACGTGGCAATCTGTTGTTATTATACTGCTGTGGCCGCATGTTTTGCGCTGCCCACGCATCTGCCTGAATCAGATCTGTAGCGTTGAAAGGTGGCTACACTGAGCCACAGCGCCAAAAATCGCGCCAGAGAGTATTGTTCCGCCGCCTCCACTGGCAGTGATTATTGAGACGCAGCGACAGGCAGTTCTTGCCGAGAAGTTGTGGTGGACACTGCTTGTAGCTGAAGTTGGAATGAGATGGGGTAGTAGTGAGTGTTTGTTCGATGTTTTATGCAGCTATGTGATGGGACAGATAGCAGATGTAATTCCAATGGAGATATTGTAATGGTCAGAGTGCTTTTCGTCAATATATATGAAGGTAATAAATATTATGTTGTCTATTTATTTGTGTGTCCTGAATAATGTGTCATTACAGGTTCAGTCAACAAAGCATCTGGCTTGTGTTCTTGTATTAGAGTGTAATTCTGGGTTTCTAGCACAATTATGGTATTTGTAATTTTTTTATCACGTCAGTATAATTGCTATTTAAAAATTCTTGTCTTATTGAAGAAGAACCGTGCCAGATGTGCGTTGAGTCATACTACCACATACAGAACAGCTACACTTGTGCTTTGTTGGTTTCGTAGGTTTTATAGTTGCTGGGGACTTAATTAATTAATTGTATTAACTGAAATTTTCATTTCATTCTTTGTTGTTGTTCTATGCAGTCAGATTGCGTACTAATACTAGTCAGGGCCAGCCGTTTACGAGACTTGCGTAATCGGACATACAGCTACTAAAAAATATTTGCATTCATATTTAATTTTAATTTAGCCCCCATGCACGTGGCGACCCTGCCAGGATCGTCCCTTGGAATCTTCTGATTGTAAAAAATAGTGACAGTAGTATTGTAGTAGTAATTTGTAGTTTAGTAATTGTAGTCTATTTTGCATGTGTAGATTGGTAATTGTCATTCTTCTATTGTTCGTTAATCGTGTTTGAAGGAAGCATTTCTTGTGATTGATATTGTTGGTGATAGTGTCATTGTGTGTAATTTTCATATAGTGACGAGTTTTGTATGTTTTGTAAATGATTACGCGATCGATGAAAAAGGCAAAAATGATGAATAGTGAGAATGACGAAATTGTTAACATGGCGAACTCGCCAACAGAGGAAAACAGTATGATGGATAATGAAGTGGAAAACAATGTAATAAGTCGGGAAAATAGTCCGGAACCATTTCAAAATTTTTCTCAAACAGAAAATTCACAGAACCAGAGATTAACGACAGAAGATTCTGGAATAGTATCGAATACAGATAGCTTTATGGCTATGCAGAAGGAAGTTAGTTTTGTGGGAAATGTTAGGGGCGAAAAGAATTTCGAACAACTTAACACGGAGCAGTTGATGAGTGCAATATTAAATTTGGGATCTGAATTAAAAACAGTGGCAACACGGTTAGACTCACAAATAGGAACAATTAAAACTGAGATGGGAACAATGGGATCACAGTTACGATCTGAATTAAAAACAGATAGGGGAACAATGGAAAAACGGTTAGACTCACTGGGATCACAAATGGGAGCAATGGAAAAACGGATAGATTCACGAATAGGAACATGTTTCAAAAATACGAAAGATGAATTAAAGAAAGAAATCAGAGAAGAAGTACAACCGATTTTGAATGCTCACAATAATAGATTAGTTGCAGTAGAGATTAGACAAAGAGAACAGGATAGAGAACAGGAGGAAAGAGATCGCGTGACAGTACAGCAATTTTCAGAGTTAAATTTACAACGTGCACACGATAAGAAAGAAATATTTGAGAGAATCGAGGAATCCGTACCAAATGACAGATTAAATAACCTAACACAACAGTATGAACAGTTAACTACTAAATGTGTTAATACCGAAAACCGAGTCGCGACACTTACGGAAGATGTAAATAAACAGAGAGAAAAAATAGGTGATTTAGCGGAAAGAGTTGAGGAGATATCAGATAAATTGACAAATCTTAGTTTACATGGGGACAAAGAATCAGATGATACAGCACCATTGCCATTTGCAGAAACCGAAGAGTACCAGAACATAAATAAGCATGTTGAAAATCAGGGAAGATTTAATGAACGCGTGAAAAGGGAATTTGAGGCATTAAAAAAGCAAGTCAAGCAAATTGAAGGCGAAATCGTAGGAAAAGATAGCAGAAGAAATTTAGAATCACAGGTAGCAGAGGGGTTTGAAGAAAATAATTTGTTTCATTTACGGGATGCAACAAGAGAGCGCCAGGCGCGCGAACTTTACAATAATTGACATTCGGACTGGGACAGACGCGGTAGGTCTTTGTCGCCACGAGGCGAAAACTTTGACTATAAACATTTTTTGACTGTTCGGAAATTTAAGATCTTCCGCAATTCTAAGAATGACATACATCCATGTTCATGGTTAGATCAATTTACGTACGCACTTCCGCCAAATTTGCCACGAAGTCACAAACTGAAATTTATGTGCAGCTATTAAAGTCCTCAGGGGATTCACTACTCTTAAGTGAATATGTGCCGTAGCGAGCATAGGGCCCCGAGCTGTAGTGGTGCTATTTCTCTTTTAGTTTTCTGTACCGCTGCCTACTCTTTTACTATTCTTTACATCTATCGAAACAACTCTTCAACTATCAGTCTATCTAGAGAGCGTCTAAACAATAACCGGATATGACTGTTTTACCCAAAAGTGACTTTGGAATTTACCGTTTGGACTTACTGTATCTTCAGCAGCATTCATTCGCAGCTTAAATGAAATTTTACCTGTTTATCTTCGTGACAATATTACTTCATATGTTGACGACATTCTTATTGCTAAACATTCTTGGAGTGAGCACAACAAAATTTTGGATTCATTATTACGTATTTTTGCAAGAGTTGGCATTACAGTGAACTTAGAAAAATCTGAATTTGGTCGTTCTCAGGTGAAATTTCTCGGTCACATTATTTCTACAGAAGGTATTCTTCCTGATCCAGAAAAATTAGACGCTATTCGTAATTATGCTGTTCCTACCACAAAACGTGATGTTCGTAGTTTCCTTGGCGTCTGTAATTTTCTTAGACGCTTTGTTAGATTGGACAATTTGGCCACACCTCGTTTATGTGAACTATCCGGAAAGAAATCTAATTGGTGTTGGGATGAGGAAGCTCAGTCAGAATTCGAACAACTTCGTGATGCTTTAGTTGCTGCTCCACTTCTTTCACACCCGGATTTATCTAAAGATTTTTGTTTGGCGACGGACTCATCATACAAAGGCCTAGGTGCACATTTATTTCAAGAGATAGAAGAAAACGGCGTTGTAGTACAAAAGACTATTGCATTTGGAAGTCGTGTTCTCTCGAAATCAGAAAAGAAATATTCGATTACGGAACTTGAAGCTTTGGCTGTTGTTTGGGCTTTTACAAAATTTCGCACATTTTTGTTTGGCAGACATACTAAGGTTTACACCGATCATCGAGCTCTGGAGTTTCTTATGTCGACAAAATTAACTCATGGCAGATTGTCACGATGGGCGTTGTACCTACAGGAGTTTGATTTTAGTATTGTTTACATACAGGGTTCTTCAAATATTGTTGCCGATGCTTTATCACGTGCACCTATGGGTTTGAAACAAAGTGCTGAAGAGGACTGCAAGGAAAACAATTATTGTTTGATGTATATTCAAGGTGTTGCGTTTGAGAACTTTATTTCGTCTTCGCTCCAGGACATCGCTAAGGAGCAAAATAAGGATCCAATCAGGAAGGACATTAAGGAGAAGTGGAGGAGAAAGGAAAGCGTAGCGATTAGACAGCATTATTTAGTTCGCAATGACATTCTTTTCAAACGAAAATCGGTCGACAACTCTGTTTGGTTAGTTGTATTCCTGATGAGTGGGTTAATAAGCTGATTTGGTATACGCATTTCAGTTATGCACACTTTGGTCCCAGAAAATGCTTTCATAAATTACGAGAAAATTGCTACTTCAATAATATGGAAAAACGTATTCGATTTGTTCTTGCCAAATGCAAATTATGTCAAAAGGCTAAGCCGCCGACAGTTTCTCACAGAGCACCGTTGTTTCCTATCATTCCAGCGAAATTGAAGGACATGGCTGCAGTCGATTTGTTCGGTCCAGTGGTTCGATCTACTAATGGTTTTACGTACATTTTCGTAGCAGTGGAGTTGACATCAAAATATGTGTGTCTTACACCGTTACGCAAAGCAACAGCTCGTTCAGTATCCAACGCTTTCATCAAACATTTTCTTAAAGAAGTGGGTCATGTTGATAAGGTTATATCAGATAATGGATCACAGTTTCGTTCTAAAATTTGGCTTCGTACTCTACAGCGTCGTAAGATTAAACCAATTTTCATTTCACTTTTTCACCCCGAATCTAACGCTTCAGAGAGATGGATGAAGGAAATAAATAAATTGTGTCGTCTTTATTGTCATCAGAATCACAGAACGTGGGATCAGTATCTTCATATTTTTCAAAACATTCTGAATGAACTCCCTAATGATTCAACTTCTTTACCGCCTATACTGATATTAAAAAACAAAGCACCGACAAATCGCATTTCTGAAATCGTTCCTTTTCCGCCTACACGGAAACTGCGGCATTCTGAAGTTGTCAACCTGGCTCTACAAAATATTGCATCTGCGGCTGCTAGAAGAGAGAAATCAGCTAAGCGTCCTGGTCGTTTAAAAATCTTGTCAGTTGGTCAGAAGGTGTTAATTAAGGCTCATCGTTTGTCTCACAAAGGAAAAGGCTTGTGTCGCAAATTTTTTCTGCTTTATAACGGCCCATATAGAATTCGCAAAATTATTCATGATAACACTGTCGAAGTAGAAACTCTTAAATCCTTACGCTCTAAGGGAATACATCATATATCAAACGTTAAAATTTTTGTGGAATTACATACTTTCGAGAAACCAACAGTATACGTAAACATGCAGAGAGTACAAGAATACCGCGCTGTGTTTTGGCGGCGGCATATACTCAAAGCAACAGTCAAGTCTGCGCGCCGCACAAGGCAGTCGTTGACCGCAAACAATCACTTCCTACGTCACGCGCCTACAGCTGATCGAGCGCTCAGTGCGAATGCACTGACAGCCGTAAATAAATACACAGTCTGATTTCTCCGACTAAATTCAGTATAAAGCTATAGTGACTTGATGAATTCTGTTATTAACATTCAGTATTTTTCAGGATACGGTTCTATAAAATATTTAAGAACTTCAGGTAAATTCTGTGCGTGTCCGACGTTAAGACGACTTGCTATCGAGAAAATTTCAGGAAAAATGTCATTTCGAAGAAGAAATTAATAAGCTAAAAAGGTAATTATTAATTGAGTTTATTTTTCAGGTAACATATTTCCACTTAGGTACGTACTTTAGACGTAATTTGCTGCTCGCGATTACGTGATTCATACTTTGTGCTAATTACATGTTCAATGAAATTACTTGTGAAGCTACGTGCTTGCGTACGTTAACTGATTTTGACAATGATTATTAATGAACTGGATTGTTACTTGTGTATATTATGCATCGCTTGGCTGCACTGCTTTTTCACTGATGTCATATTTTTAATTATGTGCCTGCTGTGCCTATTTATTTAAATTATAATTGTCACCTGATTAATTGTGCTGATGTAGTTAGGTATGTAAGTTATACTTTGTGATTTATCTGCTTGCGCCTTCATGTTTACTTATTAAGATACGATGCTAATGACCTGTTTAGTACGTAAGATATATGTTTACTGCTATGCGTATGGATTGCACATTTACACATTTCTGCTTGTTGTCATAACTATACTTTAATTTGGTATATAGAAATGCTGATATACTGTGTATGAACATAGAGTTTAGGTCACACTATTGTATTAATTACGGATTGTTCGCTTGGCGAAGCCTCGTTATAGAAATTGTGCTGCATCCACTTGTTGACATTCTGTTCACTGGTGGTATAGTTACTCGCTGTTGCTTGTTTTGCTTACGCTCAGTGCCTTATATTTTTAAGATAAGAAAATGAACTGCTATAATTCGACGAACGACATTAGTACAAGAAACTTCATAGAAGTCACATGAGCTGGAGGTTTTATGAAAGCTGTATAAATGTATGCCAATAGGAAGGAAGCTAACGACATGACATACCAACACAGTTATTACACTGCATTTTTCGTGAGCAATTGCAATAGGAAGTGACACTTGACACAAGAAATACTCCACATGTTTGCTTCTCTTTGCCATAATTCTTGAAGTGGTGTACACACTGTGAAATATTAGGATCATTCACACTCCGTAATCGTACTTAATTACTGAGAGTTATTCGAACTAAGTCTGTTAGAGGTCATGTATGCATTCTTTGTTTATAATTCATAATGAGGAGAAGATTTTGGTCAGATGGATTACACAGAGGTTGTGTGTTGACAGTGTGTCTTCGGATTGTATGGGATGAGGAGGTTTGCATTAGGATTTTATCTGTACTCGATCGAGGAGACTGACTAGAGGAAAGAGTTGTTATGGAAGTGAAATGATACTGGCAATAAGGTTTATATGTATCGACGTATTGAAGAGGTATTATGGAGGTATTGAGATTATATGAAGTTGATTGGAGTTATGGTGTATAAGAGGTAAAATAAGTGAGGTGCATATTTTTTTTGTTGTTGTTGGTCTATATGGAACAAGGAGGATGAAGATAGCAGACTAGAACACTAAAATGGAAGGAAGATTGTCTACACACACTTTGTTAAATCACTAAGCAGTATGTACTTTTTTTTTGGAGAGAGGAAGTTGCATATCTTGGCACACTGACAGTTGTTCAGCAACTGTACATTTTGATCTGGCTTGGCAAACATTGGTCTTGACATGATGACTATGACGTTGACTTAACTATTATTGACTGTTATACATTGCTGCCACTATTACTTGATACACATGATGAACATGAAATTTTGACAGAAGTGCGTGTACACATTTAACACTGTTCAATTACACAGTAGTACTTAATGTGGATGAAAGATGAGTGAGTGTGTTTTGTGGGTTTTCCTTTCCTAATCCTACCCACCTATCTCCTAAATATTATTTTATTTATTTGTAGTGGCTTGCACTGACACCCATAAATATTATAGGTTACTGATGTTTGTGTACTTGTAATAGTTAATATGACAATTATCTGACATCATTTGTGTGTTTGTTATGATTTGTATGTTTAGTGTAAGAGCATTGATAATAATTTTGTAAAAGTAATTGTGTGTGCATTCATACTGTTGTTCACACCTGCACCTGTTCAAATTGATGTGTGACACTTAGAAATGTTTAATTTCTGCTGATGAACTGTCTGATTAGTGATAGTGAATATTATGGACTGTTACCTGCACTTGTTCAACATAATGGGTGCCACCTGGAAATGTTTAATTACTGCTGATGAACTGTCTAATTAGTGATAGTGAATATTATGGACTGTTACTTGCACTTTTTCTACGTAATTGGTGCCACTAGGACATGTTTCATTTCTGCTGATAAACTCTGATCAACAGTGTGATTAGTGATAGTGAATATTATGGACTGATGTCTGCACCTGCTCAACATTGCTGGGTGCCACTGATGACTGCATCTACTGAAATAATGTCACTTGTTGCTGTAGCACCTGTTCAACATTGTTGGGTGCCACTGATGGACTGTTTCTACTGAGATGATGTCACTTGTTGGTGTCTGCACCTGTTCAACATTACTGGGTGCCACTGATGGACTGCATCTATTGAAATAATGTCACTTGTTGGTGTCTGCACCTGTTCAACATTGCTGGGTGCCACTGATGGAACTGCTTCTACTGAAATGGTGTCACTTGTTGCTGTAGCACCTGTTCAACATTGCTGGGTGCCACTGATGGACTGCTTCTACTGAAATGATGTTACTTCTTGCTGTCTGTACCTCTTCAACATTGCTGGGTACCACAGATGGAACTGCTTCTACTGAAATGATGTTACTTCTTGCTGTCTGCACCTACTCAACATTGCTGGGTGCCACTGATGGACTGATTCTACTGAGATGATGTCACCTGTTGCTGTTTGCACCTTCTCAACATTGCTGGGTGCGATTAATGAACTGCTTCTACTGAGAAATGTGACTTGTTGCTGTGTGTACCTCTTCAACATTGCTGGGTACCACAAATGGAACTGCTTCTACTGAAATGATGTTACTTCTTGCTGTCTGTACCTCTTCAACATTGCTGGGTGCCACTGATGGACTGCTTCTACTGAAATGATGTCACCTGTTGGAGTCTGCACCTGTTCCACAATGCTGGGTGCCACTGAGGGACTGCTTCTACTGAAATGATGTCACCTGTTGGATTCTGCACCTATTCCACAATGCTGGGTGCCACTGATGGACTGCTTCTACTGAAATGATGTCACCTGTTGGAGTCTGCACCTACTCAACATTTCTGGGTGCTACTGCTGGAACTGTCAACCACTTGTTGTGTAAACATTTTATGTGAATATTTGTATAAACTGATTTTTTGTGTATTACTGTTTGTGAAAAGTTATGAGACTCTTACCTGTACATATTCGTCATTGCTGACGCTATTGATTGAACTGTTTAACCACATAATACTTGTGTAAACTATTATGTAAAGTCACATGTATGAAAGAATTTGTATTGCTTAGTGTATTTTGTATATTACGCTATTGAAAGGTCAGTGCAAAGCCAAAATTTTATCTAGTTATATGATATTTACGTATTAATATTATCTTTTATTTTTGTCTGTATTTTTTTTGACGAATTTGGTGGTATTTTCACCACCAATGCTGGCAAAAATACCATCAAATTATAGCCCGTGGAGGAAGGGCATATGAAAGGTTGCTACACTGAGCCACAGCGCCAAAAATCGCGCCAGAGAGTATTGTTCCGCCGCCTCCACTGGCAGTGATTATTGAGACGCAGCAACAGGCAGTTCTTGCCGAGAAGTTGTGGTGGACACTGCTTGTAGCTGAAGTTGGAATGAGATGGGGTAGTAGTGAGTGTTTGTTCGATGTTTTATGCAGCTATGTGATGGGACAGATAGCAGATGTTATTCCAATGGAGATATTGTAATGGTCAGAGTGCTTTTCGTCAATATATATGAAGGTAATAAATATTATGTTGTCTATTTATTTGTGTGTCCTGAATAATGTGTCATTACAGGTTCAGTCAACAAAGCATCTGGCTTGTGTTCTTGTATTAGAGTGTAATTCTGGGTTTCTAGCACAATTATGGTATTTGTAATTTTTTTATCACGTCAGTATAATTGCTATTTAAAAATTCTTGTCTTATTGAAGAAGAACCGTGCCAGATGTGCGTTGAGTCATACTACCACATACAGAACAGCTACACTTGTGCTTTGTTGGTTTCGTAGGTTTTATAGTGTCTGGGGACTTAATTAATTAATTGTATTAACTGAAATTTTCATTTCATTCTTTGTTGTTGTTCTATGCAGTCAGATTGCGTACTAATACTAGTCAGGGCCAGCCGTTTACGAGACTTGCGTAATCGGACATACAGCTACTAAAAAATATTTGCATTCATATTTAATTTTAATTTAGCCCCCATGCAGCGTCTAATGCAGACAAGAATACATCCCCAATCTGGTCCGTTTAGCAATTTCTCGCCCACTGTGAATGGTAACTTAGCCTTGTGGACTAGCAGTGCGTCTCTTGTCATTAACGTCTTGTCCCAATACTTGGTGTCATTGACATACTAGCCTTTTCCTCACAGCTTTGCCTGTTCACGTCTTTGACACATGTATTGCACACATCTCCATATCACCCCTCTTATGTACCATCTCCCACCCCCTCCACCTTGTCCATCTGTCTCTCACCCCTTCTACCCATCTCTTACTCACCTCTCTCTCTGCTCATCTCTCCCCCGGCCCCTCCCACGTATCGGTCCATCCCAAGCCCCCTCACTGCCCCTCTCTTCTTCTCGCTCTCCCTGCCCATTTAAGCATCCCCCTTTACATCCATCTCCTCCTCCCAAATCTCTCCCTCTTTTTTGAACATCGCTGCACTTCAGCAACGGTTACGGAATAGGTGAAAAAGACAGCAAATGAGTTTCGGTAAATGGTGGTTCCCAGTTAACCTTAACAATGCTTCCAAGGGACTTAAACTAGCCTTCTTCAGAAGGACAAAAAACGAACATAATATTAGCAAACAGTTAGTTACTAAAGCGATCCAACATCTTCATGTGAAATGTGTCGGCGACAATCTGTACATCCTTGTAAAAGTTAAGGCCCCGAAAATGAAGGGCTTGTCACATCAGTCACATAAAATGCCAGATCATTTTAAGACCACTGACGTCATGATTTTAGGGGTCTTTTCTTCTATAAATGGGTGTACAAGTCGTTGCCTACACATTTCATGTGGAACTGTTAGATAATTTTACTAACTGATTGTCTACTAATGTGAAGTTAGTTTCTTGTCCTTCTGAAGAAGTCAGGTTTAAATCCATTGAAAAGATAGTCGAGGTTAACTGAAAACCACCATTTATTGCAACTGCTTGCCTGTCTTATTCAAAGGCCAATCTCTCTCTGTTCAATCCGTCTTCCCTCCCCTCTCTGTCCAATCCCCCCCCCTCCATCTATCTCCGTTCATCTAGTCTTTTCCCTCCTCTCTCTGTACATCTCGTTCTGCCCCCTCGCCCTGACCTTCCCTCCTAACACTTTCTATTGTCCATCACTTCCTCCCCCTCTCTGTGTGTCCATCTTCTCTTGCTCTGCTCTCCCTATCATTCTCCTGCTGCTCTCCTCTGCCTACATCTGTTCCTCCTATACTAACGCTTTAACTAAGGTATTTTATAAATATTGGTGGATATGATTATGGAATTATGGATATTTATGCTTCGGCTTGCGTAAATTGTAATGGATGTAAAATAAACTTAAGTATATTCATATATTTGTAACAATTCAGCAATTGAATAAATATTTCAAACTAATTATGTCTCAAAATAGCAGACTGACGAAATCTCAAGTTATTATAGTAACTCTTACAATTAGCATTTTGTGAATATTAAGCAGAATTGCTTCAACTTAATGTATCCCAATTATTCTTGATTTTTTTATTTTTAAATATGAGCATGAGATGCGTTTTTTTTTATTACTTAAATATCACATACAACTATTAGAGGTTAATTAGAGGTATCACTTGTTATCATTATCTAAAAGTAAATGAATTAAGCATTTCATACACACCACTTTTTAATTTTTAGAACATAAATAATTTTTAAAAAATGCACTCAATGCTATCGAATGCATAAGATGATCACTTCACTACTTAGTCCATTCTACTCTTTTTACCTTTTATTGCTTGAAGTGAAGGTCAGTAGCCTTGTAGCGAACTGAAAAGCGTTTAATTTGGGGTTTTGTAATATCGAGGAAATTTCTAACTAGCCTCTCGTCTCGCGAGAGATTCAGAATGATTTAATTTCAACTCGTGAGTATCTCGTTGGCATCGTAAGAAAAAATGTAGTCAAAAAACATCTTTAACATATATGTATTGGGAATTTGTGATTGCTACTACGAAATGAAATTACAAATATTAATTTAAACAATTATTATGTAGCAGAATAAGTTTTTGTATTGAAATCTTACGTTTTCTGAATAATTCTCACAGTTTTGAAAATAACAAAAAATTGTGCCCTATTTTAGCCAAATGCTAGGAAATTGCGATAACCTTAGCTCAAGTCTGGAGCGAAAGAATAAAATATTCATAATAAGATCCTATCAGTAGTCGCAGTTGGCGACAGTAATTGAATGATTAAATAAATTCCTAATAGGAATGCAACTTTAGTTCATTTGAACAAAGTGGAAGATAATAGGAGCCTGTTAGGGTAACATGCTGTCGTAAATGCACGCGATTAAAGAAGAAGGAGAAGAAGAAGAGCAAGACGGGACGGGCGCGCAATCTTGCATAGAACAAAACACAGATAATAATGATACGCCGCTCATATTATTCGGGGCGTACATATTCGCTGACTGCCAGAGCACTTGACTGACTTAGTGCTTTGTGCTTAAATCTTAATACTTCGATAGAAAAAGAAAATTGTATGTTATTACGTCGCGGGCAGGGCACATTACTATATCGCCCCCCTGATGGGAATTTAAAAACTATTTACAATATTTTGAAATTACTGTCCATCTTTCTTATTAATACATTTTCTGATTAGTTATTGACAAGTATCAGATCATAGACTGGTATCAGATACTTCAAATCCTCACAGGGTTTACATTCCCTTTATAATGTCCACTGTTTAGCCTCCACAGGCTTCCTATCACTATCACGTGCACCCACATATTTCGATTGCGGTTTTGTTACATTTCAACGGGCTCAGCAATTCGGCAGTGGTGGGTCTGGGAAAAACAAAACCGTTTTTTTAAAAATTCCCGCCCCCGTAAGCCGAGGGTTGCACATGTCTACTAGCTATGTTACAATCAGATGTTTATGGTATTTTCAAGTAGTAGTTAGACATTGCATTACTGTTGAGGTTTTTAATATTATTATTTTCATTCAGATTCACTAACTTTTAGTTTGCACTATTTGGATGTTATACAGTTATAGAATATTACCAGGTAATAAATATTTAATGTCAATTCATTAAACTAGTGTTCGACTATATTGATATCTTATGAATCCTTAAATAATCCAACTTAAATCTCAATTAATTACATTATCACATAATAATAAATATAATTTTTGCTATTAATGTCATATTAGTACGGAAAAATATATTCCCCTGGATTATGATTACACAATACATCATAAATTGTAAAATGAAAGTACTTAAATGTTTCACAATACAGTTGCATAAAAATTTGTGTTACTGTGAATTAACAAGGTTTTAATAACGGTGCACTTAAAACTTAAATTTTGTGTAGTGTATTATTGTGTGTACTTTATTTTTCATAATTGCTTTCTATTTAAATCTTCATGTGGTGGAATGACGAATGATTTGATTGAAGCGTTGGTTGAGATGATGGAAAAAAAAAATTCGTCGCAATGCAATGGCGGCCGGCGGGGACTGTCAGGTACAGTTCTCGACCCCCGTACTAAGTATTAGGTCCGGATGGACCTGCTGTGGCTCACCGACGGCTGTTGACTGCGACTTTCATCCTTCCTTCCTCTCGGACACGAGCACTTGCATTTCTCTGGATCGCGGCCCGTTATGTATAGATGGTAGCTCGGTGTAGGTGGTCATCAAAAAACCCAAATACATGTTGTAATAGCTGTATCTGAAGATGCTAGTTTATCGCCCTGTAAGGTAAGTTGGTTTATTAGGCAGGTGCCGAGTTCTGAATCTTGCCGTTCTTCCATAATATTTCACAGAACGCGTAGCGCGATTAATAGCCGTTGCTTGCGAAGTGTCTCTACAGGCGATTCGGCAAACATTAGCTGGCTTCGCATGACGCTGCGTTAACTTTTTCAACAATGGTTCAGACGACGCTAGCGGCGGCTGGCGAGGAAATGTTCATGACAATGCAACAACGTTAACACACACGAAACATGGTCTTCAACAAGTTGAGCAGATTTTCAGTTCCTGGGCGGATTCTGTCCTATCGATCACACTTGTTTTCGGTTTTGGTCGCACTAAAGCACAAAATTCAAACATCACTTTCTGTCTGGTTGCAGTTTATGGCCACTGAATGAAGCACTTCACACAGTTCACATGCAGTGATGCAACGGGAAATGTCACCAATTGTCATATCTAGGATAATAATCGCCACACAAAACATGATGTGGTATCACTGTTCACTAAACAGGATCATTCTACACACAGTTCGTTGTGACAACCATTGGTTTTTATACAGGGTGAGTCACCTAACGTTACCGCTGGATATATTTCGTAAACCACATTAAATACTGACGAACCGATTCCGCAGACCGAACGCGAGGAGAGGGGTTAGTGTAGTTGTTTAATACAAACCATACAAAAATGCAACGGAAGCATGTTTTTTAACACAAACCTACGTTTTTTTAAATGGAACCACGTTAGTTTTGTTAGCACATCTGAACATATAAACAAATACGTAATCAGTGCCGTTTGTTGCATTGTAAAATGTTAATTAAATCCGGAGATATTGTAACCTAAAGTTGTCGCTTGAAACCTCCGACGTCCAGTTGCGTGTTGTAACAAACACGGGCCGCGGTCCGTGTTACCAGACGTCTGTGACAGTGTAGTGTTGTAGGAACTGTGACCATGGTGTATTCGAACTCTGAAAAGGCGGAGATGATACTCATCTATGGCGAGTGTCGACGAAATGCAGCTGAAGCCTGCAGGGTGTATGTAGAACGGTGCCCGGACAGAGAGCATCCAACGTGCCGCACATTGCAAAACATCTACCGCCAACTGTATGCAATAGGTATGGCCGTAGCACGCAAACGGGTCCGTAACAGGCCCGTCACAGGAGAGGCGGGTGCAGTTGGTGTGTTAGCTGCTGTTCCAATGAACCCACACATGAGCACACGGGACATTGCGAGAGCTGGTGGAATGAGTCAAAGTAGTGTCATGCGCCTACTGCATCGTCACCGCTTTCACGCGTTTCATGTGTCGCTACATAAGCAATTACATGGTGATGAATTTAATCATCGAGTGCAATTCTGTCAATGGGCATTAACAGAGAATTCGTTGCAGTTCTACCTGTTTACCGATGAAGCGGGTTTCACAAACCACGGGGCAGTGAATCTACGGAACATGCATTACTGGTCCGTGGACAATCCTGCTGGCTCAGACAGGTAGAGCGACGGCGACCGTGGACTGTAAATGTATGGTGCGGAATCATTGGCGACCACCTCATTGGTCCTCACTTCATTGCAGGGGCCCAAACGGCTGAAACATACATCGCGTTTCTACAGAATGATCTGCCAACGTTGCTCGAAAATGTCCCACTGGAAACGCGTCGACGTATGTGGTATCAGCGTGATGGTGCACCTGCACATTCCGCAATTAACACTAGGCTGACCCTTGACAGGATGTTCGACGGGCGTTTCATAGGACGTGGAGGACGCATAAATTGGCCAGCCCGTTCTCCTGATCTTACACCTCTGAACTTCCTTCTGTGGAGTACGTTAAAGGAGAATGTGTACCGTGATGTGCCTACAACTCCAGAGGATATGAAACAACGTATTGTGGCAGCCTGCGGCGACATTACACCAGATGTACTGCGGCGTGTGCGACATTCATTACGCCAGAGATCGCAATTGTGTGCAGCCAATGACGGCCACCACATTGAACATCTATTGGCCTGACCTGTCGGGACACACTCTATTCCACTCAGTAATTGAAAACGGAAACCACGTGTGTACGTGTACCTCACCCCTCATGGTAATGTACATGTGCGTCAGTGAAAAAGACCAATAAAAAGGTGTTAGCATGTGGACGTAATGTGCTGTTCCAGTCTCTTCTGTACCAAGGTCCATCACCGTTCTCTTTGTATCCCTACGTAATTCGGTGCTCTCCGATACACACGATCGAACAGCGGAGGAGTGGTACTCAAGCGTCAACTTTAGGTTACAATATCTCCGGATGTAATTAACATTTTACAATGCAACAAACGGCACTGATTACGTATTTGTTTATACGTTCAGATGTGCTAACAAAACTAACGGGGTTCCATTTAAAAAAACGTAGGTTTGTGTTAAAAAGCATATTTCCGTGCATTTTTTTATGGTTTGTATTAACCAATTACTCTAGCCCCTCTCCTCACGTTCGGTCTGTGGAATCGATTCGTCAGTATCTGATGTGGTTCACGAAATATATCCAGCGGTAATGTTAGGTTACTCACCCTGTATATGTTCCAGTAGATCACAACTCTGTTAAGTGAAGAATACGATGACGCTCTATTTTTTGAAAAGTCTGGATCAACGTATTAACTGTGGCATATTTTATAGTCACATTATCCAAGTATTCTTTGAAGCACAGTTCTGTGAGAGTTGACCGCTGTGCACATTTATTTATACTCGCATTGGAGCTTCATATACCGAATTTTACAGTAACGGTCACTGATCAGAAGATAATCATTACTGTCCATAAGCAATTACAATGAAATTAGAAGTATAAACTACTCAAAATTCAGTTAATCGTAATCATTTACATATTCACAGGAAAGAAAGCATAACTCCCTCTCTCATTCAAATGATACTCGTTGCTCAGCCAAGTAGAGAAAATCTCGCAATTTTACGTCCAATGTACGAGATTTAAATTGCAACGAAAATTAGCCAAAAGGCTACCACCTATGCATAAGAAAGATGTATAATGTAATGATTTAAGCAAGGTAACACCTTTGATTCCCTAGAGACTGTCGATTCTAGGATTTTTTATACATACAGTGCAAATAACACATTAGCACAAAAATCTAAATTATTTCATAAATAAACGTTGTTGTTGTTGTTGTTGTGGTCTTCAGTCCTGCGACTGGTTTGACGCAGCTCTCCATGCTACTCCATCCTGTGTAAGCTTCTTCATCTCCCAGTACTTACTGCAACCTACATCCTTCTGAATCTGCTTAGTGTATTCATCTCTTGGTCTCCCTCTACGATTTTTACCCTCCACCACTGCCCTCCAATGCTAAATTTGTGATCCCTTGATGCCTCAGAACATGTCCTACCAACCCGTCCCTTCTTCTTTTCAAGTTGTGCCACAAACTCCTCTTCTCCGCAATTCTGTTCAATACCTCCTCATTAGTTACATGATCTACCCGTCTAATCTTCAGCATTCTTCTGTAGCACTACATTTCAAAAGCTTTTATTTTCTTCTTGTCCAAACTATTTATCGTCCATGTTTCACTTCCATACATGGCTACACTCCATACAAACACTTTGAGTAACGACTTCCTGGCACTTAAATCTATACTCGATGTTAACTAATTTCTCTTCTTCAGAAACGCTTTCCTTGCCATTGCCAGTCTACTTTTTATATCCTCTTTACTTCGACCATCATCAGTTATTTTGCTCCCCAAATAGCAAAACTCCTTTACTGCTTTAAGCCTCTCATTTCCTAATCTAATTCCCTCAGTATCACCCGACTTAATTCGTCTACATTCCATTATCCTCTTATTGCTTTGGTTGATGTTCGCCTTATATCCCCCTTTCAAGACACTGTCCATTCCGTTCAACTGCTCTTCCAAGTCCTTTGCTGTCTCCATAAATAACTGGAAAAATGAAATTTACTATTCAGGAAGTGATTCAAAGTTTGAGCTTACTCATTGACTTTTTAAAGGAAGTTCAAAAGGTTTCTTTAACTTTATTTCTGACATGACTAGTTATACATATCCATCAAAGTAATAAATAACTTTTGAAAAAGTTCTCTTTGAATAATTGTCTTTGATTATTGGATGAAATTATCTACTTAATTAATTCAAAAGAAAAAATTTTTAAGATAAAATCTGGAAAGAATGAGAGTCACATTAGTTATACATACATTATGAAATCTATGTACAAATGAAATACGTGATTAGATTGTTTACATACAAGTACATGTACACATTAAATAAAGGTCATTACTTCAAGTGGGTAAGTAGTACTTTGTCTACTAACGTTTGATCAATCATAATACTTTTTTATATCTGTCTGTTTGTATGCTCCCTTGACTTTGTCACTGGATGGTATTTTCAATAAATAGCTTCCTCCATGAGGAATTTCTGCTATTACTAAAGGTCCAATGTATAGCATCTCTCATTTTTTTCAGTTTCTTAAGGGGTGATGATTTACGATGATTCTTAACTAGAACTTCCTCACCAATCTGGATTTCGATAACATTGTGCACACAAGACTCGTAATATTTGTTACGTTATTGGTATGTTTTTGTAAGTTTTTCAAAGCTCTATGTTTCATGTGTGTTGTCGGAACATTGAGTCGACGTTCTTGCATTGGCATGAACACTTCCTCGCCAGCCGCCGCTAGCGTCGTCTGAACCATTGTTGAAAAAGTTAACACAGCGCCATGCGAAGCCAGCTAATGTTTGCCGAACCGCCTGTGGAGAGACTTCGCACGCAAGATAAAAACAGTACTTGTAACTGCAAAGTTATTGTATCATCCAGACATGTTTCAGGATTTTTGCATTTCAGGACGATCCTTCTTTTTTGCGGTTTGGGGGCGTGTCTGTTCGAAACTGTTAAAACCGAAGAAAAGACCGATGTAAAGAAATTGAATTTGCGAGCAGAACTTTGTCGGCATGCGAAAGGGCATACATGGTAACTGAACTTAAGACTCTTGCTGTTGTATGAGCCTTAAAGAAATTTCGCTATTACGTGTATGGGAAATCTTTCTGAGATACCATTGGATGGCGAATTACTGGTAAAGGCTTTATCTAATTCTCTTCTGGAGGTTATGTAAACATTAATTCATGTGGAGTAAAATGTCTCTACGAGTGTGGTATGTGATTATATTTTTGCTGAAATGGTTTTACGTAATCTATCCATTTTGCTTGTTGTTGGGGGATATAGGTTCTGATATATAGCTGTTAACTTCTCGAAAAATTCGTTCCATAAGGTTGGATTGTGGGTGGAAAAAGAATATAAGGGTGTGCTTAATTCCGTTTTTCTCTAAGACGTTTTTCCAGTAGAACGAAGTATAATATGTGGCAGTATCAGAAACTATGATGTTGGGTTTGCCAACATTGGGAATGTATTCATTTGGTGTTTTTATGCTGATCGTCTTCGAGGTTGAAGTTCCAGCTTGTACTATGTACTCATCGTCATGTTGAGACATTAGATTCTTCTTATAATTCGTCCCTGATGTCGGCACCGTCGTTATAACGTAGTGCTTTCAGGTTAATTGTGGGGTTACCTCCACTTATAGATCCGACTGTGCTCGGGAGGCCGTTCAGAACGGTCGGCTATAGTTTGGCTGTTGCTGTTGGCAGGATTGATCTACGACTTCGCATACTCGCGCCATAGTAGAACGAGTACTGTCAAAACGATATTGACTGTTCGTGTTTGGAATGACGGGCACAGCTTGCATTATGTTCGGCGTCTGGTGGTTGCTGGTATGACCATTTTTTGCCGTTATTACTATTCAGATATTGGTTCTTGTTTGTGTTTGACTGATTCGGAGGACCATTGTTGTTGCTCCATTCATTTCCATTCAGCGTTTTCCAAGATGTCTTCTTACCGTGGTTAGCGTCATGGTAATTATTTCCATTTCCGAACTTGCGCTTACGGTTCGTGCCATTTTCCGAGTTACCGTCGCCGTAATTCCATTTGTTGGCTACGTAACCGGTATTCACGTCATTCGAAACAGGGTTAGGATTATTGTTGTAACCACGCATATTCGTTTCGTCGTATTGACATCTTCTGTGCTGATTATGTTTACTCTGTTCATTACTACTCGGATCATCAACACTGTGACAACTAATGCAGTTATTCATGAATACTTGTTAGGACTTTGCGTCTTCTTGGGTTAGGTCTAAGGAGTCGATCACCGAAAGGAAATACTCCAAATCTTCATCTGGTAGATTTGTTAACTTCTCCCAGAGGTTGATCGGTAATTTTGTCTTTAATATGCGTAGTACTTCTTTGTGTGAGATAGGCCCAGACCAGTACCTCGTTTTCGCAACATATCGTTCAAAGTACTTGCGCAAACTCCCTTTTTTCAGACAGTACAGTTCCAGGGTACATACTTACTTTCGCTAACGTTCTTGGATTCCTGTGGACCAATATCTTGCGAGGAAATCTTTCTCGAATTCAGCGAGCGTATTGCATAGCTCAGCGGGTTCGCTGGCCCATAGTGCCGCGTCACCGGTGATGTGTGACATCACGAATTGAATTTTTTTTTATATTCAGACCAGTATCTACCTAAGATATTCCTGAATGCGCGTATTAATACAACTGGATGAATGGACTTCTTGTCCTCGGCAAATGTTTGAAAATGGCGATGCTTGAGTAGACTTTGCTCAATCTTCGCTGAATTCGTTATACATTCGTCTTCGTAATTAGCTTTTCCTGGCGACATGTCGGGCATTTGGAATATTCTTCGATTCCCGAATGTCGTTTTTCGTTCATTGTCGTCGTTCGGCGGTTGCATACAAAAATTTATTTCCGTTCTACTGTCCGTCGAAACGGCTTCCTCCAAATTTCGGACCCGAACGTTCATCTTCCGTCTCCACATAGGCATTTATTCCTTTGGTTCTTTTTGTTCATCTCGCGTATTGTGCGCTCCGTCTGAATTCGCTTGTACGGCAGAAAATATTTCTTCCCGGACGCGCTGCACAGCGTTGTTATTTATTTTGAGATTGGCAACGGCAGACATAAAGTCTTCCACATACGACTTAATGCGGAATGCGAAGTTCTTAGATTTTCAACATCACTGTCCAGTATATTGACTTGGCTCAAAATTGCTGCATAAGCTTGCTTCATATTCATTAACTCGGATTTAATGTTGCCTAGTTCGGTTTTTATTTCATTTTGTAATTCTTTGTCTCTCTGTTCCTGTTTCTTTTCGCGTAAAGCTTCCCTTTCTTTTTCCTGCTGATCCCGTTCGCGATCGCGTAATTTTCAGGAAAGCAGTAAGCGGGTCAAGCGCAATACTTTTCTTCCGTCGTTTCATTAGACTGATCCGTATCCGCTGCAGTTTCATTAATTGTAGTGGTCGGACGACCATTTTCGTTGTTTTGCGCGATCTCAGAATTCACGGTAGACACGTTCAAGTGCAGGGTTTGTTTTTCTAACTCATCTGCAGTAAAATTTATGAGTGATTCATTTACATTTACCGCTTCATTTTCTAAATCTGCTGGTGAAGCCATGGTTTCAATTGATAAATTCTCTTTTTTACCAACTTTGACCATAACATGAAATTTTGAAAAATTTGGAAAAATTTGTCACAATAACATACGTACATAAATAACAGTAAATGCTATTAACACAATAAATAATTTTCCTGACTACGATGCTCTTTTATCATTGAGCGGCCAAATCGCCCATTTATTTTCTCTAACTTCACACGCAAAACAACGTTATGTCGATTTTTACAAAATTGGATTATTCTTAACACAGACTTCCAAAATCGCTGAGCTAAACTACAACTAACTACGATTTTACTTTCTGTAGAGAATCAAAGAAAAATAACGCTATTGAAGAAAATCACGATCTTCACAGAACAAAAATTCATTTGAATGAGTTTTTACCTTAAAGATGTATAATTTGTCGTAAACAGGATTGGATGGCTATTTCCACGTAGTGGTACAGTACATCGGATGGATATATGAAATACAAATACAAATTTTATATTATAAACTACAATTCAAATATTTACGTACATTTATTCTTACATTGTGGCCGCTCGTTTTGAGCGCCAAATATACTAAAGCTATAACTACAGTGTTTTGTAAATACGGGTGGATATGATTATGGAATTATGGAAATTTATGCTTTGGTTGGCGTAAATTGTAATGGATGCAAAATAAGCTTGAATATATTCATATATTTGTAATAATTCAGCAGTTGAATAAATATTTCAAACTAATTATGTCTCGAAATAGCAGATAGACGAAATCTCAAGTTATTATGGTAATTCTTACAAATTAGTAGTTTGTGAATACTAAGCAGAATTGCTTCAACTTAATGTATCCCAATTATTCTTGATTTTTTATTTTTAAATATGAGCATTAGATGGGTTTTTTAATACTTAAATATCACACGCAACTATTAGTACATAGATTAATTAGAGGTATCACTTCTTATCGTTAAGTAAAAGTAAATAAATTAAGTATTTCACACACATCACTTTTTAGTTTTTAGAACAAAAATTATTTTTATGAGAAAATGCACGCAATACTATCGAATGCATAAGATGATCACTTCACTACTTAGTCCATTCTACTCTTTTTTACCTTTTATTGCTTGAAGTGAAGGTCAGTAGCCTTGTAGCGAAATGAAAAGCGTTTAATTTGGGGTTTTGTAATCTCGAGGAAATTTCTAACTAGCCTCTCGTCTCGCGAGAGATTCAGAATGATTTAATTTCAACTCGTGAGTATCCCGTTGGCATCGTAAGAAAAAATGTAGTCAAAAAACATTTTTAACATATACACTCCTGGAAATGGAAAAAAGAACACATTGACACCGGTGTGTCAGACCCACCATACTTGATCCGGACACTGCGAGAGGGCTGTACAAGCAATGATCACACGCACGGCACAGCGGACACACCAGGAACCGCGGTGTTGGCCGTCGAATGGCGCTAGCTGCGCAGCATTTGTGCACCGCCGCCGTCAGTGTCAGCCAGTTTGCCGTGGCATACGGAGCTCCATCACAGTCTTTAACACTGGTAGCATGCCGCGACAGCGTGGACGTGAACCGTATGTGCAGTAGATAACAGGACGCAGCATGTTATTCTCAATGGAGAGAAGTCTTCCGAAGTAAGAGTAATTTCAGGTGTGCCGCAGGGGAGTGTCATAGGACCGTTGCTATTCACAATATACATAAATGACCTGGTGGATGACATCGGAAGTTCACTGAGGCTTTTTGCAGATGATGCTGTGGTGTATCGAGAGGTTGTAACAATGGAAAATTGTACTGAAATGCAGGAGGATCTGCAGCGAATTGACGCATGGTGCAGGGAATGGCAACTGAATCTCAATGTAGACAAGTGTAATGTGCTGCTAATACACAGAAAGATAGATCCTTTATCATTTAGCTACAAAATAGCAGGTCAGCAACTGGAAGCAGTTAATACCATAAATTATCTGGGAGTACGCATTAGGAGTGATTTAAAATGGAATGATCATATAATGTTGATTGTCGGTAAAGCAGATGCCAGACTGAGATTCATTGGAAGAATCCTAAGGAAATGCAATCCGAAAACAAAGTAGGTTACAGTACGCTTGTTCGCCTACTGCTTGAATACTGCTCAGCAGTGTGGGATCCGTACCAGATAGGGTTGATACAAGACATAGAGAAGATCCAACGGAGAGCAGCGCGCTTCGTTACAGGATCATTTAGTAATCGCGAAAGCGTTACGGAGATGATAGATAAACTCCAGTGGAAGACTCTGCAGGAGAGACGCTCAGTAGCTCGGTACGGGCTTTTGTCAAAGTTTCGAGAACATACCTTCACCGAAGAGTCAAGCAGTATATTGCTCCCTCCTACGTATATCTCGCGAAGAGACCATGAGGATAAAATCAGAGAGATTAGAGCCCACACAGAGGCATACAGACAATCCTTCTTTCCACGAACAATACGAGACTGGAATAGAAGGGAGAACCGATAGAGGTACTGAAGGTACCCTCCGCCACACACCGTCAGGTGGCTTGCGGAGTATGGATGTAGATGTAGATGTAGATGTTGACGGACTTTGAGCGAGGGCGTATAGTGGGCATGCGGGAGGCCGGGTGGACGTACCGCTGAATTGCTCAACACGTGGGGCGTGAGGTATCCACAGTACATCGATGTTGTCGCCAGTGGTCGGCGGAAGGTGCACGTGCCCGTCGACCTGGGACCGGACCGCAGCGACGCACGGATGCACGCCAAGACCGTAGGACCCTACGCAGTGCCGTAGGGGACCGCACCGCCACTTCCCAGCAAATTAGGGACACTGTTGCTCCTGGGGTATCGGCGAGGACCATTCGCAACCGTCTCCATGAAGCTGGGCTACGGTCCCGCACACCGTTAGGCCGTCTTCCGCTCACGCCCCAACATCGTGCAGCCCGCCTCCAGTGGTGTCGCGACAGGCGTGAATGGAGGGACGAGTGGAGACGTGTCGTCTTCAGCGATGAGAGTCGCTTCTGCCTTGGTGCCAATGATGGTCGTATGCGTGTTTGGCGCCGTGCAGGTGAGCGCCACAATCAGGGCTGCATACGACCGAGGCACACAGGGCCAACACCCGGCATCATGGTGTGGGGAACGATCTCCTACTCTGGCCGTACACCACTGGTGATCGTCGAGGGGACACCGAATAGTGCACGGTACATCCAAACCGTCATCGAACCCATCGTTCTACCATTCCTAGACCGGCAAGGGAACTTGCTGTTCCAACAAGACAATGCACGTCCGCATGTATCCCGTGCCACGGTCGGGCATTCTTACATAGAACAAAACACAGATAATAATGATACGCCACTCACAATATTCTGGGCGTACGCATTCGTTGGCTTCCAGAGCAGTTCACTGACTTAGAGCTTAAATGATATCGTTAAACCATATTACATCGATAGAAAAAGAAATTAGTATCTTATTACGTCGCGGGCAGGGTACAATACTATACTCCCCACATCACCTTATTCGTCTCCTCCGACCACACTGTCCCTGTCGATCTTCTTCTCCAAATCTCACTGTCCCTCACTCTTCCACCCTCCTTTTGTCCATCCCTTCCCACGTGCCTCTCTCTTGTTCCCTCCCTTCTTGTATCCATCTAAACCTACTCCAACAATGTCCATCTGCTCATGTAGCTCCTTCACAACAGGCGAATGAAGCAAGCCAATACTATTCCCCAATATCATTTTGCCCCTGCTGTGTATACTGCCATACAAAATAGGTCAATAAGGCAGACCAATACCACTCAAGCACTACACTCCTGTTATGAAGGTAAACCTAACACCAGGGGCTGGACAAAACATGTCTTTGACTGTATCTCTGTTTCTATTGTAGCTAGGAATTTATAAACTCATTATTACTGGTATTTTTGAGACCAGCTGTTTCTGTGCCAAATTTGGTTGAAAAAAATCCAGAGGTTAGGAAGGTGTTCCCAGACATACGCAAATACACACATACACTCTGCTTTACATAAGCTGAGATGACGTATTTTTCTATATATTGGTGAAGGCTTGCAGTTCTCTCATTACATGGTTCCAGGTTAAAGACTTCTTTACACACATGATCCTGCATGCCTGTCGACCAATGTGTGTGCTAAAAGTTTGCGTAAGTAGGATATGTGTCAGTAAAACACTAAACTGCTGCTGTCTAATCATATTTACCATCAGCATGGCATTCGTCAGCAGAGGAGTAGCTACTAAACAGTAAACAAAGTTTATCGCAATGTTAGGTAGCTGCCATGTGTATGGCACAGCACCTGTAACAGGAATACTGCCACTCATGAGATGCATGCTGGCAGTTATACAAACTTTGCTCTCTGAAGTTACCAAATACCTGTCACTCTCAATTGCTTGGTTTATTTTGTCTATTTATTGGTTAGTTGTGGTAACCTCAGTAACCATAGCCTGTCAGCAGTCTTTCAATACTGCTATTTTATTAACCTCCAACACAAAGTACAACAAATAAGAACACTGTATTAGACAAGTTACAGAACCATCGTACAAATTACATAAAATTCGTACAAATGGCCAATTTGAAGAACGAGTATCCTTCTGCCACTTAGTTGATATTCCCTTTATGTATTTACTTTATTTATTATAATTGAAATATTCAAGTCGGTTTTATGCAGCTATACAAACGACCATTTATATAAATAATTAAGTAAATCACATCAAATTGTAAATTATGGGTACTCAATAGATGATGAGCTAGGAAACACATGGGTTATTCATACTAAGTGCAGCTATGGAGGTTTTATATTATTGGCACGTTTGCATACCACCTTACATTCACATGACTTGAAAAGTACATTACTATTATGTTTACTAACGTCTAAGCATTCATTTTATACCTCGTATGATCAGATCTCTCCAGTGTTTCAGTTGTTATTAATTTCATAATAAATCGTAATTAAAATAATTTCAAGTTTTTTAATATTATTTTGGACTCATGCTAGATGTTGCAAAGTGCCCATTCCATTCTCGCAATTTTCCTGCTGTACTTGCTTTTGCCGCGTCATGTTTGTAGGGCCCATAACTTAGCTTCGTTGAAAATATTGACGTCTGTCATCTGTCAACTGTCCATCATATCCGCCATTAAGCGGAATCGACCCAATCAGAGAAGCGTAGACTCTGTGGGCTGGGGAAAATCCCCAGATCCGGCGCTCAGCGAGCAGAGTGCTTGCATTTCTCGCCTGATCGACTAACCGCCGCGAGCTGCCAAATAATTCACCTCTGCCCCTCGCGACGCGACGCAGCTGTTCCTGTTGTCACAATCCGTTGTTGCTGTTTGTATAGCGTCCAACAAAACGTGCTCCCAAATGATTTTGTTAAAGAACAAGGCCCTTACATGGTTTTCAGTTAGTTTCAAAAGTGTAAGTGACGATGTGCAAAGAATTCCGAAAGATATCGGCCCACATACTAGATGGGGACGGAAACATTTAGCATTTTTACGATGCACCGTATGTATTCATGCCATTGATGTATCACCGTACTCTTCAACGGGGAATTTGTTTCTTCTGTTGACTGCATTTTCAAGTTGTCACAGCTGTATTCTCGCACACGGGTCTTTTTGGTACTGTTTAAATAAAGTAGTCAAAGTTGTAGTGATGGGATAGTTGACAGGATTTTGTGAGAGGGTGTCCACGTGTCCGTGTGTCGCACCCGGGCTCGAGCGTGTGTTTGTGTGTGTGTGTGTGTGTGTGTGTGTGTGCGCGCGCCAGAACCTTCATTTCAGAGAAGCATTTGAAACCACCGACTCAGTTATTTGTTAGATATGTTTCAATCTCTGCCGGCCCCACACTGTTTCACCTCTACTGTTCCACGAAGTAACGTGAAGATTATTTCGTCATGTCTTCGTAAGTATCTTATCATTCTCCTCCTTTTACGTATCAACGTTTCCAATATGCTCCGTTCTCGCTTGTTCTGCGGAGAATTTACTCATTTCTTATCAGTCAACCTAACTTTACCCTTTGCAGTTTTCCTACAACCTATGACTTACTTACCAAGATGTTTTTCAACCTTACAGTCTCAGAAATACCTTCCTCAAATTAAGAACGCTATAGTAGACTTCTTTTGGCCAAGAATGGCCACTGTATCTGTGATAGTCTGCTTGTTAAGTCCTCCTTGATTCGTCTGCAGACGGTGAGCTTAATATGTGCTACATTGCTCAGTTGATATTAATATATCATTCCATTCAATATCGTATTATCTCTTCGTTTTGGTTATCGTTAGTTACTCGAGGGATGGCCATTTCGCTACTCTTCAGATATTTACACACATTCTATGTTGATGTGTGCTTAAACCATCTTGGATAGTAGTAGAGTATATGACATGACACTGATAGTCCATTTCAGCAGCATCGATGCTATGTTTTATTTCGATTTCTGCTCTAAATTAACCTGATTAAAGTCTGTACTAGGGATATCAATTTTCATTTTTTTCGCGTATGAGTTAAAAATGGTTTAGAATACCTCTTAGAACATATCATATCCTTCCTACAGGGTAACTGCATATTGAGTGGTTCACATGGTCCCTGAATCGCAGTGTGGATGTTTATTTTCTAACAAAAGGACCTTCGTTCGGATATGAAAATTCAACCTTGGTAATGTTATCTGTTTAAATACCGAATTTATTCCTTGAAGTAAATTTAATGGCACGAGTGCGGCAGTCTTCGTTTGTGCCGTTCGATCTAGTACCTCCAGCAACTGATATAACCGTACGTGTGACCTTTCACGATGGGATTGATGGGTCTGACTCACTTTTACCCAAATATACGGTCAATTATGTTATTTCCGTCCCTAGAATAATCTTCAGACTGTAGCACTTCCTAGATTTCTCTCCACGATGAATTACACGCCAATGTTACAAATAAATATGCTCATCGTGCTTTCTGACATTGGTCGTGCCGGCTGTCCAAATTCAAACATATGCCAGTGTAGGTGCGTGTCAAAACTGGGTACGCTCCACGTTGTCCACATCTCCATCATTCGTTATTGCAAACTGTTTCAACAGTCCTTTACAAGTAATTCCTTCTACTTTGAATTACAATGACATTAAAATTGAATTCATCATCTATGATTACTACTGCAACCTCTTTCATTTGGGTTACATTAAAATGTCATGCTAGTCACCCACTTTCCTTTGATTGGCTTGATGTATTACCTTATGTGAGACCATTTTTTTCCATTCAGACAGGTTGTTAGGTTTGTAAGTGTGAAAAGTTGCCTACCGACAGCTATTTCACACGCAGGCGTGCGATAATTGTACATCGTTAATCGTTGCTTTGAATTACTCAAAATTATGTTTAAGTACTCTATAGAATTCACAAACTCTGTCTCTTACTTATTTATAATCTTACTATTTCACTTCTAAACGATTTTATTTGTTTGCTTGTGTTCTGCTCTTCAACCCATTGTTTACATCTAAAAATGTGTTGGCCCGAGCACGTCACACTTCGCTTTATATAGTGTTAGGTCTATCTCTATCATAGTCATCTAATAGTTCTCAAACTTTCCAGAGCAGTTACGAGCATTCTAGAACCCTGATGACGCTCGAAAACACTGTAAATTTCTCAAGAACATTCCAGGTCATTCGATAACACTCGAGAACATTTTAAAAATGACCATTAAATATTTTATTTATTCTACACCTCCTACTGTGAAGCACTTATAGTCTCATACAATACGGATTGGCTGACAGAGTAGAAGGACGTGTTTGGATTGTGGAACGGCCAACTTTTGCAGTTAGTATATCGATGCACTAGTAGTAGCCCGCCAAGTTCGATTACAAGGACCACAGCTCAAAGAGAGACAGTGGCAAGAGTTCCCAAATGGCTATGCATAAAATAGCCCTTTAAGGGCCATGTTAACTGAACTTAACTGAATCAATTTACGCTCGCGAAATTGACCATTGTGGTGGCATACTTTTTTTCCCTCATTAGTTTCCTGTCTGGTTTGATGCGGCCCGCAACGAATTCCTCTCCTACGCCAACTTCATCATCCACCCTACTTTCTCTACATTCTCAGTTACCTCTAGAATGTATTCAAACATGTATCCTCCCCTAAAATTTTTACCGTCCAGATTTATCTCTACCACTATAGAGGTACTTCCAAGATTTCTTAATACATCTCCTACCATCCTGTCACTTCTTCTTGTCAGTATTTTCAGTATGTTCCTTCTTCCTTCGCCGACCCGGCGGAGAATCTCGCCCTTAACTTGCCAGTCCACCTAATTTTCGATATTCTTCAATTCTCTTATTTTCCCGTTTTCCTATTGACCATGATTCACTACCATTCAATGCTGTGCTCATAAAGTACGTCAGAAATTTCTTCCTCAAATGAAGACTAATGTTTGATACCAGTAGGTTTCTCTGCTCGTCTGCTGTTTATTTCCTCCTTGCTTCGACCGTCTTGGGAAATTTTGCTTCTCAGCTAATAGAATTTCTTAACTTCGTCTACGTTGTAATCCCCGTTCATGATGTTAAATTTCTCAGTAGTCTCATTTCTGCTACATCTAATTACCTTTCCCTTTTTACGGTTTATTCTCAATCAATATTCTGTACTCGTTAGACTGAACATTCCATTCAGCACATACTGTAATTCTTTTTCACTTTTAAAGAGGATAGCAATGTCATCAGCGAATCTCATCATTGATATTCTTTTACCCTGAACTTTAATCCCTCTCTTGAACCTTTCTTTCATTTCCGTCACTGCTCCTTTGACATATGGACTGAAAAGTAGGGGCCTAAAACTACTTCCCTCTTATTATCCCTTTTTAACCCGAGCACATGTTTCTAGGTTTTCTTGTTTTATCGTTTCCTCTTGGTTCTTGTACATATCGCATATTACGTGTCTCATATTTTTCTAAGACTTTCGAACAATCTTAACCCATTTTACGCTCTTGAAATTTTTTTCCTAGGATGACGAATGCTATGTGTGTGTTTTGATTTTCCTTTAACCCTGCTTCCTTTATCAAGCGCAACGTGAGAACTGCATCTCTGGTGCCTTTACCTCCCTAAAGCCACACTGATCCTGTTATCTAACTGATCCCACATTTTCTTTTCCATTCTCCTGTATGTTATTCTAGTCAGCTGCTTGGATGCGTTAGCTGTTAAGCCTATTACTAATAGTTCTCGTACTTATAAGCACTTCTTATCTTTGGAATAACGTGGATGACAGTTTTCCGATAATCGGATGACACGTCGCCAGTCTTGAATAATCGTTTGGTTGCCACCCTGAACCTCCCACCACTCCCCCCAACACAATGATTTTAGAAATTTCGATGTATTCCATATCATCTACCTTATTTGATCTCAAGTCTACCAGAGCTGTTTGCAATTCTGACTCCAGTGCTGGAGCCCATATGTCATCTCTATCGATTCGATTTTTTTCTTCTAACACGTTGTCAGACAAGTCTGCCCGTCGTAGAGGTCTTCAGTCTACTCATTACAAACGTCTGATCCCTTTTCTGTGTTTAAAGGTGAAATTCCAGCTACACTCTTAACGTTACCATCCTTGTTTACAATTTTACCCGAAGTTGTTGTTTGGTTTTTCTGTATGCTGAATCAAATGGTTCAAATGAGCACTATGGGACTTAACTTCTGAGGTCATCAGCCCCTAGAACTTAGAACTAGTTAAACCTAACAAACCTAAGGACATCACACACATCCATGCCCGAGGCAGGATTCGAACCTGCGACCGCAGCGGTCGCGCAGTTCCAGACTGAAGCGCCTAGAACAGCTCGGCCACACCGGCCGGCTATGCTGATTCGTTTCTCCCGCCGATCTTCCGTTTTTCCATTTCTTCACATCTTTCGTGAAGCCATTTCGCCTTGGCTGCCCTGCATTTGGTATTTACTTCATTCCTGAGAGGTTGTTATTGCTGTATTCTACCAGTTCAGAATACATTAGACAAGCAGATCGGAACAAATACACCAAGAGACATTGCACACAGCAAAGGAAGAAGAGGGGTAACATTATTTGACAGTTTGCCGACGATACAGCGAAGTGTGTTGGTTCCGTTGCTGTACTGGCTCGAATTAAGACCACGTTTGCCCACCACCGGCAGAGAAAAACATTTCCTGCTATGAAATTAATAACGTATCGAGAAGTGGGCTATTAGAAACTAGTACCTGCGTCACTGTCGTAAATAATGTGTGGTTTCACACTCGCTAGGCAGTATGTGGGTGGTCGACCTTGAATTTGAATGACACCCACAAATGTTTTAGTCCAATGGGAATGTTGGGGTGGATTCCATTTAAGTAGAGAATGTGGAAAATTACATGGAAACTAAAGCTAAGTTTAGAAACTCGGGTGGACATAAGAAACTTCGCTAAGATGAGCAGAGTGGAGGCCAGGATAGTGTGAGAATTCTTGAGACTCAGTTGTTTAAGTGCACTTGCGAAAGTGTTGGGTTTGTGACCTTGTATCGACAACAAGGAAGACAAGGCACGCATCTCTCACTCAAATTACGATCAATGATTTGATACTGTACACAGGTATGTGCGGCTTTTTACGTTGCACTGTGTTAATTATTCTGCTTATGAGGAAGAAGACTAGAGCTTTTTTGGGAGGGGATAGTAATGTACTGTGTTATTTCCACTGCCTTCAAGGAGTCATTCTGGACCTGTATCCGAGAGACGGCGAATGGCGCGGTACTTTTCCGGTGACCACCGCCATCGCTGTGATGGAAGTGGCGAATGGAAGTGGCGAAGCAAGCCTGCGGCATATTTCCATGTGCCCGAATGGCACTATACCCAAGGTGTACGTAACGCTGGACCGTCTCTGGAGTGGTTGGAGTGAAGTTAGTTGCTCCACGGAGACAAGCGAGCGATTTCGTGGAACAGCCAACTGAGGACCTTGAAAACCTGGTGCGCTGTCTTATGGACAACCAAACGTCACAATAATTGGAAGTCAGCATGGGCCGCGGATGCTGTGTGAACACTGCAGCCTGTTGGATCGGTTTGTGTCATTTCGAAGTCAGATGTGCGAGATCCCATTGAAAGTGGAGAAACTGGCTTCTGTTTGTCAAGGGTAGCACTGTCTGAGTACTTTAGCAGCTGACTGTTGCGTCCTTGTGGTTTTGTGCTCGATATAGTGCACTGTGATGTGTACAAGTCGTAGATTTGGCGTATTCTCTGGCAAACAATGTTCTCCACGGTAGTCCATGGTTGGTGTGTGGCAAGTTGTGCTTTTTTATAGATGGTAGTCGTATGTGTTACTGTATAAGAATTTATCAATATATACCCATAGGTAGTTTCATAGAGCGTCGTGAGTAGCTTGCTCTGGAAGCTATCTGGTGGTGATAGTAGTAGTAATCCAATATGTGGTTGTACATTATGTACCTAATCCTAGCAGACAGATGACCCTGTAGTTTGGTCCCATTATACCCCCAACACAAAAAAACTAATCCTAAGCTAAATTAAACGGTCATTTTTCGCATCCAATGTTTAACGCGAGAAGTCGTCTCCATTACTATGACTGTTGGTGTCTGAGGACTATGCGTTGTAAATTGTTAATGTTTTTCTCTGGATATGTATCTTAGGGCTACTGCTTATTCTTTTTATGTTATGGAAGACTTGTTGTTTTAATTTGTTCTGACTTCGGCTCAATAATCTTTATGTACTAGAGAAGAAGGTATTGTTTTACTGAAACTGTATTTCTTTCTGTTACCACATGTGTTTTGATATTTAGTAAATTAATTATTAAACTGAACAACACATCCGTACAATCTCTACTTGTACTTTATTCTCCCAAAATCGTACTCAACACTTTTAAAACAGGAAATTACTGAAGCAAATTATTTTGCACTGACAATACTTGATACAATATGTACTGGAACCCTTATATATAATCAATTAACACTAAATGATAATTACCATGGTGCGATATTAATTTCGATTTTACTAATGATGCTGTTACTGGATAGCTTTTCGTAAAACTGTCACGCAAACTAATTAATAACCAACTGTTCAGATTAGTTTACCAAGTCAATTCTAATTACAAGCAACACAAAAAAGTATCATGCAGCTGGAGCAAACACCAACGATTGGGAATGAGAACACTAGGGCCACAACGGTGGCACAGCAATCAGGTCGTAAAACATTTTTCACTTTACGCAGATCCCAGAAGCTACGCACTAGGCTACAGGCACTGTTTGGAAAGGAGCTCGGTGCCATGGTTATGGCCACAGCAGGGGACAGGAGGTCGAACATGGCAGGATGTAAAAGCGCATTGTGAGAAGCAGTGAAAAGAACGCTCTATATGAAAATGGGGATCTGCAAAGGGATGGAAAAATACACTACTGGCCATTAAAATTGCTACACCACGAAGATGACTTGCTACAGACGCGAAATTTAACCGACAGCAAGAAGACGCTGTGATATGCAAATGATTAGCTTTTCGGAGCATTCACACAAGGCTGGCGCCGGTGGCGGCACCTACAACGTGCTGACATGAGGTAAGTTTCCAACCGATTTCTCAAACACAAACAGCAGTTGACCGGCGTTGCCTGGTAAAACGTTGTTGTGATGCCTCGTGTAAGGAGGACAAATGCGTACCATCATGTTTCCGACTTTCATAAAGGTCAGATTGTAGCCCATCGCGATTGCGCGTTGGTCGAGATCCAATGGCTGTTGGCAGAATATGGAGTAGGTGTGTTCAGGAGGGTAATACGGAACGCCGCGCTGAATCCCAACGGCCTCGTATCACTAGCAGTCGAGATGACAGGCATCTTATCCGCATGGTTGTAACGGATCGTGCAACCACGTCTCGATCCCTTAGTCAACAGATGGGGACGTTTGCAAGGCAACAACCATCTGCGCGAACAGTTCGACGAAGTTTGCAGCAGCATGAACTATCAGCTCGGAGACCATGGCTGCGGTTACCCTTGACGCTGCATCACAGACAGGAGTGCCTGCGATGGTGTACTCAACGACGAACCTGTGTGCACGAATGGCAAAACGTCATTTTTTCGGATGAATCTAGGTTCTGTTTACAGCATCATGATGGTCGCATCGGTGTTTGGTGACATCGCGGTGAACGCACATTGGAAGTGTGTATTCATCATCGCCATACTGGCGTATCACCCGGCGTGATGGTATGGGGTGCCATTGGTTACACGTCTCGGTCACTTCTTGTTCGCATTGACGGCACTTTGAACAATGGACGTTACGTTTCAGATGTGTTACGACACGTGGCTCTACCCTTCATTCGATCCCTGCGAAACCCTACATTTCAGCAGGATAATGCACGACCGCATGTTGCAGGTCCTGTACGGGCCTTTCTAGGTACAGAAAATGGTGGACTGCTGCCCTGGCCAGCACATTCTCCAGATATCTCACCAATTGAAAACGTATGGTCAGTGGTGGTTTAACAATTTGCTCTTCACAATACGCCAGTCACTACTCTTGATGAACTGTGGTATCGTGTTGAAGGTGCATGAGCAGCTGTACCTGTACACGCCATCCAAGCTCTGTTTGACTCAATGCCCAGGCGTATCAAGGCCGTTATTACGGTCAGAGGTGGTTGCTCTGGGTACTGATTTCTCAGGATCTATGCACCCAAATCACGTGAAAATGTAAACACACCTCAGTTGTAGTACAATATATTTGTCCAATTCATACCCGTTTATCATCTGCATTTCTTCTTGGTGTAGCATTTTTAATGGCCAGTAGTGTATATGACACTCAGAGCGAGATTACTCTGCAGGACTCAAAGGAGATCAGTAGTAATTTACATTTGTAACGTGGAGGAACTCTCGCGAGTTAATGCAGCTATCATTAGTCGAAATGTGAAATCAACCTCGTAGTGGAAGAGCATATCCTCTTTCCATCCCATTCCAGTAAAGAATCGTGTGTTGCTGCTTAATCACAGCACATTATTCATGGGGAGGGTCGTTACTAATATTTTAGTGAACATATCCTTCGGCGGAATTCGAAGGTCCACAGTGGTTGCATAACGAGACTCCGGAACTGGCAGAACCCGCTAGATTTTCAGAAGGCGAACATATACGCACTTGGAGCTAGGCCTCCTGCGAAGAAACACTGTGTATCCGTTTGCATTTCCAGCAAACAATGTTTGAGCTGATGGTCGCTTTGAGTCTCTGTTACTCAGCCAATAACATATGCTGGGGCAAAACTTCTAACTTTCAACTATCTGTGGCCATTCTCTGCAGTTGAGCTCTAGAGCAATGCAATCTAGTTCCGCAACTCGTGCACCATGTGGCATGGTGGATGGGAAGTCAGTGGTTTTCTGAATGAAATCATGCAGTCAGCTAGCTGAATTCAACCTGTGCACTTAGGCAAGGGAACTGCTGCTCGTATGTACTTTTCTGCGTCTTTTCTTTAATATGTTTGCTAATTCAGCAATCATTGAAGTTTAACGTGGAGGCAACTAGTTTACATCACTAATATCATTTTTCCCAATTCCACCCAACTGTGTGAGGATATTAGCGTATATGTTAAATAATCCTTTTGAACCACTGTGCGATTTATAATTATTTGTGATATTTATTCAATGCTGCAAGTCAAGTCCATGTATATCTCCACAAGGTAATGAAGTCTCACAGCCGTTGCCTACCAATGACGCTATGTGTTGTGGATTGGCAAGAGAGCCAACCCACTATGAGAGGAAGCCGAAAGGCACGCGTTTTAGCTCCCGCAGGCTGGCGTGAGGTCTGGAACAGTTCAAGGAAATAAGACTAGCAAAAAAAGGACGTAGCTGTGGAATACTTAACTTTAATCCATAAATGGTGAACATCGCTCTTGACGGTACATGTTTTACAGCATCAATAGTAACTGGTAATGGCGCCTTGCTAGGTCGTAGCAAATGACGTAGCTGAAGGCTATGCTAACTATCGTCTCGGCAAATGAGAGCGTATTTTGTCAGTGAACCATCGCTAGTAAAGTCGCCTGTACAACTCGGGGCGAGTGCTAGGAAGTCTCTCTAGACCTGCATAGTGGCGGCGCTCGGTCTGCAATCACTGATAGTGGCGACACGCGGGTCCGACGTATACTAACGGACCGCGGCCGATTTAAAGGCTACCACCTAGTTGCCAAAGATTCCTACCGTCATCAAGGGTATATCAGCTGCCCTTTCTTTACTACATTATTTTACTGTAGTGTCCGTTTTGATTGTAAATGAAGCACTATGTTTTATTCTTCTTTGCAGAATGTTAGATGATGATCTCTTAGAAGACCGAAACCGGTCATCTGAAAATAAAAATAAACAACTTTATTCTATAGATACGTGAAACCCTACTCATAATGTCTTTGTCAGATATGTTACCCATATTTCGTGTGTAATTGGCCCAGCTCTGTTAAAATTCAAATACCTGATATAATTATCCATTGTGTAACTTTTATTTAATTATTCGCATGATCTATTCACTGCATGGGTCATGAGGTCCAAACATTGATAGCATCCCAGGGATATGCCTAACGATCAGTCGTAACTCCAAATAAGATTTGCTGACCCTGCCAAGATTTCGCGAACATTGACGATTTTTTGACGTATACAATCGTCATATATCTTTGAAGATATTTCGTTCACTGCGACCATCTGGTGTGCAGTTGTACAGATATAAAAAAGTTTAACCGTTTCATTTTTTAAATCCAAGACCAGAAAATAATGTTAGTCAGTCATAATAACAATAAACGTCTTGTACCAAAAATTACATAAAGGTGCTGGCACTGTTCAAATTTATACTTCTTTTTTTCAGGAAGAAGGAGGTAAGGATGGCCAGTAGTTTTCCTGTGCTTCAACATTGAAGCTTATGGGGATCTTATTTATCTGAATTTGTGCTGTCGGAAGGGTTTTATTGCATATTCGTGCGTACAATGGGGTTAGAGAACTTCCTGGACGGCCAGAAATAGTTTGTTTGTGTCAGCACCAGGACATGTCAGAGATAACCGTCACTCACGTATACAGTTTATTCAGGATGAATGACGAAGGAAAGGAGGCTTTCTATCTGAAAAAAAAAAGAATGTGGGTTAAACGCGGATTTCCAGCAATATAGTACGCAACAAATAGAGGCTAGAGAAAATCAGATCAATAATTTACAGGGGGACAGGTGATACAGACGTAGAGTCGAGAAACATACAGTACAGTTGGTACCAGCTGGAAACTGAATGTAAGTGTGAGATACGTGAGGTAAGTGTGACGATGACAAAGAATACGGAATATCTTGAGGCAGCTGGTCACGAGGTACTAACATAGAGTGTTACGAATCGTGCACCAACTCCTCCGATACCAGCGCCATTTCATGTTCAATCTTTTGTTACTGAGATGGTGTTGGGAAGTAAACAGCAACGCAGAAAGGCAATACGAAGTTATAAAAACATAGACAAAAAATTAGCAAAAGAAAAGACTGAAGGAGAAATTGGGAACAATAGTTTTGGAAAACAGACATCAGTACAAAAGCTGGAGGTTAAGCAACTGAAGGTTCAGGATAAATTCAGTAAAGTAGAATGCTAAGGTGGAAGTTAACCACTGTCGTGGAAGCGCTGCCACGGAACAGTGGCTCATCTTCAGACAGACCTGTCCCACCTAACCTCAACGGCCATGAAGAAATTACATTCATATTTCAGTTCAAAGAAATTCACGCTCGCATTAATCGTAGAAAGCGAGAAGCATTGGACGAGTTATTCAAAGAATGAGAACGTGGTATTAGCTCAGCATATAGAAACATAGAAAAGAGCAGGAAGAATAGTGTCAGGTGAGTGTCAGACTCCCATACACACAGCGAGTTCAATAATCATCTCCACTGGTACATCCATTAACACCAGCCGGAATGGCGTACCAGGAAACTGAAGATGACAAGACCAGACAAGACAACTCTTCCAGGAAGTTTCATATCAGTGCACACTCTGGTGCAGAGTGAAAATCTCATTCCGAAAAGAAAGTACTTCGTTGCTGTGTAAATATACATATTATTCTCTGACCGTTCGGTCTCCATCCAAAAATTGGGATTGAACAGTTTATTTGCACACCTATCAGAAAGAGACAATCAGAAAATAAGCATCTAATTGCAGTCGGGTGCCAGCCGTATGAGTAATTGCTGTGTGCATTTTAAGTGAATACTAGGCAAAAGGCAAGCAACGGCATGTAAAATTCAGCACCTTAAGGATGGAGCTTTATGCTGAATCACAATACCAATATCTGAAACAATATCTTAAAGAATTACTGAGATGTGAGTTTATGGAAGTGCCTTACGAGCAAAAGAAACTGATTAAAATCTCCCAGACGAAATTGCTTGACCCAATTCAGAGGGACATCGTGATCACAGTCGGCAGTAAAACGGTATTAACGCGTTCCACTACTTGTTGCAAAAACTTAAGTTCGATCACAGTGCTGGAGTAAGGGAGTGTGTACACTTTGTTTGAACTCACTTCATCTCAAAACGGTATGGCTCAAATAATTCGAACTGTTGAGCCAGGCAACCGCCTCAAAAGAATGAAAACAGGTGCAACAGGAATAATCAGTGTGGGTCATTTGACCACCGTACCCACCAGATGACAGGTGACAATGTAGGGTGAGACAATCAGCACAGAAACCGTTGAAGTCCAAAGTCCTGATCCGCTCAGGAATCAATGAAATATTGTTGTATAAAGGAATGATCAGAGTGACTGATTTGTGGTTGAGGCACCAACTTCACTTTTAGATGCTATGCAACTACCTGCAGCCTTACTAGTTTACTGTAATGAGTTAAAAAAGAAGTTCCAGCATGAAATTTTCTCTCTGCATTGGAGTGTGCTCTGATATGAAACTTTCTGGCAATTAAACCTGTTTGCCGGACCGAGACTCGAATTTAGGGCCTTTGCCCCGACTTCTAGTCTCGGTTCGGCTGACAGTTTTAAACGAGAAGTTATGAGAAGGTGTCGCAATGTTCGACAAAGAGAAGGATGATATTACCTGTTTCATAATCAACTTGATGGCGAGTGTCACTTTAGACTCATCAAGTTTCGGGGATCTATAAATCAATTCATGATATATGTCACAAGAAAAAAACATTAGCGAGTGTTCAAAATGTACAGGGTGAAAGTTTGTGGGGCAGAATGCGATGAGCGTGCAGAAATCAAGTAGCATATCAGGGCTGATTTCCTATGTCATTTGCATATTCTCTGTGTAAAATTTTGGTCATATGGAACCTGATAGTGAAGACTATATTCGATATCGACTTCGTGAAGTTCTACCGTATAGTATTGCACCTGAAACAAACATTTCCCATAGAAGCCCTGAATGGGACTGAACTTAAATTAAAATTCAGAGACATTTAGATGGTTTGTCTGATGGGAGCCTGGACATGTTAGGATCCAGGCTCAATGGCGAAGGAAAAGTACCATCAGGAAACACGTAACAGCAGTTGATGAATATTGCAGAGGATGAGTTAAATCTATAGGGGAAAGAAGTATAGTGTAGTTGACTCCTCACTTTTTCCACTGACAGAAACGATGGAAGAAGACGTGTCGGATACCGAAGAGGAATGCGAAGACGATGATGAGTGGGTGCATACTCTAGAAAAAGTTCGTACGATAGTCAACATTCTTTTCCACATAAGAGGATGGGTAGAACCGATGGTAAACAAACCGAAGTGACAGCAGTGATGAATACGAATGGGTAAACATCGAATGCAAACATAGCACCGGGAAAAGAAATACGTTGTGAACACAGGAATTCCAGCTATTATAATAGGAGAAACGGAAAATAAAGAGGTAGAAGGACTGAATATTGGTGCCGAGGATGACCTATGCAGAACTTATTCAACGTGTAAGTTGAGCAGAGACGGCAAAATTGGAAGAATTTGTGAGTATATATCACGATTAATTAATTAACAGGATAGTTAGCATAAAAATGATGTGAATATCCACAAAGGCGAACGTGTGAATTAAATGTGTGTTTTTTTTGTTCATTAGAGTAAGTAAAGGTGCAGTAAGGCAGATCAGGTTCGCAATAGGAGAGAACGTTTTGTTGAAAGCAAGGAGAAGATCACGTAAAACAAGTTATTAAGCTACAAGTTTTTATACTCCCACTGTGAGCCATACCGTGTAAATCGTAGACTCTGTGTGGACGTCGTGGATCAGGCCAGGGCATGTTATTCAATAGCTGAGTACAACAGGAAAAACGATGTGTGCTGCAAACTGGTCGACGACCGTCTGGCCACTACCTGATCCAACGGGCAGTCATCTTAGCCCACATCCTACGGCGATATCAAGAGGCTATACCTGGAGAGACAGCCCTTCAAATCTTATAAGATGAACCAGGCAGCCTCTCAGTTGATCTAGACCAGCAGTTAGTGTGTGTTGAATGCAAAAGACTTAACTAACGTGCTACCTACACAAATCCATACAAATCAACAAATCTCCAAACATTTAGAAACTCTAATTTTGCGATTCTATCAACTCTGATGAACCTTGTAATGCTATGAACTGGAACCATATTTTACTGTAAATTAAGAAAAGTTGCGGTTTTTAATGGTCTCATAGCTTAAGTGAGACGGGCTAGGGATGCGCACCATCATAATGACTAGCGTTTAATAATGAAACATAGATGTTTGGAGAAGCTGCTAATTAATAACAACGTGAATCTCGTCTCACGAATTGTACTGCACTTCCATCAACAGATTTTTTACATGTCGGGAAATATCATCTTTATCGCACTGTTCTGTTTATCATGAGAGACTAACGGACGGTACAATTGGTGTGATTTGCGAACCAGTGATATGTACTTTGTTTTCTGAACACTGTATTATCAGGGATAATACACATATTTTTAAATGTAGTAAGAGCGTTTTCTTAACATTCTATTTTCAGGGAGTGGACAGTCGGTCTCTTTTAAATAACAAAACTGCTCTTAAGCGAGCGGCCCCTCTAATGGAATAACCATTAAGCACGCCACTGGAGTTGTTGAATTCTGTGTCTTTCCGTAAACTTGTAATGTTTTCTCTTTTATTATATTTAATTTGTTTGTTGACAACCATTGGTCTCCATCTGGAGGAATTTAATTATACACTGTAGTTTAGTTTAGACATGACACCATCTGTGTTAAATTTACTCTCTAGTACTAGGATGTAGATTGCTTTAACATACAGTAACACAAGTATAGATATTCATAAATTTTGTCACGTTTTGGGTAGTTAAATTGTGTACTGATGTCAGCATTTGTACCACTGTATGGAATTTCGCATGACATATCGATATATTTAGATGTATTCTGTCCTTAACTGATTTCATCATGAGTAAAGGTGTGATTTATTAGTCCTTGCAGCAGATACGTATCATTCTAGAAAGTGTTCTTAATGCTGCTTCTCGAATTGTGAGTTTGCAACTTGCGAAGTTCAGCGTCCTGTCCTCTGCTGTGGCCCTAAAGGAGCGCTGAGCTCCATTCTAAACATCACATATCGCCCAGATACTTCACATGCTTAAGATCATTCTAAAACTCAAACGGAGAGAACGACTGCTGTGGTGGCTGAAAGTTACAAGCTTGGTAACAGCATCTGTGATCAGCTCTGAGACTGAGTCTCAAAATGACCATCAGATAAAGCGCAGTGGGCTGAAAGTGTTCCCGTTCTGGAGCACTTGCTCCAAGTGTGTTCATGCTCGTCGTCTAAACATATTGTTGCTTCTGCCAATACTGTATTATCAATAGCGCCGCTGCAGGTCCTCAGAGTTCAGCCCAATGAAAAACTCATTATAATATTTTCAGTCTCTCTCCTCTTAAAGAATCTTTTCTAATAAACCAGTAACACTGATTTATCTGAGAAAGCAGAAATTTTCTTCCACGTTGAAGCTGGTTACTCGTTGCGGTCAATGATAGCGGCTGTATGTAGCAAGCTGCAAGATTTTACCTACGCTACAGAAGTAATTTCAGTATTCCATTCCACGGCTACCTTACAAAATTACTCAACAATTATTGCTGACCATTTTTGAGTCCATCACTTTCGCTCTGGTTGTCTCATATTTTATCATCCCCTTGCACATTGAAATTGTATGAGGTAGTATAATAAGACTGACGTTTATACATTATCTGTTTATTCAGTGATATGTGAAACTTACTTTTATATGATTAATAAACCATCCATATTTGTCTTAGAACTTGAAGACAACGCGAATTTCTAGCTATTGTAAAACTATGAAGAAAATTAGAATGGAAATTTAGGCGATGGTACATCTTCGTTTACTGATAAAAAAAGATAGTTACGTAGAAAGACGACGGGTGTTTTAATGAGATGACAGGATATGCCATCCGAGAGATATTAAATGTACTGTTAATGGTTCAACGTCTTGCGTCAATAGATAGCGAAATAGCCTAGCTACGAGGGAGGGCAGCATCTGTGTTCATCTTGTAACAGGGAATGCTCACTTCTAGAAGGCTCGGTGTGGTACAAGCAGTCAATCATTCCACGTAGACGTACTCTTTCTTATTACAGGCAAGTGAGCGAGCATGACAGGGGTCATATTGTGGCCTTCCAGATGGCAGGACGGTCCTTGCCACATAAATAGGACGTGCTGCGTCTGCAGTGCAACGATGGAGGTATCAGCGATCACGTGAATATTCTCACACCAATAGACGAGGTTCAGGACGTCCATGTGGTTCCTATAGACTCTATCAGCAGGTGGGACTATATCAGGCATGCCCTTCACCTCAACAGGATAGGGAAGAGAAAACAGTCTGGGCTAATAGCTAATAACTTAATGGTGCCGGGGGGGGGGGGGGGGACACTGTCACAAGTGGTAAAGTACCAGTGGTTACAAGTGACAGATCAGCAGGTTTTCTTAGAGCAGGGAGGGCAGAAAGAAAAGATGTTCAGAGAGAGGCTGAAAGTGACATTCACATTGATAAAACAGGCTGCCAGAAAGCATATTTTAATGTACACAATTCATGTAGACAGCCTCTGATTGAAACTAGACATACTCAGAAATTGTCAGGAAAATTAGGTTCATCCAGTGGTACTTCAGCCAGTGCACAAATTCGGTTATGACTACAGTATCAGAATGTCCGAGGACTAAGGGGGTAAGCTTAATGAGTTGCTTATTTGTGTTGAAGAATTAGAGTTGAGCAAACCAGCTGATCTGCCTCTTTGAACATCATGTGACAACTGGTATAGATACGTTAAATGTTACAGGATTCGTGTTAGCTTCTTATTTCTGTAGAGAAAATATGGAGAAAGGAGGAGTTGCCATATTGGTCAGAAACCGTTTTGATCTCAAGAATAATGATATCAATAACTTTTTTTCAGAGCAGCACTTAGAAGCTTTTGCAACAGACGTAGTATTTCATAATAAGTCCTTTATAACGGTAGTTATATACAAATCACCTTCAGGAAATTTTAACCTCTTCATAGAAAATATGCAAGCTCTGCTGTCTCATCTCACAGTAAAGAACAAGTAAATAGTTGTTGCTGGGGATTTTAATGTGGATTCATTGAAAAGCTCTATCGGAGAACAATTATTGCATCATTTAATTTAGTTCCTACGGTGAACTTTGCTACTAGGATATGTAAATGCTCTGAGACTGCCATTGATAACATCTTTGTAGACAAATCTAGAGAAAAAGGTCATATCACAAAACCAATATTAATTAGGGTATCTGATGAGGAAATGCAGCATCTTGTGTTAATTGTTGAAACTTGTCAGAATTAAAAAACCTTTTATACCTGAGTACAGGAGGGTAATAATTAAGTAAAAAATTGAGAAATTCAGGATATCTCTCAAAGACATGAACTGGATAGATGTTTACTGTACGTCTGACTCAAATGGAAAATACAAAGCATTCGTTAATAAAGTTGCCTCCAGTTCTGAAAATTGTTTTCCCCTAACGGTAACTCAAATCACACAGAAGTCAAAAAATAAACTGTTTATTACACAAGGAATAAAGATATCATGTAGGACAAAAAGGAGACTGTATGTACTATCTAGGAAGAGGTGTGATGTTAGAAATATAATCTATTACAAAGAATACTGCAAAGTATTGAACCAAGTCTTTCAGATATAGAAGCAGCTTTGTTATGAGAAAAAGGTAATTACATCAGGCTACAAAATAAAAACTGTATGGCATATTGTGAAGACAGAGGGAGGTGGGGCCAAAAAGGAAGAGAAACAGATATCTCTAAAAATAAATGAGACTTTAGTAACAAGTACATGTATTTTAGCAAACCTCTTAAACAAATATTTCATTTCTGTTACTGACAGCTTGGGGTTATCAAGTTCAGTGAAGAGTGCAACGGAGTATCTGACACCAGTCTTTAAAAATAGCTTCAGTAAAATGGATATTACACCATCACAAAATCGTTAAAATCTCTAAGTATTCCAGTGGGTATGATAACATATCAACAAAGTTAATCAAAGAGTGCTCATGTGAGTTGAGTTCTATCTTAAGTTATTTGTGTAATCAATCTCTTATCAGTGGAACATTTCCAGACTGGCTAAAATATGCTGAAGTTAAGCCTCTTTACAAGAAGGGGGATAAAGAGATACCATAAAACTATCGACCAATTTCACTTTTGCCAGTTTTCTCAAAAATATTTGAAAATGTTGTGTTCAAGCGTCTCCTTAAGCATCTGACAGCAAATAATATATTGGAGAAGTCACAGTTTGGATTTCTTAAAGGTTCTTCTACAGAGAATGTTATTTACACTTACAGTGAGAATGTACTTACTTCATTAGATAATAAATTAGAGGCTAATGGCATTTTCTGTGACCTGTCTAAAGACTTTGACTATGTGAACCACAGCATTATCTCAAGATAGAATATTATGGTGTCACCGGAACTGTTGGGAAATGGTTTGAGTCTTACCTATCTAACAGGAAAGAAAGGGTGTTGTTATGAACTACCTGTGCAGTAAGCAGTCAGTCTTTATCTGACTGGGAATTAATTACATGTGATGTTCCTCAAGATTCCATCTTGGGTCCATTGCTTTTTTTGTGTACATTAATGACCTCTCATCTGTTACATTGCCAGATGCTAAGTTTGTTTTGTTTGCAGATGATGCAAACATTGCAATAAGTGGCAAGTCAAGTACAGATTTAGAAATAGATGGTGATCAAATTTTCACTGACATTAATAAGTGGTTTGAAGATAATTCACTGTCATTAAAATTTGAGGAGATCCACTATATGCAGTTCAGAACCTTTAACAGAGCATGAGAATAACATATGAAGACATGCAGATCGAAGAGGTTGACAATGTTAAATTTATGGGGTTACAGCTCGATAATAAACTCAGTTGAGTAGGTCATCCCAGAGAATTGCATAAGCACCTAAACAAGTCTGTATTAGCCATGATAATGACGTCAGATGTAGGAGACATAAATATAAAAAAAACTTGCATACTTCGCTTACTTTCATTCCATTATGTCATATGGGTTTATATTCTGGGGCACCTTATCTAACCGAACAAAAGTTTTTAGGGTGCAAAAGCGTGTGATAAGAATAATTTGTGGTGGAAATTCAAGAACATCTTGTAGAAATCTGTTCAAGGAACTTTGTACTCTAACCACTGCTTCTCAGTATATATATTCCTTAATGAAATTTGTTGCAATTAATACATTTCTGCTTCCGATTAATTGCTCAATACCAGGAATAAGAACAATCTACATAAAGACCTAAAATCGCTTACCTTGGTCCAAAAATGGGTCCAATATTCAGGAACACACATTTCCAATAAATTACCAGCAACAATTAAAAACTTGGTTTCAGATAAAGCACGGTTTATACAGAATTTGAAAGACTTTTTGGTAGGCAACTCCTTCTACTCCATAGATGAACATCTTGCCAGAGACTGTTAAGCCAGCTTAAGTAAAAATATCTGTTAGATTTCAGTTTTGACACCACTTGGTCACAACAGTCAAGATTAGGTATTTTGTGTATGATAAATTTATTAATACTGCATAACAGTGTTTCATTCTGACAGTGTGGTAATTCTGTAAATATTAGCTGTTCCAGTTTACTGCGCTGTATTCACCTATTTCGACTATTTCCTAACAAATGATCAGGGTAGTAAGTATTATATTTAAATGTTTTATGTTTTTATATTTTACTTTCTGACATATTGCACACACACGAGAATCATCTCATTTTTTGGCTCTGTGTAACGGAAACTGAATCTAATCTAATCTAATCTAATCAGCAAAGACGCCCGCATGGATCGTCGTATTGCAGGGCCAGCAGCGACAGATCGTACAGCTACCATAGCGCAGATAAGAAGGCTTATGAGCCCAGATGTGTCAACATGAAGTGTTGCGAACTGGTTATTGGCAATGGGACTGCGGGCACGCGCACCTTTAGTCCGTGTTCCACTCGCAGCATCGACATGCACGGCTCTACTGGTGCTGTTAGAGGATCACTTGGAAAATGGAATGGCGCGCCATGGACTTCAGCGATGAAAGCAGATTCTGCCTTCAAGGAAGTGATGTATCTGTGCTAGTGCTTCGTAAATATGGTGAGAGCTGTCTCATGAAGTGCATTCGTCCAAGACACATTGGACATACCACAAGCCTTATGGTCTGGGCTGTGATAAGCTACAATTCTCACTCACCTGTGATGTTTCTGGAGGGGACGGCAACCAGTAGTCAGTACGTGCAGAATGTTGTTAGACCTGTTCTTTTTCTCTCCTGCAACTGGAAGGTGACGTGTTGCTCCAACAGGATAACGCTGGCCCACACACTGCAAGTGAAAGTCAACGGGCTCTGCAACAAGTGAAGCTAATTCCTGGTCATTACGATCTCCGGACTTGTCTCCAGTCGAGCACCTGTGTGATGTGATGGGACGAGAAGTGGATCGTTTGATTCGTCAACGAGCAACTCTTACAGAACTACGTGATGAGGTTGAGCAGGAGTGGAATTACGTATCCCACGACAGTATTCGCTATCTGTACTGTCGACTTGATGACAGATCCAGTACCTGTGAAGGCTACACCACTAATCTAATTAATATGGGTTTTTCATCATGGGTCGATACTTGGTACCTCAAAACCACTGGTGCTACCGATCTAGAAATGCAGTTATTTCATGTACTCCATATGCACCGTTGCATCTATAAACCTTGAGTGAACTGGAAACTTCTAAAAGGGCGTACTATTATTTTTGGCTGTGTATAACCAAATAAAAGCTGACAGAAGAGTTACACATAGGTTTCACCTCCGCATGTAAATTTAATAAAGAAGAACTTACTGAATTCACAGTCATGTGGAATTTCTCTGTGAGATGAGTCGTCTGGCTTACTCAGAGGGTGCGAGGGCTACAAGAGTATAACAGCAAGCAGGTCGTAAAGATTCTTTCAGTAAATGGGAGAGTCCCAAGCAGGTGTAATCTGGACGATGGGAGCTCAGTGCCTACGCGAGGGCCACAGGACAGGAGACCAAACTTGGAAAGTTTTAAGCGCACAATGGGGGAAGCTGCATAGAGAACACTTTCTAAAATGATAATGGTCTTCGGGAGGGGGGGGGGGGATAGTAAAATATGAGACACTCAGAGCCAGTACGCCTACTCGAAGGAGGTCAGCAGTAACTGCTGTGTGAATCTTGTAAGGGAATCCAGGATTGGCTCTCTCTCTCTCTCTCTCTCTCTCTCTCTCTCTATATATATATATATATATATATATATATATATATATATATATATATATATATATATATATCGTTGTTTTTTTGGAGGGACGAAAACTTGTAGGTGCCCATGTACGGCCCCTATCGGTGACCAAAACATTAAACCAATATGATAGTGGGAGGGGATTTCTGCCTTCTGACAGAAATTAATGTTACTGGTTAAGTAGCGAAGATACTTTAAGCGGAGGAGGATTGCTAATATTGTAAGTAGGATGTTTAGGTTTCTATGTTGGTAACGCCACGTAGCGCTCTGTATGAAAATCACTGACTCTGCTGTGTGCAGTCTGTGGCTGGTTTGCATTGTTGAATATTTGCTATTGTAGTGTTGGGCAGTTGAATGTGAACAGCGCGTAGCGTTGCGCAGTTGGAGGTGAGCCGCCAGCAGTGGTGGATGTGGGGAGAGAAATGGCGGAATTTTGAGAGCAGACGATCTGGACGTGTGTCCGTCAGAAAACGGAAATTTGTAAGACTGGATGTCAGGAACTAATACATATATCATGACTTTTGAACACTATTAAGGTAAATACATTGTTTGTTCTCTATCAAAATCTTTCATCTGCTAACTTTTATTGAGGGACCCACAAGAGAGGGTAATATGTACGATGTCTAAATTATTATTATTATTTCTGTATTGGGTCTTCAAATATTACAATAAAATTAGAAAATGTGCCCTTATTTAGAAAAGAGGTAATGACCATAACCAGACACTGTATCAAGACAACAGGTCTTCTGACATCTAGGAGCACAACAGCAGGCAGTAAAACCCTAACGTGTGAATTACAAACCAGTCTGGATGAAGCCACGAGTGATGAGGTGCTGTCGCAATTCTTTTGCAGTTCTTTGTTCGTAGTATGGGCAATATGACGCTCTTATAACTAATTCCAAGGTTATTATCGCATATTTCGTTATTCCTCAGTATAAAATCAAGGCTGGTTACACTGCGAATGGTATCAGTAGGCCAAATGTATATGAAGCTATCCAATACGGATGTGATACTACCCGTGACTGTTTATGCAACATAAGTATAGAAACCTGCACCCAGTAACTTTTTAAAAAAAAAAATTCGAGTATTTGTAAAATTCTATAAACCGGTTTTCGACCATTTTCACGCTCTTCTTCTTATGGTGCACACACTACTTTGTAGCGTAATGCTGGGTGTCCATTAGGTTTCAAGCCAGCATCCATCATTACACTATGTAATAGTCATACGACCGGCTGTGCACCATCGAAAGACGAGCCTGAAAAGATAAGAAAACCGGTCTATGGAATAAAAAAGTACTCGTATTTTAAAAAAAGAGACTATTTACAGTTTCCTTTATTTATATCAAGTCTATACATTTTATAAAACCTTTTTTTGCTGTTTAACAGAAATTAGATCATATTTGGAGACGGATGGAATGATCAGGAAAACGGAGCAGTGAAACATAACCTAGCCACCTAGTTCTGCAGGAACGTTTAGCCGGACATGGCGGCTATCGAGGAGGCGCTCAGTGATGTTATCACCGTTCACAATCATCAAGATTTAAGACGAACCAATTACTGGACGTGTAATTGCTAAACAAATTCGTACTACATGCTTTTGTTTTTCATTCTTAGCATTCTAATTTACTGTGATACGCTAGTCTGTATGGGTAGTATGTGTATGGTGTTTCCCCGGTCAGTTTCAGCCAACATGCATAGAAACCATTCCTGTTGTTGTTTTCTGCGTTGATATACTTCACAGATATTTGCATGTTACGTAATCGATATCTGAGAAATGATCTTGAACTCTTTACCTTTATCCGAGACTGGGGCAAGCTCATAATAAGTATTCTGGCTTGGCTTGGCATTCAAAAGACACATACAAAAATCTCGCCTTTTTTTATTGTATGTAGGATAAATAGTTCAAACTCATTTGAGATGTTCGTCGTTGGAGACAATTTGGGATGAAATTTGTTCGTTTTTCACTTGTGTTTGGTGTCACAGATTCAGAAGACGCCCCTTACTTCGTCTAGTTTTCATTTTCTCTTAGTAGGAGATTTCAGAATGCGGAAGACTTATATACAGCTTACGTTAATTAATGAGCTGCGGAATTAGGGACACATGCATCGTTGGTACAAATGAAACAGTAAAAATGAAACAGTTTGCCATGCGTTTAGCCACGTGTCACTGTCATTGTAGTCCCATGGAATTAATTTGGGCAAAGGGTTTCAGACCATGTCGGAGAAAAAAACAAAACATTCAAGAAAACAAGCAGTGAATCGCTCGTGCATGAAGTAATAGACAATGAGGCAACAGACAACGTATCACCTGTAGCGTGGGCGTAGACTGTGTGGCACGCTGAAAACCTTTGGAAACAAGAACTTGACAGAGAAGTGACGATGGATATAAGCCTGGAGCCCATCATCGTAAATTTAAAATCAGAGTGTTCGGAAACATATTCAAGTAGATGTGACGATGGTATTACGATCTAGACTAAGGAATAAAGTAATAATATTTTTTAGTTTGAATGACTTGTGGTTTAAAAACTGTCTTTGTCGACATATCAGTTGCAAACATAATAATGAGAACTTGCTAGCCCTTTTGAATAGGACGTTGTATCCTTTTAACCATGCAGACATATTGCCGCCACCATGTTTTAAACCTTTGTCATTTTCAAGGCACGAACTGGATAAGACCTTAAAATGAGAGTAATTGTTACTAAATTAGAATTATATTAATACCTTCAGCTGCTAACGGGCGTTGATATACATCAAGCGGGACAGTTGAAAATGTGTGTCCCGACCGGGACTCGGACCCGGGATCTCCTGCTTACATGGCAGACGCTCCATCCATCTGAGCCACCGAAGGCACACTCGCGCACGCCTCCCGCGAGACCCACATTCTCACTTTATATGTCCACACACTACATTTGTAGTGTCCCGCCCTAACTATATGTATATGGATATGGACATGTCCGTGAGAACAGACACCATATCCGTAAAGTGTATAGTTCTGTCAACACCGGCCATGACCTCCTTCTTCTGTGCGGATGCACACATGTTACCCGAACTCTTACGGGACGTGGTAAGAATGCCTTCCACGAGTAGTGAGTGTGTTGGGTAGGGACACTACGAATGTAGTGTGTGGACATACAAGGTGGGAATGTGGGTCTCGTGGGAGTCGTGCGCGTCTGCCATGTAAGCAGGAGATCCCGGGTCCGAGTCCCGGTCGGGACACACATTTTCAACTGTCCCCGTTGATATATATCAACGCCCGTTAGCAGCTAAAGGTATTAATGTAATCCTAATTTCGTTCTAGGTGGCTGCAGGTCATCAATGTGTCTGTTGTTTCGGGCATGTCCGAAAGACACCATAAGTATGTAATTGTTACGTGTCAACATATCGGTGGTTTACGATGTTATCTGTCAGATTCCGTGGAGTTATTTGCAGTTGACGGTTAATTGTTTGCTTTGATCAATGAATTATTAAAGCGTTCTCTCACTGCAATATCGATTGTGTTAGTTTACACTCATAATGTCCGTTAACAACTAAAACTATGACAACTTACTGACCATTTTTACGATAGTCTTTTACATTAGTCTTTTCTACCACTAATTCAATGTCGTTTTGAGGAAAATTGTACTTCACGTCTCCACAAAGCTGTGCCAGCTGTTCTCGCCTCCCGACGTCACACAGAGTAAGTCTGTGGAGCAGTGGACGTGAATTAATGACGTGGATTAATATATCTCTCATGACGATTTATCGAAATTGGTTTTAATGGTCATTATTCGTCTCATAGATTTGAACGCATAGTACAATGTACAGTAGACAAGCGAGACAGACTATTATCCGCAACAGTGCAGTTCGGCAGCGTGGACTTTCGTTTGCTCTCTCCCTGCTGCCGCGCATGCGCAGTTCTCACCCCTCCCCCCCCCCCCACTCTTCCTGTCCACTCCGCCTCTATGCGCGGGAGCGCCCTCCTAGGTGACGGGGTCTGTTTAATAGCTTGATAGTTCTACTGCTTTATATTGTTCATTGCACAAGGCAGTCATATAGAAACACATTCAGTATAGGTGAAAGATCCCTGTAATCTTTGTTTACTACCACTGGTCATTAGTTACAGGCATGGTAGTGCTGCACGTTTCCTGAGCCCGAAGAAATTGTATGGTTGTCTCGGGTCACAAGTGTAAGAATTTTCGTGGTGGCGAGTACACGGAATAAGACGCACGCACTGTAACCACTTTATTGAGAGATCATATGACGCCAAAAATACGCGTTAGCACAGACAGTGTGAAACGAACTAGACGAAGACCAGGGTAAAATGAAAGACATTACACACAGATTATGGCTGTTTTTCTTAATTTTTTTTCGACGTCCGACTGGTCGCGAAATGGAAACCACAGTTCACTTGCAGCGTTAACTACCTTTTCCAGCCACTTTTCCACATGGTCTCCATTCAGACTTAAAAATTTGCCGTATAGTGGTACCAACTTGGCAACAACCTCTTCATAGGAGGCAGATGCCTGTGATGTACGGCAATTCCCTACGCTGGTCTACTAAGCCTAAATGCTGTCCTCATAGCCAGCAGCTCATGTGAGCAAAGAGATAAAAGTTAGAGGGAGCCACGTCAGTGCTGAATGGTGTGTGATGAAATACTTCTATCGGAATCTCTGCAAGAACTTCTTCATATCACCTGCAGTATACAGCTAAGAATTGTCATGACGAAGAAATCTGACATTTCGAAAATAATCTGGGGCTGAAAACATAAGAACCCGTGTATAACGATTTTATGTCACTATTTTGCTTGCTCTTCAGGTCGATATCGTAACAGATGTTTCAGTCGAACTGACCATATCTGTGATACCATTGAGTCTTGGATATGTATCATGCATATCTCTGTAAGTTGTGGTCGGCAGTTAAGCGGTCCTGGTTCAATAAAAGAGCACACTGTTTTGGATTTCTAGTAATGTTCCTGTTATAACACGTTGTCACCGTCATCGCATAGAAAATGAATAGTACACGCTACTAGTGAAGTTAATAAAGTTTCTCATGTGTGTAAGATGGAACGTATGTCTTGACATTGTTCCAAAAATACAAAAATATGACACTGTCCAATTATATTTGTGACGGTTTACGGAAACATAGCAGATGTACAAGATCAGTGTACGGTTACACAAATAATTTGTAAACTATTTGAGAGAGTATATTGACTGGCTGCTACTGAAATCTCATAGTAGAAAGTTTTGTTACGTGTTCTGTAAGGGTTTTCTTCATTGCTATTACACTATTGTAAAGAAACTGGTAGCTCATCATGCAGTGTTATCGTACCTAGGAGCAACTTCTGTGAATTCAACCAACCGCAGTCCGAGGTATACTTTTTCTTCTCACTTTTTGCAGTTACTGGTCTGTTTTATTTTATTGTAGTTACTGCCATATTTCATGGATATTACGTGTAACGATTCCCTCAGAAGTGTAACGTTTACAAATAAGAGCAACTTCCTCGGTGAAAATAAAGCTACAAACTAGTTATTTACATAATTCGATTTTAAATTTGATCTTAATCTAGAATACAATTTAAGGTAATACAGAAACGTACAGATACAATCTGTTCAAAAATTCATTCTGATGTGGAAAGAGTAACAAAGTAGAAGTTATTTCAATCTGAATATATACCTGTCTCCTCTGTGTGCCAGCTGCATTAGTTCATAAGAGAGACAGTTAAACATTTTTATGGCTACGTTCTTTCCAGGCAAGGTAGAGATTAAGTTGATAACACTGTAGGCAAAATTATATCCAAATTCTATACTTATTAATTACACTTTTGTTTTTAAATTGTGTCTGATTATTCAAAACAATGTTCATAAGGGACGAACTATTTATCATTTTGTTACCAGCATACCTACTTTATCCAACAACTACCGACATGAACTTCTACAATCGATACCACAATCACCATTCAGAATTCTGCTTATATCATGCCTGTTGAAGAGCTGACATTGTTGACTGATTCCAATTTCTTATAGTTATGCAGCCTGAGAGAGCTGGACACCAACGAACGTAGAAATTCTGACATTAAAATGGTTTAATCACAAAAAACACTTAGAGAAAACGGCGGAAATCGGAGTGACAGTTGCGAAATCACAATCGCCACTTCAAACTGAATTTTTCCTCAGTTTCCTGTACTAGCTCGTTGGTGACTACAGACCTCTTCCATCATAACGAACATTCGTACTTTCAATCATAATCAAATGACACAATTTGACACCACACCTCAATAGAGAATCCGACTGAGACTCAGAACGGAAAATGCCCCTCTGAATTTTGATAGCTTTCCTTCTAACCTTGGAATAACACCTGGCACCAGTTTTCTAGCCAATCCCAGAATGGGTTGAAGGGCTCCTTCCACGAGCCATCTGGAAATCCTTCACTGGCTTCCACTATCACGTAAAAAATGTATCCGCCGGTGAGATTCCTGTTTATGAAAGCGAGAACCGACTATCGCTCCGTTCCCATAGCCAGACCTGTCGAAATTTGTAGAGATTTTCTAGAGCTTCGCAGAGTGCTCCCACGAAATGAGCAGAGTTTGGAAATTTCACAGGCCTGGGCCGGCCGGAGTGCCCGAGCGGTTCTAGGCGCTACAGTCTGAAACCGCGCGACCGCTACGGTCGCAGGTTCTAATCCTGCCTCGGGCATGGATGTGTGAGATGTCCTTAGGTTACTTAGGCTTAAGTAGTTCTAAGTTGTAGAGGACTGATGACCTCAGAAGTTAAGTCCCATAGTGCTCAGAGCCATTTGAACCATTTTCCAGGCCCATTTGCTACCATACTTCTGGGGAGGGTGTCTGTAGACCTAAAAACAGTCGGGTAATGGGACGTGGACAGCAGAGAACCTCACCAAGGGTTTGCTAGCAAGTGGAGCTCTCATCCGTTCCAATGTTGTGTTCCCGTTCAGGTAGAGAGGGCGCCAGTCGTTCGTTCCACTGCCCGTTCTTCGAGGTACCTGCAGGACAATGCCTGAAAGGCTTGCTCGGCTACCCATGTTGTCCGCTAACGTGAGAGCCTGAACGACAGGCAACTCCTCAAGAGCGTGCGAAACGTTTCACCCGATCCTGTCCACAAGAATTCCCCTGATCCAAAGTAGATAGTTAAAGGTAAAACCTACTACATCATGAAATGTTGCATATGAGTTATTTACATTGCTACAAGCTGCACCCTAACCTCTCATGTAATCACCGTGCTATACAAGTGAAAAGTCGACAAATAAAAAGCTAATCGGAAAGTAAATGAAGCAAGAGATTCCTGCATGCGTATTCAGTATGCAAGTAGGTAAAACGTAAAGCCTGAAACATGCCCCACCTCACACGGTTAATCTGAAACGCAAGGTCGGTATACAGCGCGAATTACACATATTTCGTTGTCAAGAGTGCGTCGCAGAATTGATTTCACCTTTGTCGGAATCATCAGTTGTAACGCTCAGTTTTAACAACTAATGTAAGCGAGCGAGGAGCGACTTGGGTTTCTCGCTGTCGCAGTTGTACGAACAGTGAGATACTGATTAAGTTTTCACCCACTGCTTCTCAAATTACATGAAAACGCTTACTTTCAGAGTAGTCCTCTCATATCGTTAGCATCGGTTTCACTCACGATTATCGAAAAGTTAGTACACCGATACAAGCAACATTGATTGATATTATTCTCTATCATATATTCATTACATAAACTGGCCTGTAAGATGTTACAGTAGATCTTTCTTTGCTTCGTTTAACCTGCCTAACATATCAGAGCGTTTCCGAGCATCATGTATTTCCTTTGTGTTATTTAGATTGCTTCTCTACACTCCCATCAGAATAAATATGCGTTGAATTATTTTTGTGTGTTCTCTCTTCATGATCATAAGCAGTTTGCGGACTGAAACTCATTAAGAGCTTTAATTGGCACTAACACCTTTCTACCAAAGAAACCACTGTTGTTGCCCGCTTCAGTTCGTGAGTTCATCTCTCCTCCAGGCTCGTTCTGACAAGGCACAAAAATTAAAATATCAGCCGTTTTCGATACAGTAACGCTCATCCTGGAATAAGCCCGTAGAACATTATTCGGTCATACTCTGCTTTATATGTTCTTTTATGAAATAAATTTAGCAAATTATCTTTCGCTAAAGTCTGTTTGATGTAGGATTTGGAACGTATACTGTACTTGAACATTATGAATTATCTCGAAGAAATCGATTTCTTGACAAACAGCCAAGACGGATTAAGAAAACATCGTTATTGTGAAGCGCAACTAGCTCTTTATTTTCGCGAAGTTATAAGTGCTATTGACAAGGGGAGTCAGATGTATTCCATATTTTTATGTTTTCTAGACTGTTGACACTGTTCCTCACAAGCGACTTCTAATCACATCGCATACCTATGGAGCATCATCTCAGCTGTGCGACTAGAGTCGTTGTTTCCTGTCCTTAATGTCACAGTTCGCAGTAAGTGAAGGAAAGTCATCGAGTAAAATAGAAGTAATATATGGCGTTCCCAAAGGAAGTTTTATAAGCCCTCTGCTGTGCGTGATCTACATAAACGATGTAGGAGGCAAACTGAGAAACCCCCCTGATATTGTTTGCTGATGATGTCATTTACCATATAATAAAGTCATCATGAGGTTAAAACGCAATTTGCGAAACGACTTAGATAAGATAAATGTATGGTGCAAAAAGTAGCACTTCACTTTAAATAACGAAAAGTGTGAAATTATATACGTAAGCACTAAAAGAAATCCGCTTAATTTCGTTTACATGATAAATCACACAAATCTAAAGGCGGTAAATTCAGCTAAATACATAAACAGTACAATTACGGATAACTCTAGCTGGAATTATCACGAAAATAATGTTGTGGGTAAAACAAACCAGAACACTACGGTAATGCAACAGGACTACTGAAGAGACTACGTATACTACACTTGTCTTCTAGAGTACTGCTGTTCAGTGAGTGATCCACCTCAAATAGGATCAACGAACATCGATAAAGTTCAAAGAAGAGCAGCTCGCTTTTTTCCATTTCGACATTGGGGAGACAATGCTACGGATATGACACACGAACTGGGTGCCGTCATTAAAACGAGGCGCTTTCGACTGCAGCAGGATCTTCAAATTTCAATCGTCAACTTTCACCGCCGAGTATGACAATATTTTATTGGCGCCCACCTGCGTAGGGACGATTGATCATCCTAACAAAATAAATGAAATCAGAGCTCGCACAGGAAGATTTATGTATTCGCCCGTGCGCTGTTCTAGACGGAACGGTAAAGAAATAACATGAAGGCGCTTTGACGTACCCTCTGACAGGCCTTCATGGTGAATCACAGAGTAATCATGTAGATGTAGATGTAGATTATGTAGACAGAATATAGATATAAAAAGTAAGTAAGTGAATTCATTGATGCATTAATTTAGTGTGAAGGTATACGTACCTACTTCGGTGCTATAAGCAGTCTTAGAGGATCAGTAAGAACTAACACCTTCTACGTATCCGGACAGAAACAGCAAATTAGTGCAGAGTTAGTTAAGGGATGTGGCACCGTTGCAATGGATGCTCAGCTCATACCGGTATCTCTCGCCATCTTGACGACTACGTTGAGTAACGTGGCAGCGGCACCAATTAGCGCCCGCAAATTAGTAAGCTGAGCACAGAACTACATCATCCCGCGCCCTAGGCTGCTGAATTCGGCTCGCCGGTGTGCGCGTCTTGTGCGGAATACGATAGGTGGCGCCGTACCAGACACTGGAGAACTGTCTCAACGTAGACACTGTGACACGTAGTGGAGACGGGCTATTGTTTCCACCCGGTAACAAGGTGAGGGCCACCACAAGCCTATACCGCAATCCACTACTCTCTCAGCACGTGCGGAATTGTAGCCTTCCGCCAAGGCAGTGCAGTTTTGGTTAATTAGTTTCATATTCCACGGATCACGCGCACGACAAATCGTAATGACGTGGAATGACTCGTTCTACGTTCACTTGGCAAATTAATTTGTAAAGATGGGTACACGCTGAACATTTATAAGTTTCATTTTTCATATTATATTTCTTTTATTATTAAACATAGACATGTTATTTAGTAGTTCCTACCCACCACTTTTTACCCACTACAATAATAGAAATTCTTCTGCGGAACAGAAAGAATTGTAAAAAGATTCTTTTTAACTTTGTTTTCAGATATTATTTTGCTGTCTGTCACATAGTTTATATCACTGTGTTAAGTTATCAAAAATTTTTGTTGCGGCGTTATGCAAACGTTTTTGTGGTAAAGACAACCCGTATATGCAATAATGAATGTAATTCTTCTTTCTGGTATTATAATTAAGAACGTGTAGTTCCGTTTGAATTGCAGTGAACTGGTTACAACAATCTTTATGAGAGAATAAATATAAAGTGAGGCAATAAAAATAACGCCCGACTCCTTAAACAGACGTCTAGGAGATGATCGTTGGTGTCTACCACACATTATTCTTACAGCACGTCTTAAAGATGAATTCCTCAGAACGTTATTCCATGTCACATTATTGAATGAAAATACGGAACATATGACAACTTACAAATTTGTCTCTCTTCAAGATTTGCCGTGACTTCTTATTCTTCAGTTTAAATTTTCGTCATTATGCACCTCTGAGAGTTTTGAAGATTCCACTGTGTTTATTATATCCTCAGTACGTGTTACACTTATCATTAGTACAGTATCCTAAATGCGCAGAACTAATCTGTTGTGTCTTTCGGCAATTGAGGATTGTGTCATAGCCAGGAAACACGTCTATCATACTTTCAAGAACAGTGTTTATAATTTTTTATGTTTCTGTATGTATTGTTCGATTGATTACAATATTAGCGTCATTTGAAAAAAGGAACTAATTCTGATTGCCATATATTACAAGGAAAATGGTTTACATATATGTGGCTAAAAGTAACATTAGCGGACCTAAGACTGAGCCTTCGTCAGTTTCATACATGATTTGTCTCCTGTCAGAGTATTGTCCCTAGACTACATTATTTGGATTACTAAACACATGTTACTGTATTCTTTTGATTGGACACGACATTATCCATTTGCTGATTATATCGCCAGTCCAATAAAACTTCACTGTATCTAAGGAATAGGTCGTAAAAAATACCAATCGGCGATACTTTATTATTTAATGATTGTAAAATTTGATGCGTGAACATGTAAATGGTTATCGCAACAGAGCTACTCTTCTGAAATCCCAACTGTGATTTTCTGAGGCTATTATCGTTGCTCCGGTCAGATAATATTCTATACTGCATCACATTTTCAAACATTTTGGAAAATGATGTTAACACTCAAAGAAGCAGATAGTTATTAACATCTCTCCAATTAACTTTGTTAAAAAGGCGTTTGACAGCAACGTATTCCAGAAAGGTTCCTAGATTCAAAATACTATTTATACATTCACTCATCGAACTGTACAAACCTTAAGTAGTAATATATCGCCAGTTGTCGTACTTTTGTGATCGCTCAAAGGCCTTCGTTGTGTACACCATGATACACTTTTAAAAAAAGCTCCATTTAGACATAACTGGTTTGAATCATAGTTCACAAACAGATTGCTAAATGTTGTGCTGAGTAATTCAGATATTGTCGGAAAGGTAGAGAAATTTAGTGTCTGCAGTAAAATGGAGTCCCACGAGATTCAATTTTAGGTTCACTAATGTTCCTTATTTATGGGAATAACCTTCCACTTCACATGGAACAAGTAAATTGTTAGTTTTTGCTGACGATACTAGTGTTAAAATAATTCCCATTAGAAAGAAAGCAACAGAAAAGTAAGTACACGATATTTTCTAAAGAACTCTTAAGTGGTTCTCTGAGAACAGACTCTCCTAAACTTTGAAAGGAAAAAGAAAACACGCTACATTCCTCTCTGTACAGCAAATAAGGTCATACCAAGAACTGATGTACCACATGAGCAGGAATCAATAAGTAGGCTAAAATTCTCCAAATATTTGTGTGTACACATTTATGAAAGTATGAACTGGAATAAGTACAGTACTGGGCTTCCCAAACAATTAATTTCAGCTACTTTTGCTCTTCGTAAAATTGCTAATCTCCGAAATAAATTATCAACCTCCTGGCACATTTTGCATATTTCCAATCAACAATGTCGTATGGAATAATTATCAACCTCCTGGCATATTTTGCATATTTCCAATCAATTACGTCATATAGAATAATTTTGTGGGGTAAATAACCATATAGAAAGGAAGTATTGTCTGCACAAAAGCGCCATGACAATATATATATATATATACTCCTGGAAATGGAAAAAAGAACACATTGACACCGGTGTGTCAGACCCACCATACTTGCTCCGGACACTGCGAGAGGGCTGTACAAGCAATGATCACACGCACGGCACAGCGGACACACCAGGAACCGCGGTGTTGGCCGTCGAATGGCGCTAGCTGCGCAGCATTTGTGCACCGCCGCCGTCAGTGTCAGCCAGTTTGCCGTGGCATACGGAGCTCCATCGCAGCCTTTAACTCTGGTAGCATGCCGCGACAGCGTGGACGTGAACCGTATGTGCAGTTGACGGACTTTGAGCGAGGGCGTATAGAGGGCATGCGGGAGGCCGGGTGGACGTACCGCCGAATTGCTCAACACGTGGGGCGTGAGGTCTCCACAGTACATCGATGTTGTCGCCAGTGGTCGGCGGAAGGTGCACGTGCCCGTCGACCTGGGACCGGACCGCAGCGACGCACGGATGCACGCCAAGACCGTAGGATCCTACGCAGTGCCGTAGGGAACCGCACCGCCACTTCCCAGCAAATTAGGGACACTGTTGCTCCTGGGGTATCGGCGAGGACCATTCGCAACCGTCTCCATGAAGCTGGGCTACGGTCCCGCACACCGTTAGGCCGTCTTCCGCTCACGCCCCAACATCTTGCAGCCCGCCTCCAGTGGTGTCGCGACAGGCGTGAATGGAGGGACGAATGGAGACGTGTCGTCTTCAGCGATGAGAGTCGCTTCAGCCTTGGTGCCAATGATGGTCGTATGCGTGTTTGGCGCCGTGCAGGTGAGCGCCACAATGAGGACTGCATACGACCGAGGCACACAGGGCCAACACCCGGCATCATGGTGTGGGGAGCGATCTCCTACACTGGCCGTACACCACTGGTGATCGTCGAGGGGACACTGAATAGTGCACGGTACATCCAAATCGAACCCATCGTTCTACCATTCCTAGACCGGCAAGGGAACTTGCTGTTCCAACAGGACAATGCACGTCCGCATGTATCCCGTGCCACCCAACGTGCTCTAGAAGGTGTAAGTCAACTACCCTGGCCAGCAAGATCTCCGGATCTGTCCCCCATTGAGCATGTTTGGGACTGGATGAAGCGTCGTCTCACGCGGTCTGCACGTCCAGCACGAACGCTGGTCCAACTGAGGCGCCAGGTGGAAATGGCATGGCAAGCCGTTCCACAGGACTACATCCAGCATCTCTACGATCGTCTCCATGGGAGAATAGCAGCCTGCATTGCTGCGAAAGGTGGATATACACTGTACTAGTGCCGACATTGTACATGCTCTGTTGCCTGTGTCTATGTGCCTGTGGTTCTGTCAGTGTGATCATGTGATGTATCTGACCCCAGGAATGTGTCAATAAAGTTTCCCCTTCCTGGGACAATGAATTCACGGTGTTCTTATTTCAATTTCCAGGAGTATATATATATATATATATATATATATATATATATATATATATATATATATATATATAAATTCGTCATAAATATTCCATCACAGTTTGAGAATAACGGAGGCGTAAATACCTCTACTACCTATTATTAAAGTTGTCAGTGGTTCAGAGAGGATTTTAATATGCAGCAATAAAAATTTTTGATCATTTGCAAAGTAACGTAAGATGTCTGACAGAGCGAAGCATGTCCTCAATCTAATTTCAAATCATTTCCCCTGAACAACTCCTTCTTTTACAGTGAACTAATTTTACTAAAAAACTATATGCAGTAAAAACAAAAAATCTTTTTGAGTGTAGTTGCACGATAATGTGCACGTCAGAGTTATAAGTTAACACTAGACATTGAAAGGTAGTATACGTGGAGGAGAACTGGAGACACCAGAAGCTTTCAGACTGATTATACAGGGTGTTACAAAAAGGTACGGCCAAACTTTCAGGAAACATTCCTCACACACAAATAAAGAAAAGATGTTATGTGGACATGTGTCCGGAAACGCTTAATTTCCATGTTAGAGCTCATTTTAGTTTCGTCAGTATGTTCTTCCACCTATGCTCAATGGAGCACGTTATCATGATTTCATACGGGATACTCTACCTGTGCTGCTAGAACATGTGCCTTTACAAGTACGACACAACATGTGGTTCATGCACGATGGAACTCCTGCACATTTCAGTCGAAGTGTTCGTACGCTTCTCAACAACAGATTCGGTGACCGATGGATTGGTAGAGGCGGACCAATTCCATGGTCTCCACGTTCTCCTGACCTCAACCCTCTTGACTTTCATTTATGGGGGATTTAAAGCTCTTGTCTACGCAACCTCAGTACCAAATGTAGAGACTCTTCGTGCTCGTATTGTGGACGGCTGTGATACAATACGCCATTCTCCAGGGCTGCATCAGCGCATCAGGGATTCCATGCGACGGAGGGTGGATGCATGTATCCTCGCTAACGGAGGACATTTTGAACATTTCCTGTAACAAAGTGTTTGAAGTCACGTTGGTACGTTCTGTTGCTGTGTGTTTCCATTCCATGATTAATGTGATTTGAAGAGAAGTAATAAAATGTGCTCTAACATGGAAGGTAAGTGTTTCCGGACACATGTCCACATAACATATTTTCTTTCTTTGTGTGTGAGGAATGTTTCCTGAAAGTTTGGCCGTATCTTTTTGTAACACCCTGTATAATGGTAAGACAGAGATTTAGGAACCAGATTTTAGATTGTAAGACATTTCCAGGGGGTAGATGTGGACTCTGACCTCAATTTACTGGATATGAACTGCAGATTAAAACTGAATAATCTGCAAAAAGGCAGGAATTTGAGGAGATAGGACCTGGAGAAGCTGAAAGAATCACAGGAGTTTCAGAGGGAGCATAAGGGAACGATTGTCAAGAACACGAGAAAGGAACGCAGAAGAAGAAGAATGGGTAGCTTTAAGAGTTGAAATAGTGACGGCATAAGAGGATCACGTAGATAAAAAGACGAGGGATAGTAGAAATTCTTGGGTAACACAAGAAATACTGAATTTAGATGATCAAAGGAAAAAATAAAAAAATGCAGTAAATGAAGCAGGCGATAAGGAATGCAAACATCTCAAAAATGAGATCGACAGCAAGCGAAAAGGGCTAAGCGGGAATGGCTAGAGGACAAATGTAAGGATGTAGAAGCATACATCATTAGGAATAAGATAGATGCCGCCTACAAGAAAATTAAAGAGATCATCGGAGAAAAGAGAACCACCAGTATGAATATCAAGAGCTCAGATGGTAAACTTCTCCTAAACAAAGAAGGGAAAGCCGATAGGTGGAAGGAGAATATAGAGGGTCTGTACAAGAGCGATGAACTTGAAGGCAATATTATGGAAATGGAAGAGGACGTAGATGAAGATGACATGGGAGATATGATACTGTGTGAAGAATTTGACAGAGTACTGAAAGACATAAGTAGAAACAAGGCCCCGAGAGTGGAGAACATTCCGTTAGACCTACTGATATTCTTGAGAGAGCCATCCATGACCAAACTCTTCCATCTGGTCGGCAAGATGTATGAGTCAGGCGAAATACCCTCAGACTTCAAGAAGAATGTAATAATTCCATTTCCAAAAAAATCAGGTACTGGGAGGCGTGAAAATTATCGAACCATCAGTTTAATAAGTTACGATTGCAGAACACTAACACGAATTCTTCACAGACGAACGGGAAAGCTGGTAGAAGCCGACCTAGGGGAAGATCAGCTTGAAATCCGTAGAAATGTTGGAACACGCGAGGCAATGCTGACCCTATGAAGCTAGATTAAGGAAAGGCAGACCTACGTTTCTAGCATTTGTAGCCTTAGAGAAAGCTTTTGACAATAATGACTAGAACACTCTATTACAAACTCGGAAGATGGCAGGTGTAATATACAGGGAGGGAAAGGCTATTTACAATTTGTACAGGAACCAGAAGGCGGTGATAATAATCGACGGGCACGAAAGGGAATCAATTGTTGATAATGGAGTGAGACAGGGTTGTAGCCTATCCCCAATCTTATACAATATGTATTCAATATGTAAATTGAACAAGCAGTGAAGGAAACTAAAGAAAAATTTGGAGTATGAATTAAAATTCAGGGAGAAGAAACAAAAACGTTGGGGTTTGCCGGTGACATTGTAATTCTGTCAGAGACCGCAAAGGAATTGGAGGAACAGTTGAAGAGAATTGACATTGTCTTGAAAGGAGGATATAAGATGAACATCAAAAAGGGTAAAACGAGGGTAATGGAACGCAGTCGAATTAAATATGCTGATGCTGACTGAATTAGATTAGGAAATGAGACACTTAATATAGTAGATGAGTTTTGCTATTTGGGCAGTAAAATAACTGAGGGTAGTCGAAGTGGAAAGGATATAAAATGTATACTAGCGATGGCAAGGAAAGCGGTTCTAAAGAAGAAAAAGTTGTTAACAAAACATGGAATATAAACAGTTTAGACCGGAAGAGAATAGAAGCGTTTTAAATGTGGTGTTATAGAAGAATGCTCATGGTTAGATGGGTAGATCACGTAACTAATGAGGAGGTACTGAATAGAACTGGGGAGAAGAGAAATTTGTGGTACAACCATACTAAAAGAAGGAATCGGTTGGCAGGACACGTTCTGAGGCATCGAGGGATCACCAATTTAGTACTGGAGGGAAGAGTCGAGGGTAAAAATCGTAGAGGGAGAGCGAGAGATGAATACAATAAGCAGATTCTGAAGGATGTAGGTTGCAGTAATTACTCGCAGATGAAGAGGCTTGCACAAGATAGAGTAGCATGGAGAACTGCATCAAACCAGTCTTTTGACTGAAGACCGCAACAACACTAATCACGTAAATATATCCTGTAAACGGACTAGTTACACTTTCTGTCGATGAAAGATTCTTTCAAATGATCTAAGAAACATGGAACTAACTAACTAACTATCACAGGTGTTAAGACATCATTGAATAACTTCTGTGGTACGAGAGGGAGCTGTAGACGGTAAAAACTGTACAGGAAGACAGAGGCTGGATTACATCCAGCAAATAATCGAGGATGTAGGTTGCAAGTGCTAGTCTGAGATGAAAAGGTTGACACGGGAAGGGAATTTAAGCAGGTCACTTCAAACCAGACAGAGGGCTGATGACTCGGAAAAAATAGTTTCGCGAGTGAAGGTGTGGTCAAACGGAACGCAAATGTTAATTTTGAATTCACATTGGACATTGTTACATCAGGACCAATGCTACTCTCGTTTCACGAAATAACGGATATCCGGTACTATTACTGATATGCCATTCAATAACTATACCTTAACATTGCATGTTACTTCATGCCATTAACAATTATAAAAGTAAGTAATTTTCATGTGATATTGTCTATAAAAGTACTACACTATCTGATCAACCCCACCCCAAAAACATATGTTTTTCATATTAGGTGCATTGTGCTTCCTCCTACTGCCAGTTACTCCACATCAGCGACTTCAATAGTCATTAGACATCGTGAGAGAGCAGAATGGGGGTCTCCGCGGCACTCACGGACTTCGAATGTGGTCAGGTCATTGGGTTTCACTTGTGTCATACGTCTGTACGGGAGATTTCCACATTCCTGAATATCCCTAGGTCCACTGTTTCCAATGTGATAGTGAAGTGGATACGTGAAGGGACACATACAGCACAAAAGCGTACAGGTCGACCTCGTCTGTTAGCTGACAGAGACCGCCGACAGTTGAAGGGTGTCGTTATGTGTAATAGGCAGACATCTATCCAGATCATCACACAGTGATTCCAAACTGCATTAGGATCCACTGCAAGTACTATGGCAGTTAGGCGGGAGGTGAGAAAAATTGGATTTTATGGTCAAGCGGCTACTCATAAGCCACACATCATACCGGTAAATGCCAAACGACGCCTCGCTGGGTGTAAGGAGCGTAGACATTGGACGATTGAACAGTGAAAGAACGTAGTGTGGAGTGACGAATCACGGTAAACAATTTGGCGATCCGATGGAATTCAGTGGGTTGGCAAATGGCCAGTGAAAGTCATCTACCAGCGTGTGTAGTGCCAACAGTAAAATTCGGAGGCGGTGGTGTTATGGTGTGGTCGTGTTTTTCATGGAGGTGGCATGCACCCCTTGTTGTTTTGCGTAGCACTATCGCAACACAGGCCTGCATTGATGTTTTAAGCACCTTCTTGCGTCCCGCTGTTGAAGAGCAGTTCGGGGATGGCGATTGCACCTTTCAACGCGGTGGAGCACCTGTTCATAATGCACAGCCTGTGGCGGAATGGTTATACGGCAGTAGTATCCCAGCAATGGCCTGGCCTGCACAGAGTCCTGGCTTGAATCCTATAGTACACCTCTGGGATGTTTTAGAACGCCGACTTCGTGCCAGGCCTCACCGACCGACATCGATTCCTCTCCTCAGCACAGAACTCCATGAAGAATGGGCTGCCAATCTCCAAGAAACCTTCCAGCACTTGATTGCACGTATGCTTGCGAGAGTGGAAGCTGTCATCAAAGCTAAGGGTGGGCCCGCACCATATTGAATTCCAGCATTATTGATGGAGGGGGCACGAACATGTAGGTCATTTTCAGCCAGGTGTCCGGGTACTTTTGATCACATTGTGTATATCAGTTGACTCTCTAAGAAGCGTCATTTTTAAATTTCTTTATTTGGCACAGCAGAGTATGACATGTGTAGTAACTGACGACTTCGTTTCATTGTACTTCAGATGTGAGTAAAACTTTAACTGCAGATTAAATGCCAGAAGTAATGGTAGAGAAAGAGAAAGAAATTGGTAGTAATAAACAGAAAAGAAACGCTGTTCATAAGTTTAAAAATGCACGAAATTTGGCTTGTTGAAATAAATATTTATCCACTACTACACGTTAAAATGGCTAATCGATCGAAGCTGAACTACCGGATTTTATGAGTAAACTGTTTCAGCAGCCGCAGGTGGTGATGGCATCTTTCAAAAGTATCAGTTTCAGCGTGAAGGGGCAATATAATGTGTATGTAATAATAATTGTCTTGTAGTTATGTTGTACTCTTGTTTACACTCATACCTTAGGAGTGAGGACACTTTTTGTGGATGAAATACGCAAAATTTTGTGACAGTAATCAAACGGAAGAAATAGTTACAGAATGGTAAAAAAACATGTTCTCATTGCAAAAATGGATAAAAACTTCGGGATAATAATTGCATCATCTGACTCCATCTAACAATCCAGGACACTCATTAAGAAAAACATTAGTTGTTATTAGAATGACAGGTCTATCCTAGAATGGGAACAAAAGCTAAAAGTGACAGACACACAACAGTATTTCTTACAAGAAAGCTTCTCTGTGTAATTCATTGTCCAAAGAAGTGAAATAAATAAACCATCATATTTAAAATGGGAGATACAGCCCATCTCTTAAATGACACATACAGTATAATAAAAGGTTACTGAAATAATACAAGTTAAAGCTGAGTAAAAATATTGTGTTTGGTAAAATTTAAAGCTAAAAACAATTCTGAATTTTGACACTGTATGTTCAGCGTATCACACTTGTGACTGGGTGTCATATGCGTCAGATCTGCAACGGAAAATGCAAAACTCGTTACAGCTGCACGACATCGATATCTAGTTAATAATGGAGTGAGGCTGACGTTTCTTTTCAGACAGACAAATGATCACGCACAAGGAATGTGGCGCTAATTGCAGCAGATATAAAGTATGTGTATTAGAAGTAGTGTAATGTGTGCTGTGAATCGCGATGAGATGGGAATGAATACATAATGCCCCACATCTTTTTAAAAATGCCATTAATCGACACAGACAAACGTCCATGTTGGCGCTTCATACTTGATATTTGTTCTGTGCGCCGGTTAAGTTTCGAACCGTTCTGCCAGATGGCAGAACCGTAGTACAGCGTCAAAATGGCGTCTACGCAGGACTCTTGTTACAAGCAGCGTGCTGTTATTGAATTCTTGTGTCCAGAAAAAGAAACAGGAGTGAACATCCATAAGCGTTTTGTGCAGTGTATGACAATGCTGCTGTTGATGGGAGTACAGTTGGTCGATGTGTAAAGACAGTTGAAGCCTCAGGAAATGCAGAAACACAGGTCCATGATCAGCCACGCTCGGGACGTCCTTCACAGCCACTGAATCGTGCGGATGCCATATTCAAACCGACCTGCGCATCATAACTCCACAATGGGCTCTACAGTTGTCGGTCAGCATTGGAAGGGCGTCTGCAGTGATCGAGACTCTCGGATATTCAAAGAGATACTCACGATGGTTTCCACGAATGCTCACAGCGAATCACAAGATTCAAAAAAAGGAGATTTCATCTGACGTTTTAGGGCTTTTTGGGACAGACGTCACGGATCGTTACGGGGGACGATAGCTGGGAGCACCGCTTTGCACCGGAAACAAAAAAGCAGTCCATGGAGTGGCATCATTCTCATTCACCACAAAAGAAGAAACTCCAGACAAACCCCTCTGCCAGAAAAGTCTTAGTAACAGTCTTCTGGGAATGTGAAGGCGTCATCCTCGTAGATGTTACTCCAAAAGGGTCAACGATCAATTCAGAAGCGTACATGAAGATTCTGAATAAAGTTTAGAACCGTTTCTGACGTGTGCGATCGGACAAGAATCCTACAGAAATCTCGCTCCAAACGATAATGCACGCCAAGACACAAGTCTGAGAACCCGGGAACACATCGCCAAATTGGGTTGGACATCATTTCCTCATCCACCATACAGTCCAGACCTGGCATTGTCGGACTTCCGTCTCTCTGGGCCGCTTAAATATCCTCTATGGGAAACACACTCTGACGATGACGAGAGTGTCAATCATGCAGTGAAAACATGACTACGCTTACAGGACAAGAGCTCTTACCAGCAGGGAATACATGCTCTTCCACAACGTGATGAAGACTACGTAGAAAAATAGGACATGGACAAGACTTGTTGATGTATATGTCCACCAAATTCTGACTCTTAACAATAAATATGTTCTGAGGGGAAAAAAGTGTGGCATTACTTTTTGAACGACCATCGTAAAATCTGACATTAGAGACAACTTATAATTTGATTACAGTCTGTCGTAGACCGAAAAAAAATATTTTGTAATCATGTTGTCTATCTGTACATGCTTCCATCACACGCATAGTTTGATACCATTGTCAGAAAAATTTAAGTACTTTTTACTTCCGTGCATTTCAGAAACGATAATGATGTTTATCGAGGAGAGAGGAGTATAGTTTGTACCAAGATTTAGTGTAGTAAGAATATTTGAAAACAGTATGTTGATAAATCAAGTAACTGAACAAGTCGTGTCGCTGAAGCTTGCTGTCGTACTGCTAAATCTAAAGACGCCTGTGATTACAGAAGTAACGCGGCTCGGATTTCAGCTGTCTTCCTATGCTAAAAAGAGATTAACTCGGCGCTTTGAAGAGCGTCTGAGTGCTAATCCAGTTCCTGGGGGAAAAGAGAACGAATTTTTCATTTAACTCTTTCAATTACGTAACTTCCATTTTTTATAAATCACTGTCTGTCTCTGAAAATACGTCCTCGTTTTAAAGACAACGTCGAAAATTGAGTTATCATTTACTTCTCAACATTTCGTTTTTCAAGCGGAGTACATAACTTACTGCGTCGATCTATGAGGACTCTATTTAGTTCAAAACTTGTGCACTTAATTTCGTTAGTCCCTGCACTTTGTTATTACGTTCGTGTTGCGATGGGTCGACAGCTTCCTTTCCTTGCAAAGCCAACACGAAGTATTACAGAAAGCTTTTAGCATTCAAAAATAATTTAAAATTAATCCACTAGTACATAGACCACGGAAAGGATAGCAATACTGAGTTGTTCCCTGTTCCACCCTACTGCACGAAGGTTGGCCAATTTTAAATACAGTTTAATTCCATTCAAATTCGATTAACATCAAATTTCTAAGACCAAATTCACGGTTCGTTAGTTAATTTTAATATGTCTTCTAAAGATGATTCCATTGTTTGAAGTTCTTATCGGCTGGAGCCCTTGCTTGCAAACTAAGATTGAAACCTTGCATAGCATTGTTAGGCGTTTTAAGCAGAGAAGCTCTAACGTTGAAAGTATGACTGGAAAAAAATTTCTAGCAACATTTCACACTGTAAAAGTGGAAAAAGCGTAAAAACCTTCGCTAGATACTCCTTCTACATAAATTTTAGAGATGCCACAAACAGTTCAATCAGAGTTTGGATAAACATCGTATACTGTCGACATACTTCTACATCCACATCCGTACCCTGCAAACAACCATATGATGTTTATGAGAGGGTACTTCGTGTACGTCACATCAACTTTCTTTTGTTGCAGTCACAAATGTTTTGCGGGCAGAAGCATTGCACGTAAGTGCAATGCATCTCATTCAGAATAAAGGAAGACCTGTGATTCAAAATTAAGAAGTGTCCATAATTCTTCCGACAGCTAATTGCTCATAAGTGGGACACACACAGTGTTCACAGCACGAGTATACATACATAAATATGAAGAATCAGTATTGGGATATTTTGAAATTACAGAACTTTTACTGGCCCACAGACGGCCCTGTTATCTATGGGAATAATGGTTTCCTTTGTATTCAGGTGCACAGTCGGTGTTGGGGTGTAGAAAAGCTAGGTGGCGACGGACTGTGACAATATGAGGTGTAGCACAGGAGTGTATTGTGCATTATACAACGAAAACCAGTAATCGGATTTCACGGCAAAGAATTTAGATTGTTAGTTTCTACTTGTAGAAAATTCAAAAGTGCTTGCAGTGGCATTCAGACGATGGGCAGCTGACACGTCATCACATCAGTCACTTTTGAACGTAATGTCAAATTACCCTTATATTACACCAGTGGAGAGAGTAATGAGACGTCACAATGACAGGAGATTTGTTCAGTTAATTTCTTTATTCCAGCCCTCAGGCATACTAGATCTGGAACCGCTTGGTGGAGACATACAGTTGCCTCTCATGCAAAGAAAAGTAGACCTCTGGCATTGCTGACAGCATAAAGAGCTGGGCCCAGCGTGGCGTTACTCAAACCCCACCGTCAGCGAGTCTCCAGCTGTGGCAGTGATGACAGCGTATTGGCGCAGCTTAGTAGATTATCCTTAACACTACAGTTCCCAGTAACCAGTCCGTCTCGCCCTGTTTTGCCTCTTAAGAATTATTCTGATAATTTGTTCCCTCAATCCTATCACGTAATCTTACACATTTCCACAGGGACCAATGCCCTGCTGCTTAACTCAAGCGCCATGGAACTTATATCATTACTAGACTTCTTGCACAATCACTTCTAACTCTCTATTCCCAACTTACAAGCTAAATGAACCAATTATACTTAATACCACACTCTTGTGCATTCAGCCTCCTTCTGCTGCTCTTATGCTTGGGGTATATAATCCACTGGGATCTGAACGACAGATGGGTCTGAGCTCAGAGACTATGCTCAGCAGAACAAGTGCCGCTGGTGTGGTTGGAATGACACTAGTCAGTGTGGTCTCTTTCCAGTACTGATTTTCTTGATAAGAATTTCCGTGCTGCAATAAGGCTTCCAGGGAGACTCGTCCCTCCTGCTGGTTCAGAAGCGTGTTTATAGACCTCATTAATTCAGAGTGTTTGAATTAAGCTGGTTAGATTGGCGACAAGTAGTACTTCCATCGACTCCTCTAGCCAATACAAACGAGGCTGCAAAATAGTCGTGTGTGTTATCTTTGAAATCTTGGCGGGCGGACTGCGGGTAGGCCCATTGTCTCGTACGCTATTCCATTTAATAACAAACCATTCCCGTTTAATTTTAGCCTTTTTTCTGATGTAAGCTACGCCTGCTCGAAACCACTAGTCACTATTACATTCTTGTGAAAGAGTGCAACCAATGCGCCTCGACCTGCTGTAAGTACAATTCCGGCTCTATCACTTCTTTGTCGCATTCTTTCACCTCCTTTTGTCCCATCAGCAATTTCACTGCGCAGGAATCCTGCCTCTCTCTTATTACCATATTTGGATAGATTGTGATTTCCCCTCTGTGGCATTTTTGTAACTTTGATTCCTTCATTTCTGCATATCTTTCCTTTTCTAATGCAGTTAATAGCAGTCGCTGCCTTTTTACTCTTACAAATTTCTTCCATATCCCCCCATGAACTACGTGGCACTGGAAATGCGCTTGTATCCCTGCTAGTGGTATAGAAACGGAAATGTAAACTTTGGCTCCATCAGTATCACCGATTCTGTGGCTATTTTGAAATTAAAGAATGATTTATTCGGGTTCTAGAACCAACCCCGACTCAGGCGGTAGTTCCTTCTGTACTTTCTCTAGACCCTCTAAATGCTACTCTGCCGACAAGTTTATCCCTTGACGACCTCTTACAGTCTGCTGAAGAGCCTCTTGTAATTCTCTTACTTTCATTCGTGCTTCCCAAACCCTGTCTTCTACAGACTGCAACCGCTTTGTCACTACTTTCCATTTGTTACTTCCACTTTGTTACTACTTCCGTATCGAAGACATCGACTTTCGTTTGTTGTTCCCTGAAATTCTGATTAAATGCCTCTTCTGCAGCTCTGGGATACCGCATTACTTCTTCAGTCAATTGTCATATTTGTCTGTGTTATTCATACGTCCTTCTCTAAACCTTACCTACAGGCAGGAATACCTACTACTTTCCTCCTGTTAAATTCACTGCTGCTCTGCAGCTTATTTTATTAATTACACTAAATCCATACATAGCCTAAAAAACTATTAAAGTGCTGTCTCATTCGCCTTAATCCATACGGATTCCTCGTTACCGTTTCATTCACAATATCTTGTTCATGTCCCAATACATTTCTCCTCACTCTCTCTTTCAGGTCTGCATCTCATATCCGTGGAATAACTTCCGGACTTCAAAAGGTTTCAACAGCCCTACATGCGCAATTATCGTTCTCGTCGGCAACTGAATTTTGACAAGTATTGGTATGGCTCCTAATACTTCGCAAATAACTTCTTTGTCTTTCCCTTGGGCGTATACGAAGTTGATAGCATCACCCACTGACCAACCTTATACTATGGAATTCTTGCATACGGTCCACTGCTTATTCTTGTTTCTTCAGTGCTCGTGTATTTATCCTCCGTACTCTGTTCCCAGTTTCCCTAATCACTCTGGCAAATTCTTCAACATACTCTCCAGCATTCCCTCTCTTCGCTTTCAATATGTCGAATGGTGATGGCATTTTAAGACCATATACTATTTGATATGTATGCTGCTCTGAGTTGTAGGTGGTCACGACGTACTTCAAATAGACATCCCAGTTGATGTGATGTGAGTCAACGTAGTATCCAAGTATCCTTTTGATTGTCCTTTGCACTCTTTCAGTTCTTCCATTGGCTTGAGGATGGAGAAGACTCACCCTTAGCTCCTTCACATTCACTAACTTACACAGTTCCTTGAATAGATCTGACATCAAGTTCATTCTCTGGTCTTTTATTATCGTTTCAGGTATTACAAACTTAAATATGCTATTATTCACATGTGCTTGTGCCACAGTTGCTGCCTGTTGGATTGGCACTGCTAACAATTCTATGTATCGTGAAAAATGATCTATGATTGTATGTACGTACTTGTTCCCTGAAGGTGTCTTACTGAATTAACCAAAAACCTCAATCCCCAGAAATTTGACTGGTGCTAATGCTTCAGATAATATCCACAGTGGTGCTCTTCTTCGACATAAATCTGCTCTCTGTGCGCACTGTAGGCAATTCTACACATCCTGGTTTACGTCTGTTTGCCATTCGTCCACCAATACCTTACCGCTGCTTTATTGCTGGCAGATCTGCAACTTCTATGACCTGCTAATATGTGATCATCAGCTTCTTGTAGCACTCTATTCCTTAGCTTCGCTGGGACTACTACCTTTGGTCACAACTTGGTTTCTCTGCATAGTAACCCATCGTGCATATAGAACTGTGACTGCTTAAAATACTGCTTACTTTCGACACCCGCTCTTTATGCAGTTTGCCACTCCTTATGCTCATTACTCCTAGCATGCAATACTGCTACTTTTCTACTTAAGGTGCCCACATTTCCGTGCTTCTTCACAAGTTTATGCGTAACTACGAAATCAAATTCACTTAGTCTTACTGCCCACTGCGTCATCCTACTGAAAGGATACTTTAACCCCAACAACCATTTTAACGCTGCATGATCCGTAATTACTCTAAATTCTTTACTATACAGATAACATTTGAAATATATGATTAAATAAATAAGGCTTAACATCTCTTTCTCTTTGGAATTATTACTTTCTGCTGATTTTAGTAGCTTTGATATGTAAACTACCGGACGTTCTTCGCCTTCTGTCTCTTTTGACAACACACACCCTAGTGCACGATTTATTGCATCGTATGATAAAACAAATTCTTTATTAAAATCCGGAAATACCAATTTCAGACTCGATGTTAAAGCTTCTTTAGCTCTTCAGAAGCATGCTGGCAATCATCTGACCACACAAATTTAGCACCCTTCATTAACAGCTTTTTCAGCGGTCTGGCAATTTGCACAAATCCTCTTTCGAACCGGCAGTAATAGTTCGCAAGTCCCAAGAACTATTGCAAGTCCTTTCTAGATTCTGGTACAGGAATTCCTTGGCCCGTCTTAATCCTGTCTTTACTGATGATATGACCTAGGTATGCTACCACTTCCACCAAAAAATTACACTGTTCTGTACTCACTGTTGATTTCGCTGTCTTTAACCTTAGGAATACTTCCCTTAATCGCTTTGTGTGCTGTTCCATATTACTCCCATAGACGATTATGTCATCGAGATACACGAAGCCTTTCCAGCGTTTCAAACCTCTGATACTATGACCAACAATCTCTGAAACACTGTAGGGGCATCTTTTAATCCGAATGGCATTATTATGACTTGGTACTACACCCAGGGTGCTAAAACGCTGTTTCGTGTCGATCCTGCTGTGCTGCCTCTATCTGGTGATAATCAGTCTTCATATGTTGGAAAATACTTGCATTGCCCTAAATGATCCAAGGTTTCTGTGATATTTGGCAAAGGCTAGGCATCTGGTGTCTGTAATCACAACAAACCCTGTAATTTGGTGTTCCATCCATCGATTTTTTTGGCACGTTGACTATCCCTGCCCCGCCTACCCCCCCCCCCCCCCCTCCCGTGGACTGTTCGTTCTTCAATTATTCCACCTTTCAGCTGTTGATCGATACTGCGAGTAGCTAGGAATTCCGTAAGGTTTGCGGTAGATTGGTGATTCATTTTTTATCGGTATGCGGTGCGGTGTAATATATATAGCTCCTTCTATGACCTATAGCTTCCATCTATGTGCTCTGTGCTTCACTATGTCTCGTAATGCAGTTTCAATGACGTCAGGCGGTTGCCCATTGCTGACACCTCTTGAGTCCCATTCTTTTTCCTCAAGGATATCCATACTGGAAATCACCAGCCCCTTTGTTAAATCCTATGTCCTCTGTACTTAAATTACCTATAGAAAAATGTACCTTCTTTTCACCCTTTATTTGTTGTAGGCACACAATACCTCTTTTATCTAAGCAGGCGGCCAGATCTAACACTTCAGTCTCTTCTAATGGTTCTGCCACACACAAAATTAGAACCGGCAAGCTAGACTGAACACTGACTCAAAAGTGATTTCCCAGCACCGTTAGGTACACAATTCTGTGAATCAGGTCTCAGTGTGGTCATTCATGGTTTCATCAATTCATCTTTCATGACAGACTCCCCTCTTGACATTGCTATACTGGCAATGATTTCACCTAACTAAAAGATTCTTCTGTTGCCCAAGATCGATTATGGCAGAACGCTGATATAAGAAATCTAATCCCAGAATTATGTCGTAGCCGTCACTCACATGTGTCACACGTTGTTTAAATTGAATCGTACCCAGGAAAAACTCTGTGTCCACGGATGCTATGCTATCCTTCGGACCACCTGACTTCACATGTCTTTACATTTCCGCATGCAACACACTTAAAAAAGCATTGAGTGCCCTCTGCTCAGTTCGTTTCAAAATACTTTCATTTAGTGGGGCATCTTCTCATAATTCATAGGTTCCTCCATTAATTTTCCTTATCCTACGTCCTAATTGTTTCACAATCTCCAAATGTTTCTTAGTGTGTGGCACTACTTCATTTCGTAAATCTCTGAATTAACCCTTCCTTAAATTCTTCGAATGTTGTGTCTGCCTTAAGAGCTCCTGTATGCCCTACCTACGATTTTGCTTCCTCTGTTAGTCTCAGTTTTGCAACCCTCAATAATTCCTTGTCAGACCAATCCAACCTTCCACCTGAGCTGGATTTCCAAGATCTGCCACAAAGGCCTGCACATCCTTGTCTTACCAGAAAAGGAGCAACTAAATTTGCGACTGACAGTCTACACCCCATTGCGATTATCGTGACTCTTACAAACCCACGCATTTGTGTACTACCGAGTATTAATTGCGCTACCTTTTGTAACAATATGCATACTGTTTCCAGTTCTGACACATCTTGCACCTCAGGTTCTGTCGAAGCTTTCTCCTTCACAACTCTTGTTTTGAAAACTAACATTCACAAGACAAGAAAACAAAATACATTAACTTAATTCTTATGGCTTATCATGAGCCATCTCGACTCCCAGAATTTCCTAGCCATATGCTCCCAACGTTTACACATATATCATTTTCCTAGTACTGACTTCGTATTTATTTTTATTTATTTATTTATTTATTTATTTATTGTTCCGTGGGACCAAATTAAGAAGAAGTCTCCATGGTCATGGAAAGAGTCAATATATGGACTTATAACACGGTAGTAGAAACAGATAAAATGAAATATAAAAAACATATTTAGGCGATAAGTCTTAAGTTTAAATAAAGAAAAATCAACAATCTAACACTGGAATTTGCTTAATTTTTTAGCTCTTCCAGGAGCTCCTCGACAGAATAGAAGGAGTGAGCCATGAGGAAACTCTTCGGTTTAGACTTAAAAGGGTTGGGGCTGCTTCTAATATTTTTGAGTTCTTGTGGTAGCTTATTGAAAATAGATGCAGCATAATACTGCACTCCTCTCTGCACAAGAGTCAAGGAAGTGCATTCCACACGCAGATTTGATTTCTGTCTAGTATTAACTGAGTGAAAGCTGCTAACTCTTGGGAATAGGCTAATATTGCTAACAACAAACGACATTAAAGGAAATATATACTGTGAGGGAATGTCAAAATTCCCAGACTATTGAATAGGGGTCGAAAAGAGGTTCTCGAACTTACACCACATATAGCTCGAACAGCCAATTTTTGAGCCAAAAATACCCTTTTTGAATCAGAAGAATTAGCCCAAAAAAATAATACCATAAGACATAAGTGTATGAAAATATGCGAAGTAGACTACTTTTCGTGTTGAACTGTCAGTTATTTCAGATACTGTTCTAATGGTAAATAAAGCAGCATTTATTTTCAGAACAAGATCCTGGACGTGGGCTTTCCACAACAGCTTACTATCTATCTGAACGCCTAGGAACTTGAACTGTTCCGTCTCGCTTATAATATGCCAATTCTGTGTGATCAAAATATCGGTTCTTGTGGAATTGTGAGTTAGAAACTGTAAAAACTGAGTCTTACTGTGATTTAGCATCACATTATTTTCTACAAGCCACGAACTTACTTCATGAACTACATTATTTGATACTGTTTCAGTATTACACACAAGATCCTTCACTACAAGCTGGTGTCATCAGCAAATAGAAATATTTTTGAATCACCTGTAATACTAGAAGGCATTTATATAAATAAGAAACAGCAGTGGCCCCAGCACCGACCCTTGCGGAACGCCCCACTTAACAGTGCCCCATTGGGACTGAACATCACTGCCACTCTCAATATTGCGGAGAAATACATTCTGCTTTCTGTTCTTAAAGTAAGAGGCGAACCAATTGTAAGCTACTCCACTTACTTCATAATGGTCCTACTTCTGTAGTAATATTTTGTGGTCAACACAGTCAAAAGCCTTCGTTAAATCAAAGAAAACACCTAGCGTTGGCAACCTTTTATTTAATCCGTCCAAATCCTCACAGAGAAAAGAGAATATAGCATTTTCAGTTGTAAAACCATTTCTAAAAGCAAACAGTACATTTGACAGCAAATTATGTGAATGTAAATGCTCCAGTAACCTTGTATATACAACCTTATCGATAACAATAGCAAACACCGATGGCCTAGAAATAGGTCTAAAATTGTCAACAATATCCCTGTCTCCCTTTTTATAAAGTGGCTTCACTACCGAGTACTTTAATCGGTCAGGAAACCGATCACTCCTAAAGGAAAAGTTACAGATATGGCTAAGTACTGGGGTAACATACATAGAACAATACTTCAGTATTCTGCTAGATACCCCGTCATATCCATGAGAATTTTTGGTCTTTAGTGATTTAATTACTAACTCAATCTCCCTCTTGTCAGTATTGTGGAGGAGCATTTCAGGTAACAATCTCGGAACACTTTTTTCTAAAAGCGCTATGTGATTCCCTGTTGGGACTAGGTTTCTACGTAGTTCAACTGCTATATTCATAAAGTGATTATTAAATACTGTACATATACGCGACTTATCAGTAAACAGACATTCCCACTACGCACTGATTCTATATCCTCGACCTGTCTCTGCAGACCAGCCACTTCCTTTACGACTGACCATATGGTTTTAATTGTATCCTGAGACTTAGCTCTTCTATCTGCAAACCACATACTTTTTGCCTTCCTAATAACATTTTGAAGCACCTTACAATACTGTTTGTAATGGGCTGCTGCATTTAGAACGTCTCGAACGTCTTGAACGTTCTAACGGAAAGCAACTTTCAAAGAGCATGAGAAAAGTATTGAGAAAATCATTATATTTATCATCTACTGTATCAGCGCTATAAACATCTTGCCACTTTTGTTCCCTGATAAGGTTTACAAAGGTCTCTACAGCAACTGGATCAGCTTTCCTAAACAGTTGATAACTGTATTTAACATGTGTGGCAGCACAAAAATCTTTTAGAGTTAAAATTTGTGCATCATGATCTGAAAGGCCATTCACCTTTTTGCTAACAAAATGCCCTTCTAGTAATGAGGAATGAACAAAAATGTTGTCTATGGTTGTTCTACTGTTCCCTTGCACTCTCGTTGGGAAGAATACGGTTTACATAAGATTATATGAATTAAGGAGGTCTACCAGCATCCTTTTCCCTGCACAATCACTTATGCAATTACTGTTGAAGTCACCACATGTAACCAACTTTTTGTATTTCCTATAAAGTGAACCAAGAACCTCCTCTAGCATTAGCAAAAATGTTGTGAAGTCAGAGTCTGGGGATCTATAAATAACAACAGTTAGACGTTTAGCTCCATTAAATTTACCTGCACAACATTCAAACACTTTCCAGTACAGTACTATGAAACATCAATTAACTCAAATGAGATGCCGTTTTTCACATACAAAGCTACTCCCCCACACCGCAAAGAGCTCCTCGAAAAGCTGCCAGCCAACCTGTATCCTGGTAAAGGAAGCCACTGAATTATCTCCTTATTTAAGAAGTGTTCAGATATACCAATAATTTCAGAGTCAACATCTATAAGCAGTTAACTAACTTTATCTCTAATACCTTGTATATTTTGATGAAATATACTAATTCCCTCATTACTCGGATACCTAAGCTTTGTCAAAAGTGGTTCCTTTGTTAGAGAGACTTCCTTTAAGCAGGAATAAGTGCGTTCTCGTGTATCATTCCGTTTATTCGTGATTTATTCGACGTGTTAGGTGTCGTTCGTTCTGATGCTGTTGCTGTAATATGTGGGATCAGTCAGTATTACTGCAGTCGAACTGTATATGGAACTTTCAGTATTGTTCAAATGAAACTTCCTCGCAGATTAAAACTGTGTGCCCGACTGAGACTCGAACTCGGGACCTTTGCCTTTCGCGGGCAAGTGCTCTACCATATGAGCTACCGAAGCACGACTCACGTCCGGTACTCACAACTTTACTTCTGCCAGTATCTCGTCTCCTACCTTCCAAACTTTACAGAAGCTCTCCTGCGAACCTTGCAGAACTGGCACTCCTGAAAGAAAGGATATTGCTGAGTGCCTGTTCTGCAAGGTTCGCAGGAGAGCTTCTGTACAATTTGGAAGGTAGGAGACGAGATACTGGCAGAAGTAAAGCTGTGAGTACCGGGTGTGAGTCGTGCTTCGGTAGCTCAGATGGTAGAGCACTTGCACGCGAAAGGGAAAGGTCCCGAGTTCGAGTCTCGGTCGGGCACACAATTTTAATCTGCCAGGAAGTTTCATATCAGCGCGCACTCCGCTGCAGAGTGAAAATCTCATTCTGGAAACATCCCCCAGGCTGTGGCTAAGCCATGTCTCCGCAGTATCCTTTCTTTCAGGAGTGCCAGTTCTGCAGGGTTCGCAGGAGAGCTTCTGTAAAGTTTGGAAGGTAGGAGACGAGATACTGGCAGATGTAAAGCTGTGAGGACCGGGCGTGAGTCGTGCTTCGGTAGCTCAGATGGTAGAGCACTTGCACGCGAAAGGCAAAGGTCCCGAGTTCGAGTCTCGGTCGGGCACATAGTTTTAATCTGCCAGGAAGTTTCATATCAGCGCACACTCCACTGCAGCACACTCCGCTGCGTGAAAATCTCTTTCTGGTTGGTTGGTGGGTTGGTTTAGGGAAGGAGAGCAGACAGCGTGGTCATCGGTCTCATCGGATTAGGGAAGGATTGGGAAGGAAGTCGACCGTGCCCTTTCAGAGGAACCATCCCGGCATTTGCCTGAAGTGATTTAGGGAAATCACGGAAAACCTAAATCAGGATGGCCGGACGCGGGATTGAACCGTCGTCCTCCCGAATGCGAGTCCAGTGTCTAACCACTGCGCCACCCCGCTCGGTCTCTCTTTCTGGATTGTTCAAATGGTTCTAATAGCTCTGAGCACTATGGGACTTAACATCTGAGGTCATCAGTCCCCTAGACTTAAACCTAACTAACCTAAGGACATCACACACACCCATGCCCGAGGCAAGATTCGAACCTGCGACCTTAGCAGCAGCGCGGTTCCGGACTGAAGCGCCTAGAACCGCTCGGTCGCAAAAGTCGGCTTCAGTAGTGTCACTTGTAAACAGGGAACAGAAGGATGCAGGTGCGGATTAGGCAAGTAGGGAGATGTAAATCGGCCGTGTTCTTCTCTGTAAGGAGGCTCCAGTTCAGTCTGACAAGGATTTATTAAAACAGTACAGAAGACGACTGAAGGACACAGAGTAGGCAGTCTCTCATTTGCAGGTTTTCTCCATATTCTAAGTATTCCAGAAATGATACACTGTCTTTGACTCACTCGTCCACATGAGTTAAACACGACTGTACAGTGCCATCATGATAGTTCGTTCCATTTTTGTGTATGTATATAGATATTATTTAGAACATGGAACACACTAAGCAATGGGTAATTACTAACACAAAAAATCTAATGTTGTTATTCTTTGTTGACGAGAGGGTTTCATCTTAGTGGAACAGAAAAAAATCTGTTGAATATTTTTAGAAGCATTTTCGACGAGTAAGAAGTGCTAACATTTGTGTTAATGTGGCAACAGTGCAGATGCACTCGGAATTACTCAGCCCATTTACTATTTTAATTGAATGTTTTATAGATCATTTGGCGTAATTGGATGTATAGTTTCCAGCATAAGTATAGCTTGTGTCTGTGCCTATCAGTTACACTAGTAACCCAAACCGTATTCATATTAAGGTTATCAGGGAATAAGGAAGAGAGAACTTAACAAACTCAGTCTGAAGCCATACGATCTCTCAACATTGTTATTTATCAGATGTATCTGATCATGTCCCTATAGGCTTCTTTCCTGTGGCTGCCTTTGCAGTGTTTTCGCTTCTCTTACAGCCTGTAATACCAAACTGTCAATTGCAACTCACTATTAAGGGGTAGGACTGTATATTCGGGGTAAATGTGTGCCTGTGTGTGTGTGTGTGTGTGTGTGTGTGTGTGTGTGTGTATCAAATACAGGTAGAAACCCAAAGACAAAAAATCAACACTCAACTTAACGTAAAAGAAGCAAGGTGAAGCATAAGAATGCCGATGAACTGTGGAAGGAAGTTTGAACAAGCGTTGCACCAAAAAACATCTAACTACTATTATTGCTACAGAGTGATTGAGAGATCAGTATATATCGACATCATCCAAGTGTCCGGACCGTTCGCCGGATAGTTACGTTATTTAAGAAAACAGGAAGTGTTCAGCCACATGTGAAACGTCAACCACGACCTGCAATAAATGATGATGCCCAAGTGGGTGTTTTAGTGGCAGTCGCGGCTAATCCGCACATCAGTAGCAGACAAACTGCGTAAGACTCAGGAATCTCAAAAACGTCGGTGGTGAGAATGCTACATCAACATCGATTGCATCTGTACTATATTTCTGTTCACCAGGAATTGCATGGCGACGACTTTGAACGTCGTGTACAATTCTTCCACTGGGCACAAGAGAAATTACGGGACGATGACAGATATTTTGCACGCGTTCTGTTTAGCGACGACAGCTGTAACGTAAACCGACATAATATGCACTATTGGGCAACGGAAAATCCACGATGGCTGCGACAAATGGAACATCAGCAACCTTCGCGGGTTAATGTAAGTGTATATGTTTTGAGAGTTCTGCATCAGCGGCTCCTGATCACATCCATTCATTAAAACCAGTGCATCCACTCTATGAAACCAGCGCCACTTAACTAAAGGAACAGGGGGGAATATATCGTTCAGTAAATAAGCATATCACCTCTAAAGAATAGCCATTCAATGATGGAGAACTAACGAATATAAACAACTACACAAAGCAGAACAATGAGAGGCCACATTAAACCATTTGAATAATTAAGAGGAACTATCAGTATACGACAACCCTTTCCTATAACGAGAAAGATCGAACCCAGCAGTTACTAAAGTGCACAACAATGATATAAAGTTGAATAAATATAGCTACACACATCAGAGCAATACAATCAAGATGAATAAATACCAGGAACAATGAAATAAAGTCGAATACATACAACTACACACGTCAGAGCAATGGAAATACATCCAAATAAAATGAAGACGTATGCTCCATGATAAAGATCTAGCTGATATACTTGAATACACAATCATGGATCAAGCAATTAGGAAACCTGTAGACATAGAAGACAAGAAAGCACGAGCACAATTAAGACCTGGTGAAATGCTGGGTCTGTATCGTCAAAACGACGGGTCTGATTTCATTGAAAAAAGAACCATTTTTTAACGAGTTGGCTTATATTCTCTAATGTTAAACCAATGAATGAATTAAACTGACAGTAAAATCGAAAAATCCGCGCTACTGTACTGTTGGTAAAGACAGCGATGTACAGATATGGTTTAAAGGTAAGGATGTTGCTGAGATACTTAATTATAAAAATACAGAAAGGACTATAAGAACATATATAGATGAAGAAGATAAAAAGACACAGGAAGAATTAAGACCGACTGATTTGGTCAGACTAACATATAACGAAAAAATATCTATTTTTATTAATGAATCAGGTTTATATTTTTTAATTTTTTCAACTTAACAACAAAAGGCTAAAGAATTTAAATGATGGGTTACTAGTAAAGTTTTACCATCAATAAGAAAGACAGGTCAATACAATCGAAAAGTAAAGTGAACAGCTGACTTGCAGCAATTCAAAGGAAATTTAATGATTTCAATGGGACCAGCAACATTGGACTCCTTTAAAAAATATTCAACTACAACCAAAAGACACAAAATTGACGAAAATTATTTAAAAATTCATGGGGTTCCGCCTTTTCCCCTCAAAAATGGCCGAAAATGAATAATTTTTTTCTTTTGAAGATAAAAATGGAAGAATATTAAATAGATTTTTCTTCTGTAACAAATATAATGTCGAATAATATAAGTGAAGAAAGTAATAATGGTATGAATGGGAGAATGAATGAGAGTGTGAATAGAACAGCATTTGAAAGCGTGTCTGTAAATAAACTACAATAATCATCTAACGCCAACAACATCCATGGTTATAGTTCTCAAAACAAAAATAAATTAATCTCAAGACTAATGAACTACTTCAACACACCATATGATTCTAGAAATCTATATGATGTGCCACTTACACAACTAAAATCGTTTTGCTAAATGAACAACATCCGAGGCCACAGCAAATTTAATAGAGATGCTCTTATTAAACATATGATTACGTCTGGTATTAAACGATATCCACTTACTCAACTACCATTTTATCATGGGGGCAAAGAAAATACATTAACCAACCCTTCAACAAGAGACAGATTAAAAGTGGACAGGATAATCACATGTTTTGAATGCAGACTCGAAACATGGAAATACGAGCAGGATGAAATACAAGCAGTCACTTACCCAATGGTTTCGTTTCTAAACAGGATAAAACCAGCAGTAATCTAGAAAATTGAAAGCAGTCTTCGCAAACTCAATTCACTGAAGGTTAACGTTCCAATTTTATGTGACTATATTAAAGGAAATGAAATACAAGCGTTTAACTTTGAAACAGAGAATGAAATTATACTGATTTCCACAAACTTAAATGGCTATATGAATCATACGAGAGACAAAATACTGAACGAGATGAGAGAGTTTTTAGGTAGAGGCTCTGGTTGGTCCCTTCACAGAATTAAAGAATTGGAACTTAGAATTAAGAAGTACATTCCTCTTAGAAGTAATAGTTGTTTTGATTTACCACTTGCAATAAAAACCAAGAAAGCAGTACTCGACATCGAAAATTAAGACGACATGTGCTTCTTATATTGTTTAAAAGCTTACTTGCATACAGTTCCATCCAATGAAAATCCTGATCGAGTTTCTAAATACACTAATATTAAAGACCAATTATTATATGAAGCATTCAAGGACATTAAATTCCCTGTAGAACTCAAAGACGTCCCAAAAATGGAACAACACATAGGTTTTCACATTAATGTGTTCAGTTAGGATGGTAAATACAACATTTATCCCCTATATCCAAACGAAGGAAGATTACCAGCTGAAAAAGAAGTTGATCTCTTACTAGCAACCAATGACAAGAAAGAAGGCACTATTGTCTGATTTGAAACATGTCACGACTGATATAATCACAATTAAGCAAGTGAAATGGTAAAAAATACTTATGCAGAGGTTGTTTACTATATTTCAACACAGAACAACAGTTCAAAGATCACCAACAAGACTGCAATATAAACGAACGAGTTAAGATAATTATGCGAGAAGAAGGAAAATCAGTAACATTTGAAAAAATACCACACACATAAAAAGTTCCATATGTTATTTATGCTGACTCCGAATGTTTAAACTGTATAATCGATACTTGCCAACGCAATCCAAATAATAAGTACATTAACAAATGTCAGAAGCATGTGGATACTCATATTGTGTTGTTAAATATGTAACTGTTCTAACATTGACGTGCTACAGAAGTACTAATGCACCTAAACGATTTATTGAAAGTCTAATGATACAAGCTCATATGATTTCGAAAGTATATGGTAACACTGTACCAATTCATTATAAAGAAGGTGACATGAAAAGGTTTAGCGAAGCTAAAACATGTTTCTATTGCAAAAAACATTTCACCAATAAAAACCATAAAGTTGCTCACCACAATCACATTACTGGTTCCTTTATTGCCCCAGCTTGTAACACTGCAATCTGTAAATGAAACTTTCAATGTTTGTACCTGTCTTTTAAATAACCTTTCTGGATACGATTCTCACTTATTTGTTATGGAATTAATCTGTACAAAAGACGAAATAGAACTCATACCAAAAAATGAGGAAAAGTACATATCATTCACAAAGCAGGTTGATAAATTCAAACTGAGGTTTGTGGATTCATTTAGGTTTATGCCATCATTATTAGCTTCTTTAGTCAACAACTTAACAACTGATCAGATGAAACTTATGAAAGATATTTTCAAGACGAATAACTAGAACTAGTAGCTCGAAAAGGTGTTTACCCATATGATTACATGGATTCACCAAACAAGTTTAAAGAAACGAAACTACCACCAAAGGAAAACGTTTTCAACCATCTTGAACAAACTCACATCTAAGATGAAGATTACAATCATGCAAAGAACGTCTGGAATCATTTAAAGTTAAACAGCATTTGTGAATATCTCGATTCGTATCTAAAAACAGATTACTCGCAGATGTATTGGAAAACTTTAGAATCACATGTATAAAAGCTTGTGATCTCGATCTTGGATGGTACTACACAAGCCCAGGGTTAGCTTGGGATGCGATGTTGAAGATGATAGGCATTCATCTTGATTTCCTAACAGATTATGATATGGTTCTTATGATTGAAAAAGGTATAAGAGGTGGAATTTGACAATGCAGTAAAAGATACTCGAATGCAAACAACAAGTACATGAATGATTATAATGATAATGAACCAAACACATACCTCACATATCTTTATGCTAACAATCTTTATGGTTGGGTTATGAGTCAGCACTTACCTTATAGAAACATTAAATGGTTAACTGAAAAGCAAGTAGTAGAGCTCGATATTGAAAACATACCTAAAGAAAGCACAACAGGTTTCATTCTTGAAGTTGACTTAGAATACCCTCAAGTGTTACGTGACAATCATAAAGATTTTCCATTAGCTCCTAAAAACAAGTGTCCACCAAACTCACAACTTCAAAAACTACTATCAACACTTAATAACAAGGAGAAGTATGTTATTCATTACAGAAACCTACAACAATGATTAAAACTTGGTTTGAAACTGACAAAGATCCATAGAGCAGTTCAATTTAAACTATCTGATTGGCTGAGGAAGTATATAGATCTTAGTACACAAATGAGAACCAAAGCTAGTAACGCTTTTGATAAGGACTTTTACAAACTCATGAAGAATAGTGTAATCGGAAAAACCATGGAAAACACACGTAATAGAGTTGACATAAGACTAGTTTCAGATCCAAAGATGTGTGATAAACTCGTGTCAAAATCAAAATTTAAAGATAGAACCCTATACACCAAACAACTAGCAGCTATACACATGAACAAAACCGAAATCACATTCAACAAGCCAATTTAAGTCAGTATGAGCATTCTTGAATTATCTAAAGAGCTAACGTATGACTTTCATTACGACATAATAAAACCCAAGTACAAAGATAACATTTCTGTTTGCTATATGGACAGTGATTCACTAACATAGGAGATCAAGACTAATGACTTCTGCAAAGATATGAAAGAAATGATCAACCACTTCGACACAAGCGATTTTTCAAACAACAATCCATATAACATACCACAAATCAACAAGAATGTTTTAGGAAAAACGAAAGACTAACTTGCAGGTGAAGTAATGACTGAATTTATAGGTTTACGATCAAAATTGTATGCTTTAAAGTATGACAACAAGGAAACCAAGATCTCAGAAGGTATCAAGAAATGTGTTGTTAAGAACGACTTGAAATTCGAAGACTATAAGGAGCACTTTAACAATCAAACAGACATATACAAAAGTATGAAACTCATTCGAAGTCATAAACACTAACTCCACATGATAGAAGTAAACACATTAGCACTTAGTAACAAGGATGACAAACGAAATATACTACCTGATGGAATGAATACACTACCATGAGGCCATTAAAAAATTGAACAAGAAATAAATAAATAATGAACAACTATATCATAAGTCTTCCAATTATGTCTACTAGTGTGTGTGTGTATGTGTGTGTGTGTGTGTTGTGTTTTAGTATTAGTGCTTTTATAGACAGTGTTTATAAAAGAACACATGTGTATGCCATCAAATTGAATACAGATATTGCCATATTGAAATAATTAAAACTCCCATGTGGTACCCACTTTGTTCCTCAAAAATGGCCGAAAATGATTAAAATATCTTTTCTTATATACTAAACGATATAAGATGGAAAATAAAACCATATCTCAACTTAAAAAGTACTGTAGGGAACATAACATTTGTGGTTACTCTAAGCTAAATAAAGCAGACCTAATAAGCTTAATTAACTCATATGAAACAAGATCAATGATAACTTATCAAAGGGAAGAGTTTGTAACAGAAAACAAATCAATAAACCAACTGAAACAGTATTGTTGGGAGGAAGGTATTAGTGGTTATTCAAAGCTAAGCAAAACTGATCTTATAACCTTGATTAACTCTTATCATTGAACAACCAACTAAAACGAAACAACGAAAGAGAACAATGAAGACACAACCAACCAATATGAAACAATGACAGAGAACAATGAAGAAACAACCAAACAAAACGAAACAACAGAGAGCAATGAAGAAACAACCAACCAAGATGAAACAAAAGAGAACAACCAAGAAGAAAGGATATCAATTAAAGTCAACCTTACAAAAGAATTGATCTGTCAACTGAACCCCGAACATCTTGTAAACTACTTTCAAAAATGTGTTTAAAGATACGGTAATCGATGTGATTAGCAACCTATCAAGAAAAAATTGGGCACAGATATCCCAGCTAAAGAACCTGTCCAAAAATTTTCTTTATTTGTTAAGGAAACAATTATGTTGGAGTAACATTATATCTAATTCTGCATGATCACTTTCCATTTCAAGAAATACATCGATTGAATCTCCTTATCAAGCATACAACCTTTATTTACTCATGAAGATATTGTTGACAAGTATGCTGATAAACTTCATTGGGACATAATGTGTAGAAGAAAAGAATTTTATTAAACAAAATTTCGTTTTAAAACATAAACAACGTGTACCACAATGTATCAGCTGGTCAACATACACATGGGAACATGCAGAGAAGACGTCTGAAAACTCCCTAAATGAATTTAAGGAAAATATTGACTGGAAAGCCTATAGTGATGTGTACAATTGGAAAAAGCATTCAACAAAAAGTGCTATTGAATGGTGTCGAAAGGTTAGAGCATGCGTAGACTGGAATGTTCTCTCTTCTAAAGGGATTTTACTAACAGACGATTTTTTAAATGAATTGAGAGGTCTTATTAATTCGATGAAAGCCTCACCTTTTTTAAACGAATCATTAGTACGAAAATATCAAGATGGAGTCCATTTTCCAGATGTATTTTTAGGTGATAAGAGTGAAAGTTTTATTCTTGAATTTGAAAACGGGGGTTTAAACTTAGATGATCTTATATGGTGCTATTATGATAGAAAGTTCTGTGAAAAATTACTAATGACAATAAGAAACAAAATCGATATGGTTCTATTCTTAAGACGTAATGAGCATGTCAGTCCCTCCCTCAAGAACAAACTGTTCTTACTTTCAACTGGTTTAACTGCAACAGAGAACTCAGATGGATGTCCAATATGTAAAGAAACAAAGACTCAAATGTGTAAAACTATGTGTAACAATGTGTTTTGTACTGAGTGTATGCTTTACGGTTAAGAAATAATATCACTGGTCCTTTGTGATAATGATAGTGACCTTGAACTTTCAGATCTATACAGCATTGATGAAGAACAAGAATAAGATTTAAAACTTGATGGCAAAAACCATAAATCTGTTTGAATAATCTTTTTCTCTCTTCGTTTTTCGTATGCTAGGTCTCAGTTACGATGTAGGTAATTCGAAACCATTTAATTTCGTTAACAATATACCACTTTCATTTACTAATTTCGTTATAATGGATTTCGTTGATGATATGGAATATAACTATAATGAATATTATTGATACCATATACATCAAGAGTACAATAATTTTATCAATAGATGAATGAATTAAGCAAGAACCCATTTATTACACAAAAAATATTTATTGACGAGTATGTTTTTTAACTAGTCGCTGAAGTTTGATGGTAAAAACCACAAAGCCACACTCTGACCATTGCAAAATTTTACAGCCACGATAATTTTCATTAATGAGTCTGGTTTATTCCAAAGATCGTTGCTACAGATTTGAAAATCCTTTTGTGGTTGGTTTATCATAAAAGTTTTAACACAGTTTTTCTTAAATAATAAAAGAGTTCAAGTGTGGATTCTATTACCAAACCCTCCACCCAATAAAAGAACCTAATTGGCCCTCTTTTGTTCATGATTTTCGTTATTACCATTTCAGATACAAACCAGACTTTATGCATTATCAATAAACTTTGTACCTATGGCTATTTAAAAGATAACTCCACTAGATTAGATGAGATTGATGAAGCAACGTTAAGCCATTCTTTATCGATTTTTCAAGAATATTACAACTTATATATCACTGGAGAATTTGATTTCGACACACTAAAACTACTTGATTCGCCATCATGCGGTGTTGAAGATCAGCTTGAATTTAATACACATTTTAGGAAAGCACTGTAGAAACAATAGCAGCTCAACAATCGACGAAGCATCAATTTTTGATGCTAGTACAACAAGATTAAAAAGAGGCGAAGGTTTTGTAAAAGCATATAATGAACTACCAATTGAATACGTTTGGATGAACGATGTTAGAGACTTAATTGATCGTTCGGCTGTTATCGATGGTGAAGAGAAAGCAGGGAACAATAATTTTCGGAATGGGGAAGTAGCAATAATGAAAATGTTGACATCGAAATTTTATGATTTTGTTATTAATAATCCTAAAAGCACATCTTACATTGTAAAATTATTGAACATGTTATCGCCATCGTTCTGGGAAAATAAGAAATATGGTAAAGGAGTAGTTAATTGGGCTTTAAATAATCTTAAAATGCCTGAGCTTCACTTTCCTGGTTATAACTATTGCGGGCCGTTTACAAAGCTGGAAGAACGATTAAACAGAAGACTTAAAGGAATTAATAAGTTAGATGAAGCCTGTAAAGAACACGATGTAGGTTATCACGAGAACAATGATCTAAGCATAAGACATGAAGCAGATAAAGTTCTACAAGAAAAAACGTTGGCAAACGTTTTTAGTAAAGATTGTGACTGGGGAGAAAAATTAGCATCAGCTGGTGTTCTTGGTGTCATGTACACGAAAAGGAAAATGGGTTGGGCATTGTAAATAGTTTGTATATAAGGGATTTAACCTGGAGAATGAAAATTTCTAGATGTAGTTTATTGTTTTTATGGACTCGTCCATAAAAGCTGGGTTAAAGTAGAGGTGCTACTGTGTTTTTTGCTATGTAATCAGCTGGATTAGTTACTATTGTAACCGATACAATCTGCTGTGAGGATGATAGGTCTGCAACCGAAACCGAACATTTAAAAAAAATAGAGCAGTCAGAGTGGGCAACAATAAATAAGTTTTACAGCCAGTTACTACTAACGTTCTTCAAGGACGTTGTCTGTATCTTTGAAAAATTTCCTTTTTGCAATGTCTCGAGGAAGATAAACACTGCTCATGGCATGTTTCATGCAAGGCCCAGTTTGTTTTCTACTACAAATAACATAAATTCTGAAGCGAAATTTTACGTGTCCGTTAGACAGTTTGGTCCCATACTAGTGTAACACAATGTTCGGTTTATCGATATGTGTTAACAGAGACAGCAGAACACAAAAGACTACCAGTATCCCATCAGCGATGGATCAGCGCTGCTGCAGGGTGTTAGCTGACATCGTGAGACGAGGCCAACTCAGACGCTGCTGGAGTACTCTTTATCCTTCGTGTTCTACTGATGAACCGAATGTTGTCCTAGATTAATTTGGGACTCATCTATCGAACGGGTACGTAAAATTACGCTATAAATTAATTTAGTTTCTATAAGGAAACAAATCCGCGCTTACCATTGACATTTGTAGACGCTTGAAGCATCAAGGAAGCAGTATATTTTGGGGCGAACTGTAGCTACACATTAGAAAAACTAAGCTTTAAGAATGTGTTGCACCTGACGAATCTTAGAAGGCATACGCGATATATAATGTGTGTGGTGTGTGGTGGGTGCGTGTGTGTGTGGGGGGCGGGGGGGGGTGTGAGGGGGGGGCGCACGTATGGGTGTGTATTGTGTTGACCATGTCAGCCGTCGACGTGTTTTCAGATTTGCGACTCAGGCCTAATTTTTTCCTTACCAAAATATGAGCTTATAGTCTTCAATGGAAATAATGTTCGAAATTGATTAGGACTTGTTTGTGTTTATTAGTTGCTGATAAATTGGTGGACTGCCAGCAGTAAAAGTACATGCATCTGCGCACCTCAGAAACAGGTCTGAAGCATAACAAAATTAGTCTTCAAGAGGAGACACCTTACAATAATGGATTCAGTTCACTCTCGCAGACCTTTTTGTCTCAAATAAATAAAATCCGGAGATCTTCCGACTGCTGGTCAAGTAAAATCAGTATAGTATCAAAAGTTGCAATATTCGTGAAACAAAACCCCGTCGCTGTTATATCGATCTTCAGATGTATCCTCTCGTATCAAATACATCAGATGTATCCTCTCGTATCAAATACAGTTTATTTATCTTTTCACACAAGGCGAATTTATCTTCTGAATTTAGAACAAATATCTTCAATTAATATGAGCTTTCACATAATGGTATTCAGCGTATCTGCAATCACAATTTTACTTAGGGCGCAAAGGAATTACAGGCATTCACTGCGAGCACACATTGATTTAAATTAATGGGGTAAGTGGAATATTTGTACAAGACCTGGAATTGAGCACGGGTCTCCTGTTTCCTAAGCACGTGCTCTGACCACCGAGCCATCCAGACACAGTGGTCATTGCAACTGCATGAACAACCCCGGCACGCCTCCAGTCAGACCCAAATTCTCAACTTATCCCCACACTACTAATGTATTGCCCTATTTCCTATTATCTTCATTACTAGCGGTATTTCACCGATTCCCGTAATATTTGAGCCTTGTGTGCATCTGCACTGAAGAGATTGTTGGTCGTCTGCTCTCTAATTAATGTGTATGCAATTTTAATTAATTACGAATCGCAGTCAGAGATATTAATACTCGTGGATGTTCAGTATCCACACGTAATACCATTAGCTTTCTTAATTGGCAAAAACTACTTATATCTAGCGTTCACTGAAGAGCTTTATGAGATTACATAATTATTAATAAATTATTAATTAATTACAAGCACAGAGGCACTGATTCAGTCTCAATAAAAACACATTGTGAACTCTCTGAGTGTAATCTTAATAAAACGCTTTACGAACTGTCTCTTGAATGTTCTCAACTTCTCCGCCATAGAAGTCACAGCTTAGGTATAGCCTATGATTCCACATTACGATAAAATACTCATCACCTTCACCTTCGAATAAACCGTTTATAGTCAGAGATATTACTGTACATAGCAACCACATCTTCCCGTTTTTATATTGATGACATGCTGTATTGTCCTCCTTTACTGAAACTTGAATTGTCTTCCTACGCTGAATTAACTTTCAATCAATTGAAAATATTAATCTATCCTGATACCCAGTCTCGAATTATTAAACTTTCCTGTTTGGAAATCATTCAGGAATTATATGAAGTGCTTTAACTTTATTTGCAGTTTATGTTCAGAGTCTGCTCTTATCTACAGAACGGTTGAAACATTACGTTTCATCATTTATTTCGAGAATTTAACAATGTGATATGAGTGTCAGCAAATCTTCCAAGGAGTCCTCTCGTCGGTTGGCTGTCGGCTGGTGTTCAATATTGTCCTCCTCCAGACAGGTTCACTACGGCAGCATACCTCTGGAATAACTAGCCGCCTTCGTGGTTGTCACATGAAACAAGATAAATCAGTCAGACTTTTTTTAGGTACGACGACATGAGAAATAATTACAACTAACATTAGTAACCTACCTGATATCACCAGGGGAAACAATTACCTAGAGCTTCACGGCTCTTTTTGTAACACTACATTTCCGACCAGAAGCTGTGTGATACCAGACGAAACCTACTCTAGGAGTCACAACATTTGTAATTCCTTCAGTTTCATTTGACATTGATACATTTAATCAATATTTAATTGAGTTGCTTATCTCAGTTGTAGTTTTTGTTCGTTAATGATCAGACGTTAAGGTTACAGCAGTTCTGGTTCAATATCATCCAGTGTTACTGATACTGATTCATATACATATATATTACGATGCAGGTTAGAGAGTAATTTCCTTTTCACATCAAAATCTATAATTAAACCTTATTTTACTGTTGGGTTTGCTCTTATGGTTATACTTCACTGTTCCCATAAAACGTTTCTTATCCCCATATTTCTTGGTGTTTTTTCATCATAAGTGTATTCTGCAATTCCGTACAGTTTATGCTACTAGTAAAAGACTGGGTCATAACATTTGACAGCTTTCCACAAATAGTTAAACTTCGGACATCTTTATCCTTTTCTATTGAACTAGCGGTGCAGAATTGTCTTATATTGTTTACTTGCTACCAACTAGTACTTTAGTCACTGTAACAGGATATTATGTGTATACAGTATTCCGTAAAGGCGGATTTGGTCAAGGTTCATACATCCAGGAACAAAACTTTACGTTTGTTGCGTGCACAAATATTACTAGACGCACCTGCCACATTTCTTAATTCTTTTCTTTCCTCTTCACCCCTTTTAACAAACAGACACCTGTTACCATGTCATTCACGTAAATGGGTGGGATACACTACTATAAATTACTAGATTACTAATAAGATAGAATCGAAACTCCACTAACCACTTACGTTGAATGTGCTAATACAATACACAAGTTTCCATGTCCTTCCCTATAATTCAAATATCTTGATTGGTATGCAATTACTAGCAGGCATTAGCTTTAGGTGTCTGGGAAATCAATTAATTCTACTAGAAATTTATACTTAAAAACTGTATGGCTCATGATTACTGCCCTAAAACATCATTAACGGTTGACTGACCATATTGCTTAACACATGCGCCAGTCCACGGCAGTTTATATGCTATATACCCTGTGCACACTATATCGAACTTCCAGGCATTGCAGCTACTATAGTCGGTTGACAGTACTCTTGTACTCCTATACCACTCATGGGCCGTTACTCTTTGTGTGTGTGTGTGTGTGTTTGTGTGTGGTTCGATATACTTTTTCCTCACAACACCACTTATGAGTAATTATTATGAACTTAAATACCTATATACTTGTTTAATATTCCAAGGTCCATTGACCACTATTCTCATTGAATATTATAATACCAATGGTGTAGGGTGTGGGATTTGAATAATCATCCAAAGTCCCTGAAATAATGAAAAAAAATTCCTACTGTGCTTAACTTCGGTGATCTGACAAGAACCAGTGTTATCACTGTGACATAGCCATTGGCAATATATGTGACAATTTCTACCCAATTCTTTCATAATCCATCAGTGTGTTTGGCTTGATGACAGTATTTAGATACTTTACTTGTTTAATACCATATTTTTCCAATAGGTCATAAAAAATTTGACTGCAAATTAACTACAAATATTTGAAAGCGTTATTGTAACAAAACTGCCATGCATGAAATAATTATCTTCCAAACATCACGTCACACTTCTGGATGAGGCCACTTTAAATATATAAAATCCTACAAATTTCGATCACCATTCTACAATAACTAGAATATATTGTAGACCTCCACTCTTTGGAGATAAAAGTTCGAAAATATCAAACGACACCAGTTCCCACAATCTTTAGTGTAGAATTGGACAGTCGTTGTATTTTATATGTCTAATCGTCTCTTTTACATGTTGGCCTGTTTTAAATACTGTACTGGTATTCGGTACCTTTCTTTCTTTCTTTTGCTTACGCCATAGTGCCGCAGCGATTGCAGGGTCGGCACAGTTAGAACGGATTTGGCAAGGTTAGTTGTAGGGGTGGCCAGATGCCCTTTCTGCCGCCATCCCGTACCCCCAGAGATGGAATCAGTGTATCCCATCTGTCTGCATCTAGTGTAAATAGTGCAATAGTACGAAGGTGTTTCAGATGTCTGCCACGCGTGTAACTGAGGCGGAACGTGGTGACCAGCCCAGTATTCACCTAGCGGTATGTGGGAAACCGCCTAAAAACCACATCCAGTCTGGCCAGCACACCGGCCTTCATCGTTAATCCGCCGGGCGGATTCGATCCGGGGCCGGCGCGCCTACCGGAGTCCAGGAAGCAGCGCGTCAGTGCTCTCTGCTACCCTGGTGGGTAACTGGTATTCTGTACCAATCTCAATACAATCTTAAAATAGTACTATTTCAACACAAAAAATGGCTCTGAGCACTATGGAACTCAACTTCTGAGGTCATCAGTCCTCTAGAACTTAGAACTACTTAAACCTAACTAACCTAAGGACATCGCTCACATCAATGCCCGAAGCAGGATTCGAACATGCGATCGTAGCGGTCGCGCAGTTCTAGACTGTAGCGCCTAGAAGCGCTCGGCCACCCCGGCCGGCTTCAACAAAAATTGCTAAGATTTTTGTACTCCATATTGCCCTTATCCCTCATGAAGTTACTCTGTAACTGTAACCACAGCGTGGCTAGGCACACAAATCCTCCAAATAAAACTTCGAGAATTACATATCCTGCACAGTAAATTATAATTTAACAACGAGTGTCCCTACTCCTCCTTGCCTGTATCCACTAACTTATGTAATAATGCGATTTAGGTAGGGATCTAGTGTTTGTTCCTTCATAATTATGTCAGCTAGCCGTTTTACTCACTTATCGTGAGCTCCAGTTCTAAGTCGAGTTCCGTTCTCCAAGGAATTATACTCATAATCGTATTCTAAAGGTAATCAAGATGAAACTTCGATCCTTAAATGTCTTTTACTTCTGCATCTACATCTACATGGATACTCTGCAAATCACATTCAAGTGCCTGGCAGATAGTTCATTGAACCACCTTCAGAATTCTCTGTTATTCCAATCTCGAATAGCGCGCGGAAAGAATGAACACCTGTATCTTTCCGTACGCACCCTGATTTCCATTATTTTATCGTGGTGATCGTTCCTCCCTATGTAGATCCGTGTCAAAAAATTCGTAATAGGGAAGAAAGTTGGTGATTGGAATTTCGTGAGAAGATTCCGTCGCAACGAAAAACGCCTTCCTTTTAATGATTTCCAGCCCAAATTCTGTATCATTTCTGTGACACTCTCTCCCATATTCCACGATAATAAAAAAAACATGCTGCCTTTCTTTGAACTTTTTCGACGACTCCATCAATCCTATCTGGTAAGGATACCACACCGCGCAGCAGTATTCTAAAAGGGGACGGAGAAGCGTAGTGTAGGTAGTCTCCTTAGTAGGTCTGTTGCATTTTCTAAGTAACCTGCCAATAAAACTCAGTCTTTGGTTAGCCTTCCCCACAACATTTTCTATGTGTTCCTTCCAATTTAAGTTGTTCGTAGTTGTTTTACGTAGGCATTTAGTTGAATTTACGGCTTTTAGATTAGACTGATTTATCGTGTAACCGAAGTTTAACGAGTTCCTTTTAGCAGTCATGTGGATAACCTCACTTCAAAATTGAATTTCTGGAGAAAAAACAATCTGTGTTGCAATGGTGGACTGTTCATGAAAAATTCCAGTGCCTGATGATCTGCATTTACTATAATTCTATCGGTAGCCCATATACATCGAAATCTTTTAAAAGCCAATACCACAGCCTATACTTCCTTTTCCATAGTCGACTAATGCCTCTCATGTCTGCTTAATATCCTACTTACAGAAGTAACTCCTCTGTAGTTGTCATTCTTGTAAGTCAGATCTCCCTGAGATACTTCACGCGCCAGTCCATAATCCAAACCAGTTATGGAAACTTCTAACACTTCCTCAAACTGAGGATGATGAAGTAATGGATCGCTTTTTGTTATGATCAAAGACAATATATTTTCTCTTGCCCCATTACCACCTCGACTTTTGCACTATATCAGATGGTGTAATATCACTATCTTTTAAAAATTTTGTAAAAAATTAACCACACCAAGAATAACTTTAACTGTTTACCATTTTGTGAGTTTGGACTCAGCCATATCTCCTATTCTTTGTGGATCTGACCGCAAATCATCACTGTTAACAATACGTCCAAAGAATTTCACTTTGCTCCTTCCGAATGCCGACTTTACTAACTCTATTGTAGTACCTCTATGTGGAAATTTTCCAAAGACTTCTTCTAACACTAATACGTGATGCATCAAGCCGTTAGAAACAATTAATGGGTCATCGACAAATACAGCGATTTTCTCTATCAGTCGTCTCGTAAGACCATATCCCAAGGACACATAAATAGCGATAGTGTGATTCTATTCCTTCCTTTTGCAACAAACGATCACTCTCCGCTACTCTTTTCTCTCAATTAATTCAGGATTTAAATTGTTACTATTAATTGTGCTATTATTACACTTGCCAACTACATCGAATTGCAGTATAGGACATCAATTTAAAATTTCTTGAGTACCAAGATTACCATCAGTTTATAAAACGGGATAGATACTGTTTTCCCCTGGGTACAAAACGAGACCACACGTTCTTCAGAGTTAATTATCATACTATTGCGGATTAACTAGCCCCAATACAGTAGGAATGGAATGTTCATTTGTGGCACTCTATGAAAATTATGGTTCATCATGGAGTCAATAAAGGTGAAGTTTATTACTACCTCCATCTGTACCATCTTCCCCTTTGACCCAGTGATTCCAGCAATCTGAATCCCGTAACAAGTAGAATTGGATAGCTGCTTTAATACGTATGTTATTAAAAACATCTTGATCTACTATGGAAACCTCATTTCCCTAGTCTACAATAATATTCATTTTATTTTCTAGAACTTTACCCCAAGTAATAGGCTTATTAAATTTAATTTTCTCTCCCGAGGAGTTGTTTTTTTTTCACCTTGATTATGCCCAATACTTTGGCCACTCTATCTCCGTCTATCGGTCTCCAGAGGCGGCCTTTCTTGGGAGACCTTCCACGTTTCCTATATTCTCGATAATCAGCGTTCTGATTGGTCAGTATTTCCCTATTGTTTCCCTCAGGATCGGTATTTCCTTGTACATACTACTTTTGGCTGGCCTGCCTTCTCGGCGCATTATAGTGTGAGTTTTGAGGTCTCTTAACTTGCCAATATCAAACATTACGGATCTTCCCGTCACCTGCGCCTCATCCTCCAGTGCACTTTTATTCATCCCAATTGAACTCATTCCTTTCGCTTTTCCTTTGTTTTATATAAGCTACTTAGTTGTTTTAGAAAACTCGGAATAGCATTGATACTATATCACTTTCTACTATCGTATTCTGTCTTATATATGCTAACATCGGACATTAAAACCTTAACTAGGTTTCCTTCACTAACCGGCTCATCCAAAAATTTCATGAGCGGGAGGTGCAACTCAGAACATTGTCTCGGTCCTCTCCACCCGCAATTATAACGACTAGGAGCCACAACTTCTCCTTCCGGCCAACACTTTTCATTGAACTTTTTGCCAAACCCCTCTCAGCTGGTAAAGTCTTTACTTCGCAGCACTCCCCATTCTGACACTTCCTGTTCTAGAAGAGTTGCTGGAAATTTGACACTTTTTCCTGTGATCCTATGAACAGGGTAACGCATCCTCAGGAATATATTTGGATGTAATGTGGCTTTAGATTTTAAGACCAGGAATTGTTGCTAGATGACTCAAACTGTCTATACAAAATTCTTCCCACCAGTCTGTGCTGTCTAACATTAAGTTTTTACTCCTAAACTAATCTCATTGTTAGTCGCAATATTTTATCTACTGTTCACGATACATCCGCCCTCCCATTTCCTTTTCTGTTGATTGTAATACTGCGAAAAGGGGATTGTCCACCAGAATCATATTGTAGTATGCCACTAAGGTGTGTGTTTCCTCTTATTTATTGCTCCTCCAAATGCTTTCGAGGCGTCTTGTCACGGTCTCCGCGGCTTCCCCCGTCGGAGGCGGAGGTTCGAGTCCTCCCTCGGGCATGGGTGTGTGTGTCGTCCTTAGCGAAAGTAAGCTTGTTGTTGTTGTTGTTGTCTTCAGTCCTGAGACTGGTTTGATGCAGCTCTCCATGCTACTCTGTCCTGTGCAAGCTTCTTCATCTCCCAGTACTTACTGAATCTGCTTAGTGTATTCGTCTCTTGGTCTCCCTCTACGATTTTTACCCTCCACACTGCCCTCCAGTACTAAATTGGTGATCCTTTGATGCCTCAGAACATGTCCTACCAACCGGTCCCTTCTTCTTGTCAAGTTGTGCCACAAACTCCTCCCCAATTCTATTCAATACCTCCTCATTAGTTATGTGATCTACCCATCTAATCTTCAGCATTCTTCTGTAGCACCACATTTCCAAAGCTTTTATTCTCTTCTTGTCCAAACTATCTATCATCCATGTTTCACTTCCATACATGGCTACACTCCATACAAATACTTTCAGAAATGACTTGCTGACACTTAAATCTGGACTCGAGGTTAACGAATTTCTCTTCTTCAGAAACGCTTTCCTTGCCATTGCCAGTCTACATTTTAAATCCTCTCTACTTCGACCATCATCAGTTATTTTACTCCCCAAATAGCAAAACCCCTTTACTACTGTAAGTGTCTCATTTCCTAATCTAATTTCCTCAGCATCACCCGATTTAATTCGACTACATTCCATTATCCTCGTTTTCCTTTTCTTGATGTTCATCTGTCTCTGACAGAATTACAATGTCATCGGCGAACCTGAAAGTTTTTATTTCTTCTCAAAGGATTTTAATACCTAATCCGAACTGGTGGGGAGGCTTGCGTGCCTCAGCGATACAGATGGCCGTACCGTAGGTGCAACCACAACGGAGGGGTATCTGTTGAGAGGCCAGACAAACATGTGGTTCCTGAAGAGGGGCAGCAGCCTTTTCAGTAGTTGCAGGGGCAACAGTCTGGATGATTGACTGATCTGGCCTTGTAACATTAACCAAAACGGCCTTGCTGTGCTGGTACTGCGAACGGCTGAAAGCAAGGGGAAACTACAGCCGTAATTTTTCCCGAGGACATGCAGCTCTACTGTATGATTAAATGATGATGACGTCCTCTTGGGTAAAATATTCCGGAGGTAAAATAGTCCCCCATTCGGATCTCCGGGCGGGGACTACTCAGGAGGACGTCGTTATCAGGAGAAAGAAAACTGGCGTCCTACGGATCGGAGCGTGGAATGTCAGATCCCTTAATCGGGCTGGTAGGTTAGAAAATTTAAAAAGGGAAATGGATAGGTTAAAATTAGATACAGTGGGAATTAGTGAAGTTCGGTGGCAGGAGGAACAAGACTTTTGGTCAGGTGATTACAGGGTTATAAATACAAAATCAAATAGGGGTAATGCAGGAGTAGGTTTAATAATGAATAAAAAAATAGGAGTGCGGGTTAGCTACTACAAACAGCATAGTGAACGCATTATTGTGGCCAAGATAGACACAAAGCCCATGCCTACTACAGTAGTACAAGTTTATATGCCAACTACCTCTGCAGATGATGAAGAAATAGATGAAATGTATGACGAGATAAAAGAAATTATTCAGGTAGTGAAAGGAGACGAAAATTTAATAGTCATGGGTGACTGGAATTCGTCAGTAGGAAAAGGGAGAGAAGGAAACATAGTAGGTGAATATGGATTGGGGGGAAGGAATGAAAGAGGAAGCCGCCTTGTAGAATTTTGCACAGAGCATAACTTAATCATAGCCAACACTTGGTTCAAGAATCATAAAAGAAGGTTGTATACCTGGAAGAATCCTGGAGATACTAGTAGGTATTAGATAGATTATATAATGGTAAGACAGAGATTTAGGAACCAGGTTTTAAATTGTAAGACATTTCCTGGAGCAGATGTGGATTCTGACCACAATTTATTGGTTATGAACTGCAGATTGAAACTGAAGAAACTGCAAAAAGGTGGGAATTTAAGGAGATGGGACCTGGATAAACTGAAAGAACCAGAGGTTGTAGAGAGTTTCAGAGAGAGCATAAGGGAACAATTGACAGGAATGGGGAAAAGAAATGCAGTAGAAGAAGAATGGGTAGCTCTGAGGGATGAAGTAGTGAAGGCAGCAGAGGATCAAGTAGGTAAAAAGAGGGGGCTAATATAAATCCTTGGGTAACAGAACAAATATTGAATTTAATTGATGAAAGGAGAAAATATAAAAATGCAGTAAATGAAGCAGGCAAAAAGGAATACAGACGTCTCAAAAATGATATCGACAGGAAGTGCATAATGGCTAAGCAGGGATGGCTAGAGGACAAATGTAAGGATGTAGAGGCTTGTCTCACTAGGGGTAAGATAGATACTGCCTACAGGAAAATTAAAGAGACCTTTGGAGAGAAGAGAACCACTTGTATGAATATCAAGAGCTCAGATGGCAACCCAGTTCTAAGCAAAGAAGGGAAGGCAGAAAGGTGGAAGGAGTATATAGAGGGTTTATACAAGGGCGATGTACTTGAGGACAATATTATGGAAATGGAAGAGGATGTGGATGAAGACGAAATGGGAGATAAGATACTGCGTGAAGAGTTTGACAGAGCACTGAAAGACCTGAGTCGAAACAAGGCCCCGGGAGTAGACAACATTCCATTTGAACTACTGATGGCCTCGGGAGAGCCAGTCATGACAAAACTCTACCATCTGGTGAGCACGATGTATGAGACAGGCGAAATACCCTCAGACTTCAAGAAGAATATAATAATTCCAATCCCAAAGAAAGCAGGTGTTGACAGATGTGAAAATTACCGAACTATCAGTTTAATAAGTCACAGCTGCAAAATACTAACGCGAATTCTTTACAGACGAATGGAAAAACTGGTAGAAGCCGACCTCGGGGAAGATCAGTTTGGATTCCGTAGAAATGTTGGAACACGTGAGGCAATACTGACCTTACGACTTATCTTAGAAGAAAGATTGAGAAAAGGCAAACCTACGTTTCTAGCATTTGTAGACTTAGAGAAAGCTTTTGACAATGTTAACTGGAATACTCTCTTTCAAATTCTGAAGGTGGCAGGGGTAAAATACAGGGAGCGAAAGGCTATTTACAGTTTGTACAGAAACCAGATGGCAGTTATAAGAGTCGAGGGGCATGAAAGGGAAGCAGTGGTTGGGAAAGGAGTAAGACAGGGTTGTAGCCTCTCCCCGATGTTATTCAATCTGTATATTGAGCAAGCAGTAAAGGAAACAAAAGAAAAATTCGGAGTAGGTATTAAAATTCATGGAGAAGAAGTAAAAACTTTGAGGTTCGCCGATGACATTGTAATTCTGTCAGAGACAGCAAAGGACTTGGAAGAGCAGTTGAACGGAATGGACAGTGTCTTGAAAGGAGGATATAAGATGAACATCAACAAAAGCAAAACGAGGATAATGGAATGTAGTCAAATTAAGTCAGGTGATGCTGAGGGAATTAGATTAGGAAATGAGCCACTTAAAGTAGTAAAGGAGTTTTGCTATTTAGGGAGTAAAATAACCGATGATGGTCGAAGTAGAGAGGATATAAAATGTAGACTGGCAATGGCAAGGAAAGCATTTCTCAAGAAGAGGAATTTGTTAACATCGAGTATAGATTTAAGTGTCAGGAAGTCGTTTCTGAAAGTATTTGTATGGAGTGTAGCCATGTATGGAAGTGAAACATGGACGATAACTAGTTTGGACAAGAAGAGAATAGAAGCTTTCGAAATGTGGTGCTACAGAAGAATGCTGAAGATAAGGTGGGTAGATCACGTAACTAATGAGGAGGTATTGAATAGGATTGGGGAGAAGAGAAGTTTGTGGCACAACTTGACTAGAAGAAGGGATCGGTTGGTAGGACATGTTTTGAGGCATCAAGGGATCACAAATTTAGCATTGGAGGGCAGGGTGGAGGGTAAAAATCGTAGAGGGAGACCAAGAGATGAATACACTAAGCAGATTCAGAAGGATGTAGGTTGCAGTAGATACTGGGAGATGAAGAAGCTTGCACAGGATAGAGTAGCATGGAGAGCTGCATCAAACCAGTCTCAGGACTGAAGACCACAACAACAACAATCCGAACTTTTCTTTTGTTTCTTTTACTACTTTCTCAATATACAGATTAAATAGCATCGGGGAGAGGCTACAACCCTGTCTCACTCCCTTACCAACCACTGCTTCCCTTTCATGCCTATCGACTCTTATAAATGCGATCTGCTTCTTGTACAAATTGTAAATAGCCTTTCGCTCCCTGTATTTTACCCCTGCCACCTTTAGAATTTGAAAGAGAGTATTCCAGTCAACGTTGTCAAAAGCTTTCCCTAAGTCTGCAAATGCTAGAAATGTAGGTTTGCCTTTCCTTAATCTGTCTTCTAAGATAAGTCGTAAGGTCAGTGTTGCCTCACGTGTTCCAGTATTTCTACGGAATCCAAACTGATCTTCCCCGAGGTCGGCTTCTACCAGTTTTTCCATTCGTCTGTAAAGAATTCGTGTTAGTATTTTGCAGCTGTGAATTATTAAACTGATAGTTCGGTAATTTTCACATCTGTCGACACCTGCTTTCTTTGGGATTGGAATTATTATATTCTTCTTGAAGTCTGAGGGTATTTCGCCTGTCTCATACATCTTGCTCACCAGATGGTAGAGTTTTGTCAGGACTGGCTGTCCCAAGGCTGTCGGTAGTTCTAATGGAATGTTGTCTACTCCCGGGCCATTGTTTCGACTCAGGTGTTTCACTGCTCTGTCAAACTCTTCACGCAGTATCATATCTCCCATTTCATCTTCATATACATCCTCTTCCATTTCCATAATATAGTCCTCAAGAAGATCGCCACAGTATAGACCCTCTACATACTCCTTCCACCTTTCTGCTTTCCCTTCTTTGCTTAGAACTGTGTTTCCATCTGAGCTCTTGATATTCATACAAGTGGTTCTCTTTTCTACAAAGGTCTCTTTAAATTTCCAGTAGGCAGTATCTATCTTACCCCTAGTGAGATAAGCCTCTACATTCCTACTTTTGTCCTCTAGCCATCCCTGCTTAGCCATTTTGCACTTCCTGTCGATCTCATTTTTGAGACGTTTGTATTCTATTTGGCCTGCTTCATTTACCGCATTTTAGTATTTTCTTCTTTCATCAATTAAATTCATTATCTCTTCTGTTACCCAAGGATTTCTACTAGCCCTAATCTTTTTACCTACTTGATCCTCTGCTGCCTTCACTATTTCATCCCTCAAAGCTACCCGCCCTTCTTCTACTGAATTTCTTTCTCCAATTCCTGTCAATTGTTCCCTTATGCTCTCCCTGAAACTTTGTAAAACCTCTTGTTCTTTCAGTTTATCTAGGTCCCATCTCCTTAAATTCCCACCTTTTTGCAGTTTTTTCAGTTTTAATCTACATTTCACAACCAATAGATGGTGGTCAGAGTCCACATCTGCCCCTGGAAATGTCTTACAATTTAAAACCTGGTTCCTAAATCTCTGTCTATCAATTATATAATCTACCTGAAACCTTCTAGGGTCTCCAGGGTTCATCCATGTATACAACCTTCTTTTATGATTCTTGAACCAAGTGTTAGCTATGATTAAGTTATGCCCTGCGCAAAATTCTACCACGCAGCTTCCTCTTTCATTTCTTAGCCCCAATCGATATTCACCTGTTATGTTTCCTTCTCTCCCTTCTCCTACTCTCGAATTCCAGTCACCCATGACTGTTAAATTTTCGTCTCCCTTCACTAACTGAATAATTTCTTCTATCTCATCATACATTTCATCAATCTCCTCATCATCTGCAAAGCTAGTTGGCATATAAACCTGTACTACCGTAGTAGGCGTGGGCTTCGTGTCTATCTTGGCCACAATAATGCGTTCACTATGCCGCTGGTAGTAGCTTACCCGCACTCCTATTTTTATTCATTATTAAATCTACTCCTGCATTATCCCTATTTGATTTTGTATTTATAATCCTATATTCACCTGACCAAGAGTCTTGTTCCTCTTGCCACCGAACGTCACTAATTTCCACTATATGTAATATTAACCTATCCATTTCCCTTTTTAAATTTTCTAACCTACCTACCCGATTAAGGGATCTGACATTCCACGCTCCGATCCGTAGAACCCCAGTTTTCTTTCTCCTGATAACGACGTCCTCTTGAGTAGCCCCCACCTGGAGATCCAAATGGGGGACTATTTTACCTCCGGAACATTTTACCCGAGAGGACGCCATCACCATTTAATCATTCAGTAAAGCTGCATGCCCTCGGGAAAAATTACGGCTGTAGTTTTCCCTCGCTTTCCATCGTTCACAGTACCAGAGCAGCAAGGCCATTTTGGTTAGTGTTACAACGCCAGATTAGTCAATCATCCAGACCATTGCCCCTGCAACTACTGACAAGGCTGCTGCCCCTCTTCAAGAACCACACGTGGTGTAAGTGATAAATTATAGATAGATAATAATGGATAATCATAGGTATTTTATGACAGAATATTGACATTAGGAAGACGCTGTGGAGCTGTGACACACTTACAAACGTGTATACGTTTTTGTTTGAGCTTTAGAGAGCTATATATCCCTTAAACGAAGTGTCGTAGGAAAAAAATTGTATCAGGTGAAAAATTAATGTTGGTAAATGGAAGATCTGTCCGTGACACAACTGATACTCCTAACAACCCTCCCGCATGGAGACGGATAACTTTATGTTTTCAGCATATTGGGGTTGTAAGATAAAAAAAAATTGTATCGAGAGGTTGGACGTGTACGGGTGTGGAGACAACCTCATGAATCCATGAATCCTACATGTCAGCAGGGGACTGTTGAAGCTGGTGGAGGCTCTGCAATGGTGTGGGACGTGTGAAGTTGGAGGGATATAGGATCCCTGATACGTCTAGATACGACTCTGACAGGTGACACGTACGTATGCATCCCGTCTGATCACCTGCATCCATTCATGTCTATTATGCATTTCGACGGACTTGGACAACTCCAGCAGGACCACGCGACACCCCACACGCGCGGAATTGCTATGGAGTGCCTTCAGGAACACTCTTTTGAGGTTAAACACTTCCACTGACTGCCGAAGTACCCAGACACGAACATTGTTGATCTTATCTGAGATGCCTTGCGACGTGCTGTCACAGATTTATGGACAGCCCTGAAGGATTCATGGTGTCATTTCCATCCAGCACTATTTCAGACATTAGTCGAGTTCATACGACGTCGTGTTCCTTACACAATATTAGGGAGGTGTACCAGTTTCGTTGGCTCTTCAAAGTACATGGTACAACGTGATAATGCTACTCTGGAGTGGACGGTTTTGAAAATATGTGGATGACTTTGATATTGTTTCAAGTAGACCTAAGACATATATTCTGTAAAATACGATGGCGTGCTGAAGAGTAATGTTTCCCAATTTTTAACGTGAAAAGTCTTAAAAGCTTTTTAGATACAATAAACGTTATCCACATTCTACAATTTTATTCTTCATGTCTACATATTTGCAGTGCTGTGCCAATAGAGAGCTCCGAACTGTAGCGCGTAACATGGTGGTGTGTAGCACAAATACGTCGGTCCTTGAGAAACAGTATGGTGTTATCTTGTTTTAATTGCAAGAATTCATCCAGACATTGAGTTCCCTCTTATTCAGCATGGCAATGCCAAACCACACACAAGCGCCACGACATCTTCAGCAGTCCGACATTTTGGGTTCACCATCACGAGTCATTCTCCATACAGTCCCGACATGGCCGCTCTGTATTTTCATCTGTTTCCAAAACTTAAAGAAGACCTTCGAGGACTTTACTTTGATAATGATGAAGAAATGCAAGCGGAAGTGAGGTTGTGGATCAGTCAACAAAGGTAAACATTCTACAGTGACGGCATCAACATACTCTCTCTAGTTGGGAGACATGTGTTAATCTCACCAGGGCTATTATGTTGAGAAATAAATACGTAGACATTTAGAATAAAGATGAATGTTAATTGCTAAACTTCTCACTGTTAAAAGCAGTGAGAAATGATTCTAGTTACTTATTCATCTATAACTCTCCCACAATGAACGACACTAATTAAACTGTGCATGACGTAGTTAATAAACACTGATTTCTGGTCCAGGAAGAAATGATAGCCATATATTTCCCTTAATTAGGCACAGGGGTGACTAGCTATAAAATTAAATTCAATGGTAGGACAAATTCCCGAGTTTATGAGCACAATCTGATTTCGTTAAAAGCATTGCCAAATTATTCAATTAAAGTTACTCCAGACCCAACGACATTAATGATAAATGCAAAACAAGATAAAACTGAAGTTATTTAGATTTGGCAAAGTTCAGAAAGGGAAGCATGACAGTAAGTTTCACTATCTAACACATTAAATTGTAATTGGCTCATACCCGTCAGTATTTGCATTTACGCTTGGAATATCGGTAAAGTTGTTGTGCTACAGTGCCAGCCCCAGCGGCCATCAATTGTTACGTGTTACTAAATTTATCAAGGGATTCACTGCCGATGCTACCAGTAAATGTCGACGACGTTCGAGTGCGAATGCGTCGGCTGTGGGAGGTGCTGGGTCTCGTTTAGCGCACCTGTGTGTGCGCCACTGCTGCAGCGTACTTGTACGAGGTCTGATCCAGAAGCACCGGCCGTTGCGACCGAGCGGTTCTAGTCGCTTCAGCCCGGAACCGCGCTGCTGCTGCGGTGGCAGGTTCGAATCCTGCCTCGGGCATGGGTGTGTGTGATGTCCTTAGGTTAGTTAGGTTAAAGTAGTTCTACGTCTAGGGGACTGATGCCCTCAGATGTTAAGTCCCGTAGTGCTTGGATCCATTTGAACCATTTTGATCCAGAAGTCCACGTCGGGAGCGTCCTGGTTGAAGACGTCACAGCTGCGTGCAGAACATAACGTGTCTCCTGTGAATATAAAACGTGAAGTGACTCTCCTGCAAGCAGGGGCCGAGGTTGCCGTCAGCAAGGTGAGCCTAAAGCCGCTCGGCTCAGTGAAATTAGAAGCGCAGTGCGCGTCAGTTCAGCTTGAGTTTCACCCGTCGTTAGCAGTAATGAGCAATGAAAGTAACGTTTTTGAACGTCAGTTGAAAAATTAAGAAGACGCCGCTGTACTGTTACCACCGTACGAAAAATATAGCCCTTCTAATCAAGTGTACTGAAACCCTTCTTCCACCAAGTAGCGTCTAAAATTTTACTTAACGTAACTCCTGCCAATCCAGATGTCCTATGTTTCTCAGCTTTCAGCTTTTTCTAACGTGGGAATATGAAAAAACAAAAGGGAGAAGAGTGTCAGTTTAGATGCCGAATAGGCGGCCTAAGCATATGACACCCATTACCAGTTACCTGGGAAATGCCTCTGTTTTTTACAAAATTTCCGAGATTCGTATCTCCCATAGAATGTCTTCTCTTAAGAATGACTCAAAAAACTGGCTGTGTTATTTACCAAATCCTCTTTCCCCAGGGAAGATTGTCGTTAGCTCTAAAATGTTGCAGAGTGCGCTCGGCTGACAAGATCTCTCCAGGAAGTGAGCGGCTATCTCTACCGTCTGTCCTCTCCACCAGTGCCTGGCGCTTTCCGTGCCTGTTATATCGGCAAGGTCGAGATAGTTCTTCTGTTGAACTTTCCTTGTTGCTCTGCGTCAGCACAGCACGTAGATATCGTCTTAGCGCACACCAAGTTCGTGCAATAGAACACCTACAAGTCTCTAGAGGGAAGAAAAGGAAGGAATCCCCTCCACAGTCACTGGAGTTGTATTGCAGTTGAAAAAATATGACAGTCTCCCCAATTTCGACTGGATTTAATTTGAAATGTAACTAATTTGCATATCAAAATGACTCTAATTTACATACAAAATGTGGCGAGTTTGCATAACGACGTTTTCTGATGAGGCCTACTGCTGCGACACTTCTCATAATAACGTTTGCTTTGTTTAACAAAGAGTTCTCATATTAAAAATTGGGAGGCATTACTTTTCAGCTGGCCCATGTAGTCTATTCATGTAACTAATGCTTCTTCTATAGTCACTAGATGCACTTAGTGCATTTTCCCAATTGATAGTATGTTACATTTAATCGTCTCACTTCAGTGAAATCTATGAAAGTCAGTCTGCAGTTTTAGTAGAAACAACTCACAAAACTGCGACAGATTTTGGAATGATTGTCATGAAGGTGCTGATGGAGCGAGCGATGTGTTGAAGTCTGAAATGCAGTGTCCCCAGAATATTCCTTCGGCTAGCTTCGGCTAGCTCCAAGCGACAAAGATTCCTCTCATCTATAGCTGTTCTTTTTCATTAGCGTGTTTTACTCTTGATATATATAATTTCTTGAATGTTTATGATCATACCTGCAAATATGACTGTGAAGATCAGGGTACTCTGAGCATACAACAGCAACGCTTCTCTAACAGTTTTCGCGCCATTCACTTTAAACTCTCTATAGAGGGTTGCTGACTTTTTCAGGCTAGCAAATGCTCAGTTTTTAACTGATCCTTAATTGGTCATATTTTGACCGCTTACGTCAGATTTTCTTCGGAACCTTAATCTAAAGTTTTCGTGTTTGACCTGTAACTCGTACTGATAGGTGGTATCTGTGACTGATGTGTCCTGTCAGAGTGGTTTTCCATTTTCTTGCACGTAATTGTAAGGCGTTTTGTGTGTTCCTGTCTGGAAAGGGCAATGTGCGGGCACAACATGTGCGCTCATGTTTTCTTCCACTGTATTTATTAGTGAACTTAAGATTTTTTGTTGCTATTACCTATTGCAGTGGACAATAGTATTGTGTGACTATCAGAATACAGTTAGCATTATATTTTAATAAAGCCTCCTTATTCTTTACATTTTATTGCATAATATGCGAGCACAATTACCTGCGTCTGTTTTCACTACCTCCCATTGTAGAAGTTTTTATACACTTCCTTTTTCACGTTTCTTTTGAAACGTTCTATTGAAAAAAAGTGAGCTAACATGCAGAAGCGACATGTAGCGTGCCACACAGCAAGGACGTCACTCGTCAGTCTAAATTATTTCTTCTAATTGTCAGCATGAGTGTCGCAGTAGTGCTTATACTACCCAATTTTGGATGCTTTGTGAATAAGCTCTTGTAACTAATAACTGTAGCTATACCATATAGAAGGGTTGGAACTTAAATAGTGGCAACTATTTATTTACAACCGATTCAAAAGAGTTATATGTTTGCACCTGTTACTGTTCTTCAAAGTCGTCACCAGCGATGTGGAAGGCGTAGTATTCCGTTAGCAGAGCCTGTTCTGTTGATCTTCCGAATGGAGCGGTCTACTGCCTGTCGAATCTCTGGAACGGTACTGAAGCGAATGGCACGAAGTGATTCCTTCATCTTCGGAATCAATTCAAAGTCACAAGGACTTACGTACGGGGAGTATGGTGGACGGTACAGTACTTCCCAGGCCGGACGTTGTGGCCGACCGGTTCTAGGCGCTTCAATCTGGAACCGCGCCACCGCCACGGTCGCAGGCTCAAATCCTGCCTCGGGCATGGATGTGTGTGATGTCCTTAGGTTAGTTAGGTTTAAGTAGTTCTAAGTTCTAGGGGACTGATGACCTCAGATATTAAGTCCCATGGTGCTCAGAGCCATTTGAACCATTTTTGAGTACTTCCCAGTCCCATAGACCGAACAGAGCTACCACAGCTTGCACTGTATGCGCCCGCGCATTGTCGTGCAAAATGATGGGTGGGTTGAGCAGAAAGTGTCGCCGCTTCTTTGGCAAAGCTGGTGATGCACCAATAACGAACAGTAATACTGTGCATTGATGGTCTGCCGTGGAGGAACGTAATACTTTGGGACAACACCAACACAGTCGCACACGAGAATCACCGTACTGTGGCTCTGACGCCCTTTCGATTTTCGCGGCGACCCATAATGACGCCATTCGTTCGTTGTATTGTCGCTTCAGTTTTGGTTCGCACTATGTGGCCCATGTCTCATCCAGTGTTACGATACGGCATAAGAAAGCCTCTCCTTCGCGCTCATAGCGTTCCTAGTGCGTCTGAGCAGCGTCGTAACGCATCCATTCCTGCATTTCTGTCAATTCATGCGGAACCCATCGTGGTGAAATTTTCCGCATGCCCAGGTGTTCCTTCAGGATGCGAAGCACAGTCGTATGCGCTAATCCGGTTTTGTGGGCGAGCTGACGAATCGTATGGCGTCGATCACTGTCCACTATCGCGGCAACAGCATGCACTTCTTCTTCAGAGACGCTAGTACGACCAGCCCGATGCATGTCTGCCACAGTTTACCGACCTTCGTTGAAGGATTTTACTCAACGTGCCACTGTTCTGTACGGCAATGCCGATTCCCCGCACGGCTCTTGAAGACCTTGATGACACTGTCGTGCTGCACGACCTCTGGCACATTCAATCTTGATCCAACTCTGTTGTTCCTGTTTCGAAAACATAGTGACTCCGTTACGTTAGACCGCTCGCTCACAAGTGACTGTGTTTCCCTCGACTGTGCTCACGTCGGTGACGTGGAACGGGCGAGTCCATTTGCTCGGAAGGGAGGTATGTCAACAACGTGTGCTATCTGCGACAACAGTATATTCTATTGCATAATGTCTCCACAAATGGTTCAAATGGCTCTGAGCACTATGGGACTTAACATATGGGTCATCAGTCCCCTAGAACTTAGAACTACTTAAACCTAACTAACCTAAGGACATCACACACATCCATGCCCGAGGCAGGATTCGAACCTGCGACTGTAGCAGTCGCGCGGCTCCGGACTGAGCGCCTAGAACCGCGAGACCACCGCGGCAAGCAGTGTCTCCACAGCAGTGGCCCCTATTTAAGTACCAACCTACGTATGTATGTAGCGATACGATACAATTAATACACTGCAACCTCGCAGGTAAGGAAATAATTCCAAATTGCTTAAATTGATTTCTGAATCTGTATTTGTGTGAAATGGGGGTATATCTCTGCTTTGTGGTAGACGGGCATCATTAACTGAAACTAATGATCTGATTAATTAACACTTTTGGTCCGTGACTGGAATTACAATATACACTACTGGTCATTAAAATTGCTACACCAAGAAGAAATGCAGATGATAAACGGGTATCCATTGGACAAATATATTATACCAGAACTGACATGTGATTACATTTTCACGCAATTTGGGTGCATAGATCCTGAGTAATCAGTACCCAGAACAACCACCTCTGGCCGTAATAACGGCCTTGATACGCCTGGGCATTGAGTCAAACAGAGCTTGGATGGCGTGTACAGTTACAGCTGCCTATGCAGCTTCCACACGATACCACAGTTCATCAAGAGTAGTGACTGGCGTATTGTGAAGAACCAGTTGCTCAGCCACCATTGACCAGACGTTTTCAATTGGTGAGAGATCTGGAGAATGTGCCGCCCAGCACAGCAGCAGTCGAACAGGACCAGCAACATGCGGTCTTGAATTATACTGCTGAAATGTAGGGTTTCGCAGGCATCGAAAGAGGGGTAGAGCCACGGGTCATAACACATTTTAAATGTAGCGTCCACGGTTCAGAGTGCCGTCAATGCGAACAAGAGGTAGCCGAGACGTGTAACCAATGGCACCCCATACCACCACGCCGGGTGATACGCCAGTGTGCGTTCACCCCGATGTGCGTTCACCCCGATGTCGCCAAACACGGATGCAACCATCACAATGCTGTAAACAGAACCTGGATTCATCCGAAAAAATGACGGTTTGCCATTCGTACACCCAGGTTCGTCGTTGAGTACACCATTGCAGGCGCTGCTGTCTGTGATGCACCGTCAAGGGTAACCGCAGCCATGGTCTCCGAGCTAATAGTCCGTGCTGCTTCAAACGTCGTCGAACTGTTCGTGCAGATGGTTTTTGTCTTGCAAACGTTCCCATTTTATCTGGCGGATAAGATGCCTGTCATCTCGACTGCTAGTGATACGAGGCCGTTGGGATCCAGCACGGCGATCGGTATTCCCCCCCTGAACCCACCGATTCCCTATTCTGCAAACAGTCATTGGATCTCGAACAACGCGAGCAGCAATGTCGCGACGCGATGAACAGCAATCGCGATAATCTACGATCCGACCTTTATCAAAGTCGGAAACGTGATGGTACGCATTTCTCCTTCTTACACGAGGTGTCTGAACAACGTTTCACCGGGCAACGCCTGTCAACTACTGTTTGAGAAACCGGTTGGAAACTTTCCTCATGTCAGCACGTTGTAGGTGTCGCCACCGGCGCCAGCTTTGTGTGAATGCTCTGAAAAGCTAATCATTTGCGTATCACAGCATCTTCTTCCGGTCGGTTAAATTTCGCGTCTGGAGCACGTCTTCGTGTTGGTGTAGCAATTTTAATGGCCAGTAGTGTAATAATTATTTCCTGACTCTCTGGATAACTCTACGGTCGCTATATTGTAATTCATGCCATAGATGGCTCACCGAATTTACGCAGATGAAATTCGGACATGGTTGAGCTCCTGCTGCTAGTAGGCGCCCTTCGGCCGGCGTGCCGCAGACTTCTCGTGTGATGGAAGGCTGGTCGTTACCCGGGACGTCCTTACCCGCCTAACGACGCGACGCCCATACCTGCTGTCTGTCACGGACACCTGCGCCCCTACAGAAATTCTGCGCAGAAAGGAGCGCGATGTGTGAGCTCTAACGGCCGTCACACGCCATTATCGATAAGAGTGCTTCCGCCCTTCGACAGGTAGCTGCGCGTCTTAATGTATTACGTATTGTATCTACATATTGTATCTACCTATTTACAGATATTTACCGTGGGAGTCACCACCGACAGAAGCAATGGAGGAGAGGGGTTGTGATAGCTGTTGGTTCCAATGGCTCCAAGCACTATGGGACTTAACATCTGAGGTCATCAGCCCACTAGACTTAGAACTACGTAAACCTAACTAACCTAAGGACATCACACACATCTAATCCCGAGGCAGGATTCGAACCTGCGAACGTAGCAGCAGCGCGGTTCCGGACTGAAGCGCCTAGAACCGCTCGGCCACAGCGGCCGACACCAAAAGGATCTGTACATAACACTTGCAGATTAACAGAACATTTTATTTCTAAAAAGGAAAGAAACAATACTTAACTTCTCGTTATGAGGTGGGTTGATGTGCTTCCTGTGTCCTTCTACATGCAATTACTACTACACGCTATTGCTGATCGTACAACGCAGGCTAAGTATCATCCTCTTATTACTCAGTACCTCTGCCCTCGAAGTCCGCGATCGAACTAGGAGCCGTCCAGCGATGGGTGGCTGGTTAAATTAGATTTTAGAGGGGTTGCTGAACTCCGTCTTCCTGGAGGTGTGGCCCTGCCCTATCCATTGGCGAGCGGGTCAGCGCCATCTTGAAGCCGTTTCGCGGCGCTGCGCTGGTCCGAGTGTAGTTGATGCTTTAGGACTGCACATCGATCAATCTGAAACCCGTCATCTATAATGAAACTCGTAATTTTCGGACGGAAAAGGGTCGTATAACTTATCCAAGAGCTGGGGAAGTTTTGTTGTTGTGGTCTTCAATATGAAGACCGATTTGATGCAGCTTTCGATGCTACTCTGTACTATGCAAGCCTCTTCATCTCCAAATAACTGCTGCAACGCACATCCATCGGAATCTATTTACTGTACTCATCTCTTGATTCCCCTGTGAAATTTTAATCCCCCTCCCCACTTTGACTAACTCCCGATACTGAATCAATGATTACTTGATGTCTCAAAATCTGTACTGTTATGCTACAAATTTCCTTTCTCCCCAGTTCTTGCAGTATGTTGATGACATAGCCTAACAGGTTTTCCAGTCTACCGTCTCAAACTACATGTCTTTAAAATTCCTTTGATACACCTGCTATTGTTTCAGAAGTGTTGGTCCATAGCTATGGGTTGTCCGATAGATTTAAATGTATTGTAAAATATGTAGAAGGGACATCAGATGCAAGATAAAGCGGCAGAAAGTAAAGAATTAAACAAATTCTGGCTGAATGAGCTAAATAGCGAAATCATCTAATGAGGCTATTTTGTAGCGGATTGTACCCAACTGAAGTATTTTGTCTGCGATGGTATCATATGAATCTCTTTTCAGCACATTAATATCGAAATGTAACATATCAATTACGGGCTGTAATAATCGACATGTACTGGTCACTACTGTGTGCGACTCGCCGGTTTCCAGGTGACGAGAGACTGCCGATATTTTCCAACCAGAAGGGAAACGGTTTGGTTCCACTAATCCGGCTAAAGGCCTTGTCCGACTGGGTGGTTTTCAAAGGTGGGCGTTTTTACCACAGCATGGCCCGCTTTTCCTGCTACCCTTTAGGGAACACACTTGTGAAAGTATAGACAGGCGGCAACACTTGACTGTAGTATGATGGGCGTTAGCAGGAAATTGCCAGTAGCAGTCACTACGTTAAGCTCTGGAGGCTGATTGGCAGAACCGTCTGCAAGTCAAGAAAATGTCGTGGAGCTATAAAAAGCTTCGCCATCGAGGAGTCTGTCTGAGATAGCTGTAGGATGCAGGTGTTGGCCGGAGTGGCCGTGCGGTTCTAGGCGCTACAGTCTGGAACCGCGCGACCGCTATGGTCGCAGGTTCGAATCCTGCCTCGGCCATGGATGTTTGTGATGTCCTTAGGTTGGTTAGGTTTAAGTAGTTCTAAGTTCTAGGGGACTGATGACCTCAGAAGTTAAGTCCCATAGTGCTCAGAGTCATTTGAACCATTTTTTAGGATGCAGGTGGCGAGTCTGGATCCTCTGTGGCGGAGGAGCCGGGTATGCGTATTTGGGAAACTTTTAGTCAGGGTCCAAGGTTATTTTCGCGTATGGAACGTGCAGAAAGTGTTCGCAAGACGCACGCAAGAGACATCTTAATCTATTGCTGGTTTGGAGGTGGGTTTTGACGTTAGCGTGCTTACAAAGACTGTTAAGTAAAAGGTCACGTGACAGAGTGTGGAGCAACTCGCTAGCTGGAGGCGTTGTGCAACGAACGTAGCGGACTTGGCGAGGCTTGTCACAAGAGGAATAAATTGAGTTTTTCTGCAATAGAAATTAGAAGTGTGACGATCTTGTGCATGTCCTTACCCTCTTTGGATTTTTAAAGTGCTCCTCTGTTGTTTGGAGAAGAGACGGGAGAAACCGGCAGGCGATGGTGTGGGGACAGACTGCGGTATTTGTCCTCCAGTCCAGTGGACGGACTTCGGAGCTTTTGAAGGCAGGTTTCAGGGCAATGAATAGTGGCGCAGCGGAGGTGCAGTTTGAACCCTGTTTCGCCCGTCTCTGCGAGGCCGGCAATCCGGACTTATAGCTTAGGTATAGCAGAGCCTATAAATTATCCAGGTCCGCCAACAAACGTTTGGGGCGAAGTCTGCGGAGCAGTAACTCGCATGATTCGTCTCGAGCGCCGCGCGACACGAAGAGTTCGTTAGCTCTGGCCGCGATCGCGACAGGGCTTTGCCGGATGCTACAGGACATCCGAGACGACAGACGAGGATGAACATTTCAGACAAAGCTAAGAATTTTTTTGTCAATGATGTTGTGTGAGGTTAAGGCTGAGCCACCGATATAACTCTGTGGAAGTCAGAGGGATCTGTACCGAGTGACCTTGCCGATAAGAATATCACCTGAATTTAATTACAAATGTTACGCTATGGACAGCTTAATGAATTTAATTTATTAAACAGGGTTGGCCTTAACATACGGGAAACATGGCTTCTGTAACTCGCAAAGAGATAAAAATAGGGAGTTGCATCAACGTGGTGAATGAAGCAATGGTCACCTCAACACCCTATTCATCATAATTCGCAATAAACTTGTGGTTAAAGACAAGTGCTCAAAGACAGGGAACTGTTACGTTCATTGAGAATTAACATAGACTATAATGGAATTAAAATATCGGCACATCGGTAACGACCGGGTTATGAATCTGATGTTAATACGTTAACGTCACGTAGCATTTTAGGAAACAACTGCCGGATGTTAATTAGAGGGGAAAGAAAGAACTACATAGAAAACCATGCATGCACTGACTACCTTTATTCAGCACATGTTGAACTGAGGAATGTTAATAAACGAATATGAATTACAACAGTGAAAGTCCTAATGTCGATCTGAAATCTTTTTGTATAACATGTAACTCTATTTTCGATTGCTCTTGTTGCTCACCATACTTAGTGTTACTGGCGCTCGCGAGTGGTTGCTGTGATGGCTGAAAATTTTACGTCATCTGGTCTGCGCCGATGCCTTCTCTCCCTCGTAGCCAGAAATACAAGTCCCTCTCTTGGCTGAAGCGGCTCCTGGCGAGTCTTGCGTGGAAGTATGTTCCACAGAGTAACCCCAAAAAAACGCCGAATTTTTAAACTACCTTTTTGAGTGTGAGCCCTGTGTAGGACCTTGATCATCAATGACGGTGATTCTCCCAAGGGCCAAACAATCAGATTGATTCTAACAATACAATCTCACGTCCGTACTTAATTTTAATATAATTAACTAATGGTGGGGTTTTAGAATCTGAGCTGGGAAACGGGTAACCTCTGACTACCAGCATCTCTGATGTTTCGCCTTTCAGCCAACAAAGTGTTCTCCATGTGCACACAAGCGTGTTCGGTTCTGTCACTCCTCAATTTATTCATACGAGTGGCACGTGCAACCAGTTTTTCCCTGAAGGCAGATAGGTTTTATTTTGTATTTCAATGAACCGTATTATTCCCACTCTTCTGGTTTCTGTTCAGTGCGACGGCCTTACGCCACCTTACTGGGGTGACCTGTATGCCAACCGCGCTGCTGCTACGGTCGTAGGTTCGAATCCTGCCTCGGGCATGGATGATAGTGATGTCCTTAGGTTAGTGAGGTTGAAGTAGTTCTAAGTCTATGGGACTGATGATCTCAGATATTAAGTCCCATAGTGCTTAGAGCCATCAGAGTGCTTGTAGGTTATGTTATGTCAGCAGGTTAATTCGCGGGAGGATGAACAGTGTTTTGCAGGTTTCTTAATTGTGTGACAAAGGAAAGACAACGTTGAGGAACACCTTAAATAAGAGAAGCATTCAATTCACCAGAGAGAGGATGCTGCTACTTCTCGACTTAAATAAGGGGTAGAGACAGTGGAAGAGAGTGCTAATCTCAAATCCAGCATTGACTAGTAAACTCTGGATCCTGTAAAGAATCGAACTACCATGTATAAGACAATTCCTGATTTCTGAATATTTTTTCAAATGATTTAATGTGTTAAATATTTTACGTTAAGCGAATAAGCGAGAAAAGCTTAGATAAGCTTTGAAATTCTGTTTAAATCTTATCAGAAGTCACTATGTGCTCGCATTATCGAATGGTGGGTTAGTGTAGACTGGATAATTTAAACTTCGTTTTCACCAAAAGCAAGTTTTCAACAAACTCATGTTTTTGACATAATGTCTCCCGCACTATGAATCGTATAATGATACAGTTTTGCAGGGACGTCGTATATGTGGATATTGTCTGCAAACTGTGTTAAGAATAGAGTTAGTAGTAAAGAAGTAATAAATTAAAACTTCATGCTTGATGAAGTTTGAGACAATGGGCAGCAAAAACGCAGCAAGCGATGAACCTTCTTCCTGTCACCCTTTTTTGTGGAGTGTCAGAGAGAAAAAGTTGGTAAATTTCTAAATGATGTGTAAAGCTTGTTGAAAGTCATTATGTGCTCTCATTCTCAAAAAGCGGAAGAATACGTTCTGGGCATTTTCACACAGTCAGTTGCACTGCCTCATGATATAGATACAATCTCTGACTATAATACTTTCCTTACTGTGTTAAGCCTTTAAAACAGGAGTGTAACTCATGATGGGTACACTATGACAGCACTTAAAATTTTTAAGTGCGGGCAATAGTAATATTGAATACTGAAAATCAAATTTATGTTGCCGCTGGAGCCGACGGATACGCAATCTGAAGCAATTGGCACTGAGCCTCAGGAACCAAGAACATAGTTAGCTTATTAGTTATATAGATAGGTCCTATCACATCTGGTGTATTTTCCAGCTCACCACATAAAGGTCACAAATAGTTCCATAACTACCGCTAGAAACTACTGCCACTTACATAAATTATTGTGTCACATAGGATTTATGTTCTGGTCTCTAATTTAACCAGGCATGTATCATGCAACAGCTCAAAGAAGCTAATGTGGATTACGCACCCCCCCCCCCCTAACACACCACACCTTCAACTATCAGTTGTTGAAAGATTAAGCTGTGTTGAAAGAAGGAAGAAATACAAAGATCATACCAAAGAAAACAATGCGATAACTCTGCCATAGAATAGTAATATAATACATTTATATAAACTGGTAATTTTATTTAATCAGCTTCAAAATATGAAAATTCTGAAACCAGCTGTATAAAACTGTTGCATACGACGCAAATAGCCCGTGTCTCGTCGAGTGGGTCACTTATTCCACATTGGTTACGCAGCACTGATCAAACCTGTCACTGCAATCCGGCATCTAAAATCTGAATCAATATTGTACCTTTGCTGTGAGCAAAAATCACATGTTCTAAACGTAGAGAAGATGGAGGCGATTCTACACATAGGCAACATGGAGGTAATCCGCCATAGCTTTTAATTTGAGATATTTCTGTGCAATCTTCCTACTTTCAGTTGTGAGAATCAATATTGTACCTTTACTGTGAACAAAAATCACATGTTCTAAACGTAGAGAAGATGGAGGCGATTCTGCACATAGGCAACATGGAGGTAATCCGCCATAGCTTTTAATTTGAGATATTTCTGTGCAATCTTCCTACTTTCAGTTGTAAGAATCAATATTGTACCTTTACTGTGAACAAAAATCACATGTTCTAAACGTAGAGAAGATGGAGGCGATTCTACACATAGGCAACATGGAGGTAATCCGCCATAGCTTTTAATTTGAGATATTTCTGTGCAATCTTCCTACTTTCAGTTGTAATCAAGACCTTAATGGAAATGGCAAAATAATGTTAATCAGAAGACTGGGAGGAGTTGTGGTCTCAATGACAATAGCTGGTTTCATTCCTAACATTACAAGACAAAAAAATGGCTAAAGAAACGTCACACAAACATTTTTGTTTGAGAAACGCTTTCAGTTATATGCGGTCTATAGTGAAGAAAGCGATCAGCTGGGGATCAACACAAGACACTAACCAGAACTAATCGCCTTACCTGACTTCATACTCATGAATCCGTGGTATGGCCCAAAAACTACGCTACAGTCAAGCATCTATACTCTACTACTCCGTAAAGAAAAATATCGTTCGAAAGAACAGGGTGCTGAGAAGCATATATTGGTGCCCTACGCTGTAGCAGCGAGTACTTTACCCTACCGCTGGTCAGGGCGGCACACCACGATGCACTCGACGACTGGAGTCATGGACAGCAGCAATCTGTTATTAATGGTGCGCGCCCGAAAAATGCAAGTATGCGGTCTCGCGTTCAGCTAATTCGGAATGCAGGTACTTCCCTACGAGCCTCTGAAACCCCATTGATTCCCGTGTACAGGTGGACGCGACTGCTGGTCTGCCAAACTAATTTGACCCCGTCCCATGACTATGCGTGACAGAATGTGTCAAACGTTTAGACGGCCGACTCCAAACAAATAAGTACACCCACGCATCACTCGTTGTGTGCGTGATGCTAGAAGCAGTACCTCTGACGTTTCAGAAGGTGACTCGCACAGGCTGTAAGTCGGCACACTAGTAAAGGACACAAGTCTCACCATTTAGGTAAAGACCTGCAGTTCTTTACTAGCAAAGCGCCAGTACATGAGTGTCCTCTTCTATTTCTCTCAGCCTTCCTCGCCAGCTCGGTACCAAAACACATTTACATCTTAGACTACTCCCACTTTAGCACAAGCCAGTCACGAGCTGGACCATTGCACGCGAAGATGGGAGACTGCCCCTCGCTCTGCATACACTGATTTGATCAATCAGCGATCTTGATATTTGATTGGGAGAAAAGGAAGATTCAGCTTCGTGGCCTCTTCCCCACACATTTGCGCCATGTCCATTGCTAACAACATGACCTCGATGGAACCACAGCCCTCCATAAAATGATCGTTATCTTGCTTGTTGCGTCCATTTTGAACTTTCCAAAGAACGGCCATAAACTCGCTAAAAGCCTCATGCCTTCACAGATATGTTTTGTAACAGAGTCTTGACGTCTGGGCGCCAGTGAACTGTCCCACAGAAATTCACAGAAAGTTCACAGTCGTCTCATCGGCTTCCTGCCTAACAAGGGCCCATCCCCTGCTGTATTACTGGTCTTCAATGCTCTGCCATTGCAGCAGAGACTTCTTAGCGACAGTCAGCCTGCCTGGACGCGGCCCCAAACCGACCAGCGCTATCCAACGTGTCTGCACAATGAGACCACAGAACTCGGCAGTCCGGTCCATCCTCTGCTTTTTTGCCGGTCATCAGTGGTCTGCACACAGTTGCAACGGCTCCTCGGGGCTCGTCAGCCTTCCTGGACGCGGCTGCCGACCGACCGGCGCCATCCAACGTGTCTGCACAATGTGACTGAGGAACTGGGCAGTCCACAAAGGTTTTCACCTAGGCTCTCCTCGTCCCTCAGTCGTCGTACACTTTTACTTCAGTCGTTTAAATTGGCACCCCATTCATGAAAATGCAGGTAAAGCTTACCGCTATTCTTTCATTAGCAAGAGCGTTAACTACTGTCCACCATTTCATCATGATGTATAAAGTCAGATCGTATCCAGGTGTAACAACCAAGTAATAAAGATCAACTTGTCTAAGAACATTAGACAGCATAACACCCTATTAGAAGTGAGAGTGCTCTGCAATCTCTCATCTTTCCTCTCTCTCTCTCATTGAAACAGTTGAGCCATGTGTGACAAGTGCTGCCCATAGTGTTAATGAAAGTACCACTTGAAATTCAAAGCTAAAAAAAAAGGAAATCAAAAGCTGCAGGTAATCGAAAAAACCACACCACCTTACTACAGATGAGGGCCAGCTACAAATTCCCTCCGAATCCAGGTACATATTACAGTAAAGAGACAAAGAACCTGGTACACCTGCCGAATATCGTGAAGGGCCTCCACAAGCACGCAGAAGTGCTGCAACATGATGTGGCATCGTGTCGCCTATGTCTGAAGTCGTGCTGGAAGACATTAACACCATGAATCCTGTAGAAGTGTCCAAAAATCTCTAAGAGTTTGAGGGTGTGGAGATCTCTCCTGAACAGCACATTGCAAGGCATCTCAGATATGCTCAATAGCCGGCCGTTGTGGCCGAGCGGTTCTAGGCGCTTCAGTCTTGAACCGCGCGACTGCTACGTCGCAGGTTCGAATCCTGCCTCGGGCAAGGATGTGTGTGATGTCCTTAGATTAGTTAGGTTTAAGTAGTTCTAAGTTCTAGGGGACTGATGACCTCAGATGTTGAGTCCCATAGTGCTCAGAGTCATTTTGAACCATATGCTCAATAATGTTTATGTCTGGGGAGTTTGGTGGCCAGGGGAATTGTTTAAACCCAGAAGAGTGTTCCTGGACCCACTCTCTAGAAATTCTGGACGTGTGGGCGGTCGCATTGTCTTGCTGGAATTGCAAGTCCGTCGGAATGTACATCGGACAAGAATGGATTTAGGTGATCAGACAGGATACTTACGTATAAGTCACCTATCAGAGTCGTATCTAGACGTATCAGGGGTCTCATATCACTCCAACTGCACACGGCCCACACCATTACAGAGTCTCCACCAGCTTGAACAGGCCCTCCTGACGTGCAGAGTCCATGCATTCATGTGGTAGTCTCCATAGTCGTAACGTCCATCCGCTCAATACAATTTGAAACGAGACTCGTGCGACCAGTTAATATGTTGCCAGTCGTAAACAGTACAATGTCGGTGTTGGCAGGCCCAGGCATGGCGTAACGCTTTGTTTCGTGCAGACATCAAGGGTACTCAAGTGGGCCTTCGGCTCCAAAAGCCAAATCGATGATGTTTCGTTGAACGGTTTGTACGCTGACGCTTGTTTGCAGCCTGACACCAATATCGGTTAGAAGTAGGTTTATACTATATATCTATGTGTCTGTGATTATGAAGTGTTTGTTTTTTCTTAATTGAGGTTATTGATTTGTGTCAGGAAATTTAAAGATTGCAATGTATGTATGAAAAAAGATAGATGATATTTGAAATAAGGAAATGTTATAAAATATGTATGTTCATGAAGAAAAATTTGTGTATTGGATTCTGGTTCATGCTTACGGAACTTGTATTGTGAAAAGTAAAAGCTGTAGGGAAGCACCTCCGCAACGGAAGTGGCTTGGAGCAATGTAAAAGGCGGGTTTGGCGGTCGATCTGGGCGGGAACGGTACGCAATCAGTGGTTAGCCGTTGCACAATACACAACAAAGGTGCCGAGGGAGGTATTTCGAAGCCGTTTTGTATGGAAGTTTTCCTCGGATGTGGATTTGGCTATTGAATAGTACTCTCGGCACTACGGAATGGCTCTAACACTATAAAAATCCGTCGCCAAGAAGAAATTGTAACCAGCACTCAACATCAAGAACCGTAAGCAAAGTTAGCCACCACGTCGCTTGCCACCACTACTCCGCCAACTTCAAGGACACATGTGTATAATAGCATGGACCAAGTAATTTGTATGTGTGTTTTCAATAATAATCCAAGTGCTATAAACCTGTGTTTGTACCCTAATGTTATCCTAATAATGAACTGATGCAGGGTCCTCTCCTAGTGTGCAGAATATCGAGTACCCTGTTTCTATCAAAATAGTGATTTGTTTCTGTGTATTAAAAGTGCAAAAATTTAGTGCCAGCGTGTGCAAATATTACTGTCTAAAATGCTTGCTTCACAGGCGATGAAAAAGCACATAAATTAAACTTATTTGAAACGTAATTTAATCTTGATTGGTATCATGAACGATTGGTTTTTGAAGTTAATCGAGCTCACTGTTGAGTAATTTGTTTTAAAGGATGAAAACATAAATTATTCAAAGTGGGGCTAAGAGTTGGTGTTGATTGAATTGAACTTTGTTTCTGAAAGAATCATAGAGTTTGCCTAGGGAGACAGTGTCAGTTAATGGGTCCCCTCTATATTCGTCTCATATCAGAAAGATAATTGGGATATTTACTGCTACTAAGGAAATCTGATATTTTTATATGAATGGGAATATAAAAAGTGTATAAGTAGTACTATTTAAATTTATTTTTAGTATTTATTTGTCAGTTCAATCAGAACTCTTTTCATGCCGAACTTTAGTTCATTGTTTCCTGCAGTAACATCTTAGTACTGGGTTACATAATGATTGTGATCGTAACTATTATTATTATGAGTGGAGTACAATCTTGCTTTCTATGATAACTGGGTTGAACTTTAGTGGTAACTACTGCTACCCACACCTTAGATCGCTCTGTAGTCGTGTGTATCCAGTGTACTACTCAGAGGCAACCTTAGTGAAAATCACTACGACTACTAATATTCAATTTCCTTGAACCAATGTTTCAAACTAATATGCCTAATTAGGCTGGCGACCGTTTATTGTTTCATTTGGATGAACTTTAATACTTTCATTATCCACAAAGTAAAGCCTGTTTAATTTTTTATGAATTGCAATATCTGCAGAATTACTGTCCGATACCCTTTTCTCCCTTAGACAAACACACGGTGAAATACAAAATTCCTCCTAGAGGGTAACGCTAGTTTGTGCCATAACAAACGAGTAGCTAGTATTACAAGCCCATCATTGAAATTTGATGCAATTTGAGGAAGAGTTTCACTTCTGTCACGTTGAAATATTCTCTTCAGTCGTCCTTGGTCCCGTTCTTGCATGATCGCTTTGCTACCGCAGGGATGTCGGATATTTGATGTTTTACCGGATTCTTGATATTCTCGGTACACTCGTAAAATGGTCGCAAGAGAAAATCCTCACTTCATAGCTACCTCGGAGATGCTGTGTCCTATCGCTCGTGGGCCGACTATAACACCACGTCCAAACTCACTTAAATCTTGGTAACCTGCCATTGTAGCAACAGTAACGGATCTAACAACAGCACCAGACACTTGTTGTCTTATACGGGGGTTGCCGACCGCAGCGCCGTATTCTGCCTGTTTACATATCTCTGTATTTGAATACGCATGTCAGTTTCTTTGGCGCTTCAGTGTACGAAGGTTAACAGGATGTGAGAAATGGCAGCTACGAATATTTGCGAGGGCGTGCTGAAAAGTAACGCCTCCGAAGTTTTTATGTAGAAACACCTAATAATTTTTAGATAAAACAAACTTTATTAGTATTTGCTCGTACTAATCCTGTTAATCCACCAATTGTGAATAGGAAAATGAACCCTGGGCTCATACATCTTTATTCTTCATGTCTTGCTGTTTGTTTCACATCATAGCCACCCTGACGATGAATATATTTCTCCCAGCGAGGGACCAATTTGTTGATACTGTCACTGTAGAATGTCTGACTTCTTTCACGGAGCCACATAATTTCTGCTGGCGCCATCTCATCACGATCAGTGAGAAGTCCTCGAAGGTGTTCTTAAGTTATGGAAACAGAAGGAAATCCGCTAGGCGCTAGTCGAGCTTTATGGAGAACTATCAATGATAGCGAATCCAAGGCGTTGGACTGCTGCAGATGTCGCAGCGCTGGTGTGTGGTCTGGAATTGTCTTACGGAAGGAGAAGGCGCTCCATGTGTGGACGAACTCCTCGAATTCATGCTTCACTACCTTTAAGAGCATATGCTGGTACATTTAGTCATGAATTCGAAATGTACCGCACCTTGAACATCCCAGAACACTGTGAGTCTGACTTTGCCTGCAGATGGCATGTTCATGAATTCTTTTGGGGTCGGTGACCCTTGGTGGCTTTTGAGGTTAGCCCCACACTTTCCTTCATTAAGGGCACCAACAACCCTAAGTCGCACAATATTGACGTATACAATTATCACCTAACGTAGCTTTCATTCTTCCATGTGTTTCAACTGGAGGCACTTTTCTTTGGTTAGAAACTGGATTACAGCACTCTGTTTTTCACACACTGACATAGCTACATTAGACACAGACTTGTTACAAGCTACAATTCGAAGACCTCCACATTCCTTTTCGTGATTAATGGCAGACCGAGGATATTGTCTGATTAAGTATAGTATATTAATCCAAAGTGTGTCATCTTCCTGTGAAGGTATGTCATTCATTTTTTCTGTAGATGGTTATTTTATCTTTGCCCTAAAAAGGGCTCCTAAATGGCACATTCTGTCTCTTAGATCTTTTTATGGCCAGTGCATTTATTAATGAAGTGTCACTGAATGTAACAATGTAACAGTTTTCTGGCATAGTTACTCAGTTTTACAAGACCTACTTTTCAAGAAGCGTGAATATCTTCCAGTATCACAGTGCACCTCGATGTTGGTGTGGTTGGAGTAAATGTATCATTGAAAGATGCGATGTGAATCCTGCGAAGAGGCGCCAGATCAGTCACAAAGCCTGAGCGGAATAATTCGCAGTTTCAACGTTCGATTTGCAGTTCCTTATACCAAAGGTGGCACTAAAATAATGAAAAATTAAAACAATACACGAACAGAAAAAATCTGAATGAACTGCATGTTGGCATACGTCATGTGCCCTGTGCCAACAACCTCTAAGCTAAGAAGCCCAAATGGAGCTTTTAGAGAAGATAGCTGCCTACCTGTTCCACAGAAGTTATACCAGATGGTTGTAATTAAACTTCCCTACTTAACACATTATAACACGGAAACTCTGTTGCAGAGGCAACGGAAAAAGCATGCGAAGTTCAGAAGAACGCGAAATCCCGAAGATTGGCTAAAATTTACAGACTCGCGAAATTTGGCACGGACTTCAATGCGAGATGCCTTTAATAGGTTCCACAACGAAACATTGTCTCGAAATTTGGTAGAAAATCCGAAGAAATTCTGGTCGTATGTTAAGTACACAAGCGGCAAGACGCAGCCAACACCTTCGCTGCGCAGTGCCGATGGTACTGTTACCGACGACTGTGCCGCTAAAGCGGAGTTATTGAACGCAGTTTTCCGAAATTCCTTCACCAGCGAAGATGAATGGAATATTCCAGAATTTGAAACACGAACAGCTGCTAGCATGAGTTTCTTAGAAGTAGATACCTTACGGGTTGCGAAGCAACTCAAATCGCTTGATACGGGCAAGTCTTCAGGTCCAGATTGTATACCGATTAGGTTCCTTTCAGATTACGCTGATACAATAGCTTACTACCTAGCACTCATATACAACCGCTCGCTCACCGACAGATCTGTACCTACAGACTGGAAAATTGCGCAGGTCGCACCAGTGTTTAAGAAGGGTAGTAGGAGTAATCCATCTAACTACAGACCGATATCATTGACGTCGGTTTGCAGTAGGGTTTTGGAGCATATACTGTATTCAAACATTATGAATCACCTCGAAGGGAACGATCTATTGATACGTAATCAGCATGGTTTCAGAAAACATCGTTCTTGTGCAACGCAGCTAGCTCTTTATTCGCATGAAGTAATGGCCGCTATCGACAGGGGATCTCAAGTTGATTCCGTATTTCCAGATTTCCGGAAAGCTTTTGACACCGTTCCTCACAAGCGACTTCTAATCAAGCTGCGGGCCTATGGGGTATCGTCTCAGTTGTGCGACTGGATTCGTGATTTCCTGTAAGGAAGGTCACAGTTCGTAGTAATAGACGGCAAATCATCGAGTAAAACTGAAGTGATATCAGGTGTTCCCCTGGGAAGCGTCCTGGGGCCTCTGCTATATAAATGACCTGGGTGACAATCTGAACAGTTCTCTTAGGTTGTTCGCAGATGATGCTGTAATTTACCGTCTAGTAAGACCATTATCAGTTGCAAAGCGATTAAGAAAAGATTGCTGTCTGGTGTGGCAGGTGGCAGTTGACGCTAAATAACGAAAAGTGTGAGGTGATCCACATGAGTTCCAAAAGAAATCCTTTGGAATTCGATTACTCGATAAATAGTACAATTCTCAAGGCTGTCAATTCAACTAAGTATCTGGGTGTTAAAATTACGAACAACTTCAGTTGGGAAGACCACATAGATAATATTATGGGGAAGGCGAGCCAAAGGTTACGTTTCATTGGCAGGACACTTAGAAGATGCAACAAGTCCACTAAAGAGACAGCTTACACTACACTCGTTCGTGCTCTGTTAGAATATTGCTGCGCGGTGTGGGGATCCTTACCAGGTGGGATTGACGGAGGACATCGAAAGGGTGCAAAAAAGGGCAGCTCGTTTTGTATTATCACGTAGTAGGGGAGAGAGTGTGGCAGATATGATACGCGAATTGGGATGGAAGTCATTACAGCAAAGACGTTTTTCGTCGCGGCGAGATCTATTTACGAAATTTCAGTCACCAACTTTCTCTTCCGAATGCGAAAATATTTTGTTGAGCCCAACCTACATAGGTAGGAATGACCATCAAAATAAAATAAGAGAAATCAGAGCTCGAACAGAAAGGTTTAGGTGTTCGTTTTTCCCGCGCGCTGTGCGGGAGTGGAATGGTAGAGAGATAGTATGATTGTGGTTCGACGAACCCTCTGCCAAGCACTTAAGTGTGAATTGCAGAGTAGTCATGTAGATGTAGATGTACCGTACGAGGACCAAACTTAGTAGCTTTAATGTCAGGGAAATGGGTAAGATAAATAACGCAGAACCAATTCAACTGAAACACTTTGAATGTGGTGCAACGGTACATCATACCATTACATGTCAGTGCCACTACTGTTCCAAAAGGGGCTCAATATGGCGCTCTTCAGTGCCCAGTAGAGTCTGAAAGCGCAATATTGTATTGTGCACGGCAGAACAAAGTATGTCCGTAGGTACGTGGCTACCTCTCTTGATATGCTGCGCTTCAGATCAGCGCATGTGTGAATGCTCCCCTGGGGAACCATGTCCTTCAGGCAGCCCCACAACCAGAAATTACAGGGAGTGAGGTCAGGTGACAGTGTCGGCCAAGCATTTGGAAACGATGGGCTGATACTTCGATAGTTTCCAAATGTGTTTCGGAGAAGCAGGTGAACTTCGCGAGCGTTGTGCATTGCATGAAAACTGTTGAGTTCAATGCGTCTTTCTCCTGTAGGGCGGGTGTGACATCCTGGAGAAGCATATCGCAGTAGCGCTGGCCAATCACGCTGCATGTCTTTGGTCCTTGAGCGCCAACCTGTCAAGTAAGAATGGACCAATGATGAAAGTAGCCGTGAAGCCACACCATGCGGTGACAAATTCACCATATAAAAGAGCTTCACGCACGGTGAATGGAGGTGGAGATCCTTACACTCGCCAAATCTGTGTGTTCATCTCACCTGTCAGAGAAAAATGTACTTCGTCTATCCACTGGATGGTCCAGGACCAGCCCTCATCAACTTCACTCCTGGCGACGAAGTGGAGAACGAAGTCAGCATGTCGTTGTGCATCCCGTGGTGCAACCCGCTGTACGATATGGATCTTGTGCGAATACCATTTGAGAATGTTTCGGAGCACCTTCTGTGCAGTGGATCACGGGATGTTCAACTGTCGTGACACAGCACGCGCGCTGCCTGACGATTGGGAATCGCGCATAGCGTTGTCTGCCACAGCAAATTCTAAACTCAGATTGGAATATGTACCGCAGAGACAGGCTGGACAGTGAAGGGGGAGGCGTATTTATAGTGATAGGAAGTGCAATAGTATCGAAGGAAATTGACGGAGATCCGAAATGTGAAATAATTTGGTGAAGGTCACGGTTAAAGCAGGATCAGACATGGTGATTGGATGTCTCTATAGGCCCCCTGGTTCAGCAGCTGTTGAGGCTGAGCCCATGAAGGATAATTTGGAAAATATTTCGAGTAGATTTCCTCACCATGTGATAGTTCTGGGTGGAGGTTTTAATTTGCCGGATATAGACTGGGAGACTCAAACGTTCATAACGGGTGGCAGGGACAAAGAATCCAGTGAAATTTTTTAAGTGCTTTATCTGAAAACTACCTTGAGCAGTTAAACAGAGAACCGACTCGTGGCGGTAACATATTAGACCTTCTGGTGACCAACATACCCAAACTATTTGAAACAGTTAACGCAGAACAGGGAATCAGCGATCATAAAGCGGTTACTGCATCGATGATTTCAGCCGTAAATGGAAATATTAAAAAAGGTAGGAAGATTTTTCTCTTTAGCAAAAGTGACAAAAAGCAGATTTCAGAGTACCTGACGGCTCAACGCAAACGTTTTGTCTCAAGAACAGATAGTGTTGAGGATCAGTGGACAAAGTTCAAAACGATCGTACAATATGCGTTAGATGAGTATGTGCCAAGCGAGATCGTAAGAGACGGAAAAGAGCCACCGTGGTACAACAACCGAGTTAGAAAACTGCTGCGGAAGCAAAGGGAACTTCACAGCAAATATAAACATAGCCAAAGCCTTGCAGACAAACAAAAATTACGCGAAGCGAAATGTAGTGTGAGGAGGGCTATGCGAAAGGCGTTCAGTGAATTCGAAGTAAAGTTCTGTGTACTGACTTGGCAGAAAATTCTAAGAAATTCTGGTCTTATGTCAAAGCAGTAGTTGGATCGAACCAAAATGTCCAGAAACTCTGCGACCAAAATGGTACTGAAACAGACGATGACAGACTAAAGGCCGAATTACTAAATGTCTTTTTCCAAACCAGTTTCACAGAGGAAGACTGCACTGTAGTTCCTTCTCGAGATTGTAGCACAGATGACAAAATGGTAGATATCGAAATAGACGACAGAGGGATATAGAAACAATTAAAATCGCTCAAAAGAGGAAAGGCCGCTGGACCTGATGGGATACCAGTTCGATTTTACGCAGAGCACGCGTAGGAACTTGCCCTCTTTTTGCGGCGGTGTACCGTAGGTCTCTAGAAGAACGTAGCGCTCCAAGGGATTGGAAAAGGGCACATTTCATCCCCGTTTTCAAGAAGGGACGTCGAACAGATGCGCAGAACTATAGACCTATATCTCTAACGTCGATCAGTTGCAGAATTTTGAAACATGTATTATGTCTGAGTATAATGACTTTTCTGGAGACTAGAAATCTACTCTGTAGGAATCAGCATGGGTTTCGAAAAAGACGGACGTGTGAAACCCAGCTCGCGCTATTCGTCCACGAGACTCAGAGGGCCATAGACACGGGTTCACAGGTAGATGCCGAGTTTCTTGACTTCCGCAAGGCTTTCGATACAGTTCCCCAACGTCGGTTAATGAACAAAATAAGAGCATACGGACTATCAGACCAATTGTGTGATTAGATTGAAGAGCTCCAAAATACAGAACTCAGCATGTCATTCTCAATGGAGAGAAGTATTCCGAAGTAAGAGTGATTTCAGGTGAGCCGCAGGGGAGTGTCGTAGGACCGTTGCTATTCACAATATACATAAATGACCTTGTGGAAAACATCGGAAGTTCACTGAGGCTTTTAGCGGATGATGCTGTGGTATATCGAGAGGTTGTAACAATGGTAAATTGTACTGAAATGCAGGAGGATCTGAAGCGAATTGACGCATGGTGCAGGGAATGGCAATTCAACCTCAATGCAGACAAGTGTAATGTGCTTCGAATACATGGAAAGAAAGATCCCTTATCATTTAGTTGCAATATAGCAGGTCAGCAACTGGAAGCAGTTAATTCCATAAATAATCTGGGAGTACGAATTAGGAGTGATTTAAAATGGAATGATCATACGATCGTCGGTAAAGCATCTGCCAGACGGAGATTCATTGGAAGAATCCTAAGGAAATGCAATCTGTAAACAAAGGAAGTGGGTTACAGTATGCTAGTTCGCCCACTGCTTGAATACTGCTCAACGGTGTGGGATCCGTACCAGATAGGGTTGATAGAAGTGATAGCGAAGATCCAACGGAGAGCAGCGCGTTTCGTTGCAGGATCATTTAGTAATCGCGAAAGCGTTACGGAGATGATAGATAAACTCCAGTGAAAGACTCTGCAGGAGAGACGCCCAGTAGCTTGGTACGGGCTTTTGTTGAAGTTTCGAGAACATACCTTCCCCGAGGAGTCAAGAAGTATATTACTCCCTCCTACGTATATCTCGCGAAGAGGCCATGAGTATAAAATCAGAGAGATTAGAGCCCACACAGAGGCATATCGACAATCCTTCTTTCCACGAACAATACGAGACTGGAATTGAAGGGAGAACCGATAGAGGTACTCAAGGTACCCTCCGCCACGCACCGCCAGGTGGCTTGCGGAGTATGGATGTAGATGTGGAACAGCGATTTCATCAACCATCTGTGGTGCAAAAGGTCGTCAGCCTCTTGTAAGTAGTATGGTTAGGTTTTTATGTTGGTAACGCCAAGTAGCGCTCTGTATCAAAATCACTGTGCTGTGTGCAGTCCGTGGCTGGTTGGACTCATTGTTGGAATATTCACTTGTGTAGTGTTGGACAGTTGGATATGAACAGCGCGTAGCGTTGTGCAATTGTAAGTGAGCCGCCAACAGTGGTGGATGTGGAGAGAGAGATGCCAGAGTTTTGAGAGGTTACTTACTATAGGCGGACGATCTGGACGTCTTTCCGACAGAAAAAGGAAATTTGTAAAGATGGATGTCATGAACTGATATATATATATATATATATATATATATATATATATATGATTACTTTTGAACATTATGAAGGTAAACACATTGTTTGGTCTCTATGAAAATCTTTCTTTTGCTAACTATGCCTATCAGTAGTTAGTGCCTTCAGTAGTTAGAATCTTTTATTTAGCTGGCAGTATTGGCGCTCGCTGTATTACGGTAGTTCGAGTAACGAAGATTTTTGCAAGATAAGCGATACATGAAAGATATACGTTGTTGCTAGTCAGGGCCATTCTTTTGTTGGGATTATTGAAAGCCAGATAGCGTTGCTCCAAAATATTGTGTGTCAGCTTAGTGATGATCAGAATAAGTAAAGAGAAAACTGTTTGAGTACGTTGAGTTTTGCTCAGCTGTTTCAAAATCAAATAACGTAGTAGTTTACCAGCACAGTCATTTATAATTTTTCTAAGGGACGTTACATATGTCGACCCTTAGCCGAGGATCACTCACTGGAATCTTCTGATTTTTTCTTATAGCCTGAGTAATCAGTGTAGTTATTGTTTATTGCTAGCACGTAATTGTAGAGCGAATTTCCTTTGTAGTTGTAGTTTTTCATTGATGTATAGTAAAACAGTTGTGGCATGCATGTTGACTAGCACCAAGTATTTCACAGCCATGCTTGCAATTAGTTAGATATTATTTTCATTGCTATGTTAATGTGTTTTCTTATTTTTGTTCTTCAAATTGTGCTTTTCTTGTTATCGTGTGAAATACGTGATAATTATCGCGTGTGAGAAACGTAACACTAGGCTGCAAAGTACACTGAGAAATGACAGTGAAGACGAGAGTAGTGTGTTAGCGCCACCGTGTGATAAATAACTAATAATCAGAGTAGTAATTTGGTAATTGTGCATAGGGAAATGGACCAGGCAATAAATAATGCTGTAGATAGTGAAACAATTAGGGAACGGGGAAGCATTGTCGGTCAATCGGTCGGAAACAGCTCTCCTCAGGAATCCGAAATGACTGGACAAAATTTTGCAAATACTGTAGAGTCAGGTTTTGCGTCCTCATCTTTTTATCAATTAAGTCAAGACACATTGTGTGCTTTTCTAAATACGAATGCTGCCGGTGCAAATGCACTGCCAATAGGCACAAAGGAACTTGTTCCAGACACTAATACATTATTATTGCAATTATTGAAACAAATGGAACAAAATCAAAAACAATCACAGCCACAAATGGAACAAAATCAGAAACAAATTAAGGAAACACTTCAACAAACACGTGAAGGTTTAACTGTTGAGTTACTTAAAATCGAATCGATATGTCAAAAAGTCTGTAATGACGTACAAACACTAACTTTTGAGCACTTTCAATCTATTTTTTCGTGGCACGAAAATGCATTACAGAATCACGAAGCAGCCATAATGGGATTGCAGAGTATTGTTCATGAAAATCACGACACCTTGAAAGCTAAAATTGACTCACTTGCATCTACCGATTCGGTTACGCAAGTTGCAAAAACTCAGGAAAACTTAAAGGATACAGTAGATACTCTGAAACCTGGTTCAGAAAGACACACAGAGGAAATCAGTTCATTATGAGAGAAAGTAGTCAAACTTTGGGATTAGCTAAATAATTTATCTACGAAGGTAGATGATAATCTGAATGACACAAGTTCGGTAGTCTTTACTAACACAGAAGAGTACGAACAAATTAGGAAATTCAAACAAAATCAGAATAAAATTAATACTGACCACAAAAGAGAAATCCCGGAAGTAAAAGATCAATTGGCACATGTAATAGAAGAATTACATATTTCAGAGGACACTCGCGCTCCAATACAGGAAGAGAGACATAGAAATATGGAAAAGCCACAAAATAATAACACAGGGCATTTCGGAAATTACGAAAGAAAGTGGCAAGATGCACCGAATTTTGAGATGGAACCGACGACACGAAGTAGCAATGACCGATAAGCGACTAGCTGTCATGATGACTTTGACTATAAGCTGTTTATTACTACACGTAAATTCAAAACATTTAAGAATTCTGGCAACGACATTCATCCACAAGCATGGCTTCATCAATTCTCTTATTGTTTCCCATCCAACTGGTCATTGGAGCACAGATTAGAATTTATGTGTGGGTACATAGAGAGTCAACGAGCTGTAAGAATGCGATCGGTCATTCGCGATTGTAATCCCGAAGGAGAATTTTATCATGCCTTCCTCTCAGTATACTGGTCTCAAGCTACTCTAGATAGCGTAAAAAATAGCATTATCATGATGAAACATTTCGAACAATCCGAATTTTCCAGTCTTGTCAAATATTTTGAAGACATGTTGCATAATAATCAGTATCTGTCAAATCCATGCAGCCCCTCAGAACTTATTCCCATTTGCTTAATCAAATTGCCTGAACATTTACGACGTATTATTTTGGCAGGACGCTGCAAAGACATCGAAGCTTTTCAGGGACTGTTACAATAATTGGAAACTGACACTGACAATCGTGGGACGCGAAAACAGGAGCACAAGAATTAAATTACACATCCGTCACAATTCCATGACGGCAGAAATAATAACTGGACACGACAGGACTTTTCTTACAACGCAAATCATGACCAAAACAGACACCACCCGTGCGACAACCGTTGGAAGAGTAATGACAATTACAGGGAAAGATCACCTCTCCGCAGTAATGACTATGACAGAGACTTTCAGAGAAACAGACAATATGGGAACCAAAATAATTATTATCAAGGGAGACAGAATAAATCCAGACGCAACGGTCCACTAGACAGGTTCCGGGAGAAGTTCTCCACCACGTGACCGACAGGAAAGAAACTACGGAGACTACAGACAAGACAACAGACGATATAATCTTAACAACAGACCAGAACTTAATCAGAACTGGAGGGACTCAAACAGGGCAGTGCCCTCTCGACATGTCCAAATTGTAGAAGTTAGGTCTTCTAATGCCAATAACGACGTGCAACAACTAAGTGACAGTAGACAATAACTCACACTGTTGGCAGCTACAAAACGTACTTATGAAGCTGACGATGTAGCTGACGTAGCTATTAATTACGTAAAAATTAGGGACATTTTACTCCAGGAACACGACGTAAAACAAAACAACGTTCCACATCCTGTAATTCACATTACACTAAATGATGTAAAATTTACGGCAGTACTTGACTCTGGCAGTCTGTTTTCAGTAACTGGTGAAACAGCTTTTAGCAAGTGCACGAAATCGAACGACTGCCCCACACTTCCGTTACGTAAGATTATATTACAAGGTGCAATCTTTGGAAAAAGTATAGATGTACGCCAACAAACTAACTTAGAATTCTTTTGTCAAAGCCACGGATTCTCTATGAACTTCCTTATTTTTCCATTATTGTCGACAGAAATTATATTGGGAGTGGACTTTTAGAATGAATACAAAGCAATCTTAAATTCTCACAATGCTGAAATAAGTTTAGAGAAAGAATGTAAGTCAATAGCTTTGAACTTATAGTTTGGCTCTCAAATCATGACGAGGAAATTAATCGGCTTTACCTCTCGTTAGACAACAGTTCGGAATTTTCGACGTAACTAACAAGCAATCACTCTGCAAGTATTGACAGGGATCATATCGACAAAGTATCTGATACTAATGACTTAATTCAAATTAAAATTCAAACAGTTGTGAACTGTAATGATAGGCAGGACCTTTTTGACATTTTACAAGCATATTCCACAGTTTTTATCACAAAATAGGAACTATGAAGTGATTTCAATACCAGTTTCGTGATCGTGAGCTTACCAAATTTTGTGTTAGACCATACATAATTCCGGCACATTACAGACACAGTGTTAGAACAGAAAAACAAACTATGCAAGACGAAGGCGTTATTGAGCCTGTAGTAAGCTCATACAACAATCCATTACACGTTGTTGAGAAGAAAAAATGGTCGTTCAGGCTTGTCTTTGATTCGAGACAAATCAATACTATCATCATTCTTGAAACAGACAGAGCGCAAACGTTGGAAGAACTTCTTCAAAATTTTAATGGTGTAAAAGTGTTGCCTTCTATTAATCTCAGATACAGCTTTTATCAGATCGAACTTAATCCATAACGTAGAAAATACACAGCTTTTATTTTTCTCGGCGTTTGTTATCAGTTTCGGAAACTTCCTTTTGGTTTGAACATTTCTTCCGCAGCATTCATTCGTGGACTAAATCCAATATTACCTGAGTTCTTGAGACGTCATATCACCTTATATGTGGACGATATTCTAGTAGCAGAAGCCTCATGGGAACAACATAATCGCATCCTCAACAGCGTGTTACATATTTTTTTCAGAATCTGGAATTACAGTTAACTTGGAAAAGTCTGAATTCGGTGGGTCAAAGGTGAAGTTTTTGGGACACATTATTTCTTCTGAAGGCATCCTGCCGGATCCTGAAAAGTTAGAAGCAATCAGAGCCATTCCAGTTCCATCCACAATAGAACAAATCCGCAGTTTCCTAGGTCTCGTAAATTTTTACCGTCGTTTCCTGAATATGCAAATTCTAGTAACACCAAAACTTTGTTCTCTCACTGGAAAAAATACTATTTGGAACTGGGTCGAAAAGGCACAGTTGGAATTCAGTTCTTTGAAAGAAGCGCTACTTAATGCGCCAATATTAGCTCATCCAGATCCGTCATAAGACTTTGTCTTAGCACAGATTCTTCTCAAGTCGGTCATGGTGCCCACTTATTTGAAGAAGCCATAGAAAATGACACTACTGTTCAAAAAACCATTAATTTTGCTAGCTGCTTCCTAACACAATCTGAAAAAAATTATTCCGTTACTGAATTAGAAGCTTTAGCTATCGTTTGGGCATTTAACAAATTCAGTTTATTTATTTCTGGTCAACACGTAAAAGTACACAGTGATCATCGTGCATTACAGTTTCTTAAGCCATCAAAATTAAATCATGACAGGTTGAAACGTTGGGTATTGTTTCTGCAAGAATTCCACTTCACAATAATCTACATTCCCGGCAAGGAGAACATTGTTGCGGACTCACTATCACCTGCACCGGCTGGGCTTGAGAAAAGTAACACAGAAGGCAACCTCGAAATAAATTTCAGTATTTTTTACATTCAGAAAGTCGCCTTTGACTTCATCACAACACCTTAAAACGACATTGCTTATGAACAAGATAAGGATCCTATTTGGAAAGACATCAAAAGTAAGTGGCATGAAAGGACAAACATGCAGATTCAACATCATTATCTGGTTACAAACAACATACTCTTCAAACGTTGCACTGTTGATGAGAATTTCTGGGTACTTTGCAGTCCTGACGATTTTGTTAATAAGCTCATTTGGTACGTTCATTTCAGCTACGCACATTTTGGTCCAAGAAAATGTTATCATATTCTTCCAACGACTTGTTTTTTTAACAATATGGAAAAGAGAATTCGAGGAGTCTTGTATATTTGTAAACTTTGTCAAAAAGCTAAAGCATCTACCATCTCACTACGTTTCGTTGTTTCCTATCATTCCTGATAAATTAAAAGAATTTGCTGCTGTTGATCTCTTGGGACCCCTTATCAGAACATCGAATGGATTCTCGTACGTTCTGGTAGCTGTTGAACTTACTTCAATTTTTTTTTCTTTCACTCCGTTATGTAAAGCTACTGGACGGTCTGTATCCAACGTCTTTGTTAAAAATTTCTTACGTGACATTGAACACGTTGCTAAAGTCATTTCGGATTACAGCATTGCTGTAATCTTTAACACCTCAGGGTATAATTACATTAATCCTCAGGGGGTACACGCCTACTTTGTCTACTAGGTGTGTGGCAAGCGCTAGTAGCCATAGCTAATATGGTATACGATTATACAACTTTACCCATGTAATTATGCCCTCAGGTGTTAAAGATTACAGCAATGGAATGAAATGTATTGCCGAGAACCTTCTTTGTATCTTTGTAATTCAAAAACCTAAAAAAAATGTTTTAAGTACAAAAAGTAATCACTCAAATGCGTGTCCTGTAAGGCTAAGCTGTGCATGTTGTTGTAAGATAATTTCTGTCATTACTTGACGGTAAAAATGTGCCAAGTGTCGTAGTTATCTTCCTCCGTAAGCAAACTTCTGTAGAAGTCAATGTACTTACCTAGTCATAAACAAAAGTGTAATGCTATGCATATAGATATCGTAGTTATTATGCTTATTGCAGTGTTCAAGAAAGTACTATATTGTAACATATTGTTGTGCTACAGAAAAGGCTGTCTCATTGTAACTATACCATAAAAGTTACGATTAAAACATATTTTACTTTCCAGAATAATACAGAAACACTGTGCAGATATAAAACAGATACAGCATAAAATCAACAATGTAGATTGTGTCACTCATTAGTAGCTTCATGATATAGTTGTGTAGTTGTCAAACAAACCAAATACTAGTCATCTGTAATCTCACAGAAAGTACTTTAAATCCACAATATATTTTCAAGTAAACCTAATGTTGCATTAAAATCTCATTAGCAGTATATGTTCTAAGTATGTAAGCCTTATAGTCGTTACATAATTTTGCTTATACAACTTTACACATCGGTACCATATTTCTCTAACACAGAATTACACAGCTATAAATTATTTAACAGAGAGACAAACATTTTTTCAATATGTAATTGACACATATGTATGTTATTACATAGTTAAATTAATTCACACTTATGAAACTGTGTTTTGTCTGTACTTTGTGAACTGTTCATTTTTTTTTTTGAACCATAGTGATACTATGAAAGCTTTGAATGATGTATTTGGTGATGGATTATGATTTTTTAAGTACGTTTCAGGTAGATGACTTTATTGAAGCGAGTAGAGAGCATTTTTTAAAGGTTTTTAGAGTACTGGAGAAAGTTACGACGATTTTGAGATTTGATTGATGTGCTATGAGGATATTATTACGGTGACGATGTGTATTATGCTGTTGAGGTATGTTTATGATCAATGAGATGAGGCTATATGAGGAATTTGATTACTCTATGTATTTATTATGATGAAATATTGAAGAAGTGTCGACGAATATGTATATGTGTAATGAGATAAGGAATAATGAGTAGTATTTAGGGACTCTGACTTGTGAAAAGCATGTTGGAAACCTAGAATCGTACTTTAATAGTTATGAAATGTGTGTACATGTGTGAATGTGAGCATCACAACACTGCTATTCATGACATTTCGTTTCTATGTATTTCTACTGTAATTTTTCGACCTGTGAAATTTTTTTTTAGTTCAGACTGCATCCGAAACTGTTGTCATAAATATTTCAGCAGAGAAGGTAGGTGACCTTGACATAATGTGTTGTGGGCGCCCAGCTGCATGACAGTTGCCTGGAAAAAAGCCATTAGTGTGGGCCTTTCAGAGGCACAGTTGGAGAAAAAAAGTCCATTAACCTCGCTATTGACATTTCTTTGTAGAAAGTATCACAAATATGACATGCTCATACTTGAAAACATATGATTATAGTTTGGAGCTCGTACTTTCTGATATTTACTGAAATGCCTAATGAAGTGATGAGAAATATATTATGTCTATACAGCTGATTAGCACTGCCTGTTTAACTGAGAGATTCTTTTTACTGCCTTAGGAGATGCCATATGGCTAGTGAATGACATTTCATTCCTTGCTTTATGTATATATTTGCTCATTTTGGTTAATATCTGGTTTCTAGCTGCACTGCAGCATTGGCTAAAATAAAATTTAATAGATGTACTACTATCACTATTTCCTGTTCAGAGTTGCATTTAAAAATAATTTTATGATCTACTTTCTTAAAAAAAAAAAAGGGGGAGCACAGATATACATTTCCCTTCACAGGAATTGCATACATAATTTTTACAACGATTTGGTAACTGGTTTGGTAGAGTAAGTTATTGTGATGCATCACTCTAGTGTTAAGATCTGACATAGGTGTTAGACATTTCCTATCTTTACTATAGTATTTTTCTGTTTGAGCTTTGTCATGTTTAGGTATGCCAGGCATAGTGCTACTGAATTTCACTTTGTATTACCCTGTTAAGCCAGTTTTACAACTGATTTATTTTTCTTGTTGCTGCACATTGGCTCATATTAATTGTAATGTTGCATTTGCTTTGCTAATTATATATACTGCTGCTTGCTTTGCCAATTTGCATTTTTTTGTCATTGCTGTGTGTGTTAATTGTTTTGTGCTGCTGCATTGCCTCATTCTCTAGTATATATACCTGAGCTCAGTAGATTTAAATTAGCTTAAGAGGGGGTAGGCTATATAAGAGAATGAGTTGTGATGAATTGGAAGAAATGCACTGAGAAGCCATAAAAAAAGTTTGGCCAAAAAAGTAGTGTACAATGAAGAATTATTATTTTGAAAGAGGTTATGAATATAGTATAGAAAGCAGGCATAGGTACGACTTTTTGGGAATAATGATGAACTGAGGAAGATATCTGAAAAGTAAAGAAAATTTTTTTTGCAAATCAAATACTATAAATACTGCAGTACCAAATGTCACACTCAAAACTAACCCTGTCCTTTCCCTTTGTATTATTGCGCTAGGTGTTTGTGTACCCTTGTGTATTTGTGTTCATCCCATCTTTATGTATTTATCTGATAAAAGAGTTACGATGTCGAATTTTTCTGGTACTAAGCTACATTCACTATGATGAGGAATACTGTTATGCTCAAATTCTTCGGAAAAAATGTTCGAATATTATTTAATCTGTTGTGTTTTCCTTTAACGTTCATATGTCAAATTAATGTTTGAATATTCTCATTTATTTACTTATGTCATAATTCCTGTAACACTGATGTATATGCTTGTTTCTATTCCTTTGTAAAGTCTGTATTACTACAAACGTTATCTGTATTATTATGTTATTTAATGATGTATTTTGTACCATCGTAATTGTAGTCTCGTGTCATAGTTTGTAATTGTATAAACACCAGTTCTTCAAATTAACTTTCGTTTCACTGCACACGTTTCTGTTTGTCATAGTATATGCACAATATGTGAATAAAAGGGACTGCTAGTGCCCACACATGTGTTGATGATTCAGCTAAGGACTTGTTAATAATACCGCTGGTTCTAAGGACATTTCAAAAAGTTTGTGAATGCACAAGTGGTGGTTCATGGACTTACTACATTATCCGAAAGACTCTTTGATGGTGACTGTGCACCTACACAGTCGCAACAGTTGGCTGCTACCCATCTCTACAAAGACTGCAGTGGCTCTGCACCTTTGATCGCCCACCAATACCATTATCTCTACAAGGACTGCAGTGTGTCTGCACCTCTGGTGGCCCAGCAATACCATAATCTCTACCAGGACTACGGTGTGTCTGCTCTGTAATGACCTACCTACAAATTTTCTTCAAAACTTCGACTGGCTCTGCTGTTGGTTTGCTCTGTTGTGGCCCATTACCTGTCTGCATATCAAGAATTAGCACTGTCTTTCTATTGGAAGGACAACACCACTTCTTTTGAAGACTGCATGGAAATCCACTACTGCTTCTTTTACTGCTCAGACATTGTACTACTGTGATGAATGAGTAGGACTGCCTTTATGGATTGTGAGGACAATTCTTTCTTTTGACCAACAGTGTATCAATAAATGTGTGCATTTGATATATTTGTTATCGTTAATATAAAAAAATTGACAAATAATTATTGGGCACTGACCGAAACAATTTGTAGAATTTTTTGTGGGGAGCATGGGGGCTATGCACGTAGTTTGTTTAGGTTTTTATTTTGGTGACGCCACGTAGCGCTCTGTACAAAAATCACTAACTGTGCTGTGTGCAGTTTGTGGCTGATTGGACTGATTATTGGAATATTCGCTTGTGTAGTGTTGGGCAGTTGGATGTGAACAGTTCATAGTGTTGTGCAGTTTGAGGTGAGCCGCCAGCAGCGGTGGATGTGGAGAGAGAGAGAGATTCCAGAGTTTTGAGAGGTTACTATAAGTGGATGACCTGGTTGTGTGTCCGCCAGAAAAAGGAAATTTGTAAAGATGGATGTCATGAATTTAGATATATATATATGATGACCTTTGAACATTATTAAGGTAAATACATTGTTTGTTCTCTATGAAAATCTTTCTTCTGCTAACTATGCTATCAGTAGTTAGTGTCTTCAGTAGTTAGAATCTTTTATTTAGCTGGCAGTATTGGCGCTTGCTGTATTGCAGTAGTTCGAGTGACGAAGATATTTGTAAGGTAATGATTCATGAAAGGTACTGGTTATTGTTAGTCGGGGCCATTATTTTGTAGGGATTATTGAGGATCAGATTGCGTTGCGCTAAAATATTGTGTTAGTTTAGTGATGATCAGAATAAGTAAAGAGAAAACTGTTTGAGTACGTTGTGTTTTTCTCAGCTGTTTCAAAATCAAATAACGTAGTAGTTTACCAGCACAGTCATTCATAGTTTTTCGAAGTGGACGTTACACTCTTCCTGAAGCGACATCCAGTCCTCCAGCTGATTCGAACTTCTTCTTCATGCTCAGCATCAATACTGTCTTGCTCCTTTTCTTCAGGCTCATGTTGACAGGTCAACAAGTTCACTGGAACTGGTCAGGTGTGTGACACTATTAATCACGATAACTGGTCATGGCGCTTGGTGGTCATAGTTGAAACTGGACTGTGGCACTATGACGCATGGAAATCATGTACCCCTAACTCTGGATATTAATGCTTCCACGTTTGGTACTCGTGTGGTAATTGGTTTCCGTTTTATAATGTGTTAAATTGGGAAAGTTTAATTATAACCACCCGGTGTAATTAAAATCATCACTTGAATAGCGTAGTTCTTGACTCTTCTACACATCGCAGCTTTTTAGAAGATATTGCTTCTAAAACAGACTGTAAATATTTCTTTAGTCACTATCACACGAAAAACAGTGGGTTGAAATTATACTAAGAAACAAAATAGCTGTAACATTTGATATACCACTGTGACTCACATTCAATGATTGACAGAAATTACAGAATGATCAGTGAAAACCGCTTAGCATGCTGTCTTGTCAGCTATCTTAGGGGGTGTGTCGCGCTCCTTATAATGCGAAAAGGAAAAACGATGAAATGATGCTGGCACGTTATTAGTAAAAATAAATTTCAAAACCTATGGGCGAACACAATAGCAAAACCTTGAAAATGGGCTTCAATGTGAATCACAGTAAGACTAAACAGATGTGTAAGTAATAAATGGAAGAGAAAATAGTACCAATTAACAATGAAGTCACTGAACTGGCTCATAAACTTTCGTTGTTGGAGTCTCAATTAACATGAGAGTGAGGTTGACCTTTAGTGCATTTCTTACATTAAATATTTCACAGTTAAGTTTCCAATGGGAACGGAAAACTTTCCTTTTAATGTGACATGCTATGTTTCATTGGCTTCTGATTGAAAACTGTTCACAAACTGGTATTTGTTCCTCGAGGAGAGGAGATGTTTATGTCGGATACTCAGGGAAGCAAGTGATAGGATGAAAATGAAGTGGAAGACATTATTATGACTATCATGAAACTGCCTTAATGATTACCACGACTTGCATAGCAGAGGGACAAAAACTTTTCTGGATTCCAAGAGGTACAAATGATAGAGAATATGGAAGATGGAAAATAGGTAGACCTATTAGTGAATATGGCTAGGCATCCGGCCACCCCTTAAATTCAGTATTCCAAGTCGTTTAATAATTGTGACGACCTTGGGCCGATGTGAGACTGAGGCAGAATAAAAAGAAAACTGTGGATGTACATACTCTGACTGACAAAAAAGTCAATCATCCAGAAGACATTGCCAGATGTCAGTGACACTTTGTGCACATACCCACCATCGACGGGCGCGTAATCTATTACAGCTGCAATTCTCATTGGCATGTAGAACCGCAAACACAGTGGGTTACCTTTGTGTTTATTGTTGTTATCTGACCTGGTAGAGTGTGTAGAAGGAGTGAACAGCGTCAGATATTGAGTCATCACTGTGAAGGACATGAATATGCCGTGCACTAGTGCGAGACACCGTTATGAGCATCCGACAGAGTTTGAAAGGGGCAATGTTACGGCTTTCCAGTCGGCCCATTGGTCGAATCGTGCAATATCCAGATTTGTCGGGTATTCCGATGTGACAGCGGCCCACTGTTAGACGGTACGGGAACATGAGGCCTGGCCAAGTAGTCAAGTTTCAGGTCGTAGCACCGCAATAGGGGAGCGCCGTATTGTACACCAAATACACCGTAACGAATCGTAACGCGAAGGCTATCCTTATCACAACACAAACGGTTACGTTTGGAGTGATGCATTGACCGAAAATCATGGAGTGCTGATGAATGACTCCGCATTGTAGTCAGAGATGAATCGCTGTTTGAGACAAAGGTGGCGACTTCTAGAGAGGTTCCACTCTCAATATTTTGAAGAAACACAGGTATCATGATGTGAGGAGCCATCGTGTATGACGTATTATCGCGGCTGGTAATGACTGAGGGTATACTGATGGCAAACAGTACATCATGAACATCCTACGTCCTCATGTGCAACCGGTAATGAGATATTACCATGGTGCTATTTTTTAGCAGGACAATGGTTGACGAAACAAAGCACTTCTGTGAACTGCCTGCGTGGTGCCGTGGTTAGCAAGATCCTCTTATCTGTCCCTGATAGTGTGTACGACCAGCTTAGAGGTCTACAAGTCAAACTGTTGTGGGCTTGCATGCCACAGGGCAGAACACAACGGCTTAATGACACACTTCCCAACTGGATCACTGCATGTATCCTGATCAGAAGGGGGTGCAAAGCAGTACTGCTAAAGTGTGCTAAGTGGGGTCATACACTCCTGGAAATTGAAATAAGAACACCGTGAATTCATTGTCCCAGGAAGGGGAAACTTTATTGACACATTCCTGGGGTCAGATACATCACATGATCACACTGACAGAACCACAGGCACATAGACACAGGCAACAGAGCATGCAGAATGTCGGCACTAGTACAGTGTATATCCACCTTTCGCAGCAATGCAGGCTGCTATTCTCACATGGAGACGATCGTAGAGATGCTGGATGTAGTCCTGTGGAACGGCTTGCCATGCCATTTCCACCTGGCGCCTCAGTTGGACCAGCGTTTGTGCTGGACGTGCAGACCGCGTGAGACGACGCTTCATCCAGTCCCAAACATGCTCAATGGGGGACAGATCCGGAGATCTTGCTGGCCAGGGTAGGTGACTTACACCTTCTAGAGCACGTTGTGTGGCACGGCATACATGCGGACGTGCATTGTCCTGTTGGAAGAGCAAGTTCCCTTGCCGGTCTAGGAATGGTAGAACGATGGGTTCGATGACGGTTTGGATGTACCGTGCACTATTCAGTGTCCCCTCGACGATCACCAGTGGTGTACAGCCAGTGTAGGAGATCGCTCCCCACACCATGATTCCGGGTGTTGGCCCTGTGTGCCTCGGTCGTATGCAGTCCTGATTGTGGCGCTCACCTGCACGGCGCCAAACACGCATACGACCATCATTGGCACCAAGGCAGAAGCGACTCTCATCGCTGAAGACGACACGTCTCCATTCGTCCCTCCATTCACGCCTGTCGCGACACCACTGGAGGCGGGCTGCACGATGTTGGGGCGTGAGCGGAAGACGGCCTAACGGTGTGCGGAACCGTAGCCCAGCTTCATGGAGACGGTTGCGAATCGTCCTCGCCGATACCCCAGGAGCAACAGTGTCCCTAATTTGCTGGGAAGTGGCGGTGCGGTCCCCTACGGCACTGCGTAGGATCCTACGGTCTTGGCGTGCATCCGTGCGTCGCTGCGGTCCGGTCCCAGGTCGACGGGCACGTGCACCTTCCGCCGACCACTGGTGACAACATCGATGTACTGTGGAGACCTCACGCCCCACGTGTTGAGCAATTCGGCGGTACGTCCACCCGGCCTCCCGCATGCCCACTATACGCCCTCGCTCAAAGTCCGTCAACTGCACATACGGTTCACGTCCACGCTGTCGCGGCATGCTACCAGTGTTAAAGACTGCGATGGAGCTCCGTATGCCACGGCAAACTGGCTGACACTGACGGCGGCGGTGCACAAATGCTGCGCAGCTAGCGCCATTCGACGGCCAACACCGCGGTTCCTGGTGTGTCCGCTGTGCCGTGCGTGTGATCATTGCTTGTACAGCCCTCTCGCAGTGTCCGGAGCAAGTATGGTGGGTCTGACACACCGGTGTCAGTGTGTTCTTTTTTCCATTTCCAGGAGTGTATTACCAGGTTCTTTATAAATGTGACATTAATTCTAACCACCAAAAGGACAGGAACTGTGAAGTTTTATTTCGATCATTCCTCCGCTTCATGGTGCTTCACTTTTGTTGTCAGGGAATGCAGTTCAATAACGTAACACACGGAAAACTCCTAGTGGACGAGCTTGTCTTATAATGGAAAACGATGACCAGTTATCATGCCTATGAAAAGGACGCATTTTTTGGGATAAAACCGCTGAACAGCTTTCCTTGCCTAAAAAATATCACCATTCGTTTAAAAAGGAGAAGTTATATTTTTAACACACTGAATGGTACACTGCTTAGACTTCATAAATAAAAAGAAACCATTGGGACAAGGAATTTTTCACAGACTTAACGTCAGCAGCGTGTTCTATAGTAGTCAGCGCTGATACCTCTACATCACCGGACTCCAGATTCGATCACCAGCGGAGTCAGAGATTTTGTATCCTCGGGACTGGGTGTTTGTGGTGCCCAAACAATACGTTTTTTTCTTTCATCGGAAGCCCGAGGGACGAAGTTGTGCCAGTAAAAAGACTTTTCTTGGAGACCGAACAGCTAGGACTGTGTTCTGTGTTTGTTGGCTAGTAATGCCACACGATCTTTCTTCCATAGACCTAAAAATCCTTCATCTTAAATGCAATCAATAAAAATTAATGCATTTCTATAGGACACAAAAATCCAAGATTTATTATTATCGCTGTATAATATGACATACTTTTAGTCTAGGAGTTCTTTTTAGGGTGAAAGGCCATGCATTTATGTGAAAAAAGAAACACCTTTAATATCGAGCCATGGCCTTAATATCGTTAACGATAATAATTAACAGAGCTTGAATAAATATTATTATTTTGTATGTAGATTATCTTTTTAATAAATTGCCAGTTCTAGATAAAGTCATAACTTCAAATATTAAGGTACTATTGCTTAAAACTTGTCATAAGCGCGAATACGTATTACATGTGTGAGTGTTGCTGTTGGTCAACAGCAAAACGAAGTTAATTACAAGAAAAATGTCGCTCATTAAACATACAGGGCCAAATACACGGGAAAATTTTTCAGTATTTATAAAATATCTTGGACTAACAAATCATTTCTGGTAAATAATAACAGTAAAAAATCCTTGAAGGGCAGACCTATAAAATAATTTTAAGAATAGTTGAAATGTAAAATACTTCAAGACAAAGAGCAGACGAGAACTGGAATGAAGTGCATATAGAAACCAACGTAAAAATGAAATTTTGAAATTTTAGACATTAGTAGCATTGTACTTCAAACGTGCCCACATCAGCAGGAATGTCTCATGAAAATAAATGCATAACAACCGTTATTACAAAATTACATTTGCAAAAGGAGGAGACTCAGCGTTTTCTGACATTCACAGGATGAATAACAGCAAAAATGCTGATAGGTCATTTATTCAGTCAGAGTAAACAAAAGTGTATATAAAAATTTGAAGATGACCTCAGACAAATGTATATGTCATCCGATGATACGAGTATTTAAAAAAGTTTAGGAATACTGTCGAAAACCACGAACTTCGAACTATAAGAGAAAAGAAGAGGTTAGTATATAAGAGAACAGAAGAAGAAAGAAACCGTACAGTGAATACGTAAAGAAAAAGAACACACAGTAATAATTATACAGAAACTCACGTTCAGATGCTGTCTTTAACTAGGAAAATACAGGAAAGAGGTTGGAAACGAAGAATTAAGAACAATAGCGAGGAAAGCTGTTAAGTCATATCACAAACCAACAAACCACGTTTCCCAAAGTTCAATAATCTCGCAGCGCTGTGGGAATCTAGCTTCATGGACCTACAACAATGTTGACGAGCGAAACGCGAAACATAAGACTATTGATAAAAATGGCAAAATCTCGTTTGGTCGTTGAGTTCCCAGACAAAAACCACTGGCAATAGGCGTACTGCTGCTCAGCTGAACTATAATTTCAGTTTTTCTCTTGAACCCTGCTTTAAGCTTCTTTGGTGTAATACCGGCATGAGGGGTATCAAAGGAAAGAAGGGATGAAAGTCTTTTCTTTATGAATGTAATAAGCTTTCAGAGAAAAATCTTTCTCCAGTGCGGGTCGCTGTCCTGCGTTTCGTTGGAGGAATATGAGACGAACCAGGAGTTCGCTTTCCGTCCTGCTCCCTTGCTCCCCACGTTATTGCCCCACTCCTCCCCCACTCCCTGTACCCTCGCCGCCGTATGAAACACACGCTTCGTTTTACAGGCAGTTGGTGCGTCTCTCCGCCATTTCCATTTCACATAGCCACCCGAGCGTTTCCTAATCACTCGACACTGCAGGCTACGGAATACTGCTGAATTATTTTTACGGCGACTCAGCCACGCTTCTTCGTGGTATAACAAACCGCGCCGTAATGTAGAACATAGACGGAGATCCAGGATGTACAGAATTTACTTCTTTAATTGCTGTCAATGATCACAAATAAATTGTCTTCATGCTATCGATTTCAATCCACTGCAACGCCGTTCTCACTGTGATTGCACCGACAGTGTGACCGATTGGACCATGCAAAGAATTTTTGCACCTTACTGGTTGACGAACCAGGCATTGCCGGATATCCATTTTGATAATTTCCTATTAGAAAACAGACCTTATACGCATTCCTGCACTAGCCTCTGTGTGAGATGATCCGACACAATTTGTATAATACGCTGGGCGCGGATGCTTCGCTTGTCTGCAGTGCCATTTTGTGAATGACTCTATGGCAACGCCCCTTCTTATCCCTGTAAACGACTATCGTTTTTGCGAACAGCCGCTTGCGCTTCGCAGTTGAAATCTGTCAGAAGCGCTAAAGTATCAAAACTTCATGCATTATGCCTTTTTTTAGTATCTCAGTGTTTATTAAGTCATATATCTTGAATTATTTATCGTACAATGATATATTTGAGTAGGTACATTCAGCCGCATATGTGGATACTGTCGGCGAAATAAGTTGCCTATTTAGTAGTAAACAAATAATAAACTTAAGCGTCGTGCATGACGCGGAATTTTTTCACGCATCTCAGTGTTTATGACGTCATATCTCCCGAACTATGTGTGGTAGCAGGTTATACTTTTGTAGGTGCACTTAGTGGCATATGTGGATATTTCCTAAGAAATTTATTGTGAATATAAAAGTAATACAGAAGTAATACATTCAAAAGCCATGCATGAATGATACGATAGTAGGCTACAGTGCTTTTTAACCCCCGCCCCTACCTCTACCCTCTGATAGGTAAGTGGTTCTCACCCCAACAGCTACTGTTGCCTGGCAGTAAATGTCTGTGGTTTAGGACATGTGAAACATATACTTCCACACACATATATACATAGATATACTTACATTTATAACATGTGTGGATGAAGATTCCACGTTGGCCTAATCATATTAGGATCATAAAGGCTTCTTCCGCCTTAATGAGTGCAGACGGTCTTTACCAAATGAAATCTATAGTCTGAAGAGAGTTTTTTTATCATTGACTGGAATTAAAGAAAAAATGGTTAGTGGTTAGGTTTTCCGCATGCCCTGAAGTTCGGAAAGGCACGGTTGGGGACACAAACTTGACACCCCTGTTGAACATCGGCGTAATCAATTCGGTAGCAATTTTATTCCGTAAAAAATCCATGACAATAGTAATGGAGACTTAGAATATAAATAGGTGTAAAAGATTTTAGACTGAAGTTTCTAAAATTTCCCAATAATACATTTATTATATGTTATTTATTTACTTTTTAACACTTCGTATACATACTATAAACCCTGCAACGTATTACGTAGGTGGCGTATCTTAAAAATTGCACTTAAAATGTACGTGGTAGACAGCAACAGGTCCTAAAAACACAACGTTGTAATAGGTAATCAATATTGTTTCTTCAGATTATTACTGGAAAACAAGTGAAGATAAGGAAAACACAGAGATGGCAATGTCGCCTGAAAGACCGTGGAGTGGTACCGAAGCTTCCTGCGGGAATGCAGGTTAATTTCTTTAGTATTATATTTTCTTGATGATTCTGTGACTTGTCTCCCAGTCTGATGCAAGGATAAAGCTAAGATATTGGTGTTTTAATTTATTTAGTCTCTTGCACATATATACTTGCTAATAATACCACTTACAGTTTATTCTGTCTTGAATGAACTGAATACTGTTAAGTCCATGTCCGACATGATACGCATGGAATCATGAACTGTACGCTAAAATTAACGTACTTAGTAACTGCAGTGTGTTGAAGAAAAAAAAGTACTATTTTAATTAATCTCTAAAAGTGGAATGGCAGTATTGGCAACGTTGAATGTTTGTAATATGTTTGAAGTAAGTACACTATGCCCTGAGATGGAGCGCCGGAGAGGGCGTGAACGTGGTGTGATTGTGATGATGTTTTACAAAAAACGGTGATTCTGTCGTTGCTGCATGATGGGAATACCGTCCTCATTTCAATCTCAGATCGAAAGATGTTGTACCATCGGGCCACGAAATAAGATTATGATCGACACACTTTGAAGCAACAGGAAGTGCAATTAAGTTGGAATCGCCAGGTAGGTCTAGAAGTTATCCCTCACAAGAGCGAATATAGGAGGTGTAAAATGTTGTAGCCAACAGTCCAAAGTGTTCTGTGAGACATATTGTGGCAGTATTGCAAATGTACAGTAGTACTATATACAGAACTTTTCGAAACGGTTTAAAGATGCAACCCTGTAAGGTACGGGTTGTGCAACAGTTAAATCAGTGAAAGTGATTATGAAGAGCGAATGACTGTTGATTTGTTGACTAAAAGCAGATTCAATGAAGGCGTATTAAATTTGTTACGGATGCGTGACGAGGCACATTTCCATCTCATTATGTCAACAAATAAAACTGCCGTTATTGGTGCGAACGTCATTCTCACAAACTCCGTCAACTCCCATTACACAGCCAGAAAGTCATAGTATGGTTCGCTCTTTCTTCAGTGGTCGTAATCGGCACTTTCTTTTCTTTTTTTTTTTTTTTTTGGACGAAAATGGACAACCAATCACAGCCACATCTCAGCGGTATGCTGCCATGGATGGCACAGTCTTGGCACCTTGACTTCAACAGTTTCCTTTGAATGAGTATTGGTTTTGAAAAGATGGTTCAAATGGTTCAAATGGCTCCGAGCACTATGGGACTTAACAGCTATGGTCATCAGCCCCCTAGAACTTAGAACTACTTAAACCTAACTAACCTAAGGACATCAGACACATCCATGCCCGAGGCAGGATTCGAACCTGCAACCGTAGCAGTAACGCGGTTCCGGACTGCGCGCCTAGAACCGCGAGACCACCGCGGCCGGCGGAAAGATGGTGCTATGTCTTATTGTGCTCAAATGTCAATGGCAGCAATGTGCAGAGTATCTGGCGACCACATTATTTGAAGGAGTAGTGACATTTTGTGGCCTCTCATATCGGCCAACTTATCGGTTTGTGATTACTTTCCTTGGGAGTTCCTGAAACGCAAAGTTTATGCTAGACGCCTACACACAATTTCAGAAATGAGAGATACCATTCGTGCAGAAATCAAAAACATTTCTATATACATCCTTGAACATTGCGTGAACGATTTACATCACACACTGTCTGAAAGTGCCAATGTAACAATTGTGCCCACCTACGACACGTATTTTCAAAACATGAACAATGCGTGAAAATGCAATAAAGGTTTCGTTCTTCTGATTGAAAATGTTTTACCAAATAATCCTCGTCTTGTTTCGCTGTATTCAAATAGCCCCATTTTTCTGCCACGCACACACACACACACACACACACACACACACACACACACACACACACATGCCGGGACGAACCAGTTGCCGCTGAGGATCATTACACCCCTGTTTTGGACGTTGTGTCATGCAAATGTGCCTTGCAGATCAATTGTGTATCCATCTGTTTTCTAACCTTCTTCACTCTTCAACCTCTGCCGACCGACATTATCCTTCTGCGATATCGTATGTTATCTGAAGGACGTTGAGTTATTGCTCCTAATTTCTCTTAAAGTACAGGTGTCTGTTCAGAATGCTCTCGCTACGTGAGTACAATACCAGATGGCATTGGTCCAGCACCTTGGCTTACATAACTCAAGATCTTTGTGCGTCTACTGCACCTTTTCTGCCACACAACTGAAGAACAGATGACTCTGTAACTTTCGTCTGAAGCAAACAACCACTCTTCGTTCAGGAGGAGAGTAAAGAACTATCTGCTTGCCTCTCAGCATATCCCAGCTTTTTTTTTTTATTTCTGTCCAACAGGCTACCAGCAACAGTGTGTAATTATAAATAACCTGTGTACACGTTTCTCATCCATTTCTATTTGTCTTACTTCTCCAATATCTTATCCTATTATTTCTAGCTCTTCCACTGAGCCAATAAAGTACACTATTAGTTCGAGCTCTTCGAGTGAGTCGTCTATGTTTTCTGCACCTTAATTCTTTCTTTACGGTAGTCAATTGTTACTCTTCTATTGCTCATGTGCTATATACACTCCTGGAAATGGAAAAAAGAACACGTTGACACCGGTGTGTCAGACCCACCATACTTGCTCCGGACACTGCGAGAGGGCTGTACAAGCAATGATCACACGCACGGCACAGCGGACACACCAGGAACCGCGGTGTTGGCCGTCGAATGGCGCTAGCTGCGCAGCATTTGTACACCGCCGCCGTGAGTGTCAGCCAGTTTGCCGTGGCATACGGAGCTCCATCGCAGTCTTTAACACTGGTAGCATGCCGCGACAGCGTGGACGTGAACCGTATGTGCAGTTAACGGACTTTGAGCGAGGGCGTATAGTGGGCATGCGGGAGGCCGGGTGGACGTACCGCCGAATTGCTCAACACGTGGGGCGTGAGGTCTCCACAGTACATCGATGTTGTCGCCAGTGGTCGGCGGAAGGTGCACATGCCCGTCGACCTGGGACCGGACCGCAGCGACGCACGGATGCACGCCAAGACCGTAGGATCCTACGCAGTGCCGTAGGGGACCGCACCGCCACTTCCTAGCAAATTAGGGACACTGTTGCTCCTGGGGTATCGGCGAGGACCACTCGCAACCGTCTCCATGAAGCTGGGCTACGGTCCCGCACACCGTTAGGCCGTCTTCCGCTCACGCCCCAACATCGTGCAGCCCGCCTCCAGTGGTGTCGCGACAGGCGTGAATGGAGGGACGAATGGAGACGTGTCGTCTTCAGCGATGAGAGTCGCTTCTGCCTTGGTGCCAATGATGGTCGTATGCGTGTTTGGCGCCGTGCAGGTGAGCGCCACAATCAGGACTGCATACGACCGAGGCACACAGGGCCAACACCCGGCATCATGGTGTGGGGAGCGATCTCCTACACTGGCCGTACACCACCACTGGTGATCGTCGAGAGGACACTGAATAGTGCACGGTACATCCAAACCGTCATCGAACCCATCGTTCTACCATTCCTAGACCGGCAAGGGAACTTGCTGTTCCAACAGGACAATGCACGTCCGCATGTATCCCGTGCCACCCAACGTGCTCTAGAAGGTGTAAGTCAACTACCCTGGCCAGCAAGATCTCCGGATCTGTCCCCCATTGAGCATGTTTGGGACTGGATGAAGCGTCGTCTCATGCGGTCTGCACGTCCAGCACGAACGCTGGTCCAACTGAGGCGCCAGGTGGAAATGGCATGGCAAGCCGTTCCATAGGACTACATCCAACATCTCTACGATCGTCTCCATGGGAGAATAGCAGCCTGCATTGCTGCGAAAGGTGGATATACACTGTACTAGTGCCGACATTGTGCATGCTCTGTTGCCTGTGTCTATGTGCCTGTGGTTCTGTCAGTGTGATCATGTGATGTATCTGACCCCAGGAATGTGTCAATAAAGTTTCCCCTTCCTGGGACAATGAATTCACGGTGTTCTTATTTCAATTTCCAGGAGTGTATAAGGGTGATCATAAAGTTCGAGCTTGAAGGCTGTACATCCCCCAATCGGTATGCAAAGCTGGCAAAATCGCAGTGAATATCGAGGCAATAACCTTACCGACGAACCAGGTTGAAGATACCCTTTTGGTAAAACACCGTTTCCTGCTACATGAGGAAGTCCTTAACTGCCTGCTCCACCTCCTCGTCCAACAGGAATAGTCGTTCCTTCAAGCCCTTCTTTAACCGCCCGAAGGCGTGAAAATGGCATGGGGAGAGATCAGAACTTCAAGGTAGATCCTCGATACTCTCTCACTTGACTTGGCGTAACTTTTGCGTTACAACATATGTGATACGGGGATGTGAATTAACTTGAAGCAGTAGCAACACGTGGCAAACTTGGTGCACCATTCCACAACGGCACTTCTCGGCAGGCATGCTCGCCATGCACATTCTTCATTCTCCTACGGAACTCTACCGTTGTTTGTCCTTTGGCTGCCAAGAAAAGAACAGCACGTAGGTGCTGTTTCGATGCATTTCGTAATAATGTCGCCATGGTTCAAGATCCCGCCTTCAGCGCATTCACGTCGGAAAGACATGAAGCCCATAATAACACCTTTCCTACAGGATGACAATTATTGAACTGTATGAAATAAAATCGTAATAACTTCTGAACGGCTTGCGTTAGGACGTTCAAACTGCACGGCTGGCATTGGGGTAAGATGTGAATGCATGGTTTGGTTTAACGACGAAGCCTACCTTCAGTTGGATGGGTTCGTCAATAAGCAAATTCTGGTGCATCTGGAGGTCTGAGAAACCGCATTTCGCGATCGAGAAATCTCTTCACCCTCAAAGGGTGACTGTGTACTGTGCAATGTCCAGTCACGGAATAATTGGTGCGATATTCCTTGATGCCACGATGATTACCGAAGGCTACCTGAAGGTTTCGCAAGATGATTTCATCCCCATTATCAAAAGTGCCTTGATTTCCACAGGATGTGTTTCATGCAAGATAGAGCTCGACCGCATCCAAGCTGGAGAGTGTTTGATGAGCTCTTTGGGGATCGGTTTCTGGCTCTGGGGTACCGACGCTAATGCCAGTGGCCTCTGCGTATCCCAGAGCCCAAAGGCATTAGCCTCGATTGGTGTACAGAAGTAACGCTGAAAACATCCATTCAGGAGATCGACAGCATCGATTTTCCGACACATCAGTGGGTCCTGCAGAATTTCCCTATTCGCCTTCACCACCTCATCGCCAGGCATATAGAACATGTTGTAACCTAAATTGGAGTATCTCTAGTGACGTTTACATGTTTAATAAAGTGTGTGCACACCGTAATTTGTGACTAATTTACGATTTTTTTCATATAGTTTAATAATTGTCACCCTGTACATGTCGGTGCTTATATACATGCAACAGAGTGCGTTACGTTGAATATAAGCTGCACCAACTCCCTCACACGGAAACATTTTAATTGACCCTTGTATGTTCCCGTTAACATATGCATCTTAAATTACAATACACTCCATTTTAATGCATTTCAAGCATAAATTGGACCCATGTATTTTTGTAATATACATCTCGTCCATATGTCACTTGGAAGGCGCATTAAGCTATATATTAAGAAAAACGGGAAGTCGTTTAACAGTTGACTTAAATGAACATTAAGTCACCTGAACGCACGTTTGAACACAGACAGTTAGTACAGAATGGAGCGTCCACCCCTAAAACTCTCACAGTTTCTAGCCCTCTATCTAAAATTGCTGTAAATTTCATTGAAACTGATTTTGACAGATAGGGTTTAAATACATCGGCTACATGACAGAAAAGGTTTCTCCATATGAGAAATGAAAGATCGTTGCTGTGACTCTGTACACGACACACGGACGGCATCAAAAAGAAAAAGAAGGTAACACCTAGTGGTTGTGTAATATAAACGAAAGTTGGTAAGGATGTTTCTACATCTGAAAGAGGATGTCTATTCTAATTTCATGCCAGGTGCACAGAAGTGGCTCCACCTTCAGGATGCAAATCATGTTTTCTTGAAACGTACGCATACCACTGACACTGTACGTGGTGAATTGAAGTTAGTCAATAATGTCTTGTAGTAGGGCGGCGACAAGCTGGGCGTCGCTTCTCCGACACCGCAGGAAGACTTTGTAGGAATGTATCCACTGGACACGTCTGGTCACAGCAGTAGTCGCGAGAACTCACGTTCTGAAAAAGACCGGACTCCGGTCGCCTATGTAGCACTACGGGAGGGAAGACCATCGTTTTCGGCATGTGGCTCTGGCGCATCGTACAGCATCTGCAGCAGCGATCTGAGCAGCAACTGGCAACACAGTGGCACAAAGAACCGTTACAAATCGGTTATTTCGAGGACAGTTCTGGGTCGAACGACGTGTAGCAAGTATTCCACTGAGCTCACTGACCGATGGCCATTTGCGACTTCATCGGCGTACATAAACAGCTCATTTGAGGGCAAGGTAGAGGTCTGCTGTGTTTTCTGGTGAAAGCTGGTTCTGCCTCTGTGCCAGTGATAGCCGTGTATTGGTTATGAGGAGGCCAGTTGAGATTGTCCAACCAACCTATCTGTGTACTACACACACTGATGGACCTACCCCTGGAGTTATGGTCTGGGATGCGATTTTGCATGACAGAAACAGCTCTCATGGTTATCCCCCACCAGAATGCAAATATGTACCTGAATCTTGATTCGACCTGATGTGCTGCCATTCACGAAAGGCATTCGAATGGTTCAAATGGCTCTTGAGCATTATGGGACTTAACATGTAAAGTCATCAGTCCCCTAGAACCTAGAACTACTTAAACCTAACTAACTTAAGGACACCACACACATCCATGCCCGAGGCAGGATTCGAACCTGCGACCGTAGCGGTAGCGCGGTTCCGGACTGAAGCGCCTAGAACCGCTCGGCCACACCGGCCGACACGAAAGGCATTCCGGGGGGGGGGGGGGCGGTGATTTCCAACAGGATAATGCTCGCCCGCACACCGCTGTTGTAACGAAACGCGCTATAGAGAGCTTCGACATGTTGCCTTGAGCTGCTCGATCGTCATATCTGTGTCGAATCGAGCACATGAGGGACGTCATCGGACGATAACTCCAGCGTCATCTATGACCAGCACTAGCAATCCCTGTACTGGCCGATCAAGCGCAACAGGCATGGAACTCCACCCCACCAACTGACATCCGACACCTGCCGAACAGAATGCATGAACATGTGCATGCTTGCATTCAACATACTGGAAGTTACACCGATCATTAACGTACCAGCATTTCGTATTTGCAATGCGATCTTTCAATGTTAACAACTTAAATATGTAATTGTCACTGTCAATGAAATTCACCAACAGCCGTGTAACTTACGATGTTATTTTATTTTATTTTGAAGGCTACCAGTTTCAGCAAATAAATATGTTAGCTAGACAAAGGTATTCCCGAAATTTCGTTACCCTACATTAATTGTTTTTTGTGTTCCGATTTAGTTCCCATTAGTGTAACCTAATGCCGCGAAGGATTAGCCGAGCGGTCTAAGGCGCTGCAGTCATGGACTGTGTGGCTGTGAAATATGTTCACTATTTTTTATATACTTGAATTTAGCATAATTCGTAACAGTACTCACTTTTCCGTGGATGGCCCGCATCTCGAGGTCGTGCGGTAGCGTTCTCGCTTGCCACGCCCGGGTTCCCGGGTTCGATTCCCGGCGGGGTCAGGGATTTTCTCTGCCTCGTGATGGCTGGGTGTTGTGTGCTGTCCTTAGGTTAGTAAGGTTTAAGTAGTTCTAAGTTCTAGGGGACTGATGACCATAGCTGTTAAGTCCCATAGTGCTCAGAGCCATTTGAACCATTTTCCGTGGATGTTTATAAGATGATATTTGACTTTTTTGTGTCGGCTGTGGAAATGTCCTGGTTCAATGCGTTTGCCTCATTTTTGGTGCTTCAAATACAATTTTTCCGAATGTGTTTCCTTCTTGATGTTTATATAAAAAGTGGTAGAATAACACCTGTACATTGTTCCACCGTCACACACCGAGTGTTCACTGCCGACTAACTACGGTCAAAGACGACTCCAGCGTCAAAGACATTTCACACAACACACAAGCTTCCACTTGTAACCAGTCTCTTTGATACTATTCGTCACATCTACTAATATTAATCAATATGCTGTCACTCTCGAACATATAAGGAAATTAGGATAAAATAAGGAAAATTACCATTCACAAAAAATATTCTGACAAAAATATAAGAAAACATTTACAACCTCCCTCATTAGATTTGGTATCGACAAATCCGGTAAAAAATAACACATCTCACAGATCCATCACAGCTGGTCCCGGCGGAGGTTCGAATTCTCCCTCGGGCATGGGTGTCTGTGTTTGTCCTTAGGATAATTTAGGTTAAGTAGCGTGTAAGCTTAGGGACTGATGACCTTAGCAGTTAAGTCCCATAAGATTTGATACACATTTGAACATATTTTTCGTAACTAAGTAAACTGTGTTCATAACTCCTCACAAAGTGTAACGTATCTTAAGTTTATCTATTTAAATAAGCATCACTTTAACTTATTATTTGTAAGTTAGAAAGCACTCTAAAATACCACGTACCACTCTTCGCGACGTGTTTTGTTACGATTAATCTGCTCTACAGTACGTCACAAAGCACACCCTATTCACTGCTGAATTCCTTTCGTGAGCCTTCTTCTTGTCAGCGGACCATGGTGCCAGGGTCCACCAGATGCAGAAGTCGTGGCAGGCGGCGTGGGCCCCGCGCGCGGAGGCGTAATTAGGCTGCACCTCCCCGTCGTTGTCTGGTCACCCCTGTATACAGCCGTGCTGCTGCTCGTTTGCACAGTGTCTGTTGTGCTGGTGCTCTAAACACAGCGCCTCCAGCTGCAGGGTAATCAGCTTAACGTCAGGATCAGTTGAGGGATAGGCGGCCGAAGTTCGGAAGTACGATGTAGAATGTACCCACTACTCAGTGCGACGGACGGTGGCACAGACAGTCTTACACTGCTTAACAGTGCAGCTTACCAGACTGCGACCACTACCACAGCGCACAATACGAACGCAGCCGTGCAGTTCGATAGATTACAGAGGCAATGCTCCCAACACTCTGCGTTTCGCCACTGAGCGCGCTAGCTATGGCAGCATCCATTGTAGCTCGAGTGTATTGTGTGGTACCTGGGCAGCGTATTCACCCACAATGGCGAGCGTGTTACAAAGACGAGCCAAAGCAGATGGCGTCGAAACGTTACGCGGAGTTCCTAGTCAATACCAAAGGCGAAGCTGTAGCCTTCCTTACATTGCATAGCCTGTTACTGCATAGCTCAGATGTGATTATATCAGGAGAAAGAAAACTGGCGTTCTACGGATCGGAGCGTGGAATGTCAGATCCCTTAATCGGGCAGGTAGGTTAGAAAATTTGAAACGGGAAATGGATAGGTTAAAGTTAGATATAGCGGGAATTAGTGAAGTTCGGTGGCAGGAGGAACAAGACTTCTGGTCAGGTGACTACAGGGTTATAAACACAAAGTCAAATAGGGGTAATGCAGGAGTAGGTTTAATAATGAATAGGAAAATAGAAACGCGGGTAAGCTACTACAAACAGCATAGTGAACGCATTATTGTGGCCAAGATAGATACGAAGCCCACGCCTGCTACAGTAGTACAAGTTTATATGGCAACTAGCTCTGCAGATGACGAAGAATTTGAAGAAATAATTACTATTAAAAACAGTCTTGATCACGATTTATTTAACAAGGTGACCGGTTTCGACCACTACTGTGGTCATCTTCAAACCAATGAGTAGGAACCCCTTTCTGTTGGAGAATCACAGTTGTGATTCTCCAACAGAAAGGGGTTCCTACTCAATGGTCTGAAGATGACCACAATAGTGGTCGAAACCGGTCACCTTGTTAAATAAATCGTGATCAAGACTGTTTTTAATAGTAATTATTTACAAGACATTGATCACTGCTGTTCCCGTAATGCATTCAAAAGTAATTTGAAGAAATGTATGATGATATAAAAGAAATGATTCAGATAGTGAAGGGAGACGAAAATTGAATAGTCATGGGTGACTGGAATTCGAGTGTAGGAAAAGAGAGAGAAGGAAACATAGTGGGTGAATATGGATTGGGGCTAAGAAATGAAAGAGGAAGCCGCCTGGTAGAATTTTGCACAGAGCACAGCTTAATCATAGCTAACACTTGGTTTAAGAATCATGATAGAAGGTTGTATGCATGGAAGAACCCTGGAGATACTAAAAGGTATCAGATAGATTATGTAATGGTAAGACAGAGATTTAGGAACCAGGTTTTAAACTGTAAGACATTTCCAGGGGCAGATGTGGACTCTGACCACAATCTATTGGTTATGACCTGTAGATTAAAATTGAAGAAACTGCAAAAAGGTGGGAATTTAAGGAGATGGGACCTGGATAAACTGAAAGAATCAGAGGTTGTACAGAGTTTCAGGAAGAGCATAAGGGAACATTTGACAGGAATGAGGGAAAGAAATACAGTAGAAGAAGAATGGGTAGCTTTGAGGGATGAAGTAGTGAAGGCTGCAGAGGATCAAGTAGGTAAAAAGACGAGGGCTTGTAGAAATCCCTGGGTAACAGAGGAAATATTGAATTTAATTGATGAAAGGAGAAAATATAAAAATGCAGTAAATGAAGCGGGCAAAAAGGAATACAAACGTCTCAAAAATGAGATCGACAGGAAGTACAAAATGGCTAAGCAGGGATGGCTAGAGGACAAATGTAAGGATGTAGAGGCTTATCTCACTAGGGGTAAGATACATACTGCCTACAGGAAAATTAAAGAGACCTTTGGAGATAAGAGAACCACTTGTATGAATATCAAGAGCTCAGATGGAAACCCAGTTCTAAGCAAAGAAGGGAAAGCTGAAAGGTGGAAGGAGTATGTAGACGTTCTATACAAGGGCGATGTACATGAGGACAATATTATGGAAATGGAAGAGGATGTAGATGAAGATGAAATAGGAGATACGATACTGCGTGAAGAGTTTGACAGAGCACTGAAAGACCTGAGTCGAAACAAGGCCCTCGGAGTAGACAAATTCCATTGGAACTACTGACGGGAGAGTCAGTCCTGACAAGACTCTACCGTCTGGTGAGCAAGAAGTATGAAACAGGCGAAATACCCTCACACTTCAAGAAGAATGTAATAATTCCAATCCCAAAGAAAGCAAGTGTTGACAGATGTGAAATTTACCGAACAATCAGTTTAATAAGCCACAGCTGCAAAATACTAACACGAATTCTTTACAGACGAATGGAAAAACTAGTAGAAGCCGACCTCGGGGAAGATCAGTTTGGATTCCGTAGAAATACTGGAACACGTGAGGCAATACTGACCTTACGACTTATCTTAGAAGAAAGATTAAAGAAAGGCAAACCTACGTTTCTAGCATTTGTAGACTTAGAGAAAGCCTTTGACAATGTTGACTGCAATACTCTCTTTCAAATTCTAAAGGTGGCAGGGGTAAAATACAGGGAGCGAAAGGCTATTTACAATTTGTACAGAAACCAGATGGCAGTTATAAGTGTCGAGGAACATGAAAGGGAAGCAGTGGTTGGGAAGGGAGTAAGACAGGGTTGTAGCCTCTACCCGATGTTATTCAATCTGTATATTGAGCAAGCAGTAAAGGAAACAAAAGAAAAATTCGGAGTAGGTATTAAAATCCATGGAGAAGAAATAAAAACTTTGAGGTTCGCCGATGACATTGTAATTCTGTCAGAGACAGCAAAGGACTTGGAAGAGCAGTTGAACGGAATGGATGGTATCTTGAAGGGAGGATATAAGATGAACATCAACAAAAGCAAAACGAGGATAATGGAATGTAGTCGAATTAAGTCGGGTGATGTTGAGGGTATTAGATTAGGAAATGAGACACTTAAAGTAGTAAAGGAGTTTTGCTATTTGGGGAGCAAAATAACTGATGATGGTCGAAGTGGAGAGCGTATAAAATGTAGACTGGCAATGGCAAGGAAAGCGTTTATGAAGAAGAGAAATTTGTTAACATCGAGTATAGATTTAAGCGTCAGGAAGTCATTTCTGAAAGTATTTGTTTGGAGTGTAGCCATGTATGGAAGATAAACATGGACGGTAAATAGTTTGGACAAGAAGAGAATAGAAGCTTTCGAAATGTGGTGCTACAGAAGAATGCTGAAGATTAGATGGGTAGATCACATAACTAATGAGGAAGTATTGAATAGGATTGGGGAGAAGAGAAGTTTGTGGCACAACTTGACCAGAAGAAGGGGTCGATTGGTAGGACATGTTCTGAGGCATCAAGGGATCACCAATTTAGAATTGGAGGGAGCGTGGGGGGTAAAAATCGTAGAGGGTGACCAAGAGATGAATACACTAAGCAGATTCAGAAGGATGTAGGTTGCAGTAGGTACTGGGAGATGAAGAAGCTTGCACAGGATAGAGTAGCATGGAGAGCTGCATCAAACCAGTCTCAGGACTGAAGACCACAACAACAACAACAACATTTAACTTTAGGACTCTGTATCTCAGAATGAACAAAAATGGACTTGTACCCCGATTGAAATAAGCCCTTCATATGTACCTACTTCATTGTCAATAAGTTAAACGGGTGGATGGATTATTAGCAACAGGCTAGTAGCCTACCGTCACCTGTTTCTAATAAATTCGATTTTAACGTAATTGTGCCGTGTGCTCCTGCGATTTGAATGTTCCGGTGTAGTGTGTTCTATCTCTTTCGATCCGCTTTGCGGTGCGCGGGTTGGTGTGCCCTCTGGGATTCCGTGCGGGAAGCCGGAAGGGAGTCTCGGACAGGGAGAGACGAGCGGTCCTGGGCGGAGCGACGCCCGAAGATCGCGGCAGTCTCGTCGGCGAGTGGTGTGGGTGTGGCAGTCGGATTGGGGCCGGCCGAGCAGCGGGACAGGAGGTGCTGCGGTGACTCGCTGTCGTTCGTTCTGTTTGCGAGGTCAACCTTCCTAGGCATGCTGTGGCTACGGGCTGATATTAGTCTGGCCATTACCTTATTAGCGGCATTTGGATTAATATTGTTAAATGTGAGCTGTTAGTTTGGTGCATCTTCATCTGGTGGAGTTACAGCGACACTTATTTCTGTAGTATTGTGGCTTGCGCTGCTGAGCAGTGAGTGTTCTCACGTCGCGTGTCGAAATACTGACTTGTGCCCTGGTTGATTTACGTATGATATGGAGTGCCTATGTGGTCGTGTTTCCTTAAATTGTTGATGAAGTGTTTCACAATGCCCTTACTTGAGTGTCTTTAAATTGAATTTCAATTTGTTACTGAACTTAACGTCAGTTAAGGGACGCCCAAATTGTCACGCTACTCAAGTAAGTTTTAAGTCTACTGTGACACCACTGTTTAACTGTTGGATTAAAATTAATTCAATCTTAACCACAGCTAGGAACAATTCCCAGCTTATTGTAAGTGCCGTGTGTGTTTGTTTTTGGTCCTTTTCTCTTACTCACTACTGTTGAGTGTTGAACTGTTTTGGAAACCCCTTGACGTCATTATTTCCTGTAAGCCATTGTGCCCATTAGGTTATGTAAGGCTTAAATACAGTGAATAGTTTGGCAATTTTCTGTGTTTCGTAATAACATTTTACGAGCATTAAAATTTTGGGAAAGGTTACATCTCATATTTGCAGATTGTTTGATGTTAGAAACTTGTCGATGACTGATGTTAAATCAGCTGATGTACATTTAAATTGAACAAGTTACATGTCAATATGTTGTTACCAGTACCTTGCATGAATTTTCTTGCGTAATAAATTAAATTTTATATTCTATCCTCAATTTGTTGTTCAGCCTTCCATTCCAGCAGCCCCTGTATCCTGCTCTCAACCATGTCAGTAATATACTGGTGTGCAAATCTTAAGAACGAAAGTTACTTTTGCATGATGTGTCACTCTCAACTAACACAACACGATCAAACTTGAGTGTAAGTGTATAGGAGTAACTGAAATAAATACGCAGAAATATAAAAAGAATGCCCATGTTCATTCAGTGACCATGGGTACACTGAAGACATCGTGATTTATGACTGTCGCTTGGTCATTGCGAAGGTGGAACATAGTTCTTAATAGGGTATATGATAGCCACGGACATCTTTGAATGCTCTGTGACGTACTCCCACGCTGGCCACGAGGTTGGTAAGGAGTTCTTGTGGTTGGGCGTTCAATCTCTCCTCCAGCACATCTCACGACTACTGGATAGCAACTAGCGTATGTGTACGTCGTGCAATAGGACTTCCCAGTCCACCTCACACGTGCCTTACGTAATTTAAGTAGGGGCACGGGTAGGTCAGTCCCTTCGCCGAATATCCTCTCGTTCCAAGAGCACCCCCACCTGCGCTTTTCGATGCCGTCACCCAGTGTCATTCACAGAACTACAGTCAAGGCTGAATGTACCCCAGAAAAGACTCACAGTGGAGAGAAGTACAGAGTCACAACAACGTTGATGTGAGGGTACCTTGTTGGGAGGTGACAATGTCAGTACGATAATGAAACAGTATAGCTCTCCTCACCACAGCAACTGAGCCAGTAAAATAATTATTTTCGTCATTTTCCCGTTGAATTACGTTTTCCCACCTCTCACCATATGAGGGTAGGTCCAGAATCGCTAATCGGACTGAATCTGCTCTCATCCGAGAAGAACACACCACGCCCACCTCATTGGTCCTGTCTCTGTGCTCTTGGCAACATCGCAAATAGTGCCACCGACATTCGGCTGTCCTCGGAACACAACGTACTGGATATCGAGCAAAGAGAAGTGAGCCATGCTGGCCCTGGCTTATGCGTTGGCTTAAACCTTGACTGTTACTCTGCGTTTTGTTTCCCGCACTCTTCCTCTTTATACGTGCGGCAGCAGCGGTGTTTATCGATATTCACACCTTGTACCATCTTTGGTCTGGCGCTTACAGTTTCTGGCTAGCCGGTGTGCGGCAGTTGGTCGTTTGGTGTGGATCAGTTGGGAAATCGGCGCGCGGCGCAGTGGGCCGGGTCCGCTGGCGGTCTCTACGCAGTGTCGGAGTGTCGGAGTGTGTGGAAGCTGTTCCGATTGCTACGGGATTCGTGGCTCACCGACCCAGGACATTAAAATTGAGTGGTGATTTAATTAACGAAGCCAGACTGTGCACATTGTGCCGCTGGTTTTGATGGTTGGCTGTTGGGGGTATTCTCGTGAGCAACAGCGAGTGTTCGAGTTGGCGAAAGTTTGGCCACCATCCGGTGGAGTTTAACTGTATTTTAGTTATTTAAAGTCCAAGTGCACCAGTGGAAATTTCTGCCTTATGGCACTTAGCATTCCGGTTACCTGTCCTGGCCGCTGACGTAAAATACAGGCAGTGTCCTCTCCTCACTGTGTTGTCGCTGTCCAACACGTGTGTGCAGTTTTGACAGCTTATGCGTACTTGGTTGTTGGCGGCTACGCCTTTTACGTTTTGGTTTTGGAGTTCCTTGTGCATTGGTCAGGTGGAAAGCCAGTCGTCTTGTTGGTGGGTCCGTTGACTGTCTCTTGGTTGAGTTACCGGCGGGTCGGATATAGTTGTGCCGACTACCTGTCTCCCCTTAGCGAACGTTAATATTTCAAGCGGAGACCGACCCCGCAAACTTCTGAGCACTGCTGACTGTACTGCCTCTCTTATTGGTGTTTGATTGTGTATTTTAATGTCTTATAGCCGATGGTTTGAATTTGTATGCTTTTAGTTGTATTTTAAATAGTGGGTCTTCAGCCACTTTAAAATTGAAAGTTCCTTACTTGTCAAGTCTTGCATTGTTAGGGCTTTCAGTTAATTTAAAAAAAAATTTTTTGGATAAAGCCTTTGGCCTTCTGCTTTTTGAAAATTTATTGTAGTTGTGTTTTTCAATAATGAGCCTTCAGCCACTTTAAAATTTAAATTCCATACTTGTTAAATGTTGGATTGTTTGGGCTTCAGTCTGTGTAAAATATTGTTTGAAGGTAAAGCTTTGGGCCTTCTGCCTACTAAAAATTATTTTAGTTGTTTCAAGTAATAGGCCTTCAACCGTTTTTAAATCAAAGTTTTTTTTTTGTCTTTCAAGTATCAGATTGTGTGGGGCCTTCAGCCTAATTGAAGATTATGCCTTCTGCCTTGTGTGTGTTTCTTTAATTTTACCTGCAGTATTAAATCATGGGCCTTCAGCCATCTTTAAATTGAACTTGTTTGCTTTTCGAGTGTTAGATTTGTTGGGCCTTCAGCCAAGCTGCTGAACTTATGTGAGGCCTTCTGCCTTCTAAATATTCTGTTTTGAGTTTGAATTTTAAGTTAATGGCTTTCAGCTGTTTCCAAATTTAAGTGGTTGTGCCCTTATGGCATCAGGTAGTGTGGCCTATTCAGCCGATAATTAAGTTCAAAAACTTTTGCTATATTGTTAGGACAACTAAATAAAGTTATGTGTTTGGGTGTAACTGACAGCCCCGTTTTGGTCCCTTTCCCCAATTCCAGCTACCTGTACTGTCCGGCAGATTTAAGCAGGGCGTTTCAAGGCGATCACCATGCCGTCGCAGTGCCACTGTGAAGCGTGAGACGGTACGCCTTGCAGTCAAATGTCCTATGAAAGCGTGGCGTCTTGAACCTCCTCCATGGGCAACGAATCCCTCTTCTTCACAGTGGATGCACAAAAGAATCCGATCTCCCCAGAAAGAGTAGCTTACTTGCAGGAAATGGACAGGGACTGCGGGTAGATGGCACCTGGTGCAGTTGTCGGTCGGCCAAGAGGCGTGCCGAGATCGTCAGCGCGGTTCCGATGACGCGCGGCGCGGCGCAGCAGGTTATCACACCTGGGTAGTAGGCGCGCGACTTCTAGAATGTAGTGGTCGCCTCACGGTGCCTCTAGCGATCGAGCTCTCTGTCCGACAAGGTTGCCCACTTTATATGATACAGTGTGCTTTGGCATTAGAGCCCCTACTCCAGGTGCTTCGCCAACGCCTGGTGGGCCTGACATTGCATGGGCACCGCTTCCGTTGTACAGCCTATGCTGACGATCTAGTCCTCTACCTCCGCAATAAAGACGATGTTCACACGGCTCTGACTTGGGTGGTGACGTATGGGGAGGCATCGGGCAGTTCTCTTAACATTTCCAAGTCGAAGGTTCTGCTCGTTGGTGAGGGTCTCCGCTGTTTGGGCACTAATTTTATGAATGACCTCCGTCGTTCAGCGGTAACTAACAGTCGACGTCTCCTCCAAACGATCAGGGCAGGCCTTGTGGATCACCGGCTTAGATCCCTCGACACTGTACAGCGTCTGCAATACGTGAATGTTTGCCACGCCTCATGCATCCCCCATGTGGCACAAGTGTTCCCGTTTCCGATTACCCTCACACATCGTGTGTTGATGGCGATGGGATCCTTTGTCTGTACCGGGATGTTATTTAACGTTCAACATTCCTCCCTTGCCCTTCTGTGGAAGCGTGGTGGAGTGGGCTTATTCCATGATCCAGACAGGGTTAAGACCCTTTTTGTTAGCTCCCAACTGAAAGTATGGCGTCGCTGTCCGACGATCCTGACTGGACTGCTTTTGCATGAACACGCGCCAGTCCCAATGTCAGCCCTGGTCATGTTATCAGACATTCCACCTCCCTTTTATCATTTTCGGCACTTATTTCTTGAATTAATTTACATCATGCTTTCCTGATCCCTTCCCCGTATACTTCAGGCAAAGACTGTACATGACACATTACAAATGTGTCGAACCCTCAACCCGACTGAAACCATATTTCCCCAGATCATATGACGTTGTGGGTGGAATGCGTTGCATGGTGGTTACCTCGACACCAGCGTTCAGTCCACCTGCTATATCACCGTCAATGGCAAACAGGTCAACCATTCTCGTCTGCACCGCATTCGCCTCGCTGACACACCACACTGTGTTCACTGTGATGTGGAGGACACAGATGCTCTTCGATTCTCATGTGGTCAGTCGTCTGACGTCTGGAGGCTCGCGCAGCGTATCTTGGCTTTCCTTACCCGACAGACACCTGCTCAGATTACTTTCCTGGAACTTTTATTCCCAGATGTGATCCATTACCCCTCAACAGAAACTAACGCTGTGAATTGGATACGCCGTCATACGGTCCGCTACCTTTCTGGCCCCGATGAGATATCAGAACTAGGTTATTGGAAGTACCTTAATGATCGACACTGTGAACTTGTTCGCTACCCCAGATACAAGCAGTTCTTTTCCAGTTTTATGCGAAACGCCTTTTATGACCCGCCTTCCAGCTGGAACGTCCAGGTCATGAGATGCTGATGGTTTTTTTACCGACATGATGTTCTGAATGCACTACAGACGGAATCTCAACTAAAATTTCGAGAATACACGTTTGGATCTTCCGTCAATCGGAAGGCGCTAGCGACTGTTGGATTTCTGCTGCATAGACTACTATAACACAAAAAATTAGAAAAAAAACATAAAAATAAATAAATAAAATAAAAAGATATACATACAAAAAACGCTATAAAACACAAAAATGCAATAAAATAAACTAAAAAAATTCCGTAGAGAATTACTTTCATTTTCATGGCTACTCTCTATGTTCTTCCTAACTCTTGTAATAGTAGGTTAGTTGTTTTGGGACAGGCGTAGATTAAAAAAAAAGAAGTAAGCAGGATAATTCGGGTTCGAATCCTGGTCCGACACAAATTTTCACTCATCGCTGCTGAACACGCTTAAAGTCCCGATGTGCCTTATATCACTAATTCCTTTCCTTTCCTTTCCTTTCGTCCCCCTCCACCTTCAATTTATGTATAACCTGTTAAATGAGGTAGCAATTGCACCCGCTGTTTGATGTGGGAAAACAAATTTTAAATTTCAAAATGAAATTATCGTAATATGAAGAGAATGTTAAGCAGAAGAAGTAACTAAGGTACTAATCACAGCAGCTGAAGAAGTGGGTGGTTTGTGCAAGGCTCTAAATCAACCAAAGAATCTGACAAATAAAATAAAAGTTTCATGGAGAAAAGAAGAAAAATGGAAGATGAAAGTAGATACAGCCTGAGTAAGAACTCATATGTGGAATTTTGCAAGGCTCTGAGAAAAGCCACAAAAGAAGACAGCAACAAGTATGAAGAAGTTACATTAAAAGCCAGTGTTGAAAATAAATCTTCTCTTCAGATGACCAAGGAAGCTCATGATTGGAAAGAATTAGTTAATAACGTTAGACACAGTCTAATGGCGCATTATAGGTAAGAAAGAAATGCTCGAATACATGGCACAGTAAAGTCAATGATGCTAACTTAATCCAGGACAAAGTAGATGCTTCACTTTCCCAAATCCCAGAAATACTCCCCTCAGAAGTGAAACATGCTATATAAAATATGAAAATTAGACTGCTCCATGCAGTACAGTACTTACCATTGAAAAATGTGTAACACAATGTGTCTCCATATGTCGAAAACAATATTCAAAACATCTGGGAAAAGCAATGTCTAAACTGAATAGGAAAACAAAGATCCAAGTTCTGTATAAAGAGTCTGAATAACCTTAAATGTGCTGATGATACAGTTCTATTTGGAAATAATGCTGAAGAATATCAGATACTGGCTAGCAAACTTCAATTAGTCTGTCCGAAGATTGTCTAAAAACGAACTATGATAGAACCCAGACCGTGATGAATGAATAGACCTCGGAGGGAAATATATCTATTGAACGAAAGCAACTGCAAAGGGTCATAAAATTATCCATCTGGATCGTCTTGTAAATGTTAAAGGAAACTGGAAAAGGTCACAAAATACAGCTATCTGGGTCGTCTTATAAATGTAAAAGGAGACCTAAAACCACAAACTTGTCGACGTATGAAATTGGTCTGGCAGACTTATGGAAGACACTTTTTAGTTTTGAACCCTAAGATGTCAGCTGACCCAAAGAAAATAACTTTTGGCCAATGCAGTCCTCACGCAATAACTTAATGACTGTGAGACACGGACATTAAATGAGTTCATTGTTAGGAAACTAGCAGTACCCCAAAGAGAAATGGAATGACAATGTTGTGGAACACAAAACGAACAACAAAGTTCTTTGACATAATGCAAAGAGTGAATATCTTTAAATGCCTGTGGGCTGGTCATGTCGCTCAAAGAAATGATAAGAAATGGTCAAAACGTAGTCTTGGCAGCGATGGTGAGTCAATTGGACTTGCCATGAGCAAAAAATTTTTCTATAATCTATTTAGTTACTAAGTCTACAGTCACAGAGTATATACATTACTGGTAAGTGCAGAATATATTAAGAAATGAAATAGAGTGCACACGCACTAGGTTCAGAACATATTAAGAAATGACAAAATGTATACACAATGAGTACAAAATATATTAACAAATGACATAAAGTGCACACACACAGTAAATATCTTTAGTATATTAAGGACTACTGATCATATTAACAAATGAAATGAAGTGCACACGCACTGTATAAGTCTTTAGCATTTTTTACAAAAACTGAATACATTAACAAATGAAATAAAGTGCACACACACTGTAAAAGTCTTTAGAATATTTAGGACAACTGATCATATTAAAAAATGAAATGAAGTGCACACGCACTGTATAAGTCTTTAGCATTCTTTTACAAGAATTTAAACGCACTGTAGAAGTCTTTACCATTTTACAAGAACTAGGAAAGGAATGGGAAGGATAGCATCATGGTTGTAGCACACTGGGTTGCACGTAGCTGTGCTGAAAGTCCATATCTTTCTACAGAAGCACAACACCAAGTGAGACAATCTGAAGTTCTCTTCCCTGAAGTGTTTATCAGTGTAGCCAAGACACTGAAATGTTGTATTAATATTCAATGTTATCATTTTGGTAGTACATTAGGTACACCAAACAGTAGGACCATAATAACATCTCCATCGTTCAAGGTGGTGGACAGCTTGATATGTCAGCACCACACACTTGTAGAATTCATACTCTTACATCAACGTAGAGTTATTGCAAAAACCAAATATAGTGCTCCATGATCATGAGAATGGAAAGGACATACGGATATTGCAGTAATTGCTGGTAATTAGGTCAGAAGGTGAAGGATACACTAAGTCTTACGCTAGTCATCACAGAATTACACTAGTGTATCAACCGATTTGAATAATTATTGGCATTCATTGGCTGGTTACTAAACATTTCTATGTATGTATGGAGTATTACAGAACATTATTCATAAGTCATCTTATTACAGTAATCATTGGCATCATAAGTCGTCTCTTTAGAGTAATTATTGGAACTCATTGACCAGTTACAAAAAATTTTTATGCATTGTTCAGAAGTCATCATTCAAAACAAGAGTTAATTATTGGCATAGAATTTATGCATAAGTCATCTAATTATAGTAGTTATTGGCATAGCATTTATAGAGTATAACAAAATATTATTTACAGAAATTATTGGCATAGCATTTATGCATAAGTCATCACATTAAAGTAATCACTGGCATCATAAGTCATCTCATTACAGTAATTATTAGAGAACATTATTCATAAGTCATCTAATTACAGTAATTAATGGTGTAGCATATTCATAACTCATCTCATTACTGCAATTATTGGCATTCATTGGCCAGTGACAAGGCATTTATTATGCATTATTCAGAAGTCATTATTCAAAACAAGAGTTATTGCATGTAGCATCAAATTGTTAGTGTTTATATATGATATCACGCAAGTGACGTAAGACATATTTAAAATGTAAGATATTGGAACTAGTATTCAAGGTGTTTAGTCCAATAATACATAGACATAATGGATTCAGTAGATCAGAGAAATTTGCATTATATTTAGGACTAGAAATATATCTTAAACTGGTAGCATTATTTAGTTGTATACTAGTAATAGTTGGGACTGGTAATAATTTTTTTTTTTTTTGTGCTAGCAATGCACTGCGTTGGGATCAACAGTCAACTGATGGGACATGAAAATATTTGCTTTTGACTTATTGCAGGAAATAAGGATTAATAACGTCATTCATCATGAGTCAGCTGCAGCAAGGTTATCAAACAAGTAGAGTATATGTGATCACATTCATGAATGATACACAACTGGGTAAAGAAAATGCAAGTACTAGAACAGGTTTAATAATTAAATGCTTATAGCATATTAATATCATGAAAAGCCTCTCCTGGAAAAAAAATACAAAATGAATAATTGCCCTGAAATAAAAAATGTATATTATGCTGAAAAGTAGTAAACTTCGAATTAACAGGTAATGAAACGTATACTCAATATGTATGTACTCTAGCTGTCTTTCCCAAAACATTCAGTCATTATACTATGCGACATAAGACACACTGTGAAAAAGAACTGCCACAAATACTTAAATTACTACATAGCATTTCTTAACTAATACAAAATATATAAACCTCATCATTATCATAATCTGCAAAGAAAAACTTCATTATTGGTATTACCATATTATTCATATAACTATTCATCATCATTTATTATCATCTGCAAAAAATAGACACTTCACTATGCATATTCATATTACCATTTACTTCATGCAACTATTCATTCTACATCTCCATCTACATTTATACTTCGCAAGCCACCCAACGGTGTGTGGCGGAGGGCACTTTGCGTGCCACTGTCATTACCTCCCTTTCCTGTTCCAGTCGCGTATGGTTCGCGGGAAGAACGACTGTCTGAAAGCCTCTGTGCGCGCTCTAATCTCTCTAATTTTACATTCGTGATCTCCTCGGGAGGTATAAGTAGGGGGAAGCAATATATTCGATACCTCATCCAGAAACGCAGTCTCTCGAAGCCTGGCGAGCAAGCTACACCGCGATGCAGAGCGCCTCTCTTGCAGAGTCTGCCACTTGAGTTTGTTAAACATCTCCGTAACGCTATCACGCTTACCAATTAACCCTGTGACGAAACGCGCCGCTCTTCTTTGGGTCTTTTCTATCTCCTCCGTCAACCCGATCTGGTACGGATCCCACACTGATGAGCAATACTCAAGTATAGGTCGAACGAGTGTTTTTTAAGCCACCTCCTTTGTTGATGGACTACATTTTCTAAGGACTCTCCCAATGAATCTCAACCTGGTACCCGCCTTACCAACAATTAATTTTATATGATCATTCCACTTCAAATCGTTCCGCACGCATACTCCCAGATATTTTACAGAAGTAACTGCTACCAGTGTTTGTTCCGCTATCATATAATCATACAATAAAGGATCCTTCTTTCTATGTATTCGCAATACATTACATTTGTCTATGTTAAGGGTCAGTTGCCACTCCCTGCACCAAGTGCCTATCCGCTGCAGATCTTCCTGCATTTCGCTACAATTTTCTAATGCTGCAACTTCTCTGTATACTACAGCATCATCCGCGAAAAGCGGCATGGAACTTACGACACTATCTACTAGGTCATTTATATATATTGTGAAAAGCAATGGTCCCAAAACACTCCCCTGTGGCACGCCAGAGGTTACTTTAACGTCTG